>NC_091703.1:22702500-23952500 GCF_041296265.1 Equus caballus | reverse complement strand
TTAGGATTGAAGGAAAAATGCTGAAGAAAGATCTCCTTCAACACATCCATATAAGCAAAGAATATTCTACTCAAAACACTACAACTTCCTGATATCCATCAGACCACTCATTCACTAATTAAAAAGGAAAAGTGATTTAGAAGAAAATTAAAGATACTCACCAAAAGAAGAAACATTTCCCTCTTTGTCAAATTTTGTCTGGAGAGATAATAACAACAAAATATTATTTTCTCCCAAATGAGTATCCTATTTATGGCATTATACATAGGGTTTTATGATAACATCTCCCAAATACTGAAATGCAGATATAAACCACAACTGTTTTTTTTTCAGTGAAATTCAGTTATGAATTAAGGGTTATAAAAACCCCTTTTTCCTTTGCTAGGACAAATCAGACACCGGATTAACTTTCTATCTTGGTTCCCCTGGAAATGTGATAAAGGAGTATCAGTGCTGCTACTTAGGCAATATTGCTTATGGCAGACTGCACTGGATTGGGAAGAGTGAACCAATTACAGACAGCTGGTGGGAAGCCAGGGTCTGCCTGTCCGAATGTGGTGGCTCTTGTAATTGGCCATGTTCCTTGTGGGAGCCCTGGATGTGCCTGTGAGATGGTTACAAGAGACACTGGCACTAGAAGGTGCAGGGATTCTAAGCGATAGTGGCTCTTACACCCACCTCTGAGACTATTGTCTCTTTGTGCCTGAGCTGTCACACAGAGTCCCAGAGAAGCCCCTGGATGGCTCCAAGGACTTCTTTTGAAGAGGAAACACCTGATGCTGCCCTTTTGCATTTCCTATCCTTTATCCTTCTGAAAAGACTGGGACCAAGTGTGGCTTAACTTGTGAATCTAAGTATCTACTGGAAGCTATGAAGTCTCTCTGGTCGGTGCGGCACAATCAATTAAGATTTACAGAAAAGCCCTCTTCTGATAGTTTGAAGAAAGGACATGATGCAGAAAATGTACTTATTTCCTGTAAAGCAGAGGGAACATTTTTCTATAATATTTGTCCACAGTCAAGTTTGGAAAGGTCAAATAATATTTAATGCACCAGGGGCCGGCCTGGCGGGGCAGCGGTTAAGTGTGCATGTTCCGCTTCAGCAGCCTGAGGTTCGCCGGTTCAGATCCCGGGTGCGGACATGGCACGGCTTGGCAAAAGCCATGCTGTAGTAGCCGTCCCACGTATAAAGTAGAGGAAGATGGGCATGGATGTTAGCTCAGGGCCAGTCTTCCTCAGCAAAAAGAGGAGGCTTGGCAGTAGTAAGCTCAGGGCTAATCTTCCTCAAAAAAAAAAAAAATTAATGAATCATTATGTGCCAGGCTGTACTAATTAGTATTAAAGATGCATTTTCAGAAAGACACACTCTAAGATACAGTTGCAGGTACAAGTCCTGGGTTACTACTATGGAAACACGTGCATGCTGTGTTAACAATAACACAATAAAACCCCATAATACATATTTTAGCTTCCTTCTCATGAGCAAAGATCAGTATTTAATGAATACCATTAAATATCTGTTAAAGAAAAATTTACATCAAAGGAAGCTTTGTTTTTGGTGTAATACAGACTAGCTTTCCTCCTTAAATTTATTTCATAAATACATATATCTGCTGCAGAAAATCTGAAAATCATGCTAATCTTTTACTGAATGTCCTTTCAGACTTTTTCCTATTAAATATATTCAGGTTACACACACTTCTTTGCAGTCTCTCCTCCACTTTCAACTTAACAATATATGCTGAATATTTCCGTATCTCAAAATTTATCTGTATCATTTTTTAATGGGATTTTTTCTCATTTAAAAAATAAGATCATAAAAACTATGATTTTAAAAAAATGTTTACTTTGTAATGGAACACATTACATATAAAGTGAGCTGACTAGCTCATTTTACAAACTCTCATTATTTCAAACAGTATCAATCGATTTTCTTAAGTGTTCTTCGTAGACAATGATTTAACCCGCAAAGAACCTTCTTTCAATATTTAACACCTGATTTTGTATTCTCGTTTAACTCAACTGGCCAACTCTTCCAGAACAATGAATAACTGTGATAACTTTCACATGCAGTTCTGGGGATTATCTTGTTCAGTGCAGTTTATTAAAAAAAAGTTCTTGTATTAATAAGCCTAAATAATAATGATAATGGCTTATACGGAATGCTATTTTAAAGGTTTTAGATATATGAGTTAATCTAAACCTGACAACAATTCTACAAGGTAGGTACTACTATCTCCAGTTTACAAATGAGAAAACTAAGGCACAAAGATGTTATTATCACTTGTGCAGGTCCACCCAGTTAATAGTAAGAGGCAGAGCTGAGATCTGAATACAGGAACTCTGGCCGACAGCAAGCACACTTATTTTTTGAAACTTTTTCTTTGAAAAAACTAAAAGCCTAAAAAATGTTGCAAGAATGTTATACCTAATTCCTAGGTAACTTTCACCTAGTCACCCTTTGTTAACTTTTTGCCCCAACGGCCTTATTTCTCTCTCTCTAAATGTCTGTGTGATATACATTATTCTCGTTAATTCATTATTAATTCTTGTTATTTTATTCATTCATTTTTTTCTCCTAAACCATTTCAGAGTAAGTTGGAGAGATCATGACCCTTCAAAGCATACACTCAAACACTACACCATGCAGCCTTCAAACTGCTTATGCATATGTGTGTGTATATATATATATATATATTTTTTTTTTAGGAAGATTAGCCTTGAGCTAACATCTGCCACCAATCCTTCTCTTTTTGCTGAGGAAGACTGGCCCTGAGCTAAGATCTGTGCCCATCTCCCTCTACTTTATATGTGGGACGTGTACCACAGCATGGCTTGACAACAGGTGCCATGTCCACACCTGCGCCGCCGAAGCGGAATGTGAACACTTACCTGCTGCGCCACCGGGCTGGCTCCATGTTTCTGCATATATTACATTGCATGGCACAGGTTCAAGCCCCTCTATGGCTAGTAGCCTTCAAGGACTTCTAATTAGATTCATGGGGAAATGGTGAGTATTCAAGTAGGAAGATCTGAAACTGTGACTTGGACGACTTGTTTTAGTATTAAAAGAAGAGCTCCACAGTCATTAGCAAAGTTTCAAGAGTGCTACTAACCAAATCGAGTTGACACTCAAGTCACTGGCTAAGCAAAAGACAAAGACAACACGACTTATAAGTAACATGACTCATCATAAAACAAAAACTATTATCTTGGCAGACCAGTCTAACCCAGTTAATAAGCACGAGAAGTATGTTCTGTACATTATCAAATGTACCAGACATACTCACCACAGTAAATACAGGGGATACACTGGCTAAGGTGGCTTGAGAGACATCAGAAGTTCTAAACCGGTGCACCTCACCTGAAGAATGAATGAGAGAATTCCCTGTGATCATACAATTGGTTTACACATATAGCTAAGATACAGCTCTCATAGTATATGGCAGTCTTCAGACTATTTCACTATTTTTGGAAACTTTTTCCTACAGGAAAAAGAAACAAGACTTTTATTTGTTAATTTTAATATTTGTAGGTGATTATGTTAGGTTTGGCAGGGGATGATTTTTAAAAGCAATGGCTTAGGTGAGACATCAGAATAATTTTCGGATTCTAACCCCCCTTTTCCCTTTCTAATTATTACTGTTATCTCAGACTTGGATGAACAAATGTACAACAGTATCCTGAGATTAAAATTTTCCATAATTTAAAAAGGCTCTTTTACAAATTATCTTGGTAGATATATTTCAGAAGCTATAAATCCAAGGAATGTCTGACTTTCAGCATTCCAATATCAGGATTATCTGACTGACCTATGAATTATAAAACCTACAGATTTTACTTCTGTGTATTAACTTCTTTTTCACAGATCACTTTATGGTGAATACTTATGAAATAACCCAGTGAACTGGAATGAAGACAAATCTTTATTTGAAAATATATCTACTTCAAACATGTGATTAGACTGAGTTCAAGTGAGTTGTGAAGTATAATCAAGAGAATTTAATGACTGACAAAGGACACTTTAAAATACTAAACATAAGAGAGATGGGCAGAAGTTGTACAAAAATTACCAACTATTTTATGCTTCCAAAGTAATCACAGTGACTCCACAGAAGGTGTAGATATTCTCATTTCTGATCTTATTCTTTCTCATTACATACATTTAATGACCATGTAATGTGTTAGCATCTGAGGTTTGTTGTTTCCCTTTTACAAAATACTAACTATGTTACAAGGGTCAGCCAAATGAACGTAAAAGTCAGAGGTATAAACCAGCATTTGCTATCCAGGCAGAAGTTAGATAAAGCGTTACCAGGATGGAGATTCTGATCTCAACGTTTGTCCTGAAACATCAGATGGGCTGAAAATGGGTTCCCAAGCATTATTAAAGGAGGGAATATGGGATGTAACCCAATTCAGAAACTCTCCAATGAGTGCAGGGAAGGAGGTGGTGACCAGCAGTTACTTTGGGAGGCTTCTGAGAGCACAACTGGGAACATTTATTTCAGGACAGGGCAGTATTTTTCAGAAGACATCCGTTTTAATGACTTTTTTTCTGAGCAATATTAGCACTCACATTCTCATATCTGTGAAAATGTTAACAGATCATCATGCTTTATCATTTGGTAAAACATAAATAACAACTCAGATTCCCTCCCTCCCGCCCCTGCTGACGCCTCTGGCTGTTCGGTTACACAGTCCTTGGAAAACAAAGTCAGATCTTTGCCAAGAGCAACTCTTACCACGAAGTCTCAACGTCTTGGGCCTCCCTTCTAGGTGCGTTCCCACCCCTTACCTGAGCACCCGGACAAATGCATAACGTGTCCATAAGGAACAGACAGAAGTCAGGGAAGAGAGAGGAAGACTCATAAGAATATTTCAGGCAGATGAACCCAGTCGTGACCTCAGAACTACCGTGAAGAACAAGGGTGAAACTCTTGTTAAAAACCCTTCTCACGAGAGCACTGAGGCGGGGAGACGTGCAGCACGGGCCGGGCCGGTCGCACGCTGGCAGGCACGGGGCACAGTCTCGCCCGACTGGCGCTCGAGTCAGAGACCTGAGGTCACCGCCACCCCGGCGTCCCAGGGCTGCGGGAAGGGGAGCGGCGGGGGGGAGCGGCAGTACCTGCCACGCGGGGCCGGCGGGGCGTGCACAGCAGCGCGGCCCGGCTCCCTCCGAGGAGTCCGGCTGCGCGGCCCACAGGCCGAGCCGCGGGGGTCAGGCCCAAGGCCAGAGCACATAGAGTGCGCCGGGGCAGCCCCACCGCGCGGGGCAGGAGCCGGGGCAGGCTCCGCAGGCATTCCATGGCGCTGGAGCGACGAGGAGGCAGCAGCAATACCCCAAGCCTTCATGCCGGCCACTGGCGGCGCAACCAGCGCTCCGCGACCCCGCGCGAGCGAGCGCCCAAGGCACTGCGGCTGCGTACCGGGCATGCGCGGGGCGCGCCGCGCGAGCGTGTTACTTTCCGCGCATGCTCCGAAGGCGCCTTGGGGGCGTGCTCCTTGTGTCCGCCGCCAATCGGAGTTTGCGTCCTGTACCTGCGACGGTACCTGTAAGGTGTGGAGGGACTGACTGAGGGGTGGGTGGGACGCGCTTCCCACCGTAAGGCGAGCTGTCGCACTTGGATTTGATCCTTGGGCCCTTGGAGTGGTCAGGCCCACACGTAAAGTGTTATTTCCATTAACTAGTAATCTTTAAATGTGAAAAACGACCCAACGTGTATACTGCTTTGCATTCTGGAGCATTTTCATACATGTGATTGAGTCTGCAACTTGAAAGTGAGGAAGTTATGCCCATTCCCTACTCAATTTATATTTGTTTAATTAGCAAAAATAATTAACTGTCATATGGAATGCTATATTAAACTTTTGCTAGTGAAGATTGAGAAACAAACGCACAAGATTTATATTCCACATTTAATCACATGTAAGGTAGTATCAATTTCAAAGTACCATTATGTTATGTACCACCAAGAAAGAACAAAACGCTGATAAACTATGCTTTCTAATTGTATCATTGTTAAGACTGATCCGAATTTCATTCCTTAAAATATGAATAAATGAGCGTTAGACTTGATTAACTACACTATTATACGTATATGCATATGACAAATAAAAATGGCAAGCAATAGGATATACTGGAGAATATGAGGAAGCCATTTGGTATAAACCTAACTCGGCCTGACCTTGTCTTTCCAAAAGGGCCTGACCGTGGCTGTTGAGCATGCATTGTATATCTGCTTTAGAGATTCCCTACGGCAAGAACAAAGGCCCTTGAGATAAAGGTGCAACTTCCCTCCCCCTCCCAACGTTGGCGTCTCCTTAAGGATTAAGCATCTTTCCTTAGGCTAGAAACTGATTGCTGCGCTCACCTGTGACCACCCAGCTGGAGACAATAGACTTGCCTCTTGCTACGCCCACCAAGATGGCAGACCCACTACTTGCTGTGTCCATCAAGTGCTGTGCCCACAGGGCAATCTGGTGACTATTGTGGGAGGGACATTTCAATCCTATGTGAAACACCCTGTTTGGGGGTATATAACCACTCTGTGCACCCCACTTCTTTGGTGCCCTTTCTTCCTTCGGGAAGAAAGTCCCCGGGCCATGGTCCTCAGATTTCAGCTCAGAATAAACTCACCCAAATTTTCATTTATAGATTGTTTATGGATTGTTTTCATCGACACATATTTTAAAAGCATGAATTAATAGACTTGTCACGACTGCAGTAGTAATGTAAGGCAGACACGAGTTTCAGAGATTTCCATTCCATCCCTATGTATGACCGTAGAGCTAAGGAAGCACAAGAGAGAACCATTTTTTCTGCAGGGTATTGGGACTGGGAGTGGATTAGGAGGCCAGCAGACAGAGACAAGGCTTCACAGAGGAGAGGAGGTTGGAGTTGAGCAATGAGGGCAAAGGAGGACTTCAACCATTGCTTCCCAGAGGGTTGAAGTCTGGAAAGAGCCCAAGGTGTAGAGAGCATAGCTGGTAGATTTTTCATTTTACTAGGGGCTTCAATGATTGAAATACATCATTCAGAAACATTACATGCCTTCAGACACATTTCTTAAGACAACATGTGATAACTCTTTTTTAAAAACTTGACCCCCAGCACAATGAAACAGCCCTGTTAAGATGACCTTTGCAAAGCCTTAGAAAAACTCTGGGATGTGGCCAACACATGGCCTTGTAATTCATAGCAAGAATTTGGAATTTAATCTGAGGAGGGTAGGAGCCACTGAAGGACTTTGAGCAGAGAGGTAGTGATCTAATTTATGTTTAAATGGATCCTTCTGACTGTGTGGGGAAGAGATTGCAGAAAGGCAAGTGTGAAAGCAGAGAGATGGTGATGGTTTGGGCTAAGGTGGAGGTGGTAGCGAAGAGACAGAATGGGCTTGGTCCTGTATATCTGAAGACCAAATAGACGAGATTTGCAGATGGGATGTAAGAAAAAGAGAAGCATAGAAGTGGACTCCAAAATTTTTGGCCTGAACAACTGGGCAATGATGGTACCATCTACTGTGATGGGGAATTTTGGAGAGGAGCAGGTTTAGATGGAGAGCAGGTTATGGCATGGTGTTTGTTTCTGGACATGTTAAATTTGAGAGCTCGACTAGATAGATATTTAAGCCTAGATGTCAAGTAAGCAGTGTGGAGTTCAGGGGAAGTGTTGGAGCTAGATAAATACATTTCGGACTATATAGAAGTATTTAAAACTGGAAGATTGGGTAAGATCTCTTAGGAAGTGAGACAGTAAAGAGCAAAGTTGCTATGATTGAGCTCTGGGTCCTCCAGCCTTTAATAGTCAAGAAGAGGAGACGGATCCAGCAGAAGAACATGAAAAGGAGTGGCCAGGAAGAAGGAATAAATTTGGAGAAGGTGGGTTCTTTGAAGTCAAGAGAAGAAAGTTTCAAGAATGAAAAAGTGATCAGTTATATCAGATGCTACTGATAGGTAAAACGAGAATTGCCTGTGTTGGGCGTGACACTGGAGATTTTGATAGGAGTAATTTTAGTAGGGTGGGAAGGAATGGGACCTGGATCATCATCTTCCTTTTCATTCCAAGCCATGACAGGATCCCAGAAGATTTCTGCACCTATATACCAATCTGGCCTTAACATTCCTTGATCTCTTTCCTTACCTCTTGAGCTCCGAAGAACGTCAATTAACCAATCCCAGCCTCACCGTCTGCATTGTGTTCTCACCCAGAACTGTTTGACCTCAGAAATGTTATACCAATAACCCACTCTCTAACCATAGCCTCCTGGGGGCTTTACACCCACAACGATTATATTCTGCTATCAAACCCTTCCAGGCTGCTCTTCCTTCTCTACCCAACCCAGATTATGTAACTGATCATCTGAAACCACTATGACTAGTACATGGAACACAAGGCACTCATGCGGTGTAATCATAGAAGCCTCTTTATTTTCGTCCCTTTAATCCTGCTGAGTGGAGCTGGTCCTTCTCCTGCCTCTTGAAAACGTGGGCAGGTTCCATGGCTTTTCTGGTCTCTCAGTCCTATGTTCACTCTAGTCTCAATTCAGTAATTTAAAACATTCACTCCATATACTAATTCCAGTTCAGTGATTTGCAATGTCAGACCCAATATACTAATCACCACTTCAATCTTCATTCAAAGGAAAAACTTGGTTTCTCTCTCCTTGTTGGGCCTGGAGGCAAATAGGAATTTTTGTTGTGGGTAGGGATTCCAAGCAGCTCCCCTTACCCCTTCCCACGGCCTTTCTTACTCCACAGCTGCTGTTTCTGACTCTGCTGGAGCAGTGAAACAAAGTGAGAATGAACCAAAATGTTTATTGAGAGATGGCATCATGCCCTCTATAGGCAGGGCAGATTTTAAAGCTGACTTCATTGTGGGCATATTCATGGTTCCCCAGAAGACCTCCTTCCTCCAACCCCGCCCCCCTCCCAGGACCATCTGGTTGCCCTTCCTTTGATGTGGGCAGTGGCCCTCCTGATCAATTTCAGCTTCTGCCCCTTCTTGCCTCAAATCACCGGATTCCTCTCTTCCTGACATGCTGCTCTTTGGGGCACAATACTTTTAAAAACAACCCCAGGCTGATATTCCTATTGTCATGTCTGTACCCCAGGATCCATGCACTTTTAGAAGGAGTGTAGTTACTCCCTAGCAGAGAGCTGCTATCCCTTGCTCAGGTGTGAGTCTGTCACCTCTTGGAGGGGTCTTAAGTAGTTCTTCTTGCTAGACTTGGAGTGAGCAAGCACTCTTTCTACCCCTTTCTCCTGATGTTTGTGGTGGGTGTGGGATTCCTACAGCACAGCTTGTTCCAAATCTTCCATACAATATCTACCCCTAAGTCTTCAGCCTTACAATCCTTTCATATCTTCTGTCTGGGTGAGTGGTCCAAGAGTTGTGTGATGATGGCTTCTCAGATTATTCCCTTTGGAATTTCCATCTAGTAACTGACTTTGGTGCTGATACCCTACCTAGGCCCCTCATTGGGAGCACCTACATTCCTCAGCACCCTTGATTCTTTTGCACTTCTTTTATATTTTTGTTAATGCAGTCATTTATTACACAAATATTTATTGAGCACAAACTATATGCCAAGTATTATTTTAGGTTATAGGGATGGAGGAATGAATGAAACAAAGTCCCTGTCTGTAGTAAGTTGAATAGAGTCCCCCAAAATTTATGTTTGCCCAGAACCTCAGAATGTGACCTTATTTGGAGGTATAGTCTGCAGATTTAACTAGTTAAGGATGTCAAGATGAAATCATCCTGAATTTAGGGTGTGCCCTGAATTCAATGGCTAGTGTCTTTATCAGAGAAAGGAGAAGGAGATATGGACGTACAGACCCAGCTAGAAGAACACCATGTGAAGATGGAGGCAGGGATTGGAGTCATGCTGCCACAAGCCAAGGAACGCCAGAAGTCACCAGAAGCTAAAGAGGCAAAGAAGGATTCTCCCTGTCGACCAAAAATAACCAAAAACCACTCTACAGATAAGAGAGATAAGGTGAGTTCTACTTGAACCAGAGTGAGGATTACAACCTGGGAAGGCCTTAGTGTTCCAGAGAAGGTTGGTTTTCAGTAGGGTTTTATACCTTTTTAGAGCAAAGAACTACATTAAACACACCCAGGATACATATTCATCAAAGTTTCAAAGAGGTATTCGGTTGCAAATTAGCAGGTCAAAATGACCCTGATGTGGGGCCCTGAGCTAACATCTGCCATTAATCCTCCTCTTTTTTGCTGAGGAAGACTGGCCCTGAGCTAACATCCGTGCCCATCTCCCTCTACTTTATATGTGGGATGCCTGCCACATGTTAGCTCAGGGCCAGTCTTCCTCAGCAAAAAGAGGAGGATTGGTGGCAGATGCTAGCTCAGGGCTAATCTCCCTCAAACTCCCAAGTGTTACCGATAGGGTGGTACCAATAGGTGTGGGAGGGGAAGTATGCATTCGTATCTTAAGAGAGTGCATTCGTTCCTTTAATGGTTAAAGCAGATCTACAACATACGTTTGATGGGCCATAAGTCAGGCTTCTTTAGTTCAAGCTGAATCAGTTTTGAAACCAAATAGTTACCCCATATACCTCAACATGTGAAATCTTGTCATCCCTGACTAGAACTAAAGAAAGCAATATCTTGGGCTGGCCTGGTGGTACAGGGGTTAAGTTTGCACGTTCTGCTTTGGTGGCCTGGGGTTCTCTGGTTCAATCCTGAGTGCGGATCCTCGCACCACTTGGCAAGCCATGCTGTGGCAGCATCCCACATATAAAGTATAGGAAGATGGGCACGGATGTTAGCTCAGGGCCAGTCTTCCTCAGCAAAAAGAGGAGGATTGGCAACAGATGTTAGCTCAGGGCTAATCTCCCTCAAAAAAAAAAAAAAAAAAAAGAAAGAAAGTGATATCTGGCTTCAGAATTCAAATCAAAGCCTTCTCTCAAAGTATTTTGGGCCTTTAAGAGAAGTAAATTCTCTTCCTTTGGAGCCTCAGCTGTCTTTCCTGAAAGTAATCATATGTTCTGGTCATTCTTCATTCCTTCAACAACTGTGTGCCAGGCACTGCATTTGGTTCTGGGAATACAAAAAAGAGAGATGTGATACTTAGCCTCAAGGAGCTTCCATATCAGAGACAGACATTAAAAACATGATTATTCAGATAATTGTTTAATTTTGCTTGTGAAGAGGACTATAAAAGAACAGCGCATGGTTCTGTGAAGACTTATGAGAGGTGAACCAACATGGGAGGTCAGGGAAAGCCTTTCTTAGGAAGTGACAATTTGGCTGAGACCAGAAGGATGCATCAACATAAGCCAAGTGAAGAGAAGAGGCTGAGAAAAACTTCCAACAAGGGAAAAACATGTGTGGGAAGACTAATGTTTTTGCTCATTGAAAGAGCTATCAGAGGTGGCTGCGTCTGGAGCACGGTAGATGTGGAGCTCACATAATTCTCGATGAGCCCAGAGGGGTGGGCAGGGGCTAGATCGTGCTGGACTTTGTCAGCCAAGTTAAGGAGTTTTGATTTCATTCTTTGAGAAATGGGGAAACTATCGAAGGATTTTAAACTAGGGGAAAGGATTCCATTTTTATTTTCAAGTGATCACTCTGGCCTCTCTTTGGAGACTGGATTGTAGGGGGTGAGAGTGGAAGCAAGATGACCATTGGGAGGCTGCTACAGGCTTCCATAAATGACTTGATGGGAGATTGGACAAGGGCAGGTGAAATGGATAGGGAGAGGACGTGTTACTGCCAAAAGGAGTCTTCCACTCACTGCAAAGACAAGCCAACAGTCAAGAGGCACCCAAGACGAGAGAAAGGGTTTTTATTACAGCTTGCTAGCAAGGGGGAAGATGGCAGACTAATGTTCCAAAGAACCATCTTAAAAGTACAAAATTTTGAGGCAGTTGTATAGGGCAAATGGGCTGAAAAGGGGAGGTCTCAGAATGTTGACATCTGATATAGTAGTCCTTGGGATGCCAGAGCATCTCTTTCTCCTGTGACAGGTGATGGATACCAGCACGGGGCTCTTTCCTGAAGGTTGTTACATTCCTGAGAAAACTTAAAGAACAAAGTTATCACCTTATCCTGATAGGGAGGTCTACGTATTAGCCAGGGCTACAAAAATAGCAGAGTATGCATATTGCACACAAGCAGGTGCTTACTTATTTAGCCCACGTGCAAACTAAAGTATTACTGACAAGTTAGGGGGTAGAGGGTGTCTGGTGGATCAGGGTCATTTACGGTTCCAACCTGGCTTCCCTCTGTAAGATGGCTTCTCTTATGCTAACCTATGTTAACCACTGGCTGTATTTACCTCAGTTATTTAGGTGGCACTAACAGATAGACTTTAGGAAGTACAGTGGGTAGGATTTGGTGATTGGTCAGAGGGAGAAGATGTCTTCGTTGTTATGGCTGCCATTACAAAACACCAGGGACTGTGTGTCTTAAACAACAGAATTTTATTTTCTAACAGTTCTGGAGGCTAGAAGTCCAAGATCAAGGTGTAGGCAGGTTTGGGTTCCCCTGAGTCCTCTCTCCCAGGCTTGCAGCTGGTTGCCTTCTCCCTGTGCCCTCACATGGTCTTTTTTCTCCACGGTGCACATCCTTGGTGCTTCTCTGTGTGTCTTAATCTCCTCTTCTTATAAGAACAGCTGTTAGATTGGATTAGTGTCCACCCTCATGGTCTCATTTGTAACTTAACTACCTCTTTAAAAGCTCTATCTCCAAATATAGTCACATTCTGAGGTACTTGGGGGTTAGGGCTTCAAAATATGAATTCTGGGACACAATCCATTCAATAACATAAGCTAAGAATGAAACCCATGATTCTGGGAGATGCAAAATAGTGAATTATGGTGTTACGTGCTGAGTTTGGGAAACCTGAAGGGAGAAAGAGTTTAGAGGAAAGACTGGGAATTCTGTTTTGGGCCTGTTGAGTTTGAGATTGCCAAGTAAATATACAACTGAATAAACAGATTCATTGGTCTGGAGCTGGGAAGAAAGTCTAGGCTAGATATAGAAATGTAGGGGTTTGGGCACCTAGATAATAAACGAGGCTATGGTAGTGTGGGAAATTGCCTAAGGAGAGTGTGAGAGAGTGAGGAGAAAGGGTGCAAATCACAGTCCTCAAGGCACACCCACCAAGCGTAGAGGAGAAGCCAGCAAAGGAAACTGAGGTGGCTGGGCCCTTAGTCTCTTCTTAGCACGTACTAGCCTAAACAGTACTAACCCCAAATAAAATAGTGGAGCTACCCTGAAAGCACACTGCTTTGGACTATGGTGGTGGAGCAGTGTTGGTGAGGGGACTGGAAGTTACTATAACTCTAATTTTCATTAAGCGTTATAAGGAAGAAACCTATGAATCTCTTTAATAAAAGCAAATGCAGACCCTCAGGCTTGATGTGGGAGGAGGTTCTCTGAGACGGGTTTAGAAGTCTGGCCCATCATCCAGTCCTTCTATTGTTTCCCTTGGGGCTTTCTTACCACTGTCACCACCATTCTGAACTGGAGGGGGTTCATTCCTTTATAAACTTCTGGCTTAAACCAGAATTTTTTTTTTTTTTTTTTGAGGAAGATTAGCCCTGAGCCAGCTACTGCCAATCCTCCTCTTTTTGCCGAGGAAGACTGGCTCTGAGCTAACATCCATGCCCATCTTCCTCTACTTTATACGTGGGATGCCTACCACAGCATGGCTTTTGCCAAGCGGTGCAATGTCCACACCTGGGATCTGAACTGGCAAACCGCTGGCCGCCGAGAAGTGCAACGTGTGAACTTAACTGCTGGGCCACCGGGCTGGCCCTGCCGGAATATTTTTTGAGTTTATCGTTATAGAGCGAGCCCTGTACTGAGCGCCACAAGTAATAAACTGGAGGAAAAAAGTCGGTGCAATATTGGAGTATGGTTTTACTTTTCCATACTTATTCATCTCAACTGCTAGTTTTCCTCAGGGCAGTAGTTTCCAACTTTTTGTTTAACCACAAAGGACTCCTTATGTTACTTTTTCCCAGAGGATCTAGAAATTCCTACAATATTACATGAGCTCAAATGAACTTGTGTGTAATAAGTGTCTACAACCTGAGTTTTTCATTTTAGTGAGTCTAGTAAATTTTCTTGTAGATAAATGTTCAATTGTTATTAGGTCATTTCTAAATGTTGAAAATAGCTTTCAGACTCTTCTTATTTTCTTAGAGCCTAAGGATTCAGGGATCCCAGGCTGGGGATCCTGGTCCTAAAAGAATTGCTTTTCCTTGGTTGTGGGGAGATGATTATGTCACAGTCAATCCATTCTCTCTCTTTTCTCCTGCTAGCAGCACACCTGTTGCTAGCAGGCTTGTGTTTCTAATAAAAATATTTCAGACCCACCTGGAGTTAGTTTAAACTTCACTCTTCTAGTATTTCTCCAAGGGACAAGAATATCTGATTTTATATCCCATGGTGGCTAGCAACCAAAACACCCAAATGTATTTTCTAGTTTGAAAAACAATGGCTAAACGTTATAAATATATTACGTTATAAGACAACATATATATTCCAAAAGAATAGATTTAGACAGGCGACTGAGTTCATAAGAATCATCCTTCTTGAATTTGACTTTATTGCTGGAATTTTAGCTAAATATATTTGGGTTTGCATTTAATAAATACTATTTATAAATTGAAGGTTTATGTATTGCATATGAATGAAAAGGATTGTAGAATATTCTTATATCAGGGTTTTTCAACTTCAGCTCTATTGACGTTTTGGACCAGATAATTCTTTGTTGAGGCTGGGGTCTGTCGTGTGCATTGTAGGCTATTTAACCGCATCCCTGACTTCTACTCACTAGGTTCCAGTAGCATCCATCTCCTGAGTTGTGATGACCAAAAATGTCTGCAGGCACTGCCACTCTCTCCTGATCGAGAACCACTGCATTTTATAATAAGAAGAATCCACAAACCCTAAGACCGTTTTTCTCTTTAAAAGACATAGCCCTTTAAATGTTGATGACATTTTCTTCACATATGGTAGACATCCAAAAAGTGCAAATCTTCTGTTACCAGACTCTAGCGCTGAATTAAATCTTATTCTCCTTTATGTTTTTATGACTTAAACATGTGTCCTGATTTATTTGTGTCCATTACCCCAGACTGAAAGCCCAGCTTTTAAAATCATATTCCTGCTTACACACAGCACCTACAGTGGCAGGTGGGCTGCTCTGGGGTCTGGGGCCGTGATCTCCCTGGGGTCTGCAAGGGATAGATTTCCCGTGTTTGAAAATTGTCAAGGAATTTGGCCACAGGAGGGAGCACTATTCCTATGCTTGCTTATTTATTTAGTAACTATTGTAACACATGTTTGTCAGACAGAGTTCAATGATGCAGGGAATTCCTAATCTAGACATCAGAAACACAGCTAGTATATCAGTCAGGGTTTTCCAGACAAATAGAACCAATAGGATAAAAGGAGATTTATTATGAGGAATTGGCCCCCATGATTAAGAGGGCTGAGAAGTCCCATGATCTGCTGTCTGTAACCTGGAGACCCGGGAAGGCCTGTGGTGTAATTCAGTTCGAGTCTGAGGCCTGAGACCCAGGGAGCTGATGGTATCAATGCCAGTCTGTGGGCAGGAGAAGATGAGATGGGATGTACCCACATAAGCAGTGAGGCAGGATGAAGTGGCAAGTTCCTTTGCTTTTTATTCTCCTCAGGCCCTCAATAGACTGGATGATGCCTACCCACACTGGGGACGAACATCTACAGAGTCCACTGGTTCCAATGCTAATTTTATCTAGAAACACCCTCACAGACACCCAGAAATATGATTAATCTTGGCACCCTGTGGCCAGTCAAGTTGACACAAAATTAACTATCACAACTAGATTATATTTTGAGAATCTAACCACATCTCCATCCTTATAATCTAAACGCATGCCCACCTGCCACTGCATTTTGTTTTGCAGTTATGATTTTTGAAATCAGTAGTGTCTGGTAGCACCTGCAGATGAAAAATTGCTGAACAACACAGCTGTTTTAAAGAATTTGTCAGAATCAAAGTGTGAAAACTAACATCCTCTATTTTGAAGAACACACGTGGTATATGGTGACATCTGAGAATTGGTGCAGCCTCCAAATTTATATACTGTCTACAGGTATATTGAGAAGGTGTTATACATAAGGCAGGATTTTTTTCTTTTTATAAAGATTTAGCGTCTGTCAAAGTGTTTAAGATTTTGGCTTAGGAAGATAGTAGGCCTTAATAAGTGTACATCTGTATGCTTTAAAAAATAAATGTACGTACACTTCATACTTAGGTAACACATAGATAATATGCTTGAATTGGTTCTAGATAACAGCCAAAAATGATACAGCAAATTCGATGAAAAATTACTTGAAAGTAATTTAATTGGAGGAGGTAAATAGAGTAAAACCTTGTATGACATGGTGTGCTATTTATTAAATTTTTATTTACTCTTTTAAAAACCCAGCTTGTCATCAAATATGCCATAGTACTTTCTACTCCCTCTGCCAACACAGTGAGAAGCCATGTTCAGATATGAATCATCTAGGATGATGTAAGAAGAATTTAATTTCACTTTTCCCGGATGGTTGGAAATGGTCTGGACATTCCCCAGTTTACTAGACATGGAAGTGGAGTTTGAAAGTGATAGAGATGCATCTGTACATTTTAGTATAACCTTAATGCCTACGGAAAGGTCTCATAGGATCCAAATTGTATTATTTTAGGATGGCATAACTTAACGGGCAAGTACAGGGAATGGGTTCCATGTTAGCTGATGGGTAGTTGACTAGACCCCATTTTTGTTTTAACCCTTCTTATTGGGAACATTTCTAAACTATATTATATTTTTCTGCAATGGTAAATGAATCTGGTAATCTAGATCGTGATACTAAATGTAATTTCTTATTGATTAATACCCTGGCACTAGGTTTTACAGCAGGTAAATTTACTTTTGAATTCCATAGTATCTTATAATCACAGCCGGCTCGGGCCAGCCGGTGGCACAGTGGTTAAGTTGGCACGTTCCTCTTTGGTGGCCTGGGATTTGCCAGTTTGGATCCTGGCTGTGGACATGGCACTGAATGGCAAGCCATGCTGTGGTAGGCGCCCCACATATAAAGTAGAGGAAGATGGGCATGGATGTTAGCTCAGGGCCAGTCTTCCTCAGGAAAAAAAAAGGGGGGGGGTGGGCAAGATTGGTGGCAGATGTTAGCTCAGGGCTAATCTTCCTCAAAAAAAAAAGCTGGCTGATGAGTGTAAAAGATGATGTCTGGATCCTGAGAAAAAAGCTGCTGGCTTTGCTTCCTCCTTTACTGGGAAACTGATTTCTATGGTGGAGAAATGATGATGGCAACTAGGACATAGATTTGCCAGGGAAGAACAAGGGGTGGGGCATTCCAGCCATACATGGAAAGCTGTAGGAGAGATTTGTGAGTGCTAACCCTAGGGACTAGAATGACACTGCTTCTTCCAATCTAACATACCTGTGATTACAAGATGCCTCATTATTTTATGTGCCCCTAACAAAGAAAAAAAATTCAAATAAATGATGACACAATGCTTTCCTATAATACAGATTTTAAAAATTTTAAAATTTTTGACTTATTTAGACATAGGTTTTTTTAATCATGTAACATTCTTTTAGGTAAAAGGGAAAATGTAAGCAAAACATTGGTTAAGGCATTCCTAAAACTTTTTTGTTTCAATGCTAAACCATGGTATAATCTTAAAAAAATTAATTTAAAAAGTCAATTAAACTTAACATATGAGCTACTAATCATGCGCATATCCTAGCTCATGTGGTGACAGTGTGAACAATATGGCCAGGGTCTTACTTGCTCACCACCTGGTCAAGGCCAAGTGTAAGACTTCTCTAACTATAAGGCACATCCTGATTTCAGAGATTTAAAGATGGTGAAAAAAAATATGCATCATGGAATAAGTGTAATGTGATTTGTTTCTTCTTTCCGGCTTGAGTAAATTCCTGATATTAACTTGTTTTGTCATTTGTCTCTTTCAGATTAAAATTGAGTTAATCATGAGAAATATCAGAGTTTAAAGTGTGCTGGGTTCCTTTTTTTTTTTTTGGAAGACTAGCCCTGAGCTAACATCTGCCAATCCTCCTCTTTTTTTGCTGAGGAAGACTGGCCCTGAGCTAACGTCTGTGCCCATCTTCCTCTATATTATACGTGGGATGCCTGCCACAGCATGGCCTGCCAAGTGGCACCATGTCCGCACCCGGGATTCGAACAGGCGAACCCCGGGCCACCGAAATGGAACTTTCGCACTTAACTGCTGCGCTGCTGAGCTGGCCCCTGGGTTCTTACTAGGTAGGGTTTTACTGCATTTTAAGTTAAATGGTCTTAAAGCCTTTTCATTTATTCACATAGATGTTTTAAGAAGCACTTTCCAAATCTACATCCCATATGGTTTTATTGCACTATCTGAAAATGTCACTGGGAAATGATCAAATAGGCCATAAAACTGAGGAGTCGAAAAATGTTGTATTGTGCAATCACTGAAACTTCTGTAGTTAGTTGATAATTAAGTGAGAAATCGATATATGTGAGTAGAAAGTACTAGGGGGTCTAACCTTAATAATACTACCTCCTAGCTAGTCATGGTCTCATTGACTGATAAAGTTTTTTAAAATTAGAATTTCCAAACTTTGAATGACATGAGAACATCATAGTTCACTAAAGCAGCTCTTCCATTAATCCAGAAACTGGACTGCAGTTAACCAATAACTTCTGTATCAGTGACATAATTTCCTGCAAAATTGTTACTTGGTAATGGTTAACTTCTCTCTTAGTTGTTCACAGCAGGGGGTAGTTTTCTTACATCAAAGTCGTCTATTTATTATAATTCACTGTAGCTGAAGACTTTTTACCCTAAAACAAAACTAAACAAAAACCTCCCAGGTACTAAGAGATAATATTGTTTTACTTCGGTAATGGTCAGTGAACTAAGGAAAATCCTTCAAAGCACTAAATAAAAAATTGATAGTCCAGACTGCACGTCTAAGATTTCCCCAAGAATAGCTTTTTAATGATGATGGAGCCAGAGACATAGCCATCTAAGCACACTTGTTGGGCTTCAAGGATAGTGATTTTAATTTTGGAATTTAAAAGAAAGGAAAGCAAAGGCAATTTTGTTCTGAGGTTACATAGAATTGAGGTCAGTGGAAAAACGTAGGCTGTCAATAATGTGAAAATATGAAAGAAGCCCCTGGAATATTGGAGACAGCTCTAATCCAGTTTCACTGCATTGTTCTGTTGTTCCCAATTGGAATTACAAAAGGATTATCACAGTTTACCAGCAAAAATATCAGCAACCACGATACTCTAGTTTTTGCTTTAATGAAATCTGATAATAGCTTGAATTAGGCAGCAAGCCCAGTCGTCACCCCAGAGTATTTTGAATTCTTGGGACAGGGAGGGAGGCATTAACTGCTTACTAAGCTTTGGATTTGTTTATTTTTATAAACAGTGCTTTGGATATGTAAATAAGACATTTAAACCTGCTTACTTAATGATGATGCATATAAATAACTGAGAGCTAAGAGATAGAAAACCAAAACTTAGTTTGACATAGTAAAACCCTTCCTAAGGTGTTTGCCAGTTTGTAGACTGAAGCTGAAGAAAATGAGTAACAATTTTATTAACTCAGAATTGAGGAAAGTCTTGCTCCTGTTGAGAGTGACAAAAATAATTTAATTGTAAGTGAAGAGACTGGAGACTTGCCTGAAGCGTTGAAAGGATTTTGAGCTTAGGTTGCTCAGCTTCATGAGAGTTTTTTTCTCCCCATAGCCGGCCTGTTAAATCACCGAGGAGGAGAAATTGCTTTGTTCAAATAGCTTTTTTGTTCAAAGAATCAAAGTATCACAACAAACTCCTGGTGAGAGAGAGTAAATCATGCCATAAGTGGAATTGCCCAAAGAAAACTTTCAATATTACATTTGTGTCCAGCTGTCCTGCAGGCAAGTAAAGTGAGCCTCGCAGCTTCTTACACCTCCCACGGGGCAGAAATCATTTAAAAAGCCAAGCTCTTTGCTCTAGTCCTTGCTTGTCATAATTGATCAACTCTCATAAGGGTTCTGGTTTTCTGTAAAATAGTATAATACTTCATTCTTCAGTTTCCAGAAACCAGAGTGCATGAGAACAAAACAAATTGATGATACAAATAATGTGTATGGCCAATAGACACAACGAAACAAATCAAAGAGTGAATGAATTGATCATTACTTGAGTGAATGAATTGACAATCGCTATAGTCCAAGTCCTGCCACATCCGTCTCTCGTACTTCATGCAACTAACTGAACTATCATTTAAAGGCTCTTGGAGACATGTGATGGTTAGAGTTTTCTCATTCACCACCAACCCTAAACTTAGCTTCAGTCCACACTAAAGCCTGTATGAATATCCAGGTTCCAAGACAGGAAGGAAATGAGTATAACTAACAGATGTAAACCAGATGCTGTTTAGAATAAACAATATGTGTAAAGGAGGTGGTGATTGGCTAGAACTGGCACTACTGGAACTACTAACAATGGATATTATGAGCTGAATTGCATACGCCTCAGAATTCATGTGTTGAAATCCTAAGTTCCAGTATCTCAGAATGTCACTGTATTTGGAGCTAAGTCTTTAAAGAGGTAATTAAGTTAATATGAAGTTGTGAGGCTGGGCCCTAATCTAATATGACTAGTGTCCTTATAAGGAGAGGAAAGTAGGACACAGACACGCACAAAAGGAAGACCATGTGAAGACACGGGGAGAAGATGGCCATCTACAGGCCACGAGAGAGGCTCAGAAGAGACGGACGCTGCTGACATCTTGATCTAGGACTTCTAGCCTCCAGAACTGTGAGAAAATAAATTCCTGTTGTTTACGCCACCCAGTCTGTGATACTTTGCTGTGGCAGCCCTAGCAGACTAATGCAATGGACACAGAAATACTCTGCAAATAGGAAGCGTTCCCTCCACAGCACCTTCTCACTTTAGAAACTCTGAGGTTATGCTGTTCTTTTAAATTTAAATACATAGTGTTTTATCTGTTTTATAGGCTAAATATTTTAGCCTCAGAACATTACCATAATTTATCTATTACACTTTTTTCTTATGATCATACACAAAAAAGATGTTTTGGAATACAAGAAATTTGTTAATTGACGACTTTTTAATGATGTAAGAGTCGGAAAGAGAACAAATAGACAATTTTTCAAAATATAACAAGTACTGGAGCTGGCCTGGTGGTGTAGTGGTTAAGTTCGCATGTTCTGCTTTGGCGGCCTGGGGTTTGCAGGTTCGGATCCCAGGCACAGACCTACACACTACTCATCAAGCCATGCTGTGGCAGTGTCCCACATACAAAATAGAGGAAGATTGGCACAGATGTTAGCTCAGGGCCAATCTTCCTCAAGCAAAAAGAAGAAGATTGGCAACAGCTGTTAGCTCAGGGCTGATCTCACTAAAATATATATATATATATATATATATATATATATACAAAATAAGTGCCAGCATTTATAATTAGCTGTATTAAATGTTCTGGTTGTATCATCTTATTTAGTTATCACTACAACCTACGAAACAGGTAATAGCATTCTTTCCATTTTACAGATGAGAAGACTGTGGGCATAGAGAGGTTAAAAAGCATGTTCAATGCCAGGCGTCTGGCTTTAGAGCACATTCCTCTAACCACTCCATTCTTTGATTCAGAACACATATAAAATGCCTAGCACAGTCCTTACTGGGCATACGGTATTTATTAAATGGTACTTGCCTCCCTCCCCTTTCTAAGACATGATTGACACAGTAGAGAATTCACCAGAACCAGATGAACAATATGCTGATATTATGAATTGTATGCTGGGACCTGGAAATGTGTTTGTTTGGAAATTGTCAAACCTCAAGTTACAGTGGATACCCTACTCAAAAATGCAACATAATGGAATTACAAATAATAATTTTTATGTTGACAAATGTGCATTTATTTAGTTAATGATGTTCATTTGGGACCACCATTTAAAAAAGATTTTTTTTTAATCTGAATTTTCCTATCAAGAGACATAAAGAGTTTCTGAAATAGGAGGCCAGGGCAATCCTTCAACAATACTTCAAAATTCCTATAAGAATCTCGGGGGACCCAGAAGCCTTGTCATATCTCTGCAGGACTTTCTGTCTCCTCCTTTCAAAAAAATATCCTTTTGGTGGTGGTTAGAAGATGGTGGAGAGACTATGCCATGATGTGAAAATGGGGCAGAAAATTGGCAGATGGGGAGGCATTAAAGATAAACTTTGTTTTAGCCCCAACATTTGCTGAGAGTTAGATTAGAAACTATCTAGCAACTGAAGAGAAATTGACCACTCCTTGGTCCCAACTTGTAGAGTTTCACAGATGAGAGGATGAGGGGGTGCTGATGGGATGCATGTCTGTGTGTGTGCACATTCCCAAGATCTACTGCTTGAACTCAGTCGAAAACAAATTTTTCTTTCCTTCCTTCCTTTTCTTTCTTTTCTTCTCCCCCTCTGCCTTCCTCCTTTCATTCTAGGGTATACTGTTGAGTGTTGGGAAGTACAGGAGAGGTAAACAAGGTGGAGATGGGTGGAGAAAGGACAGAATATTTGCGATACTGTATAAGTGAGTAACAGTGCTTTGGCCAGAGTAGGTTCTGAGCTAGGATTTGATAGTAATGAATGAATGAATGAATGATTGTGTGCATTAGGTCAGCAGCTAAGGTCCGGGACTGGAGGTTAGAGAGTCAGAATGGGTAGGGCCATAGGTTTGTATACAGTGACTTATTATGAAAATGCTTTCAATGTAATTGGTAAGAAGCCAGGCAAGGGTGAGATTTCAGGTAACGTCCCATGGAGGGCAGCTTCACCTGGATTCCACAGAGGAGCTCTGAAGTATACTTTATGACTTAGGATTAACCTGACTGTAAGCACGGAGGTCGGCTTTCAAACTCTTGCACTGGTCAGTCACAGAGTAAGGGGCAGTGGGTAGGTGTGGGGTTGTGGAAGGTAGAGGTAAGAGGAGAAAGAGAAACTATCACGCTCTCTCTGCTAGTTCAGATGATGCTGTTCCAGGAGCCTGAAGGCCACCTGTGAAGAAGAGTCAAAGGTGTGGCACATAGAAGCCAGAGGTGGGACACACAGGGATCTGAGACAATCTGGGCTGAGCACTGACAGTACCCATCTCAGGTAGCGAAGCCTTGGCTTCCAGACTAAACCCAAGGCAAGGTTGTTTTCTCTCTGCTCGGTTGTTTTCTGCTAAGTCTGACCAATTGCTGTATATGTAATATCTAGAATTGATCACACTCATCTGCACAAGAGAAGAAGGAAGATTTATCTTAAAAAGAAATATATTTATTTGGTGCATACCGTGTGAAGCACTTCTTGAAGCACTGTCTATTCATTATCTCTTTTAATCCTATATGGTTGGGATTTTATTGTTTATTTTATAGATGAGGAAACGAAGGCTTAGAAAAGTAAGGTAACAGAGCCATGGTGACACAGCTGGTAAGTGATGGATCCAAGATTCAAAACCAGGTTACAAGTATCATGTATAAATAAAACAACACAACACATCTGTTTTGAAATAGTGAAGCAAGTTAAAATCAACTTTGAGACTATCGCTGTGAAATAGGTGCAAATCTTTACTAAGTTAAGAGATTTAAATAATTTGATGAATGCTTTGCAACGTGTATGCATTTTGAAATATAAAATATCTTTAGTCAGCAATTTTCTTTTTTCTCTCTTAGAGTAAAATTCTATCATTACCAATAAATATTGAGTGAGCCAGTTTCAGAGGTCAGATTCTCTGTCATCTGGAACATAGGATGTTTGGTCACATCTGCTAACTAAGTGTAGGAAGAAGCACTCCTTCAAGAGTGAGGGTTTGTGCCTAACTGACCTGTGGCAGCCACCCAGACCGTCTGACTTGTTTATTGACTCCGGTGAATTTGACTGTAGTTGAAAACCTCAGGCAATTCTTTTTCTTCCTTGCTGTGAAATAATTGTCTAGAGACAGGGGAATCCTCCAGGTGGCTAGTTAAATGCCTCCAGAAGGCAGGGGGCATTGATGAATCCCTCTGAGGATGTCTGCAATTTACAAGCGGCCTTAATGGTCAAAGAATCTCATTAATCACACCCCTCTGAAGGGGGTCTTCAGAAGTGGCATGTTCATAAAGCAATTGTAAAGTAGATGTGATGCAGCGTTTCAGCATCTCTGGATGAGACTCTCTAATGCAGAGTTCTTTATCTTAAGAAAACCCACACTGATATTTAAAATAGTTACTATCTTTTTCAACATTACTAGGTTCTATTAATTTTTTTTGCATATACCTCTCCTCCTAGCTCTCAAGGTCTCAAACCCCCTTTTTCCCCAGGCCATATCAGTCCAGGAGGTAAAACTGGTTAACTTTTATTAATAAGGCCCAGCTTCAGGCCAGCCCTGGTGGCCTAGAGGTTTAGTTCACGGCCCTCTGCTTTGGCTGCCTGGGTTCAGTTCCGGGTATGGACCTACACCATTCTGTCAGCAGTGGCTCATGTACTGAAAAATAGAGGAAGACTGGCACAGATCTTAGCTCAGGGCAAATCTAACTCGGCAAAAAATAAATAAATAAAAAGATAAAAATAAGGCCTAGCTTGGCAGGCTCTGCTTCCTATGAAATGTGCGTGTGCATCCCATAACCGTCCCAGCCCCCGAAGTTCTCTCCAGTTATTTCTAGGAGTTCCCAGGAGGTGAACCCTTAAGTCTGCACAGCTTCTTTCTGCATATCCCTCATTCCCTGCTCTAGCTCCTTTAGGTGCCATTTCCTACTGAGGCCTCTACCCCTTGTGAAGCCAGGCACCTGCGCACTGTCACCTCTGTGGGGTGATGCTGTCTCTTGCCAGGCACCACTACCATGAATGTCATGTCAGAGTCCAAGGGGTCCAGGGGAGCACTACCAAGGCGACTCTGCTCCCTGCACCAGAATGCCTCTCTCCTTCCCCTCTCCCTCCCACATTATATTTCCACATGGTATAAAAGAAAGGCTGTTTGCGCTCAATGCTTTACGGAATTTATAGTGAAATGATTATTTCAGATTTTACTAAGAGCCATGTCCAATTCCCCATAATGAGTACATGGGGATTAGAAGTTAACAAATGAGAGCTAAACTTCAGATTACCCTTCCCCCGCGATCTAGGCTTTGTTACTGGGACCAAGCTTACTTCTCTTCCTACCTTTTACTTTAGGATGAGTGTTTTCTCAGGTGATGCCTCAGTTTCTCATAAAACCACATTCCTGGCGGGTCCACCTAACAGTGTGACAGACATGCTCAAATACAGGTGAATCCCTGCAGTGGGCGTAGAGCTGAGACACAAGCTAGGGCATCTTTCCTTCACCCCCTTCCTCCCTCCCCATCCCTCCCTGTGCCTGCCTTCCTCCCTCCCTCCCTTCCTTTCTCTCTCCTGCTCCTCCTTTTCATCTCTTTCCTTTTACACACATACATATATAATATTCATTCATTCATTGAGCACCAACTATGTGCCAGGCAGTGCTCTAAGCACTTCAGATAGAGCAGCAACGAAATACACAATGTCCCCTCTCCTGGATGTCCTAGAGAGTGGCAATGTCTATGAACAGCAAATAGAATAGGGTGTTGTGACAGATGGTGACTAGCAGATCGTTTACTTGGGGTTATTAGCGAAGGCCTTCCTGATGAGGTAAACATTTGTCTGGATCTGAATGACAAGACCCAACTATACAAAAACCAGGCATTTAAGCATTTCATGCAGAGAAATAGCTGTATTTATGTATTTATTTATATTATATGTTATAATCTGCTTCTGAGAGCTTCCCTTGCCTCTAAAGATGTAAGAAGTGGGATTTTACACCGAACCCACCCCTGGTTGGCTTGTTCCACTCACCCAGGTGTGATGCGGGAGCCCTTGTGGAGCAGGACCTGGCATGAGTGACCCGGTCTCACAGGGCCTTCCGCTGTGGGGATCCTCTGCAGATCCCTGTTGGGGCAGAGCCACATTCTCAAGTCACTGCGTGCTCTAATGGGGCCTCTGGGCATATGGTTTTCAGGGTTTCTAAGCTCATTCCACAGGGAGGGGAGCTTCAGGGAAACCCCAGCCCAGGGGCAGAGTCACAGTGAGGAGAAGGCAGTGGGAAGCCACATCCCCCTCATTCTCAGGCAATTCCAGGTGCCACGTAATTAAGCTCTAGAAGATGAAGAAGAGTAGGGATTTCTCCAATCTCCAGGGGCCATTTCTCATGGAGCAGGAGCATAAAACCTGGATTCCCCAACATGGCTAAGGGACTCAGGGGGCTCTGGCACCACCATGAGGGTCAGGGTCTCCCTTTCAATTCCTCAGAGGGGACATTGGTCACCACAGGCTGGGCCTCCTCTCACATGGCCTCAGTGATTTTTCCTGGCTTTCAGGGCCCTCCAAGATGGGGGCTCTGCCATCTCACATCACTGTCCTTCACCACGGGCTCCTCCAACAGACACAGGCCTCCTCAATGTCTCCTGGGAATGCCTGGGAGAGATGACTATTTGCCTTTTGGATTCTTCCCAGTCTTATTCCTCTGTAGTCTTTCTCATCTTCTTTTCTTCATGAGGATTCCTTTTATTTCCTCTCCATCTCTTCGCTGTATAACATCCAGTCAATTCTTCAAGGCCCATCTCAAGACTCATCTCCCCTGGGTGGCCCTCCTCGATAGCTGTTGCTCCCATTAATCTCTTCTTTCTTGAATGCCCACGAGCACCTAGAATCTTACTCACACAATCTTGGTTGTTCCTTTTCCTCCCTTTGTCCATCCCCCCTTTCCCTTCTCTGCCTCCCCCATTTCTTCCTTCTTTTCCTCCCTTTCTTCCTTCCTTCTACATAAGAATAAACATATTCACCTCAACTCTTTTTGGAAAAAAATTATTACTAAATTTTGAATATATAATAATATTTTAAATGGATGTGAGGAGTATAAAACATCAACAATAATACGAAGACATGTATGTGCCCCACCCCACCAGCTCAAGAATGAGATATTACCATTTCCCCTATATTGCAATGTGTCCCTACCAGATCCCATTCCCCCCCCCCCCCCCCCCCCCAGATAACCACTCTCCTGAGCATTGTGTCTATCACTCTCCCTTACTTTTCTTTACAGCTTTACCGCTTGGGATCCTCAAACAATGAATTATTTAGTTCTGCATGCATTTGAATTTTATACCAGTGGAATTTTACTATATATACTCAGCTGTGTCTTGTTGTTTAGGCTCCACTTATGTTTGTGCAGAGCCTTCCATGTTGTTGCATGCTGCTGAGTTCATTTTCACTGCTGTGTGATGTCCATTGTCTAACTGTATCATCTATTTATCCATTCTATTGTTCTTCCATGTTAGGATTATCTTTTTTCTTTTTATGAGAAAAGCTAAACATTCTTGTAGATGTTTCCCGAAGCACATGTGTAGGAGTTTCTCTAGGATATGCGCGAAGTAGAAGAAATGTTGGTTCTGAGGGTGTACACATATTCAGCTTTACAGGATACGCCCAATGCCTTCCAAAGTGCTTGCCCTAGTTTAGAGTCTCACCAGTGGTGGATGAGAGTTCCTGTTGCTCTTCATTCTTGACTATCTTGTTTTGTCATCTCTTAATTTTTGCCAATCTGGGGGCAAAATCTTGGAGGCTTTAGTTAGAATTTCTCTCATTTCTAAGGAAGCTAAACATCCTTTCACATATGCTTATTAGTCATTTAGTTTGCCTCTTTCATTAAAAGCCTGTTCAGATCTTTTGCCATTCTAGAAATTGAGTTAAGTTCTTTTTTTCTTTGCTTTTTTGCATGTTGAATAGTTCTTGATATATTCTCAGTAATGGTCCTTTATTGCTTATATATTTTGCAAATACCACCTCCTACTTTGTGGCTTTTTTCCCCTCTATTTATAGCTTCTTTTTCAAACAGAAGTTCTTAACTTTAATTAAATCAGATGTGTAAATCTTTTCCTTTTTGCTTTGTGCTTTTTGTGTATTATTTATGAAATTCTTTCTACCTTGAGGTCATGATGATATTCTCTTATATTGCCTTCCAAAGTTTTAAAGTTTTGCCTCTCACATTTAGGTATAATCCACCATGAATAGATTTGTGTGTGTGTTGTGAAAGAGGGCTCAAATTTCATTTTATTTGCATGGACAACAAATTGTCTCAGCATGTTTATTGTGTAGTCTCCAATAATATATTGCTACCTCTGTCATATACCAAGTGTCCAAATGTAATGTAGATCTGTTTCTTTGCTTTCTCTTCTGTTCCATGGGCCCAGCTGTCTAAGCCCACAGCAAAACTATGCTCTCTTAAGTATTATGGCTTGTAATAAGTCCTGATATTTTCTGTGAGGCATGTCCAAACACATTTTTCTTCTTTTTAAAGGATATTTTTGGTATTTTGTTCTCCCATAACAACAACAGCAACAACAAGAGATAGAAGAAAGAAATTAAACTGGAAATGAAAAAGAGGAGATAACTAAAGATGCTGCAGATATTGAAAAGAAAATCAGAGCATATTATGTACATTGTTACACCAATACATTTGAAAACCAACAAAATAAAAAATTCTCCAAATATATAACTGAACAATCTAACTCAGGAAGTAGCATTTTTTTAGAATTTTGTTTTCTGTTTATTGTTGATAATGTATACAAATGCAGTAGATCTTTATGTTTATTCTTTGTCCAGAAATGTAAACTCATTAATTCTGATAATTCATCCATAGATTATTTTAGACTTTCTATACATATATTCAGATTGTTTGGGAAGAAGAAATTTAGTTTCTTCTTTCCAACCCACATATATTTTATTTCTTTTTCTTTGCCTTACTGCCTTGGCTGGAAACTTTGCCTGCATCGACTAGCAGGCAAGTTCATCTTGTCATCCATCTCAAAGAGAATGCTTTCAATGTTTCATCATTAGATATAATATTTGTGGTAGGGGTTTTTTTTTGGTGGATAATCTTTGCTATGTTAAGATAATTCTCTTCTATTCCTAGTTTACTAAGAGAGTTTATCCTCAATGGAATTTGAATTTGATCTGCAATTTTTGAAATAGTTGTGATGTTTCTCCCTTAATCTGTAACATGGGGAATTAAATTAATTGATTTGTCTAATGTCAAATCAACTTTGCATTCCTGGCATAAATCCTACTTAGTTATGATATAGCATCCCGGATTTTGTTTGCTAATATTTAGTTTAGAATTTTTCCATTTATGTAATTTTCTCTTTTTTTTAATCATACTTGGCAGATTTTGGTGTAAAAGTGATGCAAGCTTCTGAAAGAGTGGGTATCAGATCAAAATTACAGTTCCTTAATGTTTGGCAGAACTCACCAGTGAAATCATCAGTGAAGTTGTTTGGGTCCTGTTAGTTGTTTTTATTTTAATCAGATTTGGGAAGTTATGTATTTTTAGGAATATGTCCATGTCATTCTTTTTCAACTTTATTGGCATAAAGTTGTTGATGGTGTCCTCTTATCTTTTAAAGGTCTGTGGCATATATGGTGTGTTCCATCTTTTCCATTTCTTCCATTGTTCCTTCATGCTGCCATTCTTTGAATTAATTTCACCAGAGTTTTGTTAATTTTTAAAATCTTTTCAAAGAACCAACAGTTGGCTTTGTTGGTCATCTCTATGGTATGCTTTATTCCTTTGTAATTTATTTCCGCTTCTTTAAAAAATTACCTTTCCTTTTATTTCCTTCAGTTTATTTTGCTATTGTTTTTCCAACATCTTAAGATAAAAATTTATTTATTTATTTTTTTAGCTTTTCTATCCATTATCAGAGGTTGGCAAACTATGGCTAGTGGGCCAGATGTGGCCTGCTACCTGTTTTTCTAAATAAAGTTTTATTGACATGCAAGCAAGGTAATTGGTTATGTATTATTTATGGCTTATTTTATGCTACAATGGCAGCAACCACATGGCCCACAAAGCCTAAAATATTTTAGTGTCTGGCTCCTTATAGAAAAAGTTTACTGACCCCTGCATTAGGTCAAGGTCGTTAACTATATTGTTCAAATATTTGTTGTTCTTATAATTTTTTTGTCTGCTACTTCTGTCACTTATTGAGAAAAGAGTGATATAAATTACCATAAAACTCAATTTGTCTTTGTAGTTTTGTCAGTTTTGCTTTATTTTGGACCTACAGGTATTGGATGAATACAAACGTATCTTCTGGTGAATTGAGTTTTTTAGTATTAGGATAAGATCTTCTTTATTGCTGATGATCCTTTTTGTCTTAAAGTCTGTCTGCAGTTAATATACCATCACAGATTTTCTCTTCGTTTGTTTTTGAATGGTACATCTGATATATATTTTCCCATCCCTTTGCTTTGGTGTTCTTTTATTTTTTGAGATAAAATTTACTTAACACAAAATTCATCATTTTAACCATTTTAAATGTATGCTTCAGTAGTTTTTAGTATATTCACAATATTAATACAATCATCACCACTATATATATATTTTTTAAGATTTTATTTTTCCTTTTTCTCCCAAAGCCCCCTGGTACATAGTTGTGTATTTTTAGTTCTGGGTCCTTCTAGTTGTGGCATGTGGGATGCCGCCTCAGCATGGCCTGATGAGTGGTACCATGTCCTCGCCCAGGATTCGAACCAGCAAAACCCTGGGCCACCGAAACAGAGCTCTCGAACTTAACCACTTGGCCACTGGGGCGGCCCCCATCACCCCTATTTAATTCCAGAACATTTCCATCATCCCGAAAAGAAACCCTTTTACTCCCAGTTTCTCCCTCCCCCCATCCTCTGGTAATCAGTAGTCAACTTTCTGTCTCTATGGATTTACCTATTCCGAATGTTTCATGTAAATCGAATCGTACTAAATGTGACCTTCTGTGTCTGGCTTCTTTCACTTAGCATAATGTTTTCAAGGTTTATCCATGTCGTAGGTGGTATCAGTACTTCATTCCTTTTTATGACTGAATAATATTTCACGGTATGACTACACCACAATTGTGGTATATCCATTCACCAGTTGATGAACATTTGGGTTGTTTATATTTTTTGGCTATTATAAATAATGCTTCTATGAACTTTTACATATATGTTTTTGTGTAAACATATATTTTCACTTCTTTTGAGTATATGCTTAGGAATGGAATTGCTGGGTCATATGGTACCCTATCTCTAACTTTTTAAGTAACTGCCAAACTGTTTTCCAAAGAGGCTATACCATTTTACATTCCTACTAGAAATGTATGAGGGTTCTAATTTCTCCACATCCTCATCAACACTTGTTATTTTTGTTGTTGTTGTTGTTTCAAACTATTTTAGCTATTCTAGTGGGTATGAAGTGGTAGCTTCTATGTCCTTTAAGTTTGGGTGTATCCCTTGTAAACAGCTTAGAAGTGGTGTTTTTCCCCCGTCTGACAACCTTTTTCCTTATTTGTTGCATTTAGTTCATTGCTTTTATTGTGATTGCTGACCTAACTGGATTTATTTTTATCACATAATTTTGTACTTTCTATATGTCATACTATTTAAAAAAAATTTTTTTTCTTTCAGATTAATACTCTTTCTTTTTCCTCATTCTACTTTTCTCCATATATCAGTTTGGAAGTTAAATTCAGTATGTCTATTTTTTTAAAGTGGTTATACCATAGACATTTTCACATGCATTCATAACAATATTTCAAGTTATCATGATATTTATCTTCCTCTACAAAAAGGTTCTTGTAATACCTAAACTTTGATCACTCTCCTCCTCATTTATATGCTATTATTTTCTGGTAGTTTAGTTCTAATTGGATCACAAATCCCAAGGATAAGACATTGTTATTATTGTTTCATGTAGTCATTAAAAATATTTACCGCATAGTTAACAATGTCTGTGTTCATCATTCCTTCTTGCCTTTCAGACTTTTATTTGAGATCAGTTTTTTTATGCCTGAGCTAAGTTCTTCAGAATTTTCTTTAGCAAATTCCTATTGCTGGCAAATGCTCTTACTTTGCATTCATTTTTGAGAAAGGTAATTTTGCTGGGTACACATTGCACATTTACAATTATTTTCTCAACACATTGAAGATCTTATTCTACTGTCTTCTAATTTCAAGTGTTGCTTTTGAGAAGTCAGCCATTAATCTAATGGTCTTTCCTTTCTAGGTATTTTGTCTTCTCTCACTAGTGGCTTTTAGGATCATCTTTTTGTACATTTTTTATGGCAGATTCACTTCAATGTACCTAGGTGGTGATTCTTTGAATATATCCTATTTGGGATTCATTTGACTTTCTGAATATGAGGTTTTGTACCTTTCAACAATTCTGGAAAACTCTTTAAATAATGCCTCTGCTCTATTATATCTATTTCTCCTTCTGGAATTTTGATTAGAGATATGATAAATAGTCTTACTTTAGCCTCCAACCTTTCTTTCATATTTTTCATTTATTCATGTTGCTGTGCTGTCTTTGGATAATTTCTTTAAATGTATTTTCTAGTTCAATAACTCTCTTTTTGGATGTGACTAATCTGCTATTTAACTTCTCCATTGAGTTTTTAATTTTAATTATTGTGTTTTTCATTTCTGGACATCCTATCTTACTATTTTTTAAAACTTTGCTGGGTAATTTTTTTGGTCTCTTGTTCCTTACTCATATTTTCAATAATTTTATTTCTTTGAACATATTAAACATAATTATTTTATGTTCTGCCTCTAGTAATTCCAGTATCTTAAATCTTTGCAGATCTGGGTTTTTGTTTTTTGTTTTTTTTGTCTGTTGTTTCTTCAGGCTTTGTTTTTTTTGGTCTGTTGTTTCTTCATTCATGGCTTGTTTTCTTTTAAGTTTTATGTTTTTTTTGACTGTGAGTTCGTGTTCCTTGGAACATTATCGGTGGGAATTATTTGTAGATTGAGTAGAAATTGTTCATCCAAATGGGATTTCTGTTGACTCTCTTAGCCATCCGAGAGTATTTCCAACTCAGAATCAGTTCAAATTTAATTCTCTGGTTTACATTCTTTTAGATCATGAAGATAGAGTAATTAGGTTTAAAAGCTACTTGGGAGTCAACTGTTATGATTATGAATTATCAGGGGAAATTCCTTGGTCCCTCCCTCCCACCTTTGCCTTTAGCACAAATGTAAAAAACAAGCTTGTCTCCTTTCTGTACTTGCTCTGTGAGGAGGGTTAATTCTTGTTGACCGTTACATTTGTGGTGTAACTCTTTGAGGTTCCAGACTCACATCAGGGCCTCCTCTTAGACTGTCCATCTTGGGAAGTCCCTAGACTTATCTCTTGTGCCTACCTCCCTGTGCAACTATCAAAAACAACAGTTTCAGGTCACCAGGGCATAGGCAGGTATACTTAGGGTTAAAGTTGATTTCAATGCTTGCTTACCTCCCAAGGTTTCTGCTTTCACTCAGCTTTTGACCTTTCTGAATTCTTTTCATTCTTGCTAAACTGACAATGCATTTAAAAGATTTAAACATTTTTTTAATCCAGCATTTTTTATTGTTTTAGAGGAAAAGTGATTCAAAATATTTAGTTCAACATGTTGGAAATGGAGTTCTATGAATATTCTCTTTAAAGGATCTCTAAAGGCAGAAACAATATATGAACCCATAGATCCCACAATAGCATCTAACACAATGCTAGGCACATTACAGTAGCTATTAAACTCTGCTCAAGGTGCCTCCCTTCTTCCTGCATCTCTGCACTACCCTTCACTCTCAGAGTAATTCATTTAACAAATATTTATTAAACACCACCCTAAGTGCTGGAAGATCCAGGCAAAATAATATTTTCTTCTGCAGCACAAAGAAAATAGAAGCTCTCTGTGTGAATTCTCTCAACTTTCCTTCTCTCTGCCTCTAAACTTGCCACTTCAGTGTTGGGCTTGCAGCTCACACCCTAGTGAACTGTACATCTTTTCACTGATATCCAATCCTTTAACATGAAATTGTGTATGTTTTCCAAAGGAAAAAAACAGTAAATTAGAGAAATGTGAGTTTTTGTCTACGTAGAGCTTAAAGATGAATAGTTATAGGTTTCTTCAGGGTTCACTTTATGACAGGAAGCAATATAAAAAATAGAAGAAAATTCAATGTTTATCATTTTGGGAGACTGTGATTACTCATCTCACCCTCTAAATGGCCATAGATAAACTAAGGTAGGAAACTATTACTTTCTATCATTCTTAGATAACTCCTTAGATATGTGGCAATGTACAGAATAAGCATTTTTAGTAAGCTCTCAACCAAGGTAGAGACAGTGAGGATGATGAGAAGAGGAAGCTTTAAGACATGTTAAGCAGGTAGAACCTACATAATTTGGTTGTGTACAGGAGATGAGGATAGTGTCTCTTATAGCCACTTTCAGGCACTTTAGATATAGCCAACTAAGGTAGGTAGTCCAGTACATGGATATGAAGAAGAGCTAGCCATTACCAGTTGACAAGAATTAACGACTAGAGTAGACAAAGGAATGAAATAGCAGGGAGCCAAAGTTATAGGTAAAATAAAAACAAATTATCATTAGCAGAATTTAATATGCAAAAGGACTGCTTAACAAATGAATGAATGAGAGCTGGCCCTGATGGCCTAGTGGTTAGTTTGGCGCTGTCACCACTTGGGTGGCCCACGTTTGTTTCCTGGGCGCAGAACCACACCACCTATCTGTCAGTTGCCATGCTATGACAGCGGCTCACATAGAAGAATTAGAACGACTTACAACTAGAGATATAAACATGCACTGGGGCTTTGGGGAGATAAAAAAAAAAGATGAAGAGTGGCAACAGATGTTAGGTCAGGGTGAATCTTTCCCTGCCAAAAATAAAAAAATAAAGACAATAAATGAATGAACGAGTGAATAAATGACTAGGTTACTCCTTAAAACACCATGCTGAGAGGTAGAACAGATAGAACTTGGCTATTGACTGAAGAACCCTTGTAAACCCAGGGTATGATGTGGTCTTGTTTCAGTAAAGAATTACACTATGAAAATTATTATTTCAGCAGAAAAATATAATTGGAAGCATTTCAGAGTTTTACCCAGGCTCTTGAGGAAACGTCAAATACTTTTACAGTATTTTTAATGCAGAGCAAAATTTCTTTAAGAATCCTCTTTTGCCATCTCTCTCACTTTCAGAATCTTTCACACACTTAGGAAGAAGCTTATAAACAGAACTCTCTCCTCTGCTTTCTATGTGTGCTCTCAAACATTCCCCAGCACCCATCTGAAGTGGCTTCTCATTCCACCTCCGCTCTTCACATCAGAGTTTACCTAGCCTTTCTGGCTTCTGAAATCCTTCGCCATTTGCTCAGTGTTGGGATTCTGCATAAGAGAGAAGAGCTTCAAAACGAATTCAGCCAGCAAAAGGAGCAGAGAGAAAGGTTGCAAACTTATGACTGGTTTTTGTTGTGGCTTTTCTGCCACGGTTAAATGTGTTCTGTCAGGAAGAGAAACGTATAGGTTCCAGCTTTGAACGAATGCATAGATGGGGGTTCCTTTAAGGAGATAGGGAACATTAGAGAGGGTTTTGAGGAATACGTGAGATCATGTGAACGTTGTGAGTCTAGGCTGCCTTTTAGATAGTCTAGCAATGGTGTGCTGAGAGCCGCCTTGTACTGCCTTGGGTGAGTCAACTGTTACCTTTTCAGGAACTTAAAACATAGCCATTATTAAAAATTAAAAATTAAATTGTATAAATGTGTTATTAAATAAATTACATTAAAAACAAAGATAATAAATACTCAAAACTCATTACCACCTACATTTTATTTTTATCATTGAGTTATATGTCTATTATATCTGTATGGTGGAAACGACCACAGAACAACATGCTACTGCTCATCTCTTGCATTCAATGATGTCAAATTGGTAGCTGGGAATCGGCCATATTTGCAGTATTTAAACTACAGAAATTGGCAAATGCTATGATTCAAGGCCTTTCCCATCCTAACAGCCAGTAGTTAAACATTTATCAACACATCACTGTGCAAGAGGCAACTGGATGAAAGAGTCTGGGCTCAGGAGACAGATCTGGGCTGGAGATACTGTTGTGGGGGCATCAGAATATAGATGTGGGGTGGCTTCATGGACTGGGAACAGGGCGCCACATTTAGAAGGTCCCTATGTTTGGTTTATTGCTCTGTTGTTGCCATCTTGAAATACTTAATTTTTGAGCAAGGGTTTTCAGTTTGCACTGGGCTGGTATAGGCAGTAGGGAGGTTCGGGCTGTTTCAGGGTTGCTTGATATACTGCCTTCCATCCCTCAAAACAGGTATTCTGTCTCATCCACCTACTTAGTAGAAGTTTGCACAGACATTTTCCCCATCCATTCTGTCAAGCTGTGTGTTCTTCACAAGTGGTTCACAAAATTTCCTTCTCTTTTTTCCTTCTGTATTGTTCTCTTCTCTTTGGTCTTCTTTTGAAAACTGCTAACTCTCAAGGCATCAATGTATTAAGTAACTTGAATAAAAATGTTTCTGCCCGAGACTGAAATGTCCTACAAATTCACGTTTCAGCTTGGTGTGACATGAGAGTTAAGGTGGTTCTGGAATCTCAGAGAACTGGATGGGAATTTTTGCATGTGCCCTGAGGTAAGTTTCTTTGGTTTCTCTGCACCTCAGTTTTTTCATTTGAGGAAAAAATAATATTTACCTTTGTAGGTTATTGTGAACACTAAATTAGATAATCTACATAAAATGCCTGGTACTAATAATCTAACACAATGCCTGGCACATGGTAAGCGTTCAATTAATGGTTATTATTAACATTATTTCTACTCATATATGATGAATTAGGAAAACCCAGTAATGAAATTTGCACATGACTCATAGTAGCAAAGGTCTTAGGTGGCATAAAGGGAACACAACTAGAGATGCCCTGGAAGATTTCAACTTTTTAAGAAGAATTTTTCTGGTCCCACAATACATATGTCCCAGACTGGACTGAACACGTCTTACAGAAGTTCTCAATATTCTCAAAGCTCCTCTAGTTTACCCATACACTGATCTAATCTACACAAACAGCATGGATACGGGGTCTGGGGCACAGCCAGCCATTTAGCCATTTAGCCTTCTTGAGGAAACGAGAAACCCTTTTCTCAGCATAAAGCTAGGCATATGGTAGGCACTCAAAATATTGTAGGTTATTCTCTCCACCGCTGTACCCCCAATTCCTAGCACAGCGCCTGGCACATGGTAGCAATCCATTTATAGAGTGACTGCAGGACAAAGTCCCCCAGTCTCCCAAACCCCTTACTTCTGCGCCTCTGCCCGAGGCGCGCACCAGGCCCAGTTCACCGATTCCGCTCCCCGCGCGTGGCTGCCGTTGCTACGGAAACGGCGGGAAATAACAACTTCGTTCCCCCCGGACAAGGGAGGCCCGCAGAGGCAACGGCAGCGGAGGAACAGCGCCAGCGACGCGCGGCCGCGGCTGAGTTCACCGCGGTGCCAGCCGAGCCGCCGCGCCGAGCCCCCGCCCCACCCAGGCTGCGCCCGCGCCGCCCCTCCCCCCGGCGGCCCTCGAGTGTCGGTAGGTACCCCGCGGCCGGCACCTCCCCAGGGACCCCACCCACTGCCCTCCGCCCTGGGACTCGGTTGCGCGCCGCTGCCCGCTGTGTTCAAACGATGCCCACGGGAGCTTCGCCGCGGGGCAGCGCGGGTCATCTGGGGAAGGGGCGAGGGGTCTTGGAAGCTCGAGTCTTTGCTCTCTCTCTCAGTGCAGCTTAAACATTTACTTCTCTGCAAAGAAAAATCTGGGCAATTCCAGCCAGAATCTTAATTTCTTTATTTTGGAAGCAAGCAGGAGATTGAGAGGTGAGGGGGCATGGAGAGAAAAAATTAAGCCTTTTGGATGGAGTGACAGCAATAAGGTGTTCGAAATTGAGTTTCAACATATTTATAATTCCTCGTGCGTGTGTGTACGCTCTCCCTCCTGCGCGCACTCGGCTTGTCTGTTTAAAGCCCCTCGCGCAGCTCCTGTCCCGAGGTGGCTACACCTTGATTCTGCCGGTAGCGTGTGAAACAGGTGTCGTTCGCGCACGGCGAGCGCTGATTGGTTGTGCGGACTCTGGTGAAATACCTGAGCGTGGGCCGTGAGTCCTGCAGCCTGTAGGGTCTCCGCGGGCTGGACGCCGGGCGCACGGCCGTTGCTTGGCTTTTACCTGTGGGTCTGTCTATTTGGCCTTCGTTTCAGGGGCAACCCCGCGCTGTGTGTGCGGTGAGGCCACTGGCGCAGCCGAGGTGCCTCCCCCTGAGAAGCAAGCCTGCCCGGCGTCCCGTGGGGAAGATGAGCGGCACCAGCGCCAGGTCCAGCCACCTGTCTCAGCCGGTCGTGAAGAGCGTGCTGGTGTACCGCAACGGGGACCCGTTCTTCGCGGGGCGCCGCGTCGTCATCCATGAGAAGAAGGTGTCCAGCTTCGACGTCTTCCTGAAGGAGGTGACCGGCGGCGTCCAGGCGCCCTTTGGGGCCGTCAGGAACATCTACACCCCGCGGACCGGGCACCGCATCCGGAAGCTAGAGCAGATCAAGAGCGGGGGCAACTACGTGGCTGGGGGCCAGGAAGCCTTCAAGAAACTCAAGTGAGTCTGTGTCCCCACCGCCCACCATTTCAGGGTGCACTAACGTGTGCGGTTGGCGTGGAGAAAGGAGTGACTCCCGCCTCATCAACAACTCAGTGTGGGGAGGCCTGTGACTGCGCAGGTTGATGCCTCTCCACGGTCCCGCTGCAGTTGGGGTTAGAGGTTGAAAGTGTGACCGGCGAAGGAATTTCACTAGGGTAGCAGCTGTAGAAATAGACTTAAAACGTGTGTATAAGCAACAAGAATCTTAAAAAAGAAAAGTATTTAGTGACTAAACTGATACTTTTAGCATTTTCTGTTCTGCTTTTTCTCTTTCCATTTTTTCTTTTTTCTTGGAACCTATCTTTGTAGTTTAAATAAAGCTTTCTTAAAAATCACTTGGAAGCATTGCATACTATATTGTCACTAGAGGAGAAAGTGCTCTCTGTATTTTCCCCCCACTGTTTAAATTCTTTCAATCTTTCATTGCAAGTAGAACTGACCACGCCCCACAGTTGTGATCCCCTCCCCCCCACCAGGCATGTTTATGCTATTGGCATAATGCTTGGAAAAGTTTATTGGCTTCCTGTATTTGTCTGTGTGTCTGTCTCCAGGTACCTGATGGTTGAACCTTCAAGGACAGGGGTCGTTATTGGTGCTTCTCCCCAGTTCCTGGCAGGGAGCTCACTCATAGTAGTGAATTAGCAAGCTGCGCTGAGGTCCCCGAAGGGAACAAAGATGAACAAGAAATGACTCCTTGTCTTTTGGACTTCACAGTCTAACAGGAGCCAGATTGCATGCACACCAATAATTATAATGCAAAGTGCAAAGGGATAAGTGTAATTAGAAGAATAGTTAAAGTTATATGGGAGTTGAGAGTTGAGAGAAGTTATTCTTGGTGAGGGTGAGTATTGTAGGACAGGTAGAATTTAATATTCTATAGGGTTATTTATTTTTTATAGCCTTATTGAGGTATATTTCACATAACATAAACCACCCGTTTCAGTGTTTTTGGTATATTCATACAGTTGTGCAGCCATTACCACAAACTCATTTTAGAATATTTCTATCACTCCAAGAAGAAACCCCTTACCTCCCAATTTCCCCTTCTCCCCATCCTCTGGTAACCACTAATCTACTGTCTGTCTCTATGGATTTGTCTATTCTGGACATTTCGTATAAATGGAATCATACAATATGTGGCCGTTTGTGTTTCTGGCTTCTTTCACTTAGCATAATGTTTTCAAGGCTCGTCCGTGTGGTAGCATGTGTCAGTACAGTACTTCATTCTTTTTGTTGTTGAATAATATTCCATGGTATGGATATTCCACATTTTATTTATCCATTAATCAGTTGATGGATATTTGGGTTGTTTCACTTTTTGGCTACAATGAATAATGCTGCTATGAACAATTATGTACAGGTTTTCATTTCTCTTGGACCTATATCTGGGAGTGGAACTGCTGGATCATATAGCAACTCTATAGTCCATAGTTTTTAATATAATATTTTAATTAAAATTCAGCTTGAGCCTCAGGATAGCAAAAAATATCTCTACCAAAAAACCTGTGCTTGTGAATTCTGATTTTAATTGTATAGCAATCTTTTCCCAAGTATCACTAAAGTTGTCTAATGTTAACTTTTCTTTCCTAAGTTTCTTTAAATTGAGTTCTAAGTGTTCTGCTTTTTGTTATGCCAGACATTCTTTTTATGAGATGTGAGGGATACATTTGGATTTATTTTTCCCTTCCCTGAAACCTCCTTTAAGTATGCTTTGTCTAACTTAATAGAAAAGAACTAAATGAACCTGTGTACTTCAAAGAAACTTAGAACTTAAAACTTAATGGACTGCATCGTGTTCACCACCGAGTCTAGTTTTTATCCGTCATCATTCACAGACACTGATATATAATCGTGTACACCTGAAATATACACAATGGTATAAGCCAATATGACCTCAGGAAAAAAACCCACAAACTAGTGAAGTGCTAGATGAAAAAAAGTATGGAACTCAGTTATACGTAGATAATCCATAATCCACATATGAAAAAAAAGATTAAAAAAGAACTTAAAATCAGGAGACTTTAGACTGAACTGTTTATTAGCTCTGTGTCCTTGGGCAAGCCGCTTGACTCAGCTAGTCAGTTTCGTAATAAAGAAAAGGAACATGACCATTTCTACTTCACAGTGTTGTAAAAAGTAAGCACTATGGATATGAATGTGTTTTGGAAACACCAAAGTGTTATATAAATGTAAAGCATCTCCATGGCCAGGTCCTTTCATCATATACTTTATTTTTTATTAAATAGTTTCCCTATAAAGCAATTTCATGGGAATGGATATCTGATTCAGAATCTATTAACAGCTCAAAATTGTAGACTCACTTTGGTAATTCATACTCTCTTTTGTTTATTTGGCACTACCAACTCAAAAGATAAAAACAGGTACAGTTCCAAACCAAATAGAAAGTGCACTTCAAATCACTCTTTATATATACAAGAAATTTGCATGGTTATTTTTGCTTTTAATTCACACACAAAAAAACTGAGTTTGTTATAACAGTGTCTATGGTTAGTTTTCCATGCTGACAGATGAATAGTTTATTTATTTGTGTTAAAGTGATAGTATCTATGGTTATAATGATAGAAGCCAAGAAGATTTAAATTCTAAATATATGCTTAAGTAAATGCTTAGCAGTTGTAAGTTTATATAACAAACTAAGCAACTGGCAGAATAAAAGAAAGCCCAGAAGATATTGAGGGTAACTCATGTCATTTAGACCCTAAATGATGTTGGGGAAGACAGCAATGGTGGAAAAATATTTCTCAGATAAAAATGATCAACTTCCTGCTTGAAATCATATCACTCAGATTTTTTCTAATGTTTTTGAAACTATAATTAAACTTCTAGTAGCTATTAAACTTTTATTTTATGGTGGAGAATTCCAGAGACTGTTACTTTCCCCATGCATTTTTGGAAGTTGACTCTACTGCATTAATCTTGTGGGTCTGAGATCAATTTCCTGCCCATGACAGTTAGATTGTTTTGGTATTATGTCAGAAGTCAGTCCCTGCAGATTTGCAAAAGAGCCATTTTTTTTTGCTAAACAGAAGGAGTATTTGCACTGTCTTATGTAGATACTGTTTAATTAGGAGACATATATGATAATTTCCACAGGTATCAATTAACTAAAGCATTCTATTCAAAGCAGCAAACTACAATAAAACATATTTCAATAGCCCAGATTAATTTTAATATAAAATTATGATAGTTGAGGTTGAGAGGTAGTGGAGAATCTATTTATCTATGGTTATAAATTAAATGCTAGATTTATACTTGTGTTTTATATTAAAGTATTTATTTAGCACCTTCTGTGTATGAAGCACAGTGGCACCAGATCGCAGTGATGGACTTGCAGCTTGAAGTTGACAAAGATATAGTTTTCAGGTTGTGCTTATGCTATAGCTAAAGAATAATCACTAGTTAATAATATCTGTGGCAAATAGTAATGGAATAATAGGGGTCTCCAGAGGTTAACTAGTCCACCCATCTGTCTCTTAGCTGAACCAATACTTAACCATCCCACATGGCTGAGCATTTCTGTATCATTAAAGTGCTCTCATAGGGAAAAAGATTTCCCAGCCTTACACAGTTATTACACTAATGCATGCTCTCAGTACTTTCTTTGACCTAAAGTCTGCCATTAATGGAACTGTTAAGTAGCTTTACAAGCAAACCAGTCTTTATATAAAAATTTATATAAATATTAGAAATATCATATATATATAGTAAGTAGCTACCCATTGTGGAGAGAAAAGTGTTCCTCAATAGAAGTATGTATTTTTAAGACTTTGCTTTCATTGAAGTTTAGGATAGACATATGTCAGCTCTGGTTGGTGATGCTGAAAACAGTTCCTACTACTATAATTGTGTTTAATGAGTAGCTATTGATTTTTGCTTTAGGCTTAATTATTTCCTATGGCTTGCTTTACTTTTTAATAATTTTTTAAAAGAAATTTGCATAACTGATGCAAAAGCTATAAAAGAAACCCCCTTTTTTTTTTTCTCCTCAGTTACTTGGACATAGGAGAAATCAAGAAAAGACCAATGGAAGTTGTTAATTCACAGGTAATGCAAATAATATTTTGAAAGTCTAAATAAAAGTGCCATTTTTGCGTTTCTTATAGTGTGTCTTAGAGATTTGGATGGGCTTCTAATCATCAGAGATAAGTTGTCTAATGTATGTAAATGGGACATTCTATGTTTTCAAGCAAAGATAACCCTTTCTTTGGCTCATAAGCAGAAATGAAGAGACTGAGTAGGTGTCCTAAGACATGTGGCATTAGACACCACGTTTTCTTATTTTCCCATTATCTAGTTAGTGTTCTCTGGTTGAAATCCATAGGAGTTTTCCCTGTCAAGTGGGAAGAGATTCTGAGCGCTGTTAAACCAGTCTTTACCAAAAGTACATCCCCCGTCCTAACTTGCTTCTGATAGCCCAGTGTCTGAAATAGCCAGGATCACCAGGACTGCCCCTGAGCTTTCAAAGGAGCCAGTTGTACTTTCTGTGATGTCAGGAAAACACCTCCATTTTAATTTGCATTAAAGTTCACTTGAGCATGGTCACCAATGGCTTGCAAGAAGGTTGGAAACAAGTCTTGTGAAACAGATATTCAGAACACTCCATTCCACATAGTTTCTGAATCGCTAGTGGAATTTTCAGATACTCTGTAGGACATATTCTTTAGTTTGTGGATGAAAATGTAGATTAAAAACAAAGGTAAGGCAACAGCCTTAAATTCCCAGTGAGACAGAAAAAATTATAGTTAAACTCAGACTGGGACTCTGTTCACCAGCCCAGATTCCCCCTCTTCCCATTTTGACCCCACATAAAGAAGTGTTTCCAATGCGTGTGTTCTGCCAGTGAGGAAATGGCTGACAGAAAAAGGAGTTTTTCTCATCCTTAGTGCTGAGCCCCAGAGAGACCCTCAACTCTTGGCATTTCCTCTCACATCGTGTTTACGCCCAACAGGACCAAATAGGTCTCTCTAGAAAAAAACTACATAAGAAAAAATTCTAATGGTACAGTATTGTGAAGAAGGTAAGGTTAAATTCGTTATTCAAATAATTTGTGGAAAGAGGTGCTATTCCTAGACATTGTTTAAAATAATTGATATTTGTATTAGTGTTTTCAACTTTCAATGTGTGTCAAATTGATTATTCATGAAAGTGATAAGATTTATAGCTTAAAGTAGACAAAGGTATAAGTTTTTCAGGTTGTGCTTATGTTACAGCTAAAGAATGCTAAATATCTGTAGCAAGTAGTAAAACAGGACATTAGTGAATTAGTTCTGGATAGAATATTGTTTGAACGATACACAACTGTTTGAAGTAGGCTACCTTGCTTGAAATTGATGACTGAAGCTGAATTTCTGTGATAGAATTTGACATGTGTCCATTCCAAAAAATATAAGCATATATTTACTCTGGATTCCAGTGTCTTTGATGAAGACATTGTGCCTGGCAAAGTGCAACAGGTGTGTAATAAATTTTTGAATATACTTTTTTTTAAAGATTATCCACCACAAAAGAAGCATTCACAAGGACTCTAGTTAATTTAATTTGTTAATGGTTCTTCCACTTAGCGGTAGCTATTGTTTTCTCTTTACTTTGGGCCTGTGCATGAGCCACACGGTCAAGGTTCTGATTTATGAATGCACAGCTTACATGTGAAAAACCCACCCCTTATGTCCACCTGGAAGACTGCATCCCTTCTACTTTATTTCTTACTAGTGATTCCCTCCCCTTCTCCTTTCCTCTTATAGTGCAGACCTGCTGTAGCTTTTCATTTCTTTCAGTCCTTCCTCACAAAGCCTTCCAAAGAGGATAAAAAGAAAGAAGTAGAAGAAATTTGGGCATGCAAAGGATGTGGGAAGAGGTGGTGGGAAACTGTGTGTCCGTACTCTTCAGCACCCACCCAAGCCCCAGTGTCCCACCTGCTCCCTGGAGCCTTCTCTCTCACTCTTATCTGCCCCAAGCTTTCCTTTCAGTCTAGACAAGCAGTGTATTCACTTCCCTCACTTTGCCTTCCCAGTCTTGATCTTCAACACAGAGACCCTCCTCCCCAAAGTCCACACCATGGCCACACTAGAAACCTGCTTTGAGCAGCAGGAGCCCCTATTTTTGTTGCTGGAAAGGGAGAGTTTTGGCATCTCAAATGGGAACTCTGAATGCATCTCCTCCTAGAGACATCACTTTAACTGTTGGTTCTATAGTATTGTCGCTGTTGTTTTAGGTGGAACAGAAGTTAAAAAGCCTTTCGTGAGCTGCCCTGAGAACCTAACTATTGTGTGTGTAATTCTTACTGTGGAGAAATAATTCTCTCTTTTCCACAGCTGATTTACATCAAACTTTTAGAATTCAACAAGTTTCTAAGTTAGAGGACTATGTTCAAAATTTGAGAACAGACTTGATAGACACTAACTAGCCTTTCGCAAAAATTATAGATCGTATTTTCTTGATCTAAGATGGTGATTTCCTTTCAACATTCACGTCTGCTGAGAAAAGATTGCACACCTTGTTAACTACTCTTGGTGATTGCTGTTCTCTGGAGTAAGATAACAGCTTATTCTCAGTCACAGGGAAGGAGTCACAGAATTTTGAAATGAATTTAGAACATGAATACATAGACTCGGAGGGTTTAGAGTTGTTTCAGTGGGGGAGTTTCATTGCAGTAGTAGCACAATGTTTATTCAAAGATGCTTCAGGATGAAGACTAAGTAAAATTATTTATCCAAATTGGGGGCATTTCCCTCCAGTCTGAGGTAATTTCATACTGTTGGAATTTTCAGTGTTGGGTCTGCAGAATAAAAGCCACCACACCAGTGTACATTATTCAGTTATCCTAATTGCTTAAAACATATTAATTCTAATTATTCCTAGTACATGTTGCTGTAGAAGGACCTTTACAGTTCGATGGGCTTATACTCTCTACTCTAGTGTGTAGCATTGGGTCCTAGCTACTGTGTGATAGGAAATGCAGCCAATGAGTGCTGGGAGTTAGTGGCGTTCCTTCCCTCCTCCAGAGCACCCTCACACAAGTCCATAATACAATTTGGTTGCTTTTTAGATAGTTAAAATAATGTAGACACAGTGTTATCCACTTGCTGACCACAAGTCACGGTAACTAGCATGTGCGTGTCACCTTGACATTCAAAGTTCTTTTGTGGTTCCTGTCGTTGCCTTTCTGTTCCGTGAAGCTCGTCTTTGAAGAGACACTGAAAGAACAGCCAGTCCTCTTCCTCTTCCTCTTTGTGGCCCTATCAATGGGACAGAGAAAGGCAGAACTCTAATGGACCTCTTCCATTAGCCTGAGAGAAGCATGTGATCTTATTTGGCCAACACTCCTGGCAGCAGGAGGAAACGGGAGGGACGGGAAAAATCAAGAGGGAGAAGAAACACGAGATAGGGGTAAGAAAGATGAAAGGTGACTCAGGTGGTTTGCATGTGCTCCAAAGTTGGGCAGTGTTGGGGCTTAGAACAGACTTCCCTTGCCTCTCTACACACATCTTGCTTTTGCCAATATCCACATAAACAGATCTTGTAGACTCCCCTTGTACTCTTGCCTTTGCTCCTCGGTCATTTTGTATAGTTGTATTTTCATCTTTCTCCCCACTTTCCCTGTATCAGTGGTGGTTTTAATAAAGACGGTTTTCTCATCTTCTGACCTTGGGAGCTCCTCTCCTTATTTATGTCCTCCCTGTCCTCTCTTTGCTTCCTTCTCTCCTCCTCTCAGCCCAGTTTCAGATCTCGTTCTATGCTTCCATGAGCCAAGTCAATTCACCAGCTTCCCTCTTTGCCCTGTAACTTAAGCAGTCTTGGGAGTCCTCTGTCCTCATCACCAGAAACCTCTGACCTGCACATAAGGTATCTTTTCTCTTCCTTACAAGCCCGCACTGAGCTTTAATCTCTTGCTTTAACTGATTATGACTTTTACCTCCTTTCTTCTTGTTTTACCACCTTATCTGGTTTTCTTTGAGGTGGCTGGACACCTATGCTGTGCAGTACGGTAGGCAGAGTGCTGGCGAGCAAAAATGAACAAGACTTGCATAACCTCTCACCTCCAGGAATTTATAGTCTTGCTGAAAACGGATGTGTGAACATCTCTAGTACCACGTAATAAGTGATTCAATTTGGTAGGGACTCAATTCAGTTTGTGTTGAGCTATTTTTTTCAAGTGCTTTTGACTTTACGGTGTTGCAACAAAGCCATTTGTGAACTCGTCAAATGGAAGCTTCCTTCTTGTTTGACCTACACTTAAAGATCCTGCTGGTCATTCCCTTGGCTGATGTCTCATCCAAGCAGTGAATTCTTCAAATAATGACATTCTTAAATAGTTAGAGTGCAAAGTCTGTCTTACTGTGTAACAGCCTTTGGTACACATTATATACAGAGGGGACAAGCAGACAGCTTGGCTACAGAGCACTTATGATGTGCTGGGAACCGCATGTGCTAGGCACCAGGCATGGAATGAATACTTCACTGCTCTCATTCTTTCAGAGTCTAGGGGAGGAGACAGGGAAGTAAACCAAGAATATTATCCAGGGCACGTGTGCTGGGCTAGCCGTACGCTCAGAGGACTGAGGAAGGACAGATGGGATTAGGGTTGTGGTTTAGCCAGTTTAAAGTGGTTTTAAATATAATAGAATCTTTTATTTGTGGCCTGTTTCTCTTAGATTAGGATTTTGAGATGTCCCTTTCTACAAATTCATTAATGGGGGATTACTTAATACTTATATCTGTGAAAGAGTCAAAGCCTGTGTCTGACACAAAGAGTGAAAATCAACTTGATGGACACGAGAAAAAGGCAGCCTTGCCATTAGTCAGGCGTGGAGGATAGATATATAGCAAGCCAGCTGCAGCGTTAACAGAGAACATTGCTTCTCCCAAGGTCACGCAGCAGCTGTAAAATGCCATTAGGGCCCCTTGTTTAAGTGATTACCACTTTCTTACTGCTGATACCCCCAGCCCTGCTTTGCTGTTCCAATCTTTTCCTGGGGATCTTTAATTGCTAAACCACCCTGACCTCATAGCAACCCTTGTGAATCCTGACTTCTCCTAATCTCACCTTAAAAACTGCGGTCAATCGAGAACTGATCTCTGCTGCCATTACACCCTTCTCAGAATCCTTCAGTGACAACCAGAACCTTACAAAAGGTGATTCTTTCCTCCCTCTTTCTCAGTGTTATTCTGCAGTTTCTCCCAGAGCCATCCCTTGCTGCTCCAAGTGAATAAATCTGATTTTGTCGGACTACAGGTTTGTTCTTGTTCCTGGCGGTCTTGAGCTACTTAGGCTTTCACATATGCATCAGAACTGTCTCTTAGATTGTAAGTCTCCAGGAGGACTGCTAATTCTGTATAGTACCTAGCATTAATAGGCTGGTAATAGTTTTAATTCTCTATAGTTTTGAATGTTCCTTATCAGCCTGTTAAAGCAGGTGGCTACTTATCTCATGATGCCTGGTTATTCTCCATTTCACATATGAGGGGGGAGTCTCACACAGCCTAAAAGGCTTCACGGCCACTACCTGTTTAGATTTTGTTTTGGCGTAAAATTAGGTATAGTTAAACCTTTGTGTGATACTTTTATTGTCTCTCTAGTAAAATTTGGAGCTATATTAAATGCATGCTATTTACTCAGCAAGGATTTATTGTGTGGCTGCTATGTGCCAGGCTCTCTGCTTGTCACCTGGGAACCAAACAAACGTGGCCCCCTGTCCTCATGGAACTTACTACTCTTTCGCCTTCCTTGCCTGCTATGCCTCAATTTTACCTCTACCAACATGGATCTTTGTTAGAGAACTTGTAGATTTCTTTGGCTCAAGAGCTATATTTTGAGGGCTAGAGTTACAGTTTTTGAACTTTATTATAATAGTGGGTCAGGGAATAATGAATCTAACTTTTGAGGAGTAATAAACAATTGCTGGAAAATTAGTCCCATCTTCCTGGAGTTATATACACTTCAGCTGCTAATAACCTGCATAACAGCTGGGATTGTTCATTCCCTTATGATCAGGATAAAATTGGCTTGAACTTGCGTTACTTAGCCTTTGGGATGCCCAATATTCTTCCCAAGATTTCTGTGAATTTCTGCAGGCATTAGTGTCTCAAGTTCACCTCTTCTTCTGAGCTTCTGATTCCAAAGTATTAACTGAGTTTATGGACTGTCTTGTTCCCCTACAGGTTGTGTCTCTTTAAGCTCCTACCAACTCAGAGGTGAAATCCTTTCATTGATGTCCACCCAAACACCCTATTCACACAAGTTTCTGTGTGGTGCAATTTACTAATGGTTTGTAGAAATGGAGTAGGTTGTGTAGGTTATGTAGGAGTGTCAAGAACTCAAAACTTAATATCAGACTTCCTCATCTTAAAAATACCTTGGTCTTATATGCCAATTTAGGCTCCAGCCTTTGGCCTTGCTTCTTGACCTCTTCTGTCTTCTTCTCTTTCTCCCTATCTCTTCTCTGTTCTACCTCCACGTTCCTATTGATTTCTACTATAGAACAATTTAGAGCTTTGTTTTGTTTCCTTGAATCTTGCTAATCTATGTTCTTAGGTTCAGCAGAAAAGATAATTTTTAGCCTCTTCCTCACATTTATATATGTATTTTTAAGCTAACTAGGGTTAGCATTTATTTTCTCTTTTTTTTTGAGGAAGATTGTTGCTGAGCTAATATCTGTTGCCAGTCTTCCTCTTTTTGCTTGAGGAAGATGGTTGCTGAGCTAGCATCTATTTTATGTGGGATGCTGCCATAGCGTGGCTTGATAAGTGGTGCTAGGTCCACACCCAGGATCCAAACCTGCAAACCCTGGGCTGCTGAAGCGAGTGCACAAACCTAACCACTACACCACTGGGCCAGCCCCTAACATTTATAGTTTTAAAAAATCAAAGGTGTATTTCGCCTTCACCTTCTTTTATCTACTCTTCCTCATCTGCTGGTGGAGGTGCCAGTCATAAGTTCAATGATAGGCAAGATAAGAGCGCAGGTCAGACTTGCCTTCTTCTAAGAGATCCATCCATGAATACAGATTGGAGAAGTGCTGCCTTAAAAAGAAATCTGCAAATTAAAATCTGAAGTAAGACCCCAGTGAATGTCTTCCCAAGGAATGGAAGCCTCCTGGTTGGATGAGAGTTGTATTGAATCCTCTTGAATACACCTCCTTCATTTTAGATTTTCATATATAAAGAATTTGGATAAACTTTGTTTCTTCTTAGTGGGGTGGAGCACCCCAGGAGTACCTTGGAGAGGAAGAGAGAAAGGAGGAGAGTTTTTGAAACCTTAAAACTTTGCCTGGTCTGAAAAGTTTGTGGGAGTGTGGTTTGTACTTGATGTCAGTTACTCTGGTGAAAGTCTTTAAGGTTTTGAATATCACTATTAAAACTTCACAATTCAGTTTAATCGTTAGGCATAATCTCTAGCGAAACATACTGTGAGACTTGCTACTTAAAGCCTTTTGTTTGGGAATGTGATTCTGGACATTAAATTGGGTGTAATTATTAACCTTACTGCAGGAAGGCATGGGGCTATGTGGTTTTACTTACTAATCTTTAGCCTGGGAATTCTGCATTCAAAGGGGGAACTACTAAATAGTTAAACTCTTAAATATTTCTTTCTTTAACATGGGGAAAGATTTCCAGATTATGTTAGTCAGGTTTACTGATTTATTGAAGAATTAAAATCAAAGAGAATAAAACCCACTTTTGTGAGTTCTTCCAACAATAATTGAAGCCTCTCCCCAATCTTTTATTCTACCTTTCCCCCACCTCTCTAGTGTAACTGCTAAGTAAGAAGCACTCTTTTAAGCACAGCCAGTTCACATCAGTGCTCATAGTGATTCCAAGGGGACTATGACCTTGCCAGGGCTCTGTGAAGAGGGAGTTTTCTGCTAAAGAACAACTGGCTATTTCATTTTTCTTTTTCACTTTCTTGTTTCACCTTTTTCTCAGTATTGATCTGCTTGTATGTGTGTGTGCACGTATGTGTGTTTGAATAAGAATGAAAAGAAGAGAAATGTTTATGTCAACTTGGAAAATGAACAATACCTATTAATAACCCTAGTCAGCTCTGGTCAAAAGTTAAAAGGTTGGTGATTTTAGTTTGTCCATTAACATGTGTCATGGCATTTGTTCCATATATCTTGCATTCTCTATTTGGCATTTAGACATGATTTGTGGAAATTAAATGTCTGAAATCAAAAGGTATACAACTTAGAGCATATATAATTTTTTTATAGTAATAAGCTATTCTAAGCAAAGACAGAAATTTAATAAATAACCATTTAGAAAATAATGGTCAACCTTTTAAGAAAAAAATAGACCAAGTATATAATAAAATAGTTAAATTGCTAACTAAATATGTGTGTTTAAAAACACCACTGAATTGAAGTATTAAACTATTCTTAATAAGAAATTTCATTTAAGTCCATACTAAAATAAGGTCCCTTTGGTAACTCCAACAGCAGCACTACTGAACAGAGAAAAACTTATTGTTCTTATACTGCTTGGGATCAGAAACATGGAGGAGGAAATTTTAGGAATGCATAGTATGATTTAAAGTTCTGCCGAGATAGATCAAGCTCTTGGTTGATGGCTAATGTGCACCTACTAGAAAATCAATACTTTAGCTCACATTTTAGGTTAATTGTTAGAATAAGCTTATTGAGTTTTCTGGTAAAGTCAAAGGGACTATTCATGATAGAAGTATGGTTATTTCCATATGATAGGAATAATAGGAAAATGTGACTAAATAAATAGCAAAGTATAGCCAAGGAAGACAAATAAATTATTATCAACCATTTACTGAGTGCTGCTTTTGTAGGATTTCATATTTTCTCAAGAATATTTATTGAGAGCTTGCTGAATGCCAGGCAGTGGGCTAGATTCTAGCCATACAGATGTAAAAAGACACTTACCATGTGCCACTCAGAAATTACAATAAGGTAAGTGTTGTAGGAGGGCCCTGGAAAGAATTTTAATTGATAAGATACATGGAAAAGAATAAAAAGTTTGAAAAATAATACCAGAGATTGTTAATCCAAGAGAAGAAAATGGTTTATTTAGGTCTAGTTCATACTTGGCTTCAGTGCTTACAAAGAATATGCTGACTAGCTCTTCTCCATCACAGCTGGGTGCTACCCGGGGGAAACAAAATTAAGCTGTGGTGTGAAGGTTGAAGAATTTAGGTCATATCGAAAGAAAAAAATACTTTTTTAAATCAGTGAAGACTACTAAACACTTATTGAAAGAAAGTGTCTTATTCTTTTTCATCTATTTAAAAGTATAAATACATTCTTCTAACTTGCATATTTCAGTTGTATACCAAGATGGTGGAGATGAATTGAGATTGACTTAACTTTCAAAAAGCTCTCTAATCAAAGGTTTTGTGGGTTAGATTGCTGCCAGAGCCTTCCTGGGAAGCCCAGAAGGACCATTGCCCTGGTCATCACTCACCTTCATGGAAGAGGCGGTGTGTGGGAGAAAACTGCTCGAGTGACAGGCAGCGATCCATATTGGTACCTTCTGTCGTGATTTCTCAAGTTCCAGAGAGTTCTTCAATGTAAATAAGCATGTGGTGCTGTGATTTGCTGGCGCTTCGAGTCAGAATTTTAAAAAAGCAACAAAATTTAAAGCAACATCATGAAAGTAAAGGGTATGGAGAATATTCCTATTTTGGAGTTTGGTTTTTGGATTCAGAGCTGAAGATAGCCTAGCATCCTTGATAGATATGGCAACCATCCAAAGAGATATTTCAATTTTTTCCACACATTTTACGTCCAGAAAAGAAACCCGAGAGGGTGATGTGTTTAAGGGAAGTGAAACTCAGAGGAATCAGTAATAAGAAACAGGCATATAAAGTCGTCTGTGAGAATACATTCATTTTTGATTAAGATATAGAAACTTGTCAGTTTAAATTTTATTTCTCTTTAATTTAGAACAAATTGTGTGTGTGTGTGTGTGTGTGTGTGTGTTTGTGTGTGTGTGTGTGTGTGTGTTTGTGCTTAATCTTCGACACCCAGCTTGTGGAAACTTTGTTTCAAAGATCCAGAGTAGCTTTTCCTGCTGGAGTAGCATGGTGAGAACACAGTGCTAAAGAAGCCAAGGACTTGGGCTTGGACCCCATAGGCGGACTCTTAGTTTTGCTAGGTCCCTGGCCCCAGACTGTCCCCCAAACATCCAGCTGTCCTCTCAAGTGTGGTGTTACTTAAGGCATGGGCGAAAGTGTGTCTAATTCAGCTGACATCTATCACCGTATTGGAAAAACAACCGAAAAGGGCTGTATCTCGCAGGTAGTAGGCCACTAGTTGTATCTTTATGTGCAAAATAAAATATATTTCAGTGTACTTCAAAATGGATGCATGGGGGCATTTTTTAGAAATAGGGCTATTTATTTGCATTTGGTTGATTTCAGCATGAAGTATGAAGGTGCTGTGACTTCATGTCTCGCTTGGTTAACAATGAAAATTCCCATTTATCATTGTGAAAGACTCCTTTTTAAGCAGCCAGCCAGATCAAGCTCAGATGTCATCCCATGATTACATAGTTTGGATGTTTGGTTTGTTGAATTAAGGTTGATTTCAGCCTGCCTGTTAGCTGCGGGCAAAGCTCCAAGTGATGAGGGATTGCAGGAGAGAGAAAACTAAATTGAGTTGGGATATTTGCAGTGTCTAATGTTTAACCTGGAACATTTCTCTCTAGGAAATTTCTAATGGCAGTCTATGCTGCTTTGTGTTTTTTTCCCCACCTTCTAGCACTAAGTATTTTTGAATTTCAAAGATTTATGAACCTCCTTGCCCATCTTTGCTATTTTAAGTTATACAGCTTAATGTGACTGGGCTGCCAGCGTTAGGGAGTATTTATAAAACAAGTCACCTAATGTTACCCAAGGTACATTTCTAAATTATGTGCTAATTGATAAAACTCCACATTCACAGCCTGTTTTCCTAGAAGTGAACAGATAACTCAATTTCCAGTACTACTAATTTTGCATTAGCTACTATGGGATCTTCCACAGCTGAATAATAAAAGCTAGATTAAAAAAATGATTTGAGGGGCTGGCCTGGTGGCACAGTGGTTAAGTTTGCACCTTCCACTTCGGCAGCCCAGGGTTCACCGGTTCGGATCCCAGGTGCGGACATGGCACCGCTCATCAAGCCATGCTGTGGCAGGCATCCCACATACAAAGTAGAGGAAGATGGGCACGGATGTTAGCTCAGGGCCAGTCTTCCTCAGCAAAAAGAGGAGGATTGGTGGCAGATGTTAGCTCAGGACTGATCTTCCTCAAAAAAAAAAGAGAAAGATTTGAATATCAATTAAAAATTATATATATATTTTACTATAGAAAAGAGATTCTTTTAGTAAATCTTTTACAAATGTATAGCTTGTTTCTCATGAACCCTCAGTTGGCTGATATTTAATTTAGTCAAATAGTATATGAAAATTGGATTAAATTGTCTTTCCCCTAGCCGGTAATTCTCTTAATCAGATTGCTATTCCCTTGTGTTATTTCTGTTTCAATTATCTTATCAATAATATCGATTAACTTTGTTTGGCTCTTCTTACCTGTTCGTCTACCTAAACACGTATATATGGGTATGTATATAATGAAGTACAGGCCATATGATTTGTTGCTGGGAACTTTCAGCATTTTTACCTAGAGTCTCTTATTTATTCCTAAACTCTCTTCCCCTCCTCCACTTCCCTAATTACCTTGCTTATATATATATATATATATATCCATATTCAAATTGTAATTGTCCGTCTGTTTAGGAATTCTCTTTGCTCTGTCTTACAGTATCAAGTTAGTGGAGTTGCGTGCATCAAATTTGGTGTTGAGGAGAACTTGTCCAACACTTATTATAAATATATTCATTCATAGAAAACAATCTTGATCAGATGTCTGCGTTTTCATCTGTAGCAATGTCAGTTTAGCTTGTGTGTCCCGGATACCACGCGGTTACTCTGAGTATATGGACAGAACTATGAAATCATGATGGCAGTCTTCCAGTACTCCATCGAAGTGCTCCTAAAGGGCTGTAGAAGGTGGCTTTGTTGGCAGTGTCTGGAGAAGGGGAGTCTGGAGATGAACTGCGCTATGTCTCTGCTATTATTTTGGGCCTCCCTTCATGTGTGAGGGTTTGGAGCTCGAGGGAATGACACTAATCACAAATTTACGGCTCTTACTTTTTGGTAGTAAAAAAATAATATCACAAATTCTTCCATCAAAGAAATGCTTTGAGTACCTATTTATGTGGCAGGCATCATGCTAATTGGATTTACAATGATGAGGAGGCCAGACAAGGTCAAAGCCTTCGTGACTTGTTGTCTAATGGAGAAGACAGATCAGCAAGCAGCCATCATAGTGAAGCATGCTGCATGGGAGGGTACGGAGACACAGGGTGCTAGAAGGGCAGCTACCACAGGGCAGGGGACTCCTCAAAAGCTTCCTGGAAGAAGTGACATTTCAGTTGAGACCTAAAGGGGCTGAGTGGAAGTCAACCAGGCTGACAGAGTGAAGAAGAGCGTTCCAGGCAAAGGGAACAGGCTGTGTGAATGTCTGCAGATGAGAGAGCGTGTGGAACATTCGAAAAGCTTACGCAAGTTCTGTTTGGCTGAAGCATAGGATGGGGTTGGGATGGAAGGATGGTAGGGATGGAGATATGTGAGAAATGAGACTTGGGAAGTAACAAGGGACCAAGCCATCAAGGGGTTTTAAAAGGAGTTTGACTTTTTCCTAAAACCAATTGGAAGTTATTGGGTGGATTTCAGCAGGGAATTGACATGACCACTCTTGCTACCACAGCAAGGCTGGAGGCCAGGAGACCACTTATTGGAGATGAAAATGGTACTCATGATGGGAGAGGCTGTGCCGAAGGCAGAAGAATCAAATTCGAGAGATTGGACTTAGTGATGGGTTGGATACGTAGGGAATGAAAAGAGATAAGTTGGATGATTCTTGGATTTCTGGCCTGGACTACTGGATAGATGGTATTCCCCTTCACTGAGACAGGCAGAGCAGTTTGTAGCTTGTTTTTTTATAATAATGATCATCAGAAGTGTTAACTGTTTGAAGATAAAACCAACCCAAATGTTGCAAGATGTACAAACCCAGAATCCATTGTGAGTGTGGGGGTGTGTGGGTTATTTCTTTACTGTGTGCTTAGAAGTGTTCTAGGCACTTTACAAAGATTATCTAATTTAATCCTCACAGCAGCCTTATGAAGTTGGGATTGTTATCATTCCCATTTTACAGAGGAGGAAATTTCTGACTTGAGACATGGTCCTGCAGAGTTCTGTCAAGAGGGACTGTGTGTTAATATATTGTGCTTGTGCAGAGGGAAGCATTTCCTACTGAGTCAGCAGAATTTAATTGAAGATGATCATTCAGTATCTTTTTATTCTTGAGAGGACATTTGGAGGGTAAAGAGTTTCACTTATTTATTATACTGTAATTTAATGATAGGAAGGAGGAGATATATAAGGAAGGCTAAAAGTTGGGAAGTGAATCCAGAAAAGAGGCACAATTTTTAAAAAATGTCCTTAATATCTTTCTTGAACAAGTCACGAAGTCATCATTAATCACAAAATCATGCCTAGAGTTATTTTAGTTGTATTCTCAATTGACTTTTTTTTGCCTTTGCTATTATTCCCTGCAGGACAGGATATTTATGCTGAATGTTTCCAATACAGCACTTGAAATGGCTTTGGCATGTCTATTTATTAAAAGGCTCCCACAGGAAACCAAAAATATTTTTACATGGAAATTTACTACAGTGTGTGAAGAGATTAGAGAAAGAGATATTGAGCCAGGAACCATGAATGAATTTTTTTATTTTCATTGTGTTTATTGTCACTTGGTTTCTTTCGCTATTCTGACCAGATGTTTTGAGTAACATCTACCAAGTTATCAGGCAAACAAAGCAACTTGCAGGATTGGAGGAAGGGAACAAGGAAGGCATCATGTGTTGGAGACAAACTGCATTTTTTTTCCCCAGGATCTCAAGTTATAAGTCACTTGCTCTCTCTGGGCCTCCCTTTCTTTGTCTGAAATATGGAAATAATAATACCTTTTTTTTTTTGGCTGAGGAAGATTCATCCTGAGCTAGCATCTGTGGCCAATCTTTCTCTATTTTGTATGTGAGCTGCCACCACAGCATGGCCACTGAGGAGTGGTGTAGGTTCTTGCACACTGGAACCTGGGCTGCTGAAGTGGAGAGTGCTGAACTTAACCACTAGGCCACCAGGGCTCACCCAGTAATACCTTCTTTGACAAATTGTAGTAAAGATTAGAAACATGTAGATATATACTAAGCTCCTTAGCACTGTGCCTGATACATAATTAGGACTCAGTAAATGGAAATGATGCCACATTACTGCTGATGTTAATAAGGGCCATGTGAACAGAGTAGCTGGTAAGTGGAGTAAAACATCATAGTGGCTGCTTTTACAGGCTATAGCCAAAAGGAGAAAATGTAAATATAAGTGTTTGATCAAGTACAAAATCCTCTACAGAGACTAGGTGATACTTATCACTCCTTCTGATCAGAGTGACCAGAGAACAGATGTTTGATAAATGGTTGAGATTATTATTATATAAATACATGGAAAAGGAAATATATCAGTAAATAAAATAGCACACAATAAACTTCTTTGTGTGACTGAGTCTTGGAGTTGTTCTTCAAATATTGAGGGTTCACATAATTTCACAAAGACTCAGATATAGAGAGAATGAAAAATACACATGTGAATTAGCCAGGGTATTTTCAGGAGGCAAAAAGAAAATGTCTGTCTTGTTTTAGCAGAAAAGGAATTTTTGAAAATATATAAGATATACTTTAAACCGCTGATAGAGCTGGAGAACTAAGCTCAGAGAATGAACAGTTACTAGGGAGTTGAGGCAGCCAGACCTGGACCACGTTATGCCACGGGAGTAGGCCGTTAAAGACAATACTGCCACCACCACTGAACAGTGGAGATATTCAGTTTCTCAGACCACCGCCCCCAACTTTTCACAGTGGATGTTGCAAACACTACTCCTAGAAACTGGACTTTGTTGCTGTTGAGGTCACCAGCTTTACCTTTTCTGCTTTGTCACTGTACTGGTGTAAAAGCCCTGGGTGAGTCTGTTGGGCCAAGCAAAGGTCATGTTCTGATGGCTTCACCGCAGTCAGGCTGATAAAGTGAATATCAGCTTTTTTTAACCTTCTGTGGGTGATGGGAGGGATCTGCTTGCCTCTAAGCTTCGTGTAATGGGAATTCTATTCAAATAGAAAATGTGTTCAGATGCTGGAAAGCCAAAATATGACAAGTATTCCCTATACATCCTTTGATGGTTCAACAGCAACATATCTTTTGTTTCTGCCGAATTCAATGCTAATATTTCTATACCTCTGAAAATACACTCATCCTCTTCTTCTAATGGAGGTGACCCGCAGTCTCCTTAGTTACTGCATTCTGTTCCTAGTCAGGATCTCTGGGTGATGTCTGTTATTTTTCTAGTCCTACTGTTGTCCCATCTCAATATTTTGCAACCTATATACTAAATTATAAGTGTAACTGTTAATACCTCATGTAAATCAATAGGTTAAAGGGAGAGAGGGAAAAAAGGTTGTTAGCTATAGACATAATATCCAATATATATACACGATATCTCAAGAAAGGAACTAAAGGTATTTCTGCAGAGAATCATGAGTCTGGAGATAGTATTCATGATTTCCTTTTCTACTCTCCATTCCTCTTCTCTTCTTACCTTTAATTAGCGCTTCACATGCTTGGAATTCTCAACTGTGAGGTGGCCCAGATTTTTGTTCTGGAAGGAACTGAGCTCTTGATAGAGTTGTCTCTGTAGGATTTGGTGTCCCCCATTAACTTTATTATTTAAAAAAAAACCTTTGGGGGCTGGCCCCGTGGCCGAGTGGTTAAGTTCGTGCGCTCTGCTGCAGGAGGCCCAGTGTTTCGTCAGTTCGAATCCTGGGCGCGGACATGGCACCTCTCATCAAAACACGCTGAGGCAGCGTCCCACGTGCCACAGCTAGAAGGACCCACAACGAAGAATATACAACTATGTACCGGGGGGCTTTGGGAAGAAAAAGGAAAAAATAAAATCTTTAAAAAAAAAACAAAAACCTAAGAATTACATATTACATACAAAAGAGAAATTATACCTACAGTGTGTAAAACAATAAAATTAACATATGTGTGTTACATCCAGCTTAAGAAATAGAACAGAACAAATACAGTAAAAGCTCCTTGTGTCTCTCCTCAGTCCCATTTCCTGCTTCATCCCAGTGTGTAAACACTATCTTGAATTTTATGTCTCTCATCTCTTTGTCTTTATAGTTTTACTACATATATAATCCTAAACAATATATAGTTAAGTGTGGAACTTTATGCAAATGGGATCATACTCTTTGTATTCTTTTCAACCTGCCTTTTTGCTCAACATCATGTTTTGTATATTCATCCATGTTGTGAGGAGGTGTAGTTCTTTCATTCTCTTTGTGGTGTTGTATTCCATTTTATGAGTATAACACTATTTGTTCCTTCTCTAATTGATGATATTTGTGTTATTTCTAATCATCCCTCCCTCTTTCTTTTTTTGTATTACTATTGTGAATATTTTGCACATAACTCAGTTCCTAAGAGCAAGAGTTTCTCTCGAAGAGACACATTCCTAGGGATGGAAACAACATTCTACGGTGAGAATTTGTGTCTAAGAGCCAGTGTCTCCTCCTTCCTCAATGGGCTGAGTCTTTCACTCCCTCCAGGGCAGGTTTCCCTGGAGAGTGGTTGCAAATCTCATTGAAAAGACTTTGAGGAAGATTCAGAGTATTTATCTGCGATATTGTAGGATCCTTCAACAAGGGAACCAAGCCTTCTCTTCAATTTTGGAGGGCTGTCAGGTCTGATACTTGACTGTGGGGTTGTAACAACTGGTAGTTTAAGTGGGCCTCTATTTACAAGATCTGGAGATTTTTGTTATAAAAATCAAGTTGTGGGTTGTACAACTCTTTTAGTCTTAGAAATCCTCTGATCATTTAGTCTGCATCATAGGTCCTCACAGATCAGGTCATTGTGGTTACCACATTGACTGTGCTGCCACTTCCGGTTCCTGAGCCTGCCTTTTCTCTGGAGAATAAGTGCTACTTTTTCCTTCTGCCACCCCAGAATCCTGCCACCCCATGGAAACCGGAGAGCCCATTCCCAATGCAGTGTCTTCCACCAGCATGCCTGGTCTACAGAGAACAACTACACGAGCACTTGAAGGGTTGTTGGAGCAACATTGCTCATCAATGTTTTTCTTGAGGGCTGGTTGAAGGGAGTGTGTTTGGGATCCTCACTTGAGTCAGATAGATAAGAGATTGGTGGGTGGTGTGCTCATGAAAAATCTGCTCCAGGATTTCTATCTTCTTAAGTCTTTGGATCCCTTGTTGTTCACTAACTTCTGTAAAGGACCAGGCAGTTAATATCTTAGGCTTTACAGGCCATATAGTCACTGTTGTAACTGCTCAACTCTACTATTATAGAATGGAAGCAGCTGTTGACAATTTGTGAGTGAAGGAGTGTGGCTGTGTTCCAATAAAACTTTATTGGAAAACAGAAGACAGGCAGAATTTGGCACGTGGGCCATAGTTTGCCAACCTCTGCTCTGATTTATGTTGAAGAAAATTGGGCATCTTGATGTCATTTAATGAGGGCCGCCACTAAGTCCCAGTTTTAATCAACTAGCTAAGCAAAAATTTAGGGCTGTTCTTAGCTGCTCGAGATAGTGTACTGTGCCCAGAAGCTCTAGTAAATGCACCTGTAGTGATAAAAGAATACCTCATCCAGTGTTAAGTCTCAACTGAAGTCTTCAGTGAACGCATTACCAGGGACTGTGGAATTATTTAAAAAAAAATTCCGCTAAACATGCTTCAGAATTACTGTACCCCAAGTAGCAGTAACCATAAACTAGAAGCCAGTTTTGTTTGCAAGAGCTGTCTTCCCTTCTCTATACTTGGTTTCCCCTGTGTGTTCCTTCCAGAGAATGGTACCACTATCCATCCAGTTTTGAGGGTCAAAAACCTCCCTCATCCTCAGCGTTTAATTGATCACTCCTACCAATTATGACTCCTAAGTATCTGAAATTCATCCATTTCTCTCCACCTCTACCACTACTACCATATTAATTTAAACTACTGTCATATCTTGCCTAAGTTGCCTCAGTAGTCTCATATCAGATCTCCTTGCACCCACTCCACTTCTTTTGTGTTCTGTTTTCTATTTTATTCCAGCTAGGGTATGGAAACACAAATCTGATCCTGTATCATCGCGTTTAAAACTGTTCAGTGACTTCTGATTACGCATAGGGATAAATGCCTTAACTTAACCTACAAGGCCTTATGTTAATGTTTTTCAGACTTCAGGCCATGACCTTTTATTACATTGAAAATCAATTTAGTTGTGATAAATATATACAAAAATAAAATAGATGATATCAGATTGCACTATAGGTAGTGATGGTAAGTACTGTTTTGTGAAACTGTGATTTTGGTTAAGTGTGTATGTATGAATTAGGTTGCAATGCAAGATGTATTCCTTACTCTGAGCGATGGTCAATAAAAGTCTGAAAGATACTATCTTATGTGTTCTTGTGCCTTCATATCCTTCTGGTTCCACTCTTTCAACACTTCCTATTTTCTCCAATCTTGCGACTCCCCAACAAGAGGTAGAGTCTATTTTTCCTCCCCATGAACCTTAAAGGGACTTTGGACTGCCTAGAAGAAAGAATGTAGCAGAAGTGACGTTGCATGTCTACTGGCCTTCCTTTGGTCTGTGGTGTGCTCCATGCTACCTCTTATCTGAGGAACTTTGCACATCACTGTTCTCTGAGTTTGGAATATACTTTCCTATTCCTCCCTTTGCTTCTTCTGCTCGTACTTACGCCAGCGCAAGTGTCACTGCCTCAGGGCAGCCCTCTCTGACCTTGTTAGATCAAACTCCCCTGGCATTGGTATGTGTCGGGCCTTTCCCCGTTGTAGCACTTGTTGTTGAATTTCCCTTTGTGGAGTTGAATAATTGATTGAAGTCTATCTCTCCCCCTAGGTTGTAAACTCCAAGAAGTTCATGTATTGTGGCCATTTATACTCATCTTTGTACCATCCCTGGCATCAAACATAGTACCTGGCACACAGAATTTTTTTTTGATGAATAGTAATTATTCTCCTTTCCTGAAGGAAATATATGAAGGAGTATTTCATATATGAAAGTGGCTTAGTCAGTTTTTGCTTTAAGTACTACTATTTCCTTTATGTTTAAAAATTGTTAAATTTTTAGGTACTGTCTTACATGTTGTTGTGCCAGTTATTAAGGCTGTATAATTAATTACCCCAAAACTTAGCAGCATAAAACAAAAACTTACTTTGCTGATGGATCTTGTGTGTCAGGAATTCAGGGAAGGCACAGCAGAGATGGGTTTTCTCTGCCCTGTGATGTCTGGAGCCCTAGTGGAAGACTTCAAGGCTGGATGCCGGAACCGTTGGAAGGCTCTTTCACTCACATTAGGTGGCTAATGTTGGCTGTCAGCTGGGCTTTGGTTTCTCTTCACCTGCCCTTTTCCATATGGTCTCTCCTTGTGGGCTATCTTGGGCTTCTTCACAGAATGGTGGTGGGTTCCAAGGGCAAGTGACAAGATAGAGAGAAAGAGAGAGAGGCATGCAGAAGTCATGCGGCATCACTTCCTTCGCATTTTGTTCTTCTAGGCGGCCCAAAGTCCTTTCCAGGTTTTCAGGGAGGAGAAATAGACTTCACCTCTTGATGGGCAGTGGTGAGATTCTAGAAAAGGAAGTGGACTGGAAATATTGCTGTGGTCATTTTTGGAAAATACAGTCTGCCACAGCAAGAATTTGTTTCACTTACAGCATTTAAATATGGTTACTGCACACCTTCAGGTGTTGATATATTTGATGGTTACTTTGTGAATTAGCACACAGGCTCGCCTCCTTTCCATATCTCCTATTTTTTAGCATCCTGAAATGATGAACTAATTTTTCAAGTAATTGCTTCGAGAATTAACTACACTGTATGTATAGTTTATTGCAATCTATAAACAATTTCTCATTCTTGGTTTTCTCGTTGCTGAGGAAGCAGCACTCTGTTATGAGAAATTTTTCCTGCAGAGTGTTGCCAATACAGGAAAAAGAACATGAAGGAGCCATTTAATTTGATCTGATAAAATTCTGAAATATAATTTGTCACCAGAACTGAGTAGACACATATTATTAACATGTAGAATTTAATCTGAAAAATTGGAACATTCACATGCAGATGATCTAAAAAGAGTCTTCATATAATTATGACAAAAATATTTAAAAGCATTTATATATTTCTAAATTTATCTAGATATTTTTATTATAAATAAATATATGTATTTAGATATAAGAAATAGAGGTTAACTCTAAATGTAATTATTTAATAACTTTTGTACTTAATTTTGTTTTTTGGTGAGGAAGATTGACCCTGAGCTAACATCTTTGCCAATCTTCCTTTTTTTTGGCTTGAGGAAGATTGGCCCTGAACTAACATCTGTGCCAATCTTTCTTCTGTTTTGTACGTGGGTCACTGCCACAGCATGGCTTGATGAGTGGTATAGATCTGCTTCCAGGATCTGAACCTGCAAACTGGGGCTGCTGAAGCTGAGCATGCCAAACCAAACCACCATGCAACTGGGCCGGCCCCTGTGCTTAATTTTTTTATTAGGTCACATTTACATTTTTTCCAAACTTTTTTTCTCTTCTTTCTCTATGTCTTTTATTCAGCGTTTTGGATATCTCCATCCTACCTCTCTTAATTTCTCCCAATCTCTATTTCTTTATCTTCTTACTTTATTCACTAATCTTAAAGCTCTTTGCATGTTATTCTTCTGTCCTTTACTGTGCTTATTAAACACGATTAAAGAAAAACTCAGCAGCCAGCTTCTGACATCTCTTTTCAATGTGTTTTACCTCTTATTTTCAAAGTTAAAAAGTGTATATGCTATGATGTCTTGATTAAATGAAGATTTTTTTTGACCAAGTATATGCATTGTTGACCCCACCCCTAGCCCAGTTAACTTCTATTTCTTGATAGCATTTTTATTAACATATTAATTTTGGCAAAAAATACTCTTGATCATTTCAGCAAGTGAGTTTTGAAGTTGACATGAATTAATGACTAGAGTAGAAAAAGGAACGAAATAGGGAGTCAAAGTTATAGGTAAAATAAAAACACATTATGATTAGCAAAATTTAATAAATGAATGGGAAGCTTAATAAATGAGTGAATGAGTGAATAAGTGACTAGGTAACTCCTTACAATACCATGCTGATCTGAATGTCATCTGAATGTCATGAATCTGCAGCATGTTTAGATAATGTTGGAGAATATCAAATAAAGGATTGGATTTAAAATATTACAATTTATACATCATCCATTCTTTTTTTTTTTAAAGATTTTATTTTTTTCCTTTTTCTCCCCAAAGCCCCCCGGTACATAGTTGTATATTCTTCGTTGTGGGTCCTTCTAGTTGTGGTATGTGGGATGCTGCCTCAGCGTGGTTTGATGAGCAGTGCCATGTCTGCGCCCAGGATTCGAACCAACGTAACACTGGGCCGCCTGCAGCGGAGCACATGAACTTAACCACTCGGCCATGGGGCCAGCCCCTATATCATCCATTCTAATTAAAGGAAATAGAGTTTTCTGTTGCCGGTTTTTGAAGACTGATTTGCTAAAAATACGTGGGATCATAGAAAAGAATATAATATAAAATCTTTCTTATCTAACTGGAAGACATGTAGAAAGAGAATTAACTAGTAATTTGGCAAAAGTAATTCCTACTTTCTTCATATAGGATGGATGATGTATATGAATTAGAAGTTAATAAAAATTAAAAGCCCTCATATATTTATTAGAAGTGCAATTGTAAACAAGAATGTGTCAATTTCATTTGTTATTTAAACCACATAAGGATTTTTTTAGTAATTGATCTAAGGTACATTTTCTTTTTCAGAAGCAGATACCTGTCTGCTGTTATTTAAAGAAATTAATAAAAAACCACATGGTATTACAAAATAAAACTGTCTATATCAAATCATTTGCAGTGCATCATGGCAAGTTTGCTGCTTTGTTTTGATGTTTTAGAGTCATTGTGCTACTGTGCTAGGCTGCTTATCAAGAAGGAGAGTCATTTAGGAGCTTGTAATATAAGACAGATAGTACTGATGAAGGCATAAGATAACTGAAAAAACATTGAATTAAGACTTAGATTAATGTGTTAACATTGTGTATAAGCAATGGCTCGGTGCATGTTACAAGGCTGTGAGTGAAGGCGGAGCTGTGGGAATTACATATCACTAGAGAGAATTCTCTTCCCGTCTTCCAGTTAGATAGGAAAGATTTTATAGAATGGATGAGATTTCAGTAGCTGTTTGAGTAAAAGAAGGGAGACATCTGGAAGAACTGGGAACCCAAGAAGGCTAGCTGGTGTATGTCAATATCTATCTTTATCATACTAAAAAGAACAAGGAAAGGGCATTGAATTATTGCCTTCCTTTTATTTCAATATTTCTTTTCTCCTCAAATGTTGTGTTTTTATAGTAGAGAGAATGCTCCAGTTGCTTTCCATTTTAATGATGAAAATACCTAGTTTCTAAAACTGCAGTGTAAGCCTTTTGGGAACACAATTGGGCACCACTGTGCTGGGGAAGAGTTCATCAAAGGGTTGAAAAATATGATTAAACCACAGCCTACTCTTCTCTTATTCAGACTGAATAATGTCATTTAAAACATCCTTCCTCGTGGATCCTATTTCCCTGCCCCTCAATGGCTGTGGCTGTCTACTCTTTCCTTCCAAAGTCCCTCTGTCCCTCTTGAGTTATGGGATCCAATCTGCCCCCAATAATCTGGAAAGAGATGGACCGGTGTGGAATCAAGAAGGTAGCCTGCATTACACACCAACAAAGCAAATTTCCAAGATCAAAATTCTTGTGTTCTTTGTGGTGGTCCATTTTAGAAGGCCAAGTTTTAAGAAAGTTTCAGAGGCCAAATTCCTCCTCCTTTGAAGCTAGACAAAATGACTTTTTAGCGCAAGGTTGCCCAACCAATACTGTTTATACAGGGTGACCCTTTGCTTTATTATTCTACTCCCCATGGGTGTGAAGATTGCAATTTATCTTTTGATGCATATGGCAGATTTTAGAGTCTTTGGAACAGTATGTCTAGAAGTTACATTCAGCCCAGGGATGTTTGGCAGCTGGTAACCTGGAAACCTAATTGCAACAACAAGCCATGCAAACACAGTTATTCTTCTGAGTGCTCATAATGAAAGTAATACCAGGAGGGATCAGCCAGGAATTGACGAGACAGCCCTTGCAAACAAATCTGACTTCTAGTTTATGGTTATTGTTAATTGGAGTACAGTAATTCTGAAGCATGTTTAGCGGAACTTTTTTTTTTTTTTTTTTTTTAACAATTTCACAGTCCCTAATAATGTGTTCACTGAAGACTTTAGTTGGGATTAACACTGGCTGAAGTATCATTCTTTTTCTTTTGAAGGTTAAAGTAGCTGTTTTTTCCTCCATATCCAAGAAAGTGTAAGAGATTTGCTTTCTGAGATAAATGTGTGTGTTTTCCTTCAGTATTTCATATTATGTAAGCAGTACAGTTGGCTAGAAAGGAACACAGCGTGGAAATTTGAACACAAACAAGCCCCTCCCCCCGTTTCATTCATTCACGTCTTTATTTTGGCATTACAAATATTGATGCTGGTGGAATAGAAGATAGTGGAGGGAAAACTCAATGTTTGGGACTGATTTTGTGTCATCTCATGGATTCCTTGAATTATTTGTGTTGAATGTAATTACAGCACAAAGTAAGCTGGGCGTCTTCTTATAAAACCTAGATTATCATAGAAGTAGGTTGATTCAATTTTGGGATGACGGAAGGAATCCGTCTCCAATTTCCCATTGTATTTGGGACATCAGGCAGCTGGTGTTAAGTTGTTGCCTATGTTGTCCGTCTCCGCTGTATCCTTAGTTTCAACTTCTCACCATTCTTCCTTACCTTACCTTTATCATTTTGGGATTGCGGGGTAGAAATGAGGAGTTGAAATGAAGCAGAAATGCAGTGGGATTTTTTCCAACTAATCTTTCAACAAACCTAAGTTGATAAAAGATTTAATTGAAATTTTCTTTTTCTTTTTCATTTTTAAAATAATTTTATTTTTATCTCACAATACAAGGTGAATATTTTCTCCTGTAAATAAATATTTCTCCCTAAATATTGAATATGTATCTATTACTTGTATCCAGATGATAGTTTTAAAACTACTAATCAAATTTAATATATTTGATACTTTTATAATATGTGCAGGTTCCTACTGCCCATTTCAGATAAATATTTTTCTAAAAAAATTTAAATATGAATAGTTGTTTTATTTTCTTATTTGTAACATTGGTTTACAACATTATACAAATTTCGAATGTACATCATTATGTTTCGATTTCTGTATAGATTACATCATGTTCACCGCCCGAAGAGTAATTACAATCCATCACCATACACATGTACCTAATTTGTTTTTCTCCTTAATATGATACTTTATGCTCAGGAAAACAAACATATAAACAAAGAAGCAAACTTGATAAAGGCTCTCCAAGAAGTCTGTCTTCTGTGCAAAGGGTATGAGGGTAAAAGTTCTCCTTCAATTGTGTTATTTATTATTTTGTATGTGACTCTGTGCTCACTACACGTCTACATGCATTCTGGGCAACTACACTTATTTAGCCTGTAATATATCTCCAAACGTTAATTTACATGCTTCCATCAGTAGGGAATGCCTATCTGCTTTTATTTGAATGCTTCAGTTTAACATTGTCTATCACTGAGAGATAGCATGGCGTAGTGGAAAGAACATGGATTTTGGAACCAAATAGGCTGAGTTTCAATCCTGATTCTGAGACTTAAAGTAGTTTTCTCCTTGGAAACTAGATAAAAAGTTATATCTGTCTTGAAATTGTAGTTATCAAGAAATATTAAGTGAATCAGATGCTGAATTGGATTGATTGGGATGAAAAATGAAAACTCTGTGGCCCCTACTTTCCAAGGAATAGCTTGTTGTCTAGCAAGAATGATAGCTATGCACACAAAGAACAGCGTAAAATGTGATAAATGCACTACAGTGTTTAAGTCCAATGTTGATGAACGTACCGACGGAGGATAAAAGTAACATTACATGGCAAGGGGAGCAGAGAAAGGACGCTTCAGAGAGGAACTGGGTCTTAAAAAGTCAGTAGCTTAGTAGATATATTGAGGATGAGATAAGACAGCCATGAGCAAGGACATGGAAGCATAAAACTTCATAGCTGTATTGGTCACGAATTTGGGCAGCAGACTTCCGGGGTGTGCTAGGCCATGGGCCTCGAACTTGACAGAAATGTGCTTTCCTATAACAAGTCCCCAAAGCAGTGATTCTCAACTCTCGGGGCGATCAAACTATGCAAAGTCCCCCACTGCCCAAAGATAATTCAGATACAAGTTACGGCCTCAATTAGTTGAATTCACAAGCATCACATCTCCAGATGTCCAAAGCATAGCTAGTTTAACATCCCTTGTAGTGTACTTTACAGGAATCTAAACTCTTTATTACCTGGGGATCTAATAACCGCAAAGGTAAGTCTACACAGGGGAATCTACTTTAAAACCCTCAGTTGTCGACAACTCAGTGCCAATAGGCAAGGGATTTAGAATTACTCTGTGACCTGAGCAGGAGAGCTTGTCAAGTTTCTGTACATATGGAGGAGATGTATGTTTTGGGGAAAGTATTCCTCTTTGGTTCTTAAGCAAATAACATTTATTAGACATCTTTTGACATGTAAACTATTCTTGTTCATTGTCAGGGAATTTATACTTCACTCAGAAAGTAGTCTATATTTTCTTCCTTGGAAACGGAAGAACGTTCATCTAGATCTCATTTCCTTGTGCTTGCTGTCTTAGCCATCTGTTGGAGAGTAACAAATGTTGGGCGTTAAAATGTAAATCAAGCTAAATATGTATTAGGCAGAGACTAAAAAATGCAAGAGGAAAGACAAATTACCACATTTACTAGGCTTTAGAAAATTGTGTTATTTGCAGAATATTCATTTTGTTTACTAGTAACACCCCATATCTTCATTCTAAGTTTATAATGTTAAGAGATTGATTAAAAGTGGATTGTTGCAGTGAAAACTAATTATATATGTGAAATTCAGACATCACATGCTGCCAGTTGCTAAAGACCCTCAAGATATTAGGAGAGATTGGTTTCAAGTAAGTAGGGTTCACAGAGAAAGTATCAATAGAAATTAAAACAAAATGCTTATGTAAAGAAGAAAGAGCTCAGGATTTTTAGTAAAAAATCCTGGGCTGGGTTGCCTCATGGCCTCAGTTTCCTCAACTGTGAATTGGTGATGACAACAATACCTGTCCTAATCCAGGTTTCTTTATAATTCAATTCACTCAACTCATCAAACACATACTGTCCAGTTAATTGTAAGCTCTCAGTCCAGGAACCTTACCTGACTTGTTTGTGACTATATGGAGGGCTCCACAGATGTTTTCTCTTGTTGCCTGCCATGTGCCAGGCACTAGGCTGCTGCTGGTGCACTGAGGATAAAAGACAGTCTCTGGGCTCACAGAGTGAACCATCTATCTGAGGAGACAGCAGTCAACAAATACAGAACAAATACAGAAGACAGTAAGGGTTCAATGAGGATGTAAGTGAAAGTTCTTCATACCTTCTTGGTTTTTATTGATATGAATGATGGTGATTTTTTTCCCCCTGCTAGATAACTTATTTCTTTTCTATATCTGTTCTCTTTATTGCTAAGGTATGTGTCAGACAGCTCTTAACAGTCTTTCTGATTTTTGATTTTATGGATTATCTACAGTAAACTTTAAAATTTGGACTGTTTCCTATCCTGGGAGCTATGAGGCAATGACCTTTTGTTGGTTGGTGTATTCTAAAAATGAACACTCATTTTGACATTAGCTTGAGTCAAACAGGGAGATAATGAGTATATTGGCAAAATGAATAAGGCTGATTTAGTAAACTTTAGCTTTGTTTTTTGTGAGGAAGATTTGCCCCAAGCTAACATCTGATGCCAATTTTCCTCTTTTTGCTTGAGGAGGATTATCCCTACGCTAACATCTGTGCCAGTCTTCCTCTATTTTGTATGTGGGATGCTGTCACGGCATGGCTCGATGAGTGGCGTATAGGTTGGTGCCCAGGATCGAAACTTGCAAACCCCATGCCCTGAAGCGTAGGGTGTAAACTTAAACACTATGTCACCAGGCCAGCCCCAGTCAGTTCTAATTTTAAATGACTTCTGGATTAGCTAGTGCTTTGGTTATTCATATTCCTTCTCTTTTCCATCAACAGGAGAATTGGAAATTTGGTGTAGATGTGCTTACAAAATTACAAATGATGCATAGGTACATATGCTTCATCAGTTATCGCAGTTGATCAGAACAGAAATCCATCCTTCCTTCCTTCCTTCCTTCCTTCCTTCCTTCCTTCCTCCCTCCCCCCAACCCTCCCTCCCTCTCTCTCTCCCTTCCTTCCTTCCCAGGGTTTTGGAACTTTGTGTAAAACTTGATCAACAATGCCAATTCCACATTCCCACATATGATGGTCATAGAGAAAAATTACACTAGTTTGTGGTCTGAGATTCAACATGGCAGTGGGGAAGGGAGGCCTGAAATAATGGCAAGTAAATATGATGGTAGTAAGAATAGCCAGCCCTGGTGGTCTAGTGAGTAAGATTTGGCACTCTCAGCACCATCCATCTGTCACTTGTCATATGGTGGCGGCTGTGTGTTGCTGTGATGTTGAAAGCTATGCCACCAGTATTTCAAATACTAGCAGGGTCACCCATGGTGGATATGTTTCAGTGGAGCTTCCAAACTAAGACAGACTAGGAAGAAGGGCCTGGCCACCCACTTCTGAAAAAATTGGCCATGAAAACACGATGAATAATGGAGGAGCATTGTCTGATAACTACACCGGAAGGTGAGAGGATGGCTCAAAAAGACCAGGCGGGGTTCTGCTCTGCTGTACACAGGGTCACTAGGAGTCAGAATCTACTCCATAGCACTAACAACAAAGAATGGGGAGGTTGTGAGACTGAAGAACAGTTTTCAGTCCTTTTAATTTTATTCGCAAATCAGAGACATGGTAAAATAATGTGACTCATCTCCCACTTACATGTATAGTATTTGTGTTTTTGTAAACAGGCCTGGATAGGCTAAGGAATAAACTCTGCTATAAGCTGCCATGTGAGTGTGATGACAAAGAAGAGACATACTGAGAAAAATATTCTGGATTTTCTCTAGTAATTTATTTTTACAAACAACAAAAATCTTCTCCACCTGCTAAATGTACCTTGAAATTGCAGAAAATGTTGTGGAACACGTTTGTTGAAAACTTCTGGACTAGAAGTGCTAGTGTAACTGAAATCTTTGATTCCTTCTTTGTGTAACAACCCTGTAGAAATGGGGGTGCCAGCACTCCTCTGTGATATCTTCAGGATGTGAGTTGAGGGACATGTAGTCTCTCAGAGTAGAAGACTAAACCTGCACTGTCTTTGCAGGTGGGAGCCAAGGTCTATGTTATCCTTCCCAGGTGGATAGTGGGGTTGAGGCCTCAGGACTTTCAGAGTTCCTCCGTAGGGCATAAGAACCTACATTCCACGCTGCTTTTCCAATCACCAGGAGGGCTTTATGATTTATTATTTACCGTAACGCAGAAACTGTTCATGGAGTAATTAAAGATGGTGGCCCGCGAGTGAGTGCCTTTATTTGAGAAGAAAGGAGTATATTAGTATATTAGGAGTATATAAGTATATTAGGAAGTGGACACCTTGCACCCTCACTCCTAGATGGAATGATTGAGTTTGAACCAGGCGTCTCTGGAGCTCCTGGTTTTGGATTATTCCAAGAGGCAAAATTTACTTCAGGGACCTCCTGTTCCTAGGCTTTCCATGCAAGAGTCAGATTGGGAGTAAAATGAACTTGGCCTTAATTAATTGCATTAGATGTGAAGCCCTTTCTCCTATCTCTTGATTTAGTTGAAATATTTTAGATACCAAAGTGCCATTGCTCTTTCATGGGCTACCATCACCCAAGCAACCCAGACAGAGAAGGAAGTGAAATATGAAAAAGATGGGAGGAAGAAGACACACTTTGATGTTCTTGCTAAGGATTACTTACAAATAAGGCACAAAGTATCATAAACTTGGTGTTTTGCAGGTATTAAAGGGCCAAATACAGATTTTATTTCTTCCTGCGTTTTCCTTAAAAAAGTTGCACTCATTCGTTTTCTGTTCTCAGGTGAATGTATTTCATTGGGGTGGGCTGGCGATAAGCTCGTAAGGGGGGAGTCTCTGTGCCATTGATAGTCTTGAGCTGTTACTTTTTGAGTTTTCTTATGCTTTTAATTAAGGGAAAAAACTCACTGAACCTTGAACATTCTTCTTTATCTACATCATGTGCTTTGACCTCCTGGGCGGGAGGTGGTTTTGGTGTGGAGGTGAGGTTCTTCTGACAGAGTTCTACCCTAAGGGAATGCAGATATTTTCCCAGAGAAGCTAGGTTCACTGGTTAACAACAAACCATTGTTTCTTATTGTTCTGACTAATAAGCCTGGAATGTGAAAAAAGAGCCCCCTCCCTTTGCATAATAGTGACAAAACCCATGACTGTCCTTTGGGAGGTAACTGTGCTGTCTTCTCTGTTTTAGTGGTGCAAGAAGTAGTTAACTAGTGTCAAATTGAGCTTGACTATCTTTTTTTGTTCTTTTCAATTTATCTCTTGGCTTAACAAAGTAATAGAGGGTCAAGTTCCTTTGAAACTAAACCAAAAACCAAATGTAAGCACATGACAGAGTGCTTAAGTTTATTCTAGTTACGAAAGGAAACTATTGTTGGTTGTCTCAGGATGTGTTTTTTACTGGATTTTAAGTTCAGTGTTGTGCGTGATTATTGGGAGAAGATGGCGAGAGAGATGAAGACAGGGCGAGGAAGGCCTCTTATGTATCAGATCTTTAGTTACGATAAGGCGTATTAAACATTACATTTGTTTAACTTTCTATTTTGAAATAATTTTAAATAGAAGTTTCCAAATAGTGCAGAGAATTCTTTGTACACCTTCCTTCACTCAGCTTCTTCTGTTAAACAACTTACGTAACCATGATGTGGTTATTAAATGCAGGAAATTAAAATTGATACAATGATCTAATTTATAGATCTTCCTCAAATTTTGCCAGCTTTCCCATTATTGTCTTTTTTCTGGTTCAGGATCTAAGCCAGAGTCCCACACTGCATTTAGTTATCACTAACTTAGTTTTGCCTTAATTTCTATGAACCTGTTTACTGTTCCTCAGTTTTTCATGACCTTGACAACTTTGAAGGTCAATTATTTTGTGGAATGTGCTTCAGTTTGAGTTTGCCTGATGTTTTCTTGTGATTGGGTTGAGGTCATTTATTATTTGGCAAGAATACCAGGAAATGATATTGTGCCCTGCTCAATTCATCATAGCAGAGGGTATTGTTGGGGAAATATATTAAAAACAAAATCTTCTCTCAATCCAGAAATCCTCTTTACAAAGATAGTAGAGAAAGAAAGCATTTTTATTATTGAGTAAGCATTAAACCAGAATATGATGCGCATCACAGGCAATCCACTATGACATTGCAAAGACAGAAATCTTACTCTTATTTGGCCAAGTAGATTTAACCTACTACATACACATTTTCAAGAGAAACAATAACTAGTCCTCAAATATGAGGACATGAGAGCACCATTTGTCACACACAGTTCATCTTAAATTCACCTAATAATGGGGAGTGACCATCTGTGTTAGCTAATTGGCTTTACCCAGAAGAAAAACAAACTACTTGTTCCTTTATGACAGGAAGTAGTTTTGCGACTTGGAGCAAGGTGCTCACCCAAGTTAGGCTTCTGTCCCCAAACAGAAACTGGGAAATAGGGGTGCTATCTCCCTTGATGTTTACATCCTGGGTCCTTGAGAAAGACATTACCTGGTCATAAAGTTGACAAAAGGCCTATCTAATCTTCAAAAAGATTATACATACCTTTCGAAAAGAAGAGAGAGTACTTATAATTGCAAGTTTTCTAAAGAGAATGCTCTAAGAAAAAAGATGGGGAGGGAAATCTCTTATTTTTATCAGGGAGGATTAATCCTCTTTTAATCCTCTTTTAATTAATTAATCCTCTTTTAATTCGTATTTGTCCTTAGAGTACACAAAGCTGATAGGCCTTCTTAATAGTAATACTAGCTTTGATCACTTGGTAAGGTGGAATCCACCAGCCTTCTCCACTGTAAAGTTACTGTTTTTTCCTTTGTAATGAATAAGTATCTTGTGGGGAGATACTTTAAGACTATGCAGATATACTGTTTCTCATCATTCAGGGTTTCACCCATAGATTTTATCATCCATGGATGGGTTGTTCTTGCCTGCAACAATTATTAGTCTGATGTTTGCCTAATGACGATTTTCTATTTCCATTGTTCCTTCTACATTTATTAGTTGGAATTCTACTGTGCAGAAGAGTTGCCCTTTCTCTCACAGTTATTATTTATTTATTCAGTTACTTCTTTATATCAGTATGGACTCATGAATATTTATTTTATTGTCTGGGGTTAAAATCTAGTACAATCATTATTCATTTTGTTATTTAAATTATCCCTGCTTTGACCATTGGGGACTCTTTCAGGATGGCTTCTGTGTCTTTTTGATGTGGCCCTGCCGTTTATTGAGTACTTCCTTACTTTCTAGCGCCACAAGATGTTCCAGGTTCGTTTTGTATGTTTCCTTTCCTGGTCCTGGAATTGATTGTTCCTCCAGAGAACCCTAGTTCATTTTATTGGTAAATGGTATTTAGAAACCAACATCTGGGCATCAGGGGTGCTCCTTGCTACTGAGATGTCATTACTTTTAGGCCCTCTCAATAGACAGAGCTAGAAAAATATATGTATGTATGCAAATACACACATTTACATGTATTTCTATATCTATCCATCTGTGTATTCATGATTCAACAGCCAGTGCAAATTTTCCCCTGTGTCTCATAAGTAGCATCACTGTCCACCTGATGCTCAAGCTCAATTTCCTTCACTATCAACATGCCTCTTCCAGCAGGTTCTAATTTCTACCTCAGATATATATATATCTAGGATCTACCTACTTTTCCCTTTCTCATTGGTCACCCCCTAGGAAAAGCCACTACTGTTTCTCATTTGGCTAATTCAATAGCCTCCTTGCTTCCAGTCTTGCTTTCTCTCATCTGTCCTCCATGTAGCAGCCAAAGTGACCTTTGCAACACTCTGCAGTGGAGTCCAGTTGCACGTAGGCTAAAATCCAGCCTTCTTACCTCGGCTTATGAGGCCCTGCATTGTGCTGGCCAGCTTGTCCTCCTCTCCTCTTATTTCCTACACTCCAGCTGCTCCAGACACCTTTCCATTCCTAAGGCATGCTCAGCTCTTTCTTTATAGGTTTTGCACATTTCTGTCTTATTTCATCACTGGTTCATTTTCTTCAGAGCATTTTTCATAATTTGTGATTATGTGTTTTTACGGTTTGATTTCTCTTTTTTTGTCACTGACCCCCTCTACTATTCTGTGGGCTTCATGAGGGCAATGATCTTGACTTATTTATCCGTGGATATTCAACACTTACCCCAGTGCCTGGCACACTTTCCTTCATTTGAAAGTGCTTCACTAAGGAGCTCCAGAAACACACACCATCTGGGACGATTTATGGGGCTGAGTATTTGAAAGAAGCCTAGATAGATATGTATCATTTTATATCCTAAAACGCGGGGCTTAAAGCGTATTTCTGAAAATTAAAGTGGATTTCACCATTATTTCTATCAGAGAAGTATAGTTATATAACAACGGGAAAAGAGGACATAAACCTTTGAGGCTGGATTAATTTGAGAGGGAAACATGCCTAAATTCTGAAATTCAGCTTTTAGTCCTGTTCCAAAAAATATATATATATATTTCTTTTGAAAGGTCTCAAGCAATTAGCAGTAGCATATCAAATAGTTTTGGTTAAGGATGCAATCATGGGAACTACCTTTAAACCAACCATTTAGAACAACGTGCGTCAGCCATGTCACTGGTCTATGTGTATACGGTATAAAGTGTTGTAGTCACTTTAGGGAGTGTTTCTGGTCTTCAAGACTCTTTTTTTTTTTTTTAAACATTGACTTGTTAATTCAAATTTAATTGCTGTCATATTTGCCTTCTGAGATGTATGGTTGTGAATGTGACATCTAGTAAGCAGTTGAAGCTGAAGTTTATGGATGATTTTGTAAAAAACCTAGTCAATTTTATATTATTTTTCTAACAGTTCTGAGAGGATACCTATATCGTATCCCCTTTGCTGTACATAATGACATTTTGTTCCAAATCATAGAGATCCCAGTTGCATTAGCAATTCTTTGACACTTAGGGGTAGCAAGGTCATATTTTTAATAGTTTAATTTTAAGAGCTTTTATTTTTGTTCAAGATAAGCTGCATTTCAATAACACTTTAATATTTTTGGAGGATGTGAGAACTTGAAAGGAGTGTAGAGATTATTGAAATGAGTACCCTGATCCTATGGGTGAGGAGACAAGGGCACCCAGGTTGGTGAAGTAACTTGCTTCAGGTAACTCAGTGAGGAGTTGAGTTTCTGGGGTTTGAAGCTGACTCCCACTCCAGTGCTCCTGAATATTGCTGTGCTGCTTTATTCATTCCTTTACCCCTTTCCTGTCTGTCACCCCTGCATCCTGTCCCATACATCAGCTCAGTGAGAGTGGAGGCCCTGTCTGTCCTCTTCAGTATGGAATCCTCATCACAGAGCACAGAGCTAGTGCATTGTGGGTGAAAAACTAATACTTACTAAAAATCTTGTTGTCCCTTCCCTTGCTGTCCATTGGTGGGTTAATAGCTTCCTTAGTGTTTAAGAAAGACTGAAAGTATATCATGTACAGTTGGCACATTCTTCGGTGGGAATCCTGGGGACTAAATGACTTATTTAAATGCACGTGGGAGCTGCACTCTGCCCACGTGGACTGCCCCCGCGGACTCAGCATTGCTAACTTTCATCTTGCATTGTTACGTCCACACTCCAGCTCCTCTGCATTCTTAGTGGAAATTTTACATTCCATGCCTAGATTGGTTTAGTAACCAAAATCCCAATTGGGAAAACAAAACAAACAAAAATGACAATGGTGAAATAGTAAGCATGGTGTATTACATTAAGGAGGAATACAAAAGAAAAGACAAATAATCCAAAAGAATTTTTTTCAATGCTTCGTTATTGGTAGTTCCTGTAATTTCTCCTAAGAGTTCTCTTGGGTTAATTGGTTATTTTTTAACTTTATGGGGGTCATAATATTCTTCTCAGCATAGTGTTAGGGAAACCTATGCTCACTTACTTATGAATGCTTTAAAAATGACTCAAGTCCTGTTCAGTTTTCCTATAAGATAAAGTGCTCATTGCAAATAATTATCTTAGAATAAAGTTAATAAATTTGAGGTTTAACTTATATGTTCACAGTGCCTAGGATTATCTGATCTTTTAAAATATTCCACAAAGCGCAATAAAGAGAAAATTAAACCAGAGTACCAATAGTTTAAAAATTTGTGGTATCTTAGGAAATTGATTTGATGGTTCAAAAGTTAACAAAAATTGATGAGCATTTTGTTTTTTAAGACAAGAAGACTTAGAGCTATGGACTCATTTAAATATATGTTTACACTTAAGAATTTTCCAAGGATGGTATTACTTATGATGGGTACCTTATCCTTTGGGTCTTTTTTTTTTTCTTCATCAGACGTATTTTTTAGAGCAGTTTTAGATTGACAGCAAAATTGAGGGGAAGGTACAGAGATTTCCCATGTGCTCCTTGCCCCCACACATGCATGGCCTCCCCCATTATCAACATCCTCCACTAGAGTGGTACATTTTTTGCAATTGATAAACTTACATTGACACATCATCACCACCCAAAGTCCATGATTTACATTAGGGTTCACTCTTGGTGTTGTATGTTCTATGGATTTGGATGAATTTATGATGACATGCCACTTTTGGGTCACCTTTAAGCTAAAAAAATCTTTTACCTTGCTATGATTTGAATAGCCATATCATTTGTTTGGGAATTTGTTTTGAATTATTTTCTTGCATCAGTGAAGGGAGACTTTCATTTAGAGAATAGCTCAAAAGACAAACTTGCAAACTGATGCTCAGGTATCCATTCCTGGCAGAAAAATAACCCTTTGAATAAGAGATGATAATCCACGCCTGACAGATGAATTGTAACCCTTCCTCTGGGAGTCAGCCCCTGGACCGGGTACAACAACACGGGGACCTGTAGAGGACCCAGGACCCTGTAGATGAGTGGTTTCATCAGCTCATAGAAACTAATTGGACCCCTCTGGGAATATTCTAAACAGCTTGTTCATTATAATTAGAGATGTCTTCTGTAACTAGGTTCTCACTGAAGTTAGGGTGGTTGGAATTTTTTATTATTATGTAACAATGCTGATGAAAATATTTCAATGCCTGGGCTGATTTTGCCTCCATGCCTTTCTGGAATTTCTAGAGGTTTTGGGGGTTAATAAATTTTAATTTTCATTCCATGGAGTTCCATAAATTATACTGATATGATCATATGAAGAATATTTGACAGGTAGCAGCCAAGGGAAGGCAAACTTGAGTGGTCTTGAGAAGATATTAGGACCACTGAATAAGGGTGGTGTAGATAAGGCCAATATATAAAAATATTTGCATATTTTCAGTTACATATAATTCAAGAAAAATCTTACCTAAATGGGTGCAAATATGTGTGTACTATTTCTGCTAGTGGCCCATTTCTGTCTTGAGCAACATTACCAGTAGGCATGTACCTCGGACAAATCAGAAGTGGATTCATGGGGGCTGGCCTGGTGGTGTAGGGGTTAAGTTCCTGCACTCTGCTTCAGTGCTGGGGTTCATGGGTTCAGATCCTGGGAGCGGACCTACTCACTGCTCATCAAGCCAGGCTGTGGCAGTTTATCACATACAAAATAGAGGGAGATAGGCACAGATGTTAGCTCAGGGACCATCTTCCTCAAGCAAAAAGAGCAAGATTGGCAATAGATGTTAGCTCAGGGCCAATCTTCCTCACCAAATAAATAAATAAATAAAAAAGAAGTGGATTCATGTGACTGCTTCTTTGTTTACTGTGAGACCATGAGGGATGGAGAGGCTCATCTATTCCCTTCTATCCAGTTGGAGTAATACTGACCTCATTATGTTGTTTTGAGGAGCAAACATCACTATAAATGAAAGCATTTTATAAATTCTGATGTTTTACAATTTTAAACATATTTGAAAATAACTAACTTATAAAGATATTGTGAAAAGCAAAGTGTTTGATACAGTTCTGGGTATGGTATTTGCTCAAAAAAATTGTCCCAATTTTGTTTAATTCAAGTATTTACTAAGTGAGTTCTATGTCCAAAGCACCATGATGGATCTTTGCATTATAGATGAGCCTCTTTACTAAAAAAATAAAATAAAAGAGAGATGCAGTTTACATAAATATTGATAATATAATAGGAATATGTCATACTTATGAAAAATGTTGTATGAGAGATTCAGACAAAATGATGTAGAACTTCTGAGGAGAGAAGTATATCCAGCTGAGTGAAGGCTAAGTGATGGAATAGTGAGAAACGAGGTTAGAGTTTGATAGGATGGGACCAGCTCAAATACGAGCTCCCCTATCCAAGATGCGTGGACTTCATCTGAGGGCAGTGGCAGCCTTTGAAGGTGTTTGCATAGGGAGCTCCCAGGTTTGGGTCTGTGCTTCCAGAAGACAAATTCAGGAGCAGGTGATGAGGGAGGAAGGATGCTGCAGGCAGAAATACCTGGTCGTTCATGCTAGGTGCAGCTCATGTGAGGGTTTGTGAGCCCCCGGACCTGGGCTGTGGGGTGTGTAAAGGAGGGGACAGATGAAGCAATTCTGAGGAGGGAGAAGCTGTGGGACTGCATCATTGTCTGGATGTAGGAGTCACGATGTGTCTTGTGGTCCATTTTCCTTGCTACTGCTTTGAAAAAAAATGCAGGTGATTTATGCATAGCTTTTTAGCTATGCCACTTTGTGATTTTTTTTTTAGTGATTTATTCTAGAGCTTAAAATATGCATCTTTAACTTATTTTACTTTACCTTCAAATAATATTTTACCAGATCATGAACCACGAAGAACTCTACAACTGTACAATTCCATCTATACTTGTACTTTTTCTGTTCTTGTTAAATATTTTGCTTCTACATAGGTTATAAACTTAATGAATCATTCTTATTATTTTTGCTTTCAAATAGTCTTTAAGATTAAAAAAAATTTTTTTTGAAGTCTTTAAAATTACCCCCATATTTCCCTCTGGTGTCTTTCATTCTTTTGTGAAGATCCAGGCTTCCCTCTTGTATTATTTCCCTTCAGTCTAAAGAACTGCTTGTACAATTTTTTGGTAGTGTGGGTCTGCTCACAAAATTCTCTTGGCTTTTGTTTGTCTGAAAAATAGTTTTGTTTCTCTTCCTCCTTTGAAAGGTGTTTTGTAAGGGTGTAGAATTCCAGGTTGACATTTTTTTCTTTCAGCTCTTTAAAGATATTCTTCCATTGTGTTCTGGCTTACATTGTTTCTGAAGAGAGGTCAGTCATCATTCTTGTTGTTATTCCTCTGAATTTTGTTGTTACATGCTGTCAAGTTGGCTGCAACTCCTGGGAACCGTATAAGAGAGTGATGTCCCCAATGTTTTGTTCTCAAATAGCCCTACTCAGCCTCTCCAGACTCATGCCTGTGGCTTCCTTTATGGAGTCAATCCATCTCATACTTGATCTTCCTCTTTTCCTTCTGCCTTCTTCTTTTCCCAGCATTATTGTCTTTTCCAAAGAATCCTGCCTTCCCATTCTGTCCCCAGATTAGGATAGCTTTAGTTTTATCATTTTTGCCTCCAGCAATAGTTCAGGCTTAATTTGCTCTGGACTCACTTGTTCGTCTTTCTGGCAGTCCAGGGCATCTGTAGAGCTCTCCTCCAACACCATATTTCAAATGAATCAATTTTTGTTGTCAGTCTTCCTCACTGTCCAGGTTTTGCACCGTGTGTAGTAATTGGGAATGCGAGGGTGTGGATAATCTTGGCATTAGTCTTTAATAACACTTCCTTATACTTGATCTTTCCTAATTCTTTCATTGCTGCCCTTCTGAGTCTCAGTCTCCTCTTGATTTCCTGGCTATAGTCTCCATTTAAATTGATGACTGGACCAAAGTAAACAAAAACTTTAACAATTTCATTGTCTTTATTGTCAACGTTAAAGTTGTGTAGTTCTCCTGTATCCATGATTTTTGTCTTTTTGATGTTTGAATGCAGTCCTGCTTTGGCGCTTCCATCAGAAATTGTTTCAAGTTATTGCTGCTTTCTGTCAGTAAGATGGTGTCACCTGCATATCTTAGGTTGTTGATATTTTTTCTACCAATTTTCACTCCTTCTTCATCTGACTCTAGCTTACTTTTTTGGGTGATATGATCTGCATACAGATTAAATAGATAGGGAGATAAAATGCACCCTTCTCTGACACCTTTGCCTATAGGAAACCATCTTTCTCTCCATACTCCATCCTGACAGTGGCTTCTTGTCCACAATACAGATTGTGCATCAGGACAATGAAGTACTGAGGCACCCCCATTTCTTTCAGAGCAACCAATAGCTTTTCATGATCCATACAAAGCCTTTGCTGTAGTCTATAAAACATAGACTGACCTTCTGAAATTCTTTGGAGCTCTCCAGTAGCCAATGAATAATCACAATTAGATCTCACGTGCCTCTCCCTTTTCGAAATCCAGCTTGGACATTGGGCATTTCTTGCTGCATGTAGGGTAAAGGCCTTTGCTGTAGCACCTTGAGCATCACTTTGCACGTGAAATTAGAGTAATGGTCCTGTAGTACTGGACTCCTTGACATCTCCTCTCTTGGGAATGGGATATCTATCGAGCGTTTCCAGTCTGTAGGCCATTGTTTTGTTTTCCATATTTGTTGGCATATTCTTGTTAGGATTTTAATTGATTCAGTCTTTGTGGCTTAAAATAATTCTGTTGATATCCCATCTACCACTGGTGACTTATTTCTCCTCATTACTTTCAGGGCAGCTTTCACTTCATTTTCTAAAATTACATGTTCTTGGGGCTGGCCACTGGTACAGTGGTTAAGTTCATGTGCTCGGCCTCAGTGGCCCAGGGTTCACCAGTTTGGATCCAAGGTGCAGACCTACATACCACTTATTAAGCTATGCTGTGGCGGGCATCCCACATATAAAATAGAGGAAGATGGGCATGGATATTAGCTCAGAACCAATTTTCCTCAGCAAAAATTCTCCCCCAGAAAACAGAGAAGAGGATTGGCAGTGGATGTTAGCTCAGAGCTAACCTTCCTCCAAAAAAAAAAAAAATTGCATGAGATTCCCATGAGTTCTTCTTTATGGGAATCTTCTTTAAAGGAATCTCTTATCCTTTTGTCTCTTCTGTATAGATCTTCAGTATACTGTTTCCATTTTCCCTTTATTTTTTCCTGATCAGATAGTGTGCTGCCCTGTTGGTCATTCAACATTCCTGATCTAAGTTTAAATTCCCTTTTATTTCTTCAATCTTCTGGAAGAGATCTTTTGTTCTTCCTTTTTCTTGTTCTCTCTCTTTGCATTGGCCATTATTGTGGTTCTCTTTATCTCTATGTGATAGTCAGAAAACTGTCTTCAGGATTCTAATCCTCCTTATTTGTCACCTTTTACTTTTGCTTCTTGCCTGTCCTTAACAATTTTTAGTGTTTCTTCTGTCATTCACCGTGATTTTTCTTTTCTTTTTTACTTCAGGCATTGTCTTTCACATTCTTCCTTAATAATATTTCTGATTTCAGTCCATAGGTCTTCTGGTTCTTGGTCAATTAAGTTTAACAGTGCAAATCTGTTTTTTATGTGGATTTTAAATTTGTTGGGAATGTTGTTTACATTATATTTTGGCACTACAATTCTTTTAGAGACTTTCTTCAGCTTTAGTCTGATATTTGATATTTATAGTTTAATAGTTCATGGTCAGTACCACAATCAGCTCCTGGTCTTGTTTTGGCAGAGTGAATACAACTTCTCCATCACCTGCTTCCAATTACATAGTCTATTTGATTTCTATATTGGCCCTTTAGTGATGTCCTTGTATAGCCATCTGTTCAGTTGCTTGAAACATGTATTTGTGATGGACAGATTTTTGGCTTCACAGAAATCTGTGAGCCAGTTTCCTGCTTCATTTCTGACCCCTACTCCAAATTTTCCAACGAAATTTGATTCCACTTTATTTCCTACCTTTGCATTCCAGTCACCTGTAATTATCAGCATGTCTTATTTTGGTGTATGATCAATTTCTTCTTGGATACTTGTATAAAAGCTTTCAATTTCATATTCTTCAGCATCTGTAGCTGGAGCATAGACTTGGATGATAGTTACATTTATAAGTTTTCCCAGAAGTCTGATTGATCTTACTTGATCAGACCTTGCATTAGAGCCCCTAACTGCCTGTGCTACATCTTGCCTCCATCTTAGAACCACTCCATTTCTTCTGAGTTTGTCATTTCCAGAGTGGAACACTTTGTAGTTGTCTGACTGCCCCATTTCAGTTCACTTTAGTTCACTAACACCAAGCACTACAATATTTAAATGTTCCATTTCTTGCCTTACAATTTCCAGTTTACCTTGGTTCATGATTCTCATGTTTCATGTTGCCATTCTGTGTGTGGTACAGCATTGGAGTTTCCTTTCACCTATTGCACTTTAGCTGGGAGACATCCTTTTGGCTTAGTCTAGTTGTGTCATTAGCATCAGCGCTAATTTAAATTCAGTGCCTCTGAATTTTATGTGTATATTTTCTCTGATTCTGGTTTAACTATAATGTGACTAGGTCTGGTTCTTTTTGTATTTTTCCTGATTGGGGTTTACTGAAATTTTTGAATCTGTGAATTAATGCCTTTCATCAGTTTTGGCCATGTTCTCTATAAATACTTCTTCTAGACTATTCTCTTTTTCCTTTCCTTGCCTCCAATTACACACATGTTAGGTCATTTGTTTTACATGTCTCTTATGCTATGACCAGTTTTTATGTTTTTGTGTTTCACTTTGGATGATCTTTGTCTTGAAGTTGACTCATTCTTTCTTCTTTTGTGTCTAATCTGCTGTTAAGCCCATGAAATGAATTCCTCATTTCAGTTACTCTTTTTTAGTTCTAGAATTTTCATTTTGTTCTTTTTTAGAGTTTCAATTTCTTGGCTAAAATTCCTTATCTTTCATCTATTTTGTCCACCTTTTCTGTTAAGTTCTTTAATGTCTTTATAATCCCTGTTTAAAAATCCCCTTTTGCCAATTTCAACATCATAATCATTTGTGAGTTTGACTTTATTCTTTCTCTTGATAACGGGTTGTATTGTCCTTTTTATTTACATGTTTTGTAGTTTTTATTGTATGCTGGTCGTTTTGTGTGAAATTTTGTATAAAATTTGTAGAAATTGAAAGTAGATCATGTTTATCCTTAGAAAAAACACACCCCTTCCTCTGTCGACCTGGTAGGGTAAAGGGCTGACCTCTCTATAATCCATTGTTGAGCTGCAGCTTTAGTTAGTTTCAGTTTACCAGTGGTTTCAAACATTGAGTCTGTGAAATCAGGATTTGCTGTCTCTCCAGCAGGGCTTTGGATTTAATATTGGTTGAGATTCTAGAGATCCCTCTCTACTTTTCGTCTGACTGTTTGCACTGGAGATCTCTCTTTCTCTGCCAGCCGCACCTCCATCTTTCTATACCATGGGTTTTCTTTCTCAGCTCTTTTTCCCTGCTCCTAGCTTTTATTACACTTCTCTGTGCTTAAAGAAGTTCCCACAGGGAAGAACTGATGGGCAGTGTAGACTTGCTCTACATCTGGGTTCTCTCTGTCATGCTACCCTACTCATTGGCTGGCTTCTGTGGAAGGTTGCTCCTCTGCTTGCTGTGCCCCTGGGGATGAAAGCAGCTGTAGATTTTTTTCTTGTTTAGAAAGGGTTCATCCCTCTCTATAATTTAGTTCATTTAGACTTCTTTGCCTCCTAAGCTCTATGATGCATTTTTTAAAAACTATGTTTTTTAGCTTGTCTCTCAGTTTTTGTTGTCACTTTGGAAACAGTAGTCTCCTACAAACTTCTACCTCCCAAACAGAAGTGAAACTACCTCTTAGTTTACTTCATAATGGAAAAAGAAAACCTTAAATATTCAACGATGGAAAAACAGTCTTAATGACACAAACACAGCATATGCATTTTGTTTATCAAATTTTGTACCAATTATCAGAATTTATTTCCTTAGATATGAAAAAGTGGGAGATAGTGATAGTAAACCTATGTGATTTTTATGTCTGAGAAGATCTATTTAATAATAAGATTAGGGTATGGCAAAACTCATAATTATTATGATTCAAAGTAACACCATCAATAGAAATTCAAGGAGAGGGTGAGTCAACAATTCTATTGAAAAGTTTGATCATTGTCCTCACTTCTTGTTACATAGCCTTTCCTTTTTATATTTCTATTTCATTTGGTGTATCTCCAGGATAAATGGCTTCATTCCATGAAGTTTAGGAGATGTTCCCAGCATGAAATACCCTCTGATAGAGGCACTTTCCAATGTTCAATTATGGTACATCCGGTCAATATGGGACATGTTTGTGGATTGTGCTGTCACTATGTATTAGGCATCTTAGCTAGTGTCTCTTCTATCTAAAAAATAGTAATATTGAAAAAGAAATTGAGGATTATTTTAAAAAGCTCTTTAGAACAATCTCCAGTTTGGATGCATCTGCTATATTGATTCCAGGGTAAGTTATTTTCCACTCTGGTGTCTTTTTAAAAATTTGTATCCTTTTCTCATTTATCAAAAGTGGTGAAAATTGATTAAACATTTTTAAAAAGATTTTGCTTTCCTTTTTGATGCTGTGGGCTATCTTTACAAAGTAGTAACAAAGTTTCCTCAAAGATTATCATTACTCACTTTTTCTTAAATCCATACAGTAAGGAAAATAGAATTGGAGCCTCTTTGTGTAGATTGGCCTATATTTTGCATGAAAATGACTTCGGTATATTTTTTTCCCCTAAATGATTAAATCTGTCTTGTGAACAATCTCAAAAATCTAATAGACTTTTAAAAGCTGGCCCAGTGGCACAATGGTTCTGTTAAATTCGCATGCTCTGCTTCGACAGCCCGGGGTTTGCTGGTTGGGATCCCAGGTGTGGACATGGCACTGCTTGGCAAGCTATGCTGTGGTAGGCATCCCACATGTAAAGTAGAGGAAGATGGGCATGGATGTTAGCTGAGGGCCAGTCTTCCTCAGCAAAAAGAGGATTGGCAGCAGATGTTAGCTCAGGGCTAATCTTCCTCAAAAAAAAAAAATCAGATAGACTTTTAAAGATTGTTTTTATGCATGATTTAAAATTGAGTTTTTAAATTGTATAATGAGTACTTACAAGAGGTCTATGGTCGTTAGATTTTTGTGTTGGTGTCTGTTTAACAGCGTCATTTCCTGAGGTCCTTAGACTGAGTTTGGTTTTCTTGGCCTAGGGTTTCAAGAGGTGGTGAGTGCTGAGATTTGAGGGAGATGGATTCTCTGAAGCATTCAGCCTAACAGCCCCAGGGAGTGGTATTGCCACTTCATTAATTAGTTCATGGAGCATCCCTTTGGGCTAGTTTAGCAGGATTATCCTTATTTTTATAGATCAAGAAAATGAGGTGTGATACATTGAATTGGCGATCAGTCCTGGAGTTCAAAATTTTAGACCTTTAGACAGTTACTCAGTTTGTAGACCTTGACCTTATTATTCCAAATATATGTTTTCAACACAACAATTTTAGTTTCATTGAATTTATTTTTTAACAAATAGATTCATATTTTTGAATCATGTGGGTTTTAACTTGAATTTTACCCAGCTGTCATATTGTCCTACTATGTGCATGTGAAATTTGTCAACTTGCATTAAATTGCATACTTAGATTTATCAGGTTCATGTGAAGCATTGTTTGTTTTGTGTGGCCATCTGTGACATAAACACTCTAAATGAGGTTCCAGAGACTGAGTGATATGTTGGAAAGCACATTTGATTTGTATCCGTAGACTTGCACTGGAGTCCTGGCTCACCCCATTCTAGCAGAGTAAACGTGGTTAAGTCACTTTACCCACCTTTGACTTTGGAAATATGTAAAAAAAAATATTAGCCAAATATTTAGTCAGTTTATCTATCTACTTGTCTATCTATCAGTTTCTATTCAGAGAATGACTCCTCTGTCTGGCTCACCAGGCTAACTTACCTTTCAAAATGCAAATAAACTGGGCTTTACAAGACAATGTTGAACCCAGTGCAGAATCAAGGCAAGAGGTCCGCCATATGCAAGTCCTGCTTTTGCTTAATGGTGGTTTCCCCACCAACTCACAAAGCCAACCAGGAGTATTAGTTCTACTGGGTTCAAAATGAAAGTTTGAGTTTTGCATTGGTACCTTTTCACTTGATTTGGTTCCAGTGTCACAGATTATACAACTACTGCTGGTCAGCCCGCTTACCAATAAGAGCCGTTCCTGGTACACAGAGGTCTGAGTGGGAGGACCTCATCCTCCATCCCTGGTGTCCATCCGTCCATATCGAGGTATATTGATACTTCACAGTGTTCTCATATTTCAAATATTATTCATTTTCAAAGGGCAAGGGGAAGTGTATGGGATGCTAAGACAATTTACAAATGTTAAGAACACCTTCTAATTTATTATTATGTTTCCCATTATCTAAAGCCATAAATGTCTCTAAATTAGCAGCACGTGACAACACTTCATTCCTGATAAGAGTTCTGGAAAAGCTTTCCTTATATGCAGTTGATTTGGCTTAATTGTATGTATGTGTGTGATTGAGTTATTATTTAAAACACCAATTAGAAAAATGTATTTTAAATCAAAAATTCTAATTGTTTCCAAAAAGTTCTAATTGTTTTATACAATGATCTTACATGTTTTTTTCAATTCAGATATATTACTTGGATTATTCAGATTCTTTTATTAGTATATCTGAAAACAGATTAATTTATTATTTTAACTATAATGACAAAAAATATATCTAAGACTAATCTTCAATTCTGCTGGTTAGTTATGAACATTTGGGGAATATTTTTATCATGATGAATGAGGAAAACAACTTATTCAAGATAGATGGTTTGATTTTATTCAAGCAACAACTTATAGATTCAGAATAAGGATATATAATTCTTTAAAAAATCATGTGTATTTATGAATTTCTGTATAATTATCGATATGTATGCTCTAAAGAAAAGTGGCATCTTTTAACCAACTTAGCAAGAGTTTTAAAGTAATTTGTTTATATAACTTATTCACTTTCACCTTTAATTCAACAATCCAGTAAGATGTTAAACAATCAAGGACGATAGGCAAGATATTTGGAAAATAACTACTAAGTATGAAGTATGTGTTCAGTATGTTACTAGTTAATACTGTGAGTAACTACAAAGTAACAGCAGGGACAAAAAATTAAAAACCAAATAAATAAAATGTACAATATGTCAGATGTTGGTAAGTGCTATGGAAAAAAAAAAAAAATAAAGCAGGAAAGGGCAACAGAGCCCCAGGGATGTTGCAGCAGCTTTAAGTTGAGTGGTCAGGGGGCAGTGTCGCTATGTTGAAGAGGGAGGAGGATTTCAAGAGGAAGATGCTGTTAACACAGGCGCGGAGTCAGAAGGGCTTGTCCTTCACACAGGCAATGACTCACTTGTAGGTAAACATGCTGAGCCTTGAGAGTAAGCAGATCTGCTGGGAGACGGGTTTGTAGTCATCCAAGGGTGTTGTAAACCACAACCCTGGCCTCAAAACTGCATTCCTGGTGAATCGAATCTCTTTTCTTGTGCTATAGTATGCTCCGAATGAATCGGGGGACTCTTGGGATCCATCAGGAACAAGCTTGCAATACAGTCACTAAACTAAAAATATTGCTTATCCTTTATTTCAGCAAATGCTCAGTTCTGCTAATTTATTCTACAGGTATACTTAGATATTTATGCAAATAAATATTTACAAGAAAATCAATCATGGCATTATTTGCAATAGCAGAAATTTAGAAACTATCGAAAGGATCATCATTAAGGGATAGGTTAATTAAACTATGGCATGTTCATAGAGTGGAATATACACAGCTATGATAAAGAAGGAAGCAACCCTTGCTGTAACACAGTATGGAACAATCTCCATGATAAACTGTTAAATGAAAAAAGCAGGGTGCAGAAGAATGGGTCTAGCAGGTTATCCCTTGTGTTTAAAAATTACATGCATATAATAGCTACGTAAGATAATATGCACGTGTATGTATAGACATCATGGAATATCTACATAAGATGATATGCACGTGTACGTATAGACTTCGTGGAATATCTACATAAGATGATATGCACGTGTGTGTATAGACTTCATGGAATATCTACATAAGATAATATCCACATGTATGTATAGACTGTATGGAATATCTACATAAGATAATATGCACGTGTGTGTATAGACTTCATGGAATATCTACATAAGATGATATGCACGTGTATGTATAGACTTCGTGGAATATCTACATAAGATGATATGCACGTGTACGTATAAACTTCGTGGAATATCTACATAAGATAATATGCACTTGTACGTATAGACTTCATGGAATATCTACATAAGATGATATGCACGTGTGTGTATAGACTGTATGGAATATCTACATAAGATAATATGCACGTGTATATATAGACTTCATGGAATATCTACATAAGATGATATGCACGTGTATGTATAGACTTCGTGGGATATCTACATAAGATAATATGCACGTGTGTGTATAGACTTCATGGAATATCTACATAAGATAATATGCACACATATGTATAGACTGCATGGAATATCTACATAAGATAATATGCACACGTATGTATAGACTGCATGGAATATCTACATATGATAATATGCACACGTATGTATAGACTGCATGGAACATCTACATATGATAATATGCACACATATGTATAGACTGCGTGGAAAAATCTACGTAAGATAATATGCACACGTATGTATAGACTGCATGGAAAATCTACATAAGATAATATGCACGTGTATGTATAGACTTCATGGAAAATCTACATAAGATAATATGCACACGTATGTATAGGCTGTATAGAATATCTACACAAGATAACATGCACCTGTGTGAATAGACTGTCTGTGAATGAATGTTGCTGACTCTGGTTGCAACTTGGTGGTTGGGAACAGGAGTGGGAAGGACTCTTCCTTTTCACTGTATGCCCCATTTTACCACTTGAATTTTGTTCAGGTGCATACATTACCTGTTAAATGTTTTTACTGTAAATGTTCGTTTAGGGTCAAAAATCTCTGGGTTTAAAATGTAAAAAAATTAATATGATAGAATTAAAATTTTTCTTTTTCTCCCCAAATCCCCCCAGTACATAGTTATATATTTTAGTTGTGGGTCCTTCTAGTTGGGGCATGTGGGCTGCCGCCTCAACATGGCCTGACGAGGGGTGCCATTTCCGTGCCCAGGATCCAAACCAGCGAAACCCTGGGACATCGAAGTGGAGCGCGTGAACTTCACGACTCGGCCACGAGGCCGGCTCCTAGAATTAAAAATTTTTATTCTAAGTTAGGGTATCTTTTAATTAAATGTCAATAAATATTTATTGTGCAACAAGCAGGTGTTGCAAGCACCATTTTAGGCACTGGAGAGTCACAAAGAATTCATACTCCTTGTTCCTCTCAAAATGGCGTAATTTGACAGAGGAGAGAGTCCCATAAATTATTTAGGGTTAATATTTGATCTCTAAAATAACTGTCAAAGTGCATAGTGAATAGTTAGAGGTTCATAGATATGGATTCACTAAAAATTGTGCTCCTTATTATGTGTTATTTTAGGCAAATTAATTAAGCTCCAGTTTCATTGGTAAAATGAGGTTAAGTAATAGTGCTTCAGCGCGTTGTTTCGATGATTAAAATGATATATAGTGTATGTCAGTTATTTAGTACAGTGCTTGCAATTAAATATAGCACAATAAATTTTGGCCATTTTTATTAATCAGTTCCCTTTGCTTCTAAGTTTCCCTTTCAAATCAGGAAGAAAAATAACCTCTGAAAACAGAAGTGCTATCATCAACTCTATAATAGCAGTAGCAGTTTGAGACAGAAAGTGAAAGAAGGATGAGCAGGGAAGGACTGGTGACTGGGTTGGGTCTTGATTGGCAAATGAAATTTCAGCAGGTGGGGAACTGGGGAGGACGTTTTAGTGGAGGGGGCGAGATGAGTAAAGGCCTGGAAGTGGATGCAGGGCGTGTTTTGGGAATGCAGAGGTGTAGACTAGTTAGATTAAAGGGCACAACAAGGCTTCTGTGTGGAAGGAGTGTTGGTAGATGAGGGGACCAAGTAAGCAGTGGTTGGTCATGGAGGTTCTTGTAGGTCATGCTTAAGAGTTGAACTTTATCTTTCAGTGGTGTGGGTGGAAACCAGATAGCCGAAGACTTAAGAGAGGATAGGGTGGAAGGAAGTAGGAATATAAATGACGAAGAGGAGAGATAGCGACGGGACAGTGCTTGACAGGCCCAGAGGGTCAAAGGAGAAATTGAAGACACAAGATGGGGGTGGAGGGTCCTAGATAATTAACAGAACAAGTAGAGGCAGCAGGGGATAAAATTAAGATGGGGGTTAGCTTTGTAAAGGGATAAGGATCCTTCTTCTGAGATAGGCAGAAAAGGAGAAAAATGGAGAAGATGTAGATGAGGTGGGCTGTGGAGGGAAGGGGGTTGAAGGGCTTCGTGCCCTTGGCCTCTATTTTCTTGAAGTTTGAGAGGAAATGATCTGCTGAGGGCGAGTGTGCCTGGAGTGAGATTTTAGAGTCTGGGATAGGAGGTAAGGATTTGGACCATCCACTGTAGGAAGTGTAAGAAATCCTTGACTTGAGAGGAGGAGTTGGCTGGCTGATGCCAAAGACCTCTCTCAGGTGAAGGCGCCCCGTGGGCTGTGTGGTTCTCACTAACAGGAGCCTGGAACCTGGAAACAAAAGGACAAGGAAAGATAACTAGACCCATCCAGGTTCCAGGAGCTCGGGATCGACGGTGCTGGTGTGAATGCGGCTGATGGGTAGGGGAAAACGAAGTTGAGAAAAAGTCAAGGGCGTTAGTCTTGGAGAATGGGATGGGGTGAAGGGCCCAGTGGGGGCCTGGATTCAGAGAGCAGGTGAAATGAGAGTGGATGAGGAGAGATGACAAAACATGGTATGTTGTAGCTGAAGGGGGAGGGCGCTTCAGAGTTCAAGATTTTATAGGATTATTTTATTTTTGCTTTACAGAAAGCATTGTTTTAAAGAGTTGCTTTCAAATTCTCATAATAGCTCAGCAATTTCCGTTGTTGGCACAGATCCTGAGCAGGATGCCCAGGGCTTGAGGGGAGTTTTTTTTGAGAGCCTGACGAAGGCCACATAATAATATCCGTAGATGATGAGCCCAGTGTTTATCTAAGGGGAAAAAAGAAAGGTTTTAACAAACACAACGGGTCTCAGCCACTTCCCTGGAAACCTATAGTTTTCCTCATGGAAAAAAACAAAACTAACATAGCTCAGTGATTTTATTTCTTTGCTTTTAAAGGTCAAGCCAGTCATCCACAGCAGGATCAATGTGTCCGCTCGCTTTAGAAAACCGCTGCAGGAACCCTGCACTATCTTGTAAGTTGGGGGCCTGGCTTGGCGGCTTCCCTTTGGTCTGGGATTCATTTTGTGTGTTTTAAAGGCATAGCTGTTTCAAATGGTTGGGCTCACTGGCTTAGCTTTTCTTCCAGCTTGATTGCAAATGGAGACCTCGTAAGCCCAGCTTCTCGCCTCCTCATCCCTAGAAAAGCCCTGAATCAGTGGGATCGTGTGCTACAAATGGTCACGGAAAAAATAACTCTGAGGAGTGGGGCTGTCCACAGGTATGTCGAAGTAATCTTCTTTGAAAGATGTGGATGGGTTTTGGAACTGTTGAGGGTATTCCCAGGAGTCTCTGGGGTCACTAGTCCCTCGGTTTGAATTTTGGCTCTCCAGTTAGGCTCCAATGCCTCAGTTTCTTTATCTGTAAAATAGGTATATAGTACTACTTACCCTATAGAGTTGTTTTAAGGAATGAGGTAATCCATATAAAGAGCTTCAAACAGTCCTGGGCACACAGTAGCACATCAACAAATATTAACCATTTTTATTCTTTCCGTTTAGAGCAAATAGGTGAGTGTCAACATTGTTTTAGTTGAGAAGAACTGTTTTTGAGTGAGCCAGCTCCTGGGCTCTTAATTCGTTGTCCTCCCTTTAGGAGGCATTTATGATTATTTGGTATTGTGAACTATTTCCCCGGGGAAAGAAATCAGACTTCAGGAGGTGTTATTAGATTTAAGGAGGAGGCAGAGTAGACAGGATAATTAAGCGGGGTTGCCTAAATTGAGAAATGAAAAGCATTTTTCTCAAGCTCTGAAATTTAAGTGAAGATTAAAATCATGGCTTTTAATTGTGAAGCCTATGAAATGATACTGTGTTGGAAGCTGACATTTTTTCTTTTTTTTTAGGTGAGAGGGTTACAAATAATATATACAAGTACACAGCATATTAAGAATATATAGAGGCTGGCTCAGTGGTGTAGTGCTTAAGTTTGTGTGCTCTGCTTCTGTGGCATGGGGTTTGTGGGTTTGGATCCCTGGCACGGACCTACATACTGCTCATCAAGCCATGTGGTGACATCCCATGTACAAAAAAAATAGAGGAAGATTGGTACAGATGTTAGCTCAGGAACAGTCCTCCTCAAGCAAAAAGAGGAAGATTAGCGACAAATGTTAGCTGGGGGCCAATCTTCCTCACCAAAAAAAAAAAAAAAAAAAAAATACACACACACACACACACACATACACACCATATATGACATTCAAATATTTGAAATCCATCAAAAGTTTTTTGGTAGTTCTCCTTGAATCCTCTCTTCACCCCAGTCTCTCTAACATTCTCTACAGGTGGTGTACACTCCTGCTTTCAAGTTCTTATGCCTATTTTCATATTTTTATATCTCTCTATAGACATATATGATAAAATAAGTTTTCAATTGATTGCATATTATGTCTTTCAGTTAGATGTGTATACAGATTAACGTATTTTCACATATGTTAATATATATAGTTTCACAGCCATTGAGATTTTAAATATAATTAGGTAGATATAAATATATATTTAACATATAAACGTATAAATATAATTGAAAGTAATACTTCATATGTGGTAAAAAAAATTCAGACAGGACAAAAGATATGGATAAAAACTATTTCTTCCACCTCAGACTTCTGAGTCCCTCCAGTACTTTTCTGCATTATTCCAGAAATATTCTATGCATATGGAAGCACGTATATCTTTTATTTCTTAAAAACACAAGTGGGAGCACACATACACAAACGAATAAATATATAAATAAACCCTGCTTTTTTTCCTGTAACAACAAATCTTGGAGATTTTCATATCAGCACAAGTAGCTCTATCATCTTCTTCTTATTTTTTTGCTGAGGAAGATTTGCCCTTAATAAAGGTCCATGCCAATCTTCCTCTATTTTGTATGTGGGTCACTGCCACAGCATGGCTGCTGACAAGTGGTGTAGGTCTGTGCCTGGGAACCAAACCTGGGCTGCTGAAGCAGAGCACACCGAACTTAATCACAAGGCCATGGGGCCGGCCCTTCTATCTTCTTATTTTTAATGACTACAAAATATTCCATTTTATGGGCAGGCCCTAGTCTGTTTTAAGAGTCTCCTCTTGATGGAAATTTAGGTCACTTCCAATCTTTTGCTATTATATATAAGTCACTTCCAATCTTTTGCTATTAAATATACATGTCTTTGTATTTAAGCAGAGTTTATCAAGAGACTAACGTCTAGAAGCCAGATTGCTGTGTCTAGTGGTAAATGCTTAAATTTTGATAGAAACTGCCAACCATCTTCTGGAGTTTGTACTAATTTGCACTCTCACCAAAAGTGCACGAGAGGGCCTGTTTTGCATAATCTCATTTATACTGTAAAACTAACAAACATTTTGTCTTTTCATTCGTGTTGGGTAAAAATAGTATTTCATTGTTTCTTGATTTTTATTTATTTAATATACAACAGCAACATTATTGATTGTTTCTTGTGTGCAAGGCATTGTTTCAAGTGCTTTACATTTTAACTTAGTCAACTCAGCAATCCTATGAGGTAATTAGTGTTATTATTCTCTTTTAGTAGACATGAGAATGAGACACAGAAGGGGGAAGTTACTTGCCCAAGATTACGCAGATAGGGGTAGCAGAGCTGGAATTCAAGCCTAGTTATTGGACAGTCTGGCTCCAAAGCCTGTGCTCTTGACTACTAAGCTATTCTCTAAATAAATGTCACATATTTGTCTTCCATTAAAAATAAACTATCTGTCATGGCCTTTACACATTTATCTTATTGATTTATAGTCACTCTTTACATATTAGGGAAAGTGGCCCTTTCTCATGTGAGTTTTAAATGTTTCCAGTTTGTATTTTTGATACTCTTTATGTTTCTTTTTGCATACAGATATGTTGAATTTTGATGCAGTTGAATTTTCAATCTTTCTTTATGATCAAGTTTTATGACTAGTTTAGGTCTTCCTCACTCCAAGATTACAAAAATATTCTTATATGTTTTCATCTTGTACTTTTTAATTTCATTTAAATCTTGGATCCTTATGGATTTTATTTTTTTAATTTTTAATTATTTATTTTTAAAGATTTTATTTTATCCTTTTTCTCCCCAAAGCCACCTGGTACATAGTTGTATATTCTTAGTTGTGGCTCCTTCTAGTTGTGGCATGTGGGATGCCACCTCAGCATGGCTTGATGAGCAGTGCCATGTCTGCGCCCAGGATCCGAACTGGTGAAACCCTGGGTTGCTGAAGTGGAGCACACGAACTTAACCACTTGGCCATGGGGCCGGACCCTGGATTTTATTTTTGTGTTAGGAGTGAAGGCGGATCTCATTAGTTATACATTGACTTCTTTTAGATATATAGTTTTGTCTTTTGACATATACATAAATGTAAAACCATTCAATAAGTGATATAAAGCGCACAGAGATATATACACACAATTGCGTGCCCACATACACCTATTTATACATGTCTTGATAGAAACAAATTCATACACAGAAATAAAATATATGCAAATACAAGTACCAAAATGAAAATATAGTTGTGTGTCCCCTGAACATTTCAATACTGGAGAAACTTGATTCTTAAAGTAATGCCAGATACAAGTGAGGTTTGGTTGCTCCTCACTTGGGACACACCCACTTTCCCTTAATAGAACATTAATAAGTCTTATGGTTGGGTCCACCCTACATGTCAGGATATTTATATATCAAAAACATCCAATAAAAATTGGCTCAACTCCCTATTTATGTTTCCTGTGTTTTGTAGCAAAGGAGTAAAGCAGGTTAACAAGAGTCCTGTAAAAGAAGGCTAAAATCATGGGCTAGAATTTATTCAGTATCCTTTACCTACCTGCAGAGGAAACCAGTCAAATCTTGGCTGTTTCCAGATCCACAGCTATCCTATCTTTTAATTTCTAGCTATAAAAATTAACTACTGATTTTGATCTCCCTATTTTGAGGGAAAATGAAAGACGGAGAATGTATGGGTCTATGCTGGTAGCATTCGACCAGGGGCACTTTTGCCCCTGGGGGACATTTAGCAGTGTCCAAGTTACTTTTGGTAGTCACAAGTGAGGATAGGGGCAGCAACTACTACCATCTAGTGGGTAGAGGCCACGGGTACTGTTTACACCCTACAGTTCACGGGACAGCCCCCTCACCTCTCCAACAAAGAATTATCGGATCCAAAATGTCAATAGTGCCTCTGTTCAGAAACTCCAGTCTAGGTCAGGGAAGGAAAACCAGAAATCTGGGTGAAGGGTCGATGTTTAGACTTGTAGAGAGAGAAGTACAACGTCATAAAGAAAGAGACTTTAGCATCTTTATAGTAACTCAACACGGAGACATTTCAGAGGTTTTGTTGGCTATTTCCGTTGTATTTCATGGCTCCATGTGATATGCCTATTTACATGATCAGTAAACAAGCTGACAGGTCAATGCATTTTTTTTCTTTGTTAATGTCACTAACCTTTATTGTGTAATATAAGAAGTCTGAGAACTTTTTTGATGATTATCTTGAAATCCTTCCAGTTACTAACTCTTGTTTATAACCTTCAGAAATATGCCTTGTCTTTCTGATGTAGTTTTCTAATAATCTGTTTTTTCCTGTTCTTTAAGAAAATTCTGTGGACATGTTAAATCGTCTAGTAAAGTGATCACTGTTCTTTTAATAAGTAACATATTAATTGTAGTTTGCAGAAGCAGTTTTACAGTCAAGGGAGGTTCTTGTGAAATCCCTTGATTCTGGGAAGACCAGGGAGAGAAAAAAAGAAAGAGGCATGAATGCTATGCGGTTCTGCATCATTAATGCTGGCAATGGGTTCCTTCACCTCCTGCCCTCCCACCTCTTGTTTTCTGACCCAGTTATGTGTGTTTGGTTGTAATATTTTGGCTGAGGGCTGCTCCCGCACAGAATGCAGGAAGAGGCTTGTCAACCTGACAAATGCATTAAGGAAATAAATTTAAAAAGTGCTCACAAAAAATATAAATAGAACAATCCAACTTCAAAGGAAGCTGAGCTTTATTTAAAGCACCACATTCTGTACAGGTTAATTCTTTCCCTCTGAAATCTTAATATGGCAGCAATAGGGGATCCTTATCTTAGATTGTCAGGTTTATGGGATGAAACCCTGTACAGCTAGATAGTAACTGTATCTGCATTATAACATTGGTATTTAGTTGAATCTAGTGACTTTGAGGTGTTTATAATTCAGTGATTTAGAATAGTAACCAATGAGCCAAGTGAAGAACAGAATGTTGTCATTTACTTTGTAATTTTAAGCAGTTTTTTTAATGCCTGTTAGAATTTTAACTGTTGATATTCATATTTTGGCAGACTTTATACTTTAGAAGGAAAACTGGTTGAGAGTGGGGCAGAGTTGGAGAATGGGCAGTTTTATGTGGCCGTCGGCAGAGATAAGTTTAAGAAATTGCCTTACGGTGAATTACTTTTTGACAAGTCAACAATGAGAAGGTCTTATGGGTAAGTTTTCATCCTCATTCACCTCTCATATTTTAGTTATCACTTGAAAAAGCATTGATTCTTTTGCTGACCACTGGTATATTTTATACAATCCTGTTTATCAGTTAGAATGGAAAGCATGTATGTATATATTAATCTTTGTGTTTTGGTTTTTTGCCATGATTGGAGATTAAGAGCTATTGCACAAAAATTTAATTTTTGGAAATCTGTGAAAGACTATAGAGTACTTTCTACCATTCCCTTATGATAAATATGAAGATTTATTATTATGAAGATGTAGGACAATGAGCTTTTATACAGCATACATCATTAGGAGTTTTAATAATGTCTTAGCTGTTTAGCTAGACCAAATGATTTTTCAGTTGGTACCTATAGAAACATCTAAAGATATTAAAAAACCATGATATTTCATACCCGTTTTAATAATAACTGTAAAATATAGAAGCAGTATAATTCCACTTGTACAAATAAGTAGAGTGGCTGGGTGTATAGTTAATACATGTGAAAGTTTGAAGATTACACTTTTAATTACACAGAACGCACTGGGAACCTTTTTTTCTCTCTGAAATGTCATATATTTGTGAAGGGTGCCTCATTTCAGCCCAGTAGATGGACTGCAGAGGCACGCATGAAGAGCCCTGGGCCCAGCAGACGCAGGGACCCCTCGGTTTGCTTGTGGTGCCCCAGGATCCAACTGTGCTGCTTTTCCATGGCCGCTTTGCTATTGGAAACTGACTTTTTGTGGTTGCTCTCTGTGAGGGTGGCTGATATGTGGCAGAGAGACAGCAGAATGTCACCAATTTGTTCTCCATTAATTAACCATTTATGTAGCTTGATGGAGAGGTTAGCCGAGGGTGTCTAAATAACTAGGAGATAAAATGGAATTTTAGGGGTGGTGTTTGAAGTATGCAGGAGCACATAGTTTTCCAGAACTTTAGAATTATCTTCCAGCAGACTTATTGCTAACCATCCTTACCCATCCATGAAATCAAATCCTTCACCATCTCTGTAAACAACCCTGGGTTAGCCCACTGTGAGCTGCAGTGTGTACTTGATGGCAGTGAGAAATCTGTAATTCCTGGTGGCCTTTCTTGGACAAATGAGTGAAGTCAACCTTTCTCTATGTGTCCTCCTATTTTCGGAGAGTTTCAGTTAGTTTTCAAGATGGATGTTTTCCTAATGATATAGACATCTACAGAACAACTTATTCTTACAGCTGAAGAGAAGTTTTTCTTTTTTGGTGAGAATGACTGGTTTAGAAATTCCCTGAATATAAATGCCAGTGTTTGACCATTCTGTGCTTCTCTCAGAGGTAGCCATCATAGATATTATGAAAACAATGGAAATTTATAGTTTTTAACTCAGTCTGGCAAAATCATCACTCAGCTTGGGAAATGACTTTTTGAAACGCAAATAGGAAATTTGTGGATTTAAATAAAAATGCTATGGAAAAATTTAAGGTGGTACTAAATTTATTTGTAAGCATCGATTAAAATACTATACAGGGAAGCATTAAAGGTCTTTTAAGATGGAATTTGGAAATTTTATGATGACTTTTGTGAAATGGGGAAAGTTTATGGTACTTTTTTTGAAACACTGATGTCTGTAAACAATTGACTTCTGGGTTGGCATGACAAATTGAGATGACCATTATCTTGCATTACATATTATTTATAAATAATGTTCAGATCTCTAAATTGCAATTTGTTTCTGCAGTCAGAAAACCTCTTCACTACCTCCTATTGTAGGATCCAGGAAGTCTAAAGGGAGTGTAAGTATCAGATGCCTTACTCATTAATGTTCTATATTTCTGTACGATACCGAGAGATTGTCCTTTGGGTTTCAATTAAATTTGAAGAAATAAAACTTAGCTGCCTTGTGGTATACAAGCAATTATGTGAAACAACACCAGAACATTAATGTTACAATTAAGTTCCTAAAAGACAGCTAACATTTTTAAAACATAGATTTCAAAATAGATACCTTTTGCCTTTATATAGACCTGATAACATTTATATCACTCTTGAAATCTAGGCAATAATATGTGAAACTAGGAGACATGCTGTATTAGGGCACATCAGTGGTCTACCCAGTCTTGTTTACTCTCTCTCTCAAAGACTAAAAAGGAAGTTTTTGTAAGAAAATGGCAACCCTAAATTATATTCCTTTAAAAGATTGAGAATCATCCAAACAGTTCCTTATAAGAATCTATTCCATCCATCATTTATTCATTCATCTGCTAATTCAGCAAGCGTCTATTAAGTACCTATTTTGTGGGAACTGTGACAAGCATTTAGAAGGTAATTTCTTAACCTATTTGTAGTTTTTCATCTGTACCCCTTCGTGGGGCTGAGTTTCACATCATGCTGGAGTGTTGCTTTGACAGGTTTTTCTGGCTGAGCCTGCTCTTTCCAGCCTATTGATAGAATTGTTTGACCAGTAGTGGTCAGAATTGATTTGACATCTCTCCCCCTCTGAATTAACTAAGCAAAATTCTTATATTGGTATTTTGTAAAATAAATGACTGCTGGGCAATAATACTGTCTCCTAGTGAGGATTTGGATAGCTCTTCTCCCCCTTTTGTTATATCACATGAAATTCTTGGAAAAAAGAAAAATAGCGTTGTATGAAGAAGTAGTGCTGAACTCAGTGTAACAAACAACAGACGTGTAGGACCCGCTCCTTTGCTGAGACTCTGGTACTATTTATGACAAAGCTCTTGCCCTCAAGAAACTTGCAATCTAATTGAAATAGAGAAGATAGCTTGAAAAGGTAACTAACAAGCTAAAACTAAACGCCGAATATGTAATGAGATTGGCAAACATGAGAGAAACAGAGGGCATCAGTGTGTGTTGGCCAGGGTACATGGAGGAAGTTGAATTTGAGCTGTGCCTTTGAAGACTGTTTCAGATTCAGGCAAAGGTCCATGAGGGGAAAGGAGTTTCAGACAGAGGGACAGTGTGGGGAAAGGAGCAGAGATGAGCACTTGGAGAAGCAATGATGCTGGCTGATATTTAGTGAACACTCGAGGGCTCAATACCGTGCCAATGTCTTTACAGATGTGGCTGATTTAATCCTCATGCCATGAGAGTTATTTTTATTATTGCATTTAAAAATGAGAAAAGGAAGCATAGAGTCTAGACGTTCCCATTGAACAAATGGCAGGGGAGGGATTGAGTCTGGATGGCCTGCCTGGATGGAGCTCATGCTCCTGACACCAAGGGGACAATGAGTCCCTCAGGCTGACTAGAACAGAAGGTTCATCATGGTGTGGAGGCTGATGTGCCTAAAATAGCAAGTGGCGGCAGTTTTAGATGACCTTGAATGTCAGGATGAAGAGTCTAATCTTTATTTTTGAGTAGAGGGCAGCTCAGGGGGACATCTGAGAGGTGAGAATGTTAGTCCAAGTCCATCCTAGGAAGATCAGATCTTTCATGTGGAGAAAGACTTAACATGCTGAAAGACCATAGATGAGACATCAGTTATGGGACAACTACAATAGCCTTGGTATAAAGTGATAAGAACCTGGACTAGGAAGGTGGTAGAGGTAGTGGGGGGTGATTATTGGTCATGAAGAAACAAAGGACTTGCTTGGTGATTGGGTCCATGGAGTTAATGGAGAGGTTGAAGCCAAAGATAATTGCAAGTTTTTGAGCTTGGATGCCTGAGAAAATGGCAGTACTGTGGCTAAGAAGAAGTCAGTCGGAGGAAATGATGACCTGCTTAATTTCAAACATATTGAGTTATAGGTGTCATCACAAGATCTAGTTGAAAGTGTTCAGCAAGTAGTTGTAAATGGTAGCTAGTGAGGCCTGATGAGAACATCAGATGTAGGTTGTGAGTTCATCCCCATAAAGATCATAGTTGAAGATCAGAAACATGTCATTGCGGTATACCTTCCTAGCATCCAGCACAGCCTGGCAGGGGATATACTGCATCATGCTGTTGAATGAAAGGATGGGTGAGTGGGAACCTAGAGGGAGAGATAGTGCAGTAAGAACCACAGAGGGCATAGGCTTGAGGCCACTTAACTTCATGGGTGTGGAGAGGAAGTGGAGAGAGAATATTCCAGTAGCTGAAAAAAATATCTTTTAGCCACTATAAAGCTAAATAAAACTCATGAATTTAAGGTTTGGAAATTTTGGCCTCTTGTTCTTCAGGACTTTGGAGCAGAATCTCTTCTGCATACCACGCAAATATGAGCTCATTAATTCTTACAGTACAGCTGGAAGAGAGATAGTTAAACAGAGACGCGGTGTAGTTGAATAACTGCCCCCAGGTCACCGGGAAAGCTGATGTCAGAACCAAGATCATGACTCATCTCCTTGCATTCCCAATTACTGAACTTTGGAATTGTGTACCTACTATTCTGAAATATGGATTGTCTAATTTTTTTGTTAAAAACGTGTAAATATTTTTCCTGCTTTAATCATATGCAGGAGGCACATATGTACAATTTTCTTTCTTGCTCCCTTGTTTGGAAGTTCTTTAGAATCTGTACTGTGAATACTGGGTGATCCGATAATGACTGATTGAGTTTTCCACGTACCTGGCTTGGAGCCAAGCCCCTGGGAGACAGTGATGAGCAAAAAGACAACAATGCTCTCTCTTAGCTCATGGTCTACTTGGGGAGACAGAGGTGAAACAATTCCACAAATCAGTATATAATTACAGAATGTGATAAAAGTGAAAGATAAGTACAGAGCAAGATGAAAGACATTAAAAGGAGGACTAATTTAGATAGGTGTGTCAGGAAAGTCCTCTTTGAGGAAATGACCTTGAAAGAAAGACTAAAAATTATAAGATACGTTTCTATTTCGTAGAGAGCAAAGACTCAAAATTCTATTTCTGTGCTATGGCTTAGAAAAATAAAATGATAGCAGAATTTGCCCCTCTTTTCACAATGCTCCCAAAGCATTCTATGTATTCATCCATCCATTTGTCTGCTCATTCAGTCATCCACTCAACGTATATTTATTGAGCGCTTACTGAGTGCCAGAAACCACCCTAAGCAATTGGCAAATAGTGGTGGACAGACAAAGTTTTGGACCTCATGGAACTTCATTCTGGTGCCTGTGTTTGTGAGTGTGCAGAGGGGAGGGTGCAACAATTGGGGTAGACAGACTTATCAACCTCCAAACAGAGATGTAAATAACTTCAGAGGGTAATAAGTGCTCTGAGGAATAAAATGTGGGAGGACACTAATTGACACACAATTCTCTAAAACTGAGACCTTAATGATGTAAAAGTAAAAGAGCCAGTCATACAAAGTTGGGGCAGGGGAGAAAAGAGCCGCCCTGGCAGAGGAAGCAGTTGCAAAGGCCCTTGGTAAAGAGCTTTGCCTGTTGGGAGAGCAGAAAGGCCAGAGTGGTCTGAGTGAAACTGGAGAGGCAGGCAGGGCCCGACTGTGTAAGCCGTGCAAGGAGTTTGGACTTTATTCCTTGATGGAACACCATTTGAGGGTTAGAAGAAGGGAGTGATATCATTTGATTTATATATTTTTATTTATTTATTTTTATTTTTATTTTTTTATTTTTTTGAGGAAGATTAGCCCTGAGCTAACATCTGCTGGCAATCCTCCTCTTTTTGCTGAGGAAGACTGGCCCTGAGCTAACATCTGTGCCCATCTTCCTCTACTTTATATGTGGGATGCCCGCCACAGCATGGATTGACAAACAGTGCGCAGGTCCACACCAGGGATCCGAACCGGCGAACCCTGTGCCGCTGAAGCAAAATGTGCGAACTTAACTGCTGTGTCACTGGGCTGGCCCCTGATTTATATTTTTAAATGATCATTCTGGTTGTGGCATCTATAGAGAAGTGCTCGAAGCAAGAATGGAAGCTGGTGGTAGTGGGAGGCCTGGAGTCTGGGTATGGGGTGCAGGTGACCTGGACAGGTGGCGGCAGGGGAGATTGACATCCATTATAATTCTTCTTTGAGTATATTGTAACTGTCTGTTGTCACTGATTGATGCATTCATCCAACAACCACTTATTGAGTGCATGTTACATCCTGGCCAGTTTTAGGGTGGGGAAAGAGGGAGGCAGAGATTCTAGAGAAAACGCTAAATGTGTGGACCTTCCATTCTGGAGGAGGAGAAAGACAAACAAATGCGCAATACATTTGATGTTCATCAGGGATAAGCTTGAAGAAAAATACATCAGGATATGGGGAGAGAAAGTGAGAGGGCGCTGCATCCTCTGGGTGGTCAGGGTACACTTCTTTTAGGGGGATTCATTTGAGCAGAGGGATTAATCAGCCTGGCACACGGTAGGTCCTCACTAAACCTGTTTAGTGGACGTGTGAATGACTGGCAGTGAGCACACGGAGAAAACACCTTATCTTGGTAATTCCAGAGTCACAAACTCAATTTTTAACAGGATTCATTTACTCCTTTCCTTTAATGAATTGGTTCCCTGGAGAATGTACGTGTTTTTAAGATCATTAACGGCTTGCCACTGAGTGGGGGTGTGAGTGAAGGGGACTGTGGGAAAATCAGCTTAAAACTTGAGGAACCACTGCCAAATCAATAAGTAAGGCATCCTCAAACTCATGATGCAAATCAAAGAGGACAGGGAGCTAGATTTTTAGGAGTTCATTTTTCCACACAGCTTTCTAGGAATTGCCCTATTGCATAATGTAGGGGAGTGTGGGTGGGGGCCTGTTAGAACTTAGAAAAAGAAAAGAGAGAGAGAAAGCTGCCGTAGTCTGCACAGGGGACCCTTGCTGGTGCTTAAGCGACTTGGTCAGCAGGGCCCCACCCTTGTGGTAGGGAGTGTGGGTAATGGGGGGTTCTGGGGATAGAGCAGACCCTTTCATAACAGCCAGGGAATGCCTTGTGCAAATCAGGACAAAACCAGAAGCCACCCTTTATACAGACACGTAGTGCTAGGAGAGTCACAGAAATTAGCAAATTGCAAGTAATTTTCAGTTGCAATTCCAGCCTTGAAAACAAAAGGAAGATATAAGTAAATTGTCTTAAGTTCTATTAAGTTCGAAAAATAAACTCATCAGCCAGAGGCTGTTCTCTAGCTGCAGCCACACCACATAGCATCAAAGCACCCTCTAGTGGAAGAGATGTAAAAATGAGACAGGTACCTGAAAGTTAAAGCCAAAGAGTAAATTGTCTTTTGTTGTTCTTATTACCATGTGGTAATAATATATCTTGTGGTCAGTAATTTACAGATTCAAATATTATAGTTGCTAAGGTTTTGCTAAAAAAAAAAAGACAAGACTACACATGTGTCACAAAGTGACTGAGAAGCGAATAAATTCTGTGTGCTCCCCACACTCCATTTTGCCTTGTGGGAAACTGAGTCTAGTATGGATGAAAGGGCTTCTCTCTCTGGCCGTCACCAGAGGCACAGGTGAGGGAAATGCCAGCCTCAGTCCGGGTCTGGTCCCCCGCCTGGTCTCCTGGGTGCATCACGTAATATACACACATGGTGAAGGCTGTTCTCGGAGGCAAACCGCTCGCAAAATTATTTTAAACTTAATGTTTTATGGCCTGTATGTCTTTGGCCTGTCTTCATGGGGGCTGGCAGCGGGTTTTTGGTAGGAATGAAAGAAACCCGAGTTGATTGGATCTTGTTGCAAAGAGCCAAGGGAACTATTTAAAAAATCCCAATTTCAGTAAAGTGAGGGGTGATTGAAGGGCTTTCTTTGGTTTTTTATTAGTTTGAGCCAGAGGTTTGCTGTTCCCATCAGATATACTGATATACGTGTGAGGCCAAAGGCAGGAAAGTGGCTGAAGTATCACATGGGGTCTAGTTTTTGTGCAGGACATGCTATGAAATTAGGCAGCTTCTTGATTCCTTCCACTTTGGCATAAAGCCATAAATTGTCACTTCTGGATGGTTTTTTTCTGGAACCATACTATGTAATAGCTATTTCTAGTATCTTGGACAGTGGGAAGCTTCAGTGTGGTAAAAGACTTGGGTAACCTTGAGAAAGTTAGTTCCTTTATCTGTAAAATGGTGATAATAATACCTATCTATAGATTTGGTAAATATTTGTGTTAATGGGTATTTAGCACATGAGAGGTGCTCAGTAATATTGGTTTATCAACTAGCATAGTTGTATGAGATGGCAAAACTCCCCTATTCTCTATGCCCTCCAAATAGCAATGACTATCCGTCAGTGTCTACACGTTATAAGTCGTATGTGGAAGTCTCAAAAAAGAAAAGAAAATCCTTCCCTCCATTCGTCTGTCGTTCCCTCCAGTCTCTCTCTGGATAGAATTTATTTATATATTATCTGTAAGTTATATAATTAACTATGTAAATAAATATGAGTATATGTAATTTATACTATATAATTTATTTATATATTTGTATATAATTTATTACATATTTATTTTGTGTTATTAACATTTTAGATGAATCAGCATGTTTTCTTTTTTAAAAAGAAAAGCATTTAAATTATTCCCCCTCTTCTAATTACAAAAAATTCTTCGTTTTCTCTCAGTTTCATTTAGTCCTTACAAAGTACCTAGTGATTAGTCAGGAATCAATATTTGAATGCATGAGCATCAATGACTGAAGCCATGCCTTCTAGAGTTATTGAAATCAACTAGACTTTCATGATGCTGCCAAATCATCCTTTTGAGTGTCCTTATCAGAAGTGTAGTAAATCAGAACATCCTGTTCATTCAACAAGAGTTGGTTTTTAGAATTATGTGAACCCCAAGGCACTCCAGGATGGAGTTTCTGTTTCTCCCTTGTTAGACCCCTTTTGTGAGTAAGACTTTTCCCAGAGAGATGTAAAAACCTATCCTGCTCCTTCATTGTTTCATTTTAGTTCTCAAAAGTTCAACAGGATCTCTGAACATTTCAGTAGGCTTGCTGGAAGGGTTACTCCTCTCATTCAAGGCTTGTAAAGTTTTAAAATCTTGGAATGTATAGACTCAGTTGAAAATAGACTGAAGTCTGAGACCAGGTTGATGGTTTTGGAATCTCCACTGTGATCACGTTATCTATTTCTTCTGCCAGGCAGTTTATGGCCTTGCGAGAAAGAATCATTGAAAAAAAAAGGAAAGAAAAAAACAACAACTCTGGCTGCAGTTAATGCAATAATTAAATGGAAACTGTATGTTTAAATTGCAATTGGAATAGGAAATTAAATTATGCAAAAAAGTGTTATAGATTTGGACAAGTTTTCATACTGTTAATAAATCTATGCATAATTCATTTTCTTGTAGGCTATGACAAAATAGCATAAATAACTTCATTTGTAAGGCTGTGAATTTTTCTATCCTTAATTGGGTGATGGCTAAAACTATTTAAATGCTTCTGGATGACTGAATATATAAATGTTTAAAATGAGTGGTTATAATAGGTTTCTAGGCAGATTTGTTTATTTAATTACTACGTTTATTTTCAGATCTTAGCATAGTACAGATGTTGCATAAAGATTGCACCCAATATGGTAGGAGTTTATATGAATTTTAAGAGAAGAGGAAAACTCTCTGCTCTTGGAGAAAGCACTCTGTACTCATTGAACAAGTATGACTTGCCAGGCACTGTGCTAGTCACTTTAGGAACATTCTCATTTCATCCTCATGATAGACCTAAAGGCAGGTACATTAACCTCATTCAACTGATGAGGAAACAGGCTCAAAGAAGGAAGGAGTTAGTTAGTCCAAGGTCCCATGGGTGGTTAGTGGCAGAGCAGTGGCTCTGAGCCAGGTATTTTGAGTTTCTCAAACTTGCATTCTTTCCATTACCTGCAGCCTCACCCCTTACACACTCGGGTAAGTTTAGCACCTGAGCATCTGAGAGCCAAGGCTGCCTTATTAGGAGGGAGTTTCTTGCTGTAGCAATGGCCAAGCAGTGGCTGAGTTCCCAGCACGGCTGTTCCTTGGGCACTTACAGGAGCCACCACTGTAGCGGCTGTTCTGTGGCTCCCCAGGAGCTAACCTCGGGCCAGTGACAGGAGCCACTGAAACTCAACCTCCCCTTCATGTGGAGAAGGCTACTTTGCAAATGCAAGGTCTTCATTTCCAGAGGCACGTGGGGACCACAGGCCACCATGGAAGGTGTGAAACTCTGAGTCTGCCTTGCTGGAGTTGGGAGCATGTAGTCCTGAGCTGCTTGTGTCTGTGTTGCTCTGGATGTGAGATTCATAGAGACCATGGTGGTCACCGACAGATGAGTCAATATTGGAGGATTCCTACAAGCACGGTGTGTGTCTGCTTGACTGATGACACCTAGACATTCACAACTAGTTAAGAGGTATTTCTAGATTAACTGATCAAACTGAGGGCTGTCACCATTCCTCATGCAACTGATAGCTGCTGCTTCTTCAGAAAGGTGCAGGAGGGAGAGGATGGTTAAGGCAGCGGTCCTGCTTTGCTGTTTGCTGGCTGAGTGACCTTGGGCAGGCTTCACCTCCAAGCCTCAGTTCCTCCTCTGTCCAATGAGGTGATAACAGTGCCTGTCTCCCAGGGTTATGAGGATTGAGTGAGATAATTTTATAGGATACTTGGTACATATTAAGAACTCAACAATTGTTAGTTATTGTTTTTATTCTCCTTCCTCTGCTAGACCCTTCCTCTGCTGCCAGGAAGAGCTAATGTAGGTATTAAAATAGACAGTGGCAGAATCAGCACATACACTCATCCGCCATCCCTGACCTATTTACCACTAGTTCATGGCTTATATTGCCTAGGAGTCACTTTGGGAGTTCATTAGCCAACAGTAAGTGTCTGATCTTCTGCCGCTTAGGGAAATGATCGCCAGTCTAAGTCAACGGTTGGATCCAGCGACAACTCATCTCCTCAGCCCGCAAAGAGGAAAGGGAAGAAAGATGATGTGAATTCAGAAAAACCCACGAAAGAGAAACAAAATGTAAAGTTAAAGGACTCACCACAACCAGTTCCAAACAGTGGTAAGTTTGTTGTTATTGTTATTATTGATTAACATTCTCTTCAGGCTGTGATATAATTTTAATTCTTAATTAGATCCATTTGTTTTTCTGGGCCCGCAGTAGATACTCCTTATTGTCGTATATGAGAGTTTTCAAAAAGGCTTTCATGTATGAGATGCTACCGTTTTTTATGTTTAATTTCTATTTGTAATTAGAGGTTGTGCTGTGAGGACGTGTGTTTTGAGATAAAATATTTCTCGTGGCGATCTTATAAAAATGGTAAATTTTACCCTCCCGTGCTCTTACTGGCAGTGCTTAGTTAACATTTTTACCAACTGCTGTTGACAGCCATCTCTCTTATTTGTCTACAACTCTTGTCTTCATTCATTACGATTTACGTTTAGTCAAAGGTCACCTTTCTTGAAAAGATGTTTTACTGACATCCAAGAGAATACTAAATATACACAAAACTTTACCAATAAACTATATGTACCAAAATTAGTTATGTAGTTTTACCTTGCATTACCAGCTGAGAGTTGGTATAAAACAATTTTTTAAAAAGCCTGCATTAGTACGAGATTTCAGGATGAAAGTGTGATGATGAACTAAGGACATATACAATCAGAATTGTGAATATTCATGTTAGTTCTCTTTTTGTGTGTGAAGACAGGCTCTTTTTGGTTTCATTTCAAGCGTGTTCTCAGTGGGGAGAGCGCATGAGAGTGGAGTGATGCTGTGGGCAGGGAGGGCTGGCTGGGGCACAGCCCAGTGGAGTGATTGCTTCTCCTTCCTCTGGGGATCCAGTCATATGCCCTGCAGGGGACCTGCTGGGGTACCCAGGAAGAGGATGGATGGGATAAGCTTTCAGATTCTTAGGCAGAACTCCATCTTCTGCTTGGGAGCTCCAGCTCTTTTCGAAGTCCGTGTGAAGAGTCACATTAGAATTACAGCTAATGTGGGCTTCACAGCTGTGGAGACAGCATAGACTTGTGGGAGGGTTTAGAAGACGCTGAACACGTGGTTAAAGAGTCAGAAGGAAGCTGTGTGAGGCTAGGTTAGAAGAACAGTCTAAATGAATGAGCCAGTTACAGAGAAGAAAGAGTAGAGGAGGATTTAAATCTTCAAAGATTTCAATGATAGAGATTAGCTGGACGTTGTGTCCTAGATTCTTGTCCCAGGTCTGCTGTTCACCTTGGGCAAGTCACTTAACTTTTGGGGGCCTCATTAGCTATCTGCAAAGTGTGGGTTCATGTTAAGTTTTATCTTAAAAATTTTGCTTATCTTTAAGTTTGTGCAATCCTTTTCATGACCATGAAATAAGGAGGCTAGGGTGAAATGCAGTCAACAGATGTTTATTGAATGCTTATTGTATGGCAGGAACCAAAGGGAAAAAGCTAGCCTGGAAGAACATGCCATACTTTGAGCATTAAAAATAATAGAGGCTTTATTTTAATCAATAGATACTAGATTGTGAAGCCCCCAAGGCCTCGGCTATGTATTACTAGTTTTTTAAATCCCGAACAACTGGCACAGGTCTGATGGATATGAGACGCTTAATAAATACTGATGAATGAATGGTGGAGGTTACAAAATAGATAAGTCTCTGTAATACTTTAAAACCCACTAAGAAATAGGACCCATTTTCAACTTTTCATGAATCATTTTTTATTAAAAGCTTTTATAAAATACCGTTTGCTTATTTTCTGTGAGGCTCTTATTAGCTTACAAAAATCCCAACTTCTCCTTCCACTATATTTTTTAAAAGTCTGTAGATTTAGTAGTTGTCCCTCAGAAGAAAAGGAACCACTATCTTTTCAGGTTCTTATTTGTAGAAACTTGGGAATACAAGAGGCTGTATGGACATTTTCCTCTTTCCCAGGAAAGTAACCTTTATTGAAAGCTGAATTATCAGTATTTTTGCTTTTGTAGAAATTCACAAATAGTTTTCAACAACACTTGTATTTGTGGGGATGAAAATAACAACGACATGTTGAACACTGAAGCAAGTCATATATATATATATATATATATATTTCTTTTTTTTTTTTTCCTGAGGAAGTCTGTCCCTGAGCTAACATCTCTGCCCATCTTCCTTTATTTTGTATGTGGGACACCACCACAGTATGGCTTGATGAGCAGTGCCTCAGTCCATGCCTGGGATTCAGACCTGTAAACCCTGGGCCGCCAAAGCTGAGCGCACAATCTTAACCACTACACCACCTGGCTGACCCCTGAAGCAAGTCATATTTTAAAAGTACTAAGAAAAGGTAGAAGCCCTCAGCTTTTCTTTCCTTGTCTTTAGAGAATCCTGCAGTTGGTTTAGAGAATTGCCCTTTTAAGTGTATATTTTCCAACATAGTTTTATAACGTGCAGATGATAGGTTTTTAACTGCTGGATCTCTTTGTTACATAGGATAACAACAGCTGGTGTCTTTCAAATGAAGGTTTTGGGGACTGAAATGTTTTCCCAGTAAGAGGCTTATACCACTGATCTAGAAGCACATATGAGAGTTTAGATGGAGCATTTTGCATCTTTTTATCTTGAAAAAAAGAACATATAACCTGGAAAATGAATCTTGGCTTTCAAAAACAGTTTTTCCAGGGAAAACCAAAAGAGCTTTTGTGCAGTTGCCTAGATTAAATCATCACTTGATAAATTTAAGGATATTAACTTAAATCCATATTTTTGAAAATTGAGCTATTTCTACTTATCAGATCTCCGTCCAGATGTCTTTGGCTATTGAAATTTCCAAGTTATAATATCAAAACAGTCTCTCTTCCTCTCTTTTTTTCACTTCTTAATTCAGCCTTCATATTCATTTATTACTGCAGTTGCTTTTTGTTTTAATATCATCTGTTTTAGTAATTAGAACCAAGTGTGTGCTTTTGGATATTCATGTCTCAAGAGGGCTCTTATTCTTTAGAAAGGTAAAAGCAATGAGGACTTGAAGCAAAATGAAAGGGGAGGTGTGTGGTGAGTCAAGATAAGGACCAAAAAATGCAAGAGTTTAACACTGTATTGCATATTTGAAAGTTGCTAAGAGAGTAGATCTTAAAAGTTCTCATCTCTAGAAAAAAAGTTTTTGGGTGCCGGCCCTGTGGCTGAGTGGTTAAGTTCGCACACTCTGCTTCAGTGGTCTGGGTTTTCTCTGGTTCAGATCCCGGGTGTGGACCTAGCACCACCCATCAAGCCGTGCTGAGGTGGCGTCCCACATAGAAGAACTAGGAGGACGTACAACTAGGATATACAATTAAGTACTGGGGGCTTTGGGGAGAAGAAGAAAAAAAAAGATTGGCAACAGGTGTTAGCTCAGGGCCAATCTTTAAAAAAAAAGATTTTGTAACTATGTATGGGGACAGATGCTAACTAGACTTATCATGGTGGTCATTTCACAATATATACAAATATTGAATCAAAAAACACAAGAATTTGGTTTTCGAGATGAAACAGTTTTTTCTACTTAAAATATTATAATTTGGAATTAATCTGTTCAATTTCATTTCAAAGTGTTAAATTTTAGAGTTAGGATAAGTATCTATAATCATTTTATAGCATATTAAATTGTGCAAAATTTTGATCCAGTGTTCTTTACTTATATACTGTTCTCCTGTTAATTAGGAAAAAGAGACTTCGTAGGCTATCTTGATTTTTTTAAATAATTAAGATTGTAGTCATACATTTTGTCCTTTTTTTACTACTGATATTCTGATATCTAATGCTGTGTGAATGAGCAGTGCTGCTATCAGTCTGTAGGTGGCAACCTGGGTCTAATTTTGTTTCTTTTTCTTTTCTTTTCTTTTTTTTTTTTCCAAGTTTTTCTCTATAATAGTAAAGCCTAATAATTCAAGCAGAGCAGTGACATATTTCTTCAGGGCAACAAATCCCGTTTTCTTTTGGTAGCCAAGATGCAAAGTGAGATTGGTTGGTGATTGATGAAGTTGGGTGTGAAATGCATTTTTAGTGTTGCATTTAAATACATGCTTAACTGGCCAGCGTGTGTTTCTGTTACACTTTCCACTTGAGTTGCGGTGCCTTGAGAGGCTGTTAACTAGCGCACTCTCCACTATGAGTAAAGGAGTAATGATGATTGTTTTGAAATGGTATTTTGGGATTGATTATATTCATTGAATATTTTCTACATGAAAAAAATTAATGTTTTTAGAACCCTTGGAACACAGATAAGATAGTGAATTTAAGGCTCCTTAGAAATATTGGAAAGGTTGCAGAGAAAATAGCCTAGTCTGTGTTGCTGGCTTATATGGTATTGATAAGTATAAATACCTTTTTCTTTTTTTTGGTGAGGAAGATTGGCTCTGAGCTAACATCTGTGCCAGTCTTCCTCTATTTCGTATGTGGGTTGCCACCACAGCATGGCTTGATGAGTGGTGTAGGTCTGCACCTGGGATCCGAACCTGTGAACCTGGGCCACCAAAGCAGAGCACGCCAGACTTAACCACTATGCCATGGGGGCTGGCCCCCAATAAATACTTTTTAAAGGCAGAGTATTAAAATGTAAGTAGAAACAAGACTTGTTTCTTTTGAAGGATGTGATTCGGTTTGCACGTGTGGGCACATGCACACACACACACACACACACACACAAGGCCTAGTATCTTTGATGTGGTTCCTGGCTTATTCCCAGCATCATTCTGTGATAGTTCCCAAGGAGCTTGTGATGTTTAGACTCCTGAGGAGTGATTGGCAGCAGGTGCAGTGCCGGGAAGGGATGTCTGAATGTGAAGACCCTGCTGAGTGATTGCCCTTGAGCAGTCATGCTCTTGGGTTTTCTAACAGCCACGACCCACACATGGTTTGCTGCGCTGCCCCGAGCATGAAGCATTACTGCACTCCATCCTCAGAATCACATCACAGGGCAGTGAAGCTTGAGCTTCTTGGGTTCAGCTGATGAACCAGCTCAGGCACTTGCATGGTTCCCAGTCACAAGAAACTCTGAAGATAAAACAGGAAGAACACTTTCCACATGTGCTCTCCTGAGTCTCACCCTCTACGGGGCATCGTGTACCAGAAGGACATATATAAGAAGGCACCAGGATGGCTTCACAAAGCAGAGTGTTGGTTTTGTCTAATAAGCTAAGGTAAGATTGATGATTTGTTGGTGTCTATCACCACCACACTCACCCTGCACAGGGAAATGCAGGTTTTCTATTCCTTTGTTGATCATAACTTCCCATCTCAATGGCAGTGTGTATTGGGGTCAAATTTTACTACGTCAAGTACTAGTATGATAAAAATTTGTAAAATAAGCATTTTTCCATGTCTCCATGACCTTTGTTGGAATGACATATTGTACAACAAACTTCTAGTACAGCAAGTGGTTTTAGTAATTTCTTGACGCTTTATTGTGGTATTCAAATTTTATTAATAAAAATTAGTTTAGGAATTTATGCTTTGCTGTTCACTTTACTGCTGAGGGACTGAAAAATTAGAGACTGGGTGAATGCCAGTAAAATGTGTATCTCTGTTTGAGAGGAGTAAGATGCTAGCCCTTTTTAGAGAAGATGCTTTTCATATCCTGCCCTCTTACACACTTTGTCCACTGGATGGAGAAGCACTGTGAGAAAAGCATTCTTTTACAGCTGATATGGGGTTGCGGCTTCAGCGGTAAACTTCTTTTGGGGGCTATTTTTTTACGTAGCCCAAGCTTGCGGTGTGAAGATACTTTTTTGTTTCCAAAAGAAGAAGTTTGTGAGTTGTTGAGTTCTATAGATATTTCTAAACCTTTGGGAGATTTTATTCCAGACATTCGTTTTAAGTAGGCGTTTTGTTACTCACATCACATTTTCCATTCAAGTAGCCCGTAAAGTTCTGTATAACCCATGAAGCATCTTAATTCTTGCCCTGTTCTCATAATGCTGTGTAAGGTAGTCGCAGCGTGCAATAATGTTTCTAGTGGGAAAGTCAACTAGAAGGTCCATTTCAGAATGCCAGAAGCTCATGTTACCCTGCTGACCGAGGGGTGCAGAACTGCCCTAGGTCAAATTACTGGTGTAGGCCAGAGCCTGGAGGCTAGGGATCCAAGTGGGTGTGGGTCTGAGGAGGGATGCCAAGGTGGAGGGGCCAGACCTGAACTTACAGGAGAGGGACACTGAGATCTGGGCCGAGCTTCTTTTGTTAGTTGATCCTCTGAAAGAGGATGCTGTTGGGATTGTCTCATCTTCATTCTTCCCCTAGCTTAGGCTTGCCAACCTCCCTTTTCATAGATGCTACCCATCACTTCTCAGCAGGTCCCCTTTCCTTCTTGGCCCATCATGGACTCTGACAAATTTCACAGCATTTCCTTGATTCTGTTGCCTCCAAAGTTAGCTCTCAACTTTTCTGTAGCTTGCTATAGAGAAAACATGGATCCGTACCAATGATGAGTTTCTGGCACACCAAAGACTGAAGTGTGATTCATCTGCTTTTCAGAACAAGATCTGCCTCTCAGAAAAATTGAGTTACCCTGGCTGGGCATTTCATCATGGGATCTGAGGTAGGGCCCAGATTGAAGTGGTTAGGGAGGGGTCTGACAAAAGGAAAGACTGTGAGATGCTGATGACAGGGTGACAGGGTGGAGGGAGGAGGAAGAAGTAGCCAGGGGATTTTACCTTCCTCCCTCCCCAACTTCCTCTTCCTTCGGCCAGTCCTGTGGTGGCTGACTGAGGATGGGGGCCTGGTCTGTTAGAGTATCAGTGGCTCCTCTGCCATCATTCACCTGTGAGACACAGATAAGCACCCAGCAGAGTGTCCCGCTCAGAGTAGCACTCAGTGTTTGTTGAGTGTGTGTGTGAGTGGGTGTGTGTTTGTGTAGGTCTGTTATGCCTACATTTGTGGTGGCAATTGAAATTAAGGGCTACAAATTCCAAACAATGAGTAATGGTACAATTCTGATCCCAAATCTCAATTATGGATTTTAATCTGGTATTTTATAAGCTTCGTCTACAGATCCTCAGAATTAGATAATAGCATTTTCCTAGTTTTACAAATGAGGGAAAAAGAAGAGAAGCCAGTTTTCCCAGAGTGAAGAGAATATCAATGGCTGGTGGTTTCTGGAAATTGCCACGCTGACACAGAGCTGCCTAAAAGGTGGACATTCTCGTGTAGTTTTTGGTAGGGCACTGATACCCGTGAGTCCAGGCGAGGAGTGAGGGAGGTTTTCCTGTGTCTGTATTTTGACTTCCTTTCCTTTAGGGGTCAGAGTGTTGATGTATCACAGTTGACCCGGAAGCTTATCTGAGAGATTTTGAGTTCTCGTTTTTCTCCTCTTCTATGCTTCAGTGTTTCTTATTCTCTTTGTAAGTGAGGATGGCTGATTTAAGCTCTTTGTATTTTGTAGGTGGTAATAGTTAGTTAGTTATTACTAACAAGGAGATTTTCCTCTTCAGCAACGTGGTGTAATAATGCGTCTTCTCTCCTCTGGCACATACCAGGCCGGGCCTGGGTCTAAATCTTCAGCATTCAGACTCACATTTTCAGAATGTGGGAACCTTGAAGAAGATGGATATTTTTGAGGTTGATCTCTAGTTTATTTATCAAATGGCCAAATCCAAATTTTTTTTACAGTTACTTAAACATCCTAGGACTTAAACTCTTGTAACCTAAGCCCTTCTCTGCATCTGAATTTCCTTCCCCATGTTTCATGAATCTTTAGACTTATGAACTCCACTGCCTTTCCAAGAATACTCCTTTCATTTCCTCCGTAAACAATTATTGAGCTATTACTATGTACCACACACTTTGCTACTCACCAGGGCATCCCCATTTTCTCTCTTTTGGGCTAATTACTTAGCACTGACATGTTTCCTTCCAGTAGTCACAATTATATATTTATCAAGAAATTTTCCTTGATGAAGTAGAAGCAATTTCCTTCTCCATTTCAATGACCAGGCTTTATTCACCACTTGTAAATACCAGAATGTGTTTGTGTTGTAAGCACTGACATCTTCTCCTCTTGGTATTAGGTCATCTCCTAGATTGCTGTATCAGTTTTGTCCGTGTGGAAAGCAGCAGCACAGTACCCGAGAACAAGGCCATATGTACTTAGATGTATTTAGTATGGTGTCCGGACAATTACGAAATACTACTTGGTACAACAAGGTTGGGGAGGGATATTTCATACACTCATGTAATATGCTGGGAATTTCTTTGTAGACTGTGGCCTATGTTATATATGAACTCTGTTTTTATTCCTCTCTGTTACTCTAAGTTGTTTTCAAAGTGATAATCTTTATTGCAAATCATTGTGCAGCGTGCTATCACAATGGGGATAAAGATAAAGAGAAAATATCTATAAAGTACTTTTGAACTTTGTAGGTTTGAAGTTATCCATTTATTCTTATTTTATATAATTGGATGATAATACCAAATTGCTCCTGTGAAATTGGGCAAGGTTTCATTTCCTTGAAAATGCCATAATCAAAACCACTTTTCCCAGGAGGTCGGCAAAGTTGTGCCCCTGTGTGTGTTAAGAGCACGTGTCTGTCACCTTTGGACTGATCAGAGCTGGCTTTCTCCCAGGCTTTGTTTTACATAATGGTAAAGGTGCCAACACAGAGGGAGAGTCGTTTTATGGGGGGTACTTGTGTCATAGGAAGAAACAGGAAGCCTTCACCCGAATCATTGAGGACAACTCCTCAGGCCTGGGCTGTCAGCCCAGCGCCCTGCCCTGCTTCATGGCCCCTTGGGATCCCATAGAGCTCCTGGATGATCTTAGGGTGGACCTCTTACCCAGGGACCAGCTTGTCATTTCCTAAAGTGGGTTCTGTGGAGCAGTAGTTTTATGAGTTCTTAATGGATGTTTCTTGTAACAAGAGTTCCATGCTCAATCATAAATTTAGGAAATGTTGAATTATACAAAGTTAAGCCATTTTCTTGACTACAGGATTTCTCAGAGCCTTTCCTATGGAAATAGTCCATGCTTCTTCAGACTTTGGATCCCTGTTGTCTTTGGAGCACTGTTGTCTAAACCACGATTTGAGAAGCACTGGGATGCTCAAATAAGCAGTGTTTCCACACATTACCACTTTCTTGATGGTTGAACAGCATGGGGAATTTCTGATGAAAATTAAATGAGACACCTTTTTGTGTGGTTCACATCAGATCAATAGCTGACATGAACAGCTCAGATTTTCTGGATGTTTACCATGTGCAGGGACTAGACTGAGCACTTTAGGTATAGAATCTCATTAATCTTCGTATCAGTCCTATGACGTAGGTATCATTATTATTATCATCATCCTCACTTTACTAATAAAGAAACTAAAGTGCTGAAGGGTTAAGAAGTCTGCATATACTCAAATGAGCAGCCAATAATGGAGGCTCAGACACACATTTCTGCCTGTTGTAGGTTGCTTTCTGGGCCTATAGGAACTCAAATCCAGGCAGTGAAACCGGGGATCCTATGCTCTTGAGGCCTATTGATCAACAAACAGTATATGAATTCACGATGGCATGAATGGCCAATAATCGTGTTTATTAGTGATGGGAAAAACAGAATTGACAGCATGCTTTTAAAAGCCCTCATGTTCAGAGAGATTGAAGAATTATAGAGGCAAGAGGCAAGGCCATGTTTTGTTTTGTACCCTGCCTCACTGTATTTGATTCCCTTACTGGTTATAAAAGAATTTAATGAGATTTCATGGCAGTGGGAGGGATGGTATAATAGCCTCACTGAATAAGATGGCGGATCCAGGGTCAAGGTGAGGAAAACTCTCTTCTCCCAGGACCCCTGCCTTCGGTCAGTTACCCCTTCTACTGAGTAGGCCTCCTCTACCCTTTTAAATAACACACACATGATACACACATCTATATACCCTGCTGTTACTCTCACACCATCTTAGTCAGCACGTTGTGTTCCTCTAAGTTGCATTTATAGAGAGAGACCACTCAGCCATTGGCAGACAGACATATGCACAATTTGAATTGTGAAATTTTAAATTCTGGACAGCATTTCACAGAACAGCATTTCACAAAGAGTTCTGTTATGCTTAGGTATTGGCCAAATTAAGCTCTTTCTAAAAACCACCACAATAATTGGCCTCCTTTCTCTAGGCAGTCTTGAGGTACAGGGGCTGAGGGCTGTTGATGGTGCTGCTTTATAAAATATATAGAGCAGAACTCACTGGGTAGCCTGTCAGTTTCGTTTATTTTTTTCTTGAAACACTCCTGGGTGGGGCCCTCACATCTCTGGTTCCTGTCTGCGGAGGTTGCCTTCTAGGCCTGCAGTGTGTATGCTGTTTTAGATTTCTCTCCACCTTTGTTCTGGGAATTCCTTTTGCTTCTCGTCTGTGTAGATCTCAGTTCCAGGGGCTTATGTCTACTGTTTCTTGGTTCACTCCATTTTGGCAGAACATATGCTCCAGTAGTTTCCTAGGAATGGGTAGTTAGATGGTCATTGGGTTTTGAGACCCAGTGAAAAGAGAGTCTCTCCCTGTTTCCTTACTCTATTCACCACTCTACTCTCAGTACTTCCCAGAAGTCTTCTGACACCAAATGTGTGAGTGTTTTCCCCACACCAAGCAATTCTCCAATTTTTGCGGACAACAGCTGGATGTCCTACAGTTTAATTCAACTCTGACACTGTCTACCTGGGATTAGTGAAGACCCCATAGGTTAAGGGCTCAGTCTCACAAGGCTGCCGCCCCACTCCTCCACTACCACACACATTTGAGATGCCAGTCTCAAGTCCAGGTTGTTTCCTGTGCTTGTGACTGACCAGTATAAATTGGAGGTTCCCATGACCCCTCCTTGAGTTCGATAATTTGCTGGAGCAGCTCATAGAACTCAGGAAAATAGTTTACTTACTAGATTACTGGTTTATTATAATGATGTTCATAATGTATAATGTTTATTACAGCAGCCAGATGGAAGAGATGCATAGGGCAAGGTGTGGGGGAAGGGATGTGGAGCTTCCGTGCCCTTCCAGCATGTCTGTGTGTTCACCAACCTGGAAGCTCTCCAAAGCCCTATAGGGTTTTTCTAATAGAAGTTTCATTATATTTCATTATGTAGGTGTGGTGATTAACTCATTGTTAATCATTGGCCATTATTGATTAACTCAACCTCTCCAGCCCCTCTCCCCTCCCCAGAGGTGGGGTTAGGGGTGGGACCAAAAGTTCCAGTCCTCTAATCACATGGTTGGGTCCCCTGACAACCAGCTCCCTATCCTTATAAGCTTTCTAAAAGTCACCTCATTAGCATAAACTAAGATGTGATTGAAAGGGCTCGTTATGAGTAATAAGACACTCCTCTCACCTTAGCTCTGGAGCTATTTCAGGAACTGGAGTTATTTCAGTTGTTTGAGGATAAAAGACCAAATATTATAACAAAAGATACTCCCGTTCCTCTTTATCACTTAGGAAGTCACAAAGGTTTTAGGAGCTGTGTGCCAAGAACCCTGGGCAAGGCCAAAATATATTTCTTCTTATATCACAATGTCACATTTAGCATGTCTGAAAATGTCTTCATCATACTCTCACATTTAGTTTTTATTTTGTATGGACATTGAATTCATGGTTGGAAATACTTTTCACTCAGAATTTTGAATGCATTACTTCACTGCCTTTTTACTTTCATTGTTGCTGTTAAGAAATCTGATGCCATTCTCATTGCTGTTTATCTTAATTTGGGTTTCCCCAAAACTTTGCTTAATAGGTGAGGATTTGAGAAAAGCACTTGGGTATAAGCAGTTCATTTGGGAGGTGATTCCAGAAAGCAGGGGCAGGTAAGACATGGGAAGGAGGAAAGCTAATACGGGGGGTATTATGAAATAGTATCTCCTGTGGGCGACTGGAGCTCAGTCCTGCTGGAACCCTCTGAGTGTATGAAACACACCTCAGAGTTGTCCCATGCAGGGGTGAGGAAACTGGGGTATCTGTCCTCCGGTTCCTCTCCTTCATTGGTAGAGGGTTGTTCTTGGAACATTAACTCCCTGGTTCTCTGGCTTGTCCCACCCTCAGGCTGAACAGGCTTCTGTGGCCAGAAAACGGCCTCAGCAGAGACTCAGAAACTTGAGATAGGAAGGCCTGGAAGTGTATGGAAACTGTCCATTGAAGCTGCAACAGACCTCTGGGTAGGCTATGAGGATGTGGTCAGGGCAGTAGAGGAGGATTTCCTGGAGGTATGGAAACCCAGAAGGCCTGCTGTAGACAAGGAGAGGGACGATGATGGATTTGATAGTCTCAGACAGTGGGACAGAGAGGAAAGGACAGATTTGAGAAATATAGAGGAGGTAGAATGACTATGACCTAAGATCATATGGGAAGGTGAGAGAGAGTAAGTGGGCTGCGAGGGGACACTAAGTGTTTTGGCCTGGGTAACCAGGGAGATGATTGGTGTCACTAACTTTAAGGGAGGGTGCACAGGAGGAGAGAAAGACTGTACATATTGAATTAGAGGGACTTATATGGCATCCAGTGGAGGTGCACATGGATCAGCTGGCAATGAAAGACTCCCCTTGCAGTTGTAGATTGGGGGTTGTCAGCTAATAGGTGAGAGTTGAATCCAAGGTGAAGGAGAAGATGCCCTAGGGAGGAGCCATAGACTTAGAAGAGAAGGGGCAACCCTGACTCTTAAGAAGCAAGTACAGGAAGAGGATGTGAAGAGGTAGAAATGAGAAACATGTGTATGGCACTTATTCCTCTATCTCCATTGTTTTATGGAACAAATATGGAGGGGTAGGTATTATTCATAAATGGAAATCATAATTTCCATTTTACAGATCTGAAGACTAAAGTGCAGAAAGGTTTAGTATCTTGCAGCAGTAAGCCAGAGGGCATTTAATAAATGATAGCTGTTTATATCCAAGATACCATAGTGTGTGAACCAAGGTCCTTTGCCCCCAAGTTTCAGTTTTCCCCATGATTACAGGGGCCTTAATCAGACTTTCTAGTTGTCTGTTGCCTGAACGTGTTGGAGAGATTCTGTGTATATTTTATATAAAGCTAAGACCAAACACAAGGCATGAAACCCTATGTCCTGTCAGTGCAGCACCTTCCATATGTTGTTCCTAGTGTGGTTATGAACATGTGTGCAGAGCACCAGTAAAAGTACAGAAAGCATTGACATCTCAGATCGAAAACAGAGGCACAGTCATTCTGTCAAGTAATTGAACGCCAAAAAATGATAGCAAGAAAATTGATTTAAACTGTACTTAATGAGAGATTTGAAGAAACTGATAGTTCAGAATTCTAAAATTGTTTTTTGTATGCAGTGAAAATTTTGCAATCTGAAAATGAATGACTATTCCTCTATATCTATAAAGCCACCAAAAAGATCCAATTGAAAGAATAGACAGTTCCCAAGTCACACTGGCCCAAGCATGTTTTAGGAGCAAAAAGGGTGTAATGGCTGTTTTTCTTAATTAAATAAAAGAACACTATCATTTACCCCTCACTCGTGCCAAAGTTCTCAATAATTCCATCTAATTTTGGAATGAGTGGTGTGGGCTGTCATTGTTCTGGGAGGCGAGATAAGTAGCCACTCAGGACAAAAACTTAAAAGGAACTAGGAGCACTGGGATGGACAAATGATCTCCATATTTTCTCTGGTGCTTTCCGTCCTAGCATGTTTGAGATTTCTTACATTTTCAATTTGGTAAAGTTTGCTAACTAAAACAGAGTTCCAGATCTAATTACTTCAGCACTTGATAACTTTTAGATGGATGAGTTCACCCCTTAGGAATTTTTATTTTCTGAGCAAGCCTCAGACAGAAGGGACAAAGGAACAAAAAGTTTCTTTAGTAAATAGTGGGATATAAGGCAGTTTTTCATTTGTGAGGCAGGTTTCTTGTTTAATTTTTAGAAATTAGTTGGGAGAATAATCAAATCCTCTTTAGACTTTATTCCCAGGTCCACCCTGAGGTTATAATTTAGAAGTTTGATTATGGTTATTTAGCATTTTTATAATAATGGAATATTAATAAAATGAATGAGAAAACACTTTTATAAAGTAGAAAGTGCCTAAAGAGGCTATTGGCTGATAGCAGTATCTATGTAAGGAGATATGAATAGGTTTGGACTGGTCTCCAAGCCAGAAATGAGGAACTTGAGTACCTGGAATTAGCCTGGAGTTGGAGGGAGGGTACCCGTTACTAATTCGTGTTTCCCTCGTGCCTGCCTTCTTACCGCTTCCCTCCTTCTTCCTTCCAAGACTGAGTTGCCAAGCCAGCCTGAAGCCTAAAGCTGAAGAAGTGTTTGAAGAATGATAAAGTAGTTAAAAAAGATGCGTAAGATCAGAAAGGAGTAGAAGGAGAAAGAAGAAAAAGGTCAGCTGGACAGACAAAATCATTTCTTTAAATAAAGTTAAAAAAAACTAAAAATAAGCTTAAGCATTCATTCTCTTTCACTTCGGTGATTTCCTAAATTAATTTCCTACTCCACCTTGCTCAACCACATTTCGTTGTTTGCATGGTAAACTCCTTGAAGGAGAGGCATATGTACGGGAAAAAACATGGTTTCCTTCTCGTAAAGATTAGAGTTGAGTTGGATGCTGAAAAGTGCTTCTAGGTCAAGCTAGGATCTGGCAAGTAGCAGGACAGAGCACATATGAAAGGCTTTGAGAGCAGGAGCGAGAGGTTAAATCTGACTGCTGAGATTGGAAATTGATGTTTATTTGAGAGAGAAAGTTCTGGGCATAGAATTTGTGGGGGAGGAAAAAAAGGAAAACCAGGCCTGAGTTCATCATTTAAATCTCTAAAGCATTTTAAACCCAGAGTAGTTAAATGTTAATTAATCCTCCAAATTAGAATAGTAATTTAATTTGATATGAACGGGGGAGAGATTGTTCAGAAATTTGTTTATTGGACAATAGACAATTGCTGTAATTTTTTTTTTTTGGCAGTGATGGTGGGTTTTCTCTGATGGCTTAATCTTGTCATATTATTTTTATAGTGTTTCTCAGATTAGCTCAAAAGTTGCTGTGAACTCTTCTTAAAAATCATGATAGTGACAGCGAACATTGCTGTTTACACTATTGTCTGTAAAAACAACAAAAAATTGTGAATTTTCCTTAAAGTGGCTAATAGACTTTCATTTTTCATTATCGTGTGTCCCTCACTAAAAGTCCCTTGACACACTCTCAACACCCTCTTTGTAGACATGACACTGGAATTTGTTTCCAGGCTCAACCACTGTTCTTAGATTAAGGCCCATATTTCTGACTACTTGAAATTTCTACCTTTATTTCTCACAGGCACCCTACATAAAATATTACAAGCCCTGAATTGCCACTATATACTTAGTTTCCCTCACATATTCCATATCTCAGGGTACCACCAAGCTAGGAACCCCGGGAGTGATCCCTGTTGGTGGGCAGGGGTCAGAGGAAGAGTTTATAGTTTCCGTCAGCCTGCAGTGATAATTCAGGACATGAACAGTCCCTGCCCCATTCCTTTCCAATCCCCTCTACGTCCGTCACCCCTTCCACCTTTTTAATCTTAACTCCCAATCTGCCTAGACTTTTCCAAGTTCTTCATTCTCCACGTCCAATCAAGGCTAATTTGCAGTGAGTTTTACTTTCTCTGAGTCTGTAGAATCTGGCACTCCTGCCATTCCTGATTTAAGCTCTTTTTTCACACAGACTACTGCAGCCTTTTAGATGGTCTCCTGAGCTCCCTCCCAGTCTGTCCTTCACAACTCTACCAGTGATGCCCTCAAAACTCAAACCTCTTCTAATGAAATTCCTTCAGAAGCTTCTCACGTTCATGGTCTTTCTTTCCAACTTCATCTTCCACGAGCCTGCTCCACGCACACTGGGCATACAGAACTTTGTAGAGTTTCTTGATTGCGTGAGCCTTGTCCAAGCCCCTTCGCATGTGCCTTGAATGCCCTCCCAGTTCCCATCAACTTTACTCTCTTTAAGACTCACTGTGGCATCGTTTCTTCTGTAAAATCTGTCCCCACACTCCCAGAGTCTAGCTTTTTCTCTTTCTGCCTCCACAGCGGCACACGACTTTACAATAGCGTGTATTACATTGTAATAGAACCGTTTGTTCTCATCTCCTTCTCCTCCACTGGCCCACAAACAATTTGAGAGCCAAGACTCCTCATTATTATTACCTTATTCATCTTTGTGAGCCCATCGTCTGACTCAGTTTCTAACATGTACTAGGCTTTCTGTAAAGTTCAATGAGAGAATCACTGAATTTTTCTGAAGTATGATTTTTTGCTGTGCTTTTATTTGAATTTAGGCATTGCAGTTATTTATGGACATATTTCTTAATCAACATTAGCGTGATTAAATCAGATTTGCCAATTAAATGTCTCCCAGTGGCATAGAGATTAACAGGGCCTCTGCCTGCCACCGTGTTGAGGCAAAGTGGATATCTATCCATGGGAGTAGAGGCATTTTATTCAAATTCAAGGAAAAGTAATAGGTTAGAGAAAAAAACTGCTTCTTGACTTAAGAAAGCAATATTAAAGCTGAGGTGCAAAACATGGCTCTACGTGGGGAAAACTGAAAAATTAATCTTGTTATAATTTAGTAAAGAAATCACCATGTTTGAATGGCTCCTGAGTTGGTGCACTGTGCTGCCAAGATAACAGCCTTAAGAAGATACGACTAAAAAATGGAGGCTATTAAAACCAAATGGAGTTGATGAATTTTCCTTGATTTATAATGTGAAATTATTCTTCGTGTAGTGCTGTCTACGTGATATTGGATTTTCCATTATTAGAGGATTTAAAAGCCACTTTGGATTAAAGATTATTTACATTTCTAATTTCTCACATTAAGTGATGAGGGATAACTTTAAATCATGGCCCCCTCACGCAAAATTTTACCAAGGCTCGATCCTCAGCTTCCTGATGAACCTAATGCCTCTCCTGTTCACACACAGACTCAGGCCACTCATTCTCCTCTGCTTAGTTTTTTCTTGTGCTCTATTCTTTTAGACTCTAATTAGCAGAACTATCTGAATTTTTGGAGATTCTTCTCTTTACCAGAGCATCCAACTATCTGCCAGAAGGGCGAGTGGCTACACACACACATACAATGAACTTTTTGCTGACATATGACACAAGATACAGAGCATACATATGCTTCAATCATAAGTAGACAATCTTTTTTTAATACTTTTTTTTTGAAGATTGGCACCTGAGCTAACCTCTGTTGCCAATCTTCTTTTTTTTTCCCCTTCTTCTTCTGCCCCCCAAAGCCCCCCAATATAGTTGTATATTCTAGATTTGAGTGCCTCTGGTTGTGCTATGTGGGATGCCACCTCAGCATGGCCTGATGAATGGTGCCATGTCTGCATTCAGGATCCGAACCAGCAAACTCTGGGCCTCGGAAGCACAGCATGCAAACTTAACCACTCAGCCACAGGGCTGGCCCCATAAGTAGACATTCCTGATGAATCTTCACAGATTGAGTAGACATGTAACCAGCAGCCACATCAAGAAATAGAACAGTACCAGCATGAGGGTTTTTTTTTTCCTGATACCAAATATGTGATGTCTTTTCCAACACCACTTTGCCAATTCTCCAGCATCAACTAGGTGTCCGACAATTCTGTTCAGTTCTGACACTAACAACCTGGAGTTAGCATCAGACTCCATAGGTTTAAGGGCTCAGTCCACAATATTCCCTTCATTTCAGATGCCAATCACAAGTATTGGGTCCTCAGGTTACCTGCAATTCTGTCCAGCTTGACTACAAATTTGGGGGTTTCAACAACCTGCTCCCTCCCCTGCAGGTTTGATAATTTGCCAAAACAACTCACAGAACTCAGGAAAGTGCTTTACTTGTTATTGCAGGTTTATTATAGAGAATATAACTCAGGAACAGCCGTATGGAAGAGAGGCACAGGGCAAGGTATGGGGGGAGGGGCAGGGAGCTGCCATGCCCTCTCCCAGTGCCACCCTCCCAGCACCTTCGTGTGTTCACCATCCTGGAAGCTCCTGTCATTTAGGTCGTTTAGGGGTTTTTATGGAGGTTTCATTAGGTAAGCACGATTGATTAAATCACTGGCCATTGATGATTAACTCAATCTCCATCCCCTCCCAACCCATTCCAAACTTTTAATCAAGGCTTGGTCTTTCTGGCAACCGGCCCCCATCCTGAAGCTATCAAGGTGCCTGTCAGGAATTGCCTTGTTAGAACAAAACAATGCTCCTATCACCCTCCTCATTCAGGACATTCCAAGGCTTTTAGGAGCTCTGTGCCAGGAACCAGGGACAAAGTCCAAATATATATTTCCCATTATACAACAACCAGTAACATAGAAGCTCTGCCCCCTCCACCCTTCCAGACATTACTCCCTGAAGAAAACCATTATCTGACTTCTGCCATCATAGCTTAATTTTTCTTGTTTTTTCAACTTTTAAAAATAGAATCATACTAATATTGTAACCTTTTATGTTTGGCTTCTTTCATTCAAAATTGTTTGTGAGATTCATTGATTTTGTTTTATATAACAATAGTTTGTTATTCTCATTGCAGTCTAGTATTCCATTGCATTACTATAATATTATTTATGCATTCTGCATAAATTGTTATTCTGTGTAAGTTGATGCTGTTTCCAGTTTGGGATGTTAGCAAGTAATACCGCTATAAACATTTTTCTATATATCTGTTAGTGAACATGTGTAAGTACTTCCGTTGAATTGCTGGGCCGTATGAAATACATATTTCATCCTTAATATATATTGCCAACCAATGTTCCAAAGTGGTTATACTAGTTCAAACTCCCACCAGTGGTGTATGAGAATTCGAGTTGCTACCACTTGTGTTATTGTCAGTTTAAAGAACTTTAGCCATTGTGGGGCCGGCCTGTGGTCGAGTGGTTAAATTCACGCGCTCTACTTCGGTGGCCCAGGGTTTCGCTGGCTCAGATCCTGGGCACAGACATGGCACCACTCATCAAGCCATGTTGAGGCAGTGTCCCACATAGCACAACCAGAGGTACTCACAAATAGAATATACAACTATGTACTGGGGGCTTGGGGAGAAGAAAAATAAAAGAAGAAGATTGGCAACAGATGTTAGTTCAGGTGCCAATCTTTAAAAAAAAAAGAATTTTAGCCGTTCTAGTAGTTGAGTAAGGTATCTCATTGCAATTTTAATTTGCATTTTCCTGATGGCTAGTGGAGTTGAGCACCTTTTCACATGTCTTTTCACCATTTTGACATGTGTTTTAGTAACGTTCCTACTCAAGTCCTGTGTCCACTTTTTCCATTGACTTGTCTGCTTTTTTTCGTATTGATTCGTAAGGCTTCTTTATACATGACTCATCTGTGGCATATATGTATCAAAAATATCTCCTCTCGCTCTGTGGCTTGTCTTGACACTCTCTTAATGATTTCTTTTGTAGAACAGAAGTCTGTAATCTTAAAGTCCAAGTTGTTAATTTTTACTCAGCATTAGTGTTTTCTGTGTCCTGTTTAAAAAAATTCTTTACGTATCCCGAGAACTTCTATGTTTACTTTTGGAAGCTTGATTGTTTTACCGCTACTGTTAAAGCTACAATCTGTCTGCAGTTGATTTTTGTATATGGTATGAGGTAGGGATCAAGATTAATTTTTCTCTACATGGATATCTAGTTGATGCTGTACCATTTCTTGAAAATTTCGTATTATTTCCCTTTGTTTTAAATTAATTGTTTATCTATGTGTAAATCAGTTTCTGTCCTCTCTATTCTGTTCCATTGGTCTATTGTCTATCTTTGTGCCTCACTGTCTTAATTATTTTAACTTTATCATAAGTCTTCATACTAGGATGTAGTAAATCTTTCAGCTTATTTTGCTCTTCTTTAAGATTGTCTTCTCCCTTCCAGGTCCTTTTTATTTCATGTACATTTTAAAATCACCTTCCCAATCTCCACAAAAGTACCTGCTGGGATTTTGATTGGGATTAAATTGAATCTATAGACCAGTCTTTAAAATATTGAATCAAATAGTGCATAAGCATTGTATGTCCCTCTTTATTTAAGTTGTTCTCAATTTTTCTCAGTTATGTTTTATGTATATTCTGTATTGCTTATCTCTTATTAGACTTATTCATAGGTGTTTTATGCTTTTTGGTGCTATTATAAATTCTGTTGTTTTAAATTTTAATTTTCTAATTATTTGTTGCTGGCATAGTAGAAATACAATTGATTTTTGTGATAGTTTTACTTCCTTCTTTCGTTCTCATAGCCTTTTCCTTACTTTTTTGTACTTCCAGTACAAAATTGAATAGAACTAGTAGTAGAGACATCTTTATCTCATTCTTGATTCCGGGGGAAACCTTCAGTATTTCACCATTAAGAATGATATTTGTTCTGTTTTGGTACATTTTATCAGATTTAGGAGCTTCTATTTATTAGGAAAGTTTCCTTTTTTATTTTAAAAGCTTTCATTAAATTAGAATTAATTTTGAATCATATTAAATGCCTTTTCTGTATTTGTTGAAATGATTTTTATGATTTTCCCTTTTATTGTTATAATATGGTGAATTACATTGATTTTGGATATCAAACTAACTTGGCATTTCTAGAATAAATCCAAATTGGCTATGATGTTTTACCCTTTTGATATGTCACTGCTCCTGTCACTTAGATCTGGAGTTTTCTTTATGGGAGGTTTTTAATTTTGGGTTTGATATCTTTAATAGCTATAGGGATATGTATATTTTTTTAACTTTTCCAGTGTCAGTTTTGGTAGGTTATGTATTAAAAGTTCATTTCATTTTAATTTAAAAATGTATTGGGGAAAGTTATTCCTTCCATCCTCTTTGAAATAATGTCTGTACTACTGCACTATTTTTCATTTCCCTTTAGTGGTAATTTTTGTTTTCTCTCTTTTTTCGTAGTCAGTTTTGATAATGGGCCACCAATTTTATTAGTCTTTTAAAGTGGTTTTTACTTAGATTTTTCTCTATTATGTATTTGTTTCACTTTTCATTTAATTTATACCCTCGTATTTGTTATTTCCTTTTTTCAAGTTTCTTTGAGTTTAACTTACTATTTTTCTAACTTCTTGAGATGCATATTTAGATTGATTTTCAGTCTTTCTTTTTTCTAATATATACATGTAAACCTATAAATTTATCTCTAAGCACAGCTTTAGCTATATCTTTAGCTGAGATGATACTGTACATAGCAAGGTAGTAATGTATTAATAATGTTTTATGTCCTATTTTCATTACTTATATCAAGCAGTTTTTAATTTCCATTGTCATTCTGTCTTTGACCCAGTGTTATTTAAAAGGGTATTACTTAATTTCAGAACAGTACATTTTTGGATTTTCTAGTTATCTTTTTTTGATTTCTAGCTTAATTCCACTGTGATCAAGCAACATACTTAAACGATTTTGGTCTATTTAAATTGTTGAGACTTGCTTCATGGCTCAGCAAAGGGCCAAATCTGGTAAGAAATCCAGAGGTGCTTAAAAAATGTTCATGTGCTGGCACTGCTGAGAGCCGTGTCCTGTATCTGTCAATCAGGTAAAGTCTCTTAATTTTGCACTTTGGCTTTAGAGTGGCTCCAGGCTCATCCTCCCCTTACCATCTGCTTTCCTCTTTCTTGCTCATTTTTTTTCCATTGAGCTGTAACTGACATTTAACATTATACTAGTTTCAGGTGTACACCATAACATTTCAATGTTTGTACACGCTGTGAAATGGTCACCACTTTACCACTTTCTTGCTCATTAAATCTGCTTGCTCTCATTTGCTTTTACCATAGCTTCCTCTTTTGGTCTAGCTGTATCTGAATTTGTGTGTTTTCACATGGTTTCAGTTGGCTTTGACCTATCCTCCACTTAAAATTCTGGTTTCTGTCACTACCCCTTATCTCTTTGGTTCTGTGGCTTTGCTCAGTAGCCAGCATGGCATTCTCCCTTTCTATTAAACTCTACTTGTTAAAGGAGCTGATGAGACAGCTCTGTGTCATGGAGCACAGGTTATGGGGTTCTAGAAATCTTTGACATAGTCCATTGTGATCTGGCTGGAATCAGAACCCCCACGTACAACAAGTACAGGATGTGTATAATAAAAATTATGTGAGTGCAGTAGGAAGAAGAAGGCAGTCATTATGGGCTGGAATGTCTTTGTGGAGAACCTGGAATTTGATTTGAAATCAAAAAATGAGAAAGCAAGGATATGAGTCACAGGGAATTTGGCTGAGTGAAAATCCAGAAGCAGGAAAGCTTAACTACCGTGTGTTTGTATTTTGTAGATCACACTAGGTGGAGGGGACAATTTGGTCACTAAAGTGAGAGTAGCCTGGTCCATAGAGGTAAGCTGAGGTGAGATCGTAAAGGGCCTTAAACGTCAAGCTAATGTGTTTAGACATTATCCTGCAGCTACAGAGGCAAAGCATCGAAGTATGTATGCCATGGTCCCATGTGGCAAAAGTAGTGTTTTAGGGAGAATAATCTGATGGTTGTATACAGAGTAAACTTGGAAGGAGTCCGGAAAGACCCTGGAAAAACTATTTGATTTGAGGTGATACTGTACACAGCAAGGTAGTAGTGGATTGGTAAGGTCTTAGGAAAAGCCGTAAGGTGGATTCACTAATGACTCAAGAAATTCAGCCCAGGTGTTTAAGAGACCAGAGGTGCTATTGACAGAACTAAGGCTGTAGAATTTAGAGACAAGGTGTCAGAATGTTGCCTGAGACCCGAGAGTTGGAAGCAGTGCTGTATAGATGAGGATTAGACTAGGCAGGCTCTGAGCCCAGAAGAGCGTGGGTGTTGACACAGGTGTTGGGAGGTGGTGAAGGCGGTGGGTGGAGGGAGCTCGCCTAGAGTTCTTTTGAAGAGAGCAGAGTTTCATGGGATTTGTGATGACTTATGTTTAGACGCACCAGCTCTGGAAGGCAGCGTGAACTAACGTTGCTGCTGTACAAATTCTATAATCTCTAAAGTAACAGACTGAAATCAATTAACAGTAAAAGTAGTGCTAATAGTAATAAGGGAAAAGCACAGCCCTCCTAAACTACAAGTGAAATTCACTGGTGACCATTTGGGGTTCAGTTTTAAAGGAATAATCAATTCTGCATGTATCCTCTTGTTCTGAAGGTTCCCCTGCAACCATCCAATTGTGCCTTAACAAAGATAATTTGCTAAAGAAACAGGACAAATTCCTAAACTCCAATTAGCCAGTGCTATCAGAGATTAATAACACTTTAGACCTGCTGGAAGCGACACCCCATCTGTGCCTCTTCCTGCTGTGTCATGGCAACAATTTACAAATTTTAATAATAGATGTCCTCTTGGAGAAATTGCTTTTCCTTATTCTATGGGATTTTTTATGATTAGAACTATACCTCTTTCCTTGCAGTTGCTTTTGAGGCATTTATGTTACCATTTTTGCTTATCAGTAATGGTTCAAAAATTTTCTAACACGGAGCAATTAATATCTGTCAGTAGAAATAAATTACATTTCTCATCGCTTGTGACACACTCTCGAATGCTGTTTGAAAGTGCCATAATTATGCGTCATAATTATGCTATGTAATTTTGGTGCCTTGTGTAGTAGTGTTTTAGGAGTATGATTTATATTTTCTGTTTTCTAATACTGAATTAATAGGATAGGTATAAGGATTGGGATGTAAGCAGGGAAATGACATTTTGCAGAATAATTTGTTTTGTTTCCGTTCTTCTAAAGTAGTCTTTCTTTTTTTAGAATTGTTCACATATTTTATATATATTTGTATATGCAAATTGTGTGCATTATGATTGATTGTGCCACAAATAAGTTTTGCCTTATAGCACTAGAAGGCATGGCATGCTTTCAAAAATTGAATGTGTGGAATATATGTATGTTCAGGACATATTTTTTATTGCCCTAAGGAAGAAGTGTATAATGTTTGCAAAATTGCTATGTCTGTTGGGTCTCTTTGGTCCTTGCTCTTGAAGCACAGAGACCCCTCCTTCGTGCTGTACCTCCGTCAGCCATAAGTATTGGCACCAGATAAGGGCCTGTGATTCAGGCCACCCTCTGCTCACCCTTGGCCCTGTTTTCTTTTCCGTTGGCCCTGTGACCTGGACTTAACAATCCAATTTTGTCCTGTTTGCTTTTTTTCTTTTTTGATTGAGTTCATAATAGTTTACAACATTGTGAAATTTCAGTTGTACGTTATTTCTTGGCCGTCACCATGTAAGTGCTCCCCTTCACCCTTTTTTAAAAAAAGTTATTTATTTATTTATTTTTAAAGATTGGCACCTGAGCTAACAACTCTTGCCAGTCTTCCTTTTTTTTTTCTTCTGCTTTTTCTCCCCAAATCCTCCTAGAACACAGTTGTATATTTTAGTTGTGGGTTGTTCTAGTTGTGGTATGTGGGCCCACTCCTCAGTTTCCTTTACCCAGGTAACCACTGAACTGTTTTTTTTGTCCATGTGTTTGTTTATCTTCCACATATGAGTGGAATCATATGGTGTTTGTCTTTCTCAGTCTGGTTTATTTTGCTTAACATAATACCCTCCAGGTCCATCTGTGTTGTTGCAATGGGACAGTTTTGTCTTTTTTATGGCTGAGTAGTTTTCCATTGTATATATATACCACATCTTCTTTATGCAATCATCAGTTGATAGGCAGTTGGGTTGCTTCCACATCTTGGCTGTTGTGAGTAATACTGCCATGAACATAGGGGTGCTTGAGTCACTTTGTATTGTTGATTTCAAATTCTTTGAATAGACACCCAGTAGTGGGATAGCTGAGTCAAATGGTATTTCTATTTTTAGTTTTTTGAGGAATCTCCATACTGTTTTCCGTAGTGGCTGCACCAGTTTGCATTTCTACCAGCAGTGTATGAGGGTTCCATTTTTTTCCACAACCTCTCCAACATTTGCTATTTTTTGTCTTGGTGATTATAGCCATTTTAATGGGCGCAATGTCCTCTTTGCTTTTGGTTACCTGTCTGTACTCTGGCTTAATAGATTCCAATTTGCCTGAACCAGGTTCTTTCTGCCAGTTGGCGTCTTCCACCACTCACTCTCCACCTCTTACTCCCTCAGGTGAGAGATAATCGGATGAGCTCAAGAGGATGGGGGAGGAGGGCTGCTGGGAACTAGGGTAAAAACCTGGCAAATCACAAAGGACTGGAGCCTGCTAATTAAGCCTCTCAAATTACAATTGTGCTTAAAGCCATCCTTAAAGTGAGCAAAAGGGATCAGAATGTGCCACCCCAAAATGTGCCCTTTGGTGTAAGAATTATTTTGAGCTGAAGACCATTGAGAAACAGCAGATATTGGAGGAACTCTCTGTCCTCTCCCTTTCTGCCTAGAAGGAGAGCATACATTTTCATTTGTGAAGTTGTCTCCCTCTCGCATATCAGGAAGAGGAGGACAAGTCACTGGAGAAAGATTTTATTGCTGGAGATGGTGCTATTTTAACTGCATAAACAAACCGTAGGAAAATAATCCTTATCTCCTACCAGTTCCCCCCATATATTTACTATCCTTAGAAGCCCCAACTCCTTTTCTTTCGTCTTGTCATTTCTCCACTTTATCACCCTTTGTTAAAATGGTATATAAGCCCTAAGGCCTAACCCTTTCTTTGAGTTTTCACTTCTTTTCCATGAAGCCCCATGTGCCTGTGCAATAAATCTTTTCTCTTGTTAATTTTTTGTCAGTATAATTTACACACCCCAGTCACAAAACCTTAGAGGGTAGAGGAAAACTTATTTTTCCTCCCTTAGGTAACATGTTTCATGCTGTTAGACTATAATCAGTGATTTCATTTGAAACAGAAAAGAAGAGCTTTAACTCTTAAATTTACAATTCAAAGAATATTGTAACGTAAATGTAGTTCATATAAAAGGAAATGGGATCAGGGAGTGACCGGAATCACTCACTCGATGGAGTCTGTGTAGAATATCTACTGTCTCCAAGCACTGAGCTAAGAGTACAATATTCCTGAGGAATGTGGTTCTCAAAACAATTGGCAGTCATTACGGTGAAGTCTCTCTTTACTCTCCATCCTTTAACGTTTTGTTCTTTAACATTTTGGTGGGGTTTATTCAGGTTTTGATAAAATACACACAGGGGTATAATGGAGATAGAAACCTGAAATATAGGCATTTTGCAACTAACCATCCACATCCTATCTTCAAACTTCTGGCATTGTTCCTTCAGCAAAGGCTACATTACTGCATGTCACAGCAGCACAGTTGTGAGCAAAGCTTGGGCTTCACTAGCATTTGAAAATTTTAGAAGAGAAGCTGCATTGAATTTCTCAATTGAATTTAAAAAAAGAAAGGTATCTTACTGAATAGAGAATTGTCTTCTTACACGAAACTCAAATGATCAGATCCCTAAGTAGAATTTTAGCAATTTACACTAGTTAAATAGGTTCCAGCAAGTCAAACCCATCTCCACGGAGCTGTGATTGTAGTCTATTTTTAATTATGGAGGCATTGAAGGCAATCAGCTCACATTAACTTGCTTTTAAGTAGAATCATAGAGCAGAGCCTTTCACTCTGCTAATTCCTTTGTTTTGGGAGTCACTAAGTATTCTTAAGTGAGTCACTTCAGAATGAATGGCTTATAGTAGGATTGAGTTTTAATATGTTGAATAAGAATAACAGAAATCAAAGTAGAAGGAGCCTTCGGGATTATGGCCGCCTCATTTTACACTTGTCTATTTCATTTCTGAGAACAAATACCTAAAATGATTAAATGCAAAAAAGAAACTAAAGCTTTTCACTGGATGGTGCGTCAGTAATTGGCAGTTACTGTTTTAAAAGAGTAAGGGCATTAGGTTAATTGGCATAATGTGAAGACAGATGCTTTCTATTTTCAAACATCTCACTAGTTATTCCCTATTGAGCTCCCATTTTAATTTGACATTTATGCAGAAGTTCATATTTTGAAAATGTTTGTAGTTATTTTTATTTGATGTGTCTTTTATATGAGGTGGGTCGGCGCATCTTTTTCTATGGTTGAGTCATCAATCTGTGGCATATCTGGCGTGGAGTAAACAGATGTTTCTGCCCTCTCGGGACTTACAAATTAAAACTCACCTCTTAGTGTCTTAAGATCCCAAAGGTCATACAGTGACCTTTGCTTAATCACACATCCCCTGCCGGTTAAACTGGTTTTAGCAAATGGTGTCTAAAAATAATAGTAATACCTACTATCGATTAAGGGCTTCCTGTGTGCCAGGCACTTGACTGAGTTCCTTACATATGCTGTATAATTTAATTTTTATAACATGCCATGAGGCAGCTACCATGTCAGTTTTATAGATAAGGAATCCCAGACTCGAAGAGATTCAGACCATGTCACTTGCGTGTGAAGTCCTGGATCTGGAAGGTGAATGGTTGGTGCTTGGATCCAGTCCTGCTCCCCAGAACTACACCATACTCTGCCTCGCAGTAACGAGGATGGGTAACCCTTTGAGCAGCTACTTTGTGCTGGTGTTCTACTAAGCACTTCACCACCTATTTTCATTTAATACCCACAACAATGGAAGGTATTTTATTTCCACCTACCAATGTGGAAACGGAGCTGAAGAGAGGTTAGAGAATGTACTTAGGATCACACAGTTATTAAGGGACACAGCTGAGTTTCAAAACAGATTGCTCTGGCTCCCAAGTCCATTGCTGTACCTGTGTTCCAAATTGCCCTCCTTTAAATCACTTTCTTTTTGTGTGTGTTAATGGTACATAACCAGTCCTAATTTGAATGGAAGAGAGCCCCGCATATATTTGTGAGTGACTGAATGGAGTTTTGTTTGGTTGGAACATTCTCTTTCAATATCTGTTTCCCTTCTTTGGCATACCCATCTTTAGTGTACCCCATCTTCAAATGACTAGAGTCCTCCAGTCATCTCTTGTCCTTCCACTCCCCAGTAAAATTACATGTTGAAAAGACTAGTGTAAGCTCAGTTGCACCAAGCTACAAATAATAATACCTTCTTGTTTGGCTCTTCCCAGAGTTATGGGCATTTGCTGGGATAATTTTAGTGGAATTCCAGGTAGTAGGGACTGGATGGAAAAGATTTTTCATGTGGTTTTCTTGGAATCCTTCAACACATAACAGTAGCTGACTCCCCTTACCTATGTTAAGACCAGCCTGACCCTCAATAAGTTGTTTTACATGATTTTTTCATCTCTCTTGGGGTTACCTTTTTCTATAGGTATACACTTCTGATTTTATAATGAAAATTACTGAGACTCACTTCACAACAATTCCTCTGCATTTCATTATATGTACTCCATGAAGCTAAGCAAGAGGAAGCATGCATGTGGATATAGGAAGGCAAGAGTTAATTAAAAAAAACAAACAAAACTCAGAAACTGGCTCTCTCCTATTTGCCAAGTTAAGACTTCTCATTATTTAAGATAGATTTTATAATGAGGTTCATTAAGTGTGTACCTTTAGGATGCCTTATCATTTAAATGGTTTAGGGGATTTATTTTCTCTAAAATTTCACCACTGAAAATCTAGTCATTTAGAATAATAAATTTTTAAAAGATATAAATAATCCTTGGAGAGGGAACATTACATCATTTCATGATTTATGACTGTCTTATGGGAAAATATTCAACTTGCTTTCTCAGAATTGGGCTAGGTGGAATTTGATCTCTCATGATTTTTACTCTTTTGTCTGTGTTGCCTTCTGGTAATTTCCTTAGATGCATCTTCCATATCACTGATGCTCTCTTCAATCGGTATAATCTGTTTAATCTATTTGGCATATAATCTGTACACTGAGATTTTAATTTCAATGACAGTGTTTTTCATTTCTAGAAGTTCTATTGAACCCTTTTCCAAATCAGCCATTTTTGTTTATATGGTTCTTTTCTTTCAGCATTGTTTCTATTCTCTTTTATTTCTCTAGTCATTTTAATGTACTTTTAAATAATCTCTTTTAGAATTGTTCCATTCTCTTCTGCCCTTGGAGTGCTAATTCTCTGTTTGTCATGTCTAGTGACTCTCCATCATGGTGAGTTTCTACACTTCATCTGTAAATTTTGATGGTGAGCTATCTTTTACAGGAAGTTTGTTTTGCTAAAACAGTCCTATGAGTGTAGAGTTGAGGAGGCATCCCTTCAGAGCGTTTGCATTTGCTTCTGCCAACGCCATGGGAGTCTTTGTGGTTTTGGACCAGTTTTATGGTTAATTTCTTGGCTGGTGATTTCTTTGCTACTTGAGTCATATAAATTTAGATCTTACAGTCTTTTGCATAGTACATGGTTGGAATTTTTATTTCTCAAGGACCCCAGGGAGATGCCAGGCTTTCTTTCTACTTTCTGATCTAGTGCATGGTTTTAAAGTCCACTTTTCATGGATTGAGAACCCCTGGAATGATCTCAGTTTTATGCTGTGTTCTTGGTTTCAGCCCTTCACATTGTGGACATCAAAATCCAGGCTCCTAACCCCTAGAGTGTAAATCTCTGTCCATCTCCCCATGAGGCACTGACGTACCCTTCTTTATTTACAGTAGCTGTGAACTACCCTTTCTTTTGATCTTAGCAATGAATAAAACTTTGGAATTCACATTTTATCTGCAATTGTCTGTGTTTGTGTCACCTCAGTCCGTCATGTTCCTTTAGGTTTCAGCTACATGAGTATGCAGTGAGGGATTTTGTCAGAGTTTGCAAGTGGAGGAAAGAATGATTGGGACACAGAGCACTGCCAAGGAAGGTCAGGCTTTGGGCACCCTGAGGGGTCGGACAGGAGCTGAAGGAGAAGGACAAGGAGCATTGGTCTCCAGGGTGGGGAGTAGAGAGGAAAAGTAGGAGCGGTCATAGAAAGGGAGACAGGAAGGGAGAGGAGACCAGCTTCATACTCTTGTTTCAGGGTGATTCTGCCCTCACCCTTCAGATACAGAATTTGTTGCTCTCGTTGAACATGGTGACATTTACTCATCCAGATCAAACGAAGGAGAGTCTAAGGTGTCAGAGGCAGCTAGTGATGAAAGGTCAGGGTGATTTCTACTCATCTCATGTAATTTTACAGTGGATAAATTTCCTGTCCTTTCCCCATCACCTCTGATTTATTTTTAAACCAATTTCACATACTTCTCTTTTAAGAAAAGTCTTTTGATTCGGCTTCTTGGTTCCAAATCGTTCTGTATATACTTACATTTTCATCTAAACTGTTAGAAGCAAACACAGAACGTTACCATTTCTGAATTTTCCTTTAGAGCTCTTAGGAACAGAAGTAGATTTTAATTGTTAGCAGCAATATGATCTATTCTTTTTCTTTGAAGTCATCTGGATTTCCCTTCCTGGGTTGAAAATTTTCAGTTTATGGCAATTATTTGCTTCTAAAGCAGAAACTTTGATTGCCTGTTTGGAGGTCTTTTGGATGATACTGTATGTGTTGGTTACAAGGTGAGTTTTCTGTAGCAGGAGGCTGCATAACAGGCCATATTAATGTTCATTATAGGTGTAAGTTCTGAAATGAAAGCAGGCTTTGAGACTGGAAGTAAATATTAATTCACATTTTAAAGCAGGTGGTAAGGGCATATTGGGTTTTTATCTCTAGACCTTGTCTGTCTGTCTCTCTCCTCTGTGTGTCTCCTAACCTCTCCTCACTGTACACTAACTCCCGTCCCAATCCTGTGGTTTTGAGTTGCCTCTGTCTGCTTATCTGATCCTGAAGGTCAGAACCAGATTTAGCTCAGAAGTCTGGGGTTCCTGCCCTGCAGGATGTCTGCCTCATGGCACAATCAGTCATGGACCAAGTGACAGTTTGGTTCAGCTTGTGGCCATTGGCCACACCTAGGCCTTCCTTCCAAACTAGCCCTCACCCCATATAAGCTTCAGCCCCTGGCAGCAATAGGCAAGAGGGGTTTTGTATTCTCTTAACAATGATAACGATGATAATAAAAAATAATAGGAGTAATAATAATAGTCAACACTTGTGAGGTGTCAGGTATTGTTCTGAACACTTGAAATACATTAAGTCCTAACTCCATGAGGGAGGACTCTTATTAACTTCATCTTACAAATGGGGAAACCGAGGCACAGGTAGGTTCTGAAACTTGCCCAGAATCATGCAGCTAGCAGGTAGAAGAGCCTGGATTAAACACAGTCTGTCTGACTCTCCAGAGGTGCGCAGCCTCATGCCAGGCCTGGCTTTGGTCCCCATCACGTGTGGGATGAGATTCGGTTCCCCTGCAGCTGTGGAGCCTCCTGAACTGCTCCCTTTTCCAGATGGGGAGCTCACAAGCCCAGGGTTTTGGCCCTGCTCACCACTAGGATTCTCTGCTCTGTTTTTGATTGCTGAGAGGGTTAGCTTATTTCTAAGTCTGCCTATGTCTTCTTAATTCTTCTCTTCTATTTTCTCTTGCACTGCTACGTGTTTGGACCGAAGTGATCCCTCAGAGGATAGACTCCCAGGCTGTCTTGACTGGAAGTGTCCTTTTCAGTGGAATATATTCATTTGTTCACTCATTCATTCATTCATTCATTTGGTATTTCTTGACGGCCTGCCTCTGTCCGGCTCTGTGCTGCGTGGACAAAGTACAGTGTCCATCCTCAGGGAGCTTAGGGTCACCTGTAGGAATTAGATATGGCTTCTGTGCTGTGGTCAGTGCTGTAACAGAGGTTTGACCCTGGCTGGGAGTTGTGAGGGAAGACAGAGAAGACTGTGGAGCTGGGGCTGAAATATACCTTCTCCAGGTAGACAAACAGAGGAGAGAGAATTACAGGCAGATAACCAGCGTGTACCCAGGCTCTAAGGTGTGGGTGAGCATCGTGAGCTGGGGGCTGGCCAGTAAAGTGCACGCATAGGGTGGGATGACACGAAGCTGGACAAGGAGGCCAAGCGCAGAGCTCAAAGGGCCCTAGGGACCTGGCTAAGGAGTCAGGATTTTATTTTGTGGGTGATACACATGCCATTAAATAGTAACAACCTATGAATTTGCTATTTGGGTCATTTCTTTTTGAGAAAATTGTATTTTCCACTTGTAAAGCCAGTAAAATATGAAGTACACTCTTATATCCTCCCATCCTTTAAGAATAATGCATTAAAATTTAGAAGGACATAAAGCAAACAATCACAGGTTTGAAGAACTTTGGAGGAGGGTAGCTATTTAAATAAACTCTTTTGAGATTACTCTTGGAGTGCTTTGGAAGTCTTTAAAAACTCTGCCAAAAGATATTTAAATATCCTCCCTAGTGAACTTTTCATGAATATGGAAAAATAGTGGGTTTCTTTTTTTGCTCTAAAGGTTTTGTAGTTAGGGAATATTTTGGAAATTACTTTAAAATTCCAGAGGCTATATGTACTTTAAAAATATGATTCTCTGCATGTTTTTCTCCATATCTTTTAATTCTCACTTCTTCATTGAAACCTTCTTGTAAAAATACAAAGAAAGCTGGCGGCGTACCTTTTATTGTGACCTGTAAATGAGACCTGATCTTGAGACATAATCAAGTTTTAGCGTGTGATGACATGAAATATCTTTATGTAAAATGTCCTGTCCTCCTGGAGGCTCACGTAGAAAATGCTAGCACTGTAAAAGCTTAGGATTCACAGTTTTTCTATTCTTTTTGGTCATAGTCGTGGAAAGGCCTGCAAGACAAAGTAAAACACAAGAGCCATTTTTTCCCCCTTAAGTGTTTATCTTGGTTAATCGTATCCTCTGCATAGCTAGCATAGATCATCCAACTGCTTCATTTCCAGCCCCATCTGGCTGAAGGCCCCAGGTCTTATAAACCGCTGGTAAAACTTCAGCCTGTGCTCTGTTCCAGGGATCGACAGCTCCTTGAATCCCACAACTAGCGAAAAATGATTTCACCCGAAGAAGCAATTACAAATTATTTTCGTTGTTCCTCATTGTCTTGATGCCAGTATCAAGCACTTTGTGACCAGACATTCTGAATTTACACAAATAGTTGTTCCCAAGCAGGAGCCCATTATCTTGTTATAATTTTCAATTTCCTTCCCATTCTCTTAATTGAAATGAAGTTACTCCTGCTGCTTTTAGGCGGTGGAAGCTTTATGAATATCCTAAACTCTCAGCTGCATGATTTTTTTTGTCTTCCCAGCTTTATCTGGTACTTCTCTGTGTGGGCTATCTCTTGTTTCTGCCCCCAGCATGATGCTATTAAATACGTTCTATCAATCCAGCCTGTGTGTGATGGCACAGCCCTGATTAGCCTTTTTGGATTATTTTGATTTTGAAATTAACTAGTCCCCTAGTCTGTAAGTCATTTATTCCAAAATGCCTAGTAATCAAAATAATAACATTAATGATTTTCCACCACTTAGGCCCACTATGTAAATTAGCTCGTGGAAATAGCCTGAAAAGCAATATGACTGAATAGGCCTGTTCTTACCGTGTTGACCAAATGATTTTGTAAAAGTCCACCCATTTCAAATTTAGGCCAAAACCCCCATGGAAATAACTTTACAGTTCAATTAGTGGGAGATAAATTGCATGATGCCTGTAATCAGAAAAACTGGCATAAACTCAATGTTCAATTACTACTTCTAACCTCTTCCTACTTTCTGATGTATCCTTTAAAGCCAGTGAGGATTCAAGGATGATAATTAATTTTTAGGGTGAATTAGAAGAAGTAATCTGGCTAGAATCAGAGCTGATTTTCAGCTAGTTCATATCATTGTGGCCAGTAGCCACATTAGTTGTTTATGATTTTCTAACTGGTCGGTGCCACTCTTCATTGGTTCTAAAAAGTTTTGAATTTTTTACTTGCTAATAATGCCATGTATTATCTTTATGCATATTTTAACTACATTACATCTGTACTCAAATCTATATGCACTTATATTATATACACCTGTACTTGCTGGTTTATATATCAGTTTTCTCTACTCTATCCCCAGCACCTACACATGGCCTGTCACATTGTTGTGCTCAGAAATGTTCTTAGTTGAACAAATGGAAACACATAATCTGTTTTGTTTCAGTCTGTTGTACACCTCACATCAGCTTGGATTGGTGTGTTATCTTCTAAGTTTTGTTTTATAGAGTGATTTCATTATGCATATGTTTTTGTTGAAAGTGACTTAGAATATTGAAATAGGTAATTTACAGAATTGAAAAAAGAAGAATTTTAAAGACTAAGGCAAAGTCAGGGACTTCAGAAATTGGAACCAGGCACACAACCATACACAACACTCTCTCTGCATCTTTCAGCTCTAATTCTTCCAGCCCCTTGGCTTCATTCTCCCTTATTGCACACAAACTTCCCTCCGGTGTGGGGAACGTGGCTGTAGGCAGCTCCTGGATCATATCCTTTTAGCCCAGGAACATGAGAGTAAAGAGAACTTTCCTCTTTTAACTTTAGATTGAAAAAAAAATCAGAGGGAAGGATTCTGATTGGCCCACTTTAATATCCTGTGTCTACCCTGTGGACCTATCATGGCCAGGGAATAATGATTTATGATTAGCTGGGTACAGGCCTACCTCAGTGTTTAGAGGTGTAATTTTGTTACAGGAGGAAAAGAGGATTGTCTGTGAACCAAGCCGTTATCCCAATTTGTGCCTACAACGGTTAGAGTGAATCAGACTTACAAAGTAAAATCAGAAAAGACCTTGATCCTGGGTGGTCCACCTTTGATTGAAAAGAAGACATTGGTGCCAGAGAGAAATGAGTTTCTATCAGGCAATTGGGTCTAGCAGGAGAAGGATGGTATCCTATAGGGATACACCTGAAGGGGATATCATTCATGTTGGTATTTCAATTTGTCCTTCCCTCAATTGTACTTATCACACCTGCGATAATAATTTGTTCACAAATCTGTGATGTACTGTGAGCTACTTGAGGTCCAGGATCATGCCTTGTTCGTGTTTGAAAATATTCATGTTCTGACATGAATGCTCCACACTTGCCAAATGAGTGACTTTAGGAAGTATAGTAGTTTCACACAGAGTTGAGGCACCAAATGCAAATATAGTTGGATTTTGCACGTCTTTTATTCTAGAATTCCAAAATGAAGATTTTAAGGTGAATAAACTTTTCTCCAGCAGATGGAATTGTCTGTTCACATTCAGGGAGCTCGTGTCCTCCCAGGGCAACCATTTCTATTACTCTGAATGTGCTCAATCCCTTCCTGTGTTGGCCCAGAATCTACTTCCGTGTCGTCTCCCCGCTTTGTTCCTGATGGAGTCATCAGAAGGACTGCGTGGAGGATATGACTCTTCCACTTGCTAGCCCTTTAGATATTTGGAGATAGGTGTTGATGTTCACCTTGGTCTTTCTCCAGCTAAAACATCCTGATTCTTTCAACCATTCCTAAGAGAGAAGGATTTCTGGCTCTTCCCATCCTCCTTACATTCTACCTGTAAACTTTTGGGTGTTTCAGTGGTCACTGAATATGAGAGGCCTGGAACCAAACACAAACATTGAAGATGTGGTTTAACTTGTGCAGAATTTACTATGGGATGATTATACCCTAGGATCACAATGAGTGATTTTGGAAGTGGAACCTTTCATTAAAGGAAATATTACACAAAAACCACTTTATATAATAGATAAAGGGGGATCTTTTCTGGTTGAAGGGAGTTTTCTGGTTCACTGGTCAGATGAAGAGAGCCATCTGCCCATGCTGTCCCTCCTTATCTACTGTGGTGGCCACTGAAACATTCCGATGGGACTTTGAGGGTTTTGTGGCCCACCTCAATCTGAAAAATGTATCATTAAAAAATGTATTACAGGGGCCGGCCTGGTGGTACAGCGGTTAAGTTCATACTTTCCACTTTGGAGGCCCGGAGTTCACCGGTTCGGATCCCGAGTGCAGACATGGCACCGCTTGGCAAGCCATGCTGTGGTAGGCGTCCCACATATAAAGTAGAGGAAGATGGGCACGGATCTTAGCTCAGGGCCGGGCTTTCTCAGCAAAAAGAGGAGGGTTGGCAGCAGATGTTAGCTCAGGGCTAATCTTCCTCACACACACACAAAAATAATGTATTACTGATTTTTATGAATGGAGTTCAAGTTTTCAGACTCAATATAGGTTATATTAAGTGCTACTAAAATTTTCATATGGACAACTATCAAGTTACCTCTCTCCATCTCATAGTGCAGGATTTTTCATGTTTTCCTATTAAATTTAATTTTCTTGATCTATATTTCAGCCTGTCAGGATCATTTTGGGTCTTGATTTTGTTATTTATTTTTTATCTTTTCCATCTTACCATAATCTGGGTCTTTGGCAGTGTGCTACTTATGTGGTATCCAATTATTTTGATAAGTTTATTGAAACAAATAGGAGTCAATGAGAGAGACTCTTCTTCAAATTAACACCTGGACACTGATGAGCTTTTTTTTTGGGGGGGAGGGTTCAAAGGTTTTGTACACAACATTCCTTAAACTAAACAAACTAAACATCTTCCATCCCAGAACTTTCTATCTTGATCAATGTCATCTCTGTCCACCTACGCCTGAAATCTAGGCACAATCCTGACTTCTTCCTTCCCCTCACCACATATTTCCAGTTGTTCACCATGTCCTGCTGATTTTACTTACTAAATATTAGGAAAGTTCCCTGATTTTCATCTTTCTCCCGCAGTTCTTATTTAGGTTTTCCTTTGCTCTCAACAGGCAACAGTAACCTCCTAACAGATGTCCTTGCTTCTGGTCTTTCCCCCTGAGTTCTGCGTTGCACTCATTTCCAATGTCATCTCTCTGAGAAAGATTTGACGATGTGTGGTTCGCATGCTTAAAACCCTCCAGTGGTTCCCTGTCATGTGCTGGACAACGTCCAGGATCCTCAGCATAGCACTCAAGTTCACAATCTGAGTCTTTTGCATCGTCATCTTCCAATACTCCCTAAAGTGGGCTTGTTCTTTTAAGATTCAGCTTAGGTGCATTCCTTCCCTAAGATATTCCCCGAACCGTCTCCTGTGGTCTGCCTCCTGCTCCCGTCTGAGTCCAATTTATTAGTCTTTATCTATATACCTTCTTGTATATACCTCTACCTTTGTTATGTATCTATATACCTTTACTTCTATACCTTTTATTAGTCTTTATCTACGTGCCTTTGTGCAGAACTCTATTCACGTTTTATGTCCATCCCTCACTAGATAGCGACCTAGTTAAAGGCAGGTTCCGTCGCTCACTCATTTTGGTATAATTTGCATTTAATCTGGTCTTTAGTAAATACTCAGTAAATATTTGTTGAGTGAAATAATGGATGGATAAGCCTACTTACATTCACATAATCATCTTATTTCCCAACTCATGTGCATCATATATGTCATTTTACCGTCATATACACATAGATATGTGGACTAGTGAATCCATGAACTATTATGTTGAAATGCAAATATTCTAGGTTTGATGTTTTCCTTATCTATCAAACTAGCAATGCTGTAAAAAAAAAAATGAAAGAAAGAAATTTTCTCATTAAGGACATGCTAAGTGAACTTATTTTGGACTTCATTCTATTATGGCATCCTTTCCTAAATGTGCATGAACAATTCTGGAAGGAGTGGATGTCTCATTAAACTGCCTGACCGGAGAGCACTTTTTACCTGCTTCTTTCTTTCCGATAGCTTCAAACGATTAAACCTGAGGTAAAATAAGATGGATGTGTTGGCTCCTCCCTGTGCCTTCTGTCAGATGTGCCTCCTGACACGAAGCAGCTTGTAATCTCATCGGGGGAAGGAGACATATCCTTGAGCTAGGTGACAGTAAATTCAGCAAGTGGTCAGATATCAAAAAGAACGGCACCAATGATAAGTGCTAGCATTTTTATGAAGCAGTGGTAATTCAAACAAACCAAAAGCAAGAACCAGCCACGCCGCATAAGAATGGGCAGAGGCTCAGTTTGTGAAAAGTATAGGTTATTTATGAAGGGAATCAGGCAAAGGTCCAGAAAACCAACTCTCCCTTGGTTTTATGTTGAGCTAATTGTGAGGCTAATTGTATTATTCTAGAAATGAACATAACAGTACACCTAAATTTAAAAATTACATAGCGTTTGGAATAGGGGCAGACTGATTTATCAGAATTTTCTCGCAAAGTCTGATGGCCATCGTAATCAGATAGGATTCCTTGCCTACTGAGTTTGTGTCCACTTGAAAACACATTAGAAATAGAAAAAGAAAAAGAGTTTGACATAGGGAAAACCATCAAGTGCAGCCCAGGACCGTCCTGCTCTAATGTGCTTCAGACCGGGAGAGCTGTTTCCCAGGTTGCTCCTGGGCAGATACAGAAAGGAAAGTTTGCTAGGTTGTCCCATGGCCAGGAGGAAGTGTCATTGGAAGCGAATAATACTTTTTCCAAGAGTTCCATTCAGTCATTCACATTTAGCATCTATTTTTTGAGCACTGACCCTCTGGAAGGCACGGTGTTAAGCTATAGAGACAATTCCATGGTTCCTAAAGCAACATTATGAATTGACTAGCTGTGCTCAACCCCCAAAAGAATATTTTATCTATCAAACAGATACAGCCTACTCTAAATTAAAGAGCATTGCCTGTAAGTGAGAAATATGGGTCTAGCCGTGCCTTGGGCAAATTATTCCACAATTCTGTTCTCAATTGGAAAATGAAAGGGTTGAGCCATTTCCTTTCTAAAATCCTTTGAGGCTCTAAAATATAATGATCTAATTAATTTTGATGGCCTTCTGGCTTACTCTTTAGTATTTGTGAGTTTGTTTAGTGCCTGAACATGCTGATTGAGTTGACTTTGTGAACTTGCACAGAAGACAAAGTTCTGAAATATGACGACAGCAGTGTGCTCGTGTAAACAAGAGAACACTCCTCTGTTTGTAGGGGAGGTATAAATTTTCATTGCTTAGGTGTTTCAAAACTTAATGAGTTAGTATTTATTGTGGGGCAGGAGAATAAACTATTTCTGTGCCTGGTTAATTGAGATGTGGTACTTTGGTTTTATGACATTTTAGATAAATAAAATTTTAAATGCACTGCTTGACTGCCTGATATTACTGATGTTTTAGAGGTGGCACAGACATGTATCTTTTTATATCTGTTACGGTGGATAAAATTGCTGTATAAAGTTTAAACTGCACCATCAACGAAATTGAGCATTTTAGTAAAAGAAATTTATATATGTGTGTTCGTGCATGTGTGTGTGTGTGTGTGTATACACACACACGAAATTACCGAAGTCACATAACAAATATTATATCGAAGTCATTTTTGAAAGGGAGTATTTTAATGTTCTCAGTGAATAATTTCTCTCTGCCTGAGAGCTACTGTTGTATCCTGGGAAATATTCGGAGGAGAAGATAAAATTATTTAGATTTGCGGCTTCTTGTCAAGGGAGGTGAAGGCCTTTTTATTATTATTATTAATGTGATGGGAATAGCTCCATCACATCGTGTCTCTGCACAGCATCCCGAGAACAACTTTTTCATCACATAAATAATTATAGTTCTGGTTTTTTAATGCCTCTCACCATTACTTCCCTTCCCCTCTCAATTACTTTGCCTTTGAGTGAGGAAGACAGCACTGTCCTCAGAGAAGTTTCCCCGAGGCCTGACAAAAGGCAGGCACTTGATGGTAGTGGTGGGAGGCGGGGAGAGGGCTCTTTCTTCGCCCCAACAAGACGCATGTCTGAGCGGGCTGAAAAGGAGTGTGTCAGGAAACAGGTGCATGTTTTTTTAAAAGTAAAGTTTTCTCGCATGTAGAAATTGCAGTATTTTTCCAGAGAAAGAATCTGCTTCTAACCTGGTATCTTTTCCTTCCTCACGGGCCTGCTTCTGTCACCAAGGCTCCTGGCCTGGTCTCAGAAAGAACGTCTCACATATGGTGGTACTGAGGGCTAGACAGGGCCAGAGTCCTCCTGGTGATACGGGAATGGGAAAGTCAGGTGAGATCCCTGCTCTTGGGAGGGAACATTCTCACGAAGGAGGCGGACAACAAGCCAGGAAACAGATAGAGAAATACACCCAGGTTGGATAGCTGCCATGGCTGTGAAGGGGACTCAGGAAGAGAGAGAGCTGTGTCTGAGCGCAGACAGTCTCACTGTTCCTGTTTCTGCATTTGGAAGTCTGCCTAAATGGAGGGCAAGTCACGGGTCAGGCAAAGTGTGTCTTCCATAAAGCCCCCTTTTCTCTGTCATTTTTGCCCCTCGGTGATGACTTCTTCCAGTTTCTCTTAGGTCCCTGGTGCTGGACCCTACTGTATTGAATGGAGCATGGCCTATACAGAATATTTGATAAGAATAGACTAGGGGCTGGCCCTGTAGGCGAGTGGTTAAGTTCATGCGCTCTGCTTCAGTGGCCCAGAGTTCCCCCGTTCGAATCCTGGGTGCAGACCTACACATCGCTCATCAAGCCATGCTGTGGTGGCATCCCACATAGAAGAACTAGAATGACCAACAACTAGGATATACAATTATGTACTGGGGCTTTGGGGAGAAAAAAAACAAAAAAGAGGAAGATTGGAAACAGAGTTAGCTCAAGGCCAATCTTCTTCTCCAAAAAAAAAAAAAAATTGACTAGACAGAGTGACAGAGTCTTAAGATTAAAAAATGCTGATGGTAATAAAGGAGAATATTTTAAAAGATCAGATCTAGTCTTTTTGCATTCAAATGAATTTTAGGGGGAGCTTTTGTAGCGAAAAAGCTTTAACCTCTTAACAGTTAATGACTTCCTCTATTTGCTTCCTCCTCAAGACCTTTGCACCAGCCATTCCCTCTGCCTGGAGAGAATGTTTCTCTCCTCAGATATCCATTCCTCATGCCTTTCAAGATTATTTAAATGTTATTTTTTCAGTGAGACCTATCCTTTCTACTCTATTTAAAATGGCATCTTCTTTCTAGCACTTGACAGCCCTTCTATGATATAATATTCCCGCTTATTGTGCTTATCATCTCTCTCCATCATCCCTCCTGCCCCCAAGCTCCACGAGGCCCAAGATTTCTGCTTATGTTCACTTCATATTCCTAGTACTTAGAACACAGCCTGACACATAGTTCGTGCTCAGTACCTATCGTTGAATTAACAAAAGATTTTTATTTTCACAACTGATAACCGATTGATTAAAAAGGCTGATTTAAGCATCTACAGTGGTGGCTTCAGCCTTGACTCCTGGCTCAATACTGGTGGAAGTAATCTGCTTAACAATCCCGGAAGGACCGTGGAAGTCAATGAGTCGCTTATGGATCCTCATCTAAAAGCCATCCCACGTCTTAGAGCCTTCATCACAGGGGGTTTTCTTGTCATGATTCTGAGTTGTGGTAGGCATCTGAACTGATCTTTTCCCTCTGAGACTTTTCCTTACGCCTCTGATCCAGTCAGCATGCACCTTCCCCAAAGATTTGACCTTGCAGCTGGTGAGAGTGATTCTAATTTGGTGACTCTCCCCTTCTGGTTCCACGGGTGTCTCTCTGGTATCTCTAAAGCCATGGCTGCGGTGCCGCTTTCTTACTTGTTCCTGGGGGAGAGTGAAGAGCAGTGAGTCAGGAGCAGGAGTGGGCAGATGGAGCTGCTGCAGCTGTGACAGCACCTTCCTCAAAGAGAAGAAAGATAAAAAAAAAACCAATGGGGGGCCGGCCCCATGACCAAGTGGTTAAGTTCAGTGTACTCTTCTTTGGTGGCCTGGATTCTGTTCCCGGGTGTGGACCTACACCACTCGTCAGTGGCTGCATCCCACATACAAAATGGAGAAGATTGGCACAGATGTTAGCTCAGGGCCAATCTTCGTCAGTAAAACAAACAAACAAAAACCAAACAAAAAAACCCCACAACTATTTCTCTTGTTCCTAACAGGAAAATCCCTTAGGAAAATTTCACTAGGGCGTTTTGTTCTGGGGAATTAGGGATTGGGAGAGAAGTGCTACACATGTTCCAGTCTAGGGGAGGGAAGGGAACATGGTCCAAGCAGCAGGCAGGGTGGGTGGAGAGGGAAGCTGGCCTCTCAAAAAGGAACTGGGAGCTGGATCAGCACCTTCTGGCTTCTCCTACAATGCTGAGAAGAGTCAGGGATAAGTGTGGACAGGGGGACTCATCCCTCTGGTTGTTTGGTTCTAAAGGACGTGAGTATAAAATAGCGTAAAGGAAAAATATTTACAATTCCCCTTCACTTACAGGTTGCATGAAGACATAGTCATAAGTATTGGGGATTTTTTTATCATGTTAGAATGTGAGTGTTCTGAAGCAACTGCTCCTGCAGACTAAACCAGCTTTTCTATTTGACTAGCTGATTTACTTTGAAAATGTCTTGAAAACCTTCTGCACTGTTTTTCTGAAAGATTTAATGGGAACGTCGTGGGCAGAATAATGGCCCCTCAAGACCCTCATCCTAATCTCCAGGATCTGTGAATATGTTATGTGACTAGGCAAGGGGGAATCAAGGTTGCTTATCAGCTGACCTTAAGACAAAGAGATGGGCCTGACTTCCCTTGGTGGGTCCAATGCAATCATAGGGTCCTTTACATGTGGGAGAAGGAGGCAGACGAGTCAGAACCAGAGAGATGACATTGTAAGAAAGACTCGATGATGATCCATTGCTGGCTTTGAAGATGGAAGGGGGCCAGGAGCCAAGGAATGCAGACGGCTTCTAGAAGCTGGAAAAGGCAAGAAGATGGATTCTCCCCTTGAGCTTGCAGAAAGGAAGACAGCCCTGCTGACACCTTGATTTTAGCCTGGAGAGACGCATTTCAGACTCTGACCTACAGAACTGTAAGATAATAAATGTGTGTGGTTTTAAGCCAACGAAGTCTGTGGTGATTTGTTACAGCAGCCATTGGAAACCGGTACAGAACGAGCAAGGGAAGACCCCTCTACGTGTTTTTGTCGTGTGTCTGCTTTGCAATGTTATGATTTCCACTATTCTCCCGGGCAAAATTAAAAGCCAAAAACAGAACCACAAAACACTTTAGAAGTCCGTGACTGTCAAACCCGGCGGTGGCCACTATAGAACTGTTAGGGAGGTAGACGTTCCTCAGGGATTGTGATCCGTAACCCCGTCCCTCCTCCATTGCCGCCATCTACCCTCTGAGTCACACCCTCACTTCCGGACGGTTACCAGAAGCCCACAAAATGAGGCCCGTGCTGCGAAGGCCTCCAGCCGCGGTTACTCCGCCAGGGCCTGGGTTAGGGAAGGAGATGCATGATGGAAAGGTGAAAAGTGAGTTCACGGTTCTGCTCTTGGAATTCTTCATTAGCAGATGCTTAAAAGTCAGCGCGCTAAAATTACTTGCAGAAGCTTATAAATATGAATTTCCTGTAATTCACATTTTATAAGAACTCCTATCAGCTGTATCACAGCTTGAAAAATACCAAAAATGCATTAGAAAAAATCTTTCTGTGTAAAACTAGATTGATCCCACATTTACATGGCAAAAGAAGGCCATTACGCGGCAGGCAGTAAAAGCTTCATTTCAGAGAGCTGGAGAAAAAACTCAAAATAATTCACTTCTACCCAGGCCCTTTGACAACTGTTAGACTTTTCCTTACAAAATAAAATGAAATCCCACCACCTGCTGCTTAAAATCTCCAATTAATGCTAGAAAAAGTGCCTTCATTTAAAAAGCCAATGTGTAAATTTCTCCAAGCCGGGTGCAGACATTTTTTCAAATTTACTGTAACCTTTTGCTACTATCTGCAGTAGGAAGAGGTTTCCAGATTCCAAAAAGAAGCCAGAACTGATTTTCACCTAATTATTTCAGAGCGAAACCCCTTTCTGATCATTCATGTCTAATCTGCTACTATGGGTGTCTAGTAGAGATCGTGAAAGAAGATGATTGAAGCTTCCCAATGTTCTGCCCATGAATTAAAACACAGGTGTTTTTGCATGAACCACAGAAGAGAGGGAAGGAGGTGGGAGAAAAAGAGAACAGTGTTCTTTCTTGCCTCGCAAGTTTCTTTTAAGATCGAATCGCAAGTATAAGAATCACCACCTTCAAGTGATTTTAAAGCAGTGAGCAAGTTCAGGTCTTTCATCTCTTCCTTCCCACCCTGATAGTCAGGTTAATGAGAATTTCCGAGGGGTAAGCCCTTGGACCTCTTTGACATGCCCCCTTCTGCTTATGAGATTAATCGAGGGACAGTCAGCTGTGAACATTGGGCTGGCAGGGTTGGCTGAAAAATGGGCAGGCTGGGTCATTTGCAGCATGTGCCCTTAGCAAAACCAGCAGGCCGACTCCGTCATTCTGTCTTCCCAGCCAGTTATCAGGGCAGGAGCTAGTATGGGAAGAGTTGCCAAAAATAATTGGGAGTTGTTGCTACACAGCAGGGAACTCCCGGCAGACAAGACCTGTCAGTGTAGCTATGGCTTGACCTAGGATGGTCCCAACGTCTCTGCTTGACTCTCAAGGCTCTCCGCTCCAGTCATGCTTTCAACTGATGCCACTTTATCTCCCACTACCTCTCCACATTAATCCAGGATGATTAGTCTCTTTAGTTAGGTCCCTTGACCATCCCTGCTGCTCCAATGCTCTGTTCCTATTTTTAATTCTTGCCTGGAATGTCCTGCTCCTCCATTGTTCTTTTCCAGAATCTACATACTCTGAAAGTCCAGAGGAAGGACAACTTCCCCTGGGAAGACTTGAGAATCCTCACCTTTACAAATCTTAACCCTTCACATTTACTTACTGAGTCGAAAACTGGCGTCTTAGATAGAGGTTGGTTTTTCAAAAGACATCCATGTTATTCATTGCTCAGTGAAATCAGCACATCATTCTGATGTTTTGTGGGTACACTGCCATCGTCTCAAATCCTCTTCCCTTGGTTTTTGCGATATTCCTGTCTCCTGCATTTCCTTCTTCCTTTCTGTTCCTTCTCGGTCTAAGAAAGATCAGCCCCCTTCTCTCTCTCTCTATCTTTAGGTGTAGTGTCCCTGAGAGTCACGTGATAGACTCCCTCTTCTTCTCTATCTCTATCTCTTCTTTTCTATCTCTATCTCTATGTCCCTGGAACACCGGCCCAGCAACCCAGCTACCTCCTGCATGCCTTCACTGATGTCACAGGATTTTCCGACTTAAAAGATTCTAAATTAAACCCATTCTTTTTGGATCCCCTCCAATTATGTCTTCCTAGTATATTCTACTCAGATGCCTAAGTGAGAGACCTGAGTAGCCTTTCAGCTGTGTTTTTTCCTGGCTGCATCCTACAGGATGCTGTTTGGTCTATTTCCAACATCTCTCTGGAATCAGTTTCCACCTCCTGACCCCACTACCATTGCCCTAGGTCATATCCTCTCTACCTATGAGCAGTCCTACCTCAGGTGTTCTCAGCCTCCAGGCTTGGTCCCCTTTAATCTATTCTTGACAGTCACAAACTATCATCTGAAACACAGATAAGATCATGACTCTAGCTTAGAAACTTCGGTAGTTTCTGGCTCACGAGAGTGGAGCCTACCTCTTTCACATAGCTTGTGTCTTGTCAGGTCTGCTCTTCTCTTCATTTTTCATGCCCATACAGGGATGGTCCCACCCTGTGAATGCCTTGCAAGAGCTTGCTCAGATTTCATTTTCTCTGTGAAATCTTCCTTGAGCCCTCAGTCAGAAATAGTCACTCTTGTTAAGGCTACCGTTAGCTCTTTGTACATAATTTTATTATGGTATCTATTGTATACAATGTTATTTATTGTGAATATGATCTATTTGAGGTCAAGGACTATGTCTTTTGTTCATCTGTGTATCCTGAATGCTAGCATAATACCTAGGTAGTGGAGGATGGGGGTGGGTATCAATGAAAGTTTGTCAATCAATAGATATTCACTTCCGATTAGAATACACATCCACTGATGGGCAAACATTGTGTTAAATTCTTTTTGTCCTTATACAATGCTGAACACACATGTGACAAAGAATAAATACTTGTTGACTAATTTGTGATTAAGACTGTAAGTGAGAAAAAGTGGAACAGTAGGAGACAGATGTGTGGCTGAAATATTAGATGTAAATTTTTCACGATGACATGTAGAAGAGTATAGAGACTTGCTGCATTCTGATTTGGTGTCATATAATGTTTTTACTGCCCTGGTATTAATGGGATCACATGATTTTAAAGCAAGAAATCAATTCCAGGATTTTTTGGGATTGTTTATTTAAGTTGAATTAGGTAGTCAAGTTAAAAAAGAAAAAGGAGTTTCAGACCTACCGAAGAGCTACAGTCTCAGAACATGTGCATTCATATGTGTGTGTGTGATTGCACAGGCAAAACTCCTAAGACTTTGTTTATGAATGTGTAGAATATAAGTAAGTCATGGACCTGCCAACGTTGGAAGTTCCATGCCATTTAATGAAGTGTTAAACAATCTGACTGACTAGTGTTAGGGGCTGGTTGTGAAGAGGAGCCAGTTAATATATTCAGTATGGTTGACTGACTTAGTAGTCTTGTTAATACTCAGTTTTTAATGCTCCTTCATGAACTTTCTATCCATCTTCATATGGATAGGTCTATCTATCTATTTACAGATCTCTATAAATATCTATCTTTAAATATTCGTAGATGGATATATATGCACACACATTTACATGCATGTATGTTTATCCAGTTAGCCTGCATGCTTTTCCAGATCAGGGACAAACTTGTTCATTTGTGTCTGCTCCTGTTCCAGATCGAACACACCTAATAAGTTGTTCGGCATGTAGCAGATGCTCAAGAATTACTTACTGACAACCGAATTATCTTTGTATATCTAATTGAAATGGTCCAAACATTTAGTTCCATTTTTAAAATTAACAAGAGCACCCAGTGTCTTACAGCAGCTGTGCATTTCCAAATTTTTGCTGCAGCACAGACTCAGCCACCATTAACAAAAATCTGCATAAGGAAGGGACCCCCGATTTGGAGGAGGAGACCTGAGAGCAGAAAATGTTTATGAATTAAAATAAATGTCTTCATTTTCATTACTCTCTCTATCTTCTTCTACTTGACTCCAAGAGGAATATTTCTAAGCACATATCAGGCAGAAACACTCACCCACACATTTATTATTTTATTGATTGTCTTCATAACTCTCTTAGAAGCTAAAGGTACAATAATGAGCAAGATACTCACAGCTAGATGAGTTAATGAGTCTTTATAGTGTGGGTGGTAAGTGCTGCCTCCGACAGAGGCAGGTCCAGGGTGCTGTGGGATCACAGAAGAGGGATGGCAGAAACCAAACGGAGAGGCCAGGACAAGCTTTCTGGAGGAGGGAAGTCTTGAGGGAAGTATGGTGAGTCAGGTCATTGCGAATGGCTGCATCATCCTTAGGACAACACTCTTGAGACGGGCTCACAAGATCTTCAGCTCAAGAGAACTGAGCAGATCATATTAGTAAAGACGCAAATCTCATTGCCTTCTGTGAAAGAACACCTTACTCTTGGTATCTCTAATTGTTCACCTGTAATTCACGCTTCATCATATTAGAATCGCTTTTCAGTTCTCAACTTTCCAATGAAAACACACTGGCACCGGTTGCCCTTGACTTCTGGAAGGTTAAATCCAATAGTCTCTTGACAGCTTCATCTTACTTGACCTCTTTGCCCCATGTAGGTGGCTCTGTCACTTAACACTTGTGTAATCTTGGACAAGTTACTTAAATGATCTCTGCTTCGAGTTCCTCAATTATAAAATGAGATCATAATAGTATTATTGTTATCATCACAGTCATATGAGTGTTAATTGAGTTAATATATGCAAAGTGCCTGGTACAAAGCAAGCATAATAAAGTATTATTGTTTTTGAACTCTTTTGATCATTCTTTTCTTTTTAAATCTCTCTGTTGATAACTTCCACAGCCCTCTTTGGCGCTCCTCCTACTCTCTGTGTCTTTCAGCCTTCTTCATTGACCCTTCTTGTTTATTCTGCCTCTCCTTAGATGTTGAAGTCTCAGGGTTTGCCCCCTGACATCCCAGGCCAACACACTGATGCACCCCCTGGGCTCTCCTGCCTCCCACTTTTCCCCAGGATAGCTCAAATCTAAACTGCTTCCAGAGTGGTCTTTCTAAAACTCAAATCTCAGCATGTTCCTCCTTTGCTTAAAACCCTGCCAGGGGCTCCCGTTTACATGACCAAACCCCTTGGCTTACAAAGCTTCTTCCCCCAGCTAGCCCCAACCTACCCTGCCAGGCTTCTCTCTCACCACCCTGACCCTTTACTTCCAATGCTTCACCCATAAGGCACCCTGGGCAGTTCCTCCAGCAAATCTGACCTAGTGGGCTTTATAATTTGCCTGGCCTTGCTCATGCTGCTCTTTCTTCCACACCAGCTTCCACGTCATCTCTTCCTTGCTCTTCTCTGTGCACCATCCTACCCCAAGCAGGTGTCTCTCAGACCTCTAAAACACCTGCTGTGCTGATTTGCATACGTTGCCATTTCCCTGGAGGGCAAGGACTGTCTTATCCTTTGTATCCTCAGCACCTAAAGAGCAGCCGCAGCAGCTGATACAGAGCTGGTGCTCAGGCTGTGAACAAATGAATGAACGGACAAACCAGTGGAAGTGCTTATGCGCCGTAAAGCTGGATCTCCAGCCCATTCCCAGTGAACCCCAGTGATGCCATTCCACGCTGCTTCTACCTGTTGGGAAGAAACCTTCCCACACTTTCTTTTTCTCTTTCCTGAGAGGGTTGATGGGAATCTGAGTGCTGAGTGGATAGCTGCAGATGATTCATATTCTCTCAATCCTCTGCATTAAGAGGAAGGTCAAGGTCATTTAATGCTTTACAGAAAGCAACTTCTCACTTTTATTTCCCACTTTTGGGAAAGCTCGGTAGAGTGAAGTTTAAGAACAGTTTTTGCTCTTAAACCCTTTCAAACGAATAGTAGTTTTCATGATTTTCTCTCAATTTTTGTTTGTTGTTTTAAAAATGCTGGTGTCTTGACTGGTCTTTTTTTTTTTTTTTTACGTTGGCATCTGAGCTAACATCTGTTGCCAATCTTCCTTTTTTTCCTTCTTCTTCTTCTCCCCAAAGCCCCCCAGTACATAGTTGTATATTCTAGCTGTAGATCCTTCTAGTTCTACTATGTGGGATGCCGCCTCAGCATGGCTTGATGAGCTGTGTCATGTCTGTGCTCAGGATCCAAACCAGCAAAACCCTGGGCCCCGAAGCAGAGCATGCGGACTTAACCACTCGGCCACGGGGTCAGCCCCTCAATTTTGTTTTTATTTGGAGGTGCCAGTTGGGTGGTTACATAGGCAAGTATGGTAACTATTGTCTAGTTGCCAATCCTCAGACACAGGATGATTTATAAAAAGCCTGGTTTGCATGATTCCTGTGCAGTGCAGTTTATGGCTTCTTTTTGCAGGCTAATAAATTCAAGAAAGTAAGTCAGATGTGCAAAACATTTACCTGGATTGTTTGCTTCACACAGAAATTTCTTTTGAGGGTTGTCTGTCGTATATCGTGCATTTATTTATTCAGTTATTAATTTGCCAGTGTGTACTATCTCTGACAGTTCAAAGGCTTTTCCAACATTAGGGTAAAATTGTTGCAACCTGCAAGAATCTTGTAATATAAATAAGTTGGGAAAGTGAGAGGGGATCCCTGATACACGAAAGACAGGTTTGTGGTTGCCGATTCAAGCGGAACAATGAAGCGCTCTCTGTGTTGGTGTAGAGTTAGCCCGCCTGCTCACGCATGTGCAGAAATGCCAGCCTTTCCTCTTCATCCTTTGTGACCATGCAAGACTGTTACATATGGTTTCATCATCTAGTTTTAAAATGTGCAGCTTAAAATGTATTTAAGAATAACACATGGTATGTTTAAATGTAAAACTGGACTGTATGAATATTCTTAGAATAGCATTCATAATGAAATCAATTCTGTTAGACACAGTTTCAATGATATTATGAACTCCTTCTTAAAATCTTTTCCCAAAAGTTTTCTGATATAGGTTTTCCAGATTCCATTTCAACCCAGCTGTGAAATTCATTAATGGATGCTAAATGCATTTGGCCACTGACTTTTTGAAGAGGAGTAAATTGATTTTTTTATACACACATACCCAAGTGAAAATATATACTTTAATCAGTCTAATTTTTCAATAAAAGTTAAGCTTTTGCCCAAAAAAGGGAAAGTATATTCAAATAAGCAAATATGATTGGAAATAAAAATAGTTTTATGATAAAACTTTGTGACTTCATATTTAAACAGTTACTCATTTTTTGATTGTTTTTGTGTTCTAGTTTATTCTACTGCCTTAGGGATATATTGCTATTATTATCATGTCTGTAGCTCAACTCATTACTCCCTTCTTATTTTTAACTCTTCTTTCAATGAAAAAGAATATACATAAGTTTTAGGAACATCTGAGGAAAACAGATATTTTTTCAGAATTTCTTTACCCTGAAATTAAATCTCTTGCTTTTCACTTTTGAGCTAAGAATAAAATTGTTATGGATGTTCTCATACTGTGCATTAGCGCATGTTACACTCATATCTCACATTAACATTTTTATTTCCACCGGGATTTCTGATATAATCAGGTATTAAACCTGTGGTTATTTTGGCAATTATGCCTTTTATGGAAGGATTCCAACAGTTAAACCCTAAGTTAAGAAAAAATATAATTTTTTTCTTTCATCTGGAAGAAGAATTATCTTAAAAGATGGTTAGAAGATTCAATAATAGGTTAAAATTTTTAAAGAAAAGCTTGCAGATGGAGTCCTCAAATTTCCTAAGCAAAAAACAGACGCAAATCTTTTCTTTCTCCAGTTCCCTGCAAGGCACACACCAGACTCAGACATGAAGCCTTGTGCTCTGTGCCTGAGTTACCCCAAGTTTAATTGATAGCTTTCTGTTCTCTATTGTTCCTGCAAAGCTGAATTTTTTACACTGTCCTACAATTTTGATTTATTTTTAAGAATATTCTCTTTTTCTTGGTTGTTTTCTTGAAGTGATCTCAAAACTACTTACCCTCCCCCACACACCCCTCCACCTCCCCACCCAGGCCCGCTATTTCCATTTTTAACTTTTGAATTTGTTTCTTCTCATCCAGAACTTAGGATGCAGCCTGAATATTCACAAGTAAAATAGCTCTCCCCTGTGACTCTTAAAACATTTGTTCAGGTCTGGTCTAATTGGTGTAAATTGCAGTTAATTACCTTAGTAGCACTGATGCTTCCTCCAAGCTTCTTCCAGGCTGGGTATCATTTAAAAGGCATCATGGTGGGAAAAGCTTGGTCCTGGCTCTGTGCAACCTTGAGCAAGTTATATAAACCTCAGGTTCTTTATCCATAAAGTCGGATAAAAGCACCTGCTTTGCAGGGAAATGGTGAGGAGCATGCTTAGCATAGTGCTCCGCACATAGTAGGCATTCAAAAAATCTAGATCCCTTCTCCTTCTCCTAGCTCCAGCTTGGGTGCTGTGTGGAGCCCAGCCATGTTGTATGTCATAGGCTTTGGGAGAAGTGACTGTGAAACAATCTCATAGCCTCTCTGTGTCAATATCTAAACTTTCTATAATGTGGTACTGATAGGATACAGAGAGTAAGTCTAAAAATTTCTGAGAAGTGAAAGACTTCTGGGGAGATGGCCCTTGAGTTGCATCTTGACTGGAAGAATGGACAGGCATTGTGGCGGTGAGGAGATTGCTTCAGCAGAGGTGGCAAGGTGAGAGATGAGCAGGAGTTGGTTGAGTTCAAGGGGTCAGAGGAAGGGAGGAGAGAGAAGTAGGAGCCATCCCACCTCCCCTGGGTCGCAGAGCTGTGGGACAAATTGTTGGAAAGTGGGAGTTAGGTCAAATTATGATGGTCTTTAGAAATTGAGCAAAGGAGCTTAGACTCAGCATGGAACACAACAGGGAGTGGGAATTCAGATAACTGCTGCCCTTCTTAAGTGACTTATCTTTCAGGATGGCAAGGAGAGAGGATTTTTATGCCATTGATTGTCTCCAGTGTAGTGAAGCAGTTTTTCAACTTTCTGTGACCTATTCTATAAAAAAATTTATATCATGAGCCAGTTCACCCACATATGTTTATGAGTATTTGTTTCATAAAATAACAGTTCTGTGAAACAATAGTTGCCTTTACTATGTGTCCTGCGTAGGGTTGACTATATAATTGGCAGGGTCTGGTGCAAAATGAAGACGTGGGACCTTTTGTTCAAAAAGCAGGAAAAAAGTGCTGTTAAACGTACTTAAATATATACTTTTTCCTTTCTTCCATGGTTTCTCTCTCTCGATTTGTCATGGTGGTTTTTATTTGCTGTTATTGTCATTCTAAGTAAAGAAAAATTAAATTAAGAAATTATTTTTTTCCTTTTTTCTGTTTTTTTTTTTTTTTTTGGTGAGGAAGATTAGCCCTGAGCTAACATCCACTGCCAATAATCCTCTTTTTGCTGGGGAAGATTGACCCTGAGCTAACATCCATGCCCATATTCCTCTATTTTATATGTGGGACGCCTGCCACAGCATGGCTTGATAAGCAGTACATAGGTCCACGCCCGGCATCTGAACCTGCGAACCCCGGGCCACCGAAGCTGAGCACGCAAACTTAACCACTACCCCACTGGGCTGTCCCCAGCTTAGGAATTTGTTAAGATGTATTTTACCATTTATCTTTATAATGTGCAACGCTTGTTTTAAATGCAAAATATAAGAGCGTTTAACTCATGCGTGGAATCACCAAAATTACACAATTTGTGTTTCTTACCTCATGCCTGCATTTACATTTTGTTCTTATCAGAAGAATGGAAATACTGTCTAAAATGAACTCAACTGTTTATTTCACTTCTCAATATGCACACATCCTACCAACACTCTCTATCTTAGGCATGTTGATGAGTAAGGAGGACCGAAAGGGGAAGGAACCATTCTATCCAAGATTGCCTTATGTTTCCCTTTCCTCCTGTGTCATTATCACTTTCAGCAGAAGTGTCTACTACAGGGAAGTAACGCAAGTAAGAAAGAGTAGGAATAATTTATCTTTGGTCTTTCTTACTTCTTAGAATGCCATTGCCTGCTCTCTTCCTTGAAAGCGAGTTCTGGTATTAATGGAAAGTGTGGCCTCTAAGGCAGCCAGCCGCTCACTACCCCTTATTCTGACACAGACATTACATGCTTGTCTTGTACTCACTTTGAGTCTGGACGAACTCCCACACATTGTAGGTCCACCTGAATTCTGTGCTTATGGGGCATCGCAAATACTATATGCGAATGGGTGGCAGGGAACCATGGGCATGCTTATTGTACGTGTATCCTTTTCTCATGAACATGCTCCCCCTTGTTGCATTGAAGTTCATTTACAAAAAACAAGTTCAAAGATAAAATTATTAAGAATTTCAAGATGATGATAGCAGAACATTAAGCCAAATGGGGGGCCCTTCTTAGAGTGGGGCCCTTTATGGCTGCACAGGACACATGCCCGTGAAGCTGACTCTAGCACCATAATCTATTTTTTATTTTTTTTGTATTTTATTTAAAAAACACTAGTTGTATATACTCTGGTTTCTCTTCAGATCATATAAATCTTTTGCCTTTTAAAAAACACTAGTTGTAAGCCATTAAATTGATGTCACAATCCACTAATGAGTCATGACTGGAGGATTAAGAAACCTGCCATTAAAAGCATGGTAAAGTCATTAAAAATGTGAACTCTGGTGTCAGATTAGTAGATCTGAATCCTGCTTCCACCACTTGCTATCTATGAACTTCAGAGTACCTCTGTTTTCATATATAAAATGCAGGTAACATTGGTAATTATCTCGTAAAGTTATTATGGGCATTAAATGAGTTAATACATGTAATATACTTAGAATGATATTTGTCATATAATAAGCATCCAATAAGTATTAGCTAATGATCATTAATATTGTAACTATTAGTAATTTACATTTGACTCTAGATAAATGCTGGGGAAAAATATTTCTTGACTGAACAATAAGCATTTCCACTTATTCTAAAATAGATATTTTCTTTGGTTTACTAATATTTGTCTTCTATCTTGACTGAAAGCATGTGAAATTTTATAATAACCAATGAAAATTAATTCATACCACACAATGCAATGGAATTACACTTAAAAATTACAGTGTAATGAAAAATCCAATGAAAGATTATTTTTGCCCCCTTCCCATAATTAAAACAAGTAGATTATTGGTATTTCTCATTTATCGATTTAGAAAGAAACAAGGATAACTGAAAGATACCATTAGTCAGAATTATTCCTTTTGGAATGAAGCTTTTAGATGATGAACTTCAATGATAGGTTAAAATGTGAGAGAAGAATGTCTTCTATCTTTACAAAAATACAGCATACATAGATTTATGTTGTAGATACTGACGAAATCCCTAAGTCATAACGCTAAATGGAAAGAGCACAGAATCTGGGGGATGCTCAGTCAGTACCTGTTAGTGGAGCAACGTTAAATCAAAGTGAGCAAGGTGCTGACTGATTTGTTTTGATAGTTTCATAATAAATAGCACTATTTTATAGCTAATTTGCACATTTCTCATCACTAACTGAGGCTACTGGGATGTCTTTTCACAGTGATGGCTTGACATTTTGTTTATTTGATTCTCTCAGATTTGGTACTAAATTGATATATAGTCACGTTATATCAATTGCTGATATATAGGAATATATATGGTTAGATAATCATCTTACAATGGAGTTCAATAGATTCATTTAAATGGATTTATCTCAGGCTGTTTAAAATAAAATTTGTAAAAGAGTAGACATTTCAGAGAAAAAGATCTTAGGCAAAAATTTGTTTTTATCTACCATTTATTGATAGCAATTCCTTGAATTGTAGACTTCATGCATAGTCAAAGATATGCTAAATTGAAGACATTGTAACTTCCCATTTTATGTTAAGATGGAAGATTAACCATCAATGAAAGCTGAGTTATATCTTTAGCAAGGCATCAACTCTGATAAAAATTTATCATCCTCTTCAAAAATTACCATGGAACAGATAGAAACACTTGAAATGCTAAACATTCAAGAGATCTCCCTTTGATTGTCTAAAGCAAATAGAAATGTACTTGCTGAAACAGTTACGTTGAAAATGCCCTCACTCAGATTTAATGAGCTATTCAGGCACATTACCTGTACCGATTAGATTAGATGAAAAGTTATCCAATCCCTTTATTCAGGATGACTGAATTGGACTGATTTGCACTGCATGTCCCTTTGCTCTGCGTGAGGACCAGAGTCGTTTCATGGTGATGCTTGCTTTCTACTTACAGTAGTATTGGCCTTGTTTAGTATATTATTTTCATATCCCTCAGAGACTTAATTTCTGCCTTGTGATTCCACTGGGGTTCGAACCCAGGACCTTCTGCATGTAAAGCAGACATGCTAACCACTACAGTATGGAACCACAGGACACTATTTGAAAGCATATTAGTACTAGTGGTTGAAAGCAAATGTTGGAGCCTTAGATAAGCAAATCTGTACTTTAATAATAATTGGGATTAATAACCAACTTTTGAAAATGCACATTCGGTCCATTTTTATTTTCATATTCAATCTAGCTATTTAATCCCTTAAGTATATACTGTACCTCTAATTTGGAAACAAATATTTAGAGACGTATTTCAGTATTCTACCTCAAGTTTATCAACTGAAGATAGATTTTGAAAATTTACAGTCCTGGTTTGTCTTTTGCCTTTGGTTTTTTAGAGATTCCTTGCGTGAATTCTTAGTAGTCTTCTGGAACTAAGGAGTCTTTTATTTCTTTCTCTGAAATGACTGTTAATGACCATACCAATAGAATGCTTTCACTCAGGTGAGTGAGTTGAAGGTGCCTTGTTTCCTGGGGTGGGTCTGCTGTGTAGGTTTCTCTCCTTCTTGCTCTATCTACTCCTAGTGCCCTACTCCTGGCAGCCAGAGTACCATGTTGTAATTCATTTAGGTGTTTTAGCTAAGGTTCAAACTCCAATAAATGTCTGTATAGCAAGAATGATTGGCATTTTCATGAAATACGGTTCTAGTTAGATTTATATCATCAAGATGAAGATGGTTCTCTTGGCCGTGAGTGAATGGGCATTGTTTGAGTTTCTGCAAGAATGCTTCAGTTTCATTAGACATGTTTGTGCATTATGGATATAGGTTTGGCAACAGCTTTATGGTGCCGACATGTGTGACAAATTAATTGGAAGGCTGGAGCCAGAAGAGTTGGGATTTAACCCCCTTTCAGCCCTTAATACCTCTGTGGTCTCAGGCTTCTGAGTTAGGTTTTACAGGGCTATGGTCTCTCTTCTCCACTTCATAGCCAGTCATCTTGAGTCGTCTACACTGCCTGACTTTACTTCCTCATCACTCTTTTATTTTTATTTTTGCTGAGGAAGATTTGCCCTGAGCTAACAGCTGCTGCCAATCTTCCTCTTTTTGTATGCAAGCCACTGCCACAGCATGGCTGCTGACAGATGAGTTCTGTAGGTCCGTGCCTGGGAGCCAAACTGGGCTGCTGAAGCGGAGCATGCTGGCCTTAACCACTAGGCAACCAGGGCTGGCCCTCATCACTCTTTTGTACTACACCCCAATATAACCTGATTTTCATGCTCCACTGAAATCGCTGTCACCTGGGTGACCAGATCATTAAGATGCCAAAACTGGAGGATACTTTTTAATAATGATTACTCATTTGTTGTTGACTTCCACTTTTCCCATGGCTTCCTCGACAGCTCACTCTTCTATTTTTTCTTGTACCTTTTGCTGTTTCTTTTAAATCTTTGTGAGTTTCTCTTCTACCCATCCCTTAAATATTGTTTCCTAGAATTCTGTCCCTAGCCATTTTCTCTTCTCATTCCAAGTTCTCATCTGGACCCATGACTTTATTTACCAACCCTATTCTGACAGTTCCCAAATATATTTTCTCATCCTAGAACTTTATTTCTAGTAACAGACTTAATTTCCAACCACCCTGGACATTTCTATCAATATGCTTAATGGGGGACTCAAACCGAGATATCAGAATCAGAACTCAACATCTCCCTTCTCACCACTGCGTTCCCTTCCTTCCCATGGCTCTATCAATAGCACTCCTACTCACTTAGACACCCCCGCCATAAGAATCTTAGAGTCTCCCCTCGACTCTTTCATCTCTCTCACTCCCACAATCAGGCAGTTGTGGAGTCCTATCAGTACAACTTTTAAGTGTCTCTTGTGTCCCCTCCTATCCATCTCACTGCCATTGCCTTCTTTCAGGACCTGCAATGTCTTGTGTCGTGCCACAATCCAGAGAGCAGTGCCTGTCCCACTCACAACGGGTGCTGCATGTGGACTCTTGTGCTTCACAGTCTCATAACCCGTCGTTCCATGCTTTATTTCCCATTCCATTTCTTTTTTTATTGGTGAGGAAGATTGGCCTTGATCTAACATTTGTTGCCAATCTTCCACTTTTTTGTTTTTTCTCCCCAAAGCCCCAGTACATAGTTGTATATCCTAGTTGTAAGTGCTTCTAGTTCTTCTATGTGGGATACCACCACAGCATGCCCTGATGAGTGGTGTGTAGGTCCGCACCCAGGATCTGAACCAGTGAACCCTGGGCCACCTAAGCGGAGCATGCAAACTTAACCACTAAGCCACTGGGCTGCCCACCCCTCCCATTCCATTTCTTTAAACTCCCCAGGCTACCAGCCTTTTGTTGCTTCAGTCTGACCCTCATTCTAGGCTTTCCTTTCTACAATCTCAGCTAGTCTTCTCACTCTGACCTGGTATCTCTGCCTCAGCAGTATCATCCTGGAGGGCCTTGAGTAATACCTTCCATATCTTCCCATCTACGCACAGCCTGCCATGAATCCTCACCCCCTTTCATCTAGGCAGCCCTCTTTCCAGGACGCCCCCCAGCTCTGTGTTCCCCTTTCCCTGCTTAAAGTCCTTCAGTTGCTCTTCATCATCTTCAGGATCAAGTTCAAATTCTTGGTTCTCTCAGACAAGGTTTCCTGAACCATTCCCTGCCTCACCCGCCACTCCCCAGCCCTGCAACCTTGCTGCAGCCGTGCTTATCTGACTGCAGTTCTTGGAATACACTATGTGTTCCAATGCCTCCAAGTCTTCCCATATACTGATCTAGAAGGCCCTTCCTCTGCTCGTCAATGACTAATTCTGTTCCTCTTTCGATTTGCAGCTTCTGTCTCTCACTCAGAAGCCTTCCTTGACTGACTCCCCTACCCCATTACCCTTTCCTAGTTCTATGCACTCTTAACAGCCTGTGTAGCACTTATCATTCTCTGCTGTGGATTTTTCCATTTAAATTCTCCAGTAGACAATAAGCATCCTGAGGCCAGTGCCTTGTTCATCTTTCTATGACTGATGTCCAGCACACGCTTGAGCATGAGGAGGTTCCGTGAATATTGGCATAATGAATGAATGAATGAACAAAAAGTTGCGGAACTTGAGTACTACGTATTTCTGTTATATGCAAGTACTCTGTTCGTTATCATGATACATTTTCTAGAGTAGAGAAGTAGTTTAAGTATGACTAGCTCTTTTATACACTGGAATACACAAGGTCATTTGGAAGTGGTTGGACTAGCCAGAATTAAGAACAGGAATCGTGAATTTTAGGCCACTTATTAAGTAATGCTAAGTCACTAGAGGAACAATTCAATTATTCTGATAAACCAAAACTAATTTGCAGTATAATTTTTCTAAGTTTACAAAATTAGAATGCAAAAGTAAAGCTATATATTCTTCTGGGTTAGGTAAATCTACTCAGAAGTACTTTATTATTCTCAGTCCCATGTATCTGATACAGACTTTAGAAATTATATCAAAATTTATATAGATTATAAAATAATTAAGGATCATGAATTTTACATATTGTAAATGTGTGCTTTATTGTCTGTACTCTGAATGGTTCTGATTTTGATGAAAATCTAAAACATTTGTGTCTGAAAAGAATAAAATAGAAATGTAGGGATAAGAACAAAATTACCCGTGATCTGGGGAAATCAATGATAATAATCCTACTTTTCCTTTCTGTTTACACTTAGAAAATTTTATTACACCCATTTAAAGTCAAGGTAAAATAACCCTGATGGTTAAGATCAAGTCTATGAAAAGAGTTAATAGTCAAATTTAAACATCAATTGCTTAACAGATGATGTTTAATACCCTGGAGTGGGAGTCAGGGAATAGAAAGAAGGCAAATATTTCAAACTGCAGTTAAGAAAACTCACCCTACTTAAGTGAATGGATAAGGTTATTTTCATGTAATATTCTAAATTGCCAAAGAAAAGTATCACTTATGATATTCTTGTTTCTGTAAAGAGTTTCCATTTGAGTTTATGGGACATAATAAAAACACATGAAGAAGATTAGTGATTAAAAAACGTTTGGATTATATGGCTGCACTAAATTAGATGCGCTCAGAGCATTCGCTGTTATTTGATTAGTTTTTGTTTTCTTCCTGATGATAATATACATTAATTCAGAGGAGTGGTGTGACGAGGGATATTGTACAAGTTGTAACAAAGATCAAAGGAGTGTTGGCCAATATCCTCTCCTAAGGAAGTGTTATTACATGTGCATCTGCTCTTCCTCTCTACCTCACTACTTGCTAAACTCCATAAAGACTGCTGTAGACCAGGTCAGCTTTCTGGAAGTGCCCTCTTTAAATTTCAGTAAGATGTTGTGATGGCAACAATCTGTATCTATGAAGAGTTTTATTAGAAATTCAATTTATTTCACCTATGATTGTAGTTGACATTAACATTACCTAATTAAAATCATTTGTATATCACCTTCTTACCAATTTTACTTTAATTCTGCCTCTGGTAACTGATGTGACATGTAATAAGTACATGATTTTCCTTGTAAATAGATTGATATATTTTTTCTTCTTAGAATATTATCTTATATACTGAAAGCCATAAATACTTGTGTCCCACATTTTTCTCAGTAATCTACTAGGTTTAATGAGCTACATTTTAAAATTAACATTTTGTTTTCAACATTTTTTTTTTTTAAAGATTAGCAGCTGAGCTAACATTTGTTGCCAATCTTCCTTTTTTTTTTCTTCTCCCTGAAGCCCCAGTACATAGTTGTATATTCTAGTTGTAGGTCCTTCTGGCTCTGCAATGTGGGACACCACCTCAGCATGGCCTGATGAGTGGTGCTAGGTCCACACCCAGGATCTGAACCAGCGAAACCCTGGGCTTCCAAGGCGGGGTGCACAAACTTAAACCATTTGGCCACAGGGCCAGCCCCCTAACTTAACATTTTACTGAGGCAGTCTCAATAGTAAATCAAAGAAAAATGTTTATAATCACTTTAAATTTTCTTGCTGACATATCGGGCTTCCACTTAATAGATATCTAACATTTCCATAAACTATTCAAAACTGGGCATTATTCTGTTATTTTTTTTCTTATTTACCCTAATGAGTTTCAATCAGTTTTAAACACTGAACATACTAAAATATGGTTTATAATACTATTTAAAAATAATTTTTAATAATTTTGGTGAGAAAGTATCCTTTAAACAAGATTGTTGGGCTTAAATACTGATTATCATCAGTTACATGAATATATCATTCATTAATTATTTGGTAACTTTCCTTGCTTGCAAACATTAAAGTATTACAATGTTATGCAACTGAAATACCGATGCACTGAAACTAGGAAATGCTTTCATTTCAGCTGTTCTAGTTGTGGAGAGGCTGAAAAAGCACAAACATTTGTTTCCCATTCCTGTAGGGGAAACAGATTCCTATTTATTACGAACTACACAGTAATGATATGACTGCCCTACCTCAGCAGCTCTGCTTTCATTTTTAAAGCAATAAAATTCATAAGGGATAAGTGAAAAATAATTGAGGAGCATTTTTAGTTTTACTAGAGTGTTTGCTATTGCTTTACTGTGTAATATACACTAAAATGTCTATTCATGATTCAAAGAATAAAGATTAGAGCTGAATTTGGATGCAGCGTGCATTCAAGCATTGAATTTGATCCTTAGTGTAGTAATTGAATGAGAGCAGTATTGTATATCAAATTTATCCTTGCTCTTAGTTTGTTAGTGAATGGCTTTTATTACAAAGGTTTAAGGGTTTGGGAAGACTTAAAAAAAATTGAATCCCTTTTCTTCTGGCAGATGTGTGGGTGTCTGCGGGTGGTGGTGGAATTTGCACCTTGTAGGGGAGAAAGAGAAGTAATAGCAGAGAAGGAAAACAAAAGGCAGTGGACTCGTGGGAGATTTTCTGACCACTGCCTTCAGAGCAGGAGGAGCAGAGGGAGTCTGAGCTGTCTGCCCTGGCCCTGCAGGTGTCTGCAGGAGTCAGAAAGGGGGTTTGCCGTGGCTGCTGCCCTGATATTCTCTCTAGACCATGATTTTTGGACACATGGTGTATTAGTTTCCTACTGCTGCTGTAACAAATTACCGCAAACTTGGTGGCTTAAAACCACATACAAATTCATTATCTACAGTTCTGAAGGTCAGAATTCCAAAAATGGTGCTGAAATCGAGGTACTGGGAAGGCTTTGTTCCTTCTAGGAGCTCTAAGGGGAGAATTTGTGTCCTTCTCCCTTCCAGTTTTTAGAGGTTGTCTATAATTCCCTGGGTTATGGCCCCATTCCATCTTCAAAGCCAGAAATGGCCAGTCAAGTCTTCCTCACCCAGCATCGCTCTGACGCTGATTTCCTGCCTCTCTCTTCCTCCTCTATAATCACAAAAGTCCTTTGTGATTGAGTCCATGTGAATAATCCAAGATAATCTCCCCATCTCAAGGTCAATTGATTAGCAATCTTAATTCCGTCTGCAACCTTAATTCACCTTTGCCTTGTAATGTAACATGCTCACGGTTTCTGAGCGTTAGGACGTGGACATGTTTGGGGGCTATTATTTTACCCACTACACAGAGCATAATTTGTTGATCCTTGTGTAGGTTGTACTGCAATCTTCCTTCTCTTCAACCCCCTTTGACTCCTCTCCATTCAAATGCTATACTGCCGAATGTAGACAGATGGGGGCAAAAACTCTGTAACGACACAAAGAATTGATGGACTGGACCAATGGCTTTTAAATTGTGTGCTCCTTTCCGTTCTATCTCAATGCAGCAGATATTTTTGAGTGCCTGCTCTTCATTCTTTCAACAAATACCTTTCGAATACCTATGTGCTGAGCTCTGTTAAGTGCTGGGGATAGAGCAGTTCACAATATGGGCATGGTATCTGCTTTCTTGGAGCTTACACGTTGGTGGAAACTGACAAACACTGTATCACCAAATAAACAAGAAAAATATCAGATAGTAACAAGTACTAGGCAGAGAAGTAAGATAGTGAGTAAGAATGTGAGTGACTGGGTGGACACTGGAATAGGAATGAGGAGAGTTTCCTGAGATACAAATGATAAGCAGCAGCTAATCATGTGAAAAAAGGGGAAGAACATTCCAGGCAGAGGGTGTAACAATGACAAAGCCATAAGGTAGGAATGAATTTTCTGTTGGAGAAAGACAAGGTAGCTGGAGTTTAATGGGCAAAGGGAAAGTGGTATGAAATGTGGTCCAAGAGAGAGTTAAGTTCCAGATCACATCTCTGTAAGTCATGGTGAGGACCTTGGATTCTAGGTATGACGGAAAGATGTTGGAAAGATTCTAAATAATCTTTATAATCTGTTAATATCTCTTGGCTCTTGCGTAGAGGATGGATTCCAGGATAGCAGGAGTCGTAGAAGAGATAACATTAATTTGTAAGCTATTGCAACAGCCAATCCAACAGATAGAGGTGATTAGACCAAGTTGGTAGTGGAGATGAAAATACTATTTACAGATTTGAGATCTATTTAAAAGGAGATTGAATTGCTAAGACAACAATGGAATGGATATAGTAGGGAGTGAGAGCAAGATGGTGATAAGGATAATTCCCAGATTTGAGGCTTGAGTGGTGATGCCCTTTCCTGGGATGGGGAATATAGAGGACAATCAGTTTAGGGGAACCAGAGTTCTGTTTTAACCATGTTAAGGTTGAGATGCCTATTAGACATCCTAAGTGAGATGTCAACTTAGGCAATTGAATGTATAAGTTTGGGGATCTGCAATGAGGTTGAGGCTGAAGATATAGACTAGAGTCTTTGGCATATTGCTGGTATTCAAACCATGATCTTAATGAGATTTCCTAGGAAGAGTGTGTACACAAAGAAGTAGACCCGTGATGCTGCTCTGTGTGGTCTAATACTTAGAAGTTGAACAAAGGAGGATGAGTTGGCCAAGGAGACTGAGAAGAGGCAGGTGGTGATGCTGCTGAAACCAAGAGAGTGAAATAGAGAATTAGAGAGATGGATAGATAGGTAGATAGATAGATAGATAGATAGATAGAGAAAGAGAGAGATAGAAAGAGATATTGCCTGTATTAAAAAGTGCTAGGAGATCAAGTAAGATGAGAACATAAAGACGAACATCATTGTCATTGATAATTTTTACAAAAGCAGTCCTTATGGGGTGCTGCTGCAGAAGCCAGATTAGAAACTGTGGGAGAAAGTGAGTGGGTGGGGGATAAAGATAGTGAGTTCATACAGCTAAGCACTAGATGTTTGCCTAGGGAGGACATTCCAAAATGAGGCATCATCTGATTAGCACTTTCTCCAAAAATCTACCTTTCCTATCTATAGGAGAAAGGTTTATTTTTGTATGATGTACGGATATTCTATTATTACATTTACTGGGCACAATTAATTTTAGCGGAAGCAAAATTACTAAGAGTCAAACGAAATAATTTCATGAGCAGCTGAAAATTATACTAATGCTTATTAAAAGGGAGATTAGAAGAAATATTGAATATTTGTAAGACTATTTTTGGCACAAGCAAAGTTTACAGATGGTCAGTCTATGGCAAAAAGATCACTTAACTGTTGACGTTGGGATTGAGTGAGACTAAATTCCTGTTTTTATGAAACTCCTGAGTGTCACTAAAACTACTTCTCTGTCCCATTGGAGTAAACTTTCTACCCTAGGTAACACCTACCCAGAGTAAGTCACAGTTAGGATGTCTGAGATTTCTTTAGCAATAACTACACAACCATTGCACGTAACAATTGCCGTTATGCCCTAAATTCACCAGTTTACTGTGAAAGTTTACTGTGCAAGGAATCTATCCTTGCAAGCATGTGTTTTAAATTTTTAATGTTTTATCTTTGCCTCCTTCCATGGAGTGTGTCTGTAGTTGCTTTTGACTATGGCACGGACAGAAGGGGAACATGTTCTTATGTTGTTTAAGTTCTCTTCCATCGGAGTTTGTCCTTGTGCAATTCTTTGGTGTTAAGTAATTTTAATTTTCTGGTTTTAAGGCCTGCTTTTGAAAATCTACTTTGGATATTCACATACTTCTGAACATTCACATTGGCTCACTGATCTTGGGCCTGTAAGAGTTATATACCCATACACATTCTATTACAAATGATACTTATAGACAATGCTGAAAATTTGATTTTTGTATAATGCTTTGCATATTTAACAAATGTCTTTTCAAAACCTGTTATATGGCTGACATTGTGCTTGGCACAAGACTTACAAAGACAAAAGTTATTGTCTATGCCTGATTAGTGCCTATGCCTGAAGGAGCATAGTGATTAGGGGGGCAGAATTGATACAAGAAATCATTAAAAGTAAGTGTGATTCATGGATAGATGAAGTATGTGAGATAGAGCAGTAGTGTATAGGGGTAGCTATTGGTTCTGTTTGGTTGTAGGATTGGGGAATGAGATCAGAGGTGATTTTTATAGAGCTGGATAGGATTTGAACCATGAGTAAGACTCCAACAGGCAGCCACACAGGGACAAGGGCAAAAGCAGTCAACTGGGCATTGAGGGTATAGGCATAAGACATGAACTAGCACAGTGATACTGGGACCTACAAATTCTTTGTCATGACTACACATGGGCTGCAATTGAAGCCACTCCACCTGATGAAAAGGATGTGTGGTAGTGAGGAGTTGAGGGGACTTTCATTGGAGTTGAAAACCAAAATATTCAGGCCAGGGTGTAGAATGGCTTATCACCTGGGTTTCGAAACTACTCTGATGGTGGGACACAAGATGGGGAGAAACATGGATTGGTGAGGTTTTTATTTAAAATGAGGTAGAAGGAGCACTCAGTGAAGAAGCTAAGGATTTATATGAGTTAATTGTATCAAAACTGGGATGTCAGTAAGCCCAGAGGGAAGTTTTGGAAGAATTACATACTAGCAGAGTGGGTGAGGGAGTAAGGTTGTAGGGGTCATAGAGCAGGAAGGGAATCCACATGTGAGAAAGAGATTAAACCAGGAACTTGTCTGTTGTCTTACATTTCAATGAACATTTATTGAGGATTTATTGTGTGCAGTGACCAGGCTTTCTCTTGGGAAACAAGCACTCAAAAGAGAGGAAAGGAGCCACCGGGTACGTACGCGGAAAGATAAATAGCCCGTGTCTCTGTGATCTTTCCACAAGATGCTAAGCCTGTAAAGAGCAGCCCTTTCATATTTCTAGAGTGACTTTTATACAGTAGATCTTGATACACGTTTACCAATCAATCAAATAAATGAAATCTACCTTGTTCATTTAAAAACTCCTATTTTACATTATTGTCCATTAATTACATACGGTACCACCAAATGCATCTATTTATCATGTGTTCCAATAACATTTAATAATATGGCAAATATTCATGCTATGATTTTAAAGTAAAAAAAAAAACTTTAAAAATTTTATATAGAATAAGATTCCAGTTTTGTGAATTTGTGTGAGAGAGTCAATTGTCAAATAGTGGTGGTTCTGTCTGGGTCATGAGATTAAAAGGATGCTTATTTTCTTATTCTTCCAAGTTTTCTAAAATGCATCCATATTATATAAACAGTTTATAATCAGAAAATGCTACTTAAAAATGTTTTTTCTCTAGGAATTCATGTTACTCTATTTTTAATTTTACGTAACATTTAAAAAGTTAAAAGTAAATGTTAAAATCCTATGTAGGCTTTCTCCTATCACCAAGTAACTTTGCAGCCATTCTTCCTTTTTTTGTCTGTTTATTCTTATGACTCCTTTCTGACCATTTCTTACTCTGCACTGCTGAAGGAGATGGCTTACGCATCTCAGCTCACCGATGAACAAAACTCTCCCCTGACACCTCACACAAACACTTTCATCTTTGTCTTCTCTATTTGCGTCACTGTACACAATGTCGAGTTTTGTTGCTTTGTCTCTTTGCCTTTTGGATCCTTGTGGCTGCCATTTTCCATTCCAGTGCCCTTTCAGTTTTATTTTCTTCATTCTTATTGATCGTATTCTACTTTTCTGGTGAAATGTTTATCCTGAAACACATCTGTAAGCCATTCATAGCTCTGCTTAGGTACAGTTAAACATTTCACTGAATGTGAGTATTTGAGAATACGTTCCTTTAGTATCTGTAAATTTCTCTTTGTAGTCTCTTTGAAAGAAAGTGCAACACTTGGGTGCCAAAATGTCGTCCAAAAAAGTCATGTACATAGGTCATAACTATAGTCTACTGCGTCCAGCTTCTGTCTCTGGAAGGTTGACTCAAGGGGCATTTTCTGAATGAGTATGATTCTTGTCTTCTAAGGTAATTCAGAAGGTAGAAATGAATGTCAAACATACCTAATTCTCCTTTTTAAACCATTTTGGAGATAACATTTGATAAATTGTGTGTCCCTGTTTTGAAATCCGCCCCTGCACATTTTCAGTGTTGTAAACTCCACATGTGAATAAAATGAGTTTATTTTTATTGTTTCTACCATTGAGTTCCAAGTTCTAGAATTTTGATGGAGAGATAAATATCAGCTCACTCTGTCTCTGTTGACTTCAATTTTATAGACTTGGATTACTCCCTTTCACGTTTCCTCTCTTAGGACGGAATAATTGCAAGCTATTTTTGTATCTCCTTGAAGTGTCCTTCCCTGCACTTTTCTCAGCTCAAGGATTACTTTGTTGAGTACATGACCGAAACTCTGCATTTACTCCAGGCCTATATATACGAGAACATCATCGCATTCACTGTCTCGTTTTCTATATTCTTTCTTCTCATATCACTGGGCTTTTGGCTGCAATTTCATTTTGGATCCATGTCCTCAGTTGTGAGATGCTGCAGAGTCAGGACATAATGCTTAGATACACTGTGTGTTGGGGAAGATTGGTTGTAGAGATAATCCAAAATGGCTGCCAAACCTGAAATCATCATTTGGTAATGATTTGTAGTGATTCCTGTATATATGTATATGTTCAGTTTACATATATATATATTTATAGGGTGATTTAACTGTGACAACTCTAGTGAATGAAAAATTACTTTGGATTGCTTAAGCATACAAGAGCTGGTGGAAAGAAAGAATCATTGGGCAAAAAGACTTTTTTGGATGATAGGAAAAACCAGTCTGGGAATAAATGATTGCTGTAGATAATCCTCAAAATGAATTAATCCATGTGAATTAATCTAACATGTATAATCAAGTTTGAGGGTAGCTCTGTTGTCCCTGGATTTTAAAAAGGAGAGTAGAGAAGCAACATCCAGTCAAGTTACAAAAAATGTAATTAAAAAGGAAAATGGTTTCTCTAGGAGAAACCCAAAGGGCTTGAGTTTGGTTCTGTTTCCTCTGTCCCTCCTTCTCTGCCTTCCTTTGTCACCTGACTTTGGCATCTCAGCTTCTAAACACTCTCCTATAGGACTTACCTCTCAGAGCACCTACCTTGGGGCACCTCATTGGTGATGTGTGTAAATCTCTGTCTACTCATTGGTCTGTAAGCAACTTGAAGAAACGGTCTGCATCTCATTCATATCTTAGATAGTCATATTGGCTCATATTGTACCTTACATATAATTGATCCTCAACAAAGGTAAAAGTCTATTTAATTGAGTGTCTTCATAACTTTAACAATATGAAGTATTATTATGTGAAATGTGTTAAATCATTATGCTCTAGGAAACAAGCTTCCATTAGAGAAATAGAGGGGGTTTAAGGCACAAGATAAAAACATTTTCTAGACTACAGAGATAATCAAATACCATAATAGATTATCAGAGAAGGAGGGGAAATCTCCATCCTTGGAGATCCTTAAAAATTGGAGAGAGAAAACATCAGTGGGGATGACGGAAGCGTTAAACCTGTCTTGAGGCAAGTAGATAGACAGAATGACAAATGGTTCTGTGATTCTTTGATTACTTGGCCTGGAGAAAGAAGGCTGAGGGGAGACATTAAAACTACTTCAAATATGGAAAATAGCTATTATTGCTTTCCATAGGAAACCAAATCGAAGGAGCTTAACCTAAAATCTTAAGAGATTTAGGTTACATTTTATAGTTAAGGATTTTATCACATAGGCTGTGAAAATCCTGTGGAAATCCACAAAATGAAAGATTGATTTGTGCGAGATGCAGAGTCAGCTCTCTGATTCTGTTGTAGTAAAAATATTTTTTGTAGTACTCTGAATAGAGGAAAGTATTCCAATACATTATGTTCAGTGTATCGTATTCTCTTGGGAAAGGAAAACTTCTAAAAGTAGTATTTTAAAGCACCAAGCATCATCATCATTTTATGAATAGGTGGGGAGAACAGAGATAGGTATGAAGTCTTTCCATCTAAATACCTGTACAGGCTTGTGTTATTAAATCAGTAGCCACTTACCTCTTAATTAGAACACATAAGAAATGGGAATGTAATATACAGCATATAACATAGTTAACAATATTGTAATTACTTTGTATAATGACAGATGGTTACTACTCTCATCAGGTGATCATTTCATAATGGATATAAATGTCAAATCACTGTGTTGTACACCTGAAATTAATACAATATTAAATGTCAACTATACTTCAATAAAAACACATCAATAGCAAAAGGGTGAGGAGGATTCTGGGACACAGCTCTGCTCTGTTGCGTCAGCCTGGTTTTGGCCACTGAACCTTTTCCCAATGAAAATGTGGAAGAACTGGAGGGGAGGAGGCTACGGAAGTCCTCTCAATAAAAAGAGAACCAAAATACCTATTAACAAATAGTCTTCATTAGATATTTGATTGTAATGTCAACATTCAGCCACACGATGTCACAATTGGATTTTGATTTTCACCGTACTTCTCTCCAATAATAGATGAAGGCATTTTCAAAGCTGGAGAAGAGAGATCTGAGACGCGGGGGGCAGCAGAGGTCCAAGAAGATGAAGATACTCAAGTTGAGATTCCAGTTGATCAGGTAATCTCCATGCCTGAAAAAAACTGGCATAAACCAGTTACTATTATTTTTCTTTCAAGTTTTGAGATATCTGTTCCGTGTTGTTCCTATGCATATATTAATTAAACCCTCTCAGGTGCTGTGTGGCTGAATGACTTTAAAAATAAAACAAAACAAAACATCTTCAATTTTTCCTGGTATTCCTACAAAGAATAGCCATTTGCACAATGTCTGTTTTTATTATTATTATGGAAAATGGTATATCTTTAATAAACGGCATTGAAGAATAAGGTAGATTGGAGTTAGGTTTGAGATACAAAGAGGGAGGTTTGATGCCCAAAAAGGGTATTGGCTTGGGGTTTTTATCTAGAAAAAAGTCCTTCATTTACAAAACCATTTTTTTTGAAATGCCATGATATTCTCTTCTATTTGGAATTCAAATATTTACTATGTGTGTGTTGATTTTCTTTCTTAGGCCGGTGGAACACTGTACTTTTAGGATCGTGTGTGTGTGTGCATGCGTGTGCATGTGTGTACACATGTGCTTATAGAAGGGACTAAGTAGTGCTAATTCTGGCTAAATGATGCAAGAAATAAAAGTCAGTTAGGGGGCCGGCCTGGTGGGGTAGCGGTTAAGTTTGCACATTCTGCTTTGGTGGCTTGGGATTCACTGGTTCGAATCCCGGGTGTGGACCTATGCACCACTTGTCAAGCCATGCTGTGGCAGGCGTCCCACATATAAAGTGGAGGAAGACGGGCACAGATGTTAGCTCAGAGCCAATCTTCCTCAGCAAAAAGAGGAGGATGGGTGGCAGATGTTAGCTCAGGGCTAATCTTCCTCAAAAAAAAAAAAAAAGTCAGTTAGACTTTTAATACTGAATGCAACCATGTTTCTTACAATTCTAAGTAGAGGATTGGAATTTAGATGAAGAGGGGAAATTTATGATCCCAAGCTTAAGGGAATAGAAGTCACTAGGAATTGCCACTTGTCCTCTGACTATTATGTGATATTTTCCTTTCAAAAAGCAAATTTCACAATCCAGCAAATTCCATAAATGATCTTCTCAATTGCATTTGACTTAGCACGGCAGCGCAGTCACTGCTTGATTATTCCACAGGCATTTTCTGTAAGCATCGCCTTCCTGATGACAAGCCTAATGTATTAAAAATCACACAGATTTCAAAAATCCAATTTATTATCCAGGATTAGCTACAACTAATAATTTTTCATAAACTCTCGTTACAGGTATTTTTTCTTCTGAGGGAAAATGGAATTTTAAGTCTTCTCTGAAGCTATAATTAAATATTATATTTTAAGACAAGAGTAATCCTCATGTATATACAACACCTGATAGCTACCGAAACCAAGACTAATTTATATTCCAAAGTCAAAATGCCAAATACAAGAGGAAATCATAGCTTTATTACCAAAAGAGAAATCTCTTTGTTAATCACTGAACAAGTTACAAAATTTGCAATTGGTATTTCTTAGAAGTTTGATGATCACAAGGGAGAGGAGCTGGCAGAAAGAACTGATTTCTGATGATACTCGAACAGCCTTGGATAAATGTTCACAGAGCTGGATGTCTTATTTGACCGGAGAGTGCTAGCTTATTAAAATACAAGTATGCAAGAAAGACTGACTAGACAGGTTGGTAAAAGCTGGGCTATATCAACAAACTCATGTAAGCTTGAAGGAAATAAAGCCAGGTAACAAAAGGTCAGAATTACCTTCTTCTTTGACTCTATTATTAATAGAATTGGGATTGTCCAGCTCACATGGTTGACATGAGATGCTTAGGAAGTCAGGACTTAGAGTCATTCTCTCTGACGTCTGGTGACCTTTTGCTCCATACCCTAAGCAGTTATGTTATTAATATAGTGACAAACCAAGTGACATTGAGGAGAAATGAGTGTAGAGCTCTATTATAGTAGGAACAGACTAGCTCCTTAAGAACAACTCTGAGGACGTGCCCTAATGGTGATCTTCACTAATTGATAGCTACTGTTTATTTAGTACCTGATGAGTGCCAGACACTGTACTAGGCACTTTTATCCCATATAATTGTGATGACAACCCCATAAAACATATACAGAAAGAAAGTGAGCTCACGTAGTTGGAATTACTTGCCCCAGGTTGTACCATTAAGTAGAGAAGTTGGGATTTGAATTCATGTCTGTCTAACTTCAAAACACAGGAGTGATCTTGGGGAAGAGTATTAAATGAAAAAAAAAACCCAGCCAATTATTAACCTAGGGAAGGGAAAAATTCTTGCATAAGAAAAGAAATGTAGTCATCGTATAGTACTTGGCTCAGCTATAAATGATACTTACATACACTCCCTTTGGGGCCATAATTATTTAACTTCTTTGGACTGGTTTGCCATCATCTAAATGATTCATGTTGTAATTTTAGTCAAAGGGCCATGAAGAAGGGTGTGTGTGTGTGTGTATAAATATCATGTGCAAATTGGCCAAATAGTTTATCTATGCCTGAAAAGCAGACCAAGTTTTAGAAGTAAATATCGAGGCCTCTGTTGGGAGACAATTCTCCATGGATCTCTATGTTTCTGCATATCTGGTGAGCAGGAGCACCGATTGCCTTTGTTCTGGACTATGTTTTCAAGGATGTTTGCATAGTGAACATCTTGAAAAACAGAGCTAGTGACTTCCTTTGGAATATTCATTCTCAACTGGAGGTGATTTTGCCTCCCAGGGGATATGTGGCAATTTCTGGCAACACTTTTGATTGTTATAACTGAGAGAATGCTACCTGCATCTAGGGGGTAGCGGCCAGGGATGCTGCTAAATATCTTGTAATCACGTGACAGCCCTCACAACAAAAAATTATCCAGTCCAAAGTGTCAGAAGTGCTGAGATTGAGAAACCCTGCTGTGGAGACCAGGTTTGTTAATCGCCCACTATCATAAAGATAATGTTTCCCAATGGTGCAAAGGTCAGGGAGTGGGTACAAATGCTGATACTCTGGCTACTGCTATTGCTGTGAGCAATAAAGTTCTCTGTCTCTGACCCAGTAGTCTCGTGTCTTCTGCTAGCATCCATGAAACTGTGGCAGGCTAATGTGGTAGCTTGCAAGTGGGGTAAAATTTCAGACCTTTCATGGTTCTTGATAGCCTCTACTGGTACCATTTACCATGATGTTTATGTGTGTAAGTGTGTGTAATGTGGCACTGTGGACTAATTTGAGCCAAGAAAGAGTCTGAGCTCTGTCCCAACATCCAGACTCTTCATTTTTTTAGAGACAAGTTAGTGATCCTGGATCTCGTACTAGTTCTAAACCATTGGAAAACTGAAGAATGTTTTTTATGTATTTTTTTATGTATTTGGAGTGGCCAGGACAAATAGCTTTTCTCAGGGGAGAGTTTAGGCTAATAAGAATAAAGTACTCTTTTAAAAATTTCTAACTTTTTTGCATGCACATTCAAGTCAATCTGGTTGTTCATAAGCAGTGGAGCAAGTATCTGATTAATCAACACCTGTAGTTATACCCTGGCGCTGATGACTCTGTGTCAATCTGCTCCATTTATAAAATGATGCTTTTCCAAGCTAAGAAGGCAAGAAATGAGTTTACTCTATTATAGTTAAGTGAACTGCCCCTAGTAAGTAACCATCAGGCAGGAGACTCTGTTATCTAAGAAACACAGGCAAATAAGTGCCTATAAAATAGGCAAATAAGCAATTATATTTTGGATTTTGTTCCATGTGACAGAAAAGTAGGGGAGATGGGGATAGTAACTTTAGAGTAGTTTCAGATTGTTTTATAGCTTTTCCCATCAGCTGGTAGTTGATTTTGAGTGGTAAAATAATGAGAATTGCAAAATATTTTTCCTTTAAGCCAGCATTATGAAGAATGGAGCAGTGAAAGCTTTTTTTTTTATTGGAGGCTGTACTATATACTATTTTCTTATTTATTTGGAATTTACTTCTTAATCAAAGTTATACATATAATACTTTGAAAAGTCAACTAATTCAACAAAGATTATAACAAAAGTAGCAACCGTGTACCCAACTCTTCCCCACCTGGATTCCTGCTCCACAGAGGTAATGGATTTGAACTAGTTTAGTTAGTTCTCAGGGAATATGCCGCTATATTTCTAAACCATACATCCGTCACTCCTCTTTATTTCACTTACTCTGAGACCTTTGGATCTTACAAGTGATGGCAGCCATAGTTTAATTGGCATGTTTTTTAATTCATAGAGGTACATAAAATAATGGAGATCCTTTTTTTGGCGAGGAAGATTGACCATGAGCTAACATCTGTTGCCAATCTTCCTCTTTTTGCTGGAGGAAGATTGTCACTGAGCTAACATCTGTACCAATCTTCCTCTGCTTTATGTGGAAAGCTGCCACAGCATAACGGCTTGACTAGTGCTGCTAGGTCTGTGCCTGGGATCTGAGCCTACGAACCCTGGGCTACTGGAGCACAGCATGTGAACTTAACCACTACGCCACCAGGCCAGCCCCTGGAGATCATTTTAATTGGTGACATGTCAAATTTGATAAAATAAATTTCTTGCCCACAGCTAGAAGGACCTGCAACTAAGATATACAACTATGTACAGGGGGGGTTTGGGGAGATAAAGCAGAAAAAAAAAAAAGATTGGCAACAGTTGTTGGCCCAGGTGCCAATCTTTAAAAAAAAAAATTAATTAATTAATTAATTATTTTCTTGGTTTTATTTTTCAAATTTAAATATTATTTAATATCTTCATCTCTAATGGCTATGGAAGATGATTATTTGGCTCTCTTACCAATCCCTGCCCCCATCCCCCACATAAGGCCACAGGCACACAAACACAGTATTATTTGTAGCTGAGCCATACGGTATTCTGTGCTTATATTTCCTTTCTTGCGTAACCCATTTTTCCTCCTCCCTATCTTAGGAATTGGCTGTATTTTTTTTTTTTTTCATTTGCTTAGTTTTTTGTGTAGCTATTACCAAGCCATCTTCAAACTCTGCTAGAACTGTTGATTTCCTCTTGGTTTACTCAAACATATCCAGTGATGATGAAATCTCCATTTATTTTTTTCTCAAGCCCTTCAATCATCTGCCTCAAGCTGGTTAGTTGTTTTCTAGATCTGTTTTTCAGAGTTATCCTGGTATTTTTCTTCACTATTATTCTGGGAATTTCCTTGGCTTCTCCAGTGGACGGATCTCCTATTTCATGGATTTTACCTCTTCCAGTTGATCACACCTTCATTTTTTGTGGAACTCGCCTCTTGTAGCCTCCTGAGAAAAACTTCATGGGAGGCACATTTTTGGGGGAGGATTTGTATGTCTGAAAATGTCTTTTTTTCTCTACTCAAACTTGACTGTAACTATGGCTAGTATAAAATTTTAGGTTAGGTGTAATTTCTCTCCAGATTTTGAAGGTGTTACTCAATTGTCCTTCTCATCCAGTATGGCAGTTGGGAAGTTTGAAGCCATTCTGTTTTCTGAACCATTATAAATAGCTTTTTTTCCTTTTCTGGAAGATTTTAGGCTCTTTTTTGTTCTGGTGTTTTGAAAATTTCCAATTATATGCCTTGTGCAGGTCTTTCGGCTTATTGGACTGGGTACGTAATGGGTTTTTTATTTTGAAAATATTTGTTTTTAAGTTCTGAAAAAAATTATTGAGTTATCTCTTTGATAATTTTATTCTCTCCATTTCTCTGCTCTCTTCTGGAACTCCAAGTATTTGGATATAGGATCTCTGAGACTGATCATCTAATTTTCTCTCCTACTTTCCATCTCTATGGATTTTTTCTATTTTCTCAACTTTTTTAAAATCAGAAATCTTCAACTTTTATCTTCCATCAACTGATATTTTTCCTAATCATCATATTTTTAATTTCTAAGAGCTCTTTCATATTTTCTGAACGTTCCTTTTTTTTTTTTTAAAAAGATTGGCACCTGTGCTAACATTTGTTGCCAATCTTTTTTGTCTTCTTCTTCTCCCCAAAGCCCCCCAGTACGTAGTTGCATATTCTGGTTGTGAGTGCCTCTGGTTGTGCTATATGGGACGCCACGTCAACATGACCTGATGAGCGGTGCCATGTCTGTGCCCAAGATCCAAACCAGCGAAACCCTGGGCTGCCGAAGTGGAGCACGGGAACTTAGCCACTTGGCCATGGGCCCAGCCCCTGAATGTTCCTTTTTATAGCATCCTATTCTTGTTTTATGGATGTGATATCTCTCCTTATCTCTCCAAGATTTAATCTATTATGTTAAACTTTGTTTTCCTGCACTATCTGTTTTTCTTCTGAGTTTCTTTTGTTCTTTCTATGTTTTGATCTCTGCCTCCATATTAGAGGCTCTCCTTGGCTGTCTGGTTAGATTTTAGAGCAAAGCATTTAGGAAACTGTCCATAGGCAGAGCTGTTAGGTTGGGTGAGTTTCATTATAGGCTGATTGGCTTTGGCCATTTTTATTGGCAGACTTTTACTTTTTGGTATCTATATTGTTCTTTTGGGTTGGTTTATTTCCTTTAAAGTGGAATCTTTTTATCACTTGCCTTGGCTGGCAGCACTTGGCATCTGACCATGGGAAGGGAGCTTGGGTACTTTAAGTAAAGAGATTTATTATTCTTGGCTCCAGTACAGTGCCCTTGTTCCCAGCTGTGCTGGAGTCCAGCTTCCCTGCAGTTCACCATCTTCAGAGAATAAATCTCTTGTATTTCTTAAGGGTGTGTGGGGGGGTGAATCTTGAGAGTCTATCTGCTTCTTTTAAAGACTTTAAGCCAATCCACCTATTTTTAGGGATACCCATGCCCTTTTCTCCAGAGACAGATGGTTTCTCCAATCCCCAAGCCTTCTATAGGCTTTTCAGCATGCAAAGGCTTACTTCTTGGCTTCCCCTCCTTGCAGGCTCAAATTTTTAGCTCCCTCAGGTCTGCTGTTAATTGGCTCCACCCAGTTGGCTTTACTGTCTCCCAGATTTTGTGGCTGTTATCTCCTTTTCAGGCTTCTATGTCCTTATAGATCCATCCCTTTTTAAATTGCCTTCACTGACAATTTAGAGGGGCATCAGCAGGGAGCTAAGCAAAAAACACATTTGTTCAATCTGCTGGGTTTAACCAGAAATCGCTTTCACACTAATTCATCACAGGGAAAATAAACTGCTTTAATAGAATCTACACTAGAGATGGCAAACTGGCAGCCTGTGACAAATCCCCTATGAGAGAATCTTCTTTGGCTGGCACAGGGGTTACAATATAGAAATATCTTTAGTAGGCCATGTGCTCTTTAGTTCACCACAGGCCTCAGCACTCTCTGTTATTTAACATAGGATATATATTCCTGAATTAAACATTTATGGTATTTGCCCAGACCCTGGGGCATTTGAGTTTGTGATTATTGGTCTACACATAGAGAAGATATTGCCATTTTAAAGAATCTTCAGCCTAGAAACAGGAGGTTTAAAATACAAATATGTCCATTGACATATTTTTTTTTATTGTAACAGGGGTTTATAACATTATATAAATTTTGGGTGTACCTCATTGTATTTTGATTTCTGTGTAGATTACATCATGTTCACCATCCAAAGACTAATTACAATCCATCACCACACACACAAACCTAATTACCCCTTTCACCCTCCTCCATCCCCTCTTCCTATCTCATAACCAACAATCCAGTCTCTGTCTGTATGTGTTTGTTTGTCATTGTTTTTATCTCCTATGTATGAATGAGATCATATGGAATTTGACTTTCTCCCTCTGACTTATTTCGCTTAGCATAATACCCTCTAAGTCCATCTGTGTTGTCACAATTGGCCAGATTTCATGATTTCATATGGCTGAGTACTATTCCATTGTGTATATATACCACATCTTCTTTATCAATTCATCCCTTGATGGGCACCTAGGTTGCTGCCAAGTCTTGGCTATTGTGAATAATGCTGCAATGAGCATAGGGGTGCATATATCTTTATGCATTCATGTTCTTTGGATAAATACCCAGCAGTGGAATAGCTGGATCATATGGTAGTTCTAATCTTAATTTTTGAGGAATCTCTATACTGTTTTCCATAGTGGTTGCACCAGTTTGCACTCCCACCAGCATATATGAGAATTCCCTTCTTTCACATCCTCTCCAATACTTGTTGTTTCCTGTGTTGTTAATTATAGCCGTTCTGACAGGAGTGAGGTGATATCTTATTATAGTTTTGATTTGCGTTTCCCTGATAATTAATGATGTTGAACATCGTTTCATGTGCCTGTTGGCCATCTGTCTATCTTCTTTAGAGAAATGTCTCTTCAGATCTTTCGCCCATCTTTTAATTGGGTGTTAGCTTTTTTGTTGTTGAGATGTATGAGTTCTTTATATATTTTACATATTAACCCCTTATCGGGTATATGGTTTGCAAATATCTTCTCCCAGTTGTTAGGTTGTCTTTTCATTTTGTTGATAGTTTCCTTTGCTGTGCAGAAGCTTTTTAGTTTGATGTAGTCCCATTTCTTTATTTTTTCCTATTATTTCCCTTCCTTGATCAGACGTGGTACTTGAAAATATGCTGCTAAGACTGATGTTGAAGAGCATACTGCCTGTGTTTTCTTCTAGAAGTGTCATGGTTTCATGTCTTACATTCAAGTCTTTAATCCATTTTGAGTTCATTTTTGTCAGGTGTAAGATAATGGTCTACTTTCATTCTTTTGCATGTGGTTGTCCAGTTTTCCCAACACCATTTATTGGAGAGGCTTTCCTTTCTTCATTGTATGTTCTTGGCTCCCTTCTCAAAACTTAGCTGCCCCTAGATACATGGGTTTATTTCTGGGCTCTTGATTCTGTTCCATGGGTCTGTGCGTTTGTTTTTGTGCCAGTACCATGCTGTTTTGATTAGTATAGCTTTGTAGTATATTTTTAAACCAGGGAGTGTGATACCTCCAGCTTTGTTCTTTTTTCTCAGGATTCCTTTGGCTATTCGGGGTCTTTTGTTGTTTCATATAAATTTTAGGATTCCTTGTTCTATTTCTGTGAAAAATGTTGTTGGGACTTCGATAGGGATTGCATTGAATCTGTAGATTGCTTTAGGGAGTATGGACATTTTAACTCTGTTAATTCTTCCAATTCAAGAACACAGAATATCTTTCAATTTCTTTGTATCTTCTTCTATTTCTTGTGACAGTGTTTTATAGTTTTCAGTGTACAGGTATTTCACCTCTTTGGTTAGTTTATTCCTAGATATTTTATTCTTTTTGTTGCAATTATAAACAGGATTATATTCTTAATTTCTCTTTCTGCTACTTCATTCTTAGTGTTTAGAGATGCAACTGGTTTTTGTATGTTGATTTTGTATCCTGCAACTTTACCAGATTCATTTATCATTTCTAACAGTTTTTTGGTGGATTCTTTAGGGTGTTCTGTATATAAAATCATGTCATTTGCAAATAGTGACAATTTTACTTCTTCCTTTCCAGTTTGGTTCCTTTTTATTTCTTTTTCTTGCCTGATTGTTCTGGCTAGGACTTCCAATACTATGTTAAATAAGAGTGGTGAAAGTGGGTATTCTTGTCTGGTTCCTGTTCTTAGAGGGATGGCTTTCAGTTTTTCTCCATCAACAATGATATTAGCTAAGTTGGTCACATATGGCCTTTAGTATGTTGAGGTGCTTTCCTTCTATACCCATTTTCTTTAGATTTTTTTTATCATAAATGGATGCTATATCTTGTCAAATGCTATCTCTGCATCTGTTGAGATGATCATGTGATTTTTATTCTTCATTTGTTAATGTGTTGTATCATGTTGATTGATTTGCTGATGTTTAACCATCCCTGCATCCCTGGGAGATATCCCACTTGATCATGATGTATGATCTTTTTGATGTATTCTTGTATTCGATTTACTAGTATTTTGTTGAGGATTTTTGCATTGATGTTCATCAGTGATATTGGCCTGTAATTTTCTTTTATTGTGTTGTCCTTGTCTGATTTTGGTATCAGGGTAATGTTGGTTTTGTGGAATGAGTTGGAAAGCTTCCCCTCCTCTTCAAACTCTTCCTTCTGGAAGAGTTTGAGAAGCATAAGTATTAAGTCTTCTTTGAATGTTTGGTAGAATTCACCAGGGAAGGTGTCTGGTCCTGGACTTTTATTTTTTTGGGAGAATTTTGATTACTGTTTTGATCTCCTTACTGGTTTATTCAAATTCTCCATTTCTTCTTGATTCAGTTTTGGAAGATTGTGTAATTCCAAGGATTCATCCATTTCTTCTAGATTATCCAATTTGTTGGCATATAGCTTTTCATAGTATTCTCTTAGAATCTTTTGTATTTCTGAGGTGTCCATTATAATTTCTCCTCTGTCATTTCTGATTTTATTTATTTGAGCCTTCTCTCTTTTTTCCTTGGTGAGTCTAGCTAAAGGTTTTCCAGTTTTCTTTATATTTTCCAAGAACTGGCTATTAGTTTCATTGATTTTTTTTCTGTTTTTTTTTGTTTGTTTGTTTCTTTTTCATTTATTTCTGCTCTTATTTTTATTATTTCCTTTCTTCTATTGATTTTGGGCTTTGTTTGTCCTTATTTTCCAGTTCCTTTAGGTGCACTGTTAGATTGTTTATTTGAGATTTTTCTTGTTGTTTGATGTAGCCTTGTATTGCTATGAACTTCCCTCTTAGAACTGCTTTTGCTGTATCTCATAAATTTTGACATGTTGCATTTTCACTTTTCTTTGTCTCCAGGTATTTTTTGATTTCTTCTTTGATTTCTTTGTTGACCCAATCATTGTTCAGTAGTATTTTGTTTAATCTTCACATATTTGTGGCTTTTCCGATTTTCTTCCTTTAGTTGATTTCTAGCTTCATACCATTGTGGTCAGAAAAGATGCTTGGCATTATTTCAATCTTCTTAAATTTATTGAGACTTGTTTTGTGGCCTAATATGCGATCTATCCTGGAGAATGTTCCATGTGCATTTGAAAAGAATATGTATTCTGTGGTTTTTGGATGGAACATTCTGTGTATATCTACTAAGTCCATCTGGTCTGATGTATCATTTAAGGCCAATGTTTCCTAATTGATCTTCTGTTTGGATGATCTATCCATTGGTGTAAGTGGAGTGTTAAAATCCCATACTATTATTGTATTGCTATTTTCCTTTTATGTCTGATAATAATTGCTTTATATATTTAGGTGTTCCTATGTTGGGTGCATAGATATTTACAAGTGTTATATCCTCTTGTTGTATTGTTCTCTTTATCATTATGTGGTGCCCTCCTTTGTCTCTTGTTACAGTTTTTGTTTTAAAGTCTATTTTGTCTGATATAAGTATTGCTACCCCAGCTTTCTTTTCATTGCCATTTACTTGGAGTATCTTTTTCCATCCCTTCACTTTCAGTTTGTGAGTGTCTTTAGATCTGAAGTGTGTCTCTTGTATGCAGCACACATATGGGTCTTGTTTTTTCATCCAATTGGCCACCCTACGCCTTTTGATTGGAGCATTTAGTCCATTGACATTTAAAGTAGCCATTGATATGAATGTTCTTATTGACATTTTGTTACTTTTTTCTTCGTGTTTTAGTAGCTCTTCTCTGTTCCCTTCTTCTTCTCTTTCTCTCTTCCCTTGTGTTTTTTTTTTGAGGAAGAGTAGCCCTGAGGTAACTACTGCCAATACTCCTCTTTTTGCTGAGGAAGACTGGCCCTGAGCTAGCATCCATGCCCATCTTCCTCTACTTTATATGAGGGACACCTACCACAACATGGCTTTTGCCAAGCGGTGCCATGTCCACACCCAGGATCTGAACCAGCAAACCCTGGGCTGCTGAGAAGCGGAACATGCGAACTTAACCGCTGCAACCACTGGGCTGGCCTGTCCCTTGTGGTTTGATGGCTTTCTTTAGTATTATGTTTGAGTTCCTTTCTCTTAACTTTTTGTGTATTTCTTATAGGTTTCTGGTTTGTGATTACCATCAGGTTCATATATAATAACCCATGTATGTAGTAATCTATCTTAAGTTGATGGTTTCCTTAGTTTGACCTCTTGCTAAAAGCTCTGTTCTTCTACTCTCCTCCTCCCATATTTTATGTTTTTGATATCATATCTAACTTCCTTTTTTGTGCATGTGTATCTGTTACCGTCTTATCATGGAAACAGATGATTTTAGTATCTTTGTCTTCTGATTTTCATATTAGTTTCATAGGTGGTTCATCTGCTACCTTCATTGTATATTTGCCTTTACCAGTGATTTTATTGCTTTTTTTTTTGATGATTTTCTTATTCCTATTTGTAGTCTTCTCTTTTCCACTTAAATAAGTCCTTTTAGTATTGCTTGTAAAGCTGATTTCTTGGTGATAAACCCTAGTTTTTGCTTGTCTGGGAAACTCTTTCTCTCTCCTTCCATTCTGAATGATAACCTCAGTGGGTAGAGTATTCTTGCCTGTAGGATTTTTCCTTTCAGCACTTTAAATATATTGTGCTACTCCCTTCTGTCCTGTAAGGTTTCTGCTGATAAGTCAGCTGGTAGCCTTATGGGGTTTCCTTTGTATGTAACTTGTTGCCTCTCTCGTGGCTTTTAGGATTTTCTCTTTATCGTTAATCGTTGATATTTTAATTATAATGAGTCTTGGTGTGGGCTTCTTTGGGGTTTATCTTCTTGGGTGCTTTCTGTGTTTCTTGTGCCTGGATATCTGTTTCCTTAGCTTAGGAAAGTTTTCGGCTATTATTTCTTCGGGTAGATTCTCTGCCCGTTTGTCTCTCTCTTCTTCTTCTGGGGGCACCTATAACGTGGATATTAGTGTGCTTGATGTTGTCCCAGAGGTCCTTTAGATTATCTTCATTCTTTATGATTCTTTTTTCTTTTATCTTTTCAGCTTGGTTGATTTTCTCTAGTCTTTTGTCCAGCTCACTGACTTGTTCTTTTGTATCATCAACTGTGCTATAGAATCCTTCTAGTGAATTTTTCATTTCCGGTGTTGTATTCTTCATTTATGATTGGTTCTTTTTTATATTTTCCAATTCTTTGTTGAAGTTCTCAGTGAGTTCGTCCATTCTTCACCCAAGATCAGTGAGCGTCCTTATGACTATTTGTTTGAACTCTTTATCAGGTAGATTGTGTATTTCTCTTTCGTTTATTTCTTTTTCTGAGTTTTTGTCCTGTTCCCTTACTTGGAACATATTCCTTTGCCTCCTCATTTTGCCTCTTTCTCTGTGCTTATATCTATGTATTAGGTAGGTCAGCTATGTCTCCCAATCTTGGAGAGGTGACTTCATGTAAGAGATGGCCTTGTGAGGCCCAGCAGTATGCTTCCCTCTTGTCACCAATTCCCAATGTTCCAGGAATGTACCCTACGTGGGCTATGTGTGTCCTTCTGTTATGGCAGGGTTGCTCTTGCTGCAGATGCTCAGGGAGGTTAGGCTGTCCCTCTGCCTGGTTGCAAAGGTTCCAGGCACCCCATCTATGCTGGCCCACAAGTGGCCTGAGGGTTTGCTGTTGAGTGACACCAGTCCCTAGAGCAGGCTGCCTGCCCTGGCTGAGCTGGATTAAATCAGTACTCTAGTGGGTGTGGCAGACCCCTGCACTAACAGGCCAGGGGAAAAACTCCTATGGCATCTGCCAGCGTCTGTGTCAGAATGACTTCACCAGGTCACAATGACTGCTGCCAATGTCTCAGTCCCTGGAGAGGTCTCACCTCTCACTGAAATGCACCCAGAACCTATCAGGTGAGTTTCCTATCACCAAAGGACTCTGCACCTTTCTTTCTGGTGATTTTAGGTTGCTTTATGAAACTGGTGGATGTGTGTGTGGACCCTTTAAGAACAGCTTCCCCCCCCACCCCCCACCGCCTTAAGTCTGATAGCTTTTCCAGAGGTGTTCCCCATTGTAGTTAATAGCCAGCAAAGCCAGGGATTATGACACTTGTCTCAGTTGTGCTGAGTCCAAAAGCTGCTTATTGTGGTAACACTCCCCTGCTCAGATATCCTACTCCTCCAAAGAAGGCTTCCTACCTTAAAGTTTCTCTGGCTGGCTGTGAAGTGTCACCACTCCAAGGTGGCTTTTTTCTCTCCAGAATGGAATTTCTGCTTATACCTCAGTCAGCACTGTCCCTTGTTGTCAGGGTTGCTTTTATGCAGTTTTCAGTTCTCTCTTATGGGTAATTGTTCCAAGAATAGTTGTAAATTCATTATGTCCATGGGAGGAAGTGAGTTCAGAGTCCGCCTACACTGCTATCTTGAGCTGACCTCTGGCCATTGACATAGTTTTGTTCTCCATTCCCTGACTTGGTCTCATCACTAATTCTCCCCTGCTAACTTGTGGAGAGTCGGCAGTCACTTGCAGATTCTCTTGTGAAAGGCAAGCTAAATGGAGAGGTTATTTCTATTATTTTTTCATATATAATAAAATACACAAAAAGGTAAAGGAAGCTGCTCCCTCTGACCAGACCCCTAAATCTACTCCAATGAAATATATTTATTAAAATAAGAATAACAATATGTTTAGAACGAGAAGGGAAGATGTTCTAAACTCCTTTTTGCCATTGAAAAAGCGAAACCCCACAGAGAGGAGTGCCATTTTCCCACAAGAACACAGCCTGTTTCCAGTTTGGTACTCTCTCTGAATACCTCAAGGAAGGGAAGTGGGGAGATCAGGGACTTCCAACTAGCCCACAGACAGCAACATATTCTGTCTGTATTGTGTGTATTCTGTCTGTACGGAGAGCCACTCAGACCTCACTGCCCTCCCTGAACTAAAAGGAATTATGAACAAAGAGTATAGTCACCATTCTTTATTTTCAAAGCCATATCCTGTTAGTAAATCATATCCTTGTTTGGTGCTGCAAGCATCACATACATCTGGAAGAGTTAAGATGACAATGGTTTGGCTTTTAATTTCCCTGAGCATCATCAACAAGGTTTTTTGTGACATCACACGTGCAGATTTGTGATTAGCTCATAAAAATGGGATTAAACGTGAAAATGTAGCCTTCAGAGATTTCTGATGTAAGTGAAAGAAAATCAGCATTTACTTCTAAGTGAGAAAACTTAATGGGGAATTTTTTTCTAATGAAGACTAAATATTCTTTTGCTATCTAAAAATAAGTTTTCAGTTTATTGTATCTTCTCAAATGGGGGTGGCAGGAACTTGTGCAGCTTAAATGGGCCTGGGTGAGCCAGCTTTCAGCAGGTGGCTGGTCAAAGCTTCACTCTACTTGTGTCCTTAGAGGGTCACATCTGTGAATATGACCATCCCTTTTCAGGGCTGTGTACTTCAAACCACATCTAAGCCTTTTTTTCCCTTTCTTTCCTCTGTGAAAGTAAGCCTCTAAAAGCTGAAAACAGCAAGTGGCACTTTGCTCTCATGAAAAACTGAAACTGATTATTTCAAAACACCTCATTCAACTTGAGTAGGAGATGATGTTAGTTTCCATGGGAACAGAAATAAAAACAAGTGTGGTAACTGCTGTACTTTCATACCTGAACTCCACCATGAAATCCTCAGAAACACCTTCCACCCAAAGCCTGTAACAAATCTTCCTTCATTCCCCATTTCAAACTTTGCAAATGTTGCATGAAGAAGTGGACATCTAAGGTCATCTTTTCATTTTTTTCGTTCTGATCTCCAGTGTCATTTAGTGGTTCAGGGATGGAGACCTGCTGAGTAGGGATGGGAAGGGGGGTTGGATGGTTAGGTAGGCCATCTTGACTAGAAAGTTCTAACTTGTGCTGTTATCTCAGATAACAAGGGTCTTAAACATTAAATCTATTTCTCAGGGAATTCTGATGTAAATATAAGAAAAATCAACATTTACTTCTAATGTGGGTGGGACGTTAGCTGTAGTCTCTGTTTTGATGCCTTTCCTATTTCTAATTTTTGGTGCTGCTATTACTGTCAGAGGTGTGATGTGACTTTAAAGTGTAAGTCATTAGAGCAGCCCATCTGTCTGAAAATACCTTCCAAGTAGTTGATGCTTTTAATATTTTGTGGCTTATTTCCATATTCCATCTTCTTTCCTCTTACCACTCAGGAATCCTGAGTTAACCTTAGTAAGTTCATGCATGGTTCTCTAGAAAACCTGAGTACTTATTGTTTCCCCCGAGCCGTCCCTTCTAGGATTTAGCCAGCGGTAATAACTACCAGACCTTTTTTGTCTTGCCGTACAAATCAACCATTTTTTCAGAATGTCCATTACAAAAGAAATAGTTAAGAGAGGCATGTAGGCAAACTCAGACAAAAGGCACTCGAAATGCCAGCACTGGTGTCAAGTTAAGGAGAAAATCTGGTGTAATTTTTTAATAAAAATATTAAAAGCATTTGCCTATGATAAATAATATGCTTTTTAAAAGGTAGAAGTCTTGACTTTCTTATAAAAACCTCTATGTTTAAGGGTACATATTATCTGTAATTGTACATATATGTCTAATATGTCTGTTAATCTATCTGCACTCAATGTTCTTGATGTCAGAGGGGCTGTGAGGCTGGAATGATTGAAATGACTTCTGCGATCATTGATGTACCATTATGTACATCAGTTTAGTGAGTATATAGGATAGAGTATAATGAATACTCTCTATTGACTCCAGTGAAACATAAGAATTGTACTTTATACAGAATATAGTATTACACAATTACTCACGGGTGTGAACTACTCCTGAAATTTCAGGACGGATGTACTCTTTGGACAAACAATTTCTTCCTGAAAACCAGTTCTCTTAAAATTTTAGTCACAAATTGACTAAAATTTGATGTAAATGTCAGAGGAGAAGACTAAGCATAGGTAAAAATACCTTCCTGATTTATTGCCTTTGCAATGATGTGTTTCTTTTTTATAACATGACTCAGTAAACAGTGGCATGGTGATGTAATTAGAATAAATCTTGTAGAGCTGTCTTTCTGGCCAGACATCATTCTGTCACCAGTCAATCCTGTTTCCTCCTGGCTTTCAATAAAATTGATACTTTTAAGATAAAAATGCAACCTTCATTTAAAGAGGCATTATTTCAAGGCATTATTACAATTAGAAATTTTCACAAAAAATGCTTTTTGGAAGTGGAGTATTTATGATCATATCATGTTATTTGTGGTTTAGAGCCTTACCACGCACAGTGTCCATTTGGGGGCCAGCAGCATCAGCAGCACCCAAGAGCTGTTCCAAATGCAGGTCCTCAGCCAATATTTCAGGATCTGCATTTAACCCCCAGGTGATGGAGAAGTGCTGGCTTAGAAGACACTAGGCTGACAGTAACTATTGAACGTTTGTTGAGTTTGGGATATTGCTCTATCCATTATTTTGGGGAATTAGTTATTAGAATCCAGTGGTCAAAAATAAGTTCATATCCCTCTGTCACTATCTGTGGGATTTTGGACAAGTTTACCTAACTCCTTATGCTTCCGTTTCTTTATCTGCAAATTGGGAAAATAATACTATTTTCTTCAAATAGTTGTTGTGATATTAGTTTAAATATGATTTTACATGTGAGGTGCATAAAGTATAGTACCAGGTACCTGGAGAGTGCCCAGTAAACGTAAGCCTTGTCATCACCATCTGTTCTTTCCTAAAGGCATGTATTATGCTGGCTTTTATCTGTGTGAGGCACATTTGTGTTTAATTCAACGACAAGTACAATACTGTGGTAAATGTGGTGATAGACACAAAGATGGATAAGAAAGAACCTTTGCTTCTAGAAACTTCCAAAGGGCCTCCATAGAGCCAAGGCTGATATTTCACCGTTATTCCATAATCATTTCAAACATCATTTGAGGCATCTCCTAGATAGCAATTCATGTTCACTATTTTCATACCACACATAAATAGAGAATAACTGCACACTGTGATTTGAGTGTACTAAAGGAATTTGACAGGTATTATGACGGCACAGATAAGGAGTGATAATTGCCTGAGGGATCCAGAAAAGCTTCGAGGGAATGTGGGTCTAACAAAGGGGAAGGAAAGCATTCTGGGTAAAAGTAGAAGGAACAGGATGAATTACGGTATGGTGCAGGGGGAGCAGGCCAGAGCTGTTTTTCGGCTTCTTCCATAAAGGACACTCCCGCTCCATGCCCCTCCCCCTAATACTTCCGTCTGGGAAGGACTGGGTTTGGCCTTCCTACTTTGCCAGATCCAGCCAGCCCTCTGCCTTTTATGAGGAACATGACTTCCCTAGTTTGTGCTGAAGGACTTTTTAAGGAAATAGGAGGGAAGAGAGAAAGAGGGAGACGGAAGAAAGAATATGAATATGATTATGAATATGAGTATGAATGTGTTAGGGGTGGGGAGGGAAAGGGAGGTAAGGTAGTACTTGGTGAGTGTATTAGTCTGCTCAGCTGCCATAGCAAAGTACCACAGGCTCAGGGGCTTAAACATAGAAACTTGTTCTCTCATAGTTCTGGAGGCTAGAAGTCTGAGATCGAGGTGTCAGCAGAGTTGGTGTCTTCTGAGCTCTTTCTCTTAGCTTATAGGTGACCGACTTCTTGCGTCATCACATAGTCTGTACTCTATACATGTCTGTGTCTTAATCTCTTCTTATAAGGCCATCAGTCATAGTGGATTAGGGCCCATCCTGAGGACCTTATTTTAACTTAATTATCTCTTTAAAGACCTTGTCTCCAAACACAGTCACATTCTGAGATATTGAGAGTTAGGACTTCAACATATAAATTTTGAGGGGACACAATTCAGCTCCCAAACAGTGAGAAAATTGGGTTTGTCTCTGATTTGATGCTGCCTAATAGATCAAAAATTCATATTCAGGGAGTAGAGTCATTTTTTTTTTTAAAGATTTTATTTTTTCCTTTTTCTCCCCAAAGCCCCCCAGTACATAGTTGTATATTCTTCGTTGTGAGTCCTTCTAGTTGTGGCATGTGGGACGCTACCTCAGCGTGGTTTGATGAGCAGTGCCATGTCCGCACCCAGGATTCGAACCAACGAAACACTGGGCCGCCTGCAGCGGAGCGTGCGAACTTAACCACTAGGCCACGGGGCCAGCCCCGAGTAGAGTCATTTTTAAAGTCTACATCTGTAAGAAAGATGATCAGCGATGAGTAGAGAGGGGAGAAGCAGAGACATGGAACCTAGCTCAGCCTAGCCAGTCCCTCTGCCTCATTAGTCCATTAGTCATATATTAGGGGTGGGGCTTAACTAGGTGTCTGGTTACCATGGGGACCAGTTTATAAACTATCAAGACCACTGTGCTTCCATTGGAACTTTTGTTTTTTAATTTTTTTTATGATGAAGATTAAAGATGTTGTCACCACTGGTCACGTAACCCTTCGCAAGTTGTGTGACTTTCCCTCGGTCTCAGCATCCCACTCTGTACAGTGGGGATATTCACACCTGCCCTCCTGCTTGGGAAGATGAAATGAGAAAATATGTGTGAAAGTGCTTTGAGAAGAATAACGTCTGGCATTAATATCCCCCTAACTGGCTGCTGCCAACCTGTCATCCCTACTAAAGACAAAGTGATGTATTGTTACCTAAGCACGTATACTAATTTAGGAAATCATCCTTGTTTAGTAGCTCTTGCTGGCAATTTGTATCACTTTTGAGAGTGGATAGCAGTTCAGAAACAAAAAGAGCTATTGAATGGTAAATTAGTTGTCAAAATTGCATGCCAGGGAACTCAGAAGCGAAGAATAAACATAACTAAGAGCAAGGATGATTAGTTTATGTAAATCACACCTAACAGTCTCAGTGGACCAGAAGTTGAACATCAGCCTGCATTTTAACTGTATTAACTGGTAAAGGCAAGACAATCGTTAAATGGGTTGACATCATCTTTTGTTTGTTTGTTTTCATGAGATTTAAAAGAGACACTGCTCTAAGTGGCCCACTAGAATACAATTTCAGTAGTGTCAATCCTGTACTGTAAGATTTCATCAGACAACCTCTCAGTTCCTTCCATTCAATGGCAAGAAAAATGGAGTGATACCAATAATAAACATATATAGCTTGTTCAGTTTACAACGGTCTTTTGTGTGTATGATCTCATTTGGTCCATACTACAATCCTGTGAGGTCATTATTATCATCCTCAAATTCCAAAGGGGGCTCTGAGGCCAGGTGAGGTGAATTCACTGACCTGAAGCTATAGTGTGACCTCTGCCTTTCCACCAGGCCACAGGGGCTCATCCTGCGTAGTATATATTTTACATTGCCAGTTGATGTCACCGTTGCAGAAAACACCAGCAGACATAAGTCTTGTCCCGGGATCCCCCACTGATATTCCTCAGCTATGAAAACAGTCTCGTGGGATCACATGAGATTTGGCTTCTGCAGGGAGAGGAGGCAAAGTCATGTGCGGAATTTGCTTCCCTTTACTGTACAATGGACAGTGTGTTTGGACCCTGGAAAAAGAGTTTCCTTCCTGTTTCTCTTCCCCCTTCCTCACTCCTCAAGTTGAATTTGCAATTTCTTACTCTTACCTTTTCCTTTGGTGTCCCAGTTCCTTTCTCCCCACACTCCCCAACTCCCTTTTAGCCACTGTGTCTATTTTTCTTTATCTAAATTATTAACATTATCAGGATCTTTGTCAGGTTCTTTGAGGTGGGGGTGGGACATAGGCTGCTGTGCATGTGACATCTCTTCCTCAATAAGCTAACACTGGTGTCTGGCCAGCTGTGACTGTTCCCACTTAGCTGGACAATCAGGCACGTCCAACTCAATGGGCGGAGGCTGAGAACTACTTGAGGATTTTGAGGAAATTAAATAGTTGCAACTTGTTTTTTGAGGGGGGAGTAGAAACATATTAAAGTAAAGTGTAGCTATCTAATAACTATTTTTCTAGCACCTTCTGTATATTTTTTTAAAGATTTTATTTTATTTTTCCTTTTTTCTCCCCAAAGCCCCCAAGTACATGGTTGTATATTCTTCACTGGGGGTCCTGCTAGTTGTGGCGTGTGGGATGCTGCCTCAGCGTGGTTTGATGAGCAGTGCCATGTCCGTGCCCAGGATTCGAACCAACAAAACACTGGGCTGCCTGCCCCGGACTGTGAGAACTCAACCACTCGGCCACGGGGCCAGCCCCTAGCACTTTCTATATTTTAATTCCAGTAAACTACTATTCTCAGATCTATTTGTTAGTTCACTCATTCACTTTTCTCTTTCGTTTGACACCATCTCCTACCAAGAATCACCAGATATTTTGTGAAGGGAAGCTTTTTATACCTGAGACAAGGGAGGGGGCTACCAACAGACAAATTGTGTAATAAAGCAAGAGACAAATTGTGTAATAAATTGTGTAATAATAAAGTAACTGGAGGTTGGACCCTGATTAAGTGGTGCGTTAAATGGGTGACTTACCAGACACAGAGAGGTGGCCACATGGCTCTACCTCGTGATCAAGAGTTCCAGCATATAGCTTTTTTGAAAAAATTGAAGTACTAGTCTCATAACATAAAATTAACCATTCACCATTTTAAAATAAACAATTCTGTGCCATTTATGACATTCACTGTGTTATTCAACTATCACCTCTATCTAGTTCTAAGACATTTTCATCTGCCCAGAAGGAAACCTCCTCATACCTACTAAGCAGTCATTTCCCATTCTGCCTTCTCCCCAACCCTGGCAACCACGAATCTGGTTTCCACTTTATAGATCTACCCATTCTGAATGTTTCATGTAAGTGGAATCACATGACATGCAACCTTCTGCGTTGGGCTTTGCATGTAGCTCTTTGACTCATGGCCTAACTCCCAGGGCAGAGCTGTTCTAGCTGTGAGATGATGGAGGCCGTGGTCCTGCCCATGGCCTCCTAACAGGAGGGCCTCCCATCCACCTAAGTAACTCCTCCTTCATGAAAGCCCCTCTGCCAGGGCTAGATGTCAGTTCTGAGTTATGTGAGGGGTACCAATTCCTGTTCCATAGCTTTTCTATAGCAAGAGGAGGAGGGAAGGGGATTCATGAAGTGTGTAACTTGCTCACGTTGCCCTTGTATTTCTTTTTATCCTAAAGAATAACTCCCTCTCACGATGGACACCCACCTCTTGTAGAGGACCACTCTTGTTTCTTTGCAGGCCCTCACGATGGTATAGATTTTATCTTTGTGCGTGTGTATGGGTGTAAAACCCAGTGTTCCTTCTAGGGATAATTTGATTGATGTATACACTGGAAACATCTTTAATAATTTAATGCCTGCTTCAAAGGAGATTACACCAAAAAGCACATTGCTTTTCATTTATTCATTACAGATCTGTCATAGCAGCATTTTTTTTTTTTTGGCCCTGAATTGTAGTGTCGTAGTAATAATAAATTTTGTTCTACACTCAGGATATTTTAAAGGATTATAAGCCTTTTAACTAATGTTACCATCTTATTTAAATTGATCAAATTGGTATTTCAGCACTGTAATCTTCCATTTCTTAAAGTTGAGCCAACCAGATGTGGCTTTATTTGATGACTATGAAAATAGCTGTGCTGGAAAAGTCTAATAGAAATAATGGGATGAAAGCATAATCCTGCTTGTTAGTAGTGGTGTTAATAATAGTGAGGAGAACAGACCCTGAATTTAGGGCTGAGTGTCTCCTTCCTGAAAAAGAGATTAGAGTATATAATAGCCCTTTGCATTAAAAGGAGAAAAAAATGTATTTGTGTTTGAGAATTGAGAGTGAAGAAAGGGGTGAGATGAGAAATACAAAACTAAAAACCAGCACACAGTCATTTTGCAACTTTAAGGTGGAAATCGAGATGTCAGGAAAGAAAAATAGACTTTCCCACATTTAGACAGAAGTGGTTGCCTTAATAGATTTTAGCAAGCTCTGTAATATATTCTCAGAGAGGCAAGGAATGTATCTATGTTCCGAAGTGATTACACTAAATTATGTTTTCTCTGTTATTATTATTATTTTTTTAAATTAAGAAATGCTATGGAACTTCTCTGTAATGCCAAAACCAAAAGTTGCTCTGAATAGGGCAAGTTTAAGTAGAGTAAGGAGTACAACAATTTCTAGGAGAGCGATACATAATTATCCAATTCTACAGATAATTTGAATAGAAATCTGCTCGTATTGGCCATTAGGGCTATAGTATTTCTGGGTTTTTGTTAGGTATTACTTCAGGTACTCTGCCTAGCAATCTTTATCATGGTCTCTCCCTGGATCACACCAAAAGTCTTTAAGAGACATGCAGAAATCTTTTGTTCTCAGGTCGCTAATTCTTTAAACAGTAAAAGTAGTGTTGCCTACTACAGGTGTCACGTCTTCTGGCCATTGAAAGTACACTTGAGTATGCTTGCAGTAGCAAATAGGTGAAGTAGCAACTTGTTGTGTTATTTCTTTAAGGAAGAATACCAGGACTTTGGCACAAAATCGCCTTGGGTTCAAATCCCAGCCCTGCTTGTTCCCCTTTGTGTGATGTTGGAAGTCTTGAGTGATTTCTCAGTTTCCTTATTTGTATAATGGGTATAAGAAGCGTAGTTGTAGGGTTACTGTGAGGATTTCCATGAAATGATGAATGTGTAAGCACTGAGCATGATGTTGGGCACCATGGGTCCTAGGTGCTCAATGTCTTTGCTTCTCATCTGTTGCTCTCCACCCACAAACACTGTTCACGCAGTATTTTAGAAGTCTCAGTGACAAGAACATGTGGGACCTGGCAGCAGGTAGCATGTTGAGTGTCCCTTTCCTGACACGTGCTCTTACTGCTCCTCTCCTCATGCCCTGTATATATTATAGTGTGATTGTCACTGCACTGCTCTGAGTTGTGTGATGTAGAGACGGTCACCTTTGGCTCTGAATACCCAGAGTCTAGGGTACTGCTCAGCACAAACAGGTGCTCCAGGCCCTTTTGCTCAAGTTCTGATGACTGAGAGCCCTCCAGATGTCTCTCAGAGCCCACAGTGAGTATCCCCCCAAATCCCTCAGGGTTATCAGGAGGGGAACTTGCTGTTTCTGGGCCAGAGGCCCCTGGGCCTTTTCTTGGCCTCTTCTGACATGTTAGTGGGGAGCCACTCATGGTGTTTCTCTGAGTTGGCTCCTTATTCTAGCTCTGCCCCATCTGGAGTCCCCTCTGTCTTGGTGTCTTACTGAGGAAGCCCCGGAATTCCTGGTGCTGGCTCCTTTCCTGCGCCCTCTACAAGCCCTTGCTCTTCAGTGATGCACAAACATCATCAGCAGCCCAGAATATTTCCTTTGCTCTGTTTTCGTAGTAACAATGCCCACTCGTTCCCTCTCCGGCTCTCCTCTGCTCATCACTTCAACTGCGTCTGCCTCAATGCTTTGCCATGTTTCTTCTCTAGAGAGACGATGGGACAAGGGTGTCGAGATGGGAGCATACTGTTTTCTCTTTTGGAAATTGGAGGTTTTTCTCACGATTATTCATTTAGGTCTTATCCATAAAAACTGGAAATCCTTACCAAGCACTGTGGGTTACACTTCATAAATCTCTTTCCATTTCTTTTATCAGATTTCCTCTGTCCCACCCTCCGTTTCTGTCCAGCACTTGGCCTCCCTAAGGGCCTTCCCCTGGGCAGCAGGCTGAGGGATCCCTAGGGCCCACACTGTTTAACAAGCGTCTGAGTGGAAATTTGAAAGAGGAATTTGAAAGCCTCACTGTGCTGTTATTTAATCTGCATATGACAAACTGTTTTTTGAACTATCTTAAGAACAACCGGTTTTTCCCTTCATTTTTTTACAGTGCATCTTTGATATCACGTAATCAAATTTGAGACTTTATTTTTGACAGAATAGAAGAATTCACGGTTCCAACTCTTTCCTCTTCAAAATAAAGTTGCGTGGCATTTTCTCCTGAACTTCTAGTCTGCTTCTCTTCCTTTCCTTCCTTCTTTCCTTCTGAAACTGAGAGCCTTATGTTAGCTTCTATAAGAAGACCAGGAACTGTCCAATAACAGGTATTTCGGGAAGTTGGAGGAGAATGGACTCGCAGAGCTGGAAGGAAAGTCAAGGTTAATTGTGTCTCAAACCCTCATTTTACAGAAGCCGGAAAGTTAAGTGACCCGTCCATAGTCAGACAGCTAGAAAGGGGCAGGTCTGGGTCCTAACATAGAACACTATTTTTTTACCAGGGGCAATGGTGAAATACGATAGCACCAGGAAAGAATGTATCATAACAAATGGGAAGGGATTTTAATGTTGTTTTAGGATCTGTGATGGGCCAGGTACTGTACTAGGCACTGTATATAATTTATCTCATTTAATTCACTGGAGGTTTTGTTATATTCCCATTTTACTAGTGAGGAATCTGAAACTCACAGAAGTTAGGGAACGGTGAGTGAGTGCCAGGCCAGGCCCTGAAGCTGGGTCTTTCTCTCTCCTGTGAGAACTTGGCCTCTGGCTCTCATTTAGAGCAGATTTACATGTATCTAAATAACAGTAAAAATGCCTAAAGTTTATAAAAATACTTGAACATTTATTATTTTTGTAGAAAGGACGCATAGTTTTTTGGTCTTGGATCTGCCCGATGATCCATCTTTGTATTTAGAGATATATGTCAGCTCTCTTAGACAGTTGTGTGGAAAGCTGTCTACATTTGGTGTTAGAAAACCTGGGTTTACATCCTCGTGCCATCACCATTGCCCTTTTTTGTATTTAGAGATATAAATACACGCCAGGCACTAGTGATGAGGATGATAATCTCTCCACAGACTTTTTTTACTTCCTCCTCTGGGCCAGACACTCGGCTAGATGTTGGCCAAGGACCCTGCAGTTTAGTTTTCTATCTGCCGTGGTGTTAAGAGCATTGGTTCTGGAGTCACTTGCTTTGCTCTAATTCTGACTCTTCCGCTTATAAACAGTGGCCTAGATATTTGGTCTCTCTGTACCTTAGTTTTCTCACCTGTAAAATGGAAATAATCCCAACCTTACAGGATTATTGTGAGGATTAAACGAGAAAATACTTGTGAAGAGTGACATTCAGTAGATACTCAGTAAAGGTTAGCACATTACGTACTGTCAAGTACCATGCAAATGTAAGGCAGTTTTACTTGACTGTAATAAGAAATTATTACGTTATCATAGTATGCAATGGAAAAATCTCTGTTACAATTCTAATTTTCATCCATTATTCCTTCTGATCCATTAGAGGCCAGCAGAAATGGTAGATGAGGAAGAAGACGGAGAGAAGGAAAACAAGGATGCAGAACAGAAAGAAGACTTTTCAGGAGTGAATGGTGAGGTTGAAGAGGAAGGAGGCGGGGAGGCTTCAGATGCCCCTGAGCAAGTGGAGGAGATCCTGGATCTCGGGGAGGAGCAGGCAGGTCCCGCCCGTGTTAATGGAGGCACTGATGAAGAAAATGGCGAGGAACTGGATCAGGTTAATAATGAACTTCAAGAGGCAGTGGACGAGGAAATAAAGTCTCAAGGAGCTGGTGATGGACAAGATGAGGTATTTCTATTGCTTTTACTTACTTGTGTGCATGCCTGAATGTGTGTGTGTGTGTGTGCATGCACATGCACTCAAGGAATTATTCAAGCACTTAGGACTTGCCTTAAAGCCACTTATAGGTGAGCAGGGAAGGATCCAATACCATATAGTTGACTATATTATTTCAATCAGTTAACAAGTACTGTCATCCTCCTGTCTGACACACCATATGTCTGTCTGTCTATCAGCCATCCATCTATCCACCCAGCTATCCATCATCTATCCATCCATCCATCCATCCATCTACCTCATTCTACAAAAAATTTACAGAGGCTCCTAAGAACATATGTAGCAAAAGAAAGAGATACAAATAACAAATACAAATAATTTAAGATCAGGGAAGATACAAACCAGAAAAGAATATTAAGACCGGTGAGACTTAGTCATGCTATAAAGAACATCTTCTCTGTTATGAATGACTTCTTTGCTCTCTGGAAATAGTAAAGTTTAGTTTGCATAATCCTCTTCAAATGGATTAATTGAATTAAGCACTCAATACATGAGGCACTTAATAATATGTACTTTTATTTATTATACAGAGAAGGTAAAGAAGTATGTGGTGAAGCCTCCTTTCTACCTTATTTCCCCATCACTGGCCTTAGAGCAGGATGTTCTCAAGTCCTGGCACTCTTCCATAGGACAGATGAAGTTCCACAGGATAAAGTGTTACATGCCCTTGAACAGACTCAGGTTGAGTCTCACAGTATAAGAGGCAGGACGTAATCCACAGCATTCTCGCCATCTGCTTGTGCTCTTCCTTCCTGTCTCGCCATCAGATCAGGGCCCACCTCCCTCCAGGCTGTAACCTCTGAAGTGGGCCTTGGTCTATTCATTCCTCATACCCAATATGATGAATGGGGTCTTCTTGATTATTTATTATTGATTCATCTGTTTTATCTTGCTTAGGGAGACTAGATTTAGTAATGGTAAATGCAAAATACATAAGGGGTTCTTGTGGCCAGGTTTCAATAGCCAGTACAAAGTGACCTGTAATCCACTGTATGGCTTATACAAAAACATTCGTAACATCTGAATGAAAACACTCAACATGTCCCTCGTTTCATCTTTTCTCAAGATGAAGTAATCACAGCCCTATTCTATAAGAAATTCCCTATGTGCAGTTCTACATAGTTATTAAAATTTAGCTAAAATTTGTCTCCTGAAGTTGTTTGGAGCTAAAATAAAAAAGAATTCAGTCAATTACATGATTACTTTTCCCTCAATATGGAAACAAAATGAATTTCTCAAGGAACGCAAAAAAAAAAAAAAGTTTCTCAAAGGAAGCAAAATCTCTTGTCCAGGGGCATCATATAGGAAGCACAATAATGTAGAGGACAATGTCCTCAGTGTCATTTATATGGCAGCTGCAATAGTCAGTTTCGTGAAGCAGCTCTTTGATATAGTGGCCTTTGGTGAAAGTTTACAGCACAAAATCAAAGTGTAAATTCTATGTGGGACCTAGATGGTAAGATCAAGTGTGCCTTTTTCCAGGTTTGGCTTAATTCAGTGTTATAACCTAAATGGATTTTACAGAAATGAGTGGATGGCCTATCCTTCCAGTCCGTAAATTTAACTTCTAAAAATAGGCCTTTCGTAGGAATTGGGCACAGTCAAGTTCAAGGTTATATAATCTGAAGTACAGGTGTTCATGGTGTGAACTGAGAACGAATCTCAGTTCTTGGGAGTTCAGATGAACACAGGCCCAATATGTGACTAGTTAGGGATTTTAAGGACTGTTCACGTGCCAAGGCAGAGCATTACCCACAAAGAGATTTAGTCTTATTTGACTCATTTCTCTTATAATGATAATATATTTTGTTTTCATTCTCCCTAAAGTATTATTAGCATAGGTACATTTTAAGCATACCAAATATGTGAAAAACCAGGTTTATATGAATTATAAGTTATACAGTAAGAATTAACTTTTTCAAAAGGATTCTTTACTTATAAAATGACTAAAAGGGGCCGGCCCCGTGGCCGAGTGGTTAAGTTCTTGCGCTCCACTTTGGTGGCCCAGGGATTCGCCGGTTCAGATCCTGGGCGCGGACATGGCATCATGCCATGCTGAGGCGCCGTCCCACATGCCACAAGTAGAAGGACCCACAACTAAAATATACAACTATACTGGGGGGATTTGGGGAGAAAGAAAGTAGGAAAAAAATGGCTAAAAATTCAGTTTTCCCATATAACATTTTGTTCCGTGTAAAAGTTCTTAGGCAAAGTGTGATATGATTGTAGGAAAACAGCAGGAAATACGTGACAAATACACAGCAGTCAATTGACATTTATTGAGCTTGTACTATATTCGAGATACTATTTGAGACACATCACAAGATAACAATGTGAAATAAGAGATAGTCCCAGTAATCTTCTTTCTCTTTTTTAGAGCATAAATCGTGGCCTGTAGGGTATGGGGACCTGGAGCTAGTCCTGTTGTCCCGACACTAGTACCCCTTGTGGGGGCTGTGGAGCCTCCAGGATTCCATGGAGCTGAGTTTGAAGACAAGCTAATTCTAATCTCACCCCCTTAGTTGTCAGTCTAGTGGGGGAAGGACAAATTGTAAATGAGACAACATTGTTAATAACATATGAGAAGTGCAAGTGGCAGGGACAACGGTTGCTGTTGGAGAAATGCTGCCTCAGTGTTTTGATTTTCTGTCGTGCTCTTACCTACTTGGTAGTTGATGGTCCTTGGAATCATATTCACAAAGAATTTGGGAATTCTAGTAGAAAACTAACAGAAGAACATCTGGTATGGGGCTGGATGAATGTGACATGAGAGTGGAAATGCTGCATTTTTCTTTTCCCTTTTCTCTGAAAATGCTAACGTGAAAAGTATAAATATGCTGTTGAAAAGAAAAGCTCAAAGCAAAATGGAAAAAAGTAAACCCTGCAGCACAAGAAATGAGTCTATGCCCTTAAAGCACAGAGCAGATTATGTTCCAGAAAGGGCTTCTGTACAAGCAAGGTGTTGAGAATGGCGTGTCCACTGGGGGATGGTATGCTAAAATCAACGCGAACCCAAGGAACTGTTTTTAGTTGAATATTTATATGATTAAGGGGAATAGTGAGTAATATTTTTCCTTGTGAATTGTATTACCTTTGTACCTAAAGAGCCAAATATCTTTGTTTTGATCTATTTCCCTCAGGTTGACTTAGACCCTCAAGGACCACCAAGACCAGAAGTAAAAATCACTAGTCCGCAAGAAAATGATAACAACGAACAAAACAAGGACTATGCTGTCGTAGCATAGATGATTTTTTAAAAAGAGAGTGTATTGATTATAAGAAAAATGAAGGGTTATAATACTTGAATAATAAGTATGTAGTTATTGCTGAACATAATGTGACAATATGGTTGAAGACTACCTACTGAATTTTAAAATTAGAGGCTTAAAGGAAAGACTAGGTAACTTTGAATAGCGACTAAAGGAGAGTGACTTTGTTAAATGGAATGTGGTTTTAAAAGTCATTTAGAAAAATTAAGTAAAAGGTATAGAGGGGAGTTCGCGTTGGAAGAGAGTTGACCATTTGTCTTTGTAAAGGATGAAAAAAAATAGGATCCACTCCTATTGTATACTTTCTTATACATTTAGGTGCAAGATTATTACATGGCAGCTTATTCTAAAGCATTTATATAAGAAGGCATAGAATTTTAAAGAAATGATAATAGGAAAGCATGTACTATTTTTTTAAAGCAATAAACTCTTGAAAAAACAAATTGCAATTTAGTTTCAGAGATAATTTGGAAATGGCAATACATTGAAATGTTTCCATGACTTGTTGACATTCCCTTCTTTCTCCCTCCTTAGTCAAAATCCACCTTAAATGAATTAAAAAGACAATGCAAGGTATTCATTTTGGAAGGAGGGAGTGTTCATTCAGTGTATTAGTGATTAATGCTGTGATGCTGCTCCCTTAAGAGCTTCAGATTTTAATTCTCATGGCTTTAGTGACACGCCTCCAGGAAGGAATTATAATGGAACACCCAATTATATTACTGAGCCTGGCTGGATGGTTTGCAAATTCTGATATCCTGTGGATTTTCACTCATCCAGTCTACCTTTACCAATAATATCCCTCTCGTCTCCTTCATGTTATTATATTAGAAAACCCAATATTGGCTATTCCAAAGATTGAATTCTCTCCAAGCAGTTTTTTTAATTAAAAAAAAAGCAAGACAGTGTAATAGAAAGCAGTTCCTGATCACAATTTTGTGGCTGATTAAATTAACTCACAATTACCTTTTTAGGTATATGTGCAGAAAAAGTAGGCTCTGTGAAGTTTGTTACTGCTCAATTTCTCTTGCTTTTTGCCTTATTTCTATTAGGACTGCCTTGTCATGTTTTCGCCCCTAGGTATATCAGCAAATATTTGTTTTGGCATTGTTGAAAATGTTAAAAAATTTGTTTATGTTCATGAGATTTTTAAGCAAATTCCTTTCTATATAATTAGAAGCCATCTAATAGACGTTGTAGAAAAAGTTTAAAGATTGTCATAATGAAACCAGTTCCTGATCACAATTTTGTGGGCTGATTAAATTAACTCACAATTGCCTTTTGAGGTATATAGGCAGAAAAACATAATTGTATTAGTTTTTTTGAATTCTTAAGAGATGATCCAGTTCTTCCTTTAATATAGAAATAATGTATTTTTTCTCATATTAAAGAATATTTTTGCGAATTATGTAGAAATTATAAATTTGAAGTTTTAACTTCTAGTGCTTTCATAGAATTTATTATTAATCATAAGTTTAAAAGATTTCTTTTCCCCTCCAGGTTTCATAACCAAGCATTTGGAATTAAAATAGTTCTGTAAAGCACTTAATACTGTGGAAAACAGATATGGCTTCCCCAGCAGCCATTTGAATGTTTTCCACAAATACGAAATATAAGCAGAGATTCTAAAGTGACAGTATTGGAAAGAGATCATGATCTAAGTGTGTCTTAATCTGGGAGGATGAGTTGTAAATGGGGTACTATATTTCTAGTATAAAATCTAGATTGTGCTTTCTACTAGTAGGCTTATTTTGTTCAAATGGGACAATTAGGATAATAGACTGCTTGGTTTTTTAATGTTAAATTCCCATACTATCACTGGGCCTGGAGTTAATGATTTTAAATAGTTTGTAAACATAAGGGATTTAGAAGCAATTATCACTAATTATCAAGGTGATTCTTTCTCTTTTCTTTAATGAGAAGTCTTTCTCTCTCTTTTCCTTTTTAAATAAAAATATTCTCTTTGCTCCTGTTCTTTTCTTCATTATATTATAAAGCTTAGGTTTTCGGGAACTTTTTGAGTCATCCTAATGCATGCATAATATTATTTTACATGAAAAACAAAGTTTGACATTTTAAGTATACTTTAAGAAGGTGATAAGCCACAATAACTTTACCAAAAAATTGAAAAGTGGAGATATAATTCTCCTCTTCTATGTGCATATTTTATCATCAATTGACAAGATATAATTGTGACCTAACTTGGGGGGATGAACAATAGCTAATCACTTTAAAACACTTTGCAAACATATGTTACTAAAAAATAAGGGATGAAATATGTCATCTAACCAAGGAAGAAATCATTCACAGAGAATGAGAATTGTGGATGTCATTGGGAGATGACTTTAACATAAAGGATGAAAGTTAATTCACCTCCCAAATGTGGACATTTTCTCTGTGGGAATGGTGGCCTCTGTGGCAGGCTGCCTCCACAAATCAAGTGAGACTCCCTGACAGCTTTAGAGCCCACTTATGTGAATGAGCAGAGGAGGTCTTGGCCAGGCTTTAGGTCTTGTTTCGTGGAGAGAGGGCACCATGAAAAACTCACATAGCTTTGATGAGATAACCAATAAAATGCTTTAAGGTGTTAGTGTTTTGTGATGCTGTGTACATTGATTTCATAGTCCTGATTTTATGGAACTCTTTTCGTATACTTAATTGAGTTTTAAGCCATTTGTAAACAACTGGTTTGTTAGTTGAATTGGAACATTAGGGATTTTGCAGAGCAAATAAAGAAGATTTTAACTAAAGTCATTTTCATGCTAAGTGCATTTTAGCTGGCTTTGCTTCCATTAAAATAGCTATTGAGTGTCCATGGGACTTCTAGTTATAAAACATGCAGTGATGGCCATAGGATGACTATTTATTGACTTTTTTTTTTAATGTTTTTTGGGGAATATTAGAATGCCAGACTCACAGGAAGAGAATGATACTTTCATGCCTCCTGTTTTATTCTGAGTGTGTGTTCCCACTATGGTCTGTAAAGACAGAGCCGTCCCATATACATGTAGCTCAGAGTCAGTCAGATAACTCTGGGGGCTCACGATGGTGAAGCTATAGTCGTGTGAAATTATTCATGCTCACTCTTCCAGCTGACAGCTCAGAAACCAACAGCCTTGGAAATTTCACTAAACGACCTACCTTGTCCACAAAGGATGAAGTTCATTCACCTAAGAAACATCTGTGTATGTAAAATTGTGGCTGCAGAACAGCAGGAAGACTTCTTTATCTTGTTAACTGATTCTCCTAAAGAATTAGCTCTATACATTCATTTTTTGCTTAATAAGAAGCAAAAGCAAATTTTTAAAAGTACATTAATTGCTCAACAGAAAGCATCAGGTCTCAACTGTTGCCAATCTGAACAGAAAGAGAAGATATAGATCTACATATATGCATAGCAAACAAGTATACAGATGCACTCACACACTTTAAAATATTGAAAAGGCCTCGTCAGGCACAGCGTTATTAATAGAATAAGGCTCTTTTGAGAGAAGCAATGCATAAGAACACATGGAGAGGAGATGCTGAGAAATGATGTATTATTTCATGGTGCTTTAAAACTTGGTTCCCGAAGACCTTAAGAGATTTAAAATTCTTCTCAAAATAAGGAAGTTACCAGCATTTTAATGAAAAATTTGTTCTAGGAGGAGAAGATTATATATATAATCTATATGTATAATACACATATATATATAATCTTGTTTTAATGAAGTAACTACAGAGTATAGTTCTTTAGTTCTTTGTCATCAGCCTTAAGTACCAAATATTTTAGGTGCAAAATATTTTATACCAACACAGGCTCTATCAAAAGATTATTACTCTTTGTGAATGTGTGTGTATGATTTACATGAATGTAGAGAGGACTCTTTTTGGTACCAAGGACCCAGGTTCACTATGAATAGGATAAAAGACTGATTTATTAGTCCCCTAGCGGATCTAATATTCAAGTTCAGTGTGGAAGCTTTTTAGTTTCCTTGTGTGAATGTAATGTCCTGGAACGGAACCATTTTTTTCTTTTAAAGGTTAGTATGTTTTTCTGAGGTGATGAGCATATGCGATTCTTTGTTATTAAATATCATTTTTGTAAATACTGTAAGATTTTTGCTTTTCAGAAAATATCCAAAGTATGTAGATTGGTCTGATTTTTGTTCTGACCACATGAAATTTGTGTATTTCCTACTGTGAAGTCTACGTAACTTGGATGGAGGATGAAAGTGTGTCCCCACATGTTGATGAGGAAGAAAAATATTGTTTTTGAAGAGGTATACCATCTAATAGGATATAGAGAATTAGAAAAGAATTTAAAAATGTCTTGATAACCATAAAGCATGTGTAAAATCAGGAAGTAACTAATGGAGCTCCATTGACTTAAGCCAACAACAGACTTAGCTTCAATCTAAGCATGGGGCAGAATGAATTCTCTGTAGTTTCATCAGCTTCAACCACATAGTTCAATTGAATGTTTGAGTTATTGTCACATGTTATGGCATATGGAAAGAGGGAATGACTATAGTCAATTTTAGAAATTTGGAGAAAACCTATTCTGTTTCTTTGCTTCAGTGTTTTTCTTGTGCCTTAAATCCTTAATATGTACAATGATAATGGGTGATTATTGATGTTCTGAGTAAAGATTAAATTGAGCTCATCATTTTTATATGATTTATGTTTCGAGCTTCTCTTTGTAAGGAAAATTATTTGTGCTTTGATCAAAGAATGAGCATTTAGGTTTTTACTTCTATATCAGCCCTCACTCTGAAATATAAAAGTTTACTGTATCTTTTGAGTAAATAGATCTGCGTTTTATATAATTAAAATGTGTCTGGATGGTTTATTCTTTGTTTATGATGTGTTGCTAATTTTTCATGTATTAATTCTTTGCATGACATTTTTCACAAACACAATAGAAACTGTTTGATTTAAACCACATGTAAATTCAGCACATTAAAAGATATTTCTGTTTCTATTTGGCATGGCTAATAAACTTCACTATGTAGAGAAAAAACTTTACATTTCCAATACATGTTGTTTAGTTGATAAAAATTTCAGGTTTATTTAAAAAAAATCATTGTTTTTTATTGTATGAAATGGTGTTAGAGAAACACAGGTCCAGAATTTTTGTTATGATATGTAAAGATATCTTTAAAAACAGAGAATAAATTTCACACGTTATGCACAGTTGTGTAGATCTAGCTATGGGAATGAATTTACAATTTTATAAAGAGATTGGCTAAAATTCTGCTTTAGTTTGTGAGATAATCACTGCTTTCATCCTATTGAATTACAGTAGTTTTGGTTTTTTCCCTTTGTGTTTGAGAAACAAAAACAGTTAGACACAAACATTTTGCCTTCTTGATATGTAATAAGAAAATATGTTATTTTGTGTGATTTGGGTACCATAACTGAGGAAAGCACATTAATGTACCTCTTGTGCAGTTGACCCATGTGTCTTTGTTGTTCCCTACGAGTGAAAAAGCAAACCTCAGTGACAAAGAAGGCATCTAGGTTGCCAAAATTAAATCTCTTTAGACTCTCTGGCAAATTGACGTTGGAAACTTCCCCCAACTGACCATGACTGCAGTTGCTACAAGGAATTGTAAAATGGCTGGCATGCATTGGTTATAAAATTCTTATTTATGAAAATAAACATACAGCTTTCCTTCAGGTTTTCCAGTATTTTTTCTCCCCCTAATGAGACTTTAATCTATTAAGTCATTGTACAGGTCTCTCTAATGCCCTCACGAATTCAATTTTTCACTGAAGACACAGATGATGCAGGGATGTCCTCTATTTCTCTTTCCATTGATTTAACAAATTCATTAATTAGTAATAAGAAAAATGATTTAAAAATGAAAAAAAGTACACTTTAAGCTTAAAACTCATGATGAGGCAACTCCGCTTGGTTTCACGGCATTTGTTCTTTTCGGCTACAGAGGACTGTGAGGATTGTCACGGTTCTCCGCTGACTCTGATTGCTAATTTATTGGCTTCTTTTCCTTCTCTTTCAATCCGCGCCATTGCCCTGAATAATCTCATACACAATCATGATCTTAACAACTACCTATGTGTTTGTGACTCCCAAATCTCTGTCTCCAGGCCCACTTTCTTCTCCCTGGGTGCTCCAGCTCTGGTCATACAACTCTCAGTTGGATATCCCATCGTTACCTCCAACTTAATGTTCTATTTTCTCAAACGTATATTTCTGTTGCTCTTTGCCTATCCTGGTTAATGACGCCCGTTACTACCCAACTAGAAACCTGGGAGTCATCTTAAATTATTTCCATTCTCTCACTCTATGTCTGTCAAATCAGTCATTAAATTCCTTTTTTCTGTTGTTTATCTGATGCTTAGAAATGTTAGTTTACTGTGTATTAATAGGCATTTTCTTGATCTTATTTATTGGCCCTGATTCACGTGCTTATCTCATTTTTTTTCTACTGGGTTTTAGACGTTTCATCATTGCTTTGAAGGGCTTCTTTATTTATTCTGTATAACTTAGCTGATTACATGCTTTACAAATATCTCTTCCAGCCTATGATTTATTTTTTTTTGCTTTTCTAAAAATGATTTCAGCCTAGAGAAGCCTTTAATCTTAATGTCATCAAATATATTAATCTTTATATTTTGTGGGTTTTTTTGCTTTATTTAAGAAATCTCTTTGAACCTTGGTGTCAATTATATTCTATAATACTTTCTAACTTTTTTAATGTTTTGTTTTTCACATTTGGGACTTTATCTAGCAGGAATATATTTCTGTGTATGTTGGAATTAGGGATCTAATTTAATTTTATTTTTTCATATGGATAACAAACTGTCGTAGCACCATTTAATGAACATGCTGTCTTTTCCCCGTTGATTTATAGTGGGAACTATACCAAGTTCCCATGTGTTTTAGGGAAATTCTTGGTGAAAGATTGGAGGAAAACGCTATTATGGACTGAATTATGTCCCCCCCAAATTTGTATGTTGAAGCCCCCAACTGCCAGTATGACTGTATTTGGAGATAGAACCTTTATGGAGGGTGTCAAGGTTAAATGAAGTCATAAGGGTGGGGCCATAATTCTATAGGACTGGTGTCCTTATAAGAAGAGGAAGAGTTACCAGAACTCTCTCTCTGCACAAAGGAAAGTTCATGTAAGGATGCAGCAAGAAGGTGGCCGTTTACATGCCGGGAAAAGAGGCCTCAGCAGAAACTGAATCTGCCAGTACCTTGATTATGGACTTCTACCACCAGAACTGTGACAAAATAAAAGTCTGTTGTTTAAGCCACCAAGTCTGTGGTATTTTATTGTGGCAGCTGAGCAGACTAATGCAAATCCATACTCTTTGCTGGGTCCTAAATTATGTAGGGTTTTTCATTTTTTTGTCAATCAACATACGAGAGACAATATTAGTTCAGAAGTGTTTTTTCAACAAGATCTCTTTATTTTATGCTCAAGATAGCATTTTTTTAAATCACATATTATCCACATTTGTTCCTTAGTTTTCTGCTAATGAGCTCTCGTCCTTAAAAGAGGAATAGGGCCTGTCTCAGTGGAGAAATAGATCCAGGGAGGACTTCCTGGGGTCAAACTCCTCAGATACAGTCTGGACACTTCTTCTCTACCTATGTGGTCACTATTCTTTTCTTTCACATCCAAGATGGTTGGGAATAGTGAGATACAATGAGAAGCATGTCTCATCTAAGGTATTGAAAGGCAGGGCTCCCCTCTAATAAAAAAAAAAATTAGAAAATAGCAGGCATGCAAAAAATGTTTATGACAATGTGCAATGTAAAAGGGCATGTGATACTCCATGCTTTATTTCTTCTTTTTCTTCTAATTTTTAGATGTGATCTTTGGGGTGGAAATGACCCAAGCCTAGAGGTACTCAGCTCTCCTTGTGATATTTTAGGTCCTTGTATTCATAGATGTAGGAAACATTGTTCATGACAAATGGTCTATAGAGGAGGGTTTGTCCATAGGTTCTGCGGCCTGATGGTCTGCTTCCGTTCTGTTTTATTGGGCTCCCTATGCCAAAACTTCACTCTTAAATTACTGTAGCTTTATACTAAGAAGTGGTGTCTGGTTGAGTGAATCTCTGTACTCGGTTCAAAAATATCTCGACTCTTTACTGTTTCATATAAATTTATAGGATCAATTTATCAGGTTCTGTGAAAAAGTCCGTTGAGATTTTGATTAGAACTGAATAGGTCTTTGTAATATTGAGATATCCTATCTATAAATTTGAAACATTCATTTATTCAGATCTTTAAAAAAAATCCTTCCAAAAATTTGTATAATTTTCATTGTAAAGGTGTTGAACATCTTTTAATACATTTACTCCCAGATACCTTATAGTTCTGCAGCTATTGTTAGTAGAATAATTTTAAAAATTGTGTTTTTAAATTATTTATTCATGATGTCTAGGGATGTCACTGATTTCTATAAACTGATTTTGTATTCAGCATCTTGATGAATCCCTTATTAGAGGTAGTTTAAGTTTCTGTAGGATTTTTGTAAAGACTGTAATATTATCTCCAAATATAACATTTTTTCTGTTCTAATCCTTAAAATCGTTTTTTTCTTATCTTATTGAATTAGCTAGCACCTCCAGCACATATTGAATCGAAGCAATAGCAGATATTTTTGTCTTCCCCCAACTTTAAGGAAATGCTTCCAGTATTAACACTGAGCGTGAAGTTTGCTTATATATTTGATAGATACCTTATATCAAGTTAAATTTTTCTTTTACTTCTGGTTTTCTGACATGTTTTATTTGAAAACTCTGAAAAGATGAACTATCAATGAATTTTGCAAAACTCTGCATCCATTAAGATTTTCCTTATTTTTCTACTTTAGTTTTTAAAATTTTGTGAATTATATCACTTTTTTCCTAATGTTAAACCGTTCTTACATTCTTAAGACAAACATTAATTACCATGTATATATGTATTTTTATATGTTGGATTTGATTTCCTAATATTTAAAAGTTTTGTATCTGTTTGTAAATGAAATTGATCTATTTTTATTGTTTCTCACGTGATCTTTTTCTGGTTTTAAAATCAAGGTTATATTTGCTTCATAAAATGAGAAAGAAGCTTTCTTTCCTTTTCTATTCACTAAAAAGTTTGTAAATATGGCTCATCTCTTTCCCGAGGCTTTGATTACTTATGAAACTGTCTCGGCCTGGTATTGTGTGTGTGTGTATATTTAAAGTAGTTTTTAAAAAAATTCAATTTCTTTAAAGGTTACATGTCTGTTCAGGTTTTCTGTTTACTGAATCAAATTGGCAATTCATATTTCTCTATAAAATTGTTTATTTTTTCCTGTTTTCAAATTTATTTCCAGAGTTATTTATAATATTCTTTTACAACTTTAAAAAACTCTGGTCTAAACGTAGTCACTTTCTCTAAATGTAGTATTGCTAATATCTGCTTATCTCTTTTTTGTTCAGTATTGCCATATATTTGTTTTTATTAATGTTTCCCCAAAAAAACCCCGGTTTTTTAATTCTCTGTGTTATTTATTTTTCTAGTTCATCATTGGTATGTGTTCTTATCACTAATATTTCCTTCCTACTATTTTCTGTGTGTTCTATAACTACTTAAGTTGAATGCCTTGCTAATTACATTTTGACTTTATTAATTTCTAACAGATGCTTTTGAGACTATAAATTTACAATATGTTATCACATGAGCTATAACCACAAGTTGTGATATAAACTATTGGCTCTACAGAGTTTTTGTAAGTTTCCCTGTTTCTTCTTTGACTCATGGGTCAATGACTGTGTGCAGAGGATGCTGTTGGTGTCCCATCCAGATCCCATTTTACTTGGCCAGTGCCCCTATCCACCAAATGTTGTGAGTATTGACTCTCTTCAGAGAATTTCCCCCAGCCAAACAGAAGCTGCCTTTCCCAGGAGGTTACATTCTCACATTGGTAACTTGCAGCCAAGGACTGACTGACATGGGAGGAAAGAATGTCAGCCCTCTTGTCTCAAGGTGGGACTAACTCTGTGGTACAATTTGTGCTCCAGAATGCCCTGTTGGATCAGGCTACGTTTCAGCTAGGCCACATCTTTGCTTCACTTTCCCCTCTGCCCTCTCCTATTCCTCCCACTTTTCTTCTCCTAAGAACCCTCCCTCAATAAGTCATACAAGAATCCTCATCTCAGATTCTGCCTCTAGGGGACACAACCTAAGACAGGGAAACCAGAATAGCATGGGTTTTGGAAATAGATTTTTAGGATGGAATTCTGGAGATTGATAACTCACTTGTCAGAGAACAGTTGATGTCCCATCACTGGGGGTAGGTAGTTTTGATAGTGTCTGGCATACTGTGTCACCTGTGCTAAACTGGAACAGTATATAGATGGAAGGGGATGCACTGGCTGGTGCAATGTCTCTGAGATTTGAGAAGTATGTGGGGAAATTTTTACTCTAAGGAAGGCTATGCGATTAGTTTGCTTTCACTAAGTGCCCTTTAAACACTGGAGAATGAAAATGACAAGTTCAGATCTGTTAATCAGCAATTTAGAGTATGAAATTCAGAGGGCTTCATTGGCAGCGTTTAAAAGAATTCTTTTCTCCCACATTGAAAGTCAGATGGAGCTGAAGACTAAACCTAGGACTTAATAGGAGAAGAAGAACTCACAGAAGGCTGAATTCTCAGCCTAGGCAAGTCCCCTATGGCAATGTCAGGTCCTTAATGAGGAAGGGCTGCGACCCCAAGGACTGGTGTGGGACTATCTAGGTAGATGCACATGAGAACTTTGAACTTCCTCTAGTTTCCTGTAAACTCTCTGGATCTGAAGAAATGACCCACTCCCTCTCGTTGGAAATTAGAGGCACCCTTTGCTTGAAGACTATGCAGAGGCTCCAAATGACAGCAGATTGCTTATACGACAGTGCTTACCATCTTACAAGATCCAGGATGGCATGGCTGGAGTGGATCCTGAGGGTGCTGGATCAAGTCAGAAGGAATATATAGCTGGAGGGAGAGTTTGTCAATTTGGGGGCATACTCTGGTGATACAAGATTTAATCCCCAAGCAAGAGCCCAGGGAGACAATTCTAATATGCTACTGAGATGGCTCTTGGAAGATTATAAAAAGCACTGGTCCCAATCAAATGAAGTAGAGATGCCAGACAGTCATGGCAGATTGTGGAGGAAGGGATCAAAAGACACCTTGATGTTGGAATGCTGGAATGAGTCTCTTGTAGAAGACAGGAAATTATTAGGAGAGCTTGGAAGACACACCATTTATCAAGGTGATGAGTGTGCTGGTGAGCACAAGCATTTCTTAGAAACTCAGTAATGGCCATACCTTGGAGGCTGGAGTGGATGGTAGGAAATGGCTGCTGTAGAACTGGGCTGTCTAGCAACAGTGGAGATGATGGGATCCCAGAATAGCACTTAACCAAAGCAAAGTGGGAGTAATTACTATTGTGGATGGCAATATTGGATTGGCATCCAGATGGCCCTGACCTGCAGATAGCCCTGACCATCTATAAGGATGGTCAATAGAATATGGTATTCCTAAAGGCAAAATAGATGAGCAACTAACAAGGATGTTTCTTAATATATATTATCAAATGGAGTAAAGAATGATTGAGCAGCTGCCCCAATAGATAGTCACAATCCTTTGCCTGGTTTTCAGCCTGAGCTATTTTTTCAGTCTTAGAACTGATCAACTGAAGAAGCTGGGTCCCCATGGAGAAGGACCCTGAAACACCATGGCAAGGGCACAGTTTAGTAATTCCCTCAGTCCTTCCCCAAAGGGACCTACAGCCATTTACTTGAATAATCATACACTGAGGAAAGAGATATGCACAGTCTTTTGAGCTCTGTTGCATACAGGTTCCAAATTGACACGAATTCTTTGGACCCAAAGTGATATCATGGCCTCCTATTTTAGAGTAGGGAGACATATGAGAGTCAGATAGTAAGTAGAGTCCCGATCAAGGTCTATATCACAGTGGGTCCACTGGGTCCACAGACCCATCCAAAGCCATTTCCCAAGTTCCAAACAAATAATTGGAATGGCCATTCTTAGCCTATACATTGGTTCCTATGAACTGTAGAAATAAGAGCTATTACAGTAGGAAAGGCCAAATGGAACTCCCTGAAACTTTCCCTCCAGGCCAAGAAAATAAATATCACATATTGAGGGAATGGCAGAGATAAGAGCTGTTCTTAAAACTTTAAAGGGTGCAAGGGTGGAAGTCCTCATCATATCCCCATTTAACTTACTGGTGTGGCTTCTGCAAATGTTGACAATAATATATTACCACCATTTAACAAAGTAACAGCCCCAATTAGGAAAGCGTATGTAAATAAAGATGCAGTATCTTTATTGGAAAAGATTAACACAGCCTCTGGTACATGGTATATAGCTATTGATCTGGCATATGTGTTCTTTTTAATACCTATTAAGAAGGAGAACCAGAAGCAGTTTGCGTTTCCATAGGCTGGACAATAGTATACATTCCTGGTCTTATTAAAGGGCTATGCTATTTGTTTCACTATCCCTACTACTGTCACACCTTTTTATGGTTCATATTCAATAGACTACATCTTATACCATTTTTTTACTATCAACCTTTCTGTGCCATTATGAGTATCTCTTATAAATGGCATATAACCGGATTTTTAAAAGTCCAATCTATGAATCTTTGTTTTTTGAAAATGGAGTTTACTTAATTTATATATATTTTGACCTCTTTGTATGATTTTATTTTGATGTTTCAATTTTTCATATTTCTCTTTTATAATTCTGGAAAATGCTCAAAGAATTTCTGGAAAATTCTCAGGTTACCATTTCAAATATTACCTGAATGCCATTCTATTTTTTCTCTCCTTCTCTGACTCTTTTTGGATATATACTGGACATTTAATTCTTTTTCCAAGTCACAATCTTTCTTTCATGTTTTTACTCATTTATATCTTTATGCTGGTTTATGGGTGATTACTTCAGATCTTTCTTTGGTTCCCCAAATTTTTCTGTAGCAGCATCTAATCTCCTCTTTTTTTCTTTCATTTTTTTTTAAAGATTAATGACTACAGTTATAACAATTACAAATATACATGCATCAAACATCGAACCACCTAAATATATAAAGCAAATATTAACAGACTGAAGGGAGAAATAGACAGCAATAAAATAATATTAAGGGACTTCAGTACCCTACTTTCAACAATGAATAAATCATCCAGACAGAAAACCAAAAAGGACACGGCAGATTTGAACCATATTTTAGACCAAATGGACCTAATAGACCTGTAGAGAACATTCCATCCAACAGCAGCAGAAATCATGTTCTTCTCAGGATGGATCATATGTTAGGCCACAAAATAAGTCTTAATGAATAAAAGGAGACTTAAATCATATAAAGTATCATTCCAACCATGATGATATGAAACTAGAAATTAACAATAAAGGGAAAGTTGGAAAATGCAAAACTATATAGAAATTAAACAACATACTGCAGAACAACCAATGGATCAAGGAATAAATCAAGAGAGAAGTTGAAAAGTATCTGAGACAAAGAAAATGGAAATACAACATACAAAAAACTTACGGGATGCATCAAAAGCAATTCTGAGGGGGGAAGTTAATAGTAATAAATGCATATATTAAGAAAAAAGAAAGATCTTAAATAAACAACCTAACCTACACATCAAGGAATAGAAAAAGAAGAACAAAATAAGCCAAAAGTTAGCATAAGGGAGGTAATAATAAAAATTAAGGCAGAAATAAATGAAATAGACAAGACAATAGAAATGTTGATGAAACTAAGAGTTGTTTTTTGGAAATATAGACAAAATTGACAAACATTTTGCTGAACTAACCAAGAAAAAAAGGGAAGACTCAAATAAGATTATAAAAGAGGAGACACTACAATTGATACTAATTCAGGTAGTACAAAGTATGATACAGAATTACAAAGGCTCACAAGAGACAACTATGAACAACTATGTGCCAACAAATTGGATTACCTAGAAGAAATAGATAAAATCCTAGAAATGTATAATCTACCAAGACTGAGTCATGAAGAAATAGAAAATATGAATAGATCAATAACAAGGAAATTGAAGCTGTAAGCAAAAATTCCCAACAAAAGCCCAGGACCAGATGGCTTCACTGGTGAATTCTATCAAATAGTTAAAGAAAAATTAATGCCAATCCTTCTCAAACTCTTCCAAAATGGTGAAGAGGAGGGAACAGTCCCAAACTCATATAACCCTCATACAAAAGCAAGATAAGGACATTACAAGAAAAGAAAATTACAAGCCAATGTCCCTGGTGAACACAGATGTAAAAATCCTCAGCAAAATACTAGCAAACTGAATTCAACAAACATTAAAAGGATTGTATGCCATGATCAAGTGGGATTCATCCTTGTATGGCAAAGATCAACATCTGCAAATCAATAAACATAACAAACCACATTAACAGAATGAAGGGTAAAAACCATATGATCATGTCAATAGATGCAGAAAAAGCATTTGACAAATTCAACATCCTTTCATGATAAAAACTTCAGCAAATTAGGTTTAGAAGAAATGTACCCCAACATAATAAAGGCCTTGTATGACAAGCCCAAAGCTAACATTTTACTCAAAGCTGGAAGCTTTTCCTCTAAGATCAGGAACAAGACAAGAGTGCTCACTTAACACTTCTATTCAACATAGTACTGGAAGACCAAGCCAGAGCAATGAGGTAAGAAAAAAGAAAAAGACATTTGAATTGAAAACAAAGAAGTAAAATTATCAGTTTGCAGATAACACAATATTATATATAGAAAATCCTAAAGACTTCACCAAAAAACTGTTAGAATTAGTAAGCAAATCCAGTAAAGTTGCAGGATATAAAATCAACATACAAAGATCAGTTGCATTTGTGTATTATAACAATAAACTACCAAAAAAGAAATTAAGAAAACAACCCCATTTACAATAGTATCAAAAAAATAAACTACTTAGGAATCAATTGAACTGAGGAGGTGAAAGAGCTGTACACTGAAAACTATGCCATGACAGAAATTGAAGAAGATAAATAATAAGAAAGATATCCCATGTTCATAGGTAGTATGAATTAAGATTGTTTAAATATCCACACTACCCAAAGCAATCTTCAGATTCAATGCTATCCCTATCAAAATTCCAATGGCATTTTTCACAGAAATAGAAAAAACAATCCTAAAATTTGTATGGAACCACAAAAGACCCTGAATAGCTAAAGCAATCTTGAGAAAGAAGAATAAAGCTAGAAGCATCACATTTCCTGATTGCAAATCATATTACAAAGCTATAGTAATCAAAACAGTATTGCACTTTCACAAAAATAGACACATAGACCAATGGAACAGAATAAAGAGCCCAGAAATAGACTCATACATATACAATCAACCAGTCTTTGACAAAGGCACCAAGAATACTCAAAGTGGAAAAGATAGTCTCTTCAATAAATAGTGCTGAGCAAACTGGATATCCACATGCAGAAGAATGAAATTGGCCCCCCGTCTTACACTACTCACAAAAATTAACTCAAAATGGATTAAAAACTTAAAAATAAGACCTAAAACCATAAAACTCAGAAGAAAATAAAGGGAAAGAGTTCCTTGACATTGGTGTGGCAATAATTTTATGGATATGACACCCAAAAGCATAGGCAACAAAAGCACAAATCAACAAGTGGACTACTTCAAAATAAAAGATTTTGCACTGCAAAACAAACAACTGACAAAATGAAAAGGCAACTACAGAATGGGAGAAAATATTTGTAAGCTAGATATCTGATAAAGGTTTAATATCCAAATATATAAGGGACTCATAAAACTCGACAGCAAAAAACCCAAGTAACCCTTTTAAAAAATGTGTAAAGGAACTGAATAGACAATTTTCCAAAGAACGTATACAAATGGCTTATGGGTATATGAAAAAGTGCTCAATATTATTAATAATCAGGGAAATGCAAGTCAAAACCACAATAATATATCACTTAAAATCTGTTAGGATGGCTATTGTCAGATAGACAAGAGATAAGTCTTGGTGAGGCTATAGAGAAAGGAAACCCTTGTGCACTTTTGGTGGGAATGTAAACTGATACAGCCACTATGGAAAACAGTATGGAGTTTCCTCAAAAAATTAAAAATAGAACTACCGTGCGATCCAGCAATCTCACTTCTGGGTATACGTCCGTAGGAAATGAAATGAGTATCTCAGAGAGATATCTGCACCTTCATGTTCATTGCAGTGTTATTCACAGTGGTCAAGACATGGAAAAAACCTGTGTCCTTTGATGGATAAATGTATTAAAAAATGTGTTACATATATATACAATGGAATATTATTCAGCCACGAGAAAGAAGGCAATCTTGCCATTTGTGATAACACGAATGTACCTGGAGGACGTCATGCTAAGTGAAATAAGCCGGACAAAGGAAGACAAACACTGTATGATCTCGCTTGAATGTGGAATCTAGAAAAGTCAGACTCACAGAAGCAGAGTGTAGAATGGTGGACATTAGAGGCTAGGGGTGGGGAAAATGGGAAGATATTGGCCAAAGAGTACAAACTTTTACTTATCAGATGAACAAGTTCTGCGGATCTAATATACAGCATGGTGACTATAGTTAATAATACTGTATTGTATACTTCAGAGTTAATAAGAGCAGATCTTAAGCACTCTTACCACACACACGCACACACACACAAAGATGACTATGTCAGGTGATGGATGTGCTAATTAGCTTGACTGTGGGAATCATTTCACTATGACTATGCATATCACATCATCACATTGTACTCCTTAAATATATACAATTTCCATTGGTCAATTATACCTCGATAAAGCTGGAAAAAAATGACTGGTGCTTATTTCTAGAAGCTCTCCTTATTTTTCCAAATTTTTTCTTTTGTCTGTTGGGAGATCTTCTTCTTTTATTATGCTTCCTATCTTGTTTATAATTTTAATAATTTTGAACATATTTAAATTTAAATAATTATAGGACCATAAGACTTTAAAAGTTATTATTTCTGCTTTCTTGGGTGTCGATTTCCCTTTGTTGTATCTGCTGACTTTACCTCAGGAGGGTCCTTTCCTTGTATGGCTTGCACATTATTGCTGTGAGCTCCTTTTTGAATTCTTTGTTTTGCGTGAGACAATTAGACTCTGGGTATGGCAATATCTCTGGAGAGGTTTCACATTTCATTTTGCCACTACCCTAGAGGTGTCATGGTTTTTCTATGGACATTTTTTGATTTAGGAGTCCCACAATATGTGGGTAGAATAAATTTGAGATCTCATGAATGTTGTAAGACTAGTTTTATTTTACATATATTTTTCTACCAAGAAGCTACGGTGGGATAGCAAAAGCTGTGCGCTATTTCTAGGAGCCTATGAGCAGAATGTTTCTAATTCCCCGTTCATCAGCTGGCTGTTGTCTGAGGGATCCTGTCTTGTAAAACACCACAGACTGGGCACCTTATAAACAACAGAAATTTATTTCTCACAGTTCTGGAGGCTGGAAGTCCAAGATCATGGTGCTAGCATGGTTGTGTTCTGGTGAAGGCCCTTTTCTGGATTGTAGACTGCTGATGTCTCCCTGTGTCCTCACGTGGTGGAAAGGGGCTGGGGAGTTCTGTGGGGCCTCTTCTATAAAGGCGCTAACCTGGGGCCTGCCCCGTGGCCGAGCGGTGAAGTTTGCACGCTCTGCTTCAGTGGCGCAGGGTTTCACGGTTTGGATCCTGGGTGCAGACCCAGCCCCTCCGCTCATTAAGCCATGCTGAGGCAGCGTCCCACATAGCTCAACTAGGAGGACCCACAGCTAGAATATACAACTAGGTACTGGGGGGCTTTGGGGAGAAGAAGGAAAAAAAATTGGCAACAGATGTTAGCTCAGGGCCAGTCTAAAAAACAAAAAATAAAGGCACTAGTCTTGATCTAATCACCTCCCAAGGGCCCACCTCCTAACACCATCACTTTGGGCATTAGGTTTTCAACATGTGAATTTTGGTGGAGGCATAAACATTCAGACCATAGCAGATTCTATGTTAGAAAGAGGCCTAGTTTTGTTTTCCACCTCTCTGCCTCGCATGGATAGGCTCTAGCTTCATTTCTGATGTGTGGTAACTATCAAGGCCCTAGGCCTCAGGCTTTCTATACAGAACTGAGACCTCCTGAATTTATCATGGTAGTAGTTGAATCTTACTCTTCTTGTTTATTTTAAGAGATAACTATAAAAGCTCAAGATTTAACATAATAGAAAATTTTTTCTTGTTCACATAAAATCAAGGTGTTGGGGCGGGGTGGGGAAATGTGTATCGCACAACCGGGATGACATTGGCAATGATATTCGTGCTTCCTCAGGTTGCCCACGGTGTTGACATCCAGCCAGCAAATAGTGAAAGAGGGAGATAAGAATTATATGGGAGCGTCTTAAAGGCTAGGCCTGGATGAGGCATACAATTACTTTTTCTCACATACTATTGGCCAGACTCAGTCACATGGATCATGCTACATGAAAAAGAGGCTGGGAAAGGTCGACCTTAGCTTGGCAGATACTTCTCAAATCTACTTGATGAAAGAGGAGCTCATGTCTTTGGAGGATAGTGGGACTTCTGTCTGTACAGGTTCCTATCAGATGGATGTTCACAAGTCCAACATTTTCCTATCCAGTGGTGGGTGACTGATATTTATTTAGATAAGTGACATGTATTTAAATAACTATCCTGTAGGACAGAAAGTGCTAAGAGGCATAAGAGAAATAAAAATGAAGACATTCAGAGGAAGGAGGGACCATTTCCATTTAAGAAATCAGGAAAGACAACTTGGAGGAGATAGCATTTGAACTGAATCTGGTCATATGAGTAGGATTTGGTCACACCAAGCTTTGGTTAAGTGTTAGGCAGCTCCTTTCTAAGATGGCTCAAGTGGCACAGATGCCATGAGCCCACTAGTGTGAGCTCGGCTTTTTACAAGCTGTCCTGAGCCAGAATCCCTCATCCGTAAAGGTGCTGGACCACCCAGGGCCAGCTCAGCTCCTGCTACCTCCTCTGCTCTCTTCCTCTGTCATCTTGGGTCACTTCCACTGTCTCCAGTGCTTAGGTACACAGGCTTCAGCTTCAGGCAGACCGGGTTTGAATTCAGCTTTCAATGCTAACTGTGTTTCTTAGGCAACTTTTTCCACCTCTCTGAGCCTCAGTTTTCTCACTTATGCAAAGGAGAAAATAATAGTAGCTACTTTGGAGACTTGTGAGGATTTACGGCGAGAATGCACGTACAGCACTCAGCTCAGAATAAGCACTCCGCAGCTGTTAGATATTATGATGATTAGTTTTCTGACTTGGGTTTTTGGCATCTTCTTTTGAAACTCCTGCCAACTTTCCCTGGCATCTTACTGCTTCTTTATTATCCACCTTTGAGCCAGAATGGATTCTTTATTGGTGCTTTTCCATTATTGACAAAACTATTTTTGATCTTGCTGTATCTATATTACCTTGAACCCACTGGGGTCATGACTTTTGTCTATTACTCAAGCTGCTGATTAATCTTCAGGATGTCCTGTATAAAGACAGGGACGTGGCATTGATGGTGATCAAAATGTGTTTATGCCTGAGAGAGAGATGGATCAAGCCGTGTTGCTTGATGTCTTATCATCTTGGCTTTCATTTTGGTTAGATTTACAACACTGAACACATAAACTGATTACATGTAAAATTCAGGGGCTTCCTCTTTGTATCTACCTTAGAGCTTCAATTAATGATCCCACCCCGTGCAGCCCAGGTGGAATAGCCACAGATGATTTAAATGGAAAGTTGGAAAGTTTCTACTATGTAAATATGGTTATCCTTGGAGTGGGCAGTGTCAGGCTTCCTTTGAGATACGAGGGGGTAACCAGATACCTGTTTAGACACCACATTACTTGAAGTTTTAAAAATTGTCATCTTCGTTGTTAGTGGATTGCTTATTGAACTCCCTGCATATACAGCGCTGTGCCTCCAGGCTCTGCAACCCAGCTGCTCTGCTCCTGTACAGGTAAGTGACTCTGACACAATGAGGGAGTCACCAGAGGGCCACCTGCTTTCCAGCTGCAGTGTCAGGTCCTTCTCTGCGTTTTTGAAAGGCAATCTCCAGTTAGAAAATAAAACAAAATCGTGATGACCATTTGGGCTATTCAGATGGGAAAGTGCAACTTTGCTCTTCAATTCTAGGAGTAAAACTTTTAACTCCACTGAGATCATTTCAAGGTCTATGTTCATTTTGTCCATTTCTGAGGAAAATTTCCTAGGAAGGGTGTCTAGTTACTTGCCACGGAAATTGCTTTCCTCTCTTTGGCTGGAGACTGTCATCCTCAAACTAATTTCCTGTTTGGTGTTCAATATTTGAAAGCAGGAAATTGTCATAATAAATAGGAAGCTTGAAATGATAGAGGAAAAGCATTCAGAAATTTGGTTGCTAGGAAATTATTTTTGCCTACTTTAATATATGAAAAATCTGGGCCTTATTTGGCATTTTCTCCCCTCCTTCTTATTCTCATCAACAGCCATTATCAAAAGAACTTTATTAAATATTGATCTCTGCTTGGCATTATGAAAGAGTGTTTAGGTCCCTGCCCACTAGCAGCTTATAACAATAACGCAACAACAACAATAACAGCAGATAACTGTAGGAACAGAAATGACAGCATTAATTTCATACTTAGCTATTGATAGGCACTCTTCTAAGTGTCTTAGTTGATTTTTTAAAAATTTAATCCTCACAATAGTCAACTGAGGAAGGTATTATTATTATTATTTTCATTTTATTGATGGAAGATGAAACACGAAGTCAATAATTTGCTCAAAGTCACACAACTAATAAACAGATGAGTCTGGATTCATCCCTTCGCCGCTCACATTATTTACCACTATGTCCTAGTGTTTCTAATCTATCCAGAAAAATCTAGAAAGAATAGCGATGCACATATAGACCAAAAATATAGATATGCATTTATTATTGAACACTAGAGTTAAGTACATTTTGCAGAAAGGGGGTGAGAAGGGAATTTTCAGAATTGTATATTGAGGAGCATTTCTGCTCTCTTCAAAAAAGCTAGCTTCTGTGGAGGAGATGATACAGTTGCAAAATTTGTACATTTGATATATTGATTAAAGAGATAGGATGAGGCAGATGGGGGAGCAGTTGAGGTTGTGTATTACAAATGGAAAGAGTTTGATGGGCCAGATAGAGAGTGGGGTGGATTACTTTGAGGTCGGTGGGCTCAAGCAGTTGGTCTGCAGGAAGCGAGGTCAGTACACCATAGAGACCCAGGTCATTGGAACCAAGATTGCTCAGCCCGCTTGGCCAGCTCCACTCTGCAGCAAGGGGAGGCAGGATATGGGGCCAACCTGACGTGGCCTCATCATGACACATCCGTAACCTTTTGCATTTCACCAGAGGCAGGTGAGTTTTAATGAAGCACCACACTTGTTTAAGCTTTCTATCCTCATGTTGGAGCAACATGTTCTAGTGACCCAAATGCCAGTCTCGAAAGTCAATAAAGTCAGATTCTATTCTGGGATAAGTAGCTGGCTGGAAGTAGCAGTCATTCTAAGCAGCTGAAAATAACTGGACGTTTTAATGAGTTAATAAATCTTCCTTACTGAACTATATGGAAAGAGATGAAACATGACACTTAAGCTCCTCAGCAGCCTTAATTAAACTTGATGTTGAAAAGGTCAGTGCCCTATCTGGTGGGTTCCAAATCACTTCAGACCCGACAGTAGGGATGACTATAGAGGGGTACACAGGCACATGGGGACATTATGCTTTCCATTGGAACTTTAAATGGATGCATTTTAAATGAGCTACACCCCAGCTAATAACAACTAGCATTTATTAAGTGCTAGCTCTGAGTAAGTCATTGCTCCAAGTGCTTTAGATGCATTAACTCATTGAATCCTCAACAGCAACCCTAGTAGGTTCAGGTTGTTATAACTCTGGATAGATGAGGAAACTGAGGCACAGAGGGATGTAATGGCATAGCTAGGCTTCTGCAGTCTACGAAGCGATAGAGCCAAGATTTGAATGCATGGAGTCTGGCTCCAGAGACTGTGCTTAACCACCAGGCTTTGCTACCTCCCTCAAACAGGGACTGGGCTGTAACTAACTCCCATAGCTAAAAATGCACAAGCCTCTCATGGGTTTCCAGGCACTAATACCTTCCAGGAATTCCAGCTGGTGCATTTTAGGATCGTTCAAAGCATGTAAGCAGTCAGGTGCTACATGGGAAACACGATTCTTCCCAATATTGTATGGGTTGGTGGAGGTCACCAGGTTGGGTGGGTAAGAACAATTATTGCAGTTTTTTAAACTAAAACACCTTGATAGCAAACATTTATTGAGCTTCTACTGTGAGCCAGATACTGTGTTAGGCATTGGGGAGAAATGAGTAAGACATGGCATCGACCTTCAAGGAGCTCTCAGACAAGCAGATTTGCCGTTTATAAAATTTCTAGGGAAAAAAATAGCAGTCCGGACTGATCTTTAGTAAACTCAGCGCTTGAGTTCAGAGGGCATCTCGCCTTTATTGCTTGCCATGGTTTAGACCGAATTCCCGTGTAGTGGTAACATATGTATATAATATTTCCTGCCTCCTTTTTTATGTTCCATAAAAGTGCAGAGCTCTGCGATAAAGAACATGTTTAATCTGGGAAATTTTGACGTCGGAGGCGATACAGCTACTCTCTCATCCTTTCCAGTACATTCTATTCACAGGGAGGGAAGTCTCTGAGTCAGGCCTCTCGGAGTAGATACTAGCTTGATCACTTTCTGGGTACATGTTCTTGTGTGAATTACTTCATCTCTCTGAGTCTAGAGTGCCTTATCCATAAAATGGAGGAATAATAGGAGTCAGCCTTAGAGTTCTTTCAAGGCTAAATTAAATTAAATGCAAAAATGCATAGTAAAACTCTCAGTATGTGTAAGCTATTTTGATTATTTTCTCGGCATTGTGTCATTTCTCAGTTCCAGCTTATCGCGCAGTACTCTGAAAGAGACTTTCTAGCAAAACAAAGATTATAGATCCTCTCATTTTTTCTCTCAGAGAAAATAGTGAATTGGTCCAGGGGCAAGATATGGGAGTAACAAACTCAGCATTTCTTGCTGATGTTTTCCATTTCTCAGAAGGCAAAGGAAGTGACAAGGACCTCTCGACTAGACTCTGAAATTGGTGATAGACTTGAGACAGGGACCTTGAGAGAAAGTCAAGACCACCTTAAGCGTTGGGGTACAGAGCATCCACTCTCGTTGTTCATCAGCTCTGAATTTACTTCTGGTCGACTTCCTGCTGCTTTCCTGACAGGCTGCTCTGAGCTGTCCTTTACTATCCTCAACCTTCCCTTTCTCCTCCTGCCTGATCTCGGCCTTCTGTATAAAACCTTACCCTCCACCATTACTCAGCCTCATCCTCCAGTCTGGCCTGTTGCACAGCTCCAGAGGATGATGTTCACATTGGAGGTGCACCACTTGGTGGCCTTGTCATTCCAGATGCTCTCCCCAGGGCTCGTGGGCTGCTTCAGCTAGAACGCGCTTAACACAGTTCTTTCAAAGCGCTGCACTCGCTCTTGGTTCGGGGAGTCTGTATGTGCTTTTATCTCTGCCTTGAAAGCCCTTCTCTCTCTCCTCCCATAGTCCACTGCCACCCTCCCCCCAGCTCACAAAAAGAACAAATTCCTCCTTAGGTCAGGATCACTCGGGTTAACTTCTACTTATATTTCATGACACAGATTAAATATCACTTCCTTAGGGAGGCCTTCCCAGAAACTTAATCTAGGATAAATCCCTTTGTTTAAACAGTATTCTTTGATGTTCTTTTTTTGTAGCATCTAACATAAGGGGGATTTGCTTAAAGTCTGTATAAAGGCCACGGGGACAGGAACTGTGTCTGTCTGGGTCTTCACTATGTGAGTAACTAATAGGCCTGCCTTACACCAGGCCTCCCCCAACCTCTCTCAGAGGTTACCTCTTCTAATATTTCCTGTTTGAAATTCTTCTAGTGGCTTCCTCTGTAACTCTACCTAATATACTTATTTATTATTTCCTGATTAACTGAGACAATAATGATTGATTTCCTATAATGCAAGATGAGGATTTAATTTACTTTCTCTACATCTCATTTTATTTTCTCTCTTCTTTGTAATGTTTTCCAAGTTTCACTTTTAGTTCTTTCCTTGGGTTATCTTTATAACTGCAAATTATAAACTTAAGCCATTACTTATTTCCATGAACTTTAGACGGTTACTCTTAACTCCTTACTACATTTGAGAATGCTACTAGTATTCTTACTGTTATGCCCCCTTATCTTTTTTCTTCTGCTGTCCACATTTTTCTAGCTCTACCCTTATTTTTACATCATCAGATTTATCACATAGACACTGTTTCATAATCAAAATTTAGACTTTTCTTTTGTCCATAGTTGATTCTGAAAGTCAAATATAAGTAAAGAGTTTGCATTATTTTGGCTTCGTAAATATTTGTCATTACGGAACTACTGGGGATGCAGATTCAGCATCCCAGGTCCTGTTCTATTAGAAGTAGCCTGTGCCTGGTGGGAAGGTCAAATGTTAAATGGCTTCTTTTTACTTATACTTTATCAATTCTTTGCTGTGGTTCCATATCATGCGTAATATTTGGACCATGATTTCCTTGTGTAGTTTAATTTTAAATTTTCTTTTTGGAGTTTCTATTGCTTTTCTTTTTTATTCTTGATAACATGGATATTCCAAAGACTAAAAGTTATCTTACCATCTGTTGCCTGATGTCACAGCCCTTCTCTTTTCTGAGTCTGATTTTTACTATTTTGTAGATGTCTGGTTGTTCTCTCCCGAAGCCTCTTGGACCCTTTTTATTTTTGGTGTCTTAAAATTCCACAAAAATGTGTCTGATTTTTTTAACCATCCCCAGTGCTGAGTATTCAGCAGGCACCTCCGGTCTGATGATTTCTGTATTCTATAGCCATGAGAAATTTTCTTTATTATTTTATTGACAAATTCTTTTCTCCTCTATTTTTCTTTCTGTTATCTTTTTCTCTTTGATTGAATCTCTATGTCTTTTACTTTTTGTCTCCTATTTTTCTTTATTTTTATGAGCGGGGATTTTACTTTTTGGGAAATGCCTTTATTCTTTTAATTTTAATTTAATTTATCAAATTTTTTTAATAACAAATTCAGCAATTTGTTATTTTTAAACTATTTGGTGTTCCTCTTCATAGCATCTATTTTTATCTCATTGATGCAATTTCTTCTTAACTAATTAGATTTTTTTTAGAGTTCTCCTATGATTTCTAAAATGCTTGTGTTTCCCATGGAGTCTGTTAGTCTTTATGCATATCCTCTTCCAAGGTGCTAATTTCTCTCAGATGTCTGATGATTCTGATTGTACTTTCATATCGAAGGATGAAGGACCTGATTGTTTATTTAGGACTGTTGGAGACAATTTATTCTGCTCTTGACTAGGCAGGGCTAGCTCTTCCATCAATCTCCCCCAGGAATGAGACGTATGACCGGCACCTCTGTGTTGGTGAACATGGCTTGTTGGCTGGAGGATTTTGCTTTTAGGTATAGTAATGGCAAGCTAGCCATTAGACTGGGCTCCCACCAAACCAAATGTTAGATTGAAGAGAGCTTTGCTCTGGGGTACCCATAACCCTACTCTCAGTCTTTAGCCTCTTCAGAAAATCAATTTTTTCCCCTGTACATACACACACACACACACACACACATGCAGGTGTTAGATATGCAAAAACTTTAGTGCCCCTATTAATCATCTGTTTGTTTTCTGTTGTGCCAGCACAATGCCTAGCTCTAAGTAAAAATGCAATAATTGTTTTAAATGACCATATAATAGTAGCACGTAGCTTTTATGTATTCGCTAATGAGAGTTCAACCACATTAAGATACACTTCTTGTACCCAAGCAGCTAATAGTTTAGCTTCTAATGGAACAGATGCGTAAACAAATCACTACAATAAAGACAGAGAAGTGCAATCGAATGTGTTTGTGCAAAACGCTGGCATTTGAGGAAGAGACATTAAGTCTGAGAGGGAGAGCAAGGAAAAGCGGCAGAGAGTGATGACATTTCTAGAGGCGGAAGAGCACATCGGATGAGAAAGCAGCCTCTGGAGCCAGTCTGCTCCAATTTGCATCCTGCCTCTGTCACTTACTGGTTTTCCTTGGACAAGTTATCCTCTTTTCCTGTTTCCTCTCCTGTAAAATGGGCGTGTGATAATAGCTCTGACCTCATAGAGTTTTTGTGAGGATTAAACAAAATACTATACATAACATGCTTCAATGGTGCCTCCCATTCAATACATATTAGCTCTTATTAGTATTGCTATTATTTCTTCATGTGGCCTTGAATGATGATTTCAATAGCCAGAGAACGGGCAGATGGTTATTGCTGGGAAAATAAGCTTTGTGAGTGAAGGCACAGTGGTAGGAAGGTGCAGGCACATTTAGAGAGGGGAGTGACTGAGTATGATAGAATGCAGGGTTCCAGGGCGTTTGCCCGAATAAAACCAGGAAGGAGCTGGACCTGATCACAGGAGGCCTTGGTAACACACAAAGGAACCGCTTACACCATCTCTTGTCATCAGTTTTCTGGCTTGAGGTACTGTGTACATAGTAAGTAAGGCAGTCAACAAAGTTAGGGAATCTATAACCGCTGTCAGTGTTGAAACTTCTAGGGACTCCATTTAATAGGTGGCATGGACAAATTAGGAACATTGAGAACATACAGAAATGCCTCCTTGAAGGAGAGGATCAAGGAAGGGACAGGATTGAAAATAATTGGATGAAAAAATTCACAGCCTGGGGCCAGGGAGGGGGTTTATAACAGTGGTCCTTTGTAAGAGCAGTTAGACTTGTAGCTAACTTTGAATTATGGAATTTGGTCCATGTGTGGAAGGGTTAGAAAGGTAGCTTTTGAAAAGACACGAGGATAACCTTTCTAACCATCCAGTGACATCATAAGATGCACAGGCTTGCTATGGGAGGCAGTAGGGACACAGTCACTGGAAATGCCCAAGGAAATGGAGGTTGCTGGGCCAGTGCTGACATGGGCTTCTGGGAGCGTCTTCTGCCTGCTTGGGTCCATGTCATCTAAAGTTTCTACTGACTCCATGTGCCTATTTTTTACATGATCTCCAGGTCAGAATTCATTTCTAAGTTTCTCCAGGTGCAGTCTCAGCACCTTCTCCCCTACTTCCCTCCCCAGCTATAGGTGTGAGGTTTCACTCGGCTTTAGAGGTTTCCGTGCTGAAAGGAAGGACTGGATCAGTGCGAGCCAGCAAGCTGATACCAAGGCTGTAAAGCCACCCACTTCCACAAAGCCTGGGCAGAACAGGAGAGACAGAGCATGTTGAATCATTCTTCAGACCCAGCTCCTGCTTTATCCATTGTGGTATCTTTTAGGTCTTTGTCTAAGGAGTAGGGCTGCTTTTTCATGGCTGCTATCATGCCTGTACCTATAAGTTCTTAAGCCATACAGCCATTATTTTTCATTCTGGAGGCTTTTAAAAGTCAAGTCTCATCCTCAAAGCTTCACTGGTGCACAACACTAAAGCAAAAATGGAAAGCTTCAAACGATGTGGCCTTGCACACATGCTTAGGGGCTTGAATAAGGCTTCAAAGAATTTAAAAAATGGTATTTCCACAGGAAAGTAAGAAGCTGAGGAAACTGGAACAATTCCTCCCAAACCTGGCCAATGATCCTTGTTGAGGATGCTGATTTGCCCTATGTTTTATGCCGGACTGTGCAAAATAAACAGTGTGCACAATGAGCACTAATTGCTTCATTTATCCTTCCATTTACCCAGGGGAACATCAGAGCTTATTCAGGCCCAGAATGGAAAATTACATGTTGGAGAGAAAAGAGCCACACTGAAGGGATGACAATGCAATTCAGGTTCTGTTCGTTCACATATTTTATTTATCCAGTGAAGAAAGGAAAAAAAAGACAGAACTTGAAGGTGGCACAAATGCTGAGAGAAGACCAAGGTCACGTGTCCCATTTTCCTCAGTCTAATTTAAATCTACAGATTAAATAAAAGTGCAAAGGGGTGAGATGAACATTTTGCTGGAGAATAAAATGTCTCATTTGAGAAAGAAAATCCTTTTTAAGGTTAATCTCCGCTCCGGGTTTCTTACTTGAGGATGGCTTGCTTTTGTCTTTATAAAAATATGACAGCATTGTATAATCTGCTGGGGTTGGATATTTAAGAGTAGGTAGCGAGGAGGCTGCTGACTTGGCAAACTTCTGGGAGTCCAGGTCTGAGAGAATTCCACCGCGGTGAGAGCCACAAGGACATTGCAAACATCCTTGATGGCAGAGACATGATGACATATGGCGAAAAACGAATCTCAGACATCATAGTCCAGGACCCCCATTATCCAGATGGGGAAACTGAGGCCCAGGAGGTTAATTTCCCCAAGATCACACAGCTAGTCAGTGGTAGGAACTCAAATTTCCTGGCTTCTAATTCAGTGCTTTTAGACACTGCATAAATACCTATTCCTAGCATTAATTTCTCTCCCAAGATTCTAAAGTTGGCAATTTTAGCCTTTTGAGTAAAAAAAGTGGAAAAAACAAAAAAGCTTTGCTGCCAACTCTGATAAATTTGTATCCAATCTCAGGAACTTCATGTTAAGATATAGTTAAAAGACTAATGTTTGGGTCAAAATCAGGGCATTTGCTTTTTCTATGAACACACACAACAATATCTTATACGCAGTGAGACAGGAATGGAGGGCAGCACCACACAAGAAAGATTAGAAAAACCAATATTCAAAAATGAAATGGACCATCTTGGCCATTGGTCGGCTGGTCTAAACTGCAGCGCTTTCCAACAACACGGAAAATGACACAAAGTCACAATATATGAGAGGGGAGTTCCAGAGGGCTCCAGGAGGGCACACAGAAGTACCCCTTTAAGCAGCTGGGTGCATGTGCACAGGTTCACACACGGCATCCACCTTCAGCAGACCCACCTGAATTGAATGAGGGTGAGCCCACGCACTCTACTGCCCATGGCCGAGCATAGCCCTGGGGCAAGTCAACGCCACACATCCCTGTCATCCTGAAAACTGACCTGCTCTGTTTCAACACTGTGTGTAAATTAGAGAGGGGAGGACTGAGGTGGGAAAACTTTCAGGTTGCTGCTATAGGCTGGACATTTTGAACCCTGGTCAAAGTGACTGGAATCTTCGTTTCCCCCGGGCCCGGAGCTTTTGTAACGGGCTGGGTGTGGGCCTTGATGTCTGCTATTCGCTCTTTAAACTTCTGCTGAAGGAATTTTTCTTCTTTGGAGTAGCTTTTTGCAAACACCGACATCAGCAGGCACCCTGCCATGGACGTGCCCCCAATGCAGAAGAGAACGGCTCCTGCCAGCTTGCACATGTCAAGGGCTCCGTTAAACTGGACAGCATGAGTGTCAACCACCACAAAATCGGCTTCGCCAAAGGCTTCGATTTTGGGGGGCACAAGAAAGCCCACTGCCAGAACAGTCAATCCAAGAATCACGAAGACTGTGCCAGAGATGAGTCCGACCTAGAGAAAGACACAAGGAAGCAAGCCAGAATAAGCACGGTGCTTCAGCACTCCCTGAGCCCTCCAGGGCAGGACTTGTCTTATTTTTTGGGAAAAGTGAATTTTCCTGGTCACTCCAAATTTTTATGAGATGCCTACATAGTTTTCTAGTCAATAAAGAAGTTGAAAGTAGGACCTTTCTGACTTTAATGCCAACCAGAAACTGTAGCACTGTCTTGATTTTTCCTTTGAGCTTTCTATTTGTACAATGCTTTGCTTTTTTGACCCCCTTTTGCTTACATCATCCAGTTTTGTCTTGAGGAAGAGAAAAGTAGCCCTGATACCGGGGAGCTGACCTGACTAGGCCTGGATGCTGTTAGAAGCTGGCCTGGAGCTCACCGTGACATCATGTTGTTCTCCTGTTGACACAACGGATGTCACAGAACATCAACATCAGACAAGCTCATTCTGCAGCTGTGATGAAGTGAGACAAAACAAGACCACTTCCTAATTTTACCTAAGCACAGACAAAAACAAGGTCATTGTGGAAACCAAGAAACACATGCCTGCTCCATTCTCCTCCACCCCCTGACTCTTGGCTAATATGAATGATCGCTGCTTTCTACCAATTACAGCTTTAGTCTCACTCTAGTCTGCCCCCACCGTAGTTAAGATTTATTAAGATACCCAATCACAGAACTGTCCCTGACAATCCAAAGCGAGCTCCTGCTTCCTTAGACCCTCCCCTTAGTCACCCAACCAAAGCCCACATCCTATAATACGTCCTTTCTCACACTTTCTTACTGAAATGCCCCAGGATCCCCTATGGTGTCATTCTCTCTCATTGTGATGAGTAATAAACTCAACTTGTTCAACATATAGGTATGTTCCTAATGATTTCAGCTGGAGGACATTGACAGTCTGTTAACTCGTCTATTCCCTAAGTAAGTGGGGAGGAAACCATCCCTGCCAGCCTCGTGGAGGGTAGGACACTGGCAAGTTGCAGAGGCAGGGCTAGAAGCCACAGATCTGATCTCCAGGCCAGCGTTCTTTCTCCTCTAACATGTAGCTGTTTAGGCTTTCCTTGTGCAGTTGGTGAGAAGTGTTAAGAATAGCAGATGGAGATTAAACTGCATTAGCTCCAGTTCTAATAAAATGTAACACACTAAAGATGGAAAGCAACATACCATTTGGTGGTTTAAGTTCACGGGTTTGGAATTAACAGACTCAGGCTTGGATTCTAGCACTGCCAACTAGTATTTGAATCATATAGGGAAAGTCACTTAAATGTTCTAGTTGTCAACTTCCTCATCTATAAAATGATGAATGATAAGGGTACCTTTCTCATAGACTAGTTGTGAGAACTAAATGAGATCATGCCTGAAAGCACTTAGCCCTCTGCCTAAGTAATACACTATAATAAGTAGTTATTATTATTATTTGGAAATGTACCTCTTGTAAAATTATGCTACACTGGCGACAGCGTCACAACAATCACTCAGAACTTGGAATAAAGAACAGCTAATATAGTTATGTATTTTTCAACCACATTTTTCATTTCCTCCTGTTCCTGACTGCTTTTAGTTAGAAAAACAAGGTTGGGAAAATAACCAAATGCATAACACCATCTAATCTTGAACATTTAAAGTATATTTATTTAACTTATTTATTTATTAAATTTCAGGGTGATACACTAATAAAGAAAGTTTGGATAATAGAAGGAAAACATATTCACAAATCCATCACCCTAACAAAGGGGGAAAAAGAGAACTAGTATCATTGAGCATCTACTGTGTCCTAGGCATAGAGCTAGATATGTTTTCACTTAATCCTCACCAGCATTTTATGAGAGGAAGGTATTTTTATTCCAATTTCACCTATAAGAAACTAAAGTTTATAGGGTCAAAGAAGCATAGTTCAAGGTCCCAGAGTTAATAGATGGTGTGGCTGGGCTCTACCCCAGGTCTGCGTGACTTCTAAGCTCTATTTCCCACTTTTATTCACCCAAAATACTTCACCAATTACTATTTTGTATATTACCTGCTATTACTTTTAAAAAATTACAATAGAGTTTTAGTTACCCCATAGGGGCAAATTTCCCATTATGTAATATAGTAAAGACACTGAAAAACAGAGTCAATATAATGTCTTCTGAAAGAAATAAAAACTATTCTATATAAGATTTAAGTACTACAGGAAAAATTGGGTTGCAAAATATAACATTTTTGGATGGCTTTCTACATTTTTCTAAAAATGGTGGCAAATCAATTCACCTCCACAAAGTAACCATTATTTATAACTTTTAAAAAATGACTCACATTGGAAAATTCTGAATGCACAAATGAAATTAACTTAAATATCCATGGTGACATGCTTCATATGTCACTAAATTACCTTCCTCCTCAAGAACTGGCACTAATTCTTAAAAATTGAGAGCAGCAAAAACGTATCCATCTTAGTTTCTGAGGTTCTTAAGAGCAACTGAGGCCAATGTTCTCCGTCTTCTATTTCTGTCTCGTCTCACAACAGCTCTCAGTCCAGCCTTGTGCTCAATAAATATTCCCGACTGACTTACTTAAACCAGCAGACTGCTGGATATGCAGCCAGGTGATTGATTCTCAGAGCAGTCTGCTCCTCAACTGAGCAGTGCTTTATGGATTAAAATCTGCTCTTGGAATATCACTCAGAAGCTAAAAGGCAAGCCATGCCTTGCAGATGGCAGAATTCCTGCTCACTCCAAGAACTGGAAAGTGGTTGGCCTCCCTGAGCCTTCTCCCTTTTACTTGTTATGTCAGAGTATCAGAGAGATGCCTGCTGTCTATGGAGGGGAGCACGACCTAATGAATAGCTAATCCCAGGATTCATCAATGCCAGTCTAATGAGGATCTCCAAGAGATGCACCCAGAGCACTCCACACCTGTTAGAACATGTCAGAGAGAGCCTGGGATGCTAGGTGTGAAGGAGCAATGAGGGGTTCACAAGGGAGCTGTGTCTTCACTTCCCTGAAAGTATAATGGAGGTGAGGAGGGATGTTGGGAGACATCAGCTTAATCCTGGTACCATGTTGGAGTACTGGAAGGAACAAAAATTGGGAGAGTGATGCCATACAGTATTATAAAAATTGTCTCTGGACACAGCTCTAAGTTGAAGTGGTCCTAGGTTTAAGAGAAAGGGGGCTGTATTAGAGTTTTAAAAAGTGCAACACAGAGGTCTTCTAAGGGTCTAAGAGAGCAAAACAGATCTGTTTGGGGCCATGTAGAAGAACTGGAATGCTCCTGGGCAAGGGGCTCCCCCAGGCATCCCAGAGTGGCCTGAGGCTGGGGTGGTTAGATCAACACCAACAGTGAGAGAGAAGGACCTCTCCAGGCTGAGACAGACCCTAGAGACAGCAGCAAGGAGAGTTTTTGTATTGTGACTTCCAATGATCCTCTTGACTGTGGGGAGGATATGTGAAAACCCAGTCCCTGATGTTGGAAAGGAGGATTGGACAGAGAAGAGAACTTGGGTTCCAGAAATTCTGCTACTAGGGGCAACAAGCCAGAGACTGCTGTTATTTTGACCAACATCCCCTTCGCTGTATTTCCGTGAGCTGATGAGGTCTGAAAATGCAGTTTACTCCAATAAGCAGAGCTGGCAGCAGTAATAGCGCAGCTGTTCTGGCAGAGAGGAGGCAGTAATGACTGTTGGAAGCAAGAACTAGCGTGTCAGGGAAGAACAGCATGGTGGGGCCGTGGAGCTAAATGTGAAAGGAGCCATCTGGGTTAGAGGTAATTCAGGGGAAGTGCATTAAGAGTGAAGACTGGATTTTCTTCTTCTTCAGCCCTCAGGGATGCTGCTGACCTTTCTTTAGCAGGACCTGAGCTCTGAGTGGTGTCACCTGCCAGCAGTGATGGCAGATTCTAACCCAACTGTCCTGACCCTCTTGCTTGACCTGCTTGTAGGGACACTGAGCTTTACAAAGCAACAACCATTGCCAGGCTATGATATAGGTCCTTCCACATACCTTATCTCATACAGTCTTCACAGTGCTCCCTTTCCTGGGTAGTGGTATCCCTCATTACCTCTTCTACATTACAGAGACTCTCTCCCTCAAGCGCATGAACACATTCAATCGCGTGCATCTTCAAAATTCTATTCTGGAGCCCTGTGTCCCTCTCCAGCCACTGCTTGAACTCATTCCTACTCTTGATAGCCAAGCTTTGTCCTCCACAACTTCACTTACGGTGTTCTCGTGGAGGTCACCAATGACTTCCTAATTGTCAAGTCTTATCTCATTTGAATATTCTGCAGTCATTGATGTTAAACACTTACGTGTTCGTAAAATCCTCACATATTGTTGTCCCAGACACAACTCTCTCCTGTTTCTACATCTCCTTCTTTAATATCTCCCTCTTAACCTGCTTTGCCAGGCATTCTTTTTAAATTATTGATGTTCCCCAGACTTAGACTCATTTCTCTTGTTCACTATGTTCTCTCTATGGTTTAAACTGTGGCTACCGTTTCAATTCCTACCTACATATCAGTGACTTCCAAATCTCCAGCTCTAGCTTACATCTCTTTCCTGGGCTCTAGCCTCATATTTGTGACAGCCAATAGGAGGATCTACACAAAACTGTCCCAAAGGCTCCTCAAACCTAAGACATTCAAAATGGTACTCCTTCCTTCCTTCCCAATTTTCTGTCTGTGTTCCTGCCATCCACCCATTCACTGTCCTTCCTTACATTCATAGTCCATAGATAATTAAACCTTATTGATTCTACCTCATAAAACTCTCTTGAATCTTGTCTCTTCTCTCCATCACCACAGCTACTTAAGGGTACAGACCACTACTATATCTAGCCTGGATCATTGCAACAGCATTTTGATGGTCTCCATTGCTAGCCTCATCCTTCTTTGCCATCCTTTTAGTGCCATCTAAGAAAGGGTTTAAAAACAGAAAGAATACCACCTGTTTTCTCTTCTTAAGAGGCTTCCATAGCTCCTCTCATCTATACTATAAAACCAACTCCTTAATATCTAGCAAAACGTTGAAGATAAATCTAAGACAAAAGTTTAAACTCTCACTTAGCTCAGGGGGGAAACTAGAGAGATCAGGACAGATAGGAGGTTAATGGGGGTATTGAGAGAAAAGAGAGGGACCAGAGTCACTTTCCTTTTTAGTAAGGCTGTGCAGGAGGCAGTCTTGCCTTTACCTGTACATCACTGTTCAACACCCTCTGAGAAATTTCTGATATGGGTTGAGGAGAAGGGAAGAAGGAGGATAACACTGAGGTGAGGAAAGAATAACCCTGGGGTCAAAAGACTGCTCCCATTAGTTCATACCTGCAACACGGAGGCTGTTTCTTGCACAGACAATCAAGTGACAACAGCCTTAGTCAAGGTCAAGTACAAGGATAAGAAAGAAGAATTCTACCACAGCTTGTTTGGTTCCTGGGCAGCAGCAGTGAGTGGCAGGGGTTTGGTGAAACCATGTCACATAGATTTTTGCAGATGGAAGCAGTTGCAGGCATTGGGATAAAGTAGTAGTGACTGAGGTAACCAGGCAGTAATCCAGAACCTGTGAGGCATAGAGAATGTGTGTAATACTGCGAGCGTGTGTGTGTGTGTGTTTATACCTGATTGTGAGATGATCTCCCCAAGAAAGCCTACATTTATTATCTTGCCTCCTCACTGTACTCAAGCTAGCAGGTTCTGGGGGAAATTTCCATTTCACAGCTTTTCAAAGTCTTCCATGATCTGGCTCTTATATGCATTCCCATGTTCATCTCTTGACTCCTCTCCTCCAACTTCTAAATTTTCACCCCAGCCACACTGAACTGTTTGCAGTCTCCTAACATACCATCGTCTCTCATGACTCAGCTTTTGCAAGCTGCCTGGGATGCCCTGTTCCTGCTTATTTACAGGTGATTCCTTTTGAGGCTGCATCAGGTCCTGCCTGCTCCCAAACCCTGTGCTCCCGGTAAGCACTGTGACTACTTTCAGGGGAGTGTTTATCACGTTGGATTGTAACAACTGGTGTGCATGTCTGCCTTCCCTATGTGACTGTGAATTCCTTCAGGTCAAAGCTATATCTTCTTCACAGGTGAAGAATAGTGTCTTATTCACAACTGAGCTCCAGAGCCTACCACATAGCCTTCTGCATAGTGGACATGCAAACATTTGTGGAAAGAAAGAACAGCATTGTGAGATAGATGTTATGTTGAACCATGTGATAGAGCAAAGACTCTAACTCAGGTCCATTTGATTCCAACCTCTGTTCTCATTAAGCCCCTTCACGCTGCCCATTGGCTTGAGAGCAGAGTCCTATGGAGGCATTGTGAGCATAGCCCCCAGTGACAGACCAACATGCCCTTAGCAAGAGTATAGTGGAAGAGGAGAAAGGGGAAGTCCACAACTTGAACCACCTACAGACACAGTTTGAAATGAAAGAAAAAATTATAAAAAAGAATCATGATGGAAACGTCTATAACCAGTGCCTTTCTCTGTATTGGTAGAAAGCATTTCATAAACCCATTGGGATGAATTCACTTATATTCCTTAGGAGGAAACCCTAGAACCATTGCTTTATTCCCTTGGTAGAGGTGAGGTCTGTAAGACAGTGAATTCTTAGGCTATTCAGGTTGACTGTAGGCTTCTGAATGCCCAGTCTAGTGTTTTATGATTAGGATATGAGTCTCAAAAATTTGGATTTTTCTGGAATATAATCTCTAGGAGACAATGGACTTCTGCTGTTTTTATTCTCTGAAGAAGGTCCAGCACAACAGGGTACAAATACTTTTGGATCTTGTATGTCTGAAATCAAAGGGAAAAAATTTCGAAATCTGATCTATACCTATATATTATTTGATGTATTTACAGCTTCACATATCACATAAGCACTAGTGCTTTGGATCCAAATGAATGCTTACAATATTTTGTATGTCAGTGGCATTTTAGGCTCTTGGCACAACAGATCTGTCAGGCAAATATTTGTTTTTTTGACACATACAGAAGCAACCACCCACTTATCTGGGTAAATACAAGATGTGCCAAGCTTGGCTATGTATTTCATTGGTACAGACCAGTAAAGATTCATCAGAGGTGACATTTCTACAGGGTAAGGATGCTGGTTTGACCAACTCTAATACAGAGTATGTGACTATGTAACAAAGGTCTTGGGTAATCCATGTTAACAACTATGTTACCCAATACTTTATTTATTAACTAGATTTCCAGTTTTATTTCCATTTCAGAACTCAACATTCCATATGGCATCTGGTAATAGTAGCTAAAACATTGGGTGCTTATTGAGTGCATTCCAGACATTGTTTTAAGCTCTTTGTAAATATTATCCTATTTAATTCTCACAGCTTTATGTGGTAAGTAATATAAATATCACTATTAGAGGCCCATTAAGGTCAATTGACTTGCCCAAAGTTACAGAGCTATTCAAAAGAAGAGCTGGGGTATGAACCCGTGTAATCTGAGGACAGAATCCACACTCATAATCATTATGCTACATTGCCTCTTGTTAAACCATATTGTCAATAAATTGTAAGTTTATGTCAATATCAATATCAAAAATTCTGAGATCTTTTGGGAGAAAGCTGGAAATTATTGGAAATCCCAGAGACGCCGAATGTTAGAGCTGGAGGGGACCTGAGACATCATCCAAGGCTGCATCTTCTCAGCATCCCTTCCTGAATCTTCATCCTTTTCTTGGTTTTCAAGTATTGGAACGTCCAAGTGTCCTCTTCTCTGCTATGTCCCTACTCTTTTCCTAGGTGATAAGCTCTAATATGGTGCCTTATATACATTCAATATGTCAGTGACTCCCAATCTATGAACTGCTGTCTAAAATACCACTACAGATCTCTTACAAGTCTAATAGGCATCTCCAATATAACATGGCCAAGACCAAACTCAGTTCCCCACCCATCCCATTGATCTCCTAATGCTCTCCATCCCAGTAAATTATAAGATCATTCACTAAATTGCCCAGGCTGCAAGCCTTAGAGTCATGCTTGACTCCTCTTTCTCTCATATCTAATACATCAGTATGTCCTGACAGCTCGGCCTTCAAATTTTATGCTAAATCTGACTACTCACCATCTCCACTAACACCGCCTTATCTAAGTCACCATCATCTCTTGCTGGGGTACCTTAACAGCCTTCTAAATAATCTAGCTGCTCCTACCCTTGTCCTTCTGTAATCTATTTTCCATACAGTAGCTAGAATAATCCTGTTACAGTATTAGTCGGATCATGTCACTCTTCTGCTAAAATTGTTCAGGTGGCTTCCCCAGTCTCTCAAGGGAAAAGCCAAAGTCCACACTTTCATCCATGAAGCTCTAGGGAAAGCATCTGTGCCTTGTTATTTTTCTGAATTCATTACCTGTGCTTTTCACCTTTCTCATTCCATTCCAACCAGACTGGACCTCTTGCTATTTTTCAAGTGCACCAAATTTGTTCCCACTTCAGAGCTTTTGGACTTGCTATTTTCCCAGCCTAGAATGACCTTCTGCCAGATCATTTTATGGTCTTCTCCCTCAGCTCATCCTGGTATTCGTCCAAATGTCATACTCTCTGAAAGCTTTTCTACAATCAGCATATCTAAATATCAGTCCCCGCAACACTCCCTATCCTCTTCTGACTTATTTCTCTTCATAGCACTTGTCACTGTCTGACATTCTTTTATGTGGTTTATTTGTGTATGGTCTGTTTCCCATGATAGATTGTAAGTTCCATGAGGGCAGGGCCTTTTTCTTCTCCCATTTGCCACTTTAATCTCTAGCACTTTGAAACTTCTTGACACAGAACAGGTGCTCACTAATTATACGTTGAATGACTGATTACTGAATTGTCTAATGAGGCTCCTTCATTTGAGGAAGCTGAAGCTCAGAAGGCCTCATAGTTACATACCTGGTAGAGGTAGAGCTGGGACACTGACCACTGTGTTATGTCTCAGCACTAGCTCTCTCTACTCAATTCTTTTTAATAGTTGATGTAATTTGTCAAGTGATACCTACCAAGCCTGTAAGGGAGGCTGAAAGCATATAATGTTTTGCCTATAGATGGCTTCACAGTTGGTGAATTTAGCGGCACATTAAAAACAGTAGCAAAAATAATAATAATTAATGATGGCAATTATACCTACTTAAATTTAACCTGCAAATCAACAATTGTGCTGAGTTTACAGGTCTTCTTCAGCCCAAGGTTTACATTCTCCTTTCCTAAGGGAAGAAAACTGCATTTAGAGAAACCAGGAGTGATGCACACACAGAGAGTACCAAACCTCTCAGTTCTCTAGAGCTACGGTATTTACCATATCCAATAACTTTCCCGTTTCCTGAGTTAAACACACGCTGTTTACTTACCTTCCAGAATACTGAGCTCCACCTGTTAGGTGATCTCTGGATCTGGAAATCATCCTCATACTCCCAGATTGAGGTGGTACAGTCCTCATAAAACTGGTGCAGGTAGGACCGGACTCCGTAGCGCTGGTACCCACCCTCAGTAGCAGCCTGTGCCTGCTTGGACCCACAGATGTTGCTGCAAGAACTCATCCTTCCCAGCTGGAATGACAACATCCACAAACGTCAGCCCCATGGGTCCTGGCCTCAGGATCAAATGGCATATTAAAGGTGAGAACTAGGCTGAGTAATGTTAGCCTATTTGAATAATGCTCTTTTCTTAAGAGAAAAGACACTTTTAAAGACCTGTATTTCTTATAAGCTGCACTTCTTTTCTACTTAATGCAAAATTACCCCAAATACTCAATGACTAGAACAGGTTCTCCAAAATGAAACAAGACACTCAGCACAGCTCATTTAAATTATGCAAAAATTTAAGCACGAAGCACATGAGAAACGGGAACAAAGCAGCTGGGATTTTCATTGTCTTGACAAGAGATCTTTAGTCTCTTAAAATCCAGTAGTCTATACTCTTACACTTTAAGGAATTAGGCAGGTGCTCTCCCTTGCTACACATGGAATTTGGCTTAGACTGTCCTTTCAGATGCTTAACCATGTTCCCTTGAGGAAGCTACTTAGTGCTACTCTTAGCAGCTTGAAATTTTGCCTTTAGATCTCATGCATCTTGCTCTAACGTTTTAACTAATTTCCAAGTTGTATGAAAGCCTTATTAAAAAGTTGCTGAGCAACTTACGCTTCATGCTTTATTAATCACAAAGGGCTTGGCCAATAATTTACACCTTACTGACTCTAATATCAGATAGTTCAATCATTATTTGTAGATACATCCTTCCATGTGGGATGCTAGAGCTTAATGGAGGCAGTAGATCTAGCCTCTTGTTATTTTCCATGAAGTGTCTAGTATACATAAGAATTCAGAGAATTCTTAAATGAAGCTATGCTCTGGGTGGGTTGTTTGGGACTCTGCCTTCTTAAGATAGAAATTTCTATTTGGTTTGACCTAATCAGTACATCTAGAGAGAGGCTTTTGGTGATGAATTTATGGTTTAAAAAAAAGCAAAGGGATTACTAGGGAATAGCAATTTTGGTGAGTAAGGGAATTCTCAGTAATCTCTGTTTGTTCTTTGTTTTTCTGATCTCCATATAAGCAGATAAATATGCAGCTGGAGAAGTGAAATACTTCTTTGGGCTTTTTCAATTGTCCTCTAGATGGTTTACCCTGTGAGGATGCAGTCAGTCTCAACATGACAAAGTAAAAAACAATTTAGAAGAGTATTTTCCCATTGAACCAGATTCTCTCAGGGCTTGTGCTATAATTCAGGCTAACAGAAGACATAGTAAATGTGTCCAATTACTTATCAAGAAACCAAGTAGTAATGTTTATCCAAAAGGAAAAAGTTAACCTAAGTTCTAACAAGTGCCCCTGCGTGGCCACTATGTTTGGTTGGATAGAATCATACGGCTAAAATGAAAGTTGCAGCCAGGGATAGTTAGCATTTCTCTATTCCATGACTGCAAAGTGAACTCGTAAGAATATCTTGTAAATGTGCGCTGTTAGCCACGAATGGGTTTTGATTAGAAAATGTAGTCACATTCAGGACAATATGGAGCTATCTTAGAAAAATGATGTAAACAGGTGCTACTGATGGTGACCAGTAATGTCATCTTTTAAAGTGATGGTCAATATTACATTTAGTGCCTACCTCCCCGTACCTTCTTCCTGTTTCAGGTAGAGCTATCATCTGAAGAAATCACCCAGGAGGACACGGCAGGGAAGGCAATTTATTTTATACTTTTAAACATTTCAGAAGGATATTATTTCATAAAAAATATCAAGATTGTAGAATGTACTCTGCCTGATTAGAGCAGCAAAGTCTGATGGATGAAATTCTTTTGTTAACCTAGTTTTCATATTTTAAATTCTAGGATGATCTCTTCAGTACCTTTTATTCAATGCTTATGCAATAAAGATGATTAATAAGGGCCTATTACTAGTGAATATAAGTAGAATAATTTAAAAAGTACTTTCTTTTAAGACATCCTAATAAAATTTTGGTCAAAGGGAGGTGGGAATTGGTATTATTAATTCTGTTTGTCATTGAAGAAAGCTGGGCATAGAACAATCATCTGCTAAATGTTACACTATGAGTCAGGGAGCAGGTGAAAGATGACAATTAACACAGTAAGCAGGAGTATGAACTGAATCACACATTTGCATAATCAAAACCAACTCATCCAAATACATATTTTCAGATTTTCTATAAAGCATCAGAGACTTTAACATGAACAAAGGAAAAAAATAGACAAGATAGTGGTAAAAAAAATCCTTCATAGCAACAGTAAGAGTTATTTTCCTTAGATGCTGAAGTGGTTCTTTCTCAGGATTGAGCTTTGATGCAGAGCAGGACCATCTGACATGTTGTAGTCATTCCCTGCACAGCTTGTTTCTGGCACACTAGGTTAAATGTTTCTGCTTTATAAGACGAGACTCAGTAGTCCAACTTTGTTAAACACAATATGGGTAAAATCATAAAAGAGATAGAAAGTGTCATAAAACAAATGTTTTTGAGCCTGAGTGATGAAAGGCTCTACTCTAAGTCAGAATGGATTTTTAGTGATGTTAGATACATTCCAGAAAAGGGATCCTAATGAGTTTTATTTTCTCCTCCAGGTGCACAAAGCAAAAGAACATGGTCTGCACTGTGTTAACCACACAGTTCAGAGAATGGGCTCTAACGCTAGTTCTTGATCTGCAGCTTACTGCTCATGACCTCTCAGGCAAACTCTTTAACCTCTCTGGGCTCTGGTTTCATCATCCTCAAAATAATATGGTTGGACCAGATAATCTCTAATTCCTTCCACATGAGGTTTTTCCAGGCGTCTTTGGCCATGAATCTACAGAATGAGTCAATTATTTTTGTTGGATAAACAGCTAGTTTACTGATTTCTCACCTCCTCCCACACCCTCATTGATAGATTGTCAGATTGTCCCCAATTCTGCTTTATTCTAGTACGTATGAAGCTTCAGTTTAAAAGAGCATATGAACTACTAGTTAGGTTAGTTACTTGGTATTAAGTAGACTGGATGGTTGTGTATTGTTTATTTGTTTAACAAGTTACTTCAGTATCACGTATGTTGCCTAAAATAGTAGTCCCTGCATGGACTACATCACGTTCATCACCAACAGTCTAGTTTCCATCTATCACCACACAAATGTCCCCATTTACCCCTTTTGTCCTTCCCCAATGCCCCTTCCCCTACGGTAACCATCAATCTGTTCTCTGTCTCCATGTGTTCGTTCATTTGTTTTTAGATCTTCCACATATAAGTGAAATCACATGATATTTGTCTTCTCTGTCTGACTTATTTCACCTAGCATTTTAACCTCAGGGTCCACCCATGTTGCTGCAAATGGCAATAGTTCACTTTTTTTATGGTTATTATTCCATTATATATATATATATATACACACCATATTTTCTTTATGTATTCATCCATCAGTTGGCACTTAGGTTGCCTCCAAGTCTTGGCTATTGTAAATAATGCTTCAATGAACATAGGGGTGCATATATCTTTTTGAATTAGTGTTTTTGTGTTCTTTGGAGAAATACCCAGAAGTGGAATACTTGGGTCATATGGTAGTTCTAGTTTTAATTTTTTAAGGAATCTCCATACTGTCTTCTAGAGTGGTTGCACCAATTTACATTCCCATCAGCAGTATACAAAGGACTTTTGGTGTTGAACATGATGTAGTCTATACAGAAGTCAAAATATAATGATGCACACGTGAAATTTATATAACGTTATAAACCAATATTACCTTAATTAAAAAAAAATAACAGTCTCTGGGGGTCTTAGAGATTTCATACATCTTTCCAAACATTTAACTTGTTGGGATTCACTCCTAGAGGAGAATGATCACTTGGGGGAATATGAATTTTAAAATATAACATAATAGAGTGAGAATTTTGCACTTACAAAATCTCAACAATTACATTCCTCATAGGGAAGCCAGTAACTTTTTGCCCCAGTATAAAAAATGTTACAGTTATTTGGAATCTACTTGGTTGACTGACACCTTCAGCATCATAAAGAAGATATACAAGGTCACGTCATAAAATCACTTTAAAAGCTGGGCAATTATTATATAATAAACTAGGGTTGAGAAGAAATGGAAAATAAGTCAAAAGCTTTTTAGCTTGAATTATCATTTACTTAATGAGTGAGTTTTCATGAGAATTCTGGTGTTTTTATTTCAATAACTATAGTAGCAGTAGCAAAAACAACACGTTAAATCTATGACTGTTGTTAAATGATGAATCCTGGAGGGTGTCTTTCTGTAGAGAAAGCCTAATGTCTCAGGAAGTGCATGAATGGAGGGTGGAGAGTGAAAATATTTTTCAGTATTGTATTTAAATGAGTCTATGTGAATATTCATTTTATAAACACTTCAGTGGAGCCTGTTGGATCCTCGCTGCCTACATTGCCATCATGATGGAACACAAGCAACATTAGTGTCTGGTTGTTTGGTCATCTACGAAGAGGGGATTGTTCTCATTCTCCTTGAAGGACATTCCAGGTGCTGATAAGTGAGGATCCATCCATGGTTTTCTTCCCATAGTATCTATCTCAATTGCATGCACAGTTATACATTAAATGGATATTTAATTCTCAGAAACACAGCCCACCTATCATACCCCAGAGACCCATAGAAGGAGAAAATCACACCTTACCTCCTCTCCCAAACTCTTGTGAGAGGCTTTCTCCAATCAGCATATTAAATATGAGCCCTCAATTACTCTCTCTGCCTTTTTCCAGATTTGTTTCTCTTCATAGCACTTGTTACTACCTACACTCTATTATGTGCTTTATTTGTTTATGGCCTGATAGACTGTGTACGTGATAGACTATAAGCTTCATGAGGGCAGGGACTTTTTATGTCCTGTTTACCACCTTAATCTCAAGCACTTTGAAACTTCTTGGCACAGAGTTCTACATGGGTTGATGTGAGTGATGACCTAAGTGTTCCTTTATTTTTCATTCCTCTCTTCCTTCAGTGTTTTTAAAGCACTAATTATGTAGCAAATTATGTCAGATAATGGTTTCAAAGATGAGTGAGGTACAGTCTGCTCTCAATGGACTCTTGGATTAGAAGGTGAAGTATCCCAGAAGCAATAAGTGCAACAAAACGGCAACCAAAAGACATATTTGCGATGGGAGGGAGTGCAACTGCTGAGACTCCCTTGAACAATTCCTCTATTAGGCAAACAAACCCACATGTATATTATCATGATCTCTATGTGTACCAACACACTATGGTATCAATTTGTTGGAAATTTGAATTTCAGTTGAATATATGCAGTTACTTTTTATTTTACTTGAAAAACGTCCGTAGCCATAAAAATATAAATAAGTCTTTATGCCTAATGAAACTCTAAGAATACCATAGACTTTACATTATTGGTCTTCATGGTCTCCTTGAGAGAAGAGAGGCAGAAAATTGCGGCACAAAAAGGATGAGTGTTTTCCCATGGCTCTATGTGTGAGTCAGTGTGAGGCCAGGCACAGGCCCTATTCTAGTTATTCTCTTTGAAACATCATTCAATTTTTCATACTGCTTTTCTCTCCCATAAAATCATTCTGAGATAATGAGAGTGAAGTTCCCATTAAAGCCACTTTTCCACAGGGCCAGTGCTGCAAGGTATAGACACATAACTGATTTAGACCATTTATTCCACACAAAACCAAAAGGTCAATTCACTTAAAAGACAGACTCAGAGTGGATGCAGGAAGGCATGAAAGACTGCTAACAGCCTTTTTACTTTTAAACCAGAGATTGTGGCTCTATATTATGAGATTTTTTTTATATCCTCTAAGTCAGTGGATATGCAGCCACTTTTATACTTTTTAAAAGAGGGGTAATAACATGCAATTATCTTATTACTTTAATCCTTCAAGATATATTTTTAAGTAAAATATATAAAATACAAAATCAAAATAAGAAGAGGAAAAAGAATCTATATTCTCTTTAAATTTCTTCTTTATCTACATGCAGACCACAAGGTGCTTATAAATTTACATGGGACAAGGTTTGACTCTTACCTTTGAAATCCTTCTCTTCCTCTTCTTATTTGTTTACTCTTTGAGCTTTCTTTTTAACAGTGCATTCTTCAAACCTATTTAAGAAAAAAAATCTCTGCAGAGTGCGATCCAGATAAAAATCTAAATTTCATAAGCCATTCTTATAACTTGTAAGGAATCATTTTAATGTTGACAAAAACATTGACAAAGGACTTCTTGTTCAAAAGCAAAGGTAGCTTTTTCCTTACAAAAGTATAACATATTTTATAACTTTTTAATGGGTGCTAATCAGAGTTCACAGAGTAAATCAGACAACATAAATGAAAAGGGCCTTTAAACTATAACACACTGTACAAACGCTATTCTTATTTTAATATAATTATATTCCACGTAGTCAATAATCCCAACAAGACTGATCCATTTGTATTTTGAAAATTCTAAATAAAAAGATTGTTTCCTAAATACTCTAGAATGGATCTATTTGGTACCTGTTCCATTATATGGTAAAATACATTAATCTTATAGCCAGTGTGTTTTGTGATCTGTTTACATGCATTTTAGATTTAGCAAGGCTCTTTGGATGATTTTCTCATTAGGTTGATTTTTACTCCTATATCCATTTTCTTCCCATCATGATCATTTTACTTTCCATCTGCCTAAGAAAAGCAGGTGCTCATGCAAGATTTAATTAAAAATCCATTGCCAGCTATTGAGCTATTGGTTTCCTACATTACTCTAGTCATGTGAAATAAAATAACTGGGACCATTTTGTTCAAGAAGTCATTAAGAATTCTTTCTGATGAACCATTCCTCATCCATTTGCAGGAGAACCTCAAAGACTTGAGGAGATTAAGCTAGTTTAGGCCTGATAAACTGTTGTCAGTATTTTCTAGGTTCAGTCTATATGAACCATAGCCAAATCTTCTTCAAAACTCATTTTTTTGTCTGCAAATCTTATTTTGTGGGTCATATGTGAGCAGATTTGGGGAGAGAAGCAAATTATATTAGGATCCTGGATCTGGATAAGCAAAAGAAAACAAGTCTCTCTAATCTGTTCCTGTCTTTCTCAATTAAATGTCCCTTCTTTTTATCTGTCGCCTTCCCCATTTTCTTTGAAGGAAGTGACTCCACACATGCCCTTCACCGAAGGTTGGCCTGGTCTGGAGCCCAAGGAGCTCTCCATGGTGCTGAAAACATTTCTGCTACAGAGCCAGGAACCAATTAAGCAAACACCAGCTGTTTAACTCCAGCTGTTTTCTTTGAGGTCATCAGCTTGGGTCTAACGCCCGACCCAACGCCCCTTTCTAACAACACAAATAAGTAGTTCCTGAGATCATATCAAAACACTCGAACACCTTTAGACATGGCAAAGTAGTGGGGAGGGCAAGTGGGGGTTAAATTCAGCCTGGAAAATAAATCAAGCCAGCTTTACAAACTCCAAATATACGTATTTACTCTTGCCTAATATACAACTTTTCCTGTCTCACAGGAAAGAAACTCAAGTTTTCCCTGTACACCTCCCAAATTCTTACATAACACAAACCACAAACCGCCAAAGCGTGGAGTTGGCTACCCTTAATTTATTTGTGTTCACAGATTTCAAGACCACGGTTTTTGTAGACATTTGTGCACGTATAACAAACGTGAATGAGTTAGGGTTGTGTGTGTGTTGGGGCGGGGAGAGATACAGAGAAAGAGAGAGAATATGAATATATGTGCGTGAGGAGAGAGGAAGGGAAGAGAAAGGGAAGAGACGGAGAACTGGAGAAAGACAAATTGAGCATAGAAAGCCGCACCCCTGGGCTCCGCATGGCTTTACCTGCCCCCTCCGATCCCCTGACCCGTGGAGCAAGTGCAGCCAACTAGCCGCAGATCTCTCGCTGGGGTCCCATCGCCGCCGCCGCCGCCGCCGCCGCCGCTGCCGCTCCCGCCTCGCCAAGCTCAGTCTGAGCGAGATTGACAGCTGGGCGTCCCGCGTGCCCGCGCATCCGAGGCCCGCGCAGCTGCGGCCGCCGCCGCCGCCGCCACCAAAGGGGCCGGGTCCGCTCTGCGCGGGCAAGCGGCGAGTGGGCGGGGCCCGGATTGGGGTGGCACGCCAGACCCCCTTCCTGCCTGCGCCCCCGGGTATATGCTTCCCTGCAGGAGGGTGGCTGGCCATCTGGAAGGCTGGTCGGTGTGCCACGCTGCAGCTCTGCTGGGCCTGACGCCTTCTCTGCCTTTCTGCCTTGTCCACTCTTTTCTTCTCCTGCCCAGCACAATGGCTGACCGCAGCAGGCTCTATACATATATATTTTTTTAATGAACAGAGAAGGCAGACAGACCTGATGTGTGTTTCTTTCACAACTACCCCATTTGGGATAAGGAGAGTCTTCTCCTCACCTCGTTTTTTTTTTTTTTTTTTTTGTCCTTGATGAGACACGAGCTGAGGAGCTTGTCTGGCTGGCAAGGAGCTGCCCACCAAATTGTGCCCTTCCGGTTCCTCAGTCACCGCTGACCTAAACATCAGGAAGTCTAAATGGGTGAGATGGAAGAATGATGAAGAAAATGAATTAAATGATGCTGTTCAAGAAAAACTACACGAATGAAGGCAAGAAAGCACTAGAAAATGACCTGTGAATGTCTCAATTTGTGTAGGTGTGGGCAGGTTAGCATATTAATACTATGACTCCTACTTCAGAAGAGTTTCTGCAGACCACTGGTTAGTGGCATTTAATGAAAATGATTACTAAAATAGTTACTATTTGCACAGCCAATCCACACATATAATAATAGTAACACCTTACATTTACGTAGTGCTTCCTCTGTGCCAGACATTCCTTTAAATATATTACAATATATTAATTATATGCATATTGAGTCCTCACATTAACCCTACATGGTGGGTATTCTTTATTATCCTAGTTTACAGATGAGGAGGCTGAGTACAGAGAGAAGTGACTTGCACTCATGATGATACAGGCTCACAATTATTTATCACAGGTCATACAACTACCAAATGTGGGAGGCGGACTGGAATCTACAAGGTTATCTCCTGGAGAGAATTTAGGGTACAAGTGATATTTTGCCTAAAGAAGATGAGGAAACAACTCTGTTTTTACGAAACAGTGGAAACCAAAGCAAATATTGAGCAAATGCTTCCAGGGGAACCAAGGAGAGGGATGGTTGCGTCGTCTTTGTTCCTCCAGTTCACAACTCTTGCCCTGGTTGCAACACTACTTTTCAGCACTGCGTAAGCCTATAGGTGCCACTTATTTTTTTCTCCCTTCCCAGTTTTCAGGAAGGCGCATCTTTCAGGTGTCTTGACATGTTGCTTGTTAGCTTGCTTTTTCTCATATTCAGTGCGTGGATTTGGTGAACATTTATTTATTTTTAGATTGTGCCATGGTCAGTGTGTTTTCCCATCCTTGAATCAGCATACATTCGAAAATCCAGGGGCTCTGAGTTGCACCTCTGTCAGAGGTTAGGCTTCCGGAAAGGCATGGCTGACTTCCTTGTTGGTTTCTGGTCCTTGTCCTGGTTTCTTTTGACAATGCACAAAGAATCTATCATTCATTAATTCAGAGGCAGTCTAAATAGGGCTTGAAATCCGACAGACCTGGGTTTTCATCCTGGCCCTGCCACCTCCTGCTATTTCACCTGGTTATGTTGCTTTACCACTATACCCTATTTTCCTCATGTATAAAATGCTTATAATAAGATCTACTTAATATGGTAGTTATAAGAATTAAATAAAATTATATTTACAAAACATTTATCACAATGTCTGGTGCATAGTAAATACTCAATAAATTATAGCCATTACTATTATTGTTGTTGTTGTTGTTGTCATTTAGTTAAATGTTTTGGGAGCCTAAGATATTTTCAGTTTGGAGTCTCAGGTCTTCGAAGTTTCCCAGGCACTCGCCATGTGCTTCATCTCCTCTTTTCCTGTATCTGTTTCCAACCTGTGCCATCTCTGGCCTCTCTGTGGAAGTTTCTGATGAGGTGGCACAGGCGTGGACACATATCCAGGAGGCTGCGGGCAACACAGGTCTTCTAAATTCCACTAGCACATCTGCCTTTGGTTCTTCCGAATCTGAAGTATGTTGAATTAGTGAGATAAAGTAAGATATGATTTACTCACTCCAAGATGCCCTTAAAATGTGAATTATCATGATTATCTTGCCTTTCACAAACCATAGCTTTTATTTATTAGTTTTTCAAACATTAGGAAACAAAGATGATTACTTTGAAGCAACCAAATTTTCACTTAGAACATACCGCACAATTTTCCTGGGTTATAGTTGTAGAAATATTTACCAGTGAGTGTCTTCTTAATTCTTTATTCAGCACTCATTCATTGAATGTCTGTCATTCAGAGCACAAAGCGGGTGGTACAAACAGAAGCGTTGTGGAAAGTCACAGAGAAAAGGGGTCAGGAGAGGTTGTGCATTCCTGAGTTGTTTTCCAGACGAGATGCTGTGATAAGGCCTCAACCAGCCTTTGTAACCTTATATTTCATGAATCTCCTTCTAAGTTGATTTCTCATCACACTGAGCATATTCGTTGCTCTTCAAACACAGCTTGCACTTTCTTCCTTCCCTTTATTGACTTCAGTGATTCTCTGTGTTTCTTCCCCATTATATGTATTTTCAAGCGCTGCCCATTCTTCAAGTCCTAGCATGACCACCACCTTTTCAGTAAAGCCTTCTTCAATATGCTTGAATATGATTCATCGTTCTTTATTTTGAACTCATATAGCATCTAGTCTCAGCTGTCTTATCATACTGCCTTTTTTTTTTCACCTTGTATTGGTGTTATTTATGTATCTATTTACTCTCCCTTTTTAGGCTTGTAAACATCATGAAGGAAGGATTTACCCACAGTTCACTTTGTATTCTGCACAATGACTAGTACATCACTTTGTATAAATTAAGTATTCATTTTTGGTAAGTGAACAAACTAGTGAATGAACGATGTGGATCTGAAGATGAGCCTTGACAGGTGGATAAGATTTGGATGAAAGGAGGAGAGAAGAGAGTATTGTGACAGTCTTGGGGGATGAAAAGCCCATGATTCAGCTTGCAGGCTCAGTTCTGAGAATTGTTCCTGGAATTCAGGGTCTGTAAGAGGAGGATGAGACAGTGATGGAGAAGGGGCTGCACATAATTTGTTCACTTGCCAAAGAGAGGCAGAACCTTGAGCCACTGGACACTTTGGTGGTGGACTGCATTGCTCCTAGGATGACTGCAGCCTGGTCAGCCTCTGCCTGACCGGCTGTGCAGCCTGTCCAAGCTGAGGCCACAGTGTTCCGTGCCAGGCAGTAGCTTGTGATTCATATGCTCTCTGTGTTCCCGGACAGAACAGATGTCTGTCTGCTTTCTTCTGCCTAACGATGATGGCAGGTTCCCAATGATAAAGATCCAATTTCACATTTTCTGAAACACAGTGGCTGAGAAATTCTGTGTGGCCAGTTCTGAGGCCCAGCCTCCCCCTTTGCAGGGGATCTTTGCTTTGCAGATTAATATGGACAGAGAGGGCAGTGGGCAGGAGTGGCGGCAGCACTTAACCTTGCTCAGGTGGAGCAGGTGATTGGAGGGAGTACTGGGTGTGGTCTCCACCCAAATATCTTTGCTTTTCTGCTTTCCTTTTTCCTTTACTAACAATAGGGCCTTTGCAGATGTTAGAAATCCACTGCTACAAGAGAATATTTGGCGTCTGAAATAGTTTCTTTTTACAAGTTTATCTTAGGAAGGGGGAATATATTGGCAGTTCCTTAGCTATTAGTGAAGAGTCAGTGGGATCCTTTCTTGTACAGAATGATTTGGGGGATGGAAAAGGAATAGGGTAGGGCTAGAGTGGAAACACATGTTCAGAGCCTGAAAGACTGCCCCAGGACCTCAGAGTGGTACGTCTCCATAATTTTTTTTCTGTGTTTTTTCCCCCTGGTTTTTATTGAAATATAATTCACATATAACACTGTGTAAGTTTAAGGTGTTCAATGTGTTGATTTGATACACTTATATATTGCAGAATAATTACCAGCATAGCATTAGCTACCACCTCCATTGTCACCTAATTACTACTTCTTTTTCAGAACATTTAAGATTTATTCTCTTAGCAACTTTCAAGTATATAATACAGTATTATTAACTATAATCACCATGCTGTACATTAGATCCCCAGAACTTACCTATGTTATCACTAGAAGTTTGTAACTTTTGACCAACATCTCTCCATTTCCTTCACTCCAGGATCCCTGGCAACCATCATTCTACTCTCTATTTCTATGAGTTCAGCTTTTTTAGATTCCACATATAAGTGAGATCATACAATATTTGTCTTTCTCTCTCTGACTTATTTGACTTAGCATAATACCTTCAGGTTTCATCCATGTTGTCACAAATAGAAGGATTTCCTTCTTTTTATGGCCGAACAATATTCCACTGTGTTGTGTGTGTGCGTGCGTGTGTGTATACCACATCTTCTTTATCCATTCATTCATTGATGTATGCATGAGTTGTTTCTACATCTTGGCTATTGTAAATAATGCTGCAATGAACACGGAGGTGCAAATATCTCTTTGAGATCCTGTTTTCATTTCCTTTTGATATCCCCCAGAAGTGGGATTGCTGGATCATATGGTAGTTCTATTTTTAATTTTTTAAGGAGCTTCCATACTGTTTTCCATAGTGGTTGCACAAATTTACATTCCCACCCGCAGTGCACAAGGGTTCCCTTTTCTCCAATGTATACCAACACTTGTTATCTCTTGTCTTTTTGACGACAGCCATTCTAACAGGTGTGAGGTGATATCTCATTACAGTTTTGATTTGAATTTCTCTGATAATTAGTGATGTCAGGCACTTTTTCATGTATCTTTTAGACATTTGTGTGTCTTTGGAAAAATGTTTACTCAGGTCTTTTGTCCATTTATTAACTGGAGTTTTTTTTTTTTGGCCATTTAGTTGTAAGAGTTTTTTATATGTTTTGGATATTAACTCATTATCAGATATATGATTTGCAGATATTTTCTCCCATTCCATAGGTTGCATTTCCTTTTGTTGATTATTTCTTTTGCTGTGCAGGAGCTTTTTAATCTGATGTGTTCCCACTGCTTTTGTTGTTTGTGCTCTGGTGTCATATCCAAAACATCGTTGCCAAGACCAATGTCAAGGAGGTTTTCTCCTATATTTTCTTGTAGGAGATTTATGATTTCAGGTTTTATTTTTAAATCTTTAATCCATTTTGAGTTAATTTTTGTAAGTGGTGTAAGATAGAGCTCCAGTTTCGTTCTTTTGCAGGTGAGTATCCAGTTTTCCCAGCAGCATTTATTGAAGAGATTATCTTTTCTCTATTGAGTATTCTTTACTCCCTTGTCAAATATTACTTAATTGTATTTGCAAGGGTTTACTTTTGGGCTCTCCATTCTGTTCCATTGATCAACGTATCTCTTTTAATGCTGGTACCATACTGTTTTAATTACTATAGCATTGTAGTGTAGTTTGAAATCAGGAAGTGTGGAGCTTCCAGGTTTGTTCTTCTTTCTCAGGACAGCTTTGATTATTTGGGGTCTTTTGTGGTTCCAGACGAGTTTTAGGATTTTTTCTATTTCTGTAAAAAATGACGTTGGAATCTTGAGAGGGATTGCATTGTATCTTTAGATTACTTTTGATAGTATGAACATTTTAACAATATTAATTCATCCAATCCATGAACACAGGGTTTCTTTCCATTTGTTTCTGTCTTCTTCAATTTCTTTCATTAGAGTCTTATTGTTTTCAGTATATAGGTCTTTTACCTCATTGATTAAGTTCATTCCTAAGTATTTCATTGTTTTTGATACTATTGTGAATGAGATTGTCTTTTTTTCTCTTTCAGATATTTCATTGTTAGTATATAGAAACAACTAATTTTTGTATGTTGATTTTGTATCATGTAACTTTACTGAATTCATTTATTTTAACAGGTTTTTGATGGAGTCTTTAGGATTTTCTATATATAAGATCATATCATCTGCAAACAAATATAATGTTATTTCTTTCTTTCTAATTTGGATGCCCTTTATTTCTTTTTCTTGCCTGATTGTTCTGGCAAGGACTTTCAGTGCTTTGTTGAATAGAAGTGGTGAGTGGGCACCCTTGTCTTGTTCTGGATCTTAGAGGAAAAGCTTTCAACCTTTCAGTGGTGAATATGATGCTAGCTGTGGGCTTGTCTTGTATGGCCTTCATTATGTTGAAGTATGTTTCATCTATACTGAATTTGTTGAGCATTTTTATCATGAAAGGATGTTGTATTTTGTTGAATGCTTGCTCTGCATCTATTGAGATGACCGTATGACTTTTGTCTTTCATTCTATTAATGTGTTGTATCACATTTATTGATTCGCATATGTTGAGCCATCCTCGTATCCCAGCGATAAACCCCACTCATTCATTTTGTATGATTTCTTTCTTCTACTGAGGAAGATTGGTCCTGAGCTAACACTTGTTGCCAATCTTCTTCTCTTTTCTTGAGGAAGCATGGCCCTGAGCTAACATCTATTCCATCCTTCCTCTATTTTGTATGTGGGTTGCTGCCACAGCATGGCTTGATGTGTGGTGTAGGTCTGTGCCCAGGATGTGAACCAGTGAACCCAGCCTGCCAAAGTGGAGCATGCATAACTTAACCACTATGCCACTGGGCCAGCCCATGTATGATTTTTTAAATGCGCTGTGGGATTCAATTTGCTAGTATTTTGTTGAGAATTTTTGCAATCTATGTTCATCAGAGATATTGGTCTGTAATTTTTTTTATCTTGCTTATCCTTATCTTGCTTTGGTATCAGGGTAATGCTGGCCTCATAAAATGAGTTTGGGAGTGTTTTCTCCTCTTCAATTTTTAGATGAGTTTGAGAAGAATTGGAGTTAATTCTTTAAATGTTTGATAGACTTCACCAGTGAAACCATCTTGTTCTGGGCTTTTCTTGATTGGGAGGTTTTGACTACTGATTTAATCTCCCTATTTATATTGGTCTGTTCAGATTTTCTATTTCTATGATTCAGTCCTGGTTGGTTGTATGTTTCTAGAAATTTATCCATTTCTTCTAGGCTGTCCAATTTGTTGGCTTGTAATTGTTCAGAGTAGTCTCTAGAGATCCTTTGTATTTCTGTGGTATTATTTGTGATGTTGCCTCTTTCATTTCTGATTTTATTTATTTGAATCTTCTCTCTTTTTTTCTTATCCAGCTAAAGTTTTGTCAATTTTGTTTATCTTTTCAAAAACCAGCTGTTAGTTTTATTGATCTTTTTAAATTGTATTTCTGGTCTCTATTTCATTTATTTCTTCTCTGATCTTTGTTATTTCCTTCCTTCTGCTAACTTTGGGCTTATTTTGTTTTCCTTTTCTGTTTCCTTGAGGTGTAAAGTTAGGTTGTTTATTTGAGATCTTTCTTTTTTCTTAATGCAAGTGTTTATCACTATGAACTTTCCTCCTAGAACTACTTTTGCTACATCCCAAAGGTTTTCATATGTTGTGCTTCCACTTTCATTAGTTTCAAGATATTTTTTGAGTTTCCTTTGATTTTCTTCTTTGACTCATTGTTTGTTTGGGTGTTATTTAATTTCTACATATTTGTGTATTTTCTAACTTTCCTCCTGTTATTGATTTCTAGTTTCATACCATGGTACAATTTAAATGTTCTTAAATTTCTAATATTCGTTTTGAAATTAACATTAAATCTATCCTGTTCCATGTGCACTTTAGAAGAATGAGTCATCTGCTACTGTTGGATGGAATATTCTACGCATGTGTATTATGTCCATTTTGTCTGATAGCTCAAGTCTACTGTTTTCTTGTTGATTTTCTGTCTGGATGATCTATCCATTATTAAAAGTAGGGTATTGAAGTCTCTTGCTATTATTATATTGTTGTCTATACTCCCTTCAGAGCTCTTGGTATTTCCTTAATATAGTTAGATGCTCTGATGTTGGGTGCATGTATATTTATGATTGTTCTGTCTTCTTTATGAATGGACCCCTTATCATTATGTGATGACCTTCTTTGTTTCTTATTTCATTTTTGACTTAAAGTCTATTTAGTCTGATTTCTAAGTATTGCTAATCCTGCTTTCTCTTTGTTTCCACTTGCTTGGAATACAGACAGTCCCCAATTTACAATGGTTCAACTTATAATTTTTCAACTTTATGATGGTGTTGAAAGCAAAATGCATTTAGTAGAAACTGTACTTTGAATTTCCAATTTTGACCTTTCCCCAGGCTAGCAATTTGAGGTATGATACTCTCTTGTGATGCTGGGCAGTGGCAGCAAGCCACAGCTCCCAGTCAGCTGTGTGATCATGAGGGTAAACAGCTAATACACTTATAGCCATTCTGTACCCATACAACCCATTATGTTTTTTATTTTCAGTATAATGTTCAATAAATTACATGAGATACTCAATACTTTATTATAAAATAGGCTTTGCATTAGATGATTTTGCCCAACTGTAGGTTAATGTAAGTGTTCTTAGCATGTTTAAGATAGGCTAGGCTAAGCTATGATGTTCAGTAGGTTAGGTATATTAAATGCATTTTTGACTTATGGTATTTTCAACTTATGATGGGTTTATTGGGATGTAATCCCATCATGAGTCCAAGAAGATCTGTGTCTTTTTCCATCCCTCCATCTGAAGCTATGTGTGACCTTAAAGCTGAAGTGAGTCTCTTGCAGGCAGAATATAGTTGGATCCTGTCTTTTCATCCATCCAGCCACTCTATGTCTTTTGATTGGACAATTCAATCCATTTACATTTAGAACAATTATTGATAGGTTTTCTTATTGTTTTCTGGCTGTTTTGTAGGTTTCTTTTTCCTTTCTTCCTTTTATGCTGCCTTCCTTTTTGAATTGATGATTTTCTGTAATGGCTTGCTTTGATTCCCTTCTCTTTATTTTTTGTGAATTTACTGTAGGTTTTTGCTTTGTGATTACCATGAGCCTTATGTAAAACATCTTATAGATATAACAGTCTATTATACATTGATAACATAATTCCAATCACACAAAAATTATATCCTTTTCCTCCCCCATTTTGTGTTTCTCCTGTCACTATTTACCTGTTTTTATATTGTATATTTATTAACAAATTATTGTAGCTATAGCTATTTTTAAAACTCTTACCCTTCAATCTTTATGCTAGAGTTAAGTGGTTATCACTCCACCATATTACATTATTACAGTATTCTGAGTTTGACTATATACTTGCCTCTATCAATGTGTGTTATATTTTCACGTTACTAATTAGCATTCTTTCATTTCAGCTTGAAGAACTCCTCTCAGCATTTTTTAAGGTAGGTCTAGTGGTGACGAATTCCCTCAGCTTTTGTTTGTCTGGGGATCTCTTTATCTCTCCTTCTTTCTGAAGGACACCTTTTCTGGGTAAAGTATTCTGGGTTGGCAGCTTCTTTTTTTCAGCACTTTGAGTAAATCATCCTGATCTCTTCTGTCCTGTAAAATTTCTGCTGAGAAATTTGCTGATAGCCCTATGGGGGTACCCTTGTAAATTACAAACTTTTCTCTCCTGTTGCTTTTAAGAATTCTCTCTTTGTCTTTGATTTTTGATAGTTTTATTATAACCTGTCTTGGAGGATCTCTTTAAGTTGATTTTGTTTCATGACCTATGAACTTCTTGGACTTGGATATACAAATCTCTTCCCAGATTTTGCAAGTTCTCAGCTATTTCTTTAAATAAGATTTATGCCCCCATTTCTCCTTCTAGAACTCCAATAATTTATAGATTATTTCTTTTGATAATTTCTATAGATCAAGTAGGCTTTCTTCACCTTTTGTAAATTATTTTTTCTTTGTTCTCCTCTGACTGCATAATTTTAAAGTTCTTGTCTTTTATCTCACAGATTCTTTCTTCTGCTTGATCAAATCTCCCCTCTATTGCAATTTTTAAATTTCATTCATTTTATTTTTCAGCTTGAGAATTTCTTTTTGTTTCTTTTTTTATGATATCTATCTCTTTGTTAAACTTCTCATTTTGCTTATGTATTGTTTTCCTGATTTTTTTGAATTCTATTTCTGTGTTTTCTTGCAGTTCATTGCATTTCCTTAAAACAGCTATTTTGAATTCTTTATTGGATAAATCTCAGATCTCTATGTTTTGGAGTTTGATTATCAGAAGATTATTTTTATCCTTTAGTGGTGTCGTGTTACCTTGACTTTTTATGTTCCTTGAAATTTGGCTTTATTGTCTTCACATTTGAAGTAGCAAATAGTAGTGAAGACCTCTCCAGTCTTTACTAACTGCACACTCTAATGCATCCAAGCTTATATATTTTTTTGTTCCAGTGGTGTTCTGGAACTTCTCCTCTAGAAACCTGGACTTCCACAAAGTCTCTCTTGTCTGTGCCTGATTGTCTACGACAGTGTTTTCCAGGGGCTCCTAGACCAGGCCTGAGAAGGGCCGGAGCCAATTCATGGATCACTGTAAGATCCTCATCTGTGACCGAAGCCTGTCTTCCTATTAGCTGATGGTGGGTGAGGCTACTCCCAACTCCCTTGTCATTTGGTGTTGGATCCCATATCTCCCTCAAAGACACTTTTGTCTGTGGATGGATGCCAAATTTTTGTTGTTGGGGGGCACGAAACCAAGGGATGTCTTATGCCACCATGGTGTTTATGTCCTTTCAGTAGCAATAGAGGGGCCACTGGGACTATGGGTGGTAGTGGTGGTGGGGGCAGTAGTGGAAGTGGTGGGGCTCCCTCCATAGTGATTTTTAGAAGTAAGTTGAGGAGATGATCCCACAGGGGTCAACAAAAATGTTCTCTATTGCTTAATTTTGTTTGGATCCCCAAAGTAACTGATTTGTGGGCCATAGGAATTATCCTGGGTGCTGCATGGCATGGTTTGTGGCTGTTTCCACAGATTACATCTATCCTCCCCCGCCCTATCCCATTCCTTCCCTACATTAACCCCACCTCCCACATAACTCTGGTGTTCCCTAACTTCTGGACACATCCAGCTCCAGTTTCATGGGCATGCAACCAGGGCAGTTGAACAAGACTCTGTGCTTGGAAGCTGGCTCCACCTTGGGGTTTAATACTCATGGCTGCCATCTTAAGATTCTTAATAATTTCATCTTTGAATTTGTGTTTTGTAAGTGAAATCTGATGGGAAAATGGAGCATGTGCTTGAAAATAGAGCCTCACAGAGGCTCTCTCGTCCATGAGTAATTGCCTAAGATAATGTTTTCTAGGGGCTTCTGGACTGTGGCCAAGAGGGGCTGGAGCCAGTTCATAGACCACTGCAGGGTCCACAGCTGTGACTGAGGTCTTTATCCCTATTACCTGAAGCATGGGTGGGCTTCAGTTTACATGTGGGTTCCACCTCCTGATGCCTCCCCATTTTCCCTGGATAGAGTCCTGGCCACTTGCTCCCCTGTCCCTGCCTTGGTCTTGGTGTGGACACTGAGAGGACTGGGGTCAGGTGTGTGTACCTTATGTGCTGAGCAGGGCCCAGGACATCTGTGAAGGCCTATACCCACACTGTGAGTATCCTGTGCTCAAGGGGCCATATCATTAAACAGCAAATAGAAAAACACCATGACAAGTTGGGAGAGAGATCAGAGAAGAAAGGAAAAAGTCTTTTTGGACTAGAGGCTCCGCATTTTTCTTTTTCACCAGGCTCTGTTAGTTAAGTAGCCAGTGCTGAATGTATCAAATGAAGACCTGTTTCCAAACTAGTGTGATTTCATCTTCTTGCTGGGAGCGCCCTTCCATAACTCTACTTATTCAACTCCCCCTTATTCTTCAACATCGAGTTCTGGTTCCACTTCTTTTAAAAAGTCTGATCACTGATAGCTCATTACTGTGAATTCTTTTCTATGGAACTCAGTTTATTATATGCTAACTTAGCATCAATGTATTAGGAATAATAGTAAAACATTTGTTTCTTGTCAGAGCCCTGTAAGTAACTATTGTATGCCAGAGTGATATTGAAAATGTTAATAACTGGTTTGTTAGGAGGATGGAACAGTCAAATGGATGTCAGCTGCAGAACTGAGGCAGTGTCTTGGAAGTCCCCTGTTCTGCTGTTTATCACTCTTTTAGCTGCTGGATGAGGGATCCAGGGGATTCCAAGGGAGGGCCAAGCACAGCTGGGACAGCAGGGGCCAGTGGGTTCAGGAGATACTTATGAACTGACATAGATGTGTTTCAAGGTTCTGCTGTCATGTAAGGTCATAGTAGAGCTTCCCAGCTGAACATCAGCCTTGATGGGGTGACCCTGGACATGATACTTAATAGTTTCTCTAGTTTTTGGTTCCTTTAACTGTCAAATAAGCAGGTTATAATACATGACCAAATCCTGAAATATTTATTTCCTGTTATGGACAACGCTCTATGCTGGGTTATGTTGAGACTCACAGATACATAGATTCTGTCCCCTAGTGGTTTCTAATCTAATCCGCCCCTGGAAATAAGATATGTGCATAAATAGTTATGATACAAGGTGGGAGGTATGTCAGGAGAGAAACAGATAAGCTACTGTGAGAGTTGAAAGAACTGAAAAATTACTTCTGATTTAGGGATAAATGAGATGGATCTGGGAAGGCTTTGAGAAAAGTGTTGTCAGTGACTTGGATCTTGAAATATAAGTGAGATTTTTAAACTCTTGACTATAGGTAGGAAACTCAGGGATGAAACGGGAGAAGTGCCCACCGTGGACCCCTAGAGCTCTAGAAATCTATGAGTCTTTACTTCTGGCTTCTTTTTATTGTCTTTCTGTTTATATCCTACCTCCTCCAACTGGATTTGAGGCTTCTCAAATATTTCTAATTCTTGCTCCTAGCACATGCTCAGTACATGCTTGGTGATCATGATGATAACTGCCTTCTGAGATTTTACACTCTATGAAAACAGAGACATGATGCATTTAGATTTAATCTTGAGTCATGGCTCAAGTTTGGAGGGAGAATCTTTTATAGCCAGTTGGTATCATGTGAGAATGGGCTAGCATAAATGTGTGTGTGCAATACACTTATTGAAAACTAGGATTGAGGGTTTTAAATACTGGGCTTGGTTTCAGATATACTTTGTCGTCACTACAGAGAGGTCATCATACTCTGGCTTTAATGTCAAGGATAAGATTATTTGAGACAGAAATTAGTAAATATATACATATGTTGGTTAAGCATAGCAGTATATGGATATAATTCAATGTAAAAGTTGCTTTGTAAGTAGGACCAGAATATCTCTCAAATATAGACAAGAGATTTTAGTTGTTTCTCAAAAAGCTGAAACCCATTCAATTGCCTTCTGGGGGGTAGGTCATGGCTGGCCCTGTTACACTGAGGCCTTGATGGTACCATAAGAAATAAAAAGTTGAAGCATGCAGTCATGGTGAGGCAAGAAATTCCCTTTATGGTAATAATGAAGAGTGCAGACGTGGTCTTTCTACTCTTGTCAAACTAAATGTGGTATAAATGGCAACATGCCTACAGGTCTGAGCTCCTCTGACTTGGTGAATTCCTCACTTCACAGTGGCTGCTGAGGCTACCAAATTTGGAGTAGGCCTCTGGAGGAATAAGGTTTGCACTGGAAATCAACATGTACATTGCCACCATGAATATTTAATCTCATGCATATCTACTGCACGGCCTACTTACTGGTTCAGTGGTTAAATGGAGTGACGCAGCAACTCACCTGATTCTGACTTGCTGTTCTTTACCTATCTTTGACCTTGGACTAACCTTTGAGCATTGGCCTAACTCACCTCCACCAGTACTCAAGTCATAGCTCTAGGATCATATAATCAGCGGTGAGTAGGGGAAATGCAGACATTGAGTCAAAAAGTTAGAATTCATTATATTATCCCCAGCACTGCTCTTGGAAGAGCTGCTCGACTGATTTCATTCAACCACTGTTGCTTGGTGCATGGAAAGAAAATGTTGATCCCCTTATTTCTAAACCTTTGCTAACCAGGCAACCTTGTGATGTATTATGAAGGGTAACCTGGGCCAGGTACACATTTCTCAGGCTCACTCTTATAGACTTAGGCAGCTTCTAAAATAATTTCAGACTTAGGTGTTCAGTTTTGAACCATAAGAAAAGCTGGCAGGGCTTGAGTGTACTTACAGGTCATTGGCTCATGTTAAAAGTTCTTGGTAATCCATAAAAATGATGCCTGATTGGCATCATGCCACCCAGGGGATTCTATGTGACAGGACACAAAATTGGCTGACATGTTGGAACCCTGTGATTTCAGGGGTTCTAGGAAAGCCTGTTGCTCAAAAAAGTCCTTCCCCAACTTCTTCCTAATTTCTGAAATATTCCAAAATATCCTCCTTCTATTGTATAGCTTTATCCATGTTAAATTCGCCATAAGAAGCTGATAATTGTTTCTAGCTGTTGGTCAATAAAGTGCCTGAGAGCACTGAAGGAAATGACCACAAAGACAATGCGACCAGAGAACTTCTGGGTTAAAGGTGGGCAACTTCCCTCTTTTTTTTTTTTCGTGGCAAGTATAAATTCCAACAGTACCAATATTACCACATTTATACTACTTTACAAGATTAATGGCGTGGCTCAAAAAACTTGATGATATCCCTACCTCTTCAGGAGCGAGTGACTAAGGATTTCTTCCATTCTGAGTTCTGTCTTATATTCTTGGAGGAGACATGAAAGCACAATTTTATAATTTAAATTGAGTGTGTACTATAGCTTCTTTTGCTCAGCTTATCTTGGCTCCAGATTTTCCAGTTGTGTGCACAAGCCCTGAAAAAGGCCATCTAACAAAATGGCAGACCTTGTATAAGGTAGCTTCTCTAAGTTCTAGAGGAATCAGTGCCCAAAGACTTCCTCTGTTTTAAATTGCTGCCACGGAGACAAATCTTATGCATAAGCTGGGTGTTTTTTCCAGCAGGTGTCCAAATACCTGGGTAGAATATTTTGTGCTCTAAAACATTCAGACAATGAAAATATAAAATATATTTCATAATAAATAGCAATTCAATTAGATTTTGGGGGAGTAGTCAAGAGTCAAGAATGGTAACATTTAATGGGGATACGTTTTAAAGAGGAGGTAGTCATTGATGCTCAGAGAGACTTTTGCAAGATTTCATCACTAGTTGGAGGCAAAACTTTAACTAAGACCCACGTCTCCTGATTCATAGTCTAGTTCTATTTTCACTGCTTCTCGGTGTGGTGTCTGATTCATTGTGCCTCGCTGAAGGAGGAGGAGGTGTCATTAGTCATCTTTTGCCCAAGGTCCACTCAAACCTGATGTAATAAAAACAGTAAGGAGAATTATGTGTTGCCATTATGACGCCCATATGACCCCCAAAACCGTAACGGAGAAATGGAACTTTGGAGGAACATTTCTTCTCTCAGGAAGCAGCATATCTGAACAGCAGTTTGACTGGCACAAGTTAGAAACAGTGTTGTTAACTTGGCTTGTCAGAAATAATGAATGTGGATACATGATTCAATCTAGGCAAGGTCCTCTGGTTTCACAGGCCCAGTGCTTGGACACTGTCCTCTGGAAATAGAGAAGAAGGAGTATTGTGATTTTTTTGCTATGCTTTGAAATTCTGTCAACCTAATTCACCCACCACTGAGGAGTTAGTTCAGCTGCTGTAACTACCATCTCATCTTTTTGCCAGATGGCTCAGAACATGAGCATAAGGGCCACAACTTTGGGGGTATTTAAATAGTCCTACAGTTACTTAGTCAAATATGAATCAAAGTAATATTGCTGTATGCTGCCTAGAACCTTAACATTAGAGAGAATGTTCGAGTCCCGTCCATTTTCTTCCTAATTTAGGTGTCCTTAAGTGGTGGCCTCCAGAAATTCATCTAAACCTAAAATTCATTTCTCCTCGGCCATGCTCTTTAACATCTTCTAATTAATCTTCCTTTATTTTAAGTTCTAATTATTTCTTTCTTTGCACAAACATTTTTCTTTCCCTTTACCCTTCTTTTGCATTTACTCTTTCTGCCTCTTAGCCGTCTTCCTTCCACTATCCTTCCTCTTGAGTTTAGCTTAACTCAACTCAAAAGCATTTATTAAACTACAGTGTCTCTAAAACATTTATACAGATTTTGTGGGAGGATATTAAGGAATTAAAGATGCAATCTCTAGCTTGTCCTATAAGATCAGAGCTAAGACAAATTACATAAAACATCTAGGTAACATTTCCAAAGCAATGGATGACCCACTGTAAGGATGGGACTGAGGTAGATACTGGATCCTAACAAAGTGCCCCAAATTCTTTAGATGCTCAATGTGTTTGTGGAATGAGAGAAAGACTGGTTGGATTTAAAGTAAGGAACAGACCACAATAAAATGATTATGGTCATTATTGGTGAAGGGTTAATCTGGAGAAACCTTCTGCACCTTTTTTCAAGTTTTCTTTGGGTCCTTTGCCCACCTTATGCTTCAGCCATACCAAATTAATTACAGTTTTCCAAAAACTTGCTCACACACCATCTCGAGATGGTCCCTCTGTCATTTTCCCTTTCAAGTTGGTGAAATTCCAGTTATCTTTCAAAGCCCAAATCAAAGATCACCTCATCTGGGGTACATTCCCTAAACTGCTCCAAGTACCACACCATTAAGGTATACTGATTATTCCTGTACCTCTCTCCACATGTCCCTCCATCTTGTCCCACTCTTGGACTGAAGAGGTCCAGATTAAGCTTCCAGTAATCTACTTCAAAAAGACATTGACTATATTGGGCATGTACCATGTAAGATACAAGCTGAGAAGATACAGACATAAATAAGTAAATCATGATCCTAGATTAACAAGCTCATAGTCTAGTATGGAAGTCCATACATGCACATGAAGCAACACAGAGTGGTAAGGGCTATGACAGAATCATCGTCTATATTTGATAATTAATTTGAGTATTTCCAACTTGAGAATCATTATTTTGAAATTAAAACAGATAACAGCTTACTTGTGAAAAATTACAACTATAGATTATATTTAGAAATCTCTCCATATGAAAAGGGTCTATAGTTTGAAGCTACTCAGTAAGCGACTGACGCCATAATTTGTCTCCTGTAAAATGACCATGCCCTACTCCCTCATCAACAGCCTCGCCCTGTGGCCAGCTTCCTCTGGAGGAGGGAACAGTCTGTGGCTTGTTATAGATGGGAAGGAGGACTGCAGGAGGAAGCAAGGCTGCAGATTCTCATACCTATGAGTTCCCACTGCACCGTGTTAGGATTTTGATGGCTTGGGGGAGGAAGGGAAGAGATAGGGAGGCAATATACATTCTGCCCAGCCCATCTTAAATTCCAAGGATGCTCAGCCAAGAACTTGACAACAGTAAGAGCCCAATCAGGCAATTTGTGCAATGTTTAATGTTCCTAAGCTATTGTATTTGTATTAATTCTACGATCTTGGAATAGGAAATATGTTCCAAATTTGGAAGTAATTTAAGCTAAATGACTTTGCATTAAATCTATTCTATGCCAAAGAGGAAGCTCAGGTCAGTGACCAGCCCAATCCTTAGAAGGGACCTAAGGGGCAACGGAGGGGGTGAGATTTTAACCCTCAGAACGCTGGGTTCCTACTCTGAGTAGAGCATAGGAGACTCAGGGGGTTGGCCAAGTGGTCAGCCCTGGAGGCCTCAGAGCCCTGGGCTGTAGGCTGACTAATTCTCAACCACAAGCATTGCTTTTCCTAGAAGTGGAACAGATAATGCACCTCATAAGAAATTAAAAACGCCTGTAAACATATGGAAAAACTCACTAGTTACCAAATAAGAGTTTTGTCTCTCTCTCTCTCTTTTTTTTTTTTTTAACAATATATGGTGAGTGCTTTAGTTTTCTAGAGCTGCTGTAACAAATCCAATCATTGGGAGGGCTGTGCTCCCTCTGAGACTCTGGGTGGGATCCTTCCTTGCCTCTTCCTGGCTTCTGGTGCTGGCTGACAATCCTCGCGTTCCTTGGCTCGCAGCTACGTCACTCCAGTCTCTGCCTCTGTCATCAAGTGGTGTTCCCCCGTGGGTCTCTGTCTTTACTGGTGTTTTCCTCTTATTAACACACCAGTCGTATTGGCCTAGGGCCCGCCTTAATTGACCCGATCTTAACTTGATTACATCTGCAATGACCTTACTTCCAAATAAAGTCACATTCCTAGACACGGGGGATTTGGATGTCAACACATCATTTTTGGGAAGATAGTTCAAGCTGTAATAGTAAATATCATATTTTGTCATTATTTTTTTGAAAATCTGAGTTTTAATGGCTATATACTATTCCATTTGATGGGTACAGCAAAATTAAAATATCTATCGAAGTGAAAAATTAAACTATTATACTCCGTTTTGGTAAAGGTTTGGAGAAATGTGCATATTTTTATTTTTATATTGCTAGCATGTATGTTACTTGATTCCATTCTCCTTGGCTGAATAATCTTACTTCCAATAAGAGATGTGGTTTAAGAACCGGGCTGGGAGCTGATATCCACTCCATAGGGGTGAGTGAAGGCTCATTTTGCAAACCAGTCAGATCCTGAGCCTCTGAAATTTGTAGAGGAGTTCTACAGTCTTTGAGACAGAAAATAAAGCTAAAGATATCCAAGTAGTAAGCAGTGTAAACTCTGCTCCCCTGTCCATTCCAACTCCGACCTCAGAGAACCTAGGCCTGTAGAAAATGAGTCCTCTGCAGGCACTGCCAGCCCAGGGCTGCTCCTCCTTGTGCTCCCTGCCCACCCCGTTCCACGTGCCCTGAGAGTCCAGACCAGCAACTGCTTTGTCACTGGCTGCTGCACACAGCTTGGCCTTTGGAAACCAGCCTGAACGAGGTGAGCACCAGGTATGCAGATGGGCCTTCTAACATTAGCCCTTGAGCTCCTCAAAGGCCAGAGCTGTGTTGTGCTCATTTTTATATACTCAGCATTAGGACAGTAATCTACATGAATGTAGACAATAATCTACAGAAAGCACTGTGTTGGCCTTTCAAGAATATGCCTGGGAGACTCTTGGTTAGCACACAGCTCATCTAGAAACAACTGGAAGGAGCCACCCAGGATTCCTTTTACCTCAAAGCCAGCCCTCTCCCCCTCACTGCCCCCACAACCCTATGGCTTTCTGTGTTTCTGCTGTGTGTTCTGACTCCTAAGGTCTCTGGTGCCCTTAAAACAGGCAAATGGCGCCTGATCCCATAACCAAGCTGTGCCATCCCTGGGAACAGATGGACAGCCTCCACCAATCAGTGCAGACTGTCCCCAGGTGAGTTCCCCCGAATTTTGGCAGGCTGGTGGAGACCGTACCACGACTGCTCTTTTCTCTCTTCTGGAAAGAAACAGAAAGCACAGGTAATTTTGCTGAGGAAATCCTCTGTTATTTAATAGGAGCTGGTGTGGAGTTGAGAAAACACCAGACTGTTCTGGAAAGTCTTTTGTTCCTCTTTGTTTCCTGTGCCACTTAATGACATTTCTTAAGATCTCGTGTTAGAGGTCTTTAGTGAGACAGACAGCGCAGCCCAGGCTCTGCCCCTCTGGTGAAGTGTCTGCTTCGAGTATCCTGGCAACATTGCCAGCGGGAACAGTGCAGCTGAGTTCCTGTGACTGGCGCTGCTCTATTAACAACAGGAATGTGAACAATCTCAGGTGGGAGATGAGAGTGATAACAGAAAAGCTATTTCTTTTCATTTCCCCAGTGTTTATAGACTCTGAGCAAAATTGCTAAAGGAGGCATCTCTGATTTGAAGGAATAACACTTTGGTACCATGTTGGAATGGAGACTCTTGATTAATAAATGTGATTGAGACACAAAAGCACGGCAAATTGTGGCATCACTTTCATTCTTTAAAATAATCAGGCAGCAAAACATCACTACCCGGGAGGCTGAATGATGAAACAGCAAGCTTGCAGTTAGAAGGCATTCTTCATACCCACGTGTGTGAAGGGTTATTAGAAAGGCTGCTCAGGCAGGGAAAGGATGCCTGGGATGACTCCAACCTTTGGTCTGGGCCTGGGAATTGTCTTAATGGTTTTCCAAAAGGGCAGTAGCACGGTTTGAGAAGCCCAGTCTTTAGAGAGCTTCTTTGAAATAATCTCTAGTCTGTTATCAAAAACACTAAACCGCAGCTGCTCAGGACCCAGACTCCCCACTTTCCTTACACACATCCACACACACACACATATGCGTGCACACGTTTGTACCCAATACCCCTTTGCTTAACATATTCTCTGTAGATTTTCTGTGGTCTTACTTTTGACGTTTATCCTACCATGTCATAATTAGGAACTAATAGCGAGCTATGGAGTGTTTACCAGCTATCAGATGCTGTACTTTACCTACACTCTCTGTTAGTCCTTCATGTCCCTGCTAGGTAGCAACTGTTAGCATCCCTACTTTGCAGATGAGGAAACAGAGGCTCAGAGAAGTTACACGATGTGCCTCCATCTATGAAGGTGGTTAGGGGCAGAGCAGAGATGTGAAGTCAAGTTTCTGCACTACTCCACCATTTTAATGCAAGAGATCTTGGGAGTGTGAGGGGCTAGAACTCATGAGAATTGCAGTGCCCCAGAGACTCTCCTGGGCTGCACTGCTGGGACCTGCCGGCAGAGGTAAGTCTGCACTGCAAAGGCGCTCATTAGAGCTAGATGCCATTGCTTCTGGTCTATAGTGTTTGCCTTTCGCTGCTATGGGAGATGGGGATGAGGCTGCTGCGTATTTTGGTTTCTATTCTTGAGATCTTCTGGTCTCATATTGATCACCTCCTGCCTGCCTATCTCCTGGCAGTGATGGAGTTGAATGGAAAGAGATTCTGTCGACAAACGGAAGACCTGCGCGCAAATTTGCTCCCTTTCACTTACTTACTCACCCACCCACCCACCCACTCACTCATTCACATATTCACTAAATACATTTTTGAACGCTTTTTCTGTGTGTGTGTGATGCACGGTGATAGAAGCCCGGAATACTGTGGGGGAATTGCTCAGACTTGATCTCTGTCCTTCTAGAATTGACGTGGGTTATTCACTTAACCTATTTGAAGATTTCCTCGTTACAATACGAGGATGACAATGCCAACCTCAAGAGATAGACGAGAGCATTAAATTAAATGAGAAAATATATGTGAAAGCACTTCATAAACTGTAAAGTGCTAAAGAATCAAAACCCATTGTCTTTATATCTTAATGGGTTACTGAGATGGGACCTGTCCCAACTTCCAGGATTCCTGCCAAGAGCCGGCACCTGTCCTCCTTGCTGGTTGCTTACGTTAGCACTCCTGAAATTCAAATTCCGACAGTACTGGAGTTCCTGCTATGCTCAAATACATAATCTTATTCAATCTCTGACAGTCTAGTGAGCGAGGAATCATTGCCCGAGCTGTAGTTTACCTCCTGCCTACTTTGCTCTAAAATAAAAATGGCAACATTTTATGTGTAGTCTGTGCCCCTTGCTTTTTTCACTTAGTTATTTATCATGGACACCTTTCCAACTGCATCCCTTTCTTTGCAACTTCAATACCACTTTATTCCTTTCAGCAGTTGCATATCGTTTAGCATCATATATTTAATCAGTCTCTTGTTCATAGGCATTTATATTGCTTCTCATTGTTCCCATAACAAACAACGCCTTAATGAAAACCCTTGATGTGTATCTGCGGATTTGTGTAAGCACTTCTGTAAGATGAAAATGGGATTGAGGTTGAAGGAAATTTATGCTTTATATTTTGATAGATACTGTCAAATTGTCTTCCAAAAACGGTTGTGCCCATTCATACTGTTTTACACTGTGTATATGAGTACCCTAAGTTCCTGCCAACATAGGGTATTGTCAATCTTTAAAAATGTTTGACAAATTTATGGACAAATTCACATTTCATATTTACTTTGTGTTTCTTTAATTGTTAACAAGACCGAGTATGTTTTTTGGCTTTTTAATTTCTTCTGTAAATTGCCATTTCATATCTTTCAGCTACTTTCTATGGATTGTTAATATTTTTCTTCACTGAATTGTAGGGAATCTTTATATATTTTGGAGGTTAAGATTCATTTGTTAAATACATTGCAAGGGTTTGCTTTTCCTTATTATTGATGGAATCTCCCCTTATACCCTGGAAGTGGGTATTAATCTCCCCTTCTCTGAGAAACTCTGTGAGTCATAAAATAATCTCCTTCTTGTGGCACACCAGATACAGAATCTTGGCACTGTATTTTTAAAGGTATTTATCTTATAGAATGACACCATCGAAGTATTGGAAAAGGCATAAGCTTTAGAGACGGTTAGTCTGATATTGAGTGTTGATTCCATCATTTACCAGCTAGGTGACATTGGGAGAGTTGCTTAACCTCTCTGAGCTTCTGTTTCTTTACTGTAAGATGGGATAATAGTATCTGCCTTCTCCAAGCACCATATCTATCCTTAAAGCCTGCAGATGTTTAGAAGTCCTCTTCGGGAAGGTCTGGAGCATATAAAGTGTTTAAGAAGGAAGGAGCTCTTGGGAATAAAGTCATACAGACCAAGAAGATCTGGGAACTGTGAGCAGAGCTCCTTTGCCAAATTAGGGTTTTTCTTTTTTGAATTGAGAAATAATCAACATAAAATAGAACTCATGGATTTAAGATTTAAATTTTATGAATTTTGCCAATTACATACTCTTATGTAGTTACCACCCAAAATAAGACAGGTAAAATTTCCATCCCCTTCAGAAAGCTGTCTGCACCTTTTTTGGTAATTTGTACTCTCAACAACTTTCTGACTTCTATCACAATCTATTAGTTTTTCCTGCATTTGGATTTCATATAAGTGGAGTCATACAGTGTATTCCCATCTGTGTCTGGCTTCTTTTACTCTACATAATATTTTGAGATTCGTTCATGCTCTTTCACAAATCAGTGGATCATTCTTTTAATCACTGAGTAGCATCCCATCGTAAAGATACACCACAGTCATTTATCCTTTCTCCCACTGATGACATTTGGGTTGATTCCAGTATTGGCTACTATGAGTAAGGCTGCTATAAACATTCTCATACAAGTCTTTTTGTAGACATATATTTTCATTTTTTTTGGTACCACAGTGGACTCATTGGGTCACGTGTACGTTTTGTTTTATCAGAAACTGCTAAACAGTTTTCCAAAGTGGTTGCACCATTTTATAATGTCACCAGCAGTGTAGGAGAGTTCCAATTTTTGATTTTAACTCTTCTACTGGGTGTGAAGTGATATTTCACTGTGGTTTGGCAAGTTGAAATTTAATATCTTTGTTTTCAGCTGTGAGCTCTCTGCCCATGTCTGTGTATCTTTCTCTTTTTCCACGTGCATTGGCTCTCCAACAAGACTTGGAATTCTGTAAGGGTAGAGGCTCTGCCTAATATACTTCCCTTAAACACTGGACTACACAAAACGCAGGGTCAGGAACACAGCGGGGGCTTAATTTCTTGTTGGTTGGCGTCTCGCTACTAAGAAATCTTTGCAGACTGTTTTGCAAGGAGAACAGATGAGAAAGGGTGACAACCACCAAATGCTTTTCAAACCCCTACAAGTGTGTTGGTTCCCTTAGAGGCAGTTATCAAATATCTTAGGAAAACAGGCTCTAGTTCTTTCTCTCTGACAATTAGGCAATTAGGTTTGATCAGTAGTCAGGGCTTCTAGGCAGCTACTGGGTGTAGGTGGCACTTTGTTGTGTCAAGGTCTATTCAGCAATAACAAGTTCAAGAAGATAGAGAAACACATGTGTTGGGCTCTCTTATTGGTCAATTTCCCCCTTCTGCCTCAGTTGGTCTCCTCCTTACATTTTTCCTTTGACTGATGCTATGCAGTATCATGTAAAAGGTTCTTTTTCTGATTTTTAAAATTTTTTCTCCTCTCACCTTAATATATTTCCATTAAAAAAATGAAATGGGCAAATGAAATTGTCCACAACGTAAATTTTTTTCTTCCTAGAATTTGAAAAAAATGGAAAACTACTGACAACCTAAAAATTCTCTGAAGAAAATCATAGATTGCTTGATGACTTCTTTTGCTCTCCAAATGGACAGAAGAATCTCTTGAGGCTTTTTTCTTTGTTAAGAAGTAGTATATTTTTTCCCCATGTGTAGCAGTGGGTGGTCTGGTACAGTGGAGAGCATCTCAGGCAGAACTTTCTAGTGCAGGCTTGAGCAAGATGTTGCATGAGGACTTTAGGCAAGGTGCGAATCTCTCAACTTTCACGGCTTGCTGTTGCAGGAGGTCATCAAGAGGACATGACTGCTGGTTGACCTATGAGCTGCACCCAGGGAATCAGAGGCTCCATACCCCTCCCCTGTCCTTGGAATGTACATTCCCTTCACTGTTCTCACAGTGGGAGCTGTTTTCAATGACACAGCCTTGAGAGAGCAATGTGTTGTTGAGACCATCTGGATGGTATACATGACTAAACCCCCATAAGGCCTCCATATAAACTTTTAAGATTCTGGCGGGCAAATGCAGAGATCTATTCCTCTTGCAGCTGCCCAAAATAAGCCTCGTATGTAAGTTCCCTTGCTCATTAAAACTGCCACCTGTGAATCTAGAGTGGTCTGCCTCTTTCTTTGGTTTCTCCTTGACCTTTGTGTACAGAAATTTCTGAGGTTGTGAACAAACACTTGCCTGTCAAACCCCTAATCCAACAGCTATGAGGGGCTCAGAGATTTGGGGAAAAAGTCAGAGGCTGAGAAAAAACATTAAGGTTTTATGCAAGTGTTACTCTCTTTCTTTAACTTACTTGGGATAATGCATATGAGGTATATTATACTTCCTCAGAGCTTCTTGTTTTCTTTTAAGTATTCAGTGGCTATCAATTGTATATCTACTGTGTGCAGGCTTTCTGCTAGATGCTAGCCCTGTGCCTGACTTTGCAGAACTCAGACAGTGTGGCCATGAGGAACAGACAAGCAATCAGAACATGACAAATGAGTGCATGATAAGGATTGTGGCAGATGCTGGCCAGAGCTGAGTCCCTCAGGCTCTCGGGTCAAGACAAGCTTCCCAGAATAAACTGCGTCCAATTTAGGATCAGTGAATCAGACTTAATTAGGCAAAGGGGCAAGGGGAACATTGTTTTAGCCAGAGAGAACAGCAAATATGGAGGTCCAGAGATGGGAGACAGGAGGTTGCTCCAAGACTTGAAGTTCAGTGTCACTGGAGCATGGGGATGGAGGTGGTTGTGGTGAGGACAGTGATGAGGGATGAAGCTAGGGATGAAGGGAGAGGCCAAATGATGCTGGGTCTTCGTGTTAAGGAGTTTGTCCTTCATCTTAAGTGCAACAGGAAACTATTGTATGGTTTTAAACAGAGCAATAACGTAATTAGATTTGTTCTTTAGAAGGATCACTTTGGGTTGCTACGTGGAAATTAGGAAGGGGTGGGACTGGATGCAGGTGGACCTTCTGGAGAGGACAGGGGTCAGAGTTAGGGGGTGCCAGTGGGCTGGAGAGAAGTGATGGCTTTGAAGATGGTTACTTTAGATTCTTGCTTAATGTGTTGCCAGACGACTCAGAAGGACATGGAAACACTTGGAATCCAAATGACCTCTTTCAGCCCCCTGTGGTGCCATTTCTGAGTTCTAAAGCAGTAATTTAATGCTGAGCGAGGCTTAATAAAATCACCGAGATGAATTCCAGGGTGCATCTGACTGTGTGAGACTTTCTGAGTGCGCAGGCAGCATGCTAATTGCCAAGCTCCTTCTTTTCTGAGCTGCATGATGCTAAAGACCAAAAGAATTTATTCCCATCAAAAAAATGTGCAAGTATTTCAAAGCAATCAGTTCTCTCATAAACCTATTGTCCCTTAGGTCACTTTTCTCTGTGCAAAGGGGACAAAGCGGACTCCAAATGGCCAGAGGTGATAGTCCTGGTCTGCAATACGGTCGCTGTTACTGGCCTCTCTGGGTGTTTGGCATTCACTAATGCTTCCTGGTTTTTATTTTGCTGATCATCGGATTGTCTGTTAAAATATTCCTCTCCTCTCCCCAAAGCTGTTATATTGCATTTTCCTTTATGGTTTCCAAAGGTGAAAGATACTCGCCCAGTTAGAGTCAGCAGGCTCATTACACAGGGATGAACTGAAGAGAACCACTGCCAGGAGCTTTCCCCTGAGAACTGGCTTCCCACAGAAAGGAAGAAATGACAAGATGACGACCCGTTGTCCACCTATAGTTTAATCAAGGCAGTTGGTAGCCTATAGTGTTGACTCGTACTCTGAGAGCAGAGCTGAGAGACCATGAAAATCACCAGAGGAGATTGTCAGCTGTAGCCACAGGCTGCGATCTCTGCCTCTTTCCAGCAGCCGGCTGCCACAGGCTGGCATTTGCTTGCTCACATGGAGGAGATAGCATCACCCGGGCAGAGAGCATGCGCTGCTGTCTTGGTACACAGCAATCCAAGTTCGGAAGTGCTTTTCCCACCTGGAGAAAGCTACCTCTTGGCTCCTGAGCCTTCTATGGGGAAGCCAGCCTCTCCCTCCTACTTCTGCTGAATCCCTGGTCCCTAAAAGTTCAGCTTATCTATTTTCGGCTCACTAAATTTTTGTCCTACTCAACCGTATCGACCTTCTGCACACAGAACTTTACTTACCCATTTGGAAAACATTTCTCTCCTCTTCCTCCTTCCTGTGCTTGCTTCCTGGACTCTGGTTCAGATCTCTTGATGTGCCTACAGCTGCTGACCTCTTGGCCACACGCTTTGCTCATAACCAGCTGTATTCTCTGCTAGGCTGATGTCAACTAACACTGAGACTTTACCTCCTCCAGTCTGCTCCCTCCGTTCTTTTGGTGTCTGATACATGATACATAAAGGCAAAACATGAAAGAAAACAATTTACTTTGGCCCTGTAATACAGATGTCCCCTGCGGTCACCTTGGCCTTGAGCGTCAAACGGAATTCACTGGAACCTTTATTCGCCTGGCAGTGAGATGCTCCCAGTCCTCTGGGAGGCTTTTGGATGAATGCAGTAGCAAGATGGGCTGGCTTTCTTCATTAACTCTATCTGCTTCTGCTGAGTTCCTCCAGTTTATTGAGATTGTCTCAGCCTTACACACTGAGTGTGCTATTCATCTTTATATCATATTATTCCATGCTAGAAACCCTCTGCCGTGCTCTTATTACCAAGAATACTATCTCCATATGGTTGAGAAGGAGCCTGACTTTACCTGAAGCTTCAGAGTTAGAGAGGGAATTCATACAACAACATTGCAAATCACTTAAATCAAATGAACATATCCTACCTGACTTTAAAAGTCCTTAGAGGAGACCCACACAAGAGTTTCTCATTGGCCTCCTCTCCTCCCCAAACTCCTGTGTTTACTGCTTTATTCACTTGAGTCAACTGCCAGCTTCAGTGAACAGAGACATAATTCAGTTGCTATTTGTTTTTCTGCCTTTGGGGCTTACCCTCCCTCTTCAAAGAATCCAAACAGATCTTCTGAATTCTGGAGTCTGCTAGGGCTGGCTCAGAAAGAGCTGATTGTTAAATATGCAGGAATTTGGAACCCACTGATAGTTTGAAATGGGCTGTAGTAGGAGTATTTACACCACAGAGATTGGCAAGTGCTACAAACTAGTTGTTATTGTTACTGTTTATTGGTTTGCTTTTGTGTTCTTTGGGGACCATTTTAGTGGCAAACTATTGCTTCAGAAAGCTTATCTTCCGGAAAACATCCTTTCACTCCCCTTGCAGGCAAAAATGGCTGCTGTTAGTTGTGATGTTTTCTCTTCATCACGCAGGGCAGCAACAAACCATGTTTATGGTTGAATCTGCTGCCAAGCTTAGTTAAACTCTATAGAGAATGTGCTGGGATTTCAGAACTGGACGTGTCTTGGCTGTTTTTGGTGTGAGGACAAACCAGGTCTAGTTTCCCTAGTTGAGTCTCCTTCTGTGCAGAGGTAACAGAATGCTTAGGACCAATGGGGACAGGCTGTTTCAGACGACATTTGCGCGTTGAATGCCAGACTAAGGGACTGTATCCTTGTTACCTGGGTTAGCGAAAAACAGGGACAAGATTGATCAAAATGGAATTTACCAAGATTTATCTTGTGAATCGGTGCAGAATAGATTGGGAGGGGAGGCCCACTGTAAGGAGGAAGACGATGGAGAGAGCCGTTTAGTGTGTAACTCTCCACTCCTGTACTTCCCATGTTCTTATTAGTTTCTTCAAGATTTTCTTCCTCTACCTCAGATGATGCTAACGGAGGTCATGTTTTCTTTTTGCTTGGCCCATGCTAAATAATTCATTAGTGTTTCCAAATGAGACTTACTTAATTGTTTCATTTCTTTATGATAAATCACTGAGGGGAAAGTTGCTTTAATAGAAAACCCTGTTAAAACCCACTGCCAGTAGCTGCAGGGCCCCTTCAATGGAAGATTGACACTCTTTGGCCTTTGACCCTCACTCAGCAGATGTTAACTGTTGCCCAATGTTAGTCTGGGACTAGAATGAAGTTGTGTGATAGGATGTAGTGTAGTGGATAAAACAGTGACCTGGGGTGGTGAAACTAGTCTTCTGGTCCCTGGACCAGTCTTCTCTGAAAAATGAAGGAGTTATAGCCTGGTATAAATTGGTACAGTAGCACTGACGAATGAATTTGACTGAATCTGTTGAAGCTGAACCTGTGCATACTTTATGACCCAGAAATTCAAATTCCTGATATCTGTTCTAGAGAAAGACTCACAGGTGGGCAAGGAGACATGCCATCTTCAAACTCACTCCAGGAAAAGGCAGCAAACTGTGGTGAGGCCAGGGAGATCCATAACCTACTATCTCTTGGGCTCGGCTTTCTTACCTGTAAAATGAGACTAATAATACATGGTGCTTGTTTTACGTTTCAGATGAAATAATGCCCATAAAGCGCTTTGTGCAGTGTCTGACACATATGTTTTCGATAAATACTAAGTAACAGCTTCCTTTTACATTGAAATTTAATTATATAAAAATAGATCATCTTTGTAAAAAAACTGAAATATTATAGATAAGGAAAAAGTGCCCTTTAAGCCATTCATCCTCCCCAGTTTCATTCTTAGCCCCCTAGACCCCTAGTGAGAGGTCATTACCCTTGCTATTTTTTGGTGTATCTTTCTGGTCTTTTGTTAAGCATTGACATATATATATATATATATATTTTTTTTTTTCTCCAAAGAAAAAATATATAGTATTATTCTACAACATTTTTTTTCTATTCACTATGATTTCGAGATCTTTCCAAGTTAACAGACATACAATACTATTATTACTTTTAACTACTGTGGAGTCTCCTATTATGTGTATATCATGTGTGTTTTTTTTTATTGCAGTAACATTGGATTATAACATTGTACAGCTTTCAGTTGTGCATCGTAATATATTTTGAATTCTGTGTAGATTACATCATGTTCACCACCCAAAACATCATGTGTTTTAAAACCATTTCCCTGTTCATGTTACTGCACAAAGGGCACAATCTGCTCACTGTGAGACAAAAGCCAATTGTCACGAGGAAAGATGGTAGCAGAGAAAGGGCATTTTATTACAGCTTGCTAGCAAGAGGGAAGATGGCCGACTAACCTCCAGAAGAACAATCTTACAGAACAAAGACTACAGGCTTGTTATATACGGGGCTGGTCTCCAGGTAGGGGAGGCTGCTGGTCTTAGTTCTTGATAGTCTCTTTTTCACTAGATATGCATCAGAGACCAGAGCAACACCCCATAACGTGATCTGTCAGTTGTCATTGATGATGGCTAATTAGCATAGACTCTGCCCGGGGGTTGTCACATTCCTAAGGAACTCAAAGGAACAAAGTTATCATCTTATCACAGCTAGAAGGGGCCATAAAATCTACAGAGCCTGCAACTCCCTCAGAGACAGACCGTTACTTATCTAGGCAAACTAAAGCAAAGATTCAAAGGGACTGGAGAGTCAGGGTTAGTCAACTAGAAGTCATTCAAAGTTACAATATGGTTTCTTTTCCACAATATGGCTTCCCTCATGTTAACCTTGTGTTGAGCCAGTATCATTGATGGACATTTAGGCTAGTTCTAGTTTTTCGCTCGCACAAGCAATGTTGCAACAAACATCTTTAACCTTACTTGTGCAAGTGTTTCTCTAGGGGAGCTATCAGGAATGAGATATGTGGGATCATACAGTGTACATATTTTTAGCTTCAACCAATTCTGTGCAGTGACCAGCAAAATGGCTATATCAGTTTACGTTTCAACCCACAGGACATCAGAGCAATCCTTTCCTTATGCTCTTGTCAAACTTGTCAACACTTTTTAAATTTTTGATAATCTCGTGAATGGATAAAGAAAAGATATGTCATTGGTGATTTTGACATGTTAATTTCCAATGAGTATCCTTTCATAGGTTTTCTGGACATTTATATTTTCTGTGAATTTCCTGGTAATATATGCTACCCATTTTTACTGGCTTGATTGGCTTTTTCTCATTGCAAATATTTTCTCTCAATTTTTGCTTATGTTTCAACCCTGTTTATGGTATCTTTTGATGAGATAAACTTAAAATTTTTTTTTTGAGGAAGATTAGCCCTGAGCTAACATCTGCTGCCAATCCTTCTCCTTTTTCTGAGGAAGACTGCCCTGAGCTAACAGCCATGCCCATCTTCCTCTATTTTATATGTGGGATGCCTACCATGGCATGGCTTGACAAGCAGTGAGCAGGTCCACACCCGGGATCCAAACCGGGGAACCACTGCGCCACTGGCCAGCCCTAGGAAGTTTTAAATTTTGATGCAGTTAAATTTATCATTGTTTTTGTGATTTTTGCTTTTTTCCTCTTGTTTAAGGAGAACTTTCCCTACCCTCAAAGTCACAGAGATATTCTCTAATATTTTCTTTTGGCGCTTTTATAGATATATCCATTTTTTGTATTCAATCTTTAATCCATATAGAATCTCCATATGAACAAATTTCCTTTTGTTTCAAAAACAGGTATATTATTCCCAATATTACTTATTGACTAATCTGCTCTTTCTTCATAGATTTAAGTATTACTTTTATCAAACATTAAATTCCTACACATACCTGGACCTGCTTTAGTTTTTGATTCTCTTCGGATAGTCTCTTTATTCCTACAATGATATCATATGATTGCTATAGTTTTTAATATGACTTGACACCTGGGAGGGGTGGTCCCAATTCTGCTCTTTCCTAAAATTATCTTGGCTAGTCTTGCCCGTTTGCTCTTCCAAATGCATTCTAGAATCAGTTTGAATGTTGCATTAAGAAACTCACTGGGCTTTGATTGAAATTATATTGAATGCACAGATTTATTTTGGGAGAAGGGGTGATGATAATGATGCTGTTGATGAGGATGACAAGGATTGATTTCTGATTTCTGCCAGAGCATCTTCTGGCATTCCAAACAGGATCAGTTAGGACAAGTGACGATGATAGTGCCTGTGATGAGCCAGCTTCTCTGTTTACTATTTCTCTCCTTAGATGAGCCCTTTTCCCTGAGTTAAGCCTCCTTAGAACACAGCACGAGATCTGAAGATTCCTTTGATTGAGGAGGTCAAACATCACTCAGGAGTGGGGTGATGCTTATAGTATGTACCCCAATACACAACATCAGACCTACTCATATGTTTCCTGAGGGACATCTGCGGCTTAGAACCCAGCGTCCCCTCCAAGATCTTTCACTGGTGCTCAGCCAATGAGACCACCCACCATATAAGGACCCCTTTCAAAAGTGACATCTCTCATGTGAAAGCAGTTATTGTTCTAGTAATTGTTTGAGAATACATATAATGAGCAAAAGGCCACTATGAACGAAGTAATTCTTAAGTTAAATGTGATTTGATCATTCACTAAATGGCTATAAGTGTGTGAGACATATTACTTACCCAGCTACAGATAGTGCTTGGTGCCCACAAGGATTAGAGAACTGCTTGTACTGACAGATAAGGAGCTCCTCTTCCAGGACGTTCTGTAAGCTTCTCAAATGGGTTTACTTGAAGACCAAGGCCTATCCCTATCTCACGTAATCTTCTTTTTTGTCACATCCTGGGAGATTTTCTAAACTAAAATGTATATGCAAAATTCCCCATCCTTTAACTTGTATATAGTCCACCTTTCCTCTCCTATACATGTGTTATAGGTCTCCAGGATATAAAAAAAACATATTAGCCTTTTAACAAAATGGATTAATCATCCACAGATAAAGCAGCATTCATGTGTGCACTGAACTCGCCTATGTAAAGTGAGGATAATAATAGTTCCCACCTCTCAGGGTTATGGTGAAGAACAAATGGGCCGATGCACAAGGCGCCATCTGTAAACTCTAAAGCATTACACAAATGTTATTTTGCTACTCAGCACTGTAGAAAGTTATAAATGAAACAACCATCTTGGTTCCTGCCCTTGAGACATTTGAAACCGGCTGGAGGCTCAGGTCTAGGCGGAACAATTAAGGAGAAATTGCGAGGTAACGGGGAAGCAAGCTCCTGCAACTATAATGAAAATCGTAGCCCTAAGTGCTAATATAAGATGGGGAGTGCTGTACCCAGAACCAGCTCTGACACCCTGTGCAGGTGCAGCAGCCCATTGTTCTGTCCCCAGCGAAGGTGGGGGCTTCTCCATGGCACCAGGGTCCCACTGCTTCTCTTTCCTCTCTTCCTCCTCCACCTTTGAAAAGCTCTTCCTCTCCAAGAGAACTTGCCAGTCTGAGCCTTCTGGTTACTCAGGGCTTCTGTCTTTCTAATAGCTCCTTTGCCCTGTGGCATTTTCCTCCTCCCACATGGCAATATTAAATCCATTCTGCTGGCAGTCCTGGGACTTGTGCTCTGTGGTACTTGGTGCTGATGAAAACAATGACGAAAAGAACGCACAGCAGGCTCTCTGTCCTTGGCTCCAGGTCAGAGCCTTGAGTTTTGATCATTTCATCTATTATGCTTGCATTTTGAAATGGTGAGTATGGGTACCCACTGTTCTTTCATCTAAGAAAATTGGGGTTGCTGGGAGATATTCACAGGCAATTAATTTGTCAGGGTAGGAGAAGCAGTCTTGCCAAATACAAGCAAAAAAGCCCCAATTCACACCTTACTTAGCAGTTGATTAGTTCAACAAATGACCATGAATAACATAAAGCTGATGGGTGGGGAGTGAAGACAGACCTGCAAATGCATGAGGCTTTACTGCTAAGCTTGGTGTGTTCATACTTTTTGCCTCTTTGAGGGTTGTGTTTCCCCTGGTAATTGAATCTCTTGTGGCTACCACATCAATCTCCTGTATAAATGAGTGTGCTGCGTACCTCATGTGGTTCATGAGTGAACAAAAGGAAAGGCTTTCTTTCCTCTTTCTTGTCTTTTCTTTCCTTCCTTGCTTCCTTCCTTCCTTCCTTCCTTTCTCTCTCTCTCTCTCTCTCTCTCTTTCTTGCTTTCTTTCTTTCTCTGTTTCTCTCTCTCTCTCTCTTTCTTTTTCTCTTTCTTTCCTTCCTCCCTCCCTCTCTCCATCCCTCTCCTTCCTTCCTTCCTTTCTTGCTTTCTCTCTCTCTCTTTTCTTCCTTCCTTCCTTCCTTCTTTTGGAGACATCCATGCTTTAAATCACTCTAAATTAAAGATATCGTGAACAAATTTTCCAAACTCAAAATTGGGAGACATGGTCTAATGACAAGATAGAATATGTGAAATCAACTGGAAAGCCTAAGATATATGGCCGCTATAATTATGCGTAAGAGAATCTCTGCAGATGGAACGATTGTTCCTCCAGGAGTTTGGATGACTGACAAGATCCTAGTGCCTGGAATTATCAAGAGTGTAGTGTTTGTGAACCTAATGAGCGAAGCTGCCTGGAGAAACTTATGTAACAAACCTAACATATGATAGGCATATAGTCCATTCTAGTTTCTTTCACCATTTGTACAACACCATTGATTTTAATAGTAAATAATAGAGTGGTTAAATTTTATGAAGTTCCTAATGCTTTTTTTTGAATGCAGTTTTTAAAATCTGGAGATGTAAGGGGAATGTAGTGTCTTAATTACTAGACTTCTGGTGCACCTTGTTTAACGACAATAAATGTGCCTGGGATGCTGTATAAATTTAATGTTTACAAAACAAATTACATTTTACACACATGACTAATAGTCTTCTGTTAATGATATCCTAGAGGAATCCTTTTCCTTGGAAATGGAAATGGAATCATGAATTTGGTAAATTCTAATTTAGGCATGTTATTTTTGGTTTCCTTGGTTGATGAGTTCAACTAACTTTCAGTGAGAATCTGTTATGTGCTAGGCATTGTTTTGCCATTCTCACAGCATGTAATGTCATATAATTCCCTCAAGAACCACGTTAATTTTGTTCCTAAGGGCCACATGTTTAGTGACTTGCTTAAGACTCACAGAGTTAGCAAGTGACACAACCAAGGTTCAAATTCACATCTCTTGCATTGTTATCTTGTCCAGCCACGAATGACAAGGTCTGAGGTTGCTATCTTTTCTCTTACTCTAAGCGATCTAAACCTTTTAGGAGAAGGCATTATACTATGGGCTTTGGGGTTAATTTGGGTTTGAGGTCCAGCTCAGCTACTTACTAGCTGTGTCATTTTGGGAAAGTTTTTAAACTTCTCTGAGCCTCAGTCAACTTACCTGTAAAATGGGGATAATAGGATAATAGTATCTCCCTCAAGAGTATGTGTAAGGATTGGAGAAAATACAGATAAAGTACTGGCCACATAAAGACAATCCTTAAATGTTAGCTACTATTATTATCATTAGTAGTAGCAGAAGTACTTATTTAGATGTTTTCCTATCAACCCTGACTGTGGAACCCACAAGAGAGGGGCCACATCTTGTTCACCCAGTGAACTTCCCCTGGGGCAAGTAGAGTGTGCCGCAAATGGTTTAATTACATTGCGTCATGGAATCATAGAAAATGCAAAAGCTTTCCAAATTCATTCAAAACACCTTGGATTTCCCAGTGACTTTTTCTTCCATCCACAGAACTAGAGAGCAGCCTTTCGTCATGTTTACCAGGCTCAAAGGAGAAGGCTTATTAACATTTGGTCTATTCTTGGATCCAAGTTCTGACTCTGCTACCTTGCATGTGCCATGAGTGCACCTCTTCAGATTTCCAGCTCAGAATTTCTTCATCACAAGCATTATCCATGGAACTGTCATACTCTGTCTCAGCTCACTTTTGGATCATGTTTCATATGCATAGTCTAGATTAAGCTAGAGTCCTAATTATTTTTCAACTTTGTCATTTTGGTCACTGATAAAGCTTTGCTTCTTCTGAAAATAAAATTATTCATTGTAACCTGCACTCTGGTATTCCAAATAGTCAGTCTTGGAGTAATAGGAATTATGCCCCAATAAGAAACATTTTACACCTGCTTTGCAAGCCAGGGTAGAAGGAGAACTACACAGGGATGGGGAGAGCTGAAGAAGAGGGCGGAAGGAGGAGCTCCGCAGCTCCTCACCCAAGGAGGATCCTCGGAGGTGGAGTGTGTTTGGGAATCTTCTTTGTATTCACGACAGTTGCCTAATCTAATGCCTTATCCAGAGTAGTTGTGCAATAAATACTCCTTGGGTGAACAGATCAACTGTCCCAAACAGTTCCCTGTCCCAAACAAGGAAATGGAAGCTACTGGATTTAAATAGCTATCAGAGTTTATTTGACCTCATAGCCCAAACGCCAGTAGGGGATTTCTCCTTGGGCTGAAATTCTTTCTTCCTCTCTATGCTCTCTTCTTTTTGAAATGCTCTCTGCTCCGGGCCATCCTGGTGGCACAGCAGTTAAGGTTGCATGTTTTGCTTCATTGGCCCGGGGTTCGCTGGCCTGGATCCCGGGTGTGGACCTACACACCACTTGTCAAGCCATGCTGTGGCAGGCATCCCACATATAAAGTAGAGGAAGATGGGGAAGGATGTTAGCTGAGGGCCAATCTTCCTCAACAAAAAAAGAAAAGAAAAGCAGTCTTCTCTGCCCAAGTGTCAGCCCCTCTCTGATGCTTTCACTGGTTTTCCCAGGTAAATTAGTTCTTTTTGTTTTTTTGAGGAAGATTAGCCCTGAACTAACATCTGCCACCAATACTCCTCTTTTTGCTGAGGAAGACTGGTCCTGAGCTAACATCTGTGCCCATCTTACTCTACTTTATATGTGAGATGCCTGCCACAGCATGACTTGATAAGCGGTGCATAAGTCCGCACCGGGATCTGAGACAGCGAACCCGGGGCCACTGAAGCGGAACTTGAGAACTTAATCACTGCGCCACCAGGTGGGACCCAGAATTAGTTCTATCTTTCTCTTATGCTTCCTTTTCCACACCACCGAACCAGAAGTCTACCATTGAGTATGGCAACCACGCATCCAGCATTCCGAGAGATAGTTCTGATTTCGGTTTGGGACAGACCTGGTTTCAAGTCTTAACTTTATGAATTATCAGCTGTGGATTCACAAGCCACTTCTCTGAATCTCGAATTCTTTATGAGTATAGTGTGAATAATAACACTTAAATCATAAGGTTAACAGAAGGATTTGAGCGCCACCCCTGTTTTCACACATTTTCATCACACCAAAGTGTTCAAAATCAGAAATCATATTTAGATTCTCTATTTCTATAGCATCTACTTCAGCACTAGGCATTTAAGAGATTCTCAATACCGTTTTGTGGAAAAAATATAAATGGATGGACATAGTGGTAATAATTGCTAACATTTACATAATACTTACTATATGTCTGGCACACTCCTCAGTGGTTTGCATATATTAACTCATTAAACACATAGCAATTGCAATAATGGTCCTCATGAAGTGGAATATTATCTCTTCCCAGAACGTGGAGCTAAAATCGTAGGAATGGGGTGTATATGCGTATGTGTGTGTGTGTGTGTGTGTTTGAGTGTGTGTATGAGAGAGAGAGAGAGAGAAAGAAAGAGAGAATAGTGAGGACTTACTATTTCAGAGGCCAGATTCTGACCCACATTGCTGAGTAAGGAAAATTTCTTCCTGGAGCCCTTTCATTACTGTTTCTCTTTTTGCCTCTAGTATTTTCCTGACACTTCTCCCCAAGCTTGCATGGCCATGCTTGCCTTCTCTGAGAGCACCCATGATGTAGACTTTTTATTATCAAAATTAATCATTCCTAAGTCCCTCCCTTGGTGCCTTCTTAGGTTACTGGTGGCTCAAGCTGATAAACAAATTAAAGCTGTCGTAGTAATGGCCAATAATGGCACAATTCAAATTTCCCTTTCCATGCTACATGTGCATTAGTATAGGTCATAAGTGCTTAAGTCTAAAACAAGGAGTAATTCGGGAATATTTTCCAGAGGGACTCTCAGTACCTCCTTTAGTGAAAGCAATCAAAATCTTAAAGTGGGAATTGGACTGGGAAAGTATGTGTTTGATTGGTATTCTTCTTGAAAGCTTAATAAAATAAGTCCAAGAAATAAGACCAAAAACAAAAATGGAAGAAAGAGGAATATCTCAGATTTGATACTCTGAAGTAGAAGTTAGAGTGATATTTCCATGGCTCACAACTGGATTGCTGCTGGCCATAGTAATTAGAGAAGAGCTTCTTGATACCTTAATGAGAGTAAGTGAAGATCTGTGAACATTGCTTCTAATACAGTTATATCTGAAGGAGTTCTATTCCGTTTTTATTTGAGTTTACTATGTATTGAACGGGCATAGTATACAAGGCCTCTGAGGTCAGTGTTCTGATAAGCAGCACTTTTTTAGCAATGACAACACAGTATATATTGTACAAACTAAGACCAAATTACATCAGAAGTCTGGATTTGATTGGAAAGGTTCAGTGTAACTTTCAGGTATTAGCAAATGAAGCAGCCATAACCCCTGAAAGATTATGATGAGACAGTATAACAGCTTTTTGGCATAAGTAGTAAATTTACATAATCTTTCCAAAGGACTCACTGAAACCCAGGAACAGGCAACATGGCGAGATAGAAAAAGCTACATACTACCTACAATACTAAGTTCTCAATATACCTTAAATGCGATCTTGCACAGATCACCTAATTTCTTTGTCTTTCAATTTTACAAGTCTGTAAAATCAAGAATTTAACATTAAAGACCAGTTATCTTTCAAATTTAGTATTTTAAGTCATTTCTTTATACTCTGCAAAACTGTAAAATTTCCAAGGTGCTTATTAAAAAAAGATCTTGCAATGGTTGACAATAAAATGTATTTTCTAGGGCATAAAAGACAGCTTCTACATTAAACAGGGTGACCAGGGCAAAGCTTATTGTCCCCCAAACCCCAGGGAAGTCGACAATGTGAAAAGAGTAAGTCACCTTCTACAAAAGTACTCGTGTAAAGCCTCTAGAACTACCCCGAAGTGTCTCCCTCGTTTCTTGTTACATTTCATCAATTCCGGTGTGCTCTGACGCTGTTACTTTTTTGATCTTTCCAGAAACTGTCAAAGGAAGATTTTCACAAAACTATAGCATATCATTTACCTCATGATTATAAAACTTTATCAATTGTGCAATACATCTCGATTTCAGAGAATAATCTATGAAAGGACGCGTGTCTTAAGAATGATGAAATAGGGTGTTTCTTTATTCCCTTCTTTTTCTGCCTTTCTCCTTGTCATTTTCTCATATATTATCCCAGCTTCTCCTCTCTCTTCAGGGACCCTAATATGACATGAAAGTTTTTATAATGTAGCGTTAAATTCCTTGCCCTTATTTTAAAAGCACTAAAGTTGAATGTCCTTTCTTTTTCTAAAATACCCACAAAATAAATTTGTGCGTGTGTGTGTAATGCATTGTCTGTGAGTCCTTCTTTAACTTTCTGAAGGGTAGTGTAATTCAAGAGCGAAAGTATTCAACTTAGTTTTACAGGATAAAAAATCTATGTGTTTCTTGGAGGATGCATATGCAATGTTTGGTCACAGGTCGGCAGAGTGTTTTGGAAAATTTATAGTATCTAGCAGGTTTGGGAATATGGACTTTGAGGTCTGATTTGGCAGTTCCAGCAGAGGGACCCAGGTACTCGAATACCCTGGCCAAGAAATTGTCAGTGAGAACAATGTCTATATTAGTTTCCTGGGACTACTGTATCAAAATATCACAAAGCAGGTGGCTTTAAACAACAGAAATTAATTCTCTGACAGTTCTAGAGACCAGAAGTCTGAAATTAAGATTTTGGTAGGGTTGGTTCCTCTGGACACTGTGAGGGAGAAGCCATCCCATGCCTCTCTCCTGGCTTCTAGAGGTTGCAGGCAATTGTTGGTAGTTCTTGGCCATCGCTGCAATCTCTGCCTCCATTTTCACAATGCTTTCTTCCCTCCTGTGTGTCCTCAATCTCCTCCTTTCTCTTACAAAGACACCAGTCATTGGATTCAGGGCCCACTCTAATCTAGTATGACTTCATCACAACCAGTTGCATCTCCAAAGATCCTATTTACAAATAAGATTGCATTCTGATGTTCTGGGTGGACATGAATTTTGAGGAGACACTATTCGACCTAGTATGATGCAAAAGTGTAAGAGGTACATAGGAGGAAGGGAGAACCACCCACAGCTAGACCAACTCTCTTGAACTTGGAGAATAAGACCTGCTTTAATGTGTGATGATGTGAATACACACAACAGCAAATATTTTTATAGCACTTTGCATGGTACTAATGTGTTTTGTGTACCTTTAATTACTCAACTATTGAAGCTCAAAAGGAATAATAGTGAGGGGGTGAACAAGTGAGGCATGGAGGCCCTTACTCAGTGTAGCATCTTAGGCTTGGATGATTGAGCAACCAGGTGCCTGTAGCAGGGGCTCACGCATCTTTGTGTTGATTGACCCTCTTCCCTGCTTTACTCTCCTGCTCCTGGAATCCCACTCTATAAATGTCTTCATATACTTGTCTCTATCTCAGGCTCTGCTTTCTGGTGAACCCAGGCTAAGGCAGGGCAATTTGAAACAATTTCTTTCTGCCTTTCCTTGACAATAGTGTGCACTTGGTACATGAGTTTGATTTCAAAATCTTTGGCTGGTTGACTGAGGTGGTTCAAATGAGGCCAGGCTAACGAATGCAGACCTGAAGTGACCCAGGTAGCTTCATTTTATGCCATGACTAGATTTTCATCAGTAATCCTGAGGATATGCACTTTCTCCTGAAAAAGAATGAGGAAAATAGTTTTATTCATTACCAAACTGCGTAAGAGTGACTCCTCTTTCCATCCTTTCCCTGCTCCACTTTCATCCCACTACTTATTGCAAATATATTCTTAATTCTACTCTCTCTGTCAGCCCAAACACCCAAATATCACTAATTTCTTTTGTTTATATCTCATAAATGTCTTTTAAAATTGGCACCTCCTCTCTCTACATTGCCTACAATCCAAGCCTTTTCTTCCTGGACCATTGCAACACATCATATGTATTTTTATCATCTCTATTCTCTACACCTACAACATTCTCTACTACTACTGTAATGATTTTTCAAAATGAAAATCTGTGTCACTCCTTTATCTTAAAAAACAAAAACTAAAACTAAAATTTGAGAAACAAACAAAAAACTCACTGCTGGTTTCCATGACCTATAGGATTGAATCCAAACACTTAGGTTTGTTTCACAATATTCCCGGTGCCATGTTTCACTCAATATTTCCTGCCTCTCTCTCCAAAGCCATGCCCCCAACTCTGCATCACACACAGCAAACCTCCCACTTTTGCTCAAACATACCAAGTCTTTTGAGTCTTTTTCTACCCGTCCTTCTCTCTGCCCAGAATATTTTTCCTCTTTTTTACTCCTACTTATTCTTGATATGTACCATGAATATTGTTCATTTGGAGGAAAACCTTCCAAGACTCTCCTAGGCAGATTTAATTGCTCTGCCTTGTATGTTCTTACAACCTTTTTTTCCTTACACTTAGTATTGTATTGAAAATCTTCATCATCTTCCTTAATGTTCCACCGTAGACTTCCATATTAGAGCTTCTCAGGGTAGGAGCTGTGTTTCAGTCATCATTCTTTCCCCAGCAGTTGTCCCATCTAGGTACTGAGAAAGTATTTTTTGGAAGACTGGAAAGATCAGGAAATTTATCATCCTGCCCAAAAAACCAATGGCAGTGAATCACAAGAATCGCTTTGTACCCTATGTGAAGGAAAATCTCAGATTGGAATCTCAGATTGTGTTTTCTGCAGTGTCCACGACTGCTGGGTATACAAGGCAATTTAGAAGGAAATCTTGGATTAAATAATTCTCCTCTTGTTTGGTTGGAACCTGCTGTACTGCAGGCTAGATCTAGAAAAGGGATGACGTTTCACTGGTTAACTAGAGTAATATTCTGCATCTCTTGCTACTTGCTTCTAGATAGCCAGTGCCTGATAATGATTGAATCTGTGGCTTAGTAGCATCAAACATTTCCTATGTAGTTTGGAGGTTGCAGTTCACAATTATCTAGTCTGGGCCACACTGAGAAGTGATAATTAGGTGCTCAATGTTAAGTGGATTACAGCAGGGATCCGCTCCCACCAGTCATTTAACACCTCGTCAGGGGTTGGACCTTGAATGTTGTTTTCTACTTAGTCTTCCTGTGCAGCTGCCTCTTCCTGACCTTTATTCCACAGTCTCTATTTTATCTTTCTGTCTAATTTTGGGACAGTCACATCTATTCACCTACTTTAGAGTCAGCATCCATAGCACACAAGTAGAAATCTGTGACTCTTCTAAGAGGGCAGAAGAAGCCAAGAGCCTCGAGATGTGGCTAAATTTTTCCCAGAAAGAGAATTCACTGTAATCATAATGGCAACCATATATTCCTGACTTCATATGTGCACGATAACCCATAAATTCTGTACAAGGATTACTTAGTTTATGATGTGTTATATGTTATTACCTCCCTATGCTACAGATGTGGAAACTACAGCAATAGGCAGTTTGCACTTAGGTTGGATGGACTCAGAGCCCTTGTTCTTAACTGCTATGCTGTGCTGGGGCCTCTAACCTACTTTATCCTGGACACTTCCTTGTTCTCATTTGGCACCGAGCATGAAAAGGAATCACCATTCCACTGTTTCCATTCAGTGCTTTAGGAGTGAGGGGTGTATGTCCTTATCTGCAGGAGGACAGACTCAAAGTGTCCGATTGGTCTTGGGAAAGAGTGTTTCCATGAAGCCAACTGGGGAAATTTCCCAGGCAGAAGGCCACTATTGGGAATTTCTAAGGCTGCCGGTCTATGGCTACCATTTTGTTCTCTTTGAAAATCTCAAAATGCAACTTGTAGCAAAGACCTGCAGACCAACGGGGTTAAGTTCCATGGGATGTGAACTGATTTAGAGAAGATTAGAAAGCCACAGACAGGGAGGTTTGAAGGTATCAATTCAAATATCATATTTATTCATCAGTATCTCAGATCACTTTAAATGTCATTGGCAAAGAGCTATGTCGTTTTATTTCTATATTCATTATACAAGAAAATTTCAAGACATTACTCATATAATGGTTACAGATATGTTTTTCTAATGATGTTTTCTTTTTTATTCTATCCATTATAATAATATTTGGTAAATAATAAATTTCCATTCATTTTGGCTTTCAATTGAGGATTTTTTCAGAGAAAAGCTCTACACAACTCAAAGCATTTTTATTCTTTTGCAGTAGTAAATCTATCAGTTTGTACAATAATTTTTGGTTTCCAACCTATATTTTGTTCCTAAATTTGTTTATCCACATTTAATGTGTCAGTAAAATGGACTTTATTATCGCACCTTCTTTTTGAACCAAATCCACTGTGAATATACATGTTGATTAAATTGACTGGTTGGCAGTATATATATATATTTTTTTCTAAATATTGCCGAGCAATTTTACTTTCAAAAAGGTAATTTCAGCCCCCACTGACTTACTTGCCATTCAAGACAGTTTCTCTGGTACAGTTTGTTATTCTGAGTTTTTCTCTAGGTGGTTGTTTCTACACTTCCCCTTCAGCATGTATTTTCTTAGTGTTAACTATATATCTGGCTTGATCTTGGTACAAACTCACTTAGCATTTTAATCTGAATCTCACTTAATCCTTGTCACTCAGCTGATATAGACTTTCACATTTACAACACTAGTTTAATCATTCTGGAAACATTTGGTCATGAATAAAAGAACACTGTAGCTATTCCAACTTGAAGGCAGCACCAGACCCTTCCTTTCAGAGCTGTTTCAGAGGCTACTGTAAATTTACATTGACCTTGATTTCTTGCTTGTGTGAAAGAAAAATATCAAATAAGTTGGGTTTTTATTTTAAGCTGCTGCATCTTTCAGGCTCATCAAACATTTTGTTAAAATGCTATTTATTTGCTAAGAATCACCAGTCATCCCCAGGAACTTCTTGGGGTGTTGTAGGGTCATTTGATGTTCCCTTCTTCTCCTCATCCCTAAAAATGAAGCAATTTGCACTTGCTGAGTGTTTGAGAAACAAAATGGTAGGATGGAAGGACATACGAACTGGATCAGATTTTTTTTCTCTGGTTCAAATTTATTTGCTGCTGAGGCCATTGGAAATGAGCCCTGCTAATGCTATGCTTTCTGAGGTTCAGTGGTGAATAGTTGGACTAAACAAGTTAATAGCCTACCGGCTTCTGCTAACCCCTCGTGTCTTTGCATGGGAGTCTCCTTTCCCATTATCAGAAACGTTGTTGCCAGGCTCCCGGCTTCTTTTTCCCAGCTCAGTCTCTAAGTACCGCAAAGGATGCTTTGAGAATGTGTTTATGATCTTCTGTATCCATCAGGATAGGCTAAATTATGGGGAAGAGATAACTCAACAATCTACGCAGTTTAAAACCACAAAAGTTTGTCTTGCTCACAGGACACATTTATTGTGGGTTGTCTCAGGGCTCTGTCTCTCTAGAGACTTGCTGAGGGAAGCTCCATCTCAACTACCAAGGTGGGACAAAGGGAATATGGCAAATGGGTCTCTGGCCTGTAAACCTTTTGCCCAGACGGGACATCATCACTTCCTGCTGACATTTCATTGACAGCTGGTTTCAGTTCAACCCTACTTGTGTCTGGAAGGAGAACCCAAAATATTTGGTCAGCAGAACTAGTGACTACCACACCCCCGGGGGACACCATCCCTGTGGAGGCTGCAGAGTAGAGTCAGCTTGCTGCAATGCTTCCTCACTGGCCTCTCAGGTTCAGCTCAGTATATACACCCAGGGATGGCTACATGATTTGTGGGGTCCAGTGTAAAATGAAAATGTGTGGCCTCTTGTTCAAAATTACTAACAGTTCCAAGAGAGTGATGTCAGAGCATTAAACCAAACACAGAACTCTTCTAAGTGTGAGGCTCTGTGCAACTGTGCAGATCTCACGTCCACGAAGCTGGACCTGCCTACCTTCCAGAAAGGGATGTAGGCAGACAGGTCCTCTAGGGAAGCATTGGAAGATGCTAAATTAAATGTGTGTATTTGCCCAGAGACTCCACAAAGAGTAAAGCAGATTGTCTGCCTGTCTCACAGGAGGTGCTGTCAGGATGAGTAAGACAATGTAAAGGTGAGGATTTTTCCTTTGCGAATCCCTACGGGGAGGTGACCTCTAAATTCAAGGCATAATCATTCCCCAACAGTGCTTTAATGACATTAATTACACTCCTGTAACTGAACTGCTTCACTCTTGTTATTTCCTTAGAGAAGGAGGTTGGGAACACCCTTCTTTCCTCTGACTTTCTTTGGGGAAGGAAATATGGTAGCCTGCCAGAAAGCATTAGGAATGATTTCCATCTGCCTGTGTCCATCTCAGCAAAGCTAAGCCAGGATAACACGTTTATTCAGGGGAATGGCAAGAGGACTGTTAACTGGAACTTCCTGTTGAGATGAACCCTAGCCTATTGTGTCCCCTCCTTAAGCAAAGAACCCTGGGGAGTCTGTCTGGCTTGGGTAGATCTTTAGGATTCAGAGATTTTATTTTGGTTGTTTTAAAATGTAGGAAGGCAAATTAGCCACTTAATCTTTTGATTAACTCTTTATGGAGTCATATGCTTGTGTAAAGAGCATGAAGGGCAGTGACTTAGTTTTTATAGTCCTACTGCCTGGTAGGAGTAAAGCAGATTCTGTTAGTGTCCTGTCCAAGTCCCCCAGCTTCTGGGGGATTGTCTACTTGGAGATCACCACCCACACCGCTCTGCCCCTCCTGCAGAATTGCCCTGGGCCAGCTGCAGCTGCTTCACCTTGGAAGCAGCTCATGGTCAGTGACTCATTGATAGGAGGGTAGAAACAACCGGAACCCTTGCCTCAAGGTGGGGACAACTGTGTGGTGTGGTTTATGTTCTAGAGTCCTCCATGGACCAGGCTAAGGCTGCAGATCCTTGCTCAATTCTTTTCCTTTCTCTATCCTGATCCTCTCTCTCCCTCTTAGGTTTTTCCTGAGGAGCACCCCCTCAATAAATCATTGAGACCAAATCCTTATCTCAGGCTCTGCATCTGGGAACCCCACATATGACAAGAACTATATCTGTTTTATTCCAAGAGAGATTCATCTTGAATAGACAATTACTACTGGGTCAGAATTTATATTTAAGGACTGGCACTGTGGGTACATTCTTTTCCTAGAAACAAGGATCGGATTTTAGTGATATTAGAGAAATAGCTTCTTCTTACCTTTTCCTGGTATGTAAATGGATAAACAAGCAGGAGATGAAAGGACGAAGACATTACTGTGAGGCCTGCACCTAAGTGGCAACCATCTTCATTAGCAGTGGTCCTTTAGAGCTGGGTTTTGGAGGAGCCATTGTATCACACTCTTCTTCCTCTGTCCCTACTCTGTGGCTCTCAGTTAATCCTTGGTGGTGTGACAATAATCATAGCTAGCCTGCACACTGAGTGAGTTGAGTGCCTTCCATGAGTCAACTCCTTGCATCATCAAAACCACTACATTGGGTAGGTCCAAAGTGATGGAGCTAATAGGTGGCAGAGCCAGATTTGAACCTAAGCAATTTGGCTCTAAATTCCAGCTCTTTGCCACTTTGTTCTACTGCCTCACAGGTAAGAATAGAGGGTGAGTCTCACCTACTTCATAGGTTGTGAGAATTAAATAAGGTAATATGCATAAAACAGTTAGCATAATGCCTAGCACATAGTAAGGGCTCTATAAATAATAATAATAGTTATTATTATTTTGAGGAAAAGTTTACAGACATACCAAAATTTTGAGAGCTGGAATCAGTGTTATCTTAGTCAATTCCTTTTAAAATACAAATATTCCTTGTCCATGGGGCAAGCCCAGTGGTGTAGTGGTTAACTTCTGCTTTGGCGGCCCCAGATTCAGGGGTTCAGATCCTGCATGCGGACTTACACCATTCATCAAGCTATGCTGTGGTGGCGTCCCATATACAAAATAGAGGAAGATTGGCACAGGTGTTAGCTCAGTGACAATCTCCCTCATAAACAAAAAGCAAAAAACACCCAAATATTCCTTGTCCAGAGTCCCGTTCCTTGCCTCACTGACCTCTGCTCCTTCCTGTACTTGTGGACACAGCCTAGAAAGAGTTGTAGTTTTTTCATCTTCACATTTCGTCGAGTGAGGTAATAGTACAGAGTGTCATCACGCTCAGGTGTGTTAATAGTTCTAGCACCACTTTCCTACAATCATTGCCCCTTATGGTCTTGGAGTAACATAAAGAAAGACACAAATCATTCTGGCTAGAAGTAACGTGGATATTCTTATTGTTTTCAGGCAGAAAAAAGAACCACTCAGGAAATGGGCAATACAACCTCCCAATCTTATAATTGAGTTGGCAGATTGAAAAAACACTAGTTGGAGTCATTTGCATTGGTGGTATCTTTGGATTGCACAATGAGTCATTGCATCCTTTACCAAGTGTCAGCTGTGCCCTGACTGGCACCAAGCATCTATAGTTTAGTTGAGTGTGGAGACCGCATGACATCTGTCCTCGTAGATTGCAAATTTGCCATTTATGCCACCTACAGTGACAATTCATTGAATTTCAGGTGAATGGATCATCAACTACTTAGGACTTTTTTTGTTGGTTTGCTAATTTTATATATTTTTTTAGTTGCAGTAACACTGGTCTATAATATTGTATAAATTTCAGGTGTACATCATTATATTTTGATTCCTGTGTAGATTACATCATGTTAACCACCCAAAGACTAATTATAATCCATCACCACACATATGTGCCTAATCACCCCTTTTGTCCTCCTCCCTCCCCCCCTTCCCCTCTGGCAATGACCAACCAATCTCTGTCTCTATGTGCTCGATTGTTGTTTTTGTCTTCTACTTATGAGTGAGATCATACTGTAATTGACTTTCTCCCTCTGACTTATTTCGCTTAGGGTAATAACCTCAAGGTCCATCCATGTTGTCACAAATAGCCAGATTTCATCCTTCCTTAGAGCTGAATAGTATTCTATTGTGTATACATACCACATCTTCATCCATTCGTCCCTTGATGGGCACTCAGGTTGCTTCCAGGTCTTGGTTATTGTGAATAACGCTGCAGTGAACATAGGGGTACACATATCTTTACGCATTCACGTTTTCAAGTTCTTTGGATGAATATCCAGCAGACGGATAGCTGGATCGTTTGGTAGCTCTATTCTATTTTTTTTTTTTTTAAAGATTGTCAGCTGAGCTAACGTCTCTTGCCAATCTTCTCTCTTTTTTTTTCCTTCTTCTCCCCAAAGCCCCCAGGATGTAGTTGTATATTCTAGTTGTAGATCCTTTTGGCTCTGCTATGTGGGATGCCACCTCAGCATGGCTTAATGAGCAATGCTAGATCTACACCCGGGATCAGAACTGGCAAAACCATGGGCCACCGAAGTGGAGCATGAGAACTTAACCAATCGGCCACAGGGCTGGCCCTGGTAGTTAAATTCTTAATTTTTTGAGGAATGTCCGTATTATTTTCCATAGTGTCTGCATCAGTTTGCACTCCCACCAGCAGCGTATGAGAGCTATCTTTTCTCTACTTCCTCTCCAACACTTGTTTCCTGTCTTGTTAATTATAGCCATTCTGACAGGAGTCAGGTGATATCTCATTGTAGTTTTGGTTTGCATTTCTCCAATAATTAGTAATGTTTAACATCTTTTCATGTATCTGTTGGACATCTGTATATCTTCTTTGGAGAAATGTTTGTTCAGATCTTTCGCACATTTTTTAATTGGGTTGTTAGTGTTTTTGTTGTTAAGATGTATGTGTTCTTTATATATTTTGCATATTAACCCCTTATCAGATATATGGTTTGCAAATATCTTCTCCCAATTGTTAGACTGTCTTTTCATTTTGTTGATGGTTTCCTTTGCTGTGCAGAAGATTTTTGTTTGATGTAGTCCCATTTGTTTATTTTTTCTATTGTTTCCCTTGTGCAGTCAGTCATGGTAATCGAAAATATGCTGCTAAGACTGATGTCAAAGAGCATACTGCCTATGTTTTCTTCTAGAAGTGTCATGGTTTCAGGTCTTAAATTCAAGTCTTTAATCCATTTTGAGTACATTTTTATGTATGGTGTAAGATAATGGTCTACTTTCATTTTCTTGCGTGTGGCTGCCCAGTTTTCCCAACACAATTTATTGAAGAGACTTTCCTTTCTCCATTGTATGTTCTTGGCTCCCTTGTCAAACTTAGCTGTCCATAGATATGTGGGTTTATTTCTGGGCTCTTGATTCTGTCCCATTGATCTATGTGTCTGTTTTTCTGCCAGTACCATACTGTCTTGATTACTATAGCTTTGTAGTATGTTTTGAAATCAGGGAGTGTGATACCTCCAGCTTTGTTATTTTTTCTCAGGATTCCTTCAGCTATTTGGGGTCTTTTCTTGTTCCAGGTAAATTTTAGAATTCTTTTTTCTATTTCTGTGAAAAATGTCATTGGAAATTTGATAGGGATTGCATTGAATCTGTAGATTGCTTTAGGGAGTATGGATATTTTAACTCTGTTAATTCTTCCAATCCTAGAACATGGAATATCTTTCCATTTCTTTGTGTCTTCTTGTCTTTCTTTTGACAATGTTCTATAGTTTTCAGTGTTGGGTCTTTCACTTCTTTGGTTAAGTTTATTCCTAGGTATTTTATTCTTTTTGTTGCAATTATAAATGGGATTGTATTCTTAATTTCTCTTTCTGCTACTTCATTGTTACTGTGTAGAAATGCAACTGATTTTTGTATGTTGATTTTGTATCCTGCAACTTTACCATATTCATTTATTACTTCTAAAAATTTTTTGGTGGATTCTTTAGGGTTTTCTACATATAAAATCATGTCATCTGCAAATAGTGACAGTTTCACTTCCTTTCCAGTTTGGATCCCTTTTATTTCCTTTACTTGCCTGATTGCTCTGGCTAGGACTTCCAGTACTGTTTTAAATAAGAGTGATGAAAGTGGGCATCCTTGTCTGGTTCCTGTTCTTAGAGGGATAGCATTCAATTTTTCTCCATTGAGAATGATATTAACTGTGGGTTTGTCATATATGGTCTTTATTATGTTGAGGTACTTTCCTTCTATACCCATTTTATTCAAGGTTTTTATCATAAATGGGTGCTGTACCTTGTCAAATGCTTTCCCTGCATCTATTGAGATGATCATGTGATTTTTATTCCTCATTTTGTTAATGTGGTGTATCACATCGGTTGATTTGCAGTTGTTGAACCATCCCTGCATCCCTGGAGGAAATCCTGCTTGATCATTGTGTGTGATCTTTTTAGTGTGTTGTTGTATTCGATTTGCTAGTATTTGGTTAAGGATTTCTGCAGTGATGTTCATCAGGGTATTGGCCTGTAATTTTCTTTTTTGTGTTGTTTATGTCTGGTTTTGGTATCAGGGTAGTGTTGGCTTCGTAGAATGAGTTAGGAAGCTTCTCCTTCTCTTCAATTTTCTGGAAGAGTTTGAGAAGGATAAGTTTTAAATCTTTAAATCTTTGGTAGAATTCACCAGGGAAGTCATCTGGTCCTGGACTTTTATTTTGGGATGTTTTTGATTACTGCTTCCATCTCCTTACTGGCAATTGATCTATTCAATTTCTCTGTTTATTCTTGATTCAGTTTTGGAAGGTTGTAGGATTTGAAGAATTTATCCATTTCTTCTGCATTATCGAGTTTGTTGGTGTCTAGCTTTTCAAAGTACTCTTTTATAATCTTTTGTATTTCTGAGGTGTCTCTTATAATTTCTCCTCTTTCATTTCTGATTTTATTTATTTGAGCCTTCTTTCTTTTTTCCTTGGTGATTCTAGCTAAAGTTTTGTCAATTTTGTTTATCTTTTCAAGTAAGCTGATGTTAGTTTCATTGATTTTTTCTATTGTTTTTTCAGTCTCTGTTTCATTTATTTCTTTTCTGATTTTGATTATTTCTTTTCTTCTACTGATTTTGGGCTTTGTTCTTCTTTTACCAGTTCCTTTTGGTGTACTGGTAGATTGTTTGAGATTTTTCTCATTTGTTGAGGTAGGTTGAATTGCTGTAAACTTTGCTTTTAGAACCATTTTTTGCTGTATCCCATCAATTTGGCATGTTGTATTTTTATTTTCATTTTTCTCCTGGCATTTTTGTTTTCTTAAAGATTGGCACCTGAGCTAACAACTTTTGCCAATCTCTTTATTATTATTATTATTATTCTACCCAAAGCCCCCTAGTACATGGTTGTATATTCTAGTTGTGAGTGCCTCTGGTTGTGCTATGTGGGATGCCACCTCAGCATGGCTTGATGAGTGGTGCCATGTCCATGCTCAGGATCAGAACCAGCGAAACCCTAGGCTGCCAAAGCAGAGCACACAAACTTAACCACTCGGCCATGAGGCCAGCCCCTCCAGGTATTTTTTGATTTATCCTTTGATTTTTTCATTGACCTAATCATTATTCAGTAGTATTTTGTTTAATCTCCACATATTTGTGACTTTTCCAATTTTCTTATTTTAGTTGACTTCTAGTTTCATACCTTTGTGGTCAGAAAAGATGTTTTGTATTATTTCAATCTTCTTAAATTTATTGAGACTTGTTTAGTGGCCTAACATGTGATCTATTCTGGATAACGTTCCATTTGCATTTGACAAAAATGTGTATTCTGTAGCTTTTGGATGGAATGGTCTGTGCCAGTCCAACTGGTCTAATGTGTCATTTAAGGTCATTGTTTCCTTATTGATTGTCTGGATGATCTCTTCATTGGTGTAAGTGTTTAAAAGCCTCCTACTATTATTGTGTTAGTGTTTATTTCTCCTTTTATGTCTGTTAATAATTGCTTTATATATTTAGGTGCTCTTATGTTGGGTGCATAGATATTTACAAGTGTTATATCTTCTTGTTGGATTGTTCCCTTTATCATTATGTAATGCCCTCCTTTGTATCTTGTTACAGTTTTTGTTTTACAGTCTATTTTGTCTAAGTATTGCTACCCCAGCTTTCTTTTCATTGCCATTTACTTGGAGTATCTTTTACCATGCCTTCACTTGTAGGTTGTGAGTGTCGTTAGGTCTGAAGTGTGTCTCTTGTATGTTGCATACATATAGGTCTTATTTCTTTTTAATCCAATTGGCCACCCTATGGAGCATTTAGTCCATTGACATTTAAAATAGCTGTTGATAAGAATATGCTTATTGCCACTTTGTCACTTTTTTTCTGCATGTTTTAGTAGTTCTTCTTTGTTCATTGCTTCTTCTCTTCCCTTGTGGTTTGATGGCTTTCTTTAGTATTATGTTTGGGTTCCTTTCTCTTAAATTTTTATGTATTTATTATGGGTTTTTATGTTTGTGATTACCATAAGGTTCATGTATAATTATCTATGTGTATAGCAATCTATATTAAGTTGATAGTCTCTTTTGTTTGACCTCTTGCTAAAAGCTCTATTCTTTTACTCTACTCTTCCCACATTTTATGTTTTTGATATCATATCCAACGTCTATTCTTGTGCGTGTGTATCCTTTACCCTTTTATCATGGAAATTGATAATTTTAGTACTTTTGTCATTTGACCATCATATTACATTCATAGGTGATTGATCTGCTACCTTTACTGTATATTTGCCTTTGACAGTGATTTTATTGCTTTTTCTTTTTTTGGATGATTTTTCTTTCTATTTGTGGTCTTCTCTTTCCCACTTAAATAAGTCCCTTTAGTATTTCTTGTAAGGGTGGTTTCTTGCTGAAAAGCTCCTTTAGCTTTTGCCACTCTGGGGAACTCTTTATCTCACCTTCCATTCTGAATGATAACCTTTCTGGGTAGAGTATTCTTGATGTTGTCTCAGAGGTCCCTTAGACTGTCCTTGTTCTTTTTTCTTTTATCTGTATAGCTTGGGTTATTTCCTCTTACCTTTTGTCCAGCTTGCTGATCTCTCCTTCTGTAACATCTGCTCTGTTTTTGAATCCCTCTAGTGAATTTTTCACTTCCTATATTGGATTTTTCATTTCTGATTGGTTCTTTTTTATATTTTCCAATTCTTGGTTGAAGTCCTCTATGAGTTCATTCATTCTTCTCCCCAGATCAGTGAGCATCCTTATGACTATTTGTTTGAATCCTTTGTCAGGCAGATTGTTTATTTCTGTTTCATTTGGGTTTTTTCCTAGGATTTTGTCCTGTTCCCTTACTTGGAATGTATTCCTTTGACTCCTCATTTTGCCTCTTTCTCGGTGATTTTATCTATGTTACAGGTAGGTCAGCTACATCTCCCAATCTTGGGGAGGTGGCCTTGTGTAAGAGATGCCTTATGAAGCCCAGCAGTGTGCTTCCCTCTCATCACCAGTTCCCAATGTTCCAGGAGTCTCCCTTGTGTGGGCTATACGTATCCTTCTGTTGTGGCAGGGTTGCTCTTGCTGCAGGTGTCTGGTGAAACTAGACTGCCCCTCTTTCCAGCTGGTTGTAATGCTCAGCTGCAGGCCCCACTCAGGGTTGCAGCTGAGTGAGGCCAGCCACATGCATGGGAGCACCCAAGTGTTTCATGCTTTGGAAGGTAGGGTCAATTCCTTATGTGGCTGTTTGAGAAGCACAAGTCTGCTGCAGCTGACAAGCATCACCACTCACAGGGCCATACACTCAGTCAACACAGTCTTTCCCCAAGTGCATGCCCCAACTCACTGAAGTGAACCCAGTCTCCCTACTGAAGAGTCCTCACACACTCCACCAACACAAGCCCACCCCTTGTCCACACCCTGCCCCGGAGAGGTGGAGCCACTTGCTTGGCTGCAGAGTTTCCAGGCATCCTACTAAGCAGGCCCACAATTTACTCAAGGGCTTGTTGGGTGGGGTCAGTCCATAGGGTGGGCTACCTGACCTGGCTGAGCTGGATGAAATCAGTGCTCTAGTGGGCATGGCAGACCCCTGGGCTAACAGGCTCTGAGAAGAAATCCAACGGCATCTGCCAGCATCTGTGTCAGCTTGCCTGTACTAGGTCACAGTAATGGCTGCTGCCAATGCCTCAGTCCCTGGGGAGATTTCACTTCTCACTGAGATGTGCATAGAGCCTATCAAGTGAGTCTCTTTTTACCAAAGGACTGTGTACCTTTCTGGTGATTTTAGGTTGGTTCCCAAAATGGATGAATTTGTGTGTGGGCCCTTTAAGAGCAGGCTTTCTTCCCCTTATGTCCCATACCTTTTCTGGGAGTATTCCCTGTTATGGTTAATAGCCAGCAAAGCCAGGTATTATGACACTCATCTCAGTTGTGCTGAGTCCAAAAGCTACTTATTATGATAACGGTCCCCCACTCAGACTCTCCACTCCTCCTGGGAAGGCTTCATACCTTAAGATTTTTCCTGGCTGGCCATGAAACACCATGGCTCAAAGATGGCTTTTTTCTCTCCAGAAAGGAATTTCTACCTCTGCCACCTCACTCAATACCATCCCTTGTTGTGGGGGTTCTTTTTGTCCAATTTTCAGTCCTCTCTCAGGGGTAAATCTTCCAAGAATAGTTGCAAATTTTTTGTGTCCATTGGAGGAGATGAGGTCAGAGTCTGTCTATGCAGCCATCTTGACACCATCCAGGGCATTTTTAACTGACCATGAAAGTCATAGAGAAGCTGCGGGAGAAATTTAGTTTCTGGGAAGTGGTTAACCGTGAAGTCATACTGACCAGTGAGAGTCAGGGCATTCATGAGGACACAGAAATACAATGCGTTGGTTTAATTTTCATGGATGCAAATTAACTGAAATGAGAAATATCCGGGCAGTGGGTTAATTTTAAGGTGTTATTCTGCCTCAAGTTTGCAATTTCTTCTTGAACATATGCATTTTACAGTAGGCTGAGCATAAGAGTGGGGGTTTTAAAGAGAGTGGGGGTGGAGATGAGAGCAGAAGGGATGAAGTCATGGGTTGTACATTACAGGATTTTAATCATAACTGTGAATTAATTAAAACATAGGTAAATAAAAACCTCAAGATAAAATGTTCAAATCCCACACAAGCCAGTTTTATTTTCTATTTTATTGTCACAATCAGAAGATGTAGTTTTTGATCACAGGACAAGTGAGAGAGTGTGGGTGGAGCAATTCAAAGCAATTATGAGAGTTGGAAAAAGTCAAATCAGATATTTCTGCGGTTTGTTGATGACACTTATGTTCATTTTTCGCTCTAGGAGAGAAGACTGTTAGGTGGGAAGGTTAAAAAGAGATCAAGTATGGATTGGACCAATGACTGGTTGAAAGTTTTGTTAGGGCCTTAGGTTTTGTTTTTATTTGTCTGTTTGCTTTTCTTTAACTATATATGTCTGATCAAGTCATGGCTATTTTGATTTTCCTATCTGGAAATATTCCTTTGCTGGTAGTTTGAAATAACTAGTTTGTCTGTTATTAAGGCACCCAATACAAGTGGCAAGTAATAGAACAGATATTATTTCACTTCATGCAAGTTGGAACATTGGTGGAGGGGTCATTATTGAGTAGGAGTTAAAAGCATGGGCTTTGTAATAAAACTGGTTAAAATATAGTTGGAATTCATCATCTGCTGTGTGACTTTCAAAATGTTATTCAACCCCTTCAGGTTTCAGTTTCTTAATCTGTAAAATGGGGATTATACTTCAAGGTTTCATTAAAGGATTAATTCTGACAACAGTTGAGAGTTCCCTGTCTGGTGGGTGTTTACAATACAGGTATTCACTGAACAGTAGCTAGTGGGGTCTGATGGCAATCTTGATGATAGCGAGAATGCTCTTCTCTATTCAACAGTGAATACATACGAGGCATGTTTCTATCTTCTCCCTCTCTCTGAGTGGAAGCTTCCAGCAAAGATAGTTTTTAGCTTCCATCATGTTCTCTACAACTGCATCATAGTCTCAAGATCTCCCTTTATTGTGATAAGTGAGCCCTCCCTGATCTGAGGATGAGGCATCTCCAGTGAATGATGACCTAGCTACTTATGCTAGACCTTTTCTTTTAGAAAATGGCATGATTGTTTAGAATCTAGAAACTAAAACTGCTAGTCTAATTTGTTCAAATTTGCAGTAATCATAATAACTAATATTTATTGATCTCTTCCTATGTACCAGGCACTATGGCAAGCCTTGAACAATCTTTTTCTCAGTTGAAATCTTGCTCATAACTTCAATATGTGAAACACATAGACATAGAGCTACTCTGATTAAAACCAGTAGATATGTTCTGGGAAGGAGGTTTTTGGGAGGACTGTTCTTACCTAACCTCTCTCTCCTCCCTCCTGACATCCTCAAGGCCCCTCCATGGAACTCTTGGACGTGTTAGAAAGCTGCCAGGTGTCGTGGTGGTCAATTCAGGCAGCAAGTCAAACGGAAAGTAACAATTAAGGCTTTATTCATTTACAGTGATAGTGTAAGAAAGAGGCCAAAAAAGGGAAGAGAGCACTAGTTCCCCCAATGTCCCTTCTTTCCCCATGGAATGGCACTAGGCAAGGGTAAGATGCATCAGTACAGATTGGAGAGTGGGAGTGGTCTTACTGCTAAGGGACCCTCAGATAAAAGGCTTCTACCATTTTATGGACCTGGGACCAAGAGGAATGGAGAACACTCTCACCCCACCCACCCCCGCTGCTCCCAACACGCACAGGAGGCTTCTGAATGGAGGTGCCTAGGTTTGGAATGCAAATATGTGTATGTGTGCAGCTGGTGGGAGAGTGGGGCAGGCAGAGTCCTTGAAAGCAGCTCCCTTTAGAGTCTGCAGTGCACGGGCTGTGCACCAAGTCTAATGTGGGGAAGGCAGCTTTCTCAACATGAGGGCTGCCAGGCAAATCCTGTGTTTGGGCCCACAAGGTCACAGGTAGGATTCTGGTCTCGGGCAAGACTCCTCTGGACCCTTTGAACATAGTTGAAAAACTGCTGCAATGCCAGATAGAATACAAGATTGTTTTATGAAGGACATATGTAGTCATTTAGCTTTTAGGAAGAATGGAGTTTAATATATTCTGTGCTAATAGTTTATATTTATACCTAATTGGCTTAGTAAATTCACTTTATTATACCAGTTGATCATGCTTTTGAAAGCATGCTCTTTATCTTACTGATGGAGACCAAGATGGCTTTCCTATTCCTAGAAAATATTTTTGCCATTCCACTGTATGTGTCTAAAGTTTTGTGACTCGTCCGTGAGGTGAACTAAATAAGAACTCTCAATACTAGCATAAAGTGCTACAGCCTGAAAATAAGAAAGGTTTTGCAAATAAGATGTCAGTCATTGTTTATAGTCAATGTCATGGTTGCTCAGTAATTAGGAGCAGAAAAACAAGTTTTGCCAAATATAGATGCTTTGCCTCTCAAATCAGATTTGAAATAATGACTTAAAATTATCCAGCATTTACATAGCATTTTTATATGAATAAAATGCATCCAAATCATTTTTATTAGCGATGATCATGTACTTTTGGGGATTTCAGTGCATTTGTGTTGGCTAATGGGTGAATTGATCTATCTATATAAAAGAAAAAATACAACCTTAGGGTATAAGATTCGATTTTCCAATTGTTAGATGCAAGCTTAGATTTAAGCTGAAGATCCTAACTTTAGAATTCACTCGCATGTTATTATCAATGAACTCAAATAAGCATTTGCTGCTTTGTTTGCATGTTTCAGAAACAAAATTGTTCTTTGTGAATTTTGTTTCGGGACAATTGAAGTCAAAATTGCATATACAAGTAGTTAGACAAGGTTTTTGAATTCAATGGAAGCAAGTCTAAGTAGCTGTGGATATAATTTTTTTTGGTAGTGGACACATTAGTCCCTACTCTTGTGTATAGGATAGGATTTGATGGGTAGGATTCTGCACCCAATTCCATTATGTGAGTTTGTTCCGCCACACCAAGCAATTCTACAACACCAGCTGAATATCTTACAATTCAACTCAATTCTGACACTATCTACCTGAAGATAGTTTCAGATCCCACGGGTTAAGGGCTTAGTCCTACAAGATTGCCCCTACCTCTCCCCACCTCAGATGCCAATAAAAAATCCAAGTTATCATCTGCACTTCTGACCCACTGGCTATGGATTGGAGCTTCCAAATCCCCCCTCCTTGGGTTCCATTAATTTGCTACAGTGGCTCACAGAACTTGGAGAAACATTTCACTTATCAGGTTACTGGTTTATTATAAAAGGTTATAACTCAGGAACAACCAGATAGAAGACATACATAAGGCATGATGTGGGGAAAAGGCTCAGAACCTCCATGACCTCTTTAAGTGCACCAGTCTCCCCAAATCTCCATGTGTTCACCAACCCAGAAGCACTCTGAACCCTGTCCTTTTGTGTTTTTATGGCTGCTTTTTTATATAGCTACAATTGATTAAATCATTGGCCGTTGGCAATTGATTCAACTTCCAGCCCCTCTTGCCTCCCCAGAGGTGGTGGGTGGGTGGGACTGAAAGTGCTAACCCTCTAATCATATGGTTGGTTTCCCTGGCAACCAGGCCCCATCCTTAGGTTAACTAGGGGATTTCAAATGTCACCTCATTAACATAATAGAAGACGACTTTTTCCACTCTCATCACTTAGGAAATTCCAAGGATTTTAGAAGCTCTGTGCCAGAAATGGGGAGGAAGGCTGAACATATATTTTTTATTATAAATTGCAATAACACAGTGGGCATTTTGTAAATGGTAATGTGTATTAACGGTAACTTTCAAGTACCTCTTTCTAAAGAAGGGAAACCCATATTAGAATCGTGGGCTCCTGTGGAATACTTGAAAATCACTGACAAAGATTTGATTTCCCCTAGGTAATTATATCACAGGCTGGAGCCATGGACATAACGGATCATTTCCAGAAAATGGTAATTGATGAAGCACTTTCAGTTTGGGAGGAGATAATAACTACTCTGCTGGTCCAGAAGCAGTTAAAATATTAGAAAAACCAGTAGTTTGATACTATATTTCTCAAATAACTGATTCTTTGATTTCAACATTGCTTTCCTCTTTTATAGGCATAGGCAAAGAGGAGGGTCAGAGTTCTGCCTCGGGTTCTGTCTTGTTCATCTAGTCGATTAGAGAACATGAGAAAGGGAAGAGAAATGTACACTGTAAGTTGGCTGAGGACAGCAGCCCCCTGGAGGATAGGATTAGCATTTCATTAGAGGTTAGAAACAAATAGATGTAAGTTCAATTCCTGCCAAGTTTATCTTATTCATATGGAGAAGATCAGAAAGCTTTATGAAATGAAGTTTAAAAATATTCAGGAAAGTTGCAAAGGTTGAACAGTTCACCATTTTAGAAAAGCAAATATGAGTTTGTGTTGGTAGGTACTTTAGCAGGAAAATCAGATAATAGAAAATTATCTAATTCTGCTTGTAATTGGTCACTTTCATGTAGGGGAGGAATAAATTTTCCTCTACCCTTTGAGGTTCTTCTGACTGGTCTATGAATTAAATTGAAATGAGACAGAATAACAGAAAAAAATCAAACACAGTTTAATAACACCTATACATGGGAGAAAAGCAGGAAAACTGAGTAACTTCCCAACACTGCTGAAGCCACCACCTTAAATACCATCTGCAGCTAAAGACAAAGGAAGAAGTTGGTGATAGTGGCTTGGGACTTCAAAGAGGAGGAAGGCAATTCATACGGAGGTGGAAAAGCAAATGTTTGGTAAGCAAATGTTTGCCATGCCTTTCAGAGACAGTGGGAAATGGAGAGAACTTTGATCAAATGGGCCTTGCTAGGTTCCTTCCTGTCTACCATACAAGTTCATAATACGCTATAGTTATGGATGGTGAAAGTGCCTTCCTGAAACAGGCCTTCTATCTTAAGTTCTTTTAGGCAGTTGGGGGAAGGTCAAAATTTCCTCCTGAGGCTTTTGTTCTTAAAAATAATAAAGCCAAAGGGACACATTTTGGGGTGGCAAATTCTGCTCCTCTACACCAAGATTCAGGGCTGGTTTCTACATAGACTCTATGACTGGGGGAGTTAAGAAGAATTTGGAAAGTTCAGAGAAGGTCCAGAGTGCTTTAATGTTGAATGATAACACTATCAGTAAGGGTAAAAGAAGCCACCATTTTTCGGTCTGGAAAAGAGAAGGCTGAGCAATACATGAACAAATCTTCAAATGTTGTAGGATAGAAACTTGACTTGCTCCACTCCTCCTAATGGCAGTAAAATTAAAGAATCATAACTGAACAGACCCTTGGGGCATCTTATCTAATCTATTGCTTTAAGCAGGAATCCCCCATATAACTTCCTCCTGTAGGTAACCAGCTCATTCTATGAACACTTCAGATGCCAGACAATCTAGCACCACTAAGGCAGTTTTATTAAAGCTTGAGGCTTTTAATTTATGGAGCCCAAATCTGCCTCCACGTAGCATCTCCTTCAATCCAGGTCCTGACCTTTAGAGCCAATGAGAATGAGATTGTCTCTTCCCTCCTTTACAAGGCAGACTTTTCTGTAGTTTGAGGGCAGCTTCCACATTCCTTGCCAATTTTTTCAAGATAAGTGCTAAACATCACTACTTAGTTTCTTCAGCTCTTTGTCATATGCTTGATTTCTTTCTCCTCTTGGTCTTTTTTCTTTTAACAAGTTTCAATATGTCAATGTCTTTTTAAAGTTGTAAAACAGACAACTGGGCATATTGCTATTGAATGAACACTGTAGGGGAAAACAAGACACTGGCTTCCTTATTCTGTATCTTCTGTCAAGGAAATCTAAGGTGACATTGCATTTATGACAGTCGCATAACTCTGAATGTCACTTGAAGTCACACGAATACCTAGGTTATTTAAGTGTACATTGTTATTATATCACAACTCCCCATTTTGTTTTTAGAATTGTAGGTATTATGTTAGTTTCCTATAGCTGCTGTAACAAATTAACATAAACTTGGTAGCTTAAAAGAATAGAAGTTGACTCTCTCACAGTTCCGGAGACCAGCAGTCTCAGGGCTGTACTCCCTTCAGAAGTGCTAGGGGAAAATCGATTCCTTGCTTCTTCTGGTGGCCATGGCATTCCTTGGCTTGTGACTGCAACCCTCCATGCTTCATCTTCACATTGCCTCCACCTCTGCATGTGTGGATCTGTTCCAAAACTTGCTCTATATCTCTCTTATAAGGGTAAATATGATTGCATCTAGAGACCACCTGTATAATCCAGGATAAGTTCCTCCTCTCAAGATCCATCCTGGACAAATTTCTTCTCCATCTATGGACCTGTGAAACTAGAAAACAAGTTATCTGCTTCCAAAATGCAAAGGTGGGACGGGCATTGGATAACAGTTACAGATGGTTCATCCCAAAAGAGAAAAAAGTGTAAGGACAAAAAGGGATCACCCATTCCAAGAAAATTCCAAATCCAGCAAGGCAAATTCCACTAGGTTTCAATGCATGAGAATAATTCTCTGTGACTTGAGGACGTGCCTTCAGGGACCACAATTCCACCCTCTGCCTCTGTGCCTATGACTCAGGCCTCTGACTTTGTACCCGTGGCTTGGGCCTCTGCTTCTGCACTCACAGTGCCAGCTTGGCCCTTGGGGTAAGTCTTCCTTTTTCTTGAACAGTAGCACATATTTGCAGCTGAATAGTTTTATCAGCCTGTTTCTTGACTGTAGAATTTTGGGAGTCTGACAATTTTCTTTCATTTCATCTTCTTTCTGTTCCCTTCAGTCCATACTGGCAATGCTTCTGCTGGAACAACATTTTTGAAAACCTTGTTGTCTCCCATGTATATCATGAGGAATCTCACCAGTAGACAAGAAGTCCTCTGCAGATCTTTCTTGGATAATCCCATCTCCATTCTTGGCTTCTGCTGAGATAGTTTAGTAGATCTATGAATCACACATCCAATCTCTTCAATTCTAGCCAGAGGTCCTCAGCTCACACCCTTGGCCTTATCTCCAGAGCATGCTTTCCTAAAACTGAACCTCCTAATTTCAGCACCCTTTGCAATCAAGATAAACTGAAAAATTTCCAAATCATCAAGTTCTGGTAACTTTTTGCTGAACAGTTCCTCAATTTGTCTCTTTCTTCTTAAATTTTACTATAAGCAGAAAAGAAAAAACCAAAACATGCTGCATCTTTAATACTTTGCTTAGCAATCTCCTCTGCTAAATATTTAATTAAGCTCATCACTTACAAGTTCTGCTTTGCATACAACTATAGGACACAATACAGCCAAGTTTCTGCCTCTGTATAACAAGGGTAATCTTTCTTCCAGTTTCCAATAACATGTTCCTCATTCTTATTTCTTTTTGCACTCTCACTAGAAATATCTTTAACATCTGTATTTCTACCAATCGTTTGTTCAAGGCAATCTAGACTTTTTCTATTATGTGATTCAAAATTTTTCTAGTCTCTACCCATTTATCCAGTTCCAAAGCCACTTGGACATTTCTCGGTTTTTGTTATAGCAGCATCCCACTCTTCACATTAAAATCTGTATTGCTTTCCTATGGCAGCTGTAACAAATTACAGGTACATGTTTGGTGGCTTAAAACAACAAAAATTTATTCTCTCACTTCTAGAGGCCAGAAGTCCAAAAATGAAAGTGTAGACAGGGTCACACACCCTCCAGAGGCTCTAAGGGAGAATTCATTCCTCCCCTCTTCCGGCTTCTGGTGGCTGCTACCATTCCCTGATTTGTGACAGCACCATTTCAATCTCCTCTTCCATGCCACAGTGCCTCCTTGTCTTCTGTGTGTGTCATTTCCCTCTTCCTCTTTCTTATTGGGGCATTTGTGATGGCACTTAGGACCCACTCAGATAAGCTAGGATAAATCTCCACACCAATATCCTAAACTTAATCACACCTGCAAAGACCCTTTATCTAAATACGGTTCCAGGGATTAGAAGGTGGATAATATTTTGAGGGGCCCTTTTCCAGCCTACAATAAATACCATCATGTTAACCTCATTTTTCTACAAAGAAAGAAACAGAGGCCCTGAGAAGGTAAGTCAGTCTCTGAGAATGGCTTTATATTCTTGAATAGCTGGAAGAAGAAGACTCCTTCTGGCCCCTACTGTAGTGGAAGGAAGTGACTCTAATTCCTTGCCCATGACTTATATATTTGATATTGGGAGGAAGTAAATATAGGAGGTTATAATGCTCTTTACTAAAATTTGCTATATTTGACCCTTTGTTCGAATCTGTTCACTTATATCAGGTTTTCTCCACAGTAGCACTATCGACATTCGGATTATTCTTTCCTGGTTGATGGGGCAGGGATGGGCCTGTCCTCTGCCCTGTAGGGTGTTTATCAGCATCTCTGGCCTCCACTCAATAAATGTCAGTAGCACCCATTCACCCCTTTCCCTCCTTCTTCCTAGTTATGCAAACAAAAAGCGTCTCCAGACGTTACCAAATGTCTTTAGTGGGAGGTGCAAAATCATGACCAGTTGAGAAACTAATGACTTATATGGAAACTTATATAGAAAGAAGACAGGACTGTCATCAAAGCACTACAGATCGCCCTTACTTTCTTCCTGATAGACCATCAATCTACATTTTGGAGCCAGCTGTCAACCCAGCTAACAATATCATCTTCTAGCTTACATTGCTCACAAGAGTATTTTGAGAGTGTTTGTCAAATGCCTTGCTGAAATCCAGACCCTAAGTCTAACACATTTTAATGATAATTCTTTAAATAAAGGGGATAGAATGAATTTGAATAATCTTTGGCCTGTTCTGGCACCTAACAAGTATAGTATTTTTTTTGAAGAGCACACGAATCAACGTATTTCTCTTCTGTCCTGGAGTCCTTTGGTGCTTAACTTTGAACTTAGCAGTTTATGTTTGTGGCATCAGTCTTCTCCTTCAAAAAATTTGTCCATTCCCATTCTTTTGGTACTTAATCCTTTAATGCATGCTTCCTAAAAGATGAGGAACCATATACACAAGATTGTATTTGTAATTTCTCTTAAGAAGTGAATATCTATATGTAAATCTGAACCTATATCATCTATATCTATATTTATATCAAAGTCTATATCTGTATATATGCAGGAGACTTTAACATCTTAGAATCAGCAAAAAGCTTTCTCAGAATCTCTTCTCTGATTGAAATTTTGCCTCTGGATGTCAGAAATATATATCCAACTGCCAATTTGATGTCTCTACTTGGATGTCTCAGACGTAATTCAAACTATCTCGAACTCGTGATTTCCAACCTCAACGGTGGTCTTATTTGTTTGTTAGCTTGGTGAAGGGCACCACCATCTGGTCAATTCTGAAAACTGGGATACTAGAAAGAAGTCATATGAATGCCTCCTTCTTACTCCATACCTAACCCATCAAAAAATTCAGTGGGTCATACCTTCTAAAAATACTTTTCACATTTTTCGCTTCTTGTTAGCTCTACTTCTCCCACACTAGTTCAAAATGTATTATTTCTTATCTGGGCTAATGCAATAGCTTCCTAATTGTGTACCTCAAGTCTACTTCTGATAGGCATGATGGTCTTTTTGAGATATAAATCTGATTATATTGTCCTATCAATGAATTCCCTTTGTTCTGGGATAAAAGTTAAAATCTTGACCATGGCTTAGAAAGCATAGTCTAGGCTGGCCCTGCCCACCTCCACAGCTCCATCGCACTCTGCCTTCATCTTTATGCCTGGTCACATTGGCCTTCTTTCAGTGCTTTGGCACATACACCTTGTTCCCCCATTATGAGGCTCTTGCACTTGTAATTCCCCTGCCAAGTAAACTCTTCTCTGCCATGCTTTTATCCTAACTTAGCTCCCATTCAGCTTCACGTCTCAGGTCCATCATCCTTCTCCAAGGAGGCCTCCCCAAATTTCTCACAAATTCTTTTGTTCCTCTAAATCATATCTTCCTAATATATGCTGTCATAACGATGTATATGACTTCTACTTTACAGTACTTGGGAAATGTAATTTTACATTTGTTTGGGTGACAATTGAATTAATATGTCTCCTACTCTATATCAGTGAAATTTTTAAAGAAACAGATGCCACCTGTTTTTCTCACCCTTAGATCCTTGTCACATTTCATCTTCCAAGCCATGTTTATGTCACTTTCGTGCCCCTTGCAAAGTATCCAGCATGTTGTGGGAACCTAATATTTTTTGGATGAACGGGTGAAGGAACGGTTGAATATTGGGCCCTATTCCCTTGTAACATGTTTGTTCTACCCTTTTAAGACTAAAAATGTATTTCTTCAACAGAAAATATAGAATGAAACAACCTGATTTTGCTTCCTCTAGTCCAATTAATATAAAACCATCTGCCTTTAGAAATGGATAAAACTTTAATTCTTTTTTCTCATAAAGTTATTTAAAAAGTCATTTTATTTTGTTAGCTATTCCTAGCTAATTTTTTATTATTGTTATTGCTGACTTTCTTTTCTTTATTTTTTGGCAGCCATAGTTGTTTCCAGGGTTTACTCCTTCTGACATTATTCAAATTATAGGTCTGTGTAATTCATTTGGCATTTACCATTGGTGAAGTCTTTCTCATTCCATCTGTTGCATGTATGTAGTCTTTAAAATCCATCCCTCCAGAGATATATGTATCCCCCGCCCCCACACACAATATGGGCCTTCATTTGCTTTCCTTTTAGGCAGTCTATCTGATATTTTTTTGCCAGCTTTTCCAAAATCTCAAGTCCACCTCTAACCTGGCTCAGATTACCCTTCTTTGGACATCAAGGACTGTAATATATGGTTGACTCCTCCCAAAGTTGTGATCACTTCCATTTCACCAACTAGTTAGTCAGTTAGGTCTGACCTGCTCTCAGTTCCTCTGTCTAGTTGTGTGGCCTCAGGTAAGCCCCATTACCTGTCAAAGTTCAAGTTCTTTATCTGTTAGAAGAGGAAATTAGCCTAGATAAGGTCACATCATATTCAAAACCTTCAAAGCAATGAAAGTATATTATAGTGGAAGAATCCATTTTCTTTCATTTTTGTTGAGGTTGGAATGTGATGAAAAAGGGTTATATTATAAAATGAGGAATTTAAAATTAGCCATAAGGAAAGTGAATTTCCAAAATACAAGAACAGATTGATTCCTAGGAGAATAATTCACAGGAAAAATAAGAACATATATATGTATTTTTTGGAGTGTATAACAAAACTATAGCTTATTTTTCAAAGATAGATTGCTCTCATGCTTGAAGGTAGTGGTATATCTCATTCATGAGGGTAGCAATAATGATTAGAACATGAGTAGTGATGGCACTGATAGAGGGTAGTAGAAAAATTCACTCTTTTCTAAGCACCTAAGTGTTTGGTATTCCTTTACAGGGACAGTGGCCTGAAAAAGAGAACCAGAAGGAGGTTTTGGCCCTTCTGATTTCCTTACTGTTCTTCCTCACCTCTGCTTCAAGACATCCTGCTATCTGTCTTCTAAGCATCTACTTAGACTGGATTCTCTTTGGGCTCCACCTTACAGCCCATGTCTTAACGGTGTGGGGGATCAGAATTGGCCACCCCAAAATATGTCTTTTTGCCTTGATTATTTTTAAGGACAAAGAGACTGTGAAAGAAAACTTTGACCTTCCCTTGCTAACTGCCTAAAAGAAGTCAAGATAGAAGACCTATTCCAAGAAGGAGCTAATACCATAAGATAACTGTAGTGTATTGTAAAATGTGTCTCTCACATCACATTGTCTGTAGTTGGTCCATTTGCAATTCCATCTCCTTGTAAATTGCCTTCTTCTCCTTTGAAGACCCAAAGGGCTACACCCAACATCCTCCTTTTTCTTTAGCTGAAGATGGCATTTAAGGTGACAGGCTTTGGCCATTCTGGCAAGTTACTCAGTCTTCCTGGGTTTCTCCCATGTATACATGTTATTAAACTTTGTTTTATTTTCTCCTGTTATTCTGTCTCATGTCAGTTTAATTCTCAGACTAGCCAGAAGGACCTAGAGGGTAGAGGAATTGTCTTCCTCTCCTACACTGGCATGTCCTGTTGGAATTGAGAGTTTGGCTATGGTGTTGAGGGTAGTTAATGTTCCATACTGTGAAAGACAACTTGACCATCCCCTCTCCAACTCCAAGAAGTTCTGGAAGGAGCTAAGCTATTCTGTCTGGAGAATTGAGAAGCTCTATCTCCATGCCTTCCAACTGGGTTGTTTAGAGGGCATGGATGATACCTTACCTGGTATAGCAGTCATTAGAAATGCTCACAGTCCTAAACTCCATTTCTTGCCTATCATGTTATTGAAATTTGGCTTACCTCATCTTTCTAGCAGAAACTGGAAAGTTTTGCCTCCTTATTTTTACTGTGCAAATGGAAAGGTCACATCTCTCCCTTATGCTTAAACAAATCCTACCATCCTTCATGAACTCATTAGTGAAGTTCTGTCTTTGCCTTATAGCTCCAGCCCATACTTATCTCTACTGCTGTGAATTCCTATGGTAGGTACTATCTAGATCATTAAGAGAAAATGCCTTTTTTAAAAAATATAAACTTCTTATTTTGAAAAAATTGTAGATTTATGTTCAGTTGTAGGAAATAATATGGAGAGATCCCTGTAACCTTCACCTAGCTTTCCCCAATGGTAACATCTTGCGTTACTATAGTAGAATAGCACAACCAGAAGGCTGACACTGATACAACTCATCCATCTTATTCAGATTTCACCAGTTGTACACACTGTTGTGTGTGTGTATTTAATTCTATTCAATTTTATCACATTTGCAGATTCATATGATCACACCACAGTCAGGATACAGAACAATTCTATCACCTCGAGAATATCTCCTCTTACCCTCTTGCAACCACACTTGTCTCTCCCTATACCTGTCCCTAACCCCTGACAACCACTAATCTGTTCTCTTTCTCTATAATTTTGTCATTTCAAGAATGACATATAAACGGAAACATAACCTGTTGAATTTGGCTCTTTTTTTTCACTTGGCATAATTCCCCTGAGATTCATTCAAGTTTTTTGTAACTATCAATAGTTTGATATCAATAATTGTTCCTAATTATTGCTGAGCAGTACTCCAGTATTCTATTAAGGATTTACCACAGTTTTTTTCTTTTTTTTCTTTATTAAGATATAATTGACAAAATAGTAATACATTTAAAGTGTACAATGTGATGATTTTCACATTGTGAAAATTCTCACAATCAAGTTAATTAACACATCCATCATCTCACGTATTTACCTTTTGTCTTTTTTTGCAATTTGTTTAATCGTTCACCTGTTGAAGTTCCTTTGGGTTGTTTCACAGTTTTGACTATAACAAATTAAGCTGCTATCAACATTCATGTGAAAGTTTTTGTGCAAACATAAGTTTTCATTTCTCTGGGTTAGATGCCCAAGAACGCAATGCTGGTTCATATGGTAATTGAAAGTTTAGTTTTTATAAGAAATTTCCAAACTGTAATACAGAATGGCGTATAATTTTATATTCCCATCAGTAATGTATGAAAGATTGATTCTCTCTGCACCCTTGCCAGCATTTGTTGTTATCGTGATTTTTTATTTTAACTGTTCTAATAGGTATGTAGTCATATCACATGGTGGTCTTAATTTGCGTTTCTTTCATGGCTGGTGATGTTGAATATTTTTTCATGTGCTTATTTGCCATCTGTATATTCTCTTCAAAGAAATGCTTCTTTATATCTTTTGTATTTTTTTCTAATTGGATTGTTTGTTTTGTTGTTGTTGTTGAGTTTTGAGAGTTCCTTCTATATCCTAAGTACTAGTCCTTTGCCAGACATGTGGTTTGCAAATATTTTCTCCATGCCTGTTGCTCATCTTTTCTCCCTTTTAACAGAGTCTTTCACAGCACAAATACTTTAAAATTTTGATGAAATCCAGTTTATTCATTTGCTCTTTTATGAATTTTGTTAGTAGTGTCAAGACTATGAAGTCTTTGCTTATCCCTAGGCTAGGTCCTGAAGATTTTCTCTTCTGTTTTTTCTACAAATTTTATAGTTTTCTGTTTCACATTTAAGTCCATGATTGATTTTGAGTTATTATTAGCATAAGGTTTGAGGTTTAGGTTGAGATTCATTTTTTGCCTATGAATGTCCAATTACTCTAGCATCATTTGTTGAAGAGTCTATCCTTTTTCCATTGAATTACTTCTGCACTTTTGTCAAAAGTCAGTTGAGCCTAATTGTGTGGGTCTATTTCTGGGTTCTCTATTCTATTCTACTGATCCACGTGTTTATTCCTTTGATTATTGTAGCTATATAGTAAGCCTTAACATCAGATAAAGTGATTCTTCCTACTTTATTATTCTTTTTCAAGATTATTTCAGCTATTGTAGGACTTGTATCTTTCCATATACATTTTAGAAGAAGCTTGTCTATGTCTACAAAATATCTTGCAGAGATTTAGATGGAAATTGCATTAAATCTATAGATCAATTTAGGGAGGATTGACATTACTATGTTAAGTCTACCAACGCACGAACAGTATTTCTCTCCATTTATGTGCGCCTTCTTTGATTCCGTTCATTAGCATTTTGTAATTTTCTCCACGTAGATCCTATACTTGTTTTGCTAGGTTTATACCTAAGCGTTTCATCTTCTTTGAAGAAACTTTAAATGATAATGTGTTTTTAAATTTTGGTTTCTGCACAGTCTTTTTAAGTGTATAGAAATGCAATTGATTTTTGTATGTTGACCTTGTCTCCTGTGATCTTGCTAAACTCACATATCGGTCCTAGGTTTGTTTGTTTGTGGTTTTTTTTGGTATATCCTTGTGGTTTTCTATGTCAACAATTGTGACAATGCCTTTTTCTGAATTTATCTGTTTTTTCATCAACTAAATTATGATGGCCTTTGGGCATTGTGTGTTTTTATGCTACACAAATAGTAGGTCCTTAATATATATTCATGTGTGAGATCTACCATGATTAGCACTGCGATCTAAGAATCTCAGTGATATTTAACAATACCCCACTTTTGTTTTTCTCTTTTTTCCCTTTTCTTTTTCCTGAAAGAGCTAATTCACAATGCATTTATCTACATGCCGAATCCCCTAGTTTTCCTTGGAATGCCACGCACTTAATCTATTTAGAACAGTTCTCATTTATTTACAATTTCAAGAGAACAGTGTCTTAGTACAGATTGAAATCAGGATTTAATTAACATCTTTACCTAGTACTTGGATGCTAAACTTTTTTAACTACCAGAGAAATACCTATATATCTGATTCCATTTAGAGTCTTCAGCAGGTACACAAAGTGCTGGAAACAGGTGGGTTTTTTTTTCTGTGTGACACAGAGAATAATTAAAGTTCTAAAAGCTGTGCATTGGCTCTTTTTCATAGTTCACTTGAAGTTGATTGTCTTTATGCTTAAGGTTTTGTCGAGGACTTTCCTATGGTATTTTTACTACTTGTGTCATGTGTTTGTAGTATATCATGTTTTTTCAAGCATGGGTCATCATTCTGTATAAGAAAACACCCTCTTTTCCAATCTTTACAAGAGATAATTAATACTTGGTAGAATACGGAAATGAAAAGGAGAACAGATGTGAGTGAAGAAACTCTGTGATTTAAAGTTAATAAGCAAAGGAAGTAGGAACAGTCTCTTCAGAATACCTGGGACACCAACTTGGAAATGATTAATAAAACCTAATAATATTATCTCCAACTTTATTGAAGCTTAATATTCTGCAAATGTGTGTGATCAAAAGTTAATACCTAACTTTGTCAAAAGCAAGACTGATGGCACTAGATGATAAAATCTGAAATGACCTTGTGGTTTGCTAAGACCTTGCTAATGGAATAATATAATATGTGAAGAAACAGAGAAATCAGGAAGTTTTGACCCAGAGATCATGCTCCTTAAAATAATCCCCTCCTCCTCCAAATAAAACCAAGAAAGACTGACAATTATTTTCTACCAGACCTTCAAGATGAAGTGTAGGTCAATTCAATTTGATAAATGTATATTGAGTCCCTGGTGTATGCCAGGATCTATAGCACTTACTGACAGTTCTAAGAGGCACTAGACACAGCTCTTCCTATGGGGATATTGAAAAGCATGGCTGTCCGGGCAGATTGCCTGGGAAAATATCTTGAAGTCACGACACTCAAGTTCTAAGCATTTGGAATCTGTAATTTCAAGGATAATCAAGCTGAGAACAACTAAGCTAAACAAAATCAGACATTCCTGAGATCAGCTGACAATAATAAAAGAGGGGAAGTTAAAAAACAATAGCTACTGTAAACCTTATCATTATGAGTATGAATCAGATTCTTATACTTTTGAAATCTTTGTCACAAGCACCATATTAGCACAATATGAACTTGATAAATGCAAACATTTATTAATTTCTTAATTTCTTTACCTACTAAACCAGGTAATTTTCTTTTCAAAGTGGCAAAATGCTATAATTGATATTTTGGATAGGTTTGAATCAGGTGGACCTTGGTATGACTGTTAAAGTTGGTTAAATGTGGGCCCTTAAAGATTTGATAGCTAAGACAACCAGAGCAGAGAATATCCCGTTCCCATGGTTGTCCAGTTGGAGCCTAGTGAAAATGTTCAGTTGAAACAGTTATTCGTTCAATGGACAAGATCTTATGTGTGGTTGAGCATCCATTTCGTATGCAGAAACTAAGACAATTAAGTCATAACTGATGCCTTCAAGAAGTTAAAATTCAGTAGGTGGGATAGAGTGATGTGTGAGGAGTCTGGCTCCACGTTAAAATCCTATGTATGATTTTTCAGGCCTGACAATAGTAAATTACAAAGGCCTTCCATGACAGGCCTCACGGGGGAAGCTGGGCTCCTGACACCAGACTAGGGCACAGCCAGGGTACTGTCATCTCCATCAAGGACTAAGACCCCCTCCTCCCAGTCATGATCATATTTACATTCCTAGCCGTAGTACCTTCATTCCTGGGTCTCTTTATCTGGGGCCTTTGGCAGAGATCTTCTTCAGGGGCCTCTCCCAAGGTCTCCTTACAGGAAAGGAAGGGGAAAACCTGGAAGATTCTTTTCCCCACCATGACTTAGTCCACTCCTAGCCCATCCTGCTTGGCCCCTGCGCTCTACCTCAGAGTCCATGAAACAAAAGTCAGGAAACAGTGAGACCCCCATGTCTGCGCTGCTCCCCTGACCCTCAATCCCTGTACTATTTCATGATGGAAAATGAAACTGGGGGAGTTGGTGCTTCCTCTAGCTTTCGACTCTGACTTCTACTATCACTGAAAGTGATTAAAGGCTTGACTCTTTCACTTTCCGCTTGTTGCTTTAATGGGCTACTCCCATGCCTGACAGCTCAGCTCGCTCGCTCTCTCTCTCAGTTCAGCAGAGCTTCTGACAAATTGAATACAAATGATCACAACAGAACCAGAGAAGTATAAATAAGGGCATGTGAAAGAGCTCTGAGAGTCAAAAGGATAGGGAAGATGGAGAGGCCCAGGAGATTATAATTCAGCATGGGTTCAAAGGGATACACTGGAAACAAAGATTCCCCAGGCCAGAGACGCAGCCTGCACGGAAGTCTAGGGACTCCCACTACAGGAGCCATTGGGAAACTGCAAATAGAAAGCGTGGAATACATCAGGAAGTGGTGGTAAGGATGAGGCTGGCCACGTAGGCAGGGGCATCTGAAGGAATCTGGATTTGATCCTCATGGGGAGCTACTGAAAATAAAAGAAAAATAGATTCGTCAGAGGAAAGTGATGATTGATCTGTTTACATTTGAAATAACAGGATTTATAAAAATAGCATCTCTAGAGGCTACATATTCACTACTGAAAATACTCACCTGTCCTATTATCTCTAAATGAAATTATCTATCCTGGCTTTAGGAAACGTCAGCGAATAAAGTACTTGCCCATTCACTAGCTCTTTTGTCTATTTAGTTTTTTAGCTTGCTGTGTTTGAATCATTTGGCTAATTTATTAAAAATAAAGTGTACTTCATATTGATTTTATTCATCATGATGAATATTAGATGGCCCCAGGTCACCTTTCTGGGCAAGCAGAACATTGTGACAGAACCTCAAAGTCCCACATGTCCTTATCTCCTTGTGGTGGTGTACACCACACACACGGGCTTGTGGAGCAGGAGTTCTATGCCAGCCTCCAATGAGAGTTGTCTGGCATGATGGTTGAGAGCGTGGGCAAAAGGTCAGACTGCCTAGGCTCCCAACCTCACCAGTTACTAGCTGTGTGCCTGTGGACAAGTTATTCCACCTTCTTCGGCCTCAGTTTACCCCTTTGTAAAATGGGGATAATGATAATGCCTACCTCATAGGATTGTTGGGATGATTATGTGAGCTAATAAATATAAATAAAGCATTAGGAATGGTCAAGAAGAGGACATGGGTGACAGAAAGAGAGAATTCAGAGAAACAGACCACTGTTTACGTAGTGGGTAGTGGTGTATAGCACCTTGGTGTTTAGAATGGGCAAAGCAGTGATGAGACCAGAAGTCCAAGCACCTGGGGTGAGAGGGATGGGGAGAAAAGGAGTGAACGTAATTCGGGGAAAGGAGGAAGTGATCTGGACTCCTTTCTTGAAATTTCAGGGTTTCAGGAAAGACAGGGAGATAATTATAGCTTCTGGAAACAGTACTATTCAGAGAAGATTAGGACAGAAGAGGCCAGCTTGTTTGAAGGTGGTGGGAGGGGAACAACCAAACAGAGGAAGGTGTAAGATGTTGGAGAAAGACGATGATTTTTAAATAATGATTTTTAAACCATTTTCAGTTCCTTTGTTACTTTCAAATTTTTTAGTATGTATATTTTCAAATACACGCAAGAGTAGAGACAATCTATTATTTCCTAGGCACTCATCACCCAGCTTTGACAATTACCAGTATTTTCTAAAATTTGTTTGATCTATTCCCCACGTTGGGGAAAATAGTCGCCAAAGTATTTTGAAACAGATTCCAGACCCCGTATGCCATTTCACTCATCATAATTTAGAATGCATCCCTAAACTAATAAAGATCTTTGTTTTCATAACCATAATGCTATTATCAGACCTAAAGAATTACCATCAATTTCTCACTAGCATCTAATACCCAGCCCATATTTAGTTTAAAGCCATATTTAGTTGTCTCCAGATGTCTTTCTACATATAGCTTGTCCAAATCGGCATCAGTATACGGTCTATATATTGCATTTGGTTATTATTTGTCTCTTTCAGTCTCTAACAATCCTTGCCCCACAATCCTTTTCTTCCATGCCATTTATTTGTTGAAAAAACTTTCGCCGTTTATATTATAGAACATCTCACATTCTAGATTTGACTTATTATTTCTTTCTTGTGTCATTAAATTTGTTGAAAGCCAGTACACAAAGGTATAAATTCTGAGATGAAGCATTTTCCTCCCCCTAAGATGGAAGAAAAAGAGAAAATGATTGAGATGAAGAGGAGAAAGCTGTGCATTTCATGTTAAACGGCTTCAATCACTTCAGTAAAATGGAGTGTGAGCTTATTGTTGAGAAAAAGATATGGGGGACTGTGGCTAGGAGTTTGAGGGCAAAAGGTTTGGAATAGAATTTAAGGAATGTGAGTGAGAATTGAAACGAGAAGCATTAAAGGCTCATCAAGGAATAATGAGAACTGAACTGAGGTTAATTAGCATTGCTTGGTGTGCAAACCATTCACTCGTTTTCTTGGCTTTCTTCATTGCTAGTTAGCGGCCTCCAGCTGTAGGGTTTACGCAGGGTTGAACTGTGTCAAGTGGGTACAGTTGAAGAATTGGAAGCAGACTTGTAAGAACTGAGCAAAAGTCTGAAATGGCTGAGCTAGGGAGGATTTTGTGCTAAAGATACTGATGGACTATGAAAAAGAGGAGATAAAGGGCCAGAGGACTCAATAGATGAAACGCAAAGAGAAGAAGTATGGTGGTCAGAAGGAGAGCTCATAGTCAGTGGAATATCTTCAAATGCTTATGAGGTTGATGGGTGACTGAGGCTATGAATAATTGACGCAAAATTAGAAGGAAAGAGTGTGGGGCAGTCCCAGGCCTGGCTCCCACTCCCACTTTGCTACTCCTTTGCTGTGTGACCTCAGGTAAATTGTTTAATCTGTCTGAGCTTCAGTTATCCCTATTATAAATTGGGACTAAAAATCCATACCACATAAGGTTGTGAAACAATGACTGAGATATTGTATGTAAAGCATTCATGGCTGTGACTTAATGGGCACTCACGAAATATCTATTGATAGAATTGAGGATGTCAGGAATGATGAGGTCAGTGTGTCTTGCATCCTAAAGAGTTAAGCTTGTGTTTAAGGATTGTTGTCCATTAAAGGTCATTAGTACTTTTGGAGAGGAAGACAATACATAGAAAAAAATAATTCATAACTCTAAATAATAATCATCAGTGTCAAACCAGGCAATTCGAAATATAATATAGCTAAAAAAAAGACTGTTGTTTTTACGCGTATCCTTAAACATACATACAGTGTGCCCATCCGCACTGTATTCATGCCTACAAACCCTCCACACTTTACTATGTTCCAGACAGATGATCACTGTTTTGTAATCTCCTCTGATTTATAACCATGCAATCAATAATTAGGTATTCTGGCTGGGTGAACCAGAAATTCACGAATCTAATCAAAGCTGTTTTTGAGTAAAACATTGAACCAAGCCTGTTCTTATGAAAGATTCTACTCGCATAGCTTTCAGTATTCACAGTCTAGCAGAGAAATTCAGAAGCGCCTCATGGCAGTAAAATTTCATTGAATATCCAGTCTATGTGGGAAGCCAGAAGGAGTGCTATGATTTAAACAGTCGCCTCTGATTAAGGTAAACGATGAACAGAACAACTCACAGAAAAGCTCATTTCTGGCTGATGCCTAGTTCTTAGGAAAGGGTTAACAGGGAATGGTGAGATGAATCCAACAGTTTCCAGCTCAAGCATTTTTTGAAACATTGAAAGACTGATCTGCAAGTTTATGAATACAAATGTACCAGATAGTCATCTCATAAGCTTCACAAATGGCCTTGGCTGACACTAAGTGGGTGGGAAATGAATGAGAGAAAATGAGAAGGGTGCTGCTTTGTTTGTGTGGTACACAGTATTATCCTGATGAAAAATGCTGGCAAGGTTCCACGTTTCGAGATACTTGCAAGAATCTCCTGTTTGTCTTTTATCTTTAGGTGTTACCATGGCTACCAATGGAAAGAAATGAAAACCGAAAGGTGGAAGGAGGTAGACAGATTAGGGAGTGGAAGACATGGAGAAAACAATCTCAACAGCCAAGCATCTGGGAAGATTTATTGTTGAAGACCTCAATTGCCTATCTTGCTGCATATATTGTATATTCAAACATCCACTCTGCAGCCAATTATCTTTTTGAATAAAGCTTCATAAAGGACTATACTGGAGATCAGTTGACCTGTTCTTGTGCAACTTCCCTTATATTTCTTATCAGGGAGGGTAAGTAAGCGAGGAAACTTACCTTCAAAACTCAGCTCTGCACTTCTCAGCTCTTTGGCTTTGGCCAAGTTGTTTAACTTCTTGGAGTTCCAGTTTACCCATCTGTAAAATGGACGTAGCACGCTCGCCTCTTTAGGTTGTGAGAGGATCACATATTTGAAAGTACTCAGCACAGTACTATGCCTAGTAATGCCCACTTTAGGTCAGTTTTTATTCTATTCTGGAGGGGAACAGAACTTACCACCTCAAAATATATCTCTTTGGCATTAAGATTATTTTGAACTGGCTATTTTTAAGAAACAGCAGACACAGGAGAGGATCTGAAAACTGAGTAGAAGTTACCCTTATAGAAGAGACATTTGCATTTATAAGGGAAATCTCCATTTGGAAGGACGTCCCCCTCTCTGTACCAGGACTAAATCTCTAGAAACGTTTATCAATGGAGAAGGCAACGAACTAAATCTGCATACCACCCTTACCCTCATTTACTGTGCTCTTCCTGATAGCCTCCCATAACTGTCTCCCCACCTCCCAACATCTTTGGTCTTCAGCTGGAGATGGTATTTAAGGTGATGGCTAGGGCCATCTCAGAGAGTTACTCAGTTTTCCTGGGGCTCTCCCATGTATGCAAAAGGTATACATGTTATATATTAAACTTCTGTTTGTTTTCCTCCTGTCAATCTGTCTTTTATTACAGGAGGATCTCAGCCAAGAAACTAGAAGGGTAGAGGGAAAATTATCTTTCCTTCCCTACAATTCCTAGTAGTAGGAATTGTAGTTTGTGAGTTGGTGACAAGACAGTCCACTCGTCTGTTTTCCCAGTCATCCTTCAGGGTAGTGCACGTGGGGAATCTGTTTCCTTAAACAAATGTATAGTGGTTAATAAATGCTCATGAGCAAACAAACTAAACCCCTGGCTTCTCCATGGGAGACTCTTGCCCCTCTGGTCAGGCCTAATTCAGGAAAAAGGCATAGTCTATCACTGCTGGCTGTAACAGCCATACCTTATCTTCGGACTTTTAAAACGTTGGGTATAAATAGTGGTTTCATAAAAGGAGATATCTTTCCTTGGAACATCTTTCCTATTACAATGCTCTATCTTCATTTCTTATTGAAAGGAAATTGACAGTGGTATTTAGCATAGTTTTCCTTTGGCTGGGTCTGTCAAATGGTTAGTTAATTTCATTAGTGACTTAAATGTATTAAGAGAATTATTTATATTTAAAATTATTGAAAAGATACTTATAGTTACTTTTATCTGAGGTTTTTAAAAGAGGGAGAAAATGTGGAGAAACTGGCATCTGAGGTAGAGGATGCATTGCCTCAGGGTCTTTGCACCTGTTGTTCCCTCTGCTGGGAACACTTTTCCCTTAAGTCTTTGCTAGGTGAGGTCCTATTTTATCATTTTAGACCCAGCATGGAAGTTGCCCCTTCAGAAAGGTCTTTCCTAACTACTTTATCTCAATTAACTCTCACTTCACATTTTATTTTCTTCATAACATTTATATCTATCAAAATAATTGTATTTGTTTACTTGGTTATTGCTTTTCTACTAAACTATAATGTAAGCTTTATGAACACAAGAACCTTGTCTATCTCATTTTCTGCAGCTTTTCCAATGCTTAGAATATACCAAACTGATGGTGGATGATCAATAACTATTTTCCAATTAATGGAATAAAGAGAAGAAATAGGAGGTTGTGCCCTTGAAAGGTCACTTCTGATCTCACAGGCTTTACAATGGTGATTCCATCGCAGAGAAGTGACTTCAAGCACTGGCTTGAATTCTGCCTTGACATGGCTTTGAACTTTTGAACCTCAGTTTCCCTATCTGAGGATGATGATAGCCACTTTGCAAGGTGGTTTCCAGGCTGGAGATAGCATATATAAGGTGTTTAGCACAGGGCTAATATCAGCTGTTACTACTAAATGTTTATTCCTTATTTCTTCTAGGACACAAACTAGTTAGACAAAGATGGCATTGTCTGTGAATTTTTATCTCCAGGGTTGTAAGTGATTGATGTGTTTATCATTCTGATACCGTTTTTTTGAGAAATTTATTTGAAAATATCCCTTGACATGGAGGCTAGAAGTTGGTGATAGAATGTCGGAGCACTGTACTCAAGACATTTCTTCCCTATTCCTTTTATCTAAACCAGGTTTGAGCGTTCCAGAAGACTTGAAAAAGCTGTGTTTTTCTCATACAAAAGCTCTCATTGAGTCAGACATAAATTTCATAACTGGAGACATCTGCCCTGAACGCATACCCTATATATGGACACTAGAAATGATCCCTCATAGAACTGGTAGCAGTCATGGCTCTAGAATTTCATATTTCAGAGGAGTTTAGAACAATAATATGGTTGAAATGCAGGGTGAAGGAATTTGTTTGAAGTTCTGTTTACATAAGAAGTACATCATTTTTGTACTAAGATCTTCTTTATGTAGGATGACTGAGGGTGACAAGTGGAGAGTTGACAGATATTACGACGGTGGACTAAAGCCACCTGCTAAGCAACTCTTCATCTCTACTCTTGGGAAAAGTCAGATCAACTTACTTTACCCATTAAGGGAGCACATATTCTCAATATACAAACAGAATAAAATATACTTGATATACTTGATATTGAGTTCTGCACAATGCAGCTTAAGTGCTAAAGACAACAAGCATATAAAATGCTCCTAACAAAAGGATAAATGGAACATTGGAATGCAGAACAACTGAGTTATTTTCTTACTTAGTGATAAATAAATGGAAAGCAATAAAATATGTTGGAGAAAATCAGGAAGACATTTGGTTTAAAACTAATTTAGCCTGACCTTCTTTTTCCAAAAGCGCCTGATGTGGCATATTGAGCATGCATTGTACATCTGCTTTAAGTATTTGCTGTCTCCAAAAGACGAGAATGATGCCCTTAAAAATAGGGATGTAACTCCCCCCGCCCCCATATTGGCATTTCTTTAGGAATAAACATGTCTTCCTGGAAACTAAGGATTACTTACCAACCTGCTGTGCTCATCTTGTGACCACTGACTTGCTGACCACCAACCTGCTGTGCTGGCTAAGCATCTTGTGACAGCAGTAAAACAGGCATTCCTGTCATATGTGATGTATGCTCTTTGTTCCAAGATGGTATCTAACCACTCTGTACATCCTACTCTTTTGGTGCCGCTCCTTCCTTGGAGACATTATTGCATTAAGATTAGACGATTTTTACAATCTAGCCTGAGGAACAGGGCATACCTCAAAGGTCTAACATTTCTTTATACTGATTTTGAAGATATCATTTGAATGATCGTATTATTCAGCTTAACATATTGTTAAGCTGGGAAAAAGTGGAACTTTAAGAGTCTAAAATATATGTATATGTAAATATCTTCTTAATTTTAACTTTACTTTTTAAAATCAGTGAAGGGAAACGATGTTAGCTGGAGCATACCAGGTAAATCAGAATAATGCTTCCATTGACAATAATTAGAAAAACTGGGTAATATGTTAAAAAATATTTCTAAAAAGGCACTGGATGATTAACAGAGAAATGAAGAGATATCAAGGCAATATCTTGGAGAAGACAGAAATTTAGAGCAATGAGTCTAACGTTTGAGGCTCTTCTTAGTCTTGGGATATTTGTTAATCCAGAAGAGTCAACTGAAAGTCTGAGAAACACTTTTTTATAGTTTCATGGGGCAAGAAAACATAAGTTGTAGTTAAGAGCTTATAAAGATCACTCTGGTAAACTCCCTATTGTTTGGAATGGGAGCCTGATAGATCTGCCTCTAGGATTTAGGAAAAATCAGAGGTCAAACAGCCTTTGCATGGGCTACAGCCCAACTTAGAGTCATCTAGGTGGTCCAAGAAAAATTAGTCTCTAAAATTGGATAAAGGTGATCCCAGCTTGGTAACACCCCTAGGAATCTGGTAAGAAGAAATTAGAAACTTCTTTAGGAGGAACTTTATATCATCCTAATTATCCAAGGCAAAATTATTTCTACAGGTAAATTTAAAATCACAATGACCAGCACTCAATAAAAAATAAATAGCTACACAAGGAGATAAGACAACTTAATTCAGCAGAAACAATGGACTATAGAAACATACCCAGAGGTTTTGCAGATATCTGCATTATCAGATTCAAATTTCAGACAGCTACAGATCAGACTTGTGAGATTGAATTAAAGCAGCTCTTAGACAGATATATTTAGCTTAAATAAACATACTAAAGAAGATAAATTACTTAAAATTAGTGAGCAAGCATCTCTTTCAAAAAGTTGGAAAATAGAGAAAAATAAACCCAAGGAAAGTTGAGGGAAGGAAATAAAATTGTAACAGTAGAAATTAATAAAATAAGGGCCATACAATAGAGAAGATCAACAAAGTCAAAAGCCAGTTCTTTGATGGGACTAATAAGATCGATAAACTCCCAGTGAGACTGAGTTAAAAAACACAAGAGAGAAGCCAAAAAGTAGAAATAACAAAGGGAACATTAATACAAATCTTGCAGATATGATAATGTAAGGATATGATGAATACAACATTATTTGTGCCAATAAGTTCAAAGATCTAGATGAGATAGACAGATACGGAATTCCAACTTTATAAAACTGATGCAAGAGGATATAGAAAATCTGAATAGTCTTCCAGCTATTAAAGATATTAAGTCTATAATTAAAAATGTTCCTAAAAGAAATATTCTAGGTACTTATGACTTTAAAGGTGAATCTATCAAACATTGACAGAAAATCTTCCAGAAAAAAAGAAAAAGAGAAGCACTGTCCAACTCTGTTAGTGAAACTAGCATAACTTTAACACTAAGACCAAGGGCATTATAAGAAAGAAAAAATTACTAGAAAATTTGGATCACAAATATAGATGGAAATATCCTGATAAACACAGAGAATATGTGTTTAGACAAATCTGAAATAAATATATAGAAAGGATAATATATAAAATAATATAAAATGATAGGTTAAGCTTGTTTTATTTCAAGAATGCATTTCATTTAGTATTATTAACTCAATCAATGTAACTCATCACATTAATAAAATAAAACACATACTGTCCATTAAATATGTGCAGAAAAGCTTATGATTAAATCACACATCCATTCATGATAAGTCTCTTAGCAACGTAGGAATCAAGGAACCTCTTAATCTGATGAAGCATGCCTAAAAAGGCCTACAGGAAACACCATGATGGCAACTGTCAAAAATATTCCTTTGGATATTGAGCATAAAAAAAGATACCAGCTAGCACCACCTCCTTCAACATTTTACTGGAAAACATAGCCAATGCAATAAATCAAGAAAAAGAAACAAAAGTTCTAAGGATCAGAAAAGAAGAAATAAAACTGTCATTATTTGTGAAGGGTATGATTGTGAATAGAAAATACTAAACACTGTACAGGTAAAAGATTTGAATTAATAATTAATTTAGCAAGATTTTTGGTTGCAAGAACAATAAAAATTAATTGCATTCCTATATTGCAAGGACATCAAATAGTACATGAAATTTTAAAAATAGCATTGTCCTGTGTAGGTTGGAAGTCAGAGGGTTTGGGGATCTCATCTCTATAAATTACTCTAGGTTGCAGGCATCTTCCATCATAGGGTTCTGCCACCTTCTAGGGCTTGTCTTTCTCTCCGTGCAGCTGACAGATGGGGAAAGAGAGAGTGTAAGGTTATGAGTGGGAGGTCTTTATAGACCAGGCCTGGAATTGACCATATCCCCTGGACTAAAGAACACACTGACAGCTAACTAAATGGGAGGCTGGCAAATTTTGCCTAGTTCTTTGGCCAGGAGGGAAAGGAATTGGATTTTGATCTATACACAGCAGTTTTTACTGTAACTTCTGTTATAATTTCATTATTTGATAGATTACCTGTGGATATGAGGGAGAAAAAACTGTTGTCCCCATAAACTTAGAAGAAATAGAAACTTTACCCTAGCTGACCGCCCTCTGCATCAATTCTTCCATAAGAGTCTGATTCCAATTCTAACAATAGCTGAGTTTTCAAAGGAGGTGAATGAATTTGTGGGCTAAGTTGCCTATTTCAGAAAGAAATGAAAGCTACTCCTGTATAACTGTGCTGTGTATAGATTTTATTTGTTGGACATTAATTCCACAGTGGCAAAAACAGATGAATGTGTTGCTTCTTTGTTTCGTTTTTTTTAATGGATTGAGAAGCCACATTTGCAGAGTGAAGCCATATGCTATCTATTCTTGCCTATACTACTGAATGAATTATCTTGTGATGGTGTTTCCTGAGCTAATGAGGCAAACATTTTCTTGGATTCAGCTGGAGCAGAGATCCTCATTATTGTCGCTACAGGGACAGGGAAAGCAGTGGGGATAACATCAAAATTTGATGAAGCAACCATCATGCTTATGGAGATAAGTTTTTTGAGAATGACCATATTGAACAGTGTGAATGTAGAATTGTCACTTTGTGGTAGTAACTAGAAAAATTCACGAGCAATTAAAAAAGCCTTATTAGAATGGGAGAGAGAGATTAAAATGGTAACCAAATGAAAGAGTGTCCAGATAAAGCTTTGGAAGTAAAAGGTTATTTGTTTAATAGGACATTAGAGATTTTGGACCTATTATTTAATCCCTGGGTGTAGTTTATTTTTTCATATTTGAAATGAAGGTGTTGAAATGGAAAATCCACGTGATCCTTTTTAGTTTTAACATTGTATGATTCTAGGTCAATGTTCCAGTTAATAAAGTGACTGGAAGAACAAAAATGATGTGGGATGTCAGTGTTCCTTATGAATAAGCTGGTTTGTTAAGGCTATATGATTGACGGATGGTAACTTACCATGCCTGCAAATCCGCTATTTGGAAGTGAATTAGATTGTGGCAGTTTTATGTGCTGGCATAGAGGTCAGAGCTCAGGGCCACCAAACAGCTGGACAATATCCTAGAGAGAGGAAAAAGTCTCACTGAGGAGAGAACTACGGAGAAGGAGCCCAAAAGTCTGTGTACGACCTCCCCTTAAGTTGTTGAGCAACTTCTAAGCTATACATATACAGGGTGAGTCTGAAAGACATCCAGCAGAAAACAGCAGCTGGAAGTCAAAAGAGCTGAGTAGCGATTTCAGTAATAATTAAGTACTGGGAAGAAATAGATTCAAGCTTATGTCCCCCAGGATAAACACCTTGGTAAATCCTCTGGGCTTAATATTGGGACCACAGAGGCTCTAGGAGTAATGGCCACACTCCAAAGGTAAAGTGTATGTTTTGGGAGTGAGTGTTTCACTCCAATAGTAAAGGGAAACTAAAGCAGCCCAGCCTTGATAAAACATAAAAAAAAGTCTTGGCAGGATAAAGTGATCTGCTGGTATGCTACCTGCCTGTAAAACAGAATAAAACTACAACAGCTAAAACAAAACAACAGTAAACAAGTGAATGAACAAAAACTCAACACACAAACACAAAAGCTTAATCTGTTTCAGAGAAATATATAATATTATCCTATCCAGGTCCAGCACAATATTTTATCTATAATGTCAAGCAGCTGATACAAATTTATGAGGCATGCTAGAGCAGCAGGAGAAAAAAAACCAAGAAGTGAAAAACAGATAACAGAATAGACCCACGGGTGGTAAAGTTATTGGAGGTATCAGATATGGTTAAAATAGCCACGAAAAATATGTCTAAGAATGTAGAGAAGATGGAAAAAATAGATAAAAATATGGAGAATTTCAAGAGACAATTGAAATCCATAAAAAGGATCAAATGAATATTCTAGAAATGAAAAATACGACATTTGCAACTAAGAATTCATCTGATGGCTAGAACAACAGGCTGGAAACAGCAGAAGATAAGTTTAATGAACCCAACCTAAATGTACTTGTCTTCCCCCTTGTCCCCACACCAGCCTGTTTTCATAATAAACTTTATTGTGATAAAAAAAATTCTGTCTAAACCCTAGTAGATATTTCTTTGTAGAAGTTCATAAGCTAGTTCTAAAATATTTATGGAAATAGCAAAAGCCACAGATAACCAAGACAATATTGGAAGACACCTCTGTTAGACAGCAAAACTTACTTTGCGAGGGTAAGGCTACAGTAATTGTTATTGAATGGTGTTGGTATAAAGAGATAGACACACATAATGAACACTTGATTTATTGTAAAAACAACACTTCAGAGGAGTGGGTAGAGGATGCTCTCTCTAATGGATGGTGCTGGGCCAATTTGAAATTCCCTTGGAGAAAAATGAAACTTGATCCTCACTGACATCATAGCAAAATTTAATACTACTTGGAAGGCATATCTTAATGTGAAATATAAAATAAGAAAGCATTTCTAAGAAAATCTAGGAGATTATCACTTTGAGATAAAGATTTCTTAAACAGGACAAAAAATTATTAGAGAGAAAGATACATCAAAATTAAGAGCTTCTGTTCACCAAAGACACCATTAAGGGAGTAAAGGGCAAGTCATAGACTGGGAGAAGATATTTATGATACAGACAGCTCCAGAAGGCTTATATCAGAATACGTAAAGAACTACAAATCCATAAGAAAAGGTAACCTAAGGAAGAAAATTGTTTCAAGAATTGAACCAAAGCTTTACAAGAGACTGTCCTAAGGGTGAGCAAACATTTGTGCTCAAACACATTTTTTTCATCGGGGAAACACAAGTTAAAGCCATGATGAAATACTATATGTATTCATCAGAATGGTTAAAATTTACAACTGAAACCTCCAAATATTGACAAGAATATGGAGTAATTGGAAGGCTCATCACTGCATATGGGAGAATAAATTGGTAAAATCACTTTGGATGAATCTTTGGTACTATTCATGTTGGATATAAACATGTCCTACGACCCAGAAATTTCACTGCTAGGCTGGCTTAGGATAATGGCAGTGTATTAATACATAGACACTGACATATAAGATTGGAAAGAAAACTACAAGTATGGGGATAATCCCCATCATCATAAGCAACACCTGAAACCACTCTGCATGCAGATCTTCAGTTGGTGTATACCTATGCCAGAGATAAGCCTCATACTTCAGTTTGGGCAGCCAAAGACCCGCTCAATTGATTACCTGATTAGTCGATTGTTCCTGACATGTTTCCCAAGGAATCAGTTATTTTTCCAAACTCCATTTTGCTTGGTGACTACATAAAGATGATTTTACTCTCTAGAAATATTCTAGCTCATGAATTTATGTTGATTTTTCAGTCTCTAAATTTGAACTGTTTTATTTGTCATTTGGGGGCATAGACAGAGATTAATTGCAGATCATATATTTTGCTGTAGGGTAGAAATCCTTACGGGAACAGACAAAAATTGGTATTTTGGATCCCTTGTGGTGAGTAACTACATTAGACTTTTAATAATTCATTTTGAATACTTAAAAAGGCTAAGTAGCTATGTGAAAGTCTGGGCCACACTTTGATGTGGGTGAGCATGCGAAGGTCCTCTGATCACACAAGAAGAAGAATGGTAAGGATGCACAGTGAGCAGACACAGAGGTTGTTAGACATTGCTATAAAAATTTAATTGGTTTCACCCTGGGCGTAATTAAATATATAATGTAAAGTTTTCTGTATATATAGATTTATGAGAAAATAATTGGACCATAGTTTGTATTTTTAGTCCTGTGTCCCTTTTTACCCCTTTCTATCCCTGACATTCTCTAAGTTTCTTTGAGGCTCTGTGACAAATAAATAGGAACAGCTAATTGTTGAGAACTAGGTCCAATGAAAGCACGTTGATGTATTGAGGTGAATTTTAATAGTAGGACCTAGGGCCAGGTGGCACTCAAGAGTTGGAAAGATTGTCAGCTATTACAATTGTCTGATAAAGGCAAATTAAGGAGTTTCAGAAGTTTAGAGAAGGGAAGCTTGTCTAGAGAAGGGCAAAAAAGATTAGCCATTTTAATAGTCGAGTACCTCAAACAAACACTGTGGAAAGAACATGGCAATCAGTGGCAGAGAAGGAGATAAATTATAAAATGTAAGCCTGAGTGTAGTTCACAGTCCTATCATGGATCTTAATCCAAAAGTCTGAGAAAGAAGTAACCTATACCTAATATCATCTTTATGATCTCTGAATTCTTGGGTTAGATGTTTACCTCCAGAAGTCATTTGCTGCTGTTGACCTTTTAGTGAGCTGCAGTGTTAGTATGCTTATATTTCTGGTTGCAGAATTCTTCTCACGGTTAAACAGGAAAATGTGATCCCATAAGTGTCTACCGTGGAATTCAAGAGCAGTGTTTGTGTTTACAAATACTCAATATGATCTTTTCCTAAAGGATGCTAAGTCTGAGGCTGGCTCCGTGGCCGAGTGGTTGGGTTCGCGCACTCCGCTGTGGCGGCCCAGGGTTCAGATCCTGGGCACGGACATGGCACCGCTCATCAGGCCACGTTGAGGCGGCGTCCCACATCCCACAACTAGAAGGACATGCAACTAAGATATACGGCTGTGTACAGGGGGGGTTGGGGAGATAAACAGAAAAAAAAAAAAAAAGATTGGCAACAGTTGTTAGCTCAGGTGCCAATCTTTAAAAAAACAAACAAAAAAAAAGGATGCTAAGTCTGCCCCTTTTTGGTATCTTTCCAATAAATCCAGTCTCCTGGATGGATTTCATGTAGGTATGTATCTAGTGTGTCTTTTTTGGAAATGTAACTTGTACTTGCCAAGCATACGTCTGTGTATATGACATTAATTTTAACAAAGTGTGATATAATCATAATGTGACAATGTAGAGTCTGTCAGCGAGGGAGCATATCCAAGACTCATAGGTCTTCTTGCAACCAATTTAGGAGAACTCATATGAGAGTTTACAGGATTTTTAAATGCAGATTGTATATCATTAGGACTATGTGTAGAATTTAGGTTAAGTAGGTTAAATTTATCTGAAAACCTGGATTGTTTTCATTTAAAATACCGTTACTTTATTCTTTCCTCTTAAGCTTTGGGGATGTTATTCTGTTTTAGTATACTGTTCGTAACTACTTAAGTATTTTAGTTATAAAGTGGATTTCTCTATCACCAGTGAGTACAGAAGGCTTTCCCAGGTGAGGAAAACATAATTCATAATCATTTTGTAACAGTTAGAATGTTAGCCGATCTCACTAGACTTTTTTAAGCTATTGCTATAACACATTTAAAGTTTTGTGATTTGGGAAAGTGAATGAAATCAATTTGCAAATGTTCAAATAGTCAAAGTGAATGAAATCAATTTGCAAATGTTCGAATAGTCCTAGAGGTCAGGGTTCTGATGCTTGTCCTATCTTTATAGTTTTTCTAGGGTTATAATACTAATAAATAAGGAAAGATTTGGTCACTGATTGAACCTCTCTAGTAATATTTTGTGACTACCATTTTTAGTGAATATATGTCTCTTCTTATGGCTTCTTGCTGGCACCCAGGCTGTGTGGGAGGGATAGAAGGATCATCTGCAAATAGAGATAGTTGTATTTCTTTATTTTCACTTTTATATGCCTCTAATTGAGATCTCCTTTATAACTGTGTTGACTAGTACCTCTAGCACACTGTTAAATAGTAATGGAGGTAGTAAAATCACTTCCTGTGTTCCTGATCTTAGTGGAAATATCTTTTGTGTTTCCCTATTATGTAAGGTGCTGGCTTTAGGACTGGGGTATCCATATCTCTATTACGTATATATATATCATCTTGACATAGATCTACATCTATATCTAAACATCTACATCTATAGACCTACCTACATATTTATATCTTAATCTATATCTATCAATTCCTATTTTGTTGAGTATTTTTTAAATTAGGAATTAGTATTGAACTTCATCAAAGGGTTTTTCAGCATTTATGCAGGTTAATGTCATTTTTATTCTTAAATCTGTCAATATGGTGATGTATATTAGATTTCCTAAAAATAAGCCAACTTTATATTTCTGAAAAATTCTTATTTAGTCATGGTGTACTACTCTTTTAAGGTGGTATTGGGAGATTTGTCCAAAATGGTGATATAGAAGGCTCCCGAACTCCCTTCCTCCTATGGACACACTGAAAGGACAACTACACATGGAGGAACTCCCTGTGAAAGAAATCTAGAAACTAGCTGAGTGACTCCTACACATCGGGTGAATGAGAAAATACTCACATTGAAAAGGGTAGGAAAGGTTGAGACAGGCTTTTACCATAATTCTCAGCCCCAGCTTAGTGCCATACACTATTTGGGAGGGAACTTCTAACTCCCAACTTCTTCCTGAGAAGCAAAGGGTTTGGATCCTAATTCTAGTGCCCCAGCTTTTAAGACTCTAACCTGAGGGACCAGCCCACAAAACACCTAGCTCTGTAAGTCAAAGAGACTTGCATCCATGTGACCCACAAGGCTATAGCAAATAAAGAAACAGTTTTTAATGGGCTCTAGAGGACTCACAGAGGCTATCCCCCCAGGACTCAGCAGGAGCAGACAAAAAAAAGCCACCTCCCAGTCTTTTCCTAAAAAAGGTCTATTTTCACGCATTAAAACCTGCTGCCTAAGGATCAGGCTTCTAATTTAGCAAACATAGGGGCTGACTACCATCCTACCCAGAGACTGAGAAGACCAGCAGCTGCATCTTCTACCTGTTCCCCTAGCTCATTCCAAATTGCCGGTATCTCCCAGGAAGAAGTTTGTACATCTGTCTGTGCTTCCCATTTAGTGACTGCCACCCAAAGGATGGATCTCAGGATCACCTGGCTCTGATAGCCAGTGGGGCTTGCATTCACAGTTCCCAAAGGACTGTAGCAAACAAAGAAACAGTTCTCAGCTGGCTATCCACCCTCATCCCCACCCCCAGGCTCAGCACAGAGCAAACAGACAAAATATTCCCATAATTCAGTCTTACCCTAAAAGGGGTCAATTTGCATACTTTAAAAGCCACTGCTTGTGGGTCAATCTTCTAATTTAGCACACATCTAAGGTCTGACTGAGATTCTCCCTGAAGACCAGGGAAGCCTGTGGATACCTCCCTTCCTTGTCCCTCTATCCCACTCCAAGTTGCCAGCATCTCTCTTGAAGGAGGTAGCACACAAGTCTAGCACCCCAGCCTTTGTGGCTGCCACCCAAAGATGGCCCCTGCATCTCTTGGCTCTGATAACCAACGGGGCTTACATTCATGAGTCCCACAGGACTGTAGCAAACAAAAAAGTACTTCCTAAAGGGAGCAGAAGTACCCCTCTGTGGTTAAATCCCTAGGCCAAATGCTGAGGAAGTAGGCAAAAACACCCATCTCCCAGGTTCTCCCTGGAAGGGACCTAACAATATACTTTCTCAGCTGATGTCTGAGGGTCTGGCTTGCAATCTAGGTGCTGACTGCAATCCTCTTCTTTGGGACATTGATGGATATTGGCACACCATGAACTACTGGGAGGTACCAAAAACAAAGAAGATAGCTAGGACAATCACAAAGGTTTGAGAGACAACTAGGAGCATGGTCTGGGCTGATTTATGAGGTTCATCTAGTACATGAGACCACTCAGACAACACTTGGAAAAGTGGCTGTTTAATGTGCAGAAACCAACATAGAGTCAAGGAAAATGAAGAAACAAGGAAATATGTTCCAAACAAGCAACAAGATAAAATTTTAATTTTAGCATGTGTGCTGCTAAAGTGAACACAAGATAAAACTCCAGAAACATACACTAATGAAATGAAGATAAGTGACTACTTGATAGAGAGTTCAAAATAAGGTTATAAAGCTGCTCACTGAGGTCAGGAGAACAATGCATGAACAAAGTGAGAATTTCAACAAAGAGATGGAAAATATAAAGCCAAACAGAAGTCACAGAGCTGAAGAATGCAATAACTGGATTTTGAAAAATTCAATCGAGTGGTTCAACAAGAAACTAGATCATGTGGAAGAAAGGATCAGCAAACTTGAAGAAAAGGTAGTGGAATTCATCCAATCAGAGGGACAAAAAGAATAAAAAAGAGTGAAGATAGGTTAAAGAAATTATGGGACACCATGAAGCAAACCAGTATACACATTATAGAGGTTCTAGAAGGAGAAGAGACAGACAAAGGGATAGAAAACTCATTCAAAGAAATAATGGCTGAAAACTTTCCTAACCTGGGGAAAGAAACAGACATTCAGGTCCAGAAAGCCAAGAGTGTTCCAAACTAGACTAATCCAAAGAGAGACCCACACCGAGACAAGCACAGCTTGATGAGCAGTGTGTAGGTTCACACCCGGGATCTGAACCTGTGAATCGCAGGCCACTGAAGTGGAGTGTGCAAACTTAACCACTAAACCACTGGGCTGGCCCAAGAGAAGAGCAATTTGTTGCTTACAAGGAAACCTCCACAAGACTATCAGCAGAAACTTTACAGGTTAGAAGGGAGTGGAACAATATATTTGAAGTGCTGAAAGAAAAAAACCCTGCCAACCAAGAATGCTCAACCTGGCAAAGTTATTATTCATAATTGAAGGAGCAATAGAGAGTTTTCCAGACAACTGAAAACTGAGAGTTTATCACCTCTAGATTGGCTTTACAAGAAATGTTAAAAGGAATTCTTTAAGTTGAAATGAAAAGACACTAATTAGTAACAGGAAAGAATACTAAGGTATAAAACGCACTGGTAAAAGTAAATATATAGTTTAAAAACGGACAGAGGATCTGAAAAGGCATTTTTCCCAAGAAGAGGTACAGATGGCCAACAGGTACATGAGAAGGTGCTCAACACCACCAATCATCAGGGAAATAGAAACCAAAACCACAAAGAGATATCACTTCATACCTGTTAGAATGATTATTATCAAAAAGAAAAACAACTATTGGCGAGGATGTGGAGAAAAGGGAACCATTGTGCACTGTTGGTGGGAATGCAAATTAGTGCAGCCACTATGGAAGGCAGCATGGAGGATCCTCAAAAAATAAAAAATAGAATTACCGGGGCTGGCCCCGTGGCCGAGTGGTTAAGTTCGTGCGCTCTGCTGCAGGCGGCCCAGTGTTTCGTTGGTTCGAATCCTGGGTGCGGACATGGCACTGCTCGTCGGACCATGCTGAGGCAGCGTCCCACACGCCACAACTAGAAGAACCCACAACGAAGAATACACAACTATGTACTGGGGGGCTTTGGGGAGAAAAAGGAAAAAATAAAATCTTAAAAAAAAAAAATAGAATTACCATATGATCCAGCAAGTTTACTTCTGGAATCCAAAGGAAATGAAAATACTAACTTGAAAAGATATCTGCACCTCCATGTTCATAGCAGCATTATTTGCAATAGCCAAGACATAGAGACAACCTAAGTGTCACTGATGGATCAATGGCTAAAGAAGTATGGTATATACATACTTACAAACATACGTACATATATATGTATATATATATATATACGCACGAATGGAATATTATTCAGTCATAAAACATTGGCAAAGCTTACCATTTGCAACAACATGAATGGACTTTGAAGGCATTATGTTAAGTGAAATAAGTCAGACAAAGACAAATACTGTATGATCTTACTTGTATGTGGAATCTATAAAACAAAAAGACCCACCAAACTTATAGTCAGAAGAAATTGGATTTGTGTTTACCAGAAGCAGTGGGTAGGGGATGGGGAATTGGAGGAAGGTGGTCAAAAGCGCAAACTTCCAGTTATAGGATAAATGAGTACTAGGAATGTAACGTACAACATGATGACTTAGTTAACACTGCTGTATGATATAAGAAAGTTGTTAATAGAGTAGATACAAAGACATGTCTTCACAAGAATTTTTTATTCTTTTCTTTTTATTGTATGTATTATGAGATGATGGATGTTAACTAAACCTATTTTGTTAATCATTTCACAATATATGTAAATCAAATCATCATGCTATTGTAGGGGAGGAAGACATTTCCTCTACCCTCTCTGGGTTCTTCTGGGTGGAGAACAAATTAAATTCACATGAGACAGAATAACAGGAGAAAATTAAACAAAGCTTTATAACATGTGTACATGGGAGAGGCTCAGGCAAGCTGAGCAACTTGCCAAAATGGCTGAAGCCACCACCTTAAATATCATCTTCAGCTAAAGACAAAGGAGGATGTTGGTGGTGGGGGGAGTCAGTTACAGGAGGCTACAAGACAAGCACAGTAAACAGGAATAAGATTATTATGCAGATTTAAGTCCTTGCCTTCTGCATTGATAAAAGTTTCTAGAGATAAAGTCATCTCTCCTTCCTGGTACAGAGAGGGAGGCACCTTTGCAGATGGAGAGTTCCCTTACAATGTAAATGTTTCTTAACAAAGGGCAAGCAAATTCCACTCCTCAGAGTTGCCATCCTGTTGCAGTTTATTAAAAGTAACCAGCCCCAAACAATCCTCATGCCAAAGAGACATATCTTGGAGTGGCCAGTTCCAGTCCTGCACACTATACACCTTAAAGTTATACAGTGACTTTGTCAATTATTTCTCAATAAAGCTGGAAATTTTTTTTAAAAAAAGACAAGAGAGAACAAATGAGGATTTGGAGAAAAGAGAACCCTTGAGCACTATTGGTGAGAGTGTAAATTGGTCCAGCCAGTATGGAAAACAGACGGAGGTCCCTCAAAAAATTAAAAGTAGGACTATCATATGATCCAACAAACCCACTTTAGGGTATATATCCAAAGGAAATGAAAATAGAATCTTTTTTTTTAAAGAGTTTTTATTTTTCCTTTTTCTCCCCAAAGCCCCCCAGTACATAGTTGTGGGTCCTTCCCATTGTGGCATTTGGGACGCTGCCCCAGCATGGCCCGATGAGTGGTGCCATGTCCCTGCCCAGGACTTGAATGGGTGAAACCCTGGGCTACTGAAGCAGGGAACGTGAGCCCAATCACCCAGCCACAGGGCTGGCCCCGAAAATAGAATCTTGAAGAAATTTGCACTATCATGTTCATCGCAGTGTTATAACAATAGCCAATCTATAGAAACAACCTAAGTGTCCGTCAATGGATGAATGGATAAAGAAAATGTGGTACATATATATGCAATGGAATAATATTCAGCCAAGAGAAAGAGGAATATCCCGCCATTTGCAACAACATAGATGGACCTTGAAGGCAGTATACTAAGTGAAATGCCAGGCAGAGAAAGACAATTACTGTGTGATGTCACTTTTATGTGGAATCTAAAAAAGCTGACTTACAAAAACAGAGACTAGAATGATGGTTACCAGGGGCTAGTGGGTGGAGGAAAGGGGAGACATTGGTCAAAGAGTATAAACTTCTAGTTATAAAATGAATAAGTTCTGAGTATCAATGTACAGCATAGTGATTATAGTTAATATTGTATTAAATACTTAAAAGTTACTAAGAGAGTAAATCTTAAATATTCTCACTAGACAAAAGAAATAGTAATTAGGTGATATGATCCATGTGTTAGCTAACACCATGCTGGTAAACATTTTACAATATACAAGTGTATCAAATCAACATCTTAAACTTACATACTGTTAGATGTCAATATGGCTGGAAAAACTGGTGGTATTGGTTTTTGTTTGGTAATGTTTTATTTAGTATTTTCATCAATATTTATAAGTGATATTTGTAATTTCTCTTTTGTACCATCTTTACTAGGTTTAGATATCAATGTTGTGGTTGTTTCATAATAGAATTTAGAAGTTTCTCTTAATTTTGCATTCCATGGGAAAAAAATGTGACATCAAGTTTTGAAAACTTGGTAGAATTCCTTAGGAAGCAGTCTATATCTGGTGTTTTATTATGGGACAGCTCTTTGATCATTTTTTCTGTTTCTATTGTGGATATTGGGATGGTTAATACTTTCTATACTTAATGGGTTCCATTTGGGTAGACAGTATTTTCCTAGAATGTTATCTACTTCATTGAGTTTTGTGAATCTATTTGCATAGAAGTCCACAAAGTAGTACTTTATGATTTTTAAATTTTCTTTTAGATCAATGCTGACTTTTTCTTGTTATTTGTTAATTTGTATATTTGTGTTTTCTCCCTGTTGTTGTTTTTATTAAATTAGCTAGTGGGTGTTTATTTTGTTAAATTAAAGAAAATTAATATTATATTTAGTATGTTATTATTCTTTAGCTTTTTAATTTCTGCACTTATGTTCATTGTTTCCTTTAATTTGATTAGTTTTGGCTTACCTTGTTGTTCTTTTTTTTTTTTTTTAACTTTTTGAGTTGGGAATTTAATTCATTTATTTTCATCCTTTTATTTGTTACAAAAGTATTCTTTAGAAACTGTACAATTTTAGTTCTTCTCTTTTAACCAAGTGTTATTTAGCAGAAAATTAAAAAAAAAATTCCAGATGACAGACCTTTAAATTTTTTTTGTTATTAATTTCTAATGTTATTTGTGATCTGACTGCTGCTTTTTCATAATATTTATACTTTATGGACTTACTGGTGCTTTTTTAAATGTAGTATATGACAATTTTTATGAAGATTCCATGTACACTTGAGATAAAGTTGTACTCTCTATTATCAGAGTTTAAAGTTCAACATATATCCGTAGGATCTATGTTATTGGTTGTGTTGTTCAGATTTTCTATATCCTTATTTGTTTATTTTTGTCTACTTGATTTGTCTTGTACTGAGAATAATGTGATAAAATCTTCTATTTTTCATGTTTCTTTACATATCTATTGACATCTCTTGTAGCTTCTGTTTTACAGAAGTGCTTGCTTTATAAAGGCATAGATGTATGAATATATCAATATTCATAAATGTTTTATCTTCAAGCTCAGTTGTGGCTTTTAATATTAAAAAGTGTTCTTCTGGAACATGTAAATGCTTTTTGATGGAATTCTACTTTATTTGATATTCAGATTACAGCCTTTGGTTTCTTATTGTTTCCACTTGCCTGTCCATCCCTGTAAGTTTAGCCTTATTGAATTTGCTTTGGGGGTGTCTTTTGTAATCAATATATAGTTGAGATTTTCTCTGTAAGCCAAGTCAAAAATTCTTTTTCTTTTAATAGATGAGTTTGGATCATTCAAATTTATTGACAGTCATATTATTTGGTATGTGTATTCTGTATATGATTTTTGTTCTGTGTTCATTTTCTAAATTTTCTTTTGAAATTTAGAAAATTTTATATTTCTAGTTATCTTTGTATTCAGACTTTTTTAAATTAAAAAAAGGACCCTGGTCTCTTGTCTCATTATTGCTTTGTGGTTTGTCAGTTTTTGATGATATCCTTTGACTCCCATTAATTGATGGGATCAATGACCTTATTCTGCTTTTCTCTTTTTATCTCCCTCTACTTTTACGTTATAAAAATAATTGCAAAGTTGTACTTTGTCAGAACATATTTGTTTCTTCTTTATTATTAGATTGACTAACAAATCTACACGGTCCTTTTACCAATTTATATCTATTATTTTGCTTTTATTTGTAGAAGCATTTCAGGCTATGAATTCTCCTCTGATCACCACTTTAAATGTAATCAGAATCTGATATGCAGCATATTCATTATTCTTATTCTTTGGAAATTTGGAGACTTTGGGCTAGGTTTTTTAGGGAATTTCTTGGTTGCAGAAAAATCATCTATAAGAAGGGCTCATGGCTATAGCATTCCCTGAATTCTTGCCAATTTAAACTCTAATTCTGTAGCCTTGATACTTAAAAGATAGCAAGGCTGACTATAAAATAATTGGTTCACACTTTCTTTTCCTGATCTTATAAATGCTGCTTCATTCTTGCCTTACTTTGCATGTTGCTTTTGAGAAATATGATACCAGTCAAATTCTCTTGCCCTTGTCAATTATTTTTTCTGGAGGTCCCGTGGACTTTGTTATTTCTAAATTTGTAGAGTTTACTAGGATAAGTTTTAGAATTGATCTTTTTAGATCAATTTTCCCAGTACTTAGTTGGCTCTTATAATACATGGATTCAGGACTTCTTTTATTTTTGGAAAGTTGTCTTGAATTATAGTTTAAAATAATAATACTGTCCCACAGCATTATCTTCTGTAGGGTCCCCACTTATACCTATGTTGACTTTTCTTTGCCTATTTTTCATTTCAACTAATTTCTCTCTGACTCTTTTAACTTTTATTTTAACGTTTTTATTCTCTTTGTTGTTTTCCTACTTTTCTTCAATGCTCCTCATTAAATTTTCATTCAAATCTATTTTGACTATTATATAGGCACCACATAATTGAGCTTACTTTATGATATAGTATTACCTTCTTCTATTTCTTTCCTGAAATCAACCAACTCTTATTTCATTTCTTCTTGTTTTATTCTCCATTTTGATTCTTAGATTTTTAACTTTTAATTTTATGCGTCTTTTTGTATCTCCCTTTGTTTGAAGATAAGTAATTCAGTTTTGCTTGTTGTGTTACTGTTTTCTCCAAATTCACGATTATTTACTTGGGAGAATTTTACCAGCTGAAATTTTTAATTTTCTGTTTTCTTTTTAGAGTAGCTGCGTATAGAAGAAAACTGCACATATATATTTTATATTTGTTTGATTGGCTTCACCAATTAGAGTGGTTTCCCAGTTTTCTTGTCCAAGGTTGCCATCTTCTGTCAGAGTAGAAGACTGCGGTTTCTTTAAAAGTTGGCATGGGGGCGTGGCAGGGAGGGGCAGCAGAATGCAGGGTTGTGTCTTTCGTTTTTTTTCTTTTTAAAATATTGTCTGGAAGGATCCTAAAGTAACCTTCTTCATTTTTTCCTTTCACCAATCTCCAATGGGCGCCTCTGTTCTTTCTCATCCTCTTTTCCTCCAGAATGTTTCTTTTTAAGACTGTTTCCTTAAGCACTGCATCCAGTTTCAAGCCCCATTCCTGTAGTCTGTGCTCTGATCGTCCAGTATTCTTTGTCAGTGTTTTATCACTTTGGGTGATTTTAGCTTAATCAATCCCCTCTTCTATCTTCTGCACACTTTTCCTTTTCCTCTCTGCTCCTTTCCCCTGGCTTTCTGAATAAGCTGTGGTGGGAGTTTTAGAGAAAGATTTGATAGAAGTTGGAATTTATTTTTCTAAATATAGATAATTTAAAACTATAGTAATTTTTATCTTCTATATCTGCTGAAAGTATGCTGTTTGTATGGATTTATTTGTATTTGTTGATCTGTATAGTGCTTTGGGAGGATGTGTGGTAAGATTCATATTGAGGTAGGTGTGATTACCTTGGCTTTCCAGAATCAGCACTCTTAATCACTATGTCCTTCATTAATATTGTTCCTTTAGATTTTACCTGCAGTTTCTGCTTTCATGGGCTCTGATATGATTTTCTTGAGCTTTGTTTATGAAACTGGAGAAACTACTTGGTTGCCAAGTTATATTTGCTTGCCCCATCTTCTCCTTTCAGGGATATGTGCAAACTTGTGTCCTTTATAAGCTTCAGACAAAAGACTACACCAAAATATACAATCAAAACACAACAAAACAGACAACAACAATTAAAGAAACCCCTCCAGTTGAAAACCTATATGCAAATCTTGCCCACCAGTTCAGAAATACCCAGATACCTCTGTATGCCAGTTATCCTGGAACCATCTGTATGGAATCACGTACCTCACCTGACTGTGTGATTGACTCTGCTAAGATGTGGGGGGACCAGTGAAAGTCTCATAGAGAAGGTGACATTTGACTTCAAACTTAAAGGGTAGGCTGGATCTTTTCAAAGTAAACAAGAAAGGGACAGGAAAAGCTCTTTAAAGCAAAAGTTTTTCTTGATTAAAATCATAAAGGTATTAAATCCTTGAGTCGTTGGCACAGGTAATCTTAAGCGGCTTTGACACATGTGCTTGAGAATGGGGTGGCAAAGTGTGGAGGCCTGGGGAAAAGAAGCGATGAGAAGTGAGGCTGGAGCAGTGGCTGGAGTCAAATCTGAAAGGCTTTGTTTGCCACGTCACTCACAAAGAATGATACTATCCAGAAATGTATTTTTTCACTAGGAAAAGTGAAGAAAATTAAACACCTGCTGGGAAAGCTGATATATTGCTAGGATGATAAATTTGTAACCTGTAACACAAATTGTTTTTCAGGGAAAAATAAAAAATATGTCATAAATTTATTTTCAGAAGTAAGTAAACAATTTTTCTAGCAAGTGGATATTAATTCATCGTTTGCAGAAGCTGGTTGATAAAGTTCAATAGTTTATTTTTAAAATCAGTTTGAAGATATCAGAATGCCCAGACATTTGAGCAGAGGAGCCTTCTCACTTAAAGGAAGATCCTGCAGTGAATCGTTCCACCAGTTCTTTGGTGTTGACCCCTTCAACTTTGTATCTTCAATGTCCAGCATGGCGTTGACATTAAAAGAATAATAAATATGTGTTGAGAAAGAGGGAGAAAGATAAAAAAGAAGGAAGAACTACCTCTCTTGGTAGACTAAAGTAAGTGGACTATTCAACCCATGGCTCTCACGGGGAGATTTTTGCTTAAGAACTTTTTACTGTTCATACTTTAGAACCCTTTAGAACATGGTTTAGGGGGTTTATTTGGGTGAGACAACGTTCCTTCAAGCTCCATCTAAAATGTAAACAGTCTGAGAGCTGTTACACCTTATCAACCGATGTAGTTTAGAGATAATTAATAGATAGATAATAACAAAATGGCACGTGGGATAGATGCCAAGGGCTGCCTTCAAATCCCCTTCCCTACCTCAAGATGGGGTGTTTGATTCCTTAAGCATACTGATGAGGCAGGCCAAAAGAAGCCAAGGACAGACAGCTCCTCTCTGTTTTTCCCAACATCTGTCCATTGTTCAAGCTCTGAAATAATCTGAAAAATAATTTTTAAAAAAGTTTAAAAGTCATGTGCTCAGTTTGTTTTTAGGGAACACTCTGGGAAGAATGTTAGAAATAAAGGAAAGCTTCCTAATTTTTTCAGGACACCCAGAGTTAAATGATGATCTTATTCAAAGAGGGTAAGAAATAGTTTTCAATGCTTCCTAAGTACCCATAAACATAAAACTTGGAGGTTTATATTTGAAATGGAACAAGCCAGACTCTACCAGAAAGAAGGAAAGACTAAAAATTGTATTTGAGATATTTTTCTGAATTTAGTCCATATAAATATCGCTTGTTTCAATGCTATTAGATGTTAGGAATATTTCTCGAATGCAAAGTTGAATCTCTCCAAAGTAGGCTAATATCTGATTTTTAAATATTGGGCCATATGGAATTTTGTCTAGTGAACTGTTGTGTGTGTGAGACCTTTCAGAGAAGTTCTGCTGTGAGAGGATTTTACCCACAGCTAACAGACATTGAATTCAGAACCGTGGCATGAACCTCAGAACACATGTGAGTAAATTGTGGCGGGGATTGGTAGGGTGGTTGTCCATTGCCAGCAACTTTTGTAGGACTGTAAAAGCACTATTGCCAGGCTACAAGTTGAGAAAAACCCCCTCAATATACGTACTCAAATTTAGTTCTTGATTGAAGAGGCCCACAACCCCTCTCCATCTCCCTTCCCCACCACCACTCCTGGTCCCCCTTCCTAAGCCAGAGGAGTATAATATAGTGTGATCATGTTCAGTAAAAATTCATTGTATTGTTTCCTACTTATGAAAAGATAGCGAGTACAAGCGTCACTTCAATTCTTGACTAAAGCAAGTTGATTTAGGGGGAGAGGGAAACCAAGGACACAAAAGGGATATAGGGGCTGCATTGTTACCTTCCAAATTCCTTTTTCAGTTATTCATAAAGAATGGTAAAAGCAATATTCCAAGTTTATTTTTACATAATTTTAAATGTTGTGAAGCAATCAACAAAATAGTAACCAACAACACTGGATGCTGGCGATGCAATATTATCTGGGTTTGTGTGTGTATGTGTGTGTGTGTGTGTGTGAGAGAGAGAGAGAGAGAGAGAGAGAGATTGAGAATGGGGAGAGGGAGTCAGAGAAGGCTTTAAGGATAACGTTTGCCACTCAGGAAATGAAGGACGGTCTTATGTTGGCTGCAGTGCCGGAGTTGGCACTTACTCTACTTACACTGTTCGACCCTCTGGTTGCTTGTAGCTGTGCATCCACTTCAGAGATAAAATACATCAGGTTCAATACCTGTTTTCCCCTTTGACCACTATGGAGGAGCTTTTTAGCTTCTTCATAGGCTGTGTTATTGCTCTGGATGGTCTCTTTAATGAGATATAACCCAGTTTTGTGACATTACTTTTGTTCAATTTACTCTGAAAATCACAGTATGGTTCATTTTCTCTCTCTCTCTTTTTCCTTTCCTTATCTACCCTAAATGCAGGGGAAAAAAGCAAAAAATTATGAAATTATAGAATTAATGGGCACTGAAAAGAAAGAGAGACTGAGATCATGAGTTACTAAACCAATTTTCCTTCCTGGAGGGTGTAATTCAGTGATATTTTTATAAATGTGATTTAAGCTGTGGCTTTTGCGAAAGATCAGGAGCCATATTATAAAAAAGGGAGGGGAAGATCATAACCACTCGTCAGCACGATGACCCTGCTTTTGCTGGGGTAAGATTTATGTCATTTCAGTGACTAATTCTTGAGAGATATAAAATACTTAGCTGGAAAATGAAACACAAGACGAAACCAGGACAATTAAACAAATGAGATCATTTACCCACCTCTGTCTTTGAATGTCAAAAACAGTAGGAAATCTCTATAACATGGGAGAGTGCCGGGTGAGCAGAATATTGGGCTTGGAGTTAGAAAACCTGATTTGATTGTATGACCTTTAGACACGCGATTTAATATCATTTGGTTTTAATTTGTCTCTATGTTAATTTGTTCAAAAATCAGTTAACAATGTTGGGGAAAAAAAACTCACCATCTTTTAAAGTGATAAATGACAAATTCAAATTATAATTTTGAAGTAAAGCAAGATGAGGGTTGGCTACTTTGAGCTCTCAAAGTGGTCTTATACCTCTTGGCGTGGGGGGGCGCTGCTAACATCTCAGGGTATATTTATTTTACAAAAGACCTGAGTTTAAATACTGGCTGACTTTATAGTCTTGAATGAATGACTCACTTTCTTTGAATCTCTGTATTATTATCTGCAAAAAGGAAAATAATACTCCATGTGGTGACCGTGAGATTAAAACTGTTCTGAAGGGAAGCAGGCCCTGAAATTATGACCCCCTCAATTAGCTGAGGTGCTTTGGGAAATCAGCTCAAATAAGCCTTTAATAAATGCAGCTATTCCAATTAATGCATTTAACAAATAGGAATGTTTAATCAGCCCAACTTCAAAACTAGAGAAGGGAAGCATATTATATATTCTGACACATCTTTCTTCCTACTTAACCCTGGAACATACAAATGTCCCTTGCCTGATTCTTAGGCGACACTGGCATATTTCTTGCTGTTTGTAGCCGTGTTGCATAACTGCTGCATACTCAAACTCTGGAATCAGATTCACCTGAATTTTAGTCCTGGTTCCACCACCTACTAACCATGGAAACTTGAAACCGCAAATGGTTTTCTAAGTCTCTGTATTCTGATTTGTCAAACATTTACAAAAATAGTGTCTATTTGCTAGAGTTTTTAAGAGGATGATATGATAATGCATATAAACATTTAATGAAGAAATTGGAATCTTATCAGCATCCAGTAGGTGCCAGCTATTATTACCACTTCTATGATTATTTTACCCTCCCTCCTTTATGGTATTTGCTCTGCTTTGCATTAGCAGTCCATTGCAGAGGCTTCTTCTCATTTTTTTTTCTTTGTTTTATTGAGATAGAATTGGCAATTAAAAATTGTATATTTAATGTGTACCACTTGACAGTTTGATATACATATACATTGTGAAATAATCACCAAGTCAAGGTAATTAACATTTCTATCACCTCACAGTTGCTTTTTCCATTTTTTTGTGGTGACAATACTTAAGATCTACCCCCTTAGCAAATTTAAATTATACAATACAATATTATTACCGTCACATTGTTGTACATTAGATCTCCAGAGCTCTTCTCATCTTGCAAAACTGAAATTCTCTATCCTTTAAACAAAACCTCCCCATTTCCCCCTGCCCCCAGCCCCTGCAACCATCATTCTGCTCTCTGTTTCTGAGTTTGACTTAGATTTTACATATTAGTGAGATTGTGTAATATTTGTCTTTCTGTGTCTTATTTCTTTTTTTTAATTTTAATTATTTATTTATTTATTTATTTTGAGGAAGACTGGCCCTGAGCTAACATCCACGCCCATCTTCTTCTACTTTATATGTGGGACACCTGCCACAGCATGGCTTGACAAGTGGTGCGTATGCCCACACCCGGGATCCAAACCGGTGAACCCCAGGCTGTCGAAGCAGAACGTGCAAACTTAACCGCTCCGCCACCAGGCCGGTCCTCTGTGTCTTATTTCTTGAAAGTATTCTTTATCTACTTCTTTGATGAAGTCTTGGTGCTTTCTCAGTTCCTGAGCTACTTTGCACAGTTGTTAATATTTGAGGGAAAAATTTTACATCCTTCATTTGTAAAATGGGGATAACAATGATATATGTCAATTTGCACAGAGCAAGCGCTTGGTAAAGATCAGCAAATAGAAGAAAATTATAAAATATAAGCCAATGTACTTTTGTGCTCAAATTTCTGATAAATATTGCCAAATTCCTTTCAAGAGCTATAGCAAATTACGCTCGCACCAAATGTTATATAGAGCATTTTAATTGCTGACAATATAATAGATGGAAAATGGCATATCATAACTTTAATTTGCATTTCTATTATTGTAACTGATATTTAGCATCTTTCCATATGACGAGAACATTTGTATTTTCTTTTCCATGAACATTTGTTCATATCCTATGCGTACTTTCTTATGGACTTTAGGAGACCTCTATGTATTAAGGAAACTGGGCCTTTGCATTTTATTCTTAAAAAATTAGAAACTTTGGCTTCCCCCCCCCCTCAGTTTTTCATTTGTAGTTTGACTTTAATTGTAGCACTTATGTTTTAGAAAAAAATATACATTTTCGTGAAATTAAATGTATGCTTCTTTTATGGCTTCTGGATTTTGTATCATACTCAGAAAAATCTTGGTCAGTCTTCTTATGCTTGTGTAGTTTTACTTCTTACAATTGAATCTTTGAGTCATTGTAATTTTATTTTGGTAAAATTAGTGAAGTAGAGAATCCAATATATTTTTCCAGTTGTCTACTCATTTATCAAAACACCAATTGCAGAATAATTAATCTTTACCCCAATAATATAGAATATCATATTATACACTTCATTCTTATTTGGATCTACTTATGGCCTCTCTACTCTGTTCTAGTTGTCTCTCTACACAGGTAGCAGTACTTCCAAAAGAATGTGCACAAATTCAGGTAAAATACCATAGTTTTAATTTCTATAGTTTAAAAATACATTTTAATAACCAATTATTCTCTTTTTTTTTTAAGGATTGGCACCTGGGCTAACAACTGTTGCCAATCTTTTTTTTTTTTTTTCCCTGCTTTATCTCCCCAACCGCCCCCCTGTACACAGCTGTATATCTTAGTTGCCGGTCTTTCTAGTTGTGGGATGTGGGACGCCGCCTCAACGTGGCCTGATGAGTGGTGCCATGTCCATGTCCAGGATCTGAACCCTGGGCCGCTGCTGCGGAGCGCGCAAACTTAACCACTCGGCCACGGAGCCGGCCCCAACCAATTATTCTTATCTCCTATATTTTCTCAAAAATATCCTTGCTAGTCTTATACTTTTTTTGAGGAAGATTACCTTCGAGCTAACATCCATTGCCCATCTTCCTTTTCTGTTTTTTTTTTTTTTGCTTGAGGAAGATTTGCCCTGAGCTAACATCTGTGCCAATCTTCCTCTATTTTATATGTGGGTCACTGTCACAACATGGCTTGACAAGTGTAAGTCTGTGCCTGGGATCCGAACCCGTGAACCTGGGACATTGAAGTGGAATTCATGGAACTTTAACCACTCAGCCATAAGGCTGGCCCCATATTTTTTTTTTTAACTGAACTGAAGAATCAACTTAATAGTGATGACAGCAAAATCCTTACTTTGTTCCTGGGGTGTGTATGTCTGTGTATATCCTTTTCAGCATCCATGGAGATAATCATGTGATTTATCTCTTTAAATCTATTAGTGTAAAATTTTTATTAATAGGTTTTCTAATAATGAAACATTCTCACATTTCCAATACGAATACCCCTTATCATGGTGAGTTAATCTTTTTAATGGGCTGTTCCATTCTATTCTGTAATATTTCCTTAAGTATTTTTGCATCAATATCTATAAATGATATTGGTTTATATTTTTCATTATTTGTGATATCTTTGTCATATCAAAGTAATGCTAGATTCATAAACGTAATTTTGAAGATTTTACTTTTCTATTTTCTAGAAAAATTTAAAAAATTGGAACCGTTGTTCCTTCAAAGTTTGGTAGAAGTCCCTGTGAAACTGGTTGTGCCTAATAGATTTTTATGGGGAGCAGTAGCTTGACAATTTTATTTGTTTCCATGGTAATTGGTATGTTTGGATTTTCCAATTCACTAGAAGTGATATTTGATAATTCATGTTCTTTCAGGAAATCATCTATTCCATCTAAGTTTTAAAATCATCTCTTTGATGTTTTATGATTTGCTACTTTGTTTCTAGGCATAAATATGTCTTATTTATCTGCTTTTTACTTGATATGCTCATTTCATCTGAGGATTCAGATCCCTCTTCAATTTTGGAAAATTATGTCATTTTCTCCTCAAACCTAGCCTCGTCCTCATTCTGTCCCCTTCTCCTATCAGACGTCTGTTGGACAGTATCCTTTCTACATTCATGTCTCAATTTCTATTTTCTTTTTAATAATCTGTCCTGTATTATGGACAATTTTGTTAGACTCATTTTCTAAGCTACACATTCTCTCTTCTGCTGCATCTATTCTGCTGTCTCTCCAATGAGTTTTTATTTCAATGACTATATTTTTTCATTATGTTTTGTGTTTTGTTTTAATCAAATCATTATGTCATTTTAAAATCCTCTTCTGTTTTTACCTTATGGTTTCCGTTCCTGATTTTATACCTTTGAGTATTTTAAACAATGCTTCTTTTAAGTCTCTGTAAGAATGTCCTATTATTTCTAGTTTTTGAGGTATAAGTTGTATTGGTTGAGTCTCCTCACGATTGTTTGCAACATCTGACTCTGAACACTTCTTTGGTGAGGACTGTTTGCAGTAGGAGTCCAAGTTCTCTGAAAATATCCCTATAGGGCAGTTTCACATTTGCCTTCTGTGGGAAGACCCTATGGACTTTACAGGAATCCGATTAGCTTTCCTGTCAAATTCTGAACTTGGAATCATTGCACTATGAAGGTGGTACATGTTTGAAACACACAAATACATGGTACAGGTAATTGTTGGAAAAACTTTTACAATTGACTCTTTATGCTCCTAGCCCCAGGCTGTAGCAAATGTCCCTGCCTGATGTGGGCTGGCAGGGGGAGTTTTTCTGGATCCTGTTTCAGACTGTGGTTACTATTTGTACCTCAGTTCCAGAACACTGGCCTTACAAAATTTGCAACCTAAAGAGCCAGTCCTTCCGGGGGGGATATTAGAGCCCCAATCCCAGCTGTTATGGCCTATATCTCAGTGATCCCCTTGATAATTGCCTGTGCATTAGTTTTCCATTTGTGCTTTGACTTTGCATTCTCTCCTTATTTCTGGCACTTGAGGATTTTATTTTCCTCATTTTGAGTTTTAAAAGAAAAATTTTTTTTCTTTTAAATTTTTTTTTAGCATTCTGGTATTCTGAGAATGAGAAGATGGTTCTTTTCACATCAGCTCCAAAGTTCATATTAAGCAGGATTGGATTTGCAATTGGACAATTGAGATCAGCATAAAATTTGATTCTGGTTTTGAACACATCTCTCTATATCATTAGGACTCAAGGTCATCAACTACAAAATTAAGCCTTAGGTGTTTTGTGCTGAAGGCCAGTTTGACATAAACATTTATGTCTTATGAGTTGCCGTGCAGATTTTCATAGCTCTTCTCAGTGAGCCCTTTTGAGAGAACCTTGTCCTCCTGATGAATGCTTCCAGTGCCAGTTCGTGCGTCTGTAAGAAAAAGCAGGCCAGACACTCTGTCATTATTCACACTGCAGGAAACCCTCAGAAGAGCTCAATGAAAGGAATGGCAACCTGAAATTAAAGATCCATTTGGTGTGCATGATGTGTGTTTTTAACATGTGATTTTTTCCCTGATATCAGTAAACTTGATGAGTAATATTCTATCTAATAGTACAAATAAAGAAAGAAAAGTTGGAATTAGTGTAAACATGAGGGTAAAAAGGCCACTCATAAATCCAGGGATTCGATAAATAATGAAGATGCTGCAACAGTTTGCAAAGGAAGTTACTCTGATGTTTCCAGGTACCATCTTTTATGCTGTTATTGGACATATTGAAGCTCGATTTGAGACTGTCATTGCCAGTGTCAGAAATAACACCAAATAGCTCTTTAGAGTCTGTTTTTGGAGTCTTGACTTGTCTTCTTCTTTTATATGGGTGTCAGGGTTTGGGTTGGATGAACAAAAAATGAGGGAAGATCCTGAACAGCTAAATCTTTTAATATTAAAACCTTTTGTGTGTTCAGCACTTTACAGTTACTAAGACTTGCATTCCAATCTTTCTGTACGACAAAGAACTAGATTGATTGATTTTTTTATGGATGGAAAATGAAAAATAGGAGTGAGATGACTTGTTTAAGATTATATTGCAAACAAAAAGAATAATAAATAATAGTAGTAATAATAGTACATTAATTGAGTGCTTCCTAAGTGTCAGACATTCTTCTAAGTGCTTAATCCTCACAACAACCCTGAAGAGTGTTTGTCAGCAGGAACAGGTGGGAATTTGGGCCCTCCAAGCAGAGGGAGAAGGGTACCCAAAGAGTTGTTAATAAGAATAAGGTGCTGGGAATAAGAACAGTGTTCAAAGTGGAGTGTGGAGAGAGGAGGCTGACACAGAAGCTGGCCCAGATCGTGGAGGGCCTCACCTGTTTGCTAAGGAGTTTGCATTTTATCTTCTAAAATAGGAGTAGAGGAACGAGTAAATATTTTAGGCTTTTTGGGCCATATGGTCCTTATTGCAACTACTCAGCTCTGCAGATGTGGCACAAAACTGGCCACCGACAATGAGTAAACAAGTGGGCGTGGCTGTTTTCCAATAAAACTTTATTTACAAAAACAGGTGGCAGGTGAGCAGAAGTTGGCCAGTGGGCTGTTATTTACTGAACTGTATTCTAGAAAATGGTGAACTGCTGAACTTTAAGGCAAATAAAGTATTAGGCATGCATTGCTTCAAAAAGATGTCCCCCACCTGATGTCAAATATAGCAATTAAATTGAGGCAAATATAAATTACTTTCCCTACTCTGTCAAGGAAGAATGATTCCATGGGAGTAATGGCTAGGGTCCTTTCTCTAAACAGAGTGAACACAGGTCCCTGGTTTGCCCAGGATAGGCTGCTGTATACTTTTTGCTCAGCAGTATAACTAATAGCACCCCCTTTCACCCTCAAAAGTTTCCCTGTTTGGATAAGTTATATATGGTCACCTAATTTTAAGCCTAAAAAGGGGCTCATTTTAGAACTTCCACAAAGGGATAGGCGTTTGGCTAATCTTTCGTAGGTGGTGTCATGGACTGAGAAGCATAATGGATAAGAACTCTGCCATCTGAAGTGGAGTTCCAACTCTGCTCCTCATTAGCTGTATGGTCTTGGGCTAATTGCTCAGCCTCTCCAAGTCAAGACTGCTTTCAATGAAAATTGGAGTAATAGGTCCTTCCTGTGTGATCGGGCTATGTGAATATAATAGAACCACGTTTGCAAAAGGTCATGGGAGAAATTATTTATAATATGCTATCCCAGTGGAACAGAGGCAGAATTGCAAGGTGGGAGGGGCTTTGGACCCACACAGAGAGGGTTTAACCCACTCCCTACCACTTACCATCTGTGGGACTTTGCAGAAATCCTGGCCTCTCTCTGAGCTTCACTGTGGCTAACAACACCCCTCTCTTCAGAATTGTAATTGTGAAAGATAATGTGTAAACTGTCAAGCACAGAGCCTAGAACATAGTTAGTACTTAGTAAAACGCAGCTATTGTTTTTTGAAGAATCACCTACCATATCAAAGCTATTATCTATCATTACTTTGACACATGCCTCAAATTGTTTACCCCCGTTCACCTCGGGTGGCGTCAACTTTTATTTTTACTCTTCTCTAAGATGCATCCATTCAGCAGTGTTCCAAAATCGTGATGATGATATTGATGATGACGATAGTAACTTATGAGCAATGTTTAGGTTATAGGCATCTCTAGATGAAGCATATTTCTTGTGTGGTCTAACGTGGCTAATGCTATTTTCATGTGACTTTTGAGGCTCTGATGCACTTTTGAATCCTTGATTTCCGGGATCATTCTTGGGTCATGGCACTTCTCCCTGTGGTTTTCTTTCAGTAGAGAAGGCCCAATGAGATCAGTTGGAGGAAGCAGGGCTGTGAACACCATGGTATTTCCCTCCTAAAGCTTTGCCAGCAGCCTGCTATCACGTTTGCTTGAAGACCTGAAAATAATTGATTGAAAGTGCTACTCACTTTTAGCCTTTTATCCAAGTTTGACAAGTATGTTGCTCCAAATAACATGCGCTATAAATGGCTTGAATCTAATAAGTAGTCTTTTTGGACATGTGATCCGTTGTCCTTCTGCCTTCCTTGAGAGGGAAATTACAATCTTCCAAGATTCTCCTTCCATTTCTATAGAATGTGGGTGCTAATTTGAAAGCAGTCACATAAAATGGAAGCAAACTGGCTAATTAGAAATATTTACAGGCCTGTTAGTGAATATGTGTCTAACTGAAATAACAAGCCTCTCCCTGAAGAGGAAAACATTACTTTGGCTGTAGGAACAATCAGCTTGTGCTCTTACATTGAAATAGGGTAAAACCGTTTTCCTCCTGAGCAGATCCATTTTTACTTGATCACAGCAAGCTATCTCCAGAAGGACTCATTTGTATTTTTATTTTAAAATTTGTATTATTTTTATTATTTAACGCTAGACTTACACATTTTTTAACTCCCCTGAGACACTCACTTTCAAATTTTTTAGTTGGTTATTTTGGTACTTGCCTCCCTGTCTCCAAGTAATAGGTTTGTATTACTCTTTTTAAATAAGTTCTTTGTTTTTTATTGAAGTTACATACATGCATATAGTTAAAAGAGGCAAATGTTTCTACATTACTTGTTAGTAGAACCAGCATATCCATGTCACACCTCCCCTTTCCCACCTTCCTAGAGGAAACCACTTTTTGTATTTACTTCCATAATTTTATTTACCATGATATTATTGCTACTTCTTGACTTTTTAGCTTTAAAAATTCTCTATTGACTTTGCACTCTGGAAGGTGAGAATTTATTTTTCTTTTACACAAGATGTCCGTAGACACATCTCATCTTGTACATGCATCCTGCCTATTTCCCCATCCTCCCAACATAGTTTTATCACAATTTTGGATAGGTCAATATTCTGTATTTATGCTATCATGACTATATTAAAACTATTTATGGCTGAGCCATGTAATATGTTTTGATTATGTTTGCTATCCTGCATAACATTTAAAAAAATAGTTTTAGATTATCTTTTGAAAATACATTTGCTTAATTTTCTTTGGACTTAGCATTGATTTCATCCCACACTAGTATGTAACTCTGTGGTGGATATATTCTTTCACCTCTGGTATTCTTTCACTTTGTCTTCTGGAAGAAACGTTTCCTGGCGCCCACCGGCATGTTCTCATCCGGATTAATTTCTCTCTCTTTCTAGTGTCATCCAGAGATTTTATTTCACTTCCCTCATTTTCACCCTTATCCTTCTCATGAATTGACTCCCTTGTTCCTGGATCCATAGTCTTCCCCATTGTTGATTTATTCCCTCAGTTTGATTGAGTATATCCTCCAGTAGCTTCCTGAGAAAAGTAGAAAACTATATGAAAGATAAGTTATTTAATATCTTGCATGTCTGAAAATGTCTTTATTTTGTCGTTGCATTTAATGAAAAACTGACCAGGTTAGAATTTTCAGTTGGGAACGATTTTCTTCAGAATTTTAGAAAACATTTTATTAAGAAAATTTCTGAACGTATAAAAAAGCAGAGTTCAGAGAAATTCCGTGAACTCCTAGGAAAACTACCGGCTTCAACAACTATCAACATTTTGCCTACTGGTTTCATCTATTCCTCCACCAACGGTTTTGTTTGTTTTGCTGGAGTATTTTAAAAGAAATCCAAGACATCATCTCATTTCGCCTCTAACTGATTCAGAATGAATCTTCAAAACAAAATACAGGGCATTTTTTTCATAAGCACAGTGCCATTGTCACATCTACCAAAATGAACAATTCCTTTATATGACCTCCAAATAAGTCCATATTCAATATTCTTCGATCGTCTATAACTATCTTTTATACATGCTTGTTTGAGTTGAGATCCAAAAACTTTCTACTCATTGTATTTGGCTGTTATATTTTTAAAGTCTCTTTAAATCCCCAAAGTCTCCTCTTTCTCCCATATCCCTACCCTTTCCACTCCATATCATTGGTTTATTGAAGTAACAAGAAAGTCCTATGTTCTGGATTTGGCTGATTGTCTCTTCTTGGTAGGTTTAACTTGTTTCTCTATTTCCTTCTTGCAGACCAGAAGGTAGGGTTAAATTCTTGATTAAATTATGGTTCAATGGTTTTTGCAGCCATGTTCCAAAGATGGTAAGAGTCTCTCTTTCAGTTTTAGTTATCCTACCATAGAGCAGTGGTTCCAGTAGTGACAGTCTGCTCTCTTCTTTATAAAACTCTCCATAATTTTTCACCTAATGGTTTTAATATCCATTAATGATGACTGTCTAATTCAGTAATCTCATTACTGAAGTTGTAAGGTGGTGATTTTTCTGATTCTGTCATTCCTATTAGTATATAAGTTGGGGATCTGATTGAAGGACTCTTGCTCATTCAGGAGAGCTATACAGCTCGTACCAGAAGAATAAGATAATCTTTTTCCATTTAATCACTAGCTTTCAGAGTAAGAAGTGGTACCTTAGGAACCTCTTATATTGTCAAATGAATTTTGTTTATCTCTTTCATTTTATTTGAGTATCATTATGAACTCATGACTTATTTATAGTTAATTGTTTTAATCAATTGCTGTCATTATGTGGTTGATGCTTAAGTTGCCTTATTGGCTGGTAGAGGCTCCTTTTCCTCGGAAATTTAAAGGCATTGATCCATCGGCTCCCTAAAACTGCTGATGTTTAAATCCTTTAAATGAAACTGACTTCTTTACTCTCTGAAAGTTTGTAAGTCTTTTCTTTGTCCTCAGGGTTCTGAAATTTCACAGTGATGTAACTATTTTCACCCCTTTTCCTGGACTTGCTTATTTACTTAGTTGGCCCTGTCAGTCTGAAAATGTATGCCTTCCAGTTCTTGGAAATTGTCTTTAATTACAACTTTAATGATTATTTTTCCTCCATTTTCTGTGTTCCTCCTGGTACTTTTACTATTTGGATATTGGATTCTTTACTTTTCCTCTCATATTTTTTCTGTCTTTGTCTTTTCCACAACTCAATATCTTTTATTGGAATTTTCTTCTATTGGGATTTTCTATTTTGATGTCATTAATTTTAATTTCACAGAGCATATTCTATGTTCTCTGAATGCTCCTTTTTATGGCATCTTTTTCCTCTTTCATGGATACAATATCTTCTTTTATCTCCCTGAGGGATTAATAACAGAGTTTTTTGAGAATGTATTCTTCCTGTGTAAGGTCAGGGACTTACACAAAACCTCCCTCACTTCTGACAGCAACTTCAGATTTGGGTGCTCACAAGGCCAGCTTCAGGTTTGATACTTTGCTAGAAGGACTTAGAACTCACCGAAAGTTGTTATACTCACAGTTATGACTTATTACAGTGAAAGCATACAGATTAAAGTCAGCCAAGGGAAGAGACACATGAGCCAGAGTTCAGGAAAGTTCCAAACTTCTCCCAGTGGAGTCATGACAGTATTAACTCCTCCTGGCCACAATATGTGACAAGACACACAGCGTATTGCCAACCAGGGTGGCTCACCCAAGCCTTAGTGTCCAGAGTTTCTATTGGAGTTCAGTCGTCTCAACAAGTCAACTGCCCACGTGGCTGACTTCAGTCTCCAGCCCCTTTGGCCGTCCAGCTGATGGCGCATGACCCAAAGCCCTACTATAAATGACCTTGTTTGACTCTTTGGTGTGGCCCAACACTTCCAGGTAAACAAAGACACTTTTATCAGGCAGGACATTCTAAAGGGTTATACTTCCCAGGGCATAATCTCTGTTTTCTTCAAATTATTTCTTCATTTCTCGGCTTTTGCCTCTGTATTTCATCTTAGATGCTTTCCTTAGACATCTGGGGATTATAGCTATTTGCTTATATTTAAGAGTAAGGAAACCAAAAGTTGATAGTAGCTCTGTGCACATGTGTGGGGCTTGTGGACCATCATAGTAGGGTTATCTGCCTGAGTAATATTTTGGATCTCTTCTGCTACTGTATTTAAATTCTTAAAAAATTTTTCACTTTGAGATAGTGTGATTTCCCAGAGAAGGCTCTTCTAATCCCTTGCCTGGAGGGTATAGACCTGGCTGCCAGAATTCTGGGAGCTGAACTGGAGAAGAAGACAGGAAGTCCCAATATTCAGTCTACACATTTATGCAATCCCATTAAGCACTGTATCCCCATTCTTTGCTGTGCTTGGTGTCATCCAGTCCACAGACCCTCTGTCCTACCTTTCTCTTAGAATAAACCTCTGGCTTTCTAGTAGAAAAGAGAATGAGTTGTAAAATTGATTTCAATCATCCTTCTATTTTTAGCACTACCTTTGTCCCTACTTCCAGAGTTGCCTGGAGCTATCAATTCCTATTATTTTAGGATTCTGTGTTGAAATCAGGTTAATTTTCAGCTCTTCCCACTGCCAGTTTAGGACTGATCATTAGGGACTCACATGTGATTACAATGATTATGCATTGCACCCCTCTAGGTGAGCCATTTGCTAATAGCACCATATGTAAATAGTGCCCTAGGACTGTGAAGCGTGCAAAATGCGCAATGATGTATAGCAACCCAACTCAGATTTTCTTGGATCTAGTAAATGAGTTACAGCTCATCTTTCTAGTTTACATTGCCCCAAGTTTTGTTCCTATGTTCTTCTCTCCACTTGTATTTGAACTTATTATGTTTCATCTCTTTACTATTGTTTTGGTTATGATCTGGCAAAATGAAGGGTTAAATGTGTGTGTTTGTCATCTTTAACCAGAATTCTCATAACAGCTTTTCTCTATTATAAGAACACAGCTTGTTCTATGTATATTTAAGATTTCAAGCACATGTATAATTTTCATCCAAAAAGGTCACTATTCCTAAATTCTAAGCAGTCTGAAAACCATCAGAACTTGCAACGGTTGTGATGGTGGCAGCAACCATAACCTAAGATTAAACCACAAAGTTACAGGGATGGGTGCATTTGTTTTTCACTGTTTTTGAAATCCTTAAGAGTTACATATTAAAGGTCAGAAAATAAAATAGAAAGAGGAACTACGGTGATGGCTCTTTGCGTCTGAGAGTGCCCATATAGGTACAAGAGATGGAAACAGGGAATGAATGAGGAAGCTTGTCTTAGGGCTTTTTACACATTAAAAAATAATTTAATGTATGCAAAAACTGAACTAAGCAGTAGCTAGCTGTGCCTACCTGCCGAGCAGTCTCAATATTACTTTTTTAAAAATGCTCCTGGCGATTTATGATGGAATACCTTTTTTAACCAATTATTTTATTGAGGTCATAATGATTTATAACTGTGTAATTTCAGGTGTACCTTATTATTTATCAATTTCTGTATAGAGTGCATTATGCTCACACCAGTAGTCTAGTTTTTATCTGTCACCATACATATGTGTCCCTTTACCCCTGTCACCCACCCTCCAACCCACTTCCTCTCTGGTAACCACTAATCTGTTCTCTTTATCTACATGTTTGTTTATATGATGGAATATCTTGTATGTGCGCCATTGTAAAAAACTCATTTATTTAGTGCCTACTACTTATTAAATAAGTCCCTACTAATCATTCATTCTTTGGCATGAGAATTTAAAATACAAATACCCCATAAGAGAGATAACATGTCATGTTTTACACTTGTCCAGAGCTGACTCAATAAATTTATCCATCTCATCGTAACCATTAGTTAGAAGTAGGATAGCAAGGGAGTCAATATATATGGTGAACCTATCCACTAATATGGCTTTCCAACTATGTTTTACATGCAAATGTTGAATGAAATTACCTATCAGTTCTTATCTGGGAGGAAAACATAGCTATGTGGTTAAGATTGCTGGGGAATAGTGTGAGAAATATTCCTTTCATCCTAAAGCTGAAAACACTTGAGAAACACACACGTCTAGAAAGGGAAATAAGAAAAAGTCCTTTCACTATCTGGTTGGCTCCATATAAGTGAATTTATCATTGATATTTTATTATTCATTTTATTATTATAAAATGGTCCTTTTCATATAAAAGATGAATTTTGCAGCATCAGATGCTTCTTCCTTTGGGAAGGATATTTGAGAGAATCAATTATATTCTCTTAGGAAAGTTAATTTGGACACCAAAAATAATGTAGAAATGGTGCTTCTAAAAGAACGAATGATACCATCCTTGTTCTAATGACCATTTCAAGAAAAAGCAGACTCAGAACAGAGTGCTATACTTCATAAGTGGCACAAACAGTTACAGAAGCTTCCTTCTAATGTGCCTCTGTGGAGAATGGAGCAGAACACAGCCAGCTGAGGGTGTGAGGTGCTGTCAAAGCCAAAGATACAAGTAGGCATGAGATAAGAGACTCAGGGACACTTTACTCCCCCTATGCTCTCAAGTTCCTGGAACAAAAGCAATGCAGCCCTGGGGACTTAACCTTCAGCTTCTTCAGTTGGTCCTGGGTGTGGGAAAGGCAGGCCTGTGGTGTAACTGTTTTAGTTGTGTTAAATACTCAATCTTGTTCTACATTTACAGACAGGGAGGCCACAGTTGCTACTGTGATGGTCAGATGTGGCTGGAGCCCTTGAGTGTAAGATGGAGGTGTAGAAATGAGGAAGGCTTTGAGGATGCTGAGGAAGCCAAAAGCAGAGGCCCCTTTTTTTAAGCAACAATGGTTTCTTATTATTTGCAACTATCACCACTATCTATTTCCAGAAGTTTTTAATCATCCCAAAAAAGACACTCTGTACTCATTAAGCAATGACCCTCTCACACTATACTTCCCATAATCCCTGCCAACCTCCATTCTACTTTCTGTCTCTATGAATTTGTTTATTCTAGATACTTTTTATAAGTAGAGTTATATAATACTTGTCCTTTTGTGTCTGGGTTCTTTTTCTTAGCATGATGTTTACAAGGTTTATCCATGTGTGGCATGGATTAGAATTTCATTCTTTTTTTACAGCTGAATAATATTCCATTGTATGGATATACTACATTTTGTTTATCCATTTATCTGTTGATAGACACCTGGGTTGTTTCCACCTCTTGTCTGTTTTCAATAATGCTGCAGTGAACATTGGGGTACAAGTATCCATTTGAGTCCCTGTTTTCAATTTTCTTTTAGTGTAGCCCAGGGAGTAGAATTGCTGGGTCATCTGGAAATTCTATGTTAAACATTTTGAGGAACAGAGAGGGACTTTGGAGAGTGAAGTTTATCTTTTTCTTCTTGGGACACTAAAAGAATGAGATTTTGTGAAGTTGTTTTGGCAGGCATTCCTCAGCCTTTAAGAGGTTTCTTTTTGAACACATGACTGTTGTTGGGTTTTGGTGAAATGGCATGACTTGTACAGAATAGGATTGTTTCCCTTCTCTTATTCTTGGGATCAACAGGAAGGTCTCAGCTGAACAAGGTCTGTCATAATGTCTTTCATTTGGGATCGTGAGAAAAGATGCTGGGACATTTACTGCCTGTTGTTCAGGGGCGGAAGGCATGTGACAGCCATCTAGAAATCTTGTGGTATAAGCAGGTCCTTTTTTTTTTTTTCCTGGACTCCTTGAGCATTATCTTAATTTCCTGATTCAGTTTTCCCACACTATTCCTCAGCCATGATCCTGTTGATTTGGCAGTGGGAATTACTAGCATAACTACTCTCTTTGGAACAGAAGCCTGACTTTAGTGTGGTGGCTGCAGGATGGCCATGAAATGGAGACCTTCTTTATCAAGATGCTGCCAACTGTTGCTGATATAATGTAGCCGGTGCCTTAAGTTAGTTGGTATTGTCTCAGAACTACAGTTGCCAGATAAAATACAGGATACCCAGTTAAATTTATGTTTAAATAAACAATGAATACTTTTTTTAGTATAAGGATGTCCCAAGTATCACATGAGGCATCCTTATAGTAAAAAAAAATTCATTCTTTATCTGAAGTTCAAATTTAATTAGGCATCCTGTATTTTTATTCACTAAATTTGGCGACCTTCCTCAGAGCAACAAATGCTTGTAAGAACCTTTCTTTCCTTTAGAGTGTTCTTTGCACAGACACTCCCTGTCTGTGTGGCTTTGTTCCTCATACACGATGGAGGTGGCTCAGGTCTCTCTTGAGGCCAGTGCCCTGCAGGATGCATGCAGCAAGCGTATCTAGCGAGGAGCTATGGCAGGTAACGCTGGCAGGTCAAGGATGCAACGGTCTGTATGTTTTCCATGGGGCTGCTGTGCACCCTAGTTGAGGTGATTTTCAAACCTGCGAAAAGCCTGCCTGAATGGAATATTTCAGCTGAAATACTGAATGAATGAGACAGCGCAAGTCTGGACCTTGGAAAGGTGGGGAGTTAGGGGTGGGGGATGGAGTGCTGGGAAAAGGGAAGCAGGAGTCAGCCAAACCACCATTTTCACATTTGTGTCCAGAAGAACTGTAATCCCAGACGTTAGCTGATGATCAGCTGTTGCCTTCAGTTCCACCACCAGCTGCAAGTCGGAATGGACTTCACCCAAAACTGAGCCTTTCCCTTGGTGACTTCTGCCCCCTAGTGAATTTTTCTCCTGCTGTTCTTTCCAGCTCCAAGCTTTTATATACCTGAATCTTGTCCTGTTTTTATATTTAAGTTCAATAATTATAGCCACTGCAGCTGCTTGGCAAAATTACGCAAATTTCATCGTGTCTGGATTGGCTTTCAAGTGAGATTTGATAAATTAAATTATGGTCATCTGTAGAGGGGTGGATGAGAAATAATGATTTGGATGCATGTCCTAATGTCACAGCAGCACAGAGCTCTCTGGATCATTTTTTTTTTTTTTCCTCACTCTCTTTTTTTTTTTTCCAGATGAAAGAATTCTTTTTCTCTCCCTCCATCCAAGCCACCACAAGCCAATGTCCAGTGTATTACAGGAAAGGGTTACTTTTACAAACCAGGGGTGTGCTGAAAAAGGCATCTGACGGGCTCATCCAGATTGTTTTTCAGCTTATTTTCCTTCTGACAGCTTTAAAGGGCCTTTTAAAATTGCCAGGAGAGTAGATTCATATTTTTATCATTCCACCTGCATAGCATTTTAGACACATTTATATTCCTGAAAGCATAATAATACATAACATTTAGCATTTAATTTATGATTCCTGCCACATCTGGTATAAAACTCCTTCTGAAGCAATAAATCAACCTCTTCATGTCAAATTGCCATTCATTCTTTGACCTCCTCTATAATTTATGGTTTGTGAGTGCAAAATGGAAGAAGCAGCTTAAATCAAGTGGATTTTAATTAACAATCTTAGAAAATTCAGAAGAATATTTGCAATTTATTCATGAGGGGAAAGGACTTTGTTGCTGGAAAGAAGAAGAAGAAAAAAGCAGCTCGTTTCCTTGGGCAGAAATTGAAGTCTATTCTGGGTGCTTCGAAACCACAACATGATTTTTCTCTACTTGGAGTTAGAAAGACAAAGTGGTTCTGATCGGGAAAGCTGTCCAGGCTCCTAGGACAGAATCCATTTTCTAGGGGAGATTTTGAGGGAATAGACTAGGAGGAGACGTGTAACCATCTTCTGCTTTAGTGCAGCCTTTAACACAGTTGCCTGGCTGCTGACACGGTGCCTTTTATGTCAAACAATTTTATTTCTAAGCTTTTCACAGTGTGTCCTAAGTAGCTTCTATTAGCATCAGCCTGTCGGTTTCCTTGGCAACAGAGCTGGTCAATTTAGACCCCATTTAAGAGCTGTGGAAAAAGCAACAGCCAGCAGTGTGATGGGCAAAATTACAGAGAACAGCTGAATACAATCCTTGCTGGAAGAGAGGCATTTTCTTCCAGGACCCATTTTATTTTAATTAACATCAAAAAGCTCTGTTAAACAAAGCCCGAGATTAAGCACAGGCCAGAGTAATCTATGTACAACCATTACGGTTGTATTCCTTAATGTTATCTCTTTAACCTTAATGGATTGCTTGCATTTTTTCAAATAAACAAGGAGGGAAAACCTAGGGGCAATATGGTTGCTTCTTGTTATCCATCTTTAGAGTAAATGCAGAATGGAGAGAGACAATTCTTTTCATGTCTGGAGTCATATTTAAATGGAGCAGTACAGAACCTCCAGCTGGACATACAGTGATTACAGTTCATCTTGCGTGAGAAAATAAGCTTTTATTTCAAATATCATAGACGGTCTCATTTGCCATTTACCTTGTTTCATTAGTTGTGATGACTTTATGTAGCCATTTTTTTCCAATCAGCTCACATGGATCATTTTGAACATGGAACCAACTAGAACTTTTGAATTTTCAGGACTGAGTTTTATGTTTTGCACTTGCCATTGCATTCACATTTTTTTGTGTGTAGGACAGGCTGGAGCATGATTTGGAGTAGAGGAGATCTTTTCTCCCGGCATGGAATATGTTAAAAATCCCTTGTCCTCTGGGATGAAAATAAGGTAATTTATGTACTGCATATGTTTGCAAATAAGACAGGAAGATTGGTTACTTCTATAGGGACTTGAAGGTAGCTCCAATATCATTTTCACTTTAAGATAGTTGGACAAAGGAGTTTGTATTTATGAATAGGGAATTTTTGATAGTACTGTCTATACCATGGTGAGGGCACTGGGATATTTCAGGGTCTGCTTTTATGCTTTTAAATTAGTCTCGTCTAAATGGAACCCTGTAAGGCAGTGAATGCTTCTTCATTGAAGGTACTAAAGCAGAGACAAAAATCTTGTTATTGGAGAGACCTTAAGTAGGACTCATGCCCCAGCAGAATGCTAAATTCCATGCCTTCTAAAGTCCATTCTTCCTTTGACATTTCACGATCCTGTCCTTGAAGATGGACAAACGCTCGTTCCCCAAAATAGCTCAGGAACTGTCACCCACTGCTTATCCCAAGGAACTCAATGGTGGGTTTGGATATTTTAACTGTTTTTCCAAATTGTTCTTTTTCCTTTTGTTTTGTTAAGGAGATGCAATCACCAACCACCCTGAACCAGACCAAGCCTCACCACAGAGCTACACCTATGACCTTTGCCTTATTTTTAATGCTAAGATGTCTCCAGGAGGAGTTTAGGCCTTATTCCCTTAACCTGCAGTGGATGTGGAAGCAGGGTTTCCAACTGAGCCTGCGCAAGCGAATACCCACCTCTGCCTTTTGAGTATTCATTCGCCATCCAAAATAAATATCACTGCTTCCTTTCGTTTGGAGATGCCATGACTCTGGAAATGAATCTTTATGGTCTCCTATTTGCTGCAAATATACTTTATTTTGTGAGACAAATACTTCTCGTGTACAGTTTGATTTAACTTGCCAAGAGGAAACCCACTTTGGTTTTGGTAACAGAATTAGTGGGAGAAAATGACCCCTGCACTCTGTTTTCCATAGTTATCTGGGAATATGCTTCACCTTTTTCTATAGGGCTCCTCTGTTTCTTGGGGCAAAATATAGAAATGCTAATCTCCAAGCTTTGTGGATTCTTCTCTTACCTTATCAACAAATATAATAAATGATTCTGTGTCCATGAAAGTTCTTGGTCAAATGTTACTAGGATCGTAAAGTTTCTGAGATTTCCCTACATTTTTTTCATTCGATAAGAATCAGCCTGCACCGTGTTTCCCATTGAAAGGGTTACTGGAACCTTAAAACCATTTCAATCAGGGTACAAAGATGCCAATTAATGCTGGTTGTAAAGGAGAAAAGCAGGCCCACCAGTCATTTTCCCATATGGCACACAAGAACAATCAGATCCATAGGCTGGCAGTCCCTCTTTGGTATTTACATAATGCATACTATGGTGATTGATAGGAAGGAGGTACATAGATGTGACGGACTGACAGAGGATAAGGGCAGAAGTCGTCTATCTTTTTCATTATGATGACTATTTTAAGGAACAGACCAACTCATTTCTGCAGTCCATTAAATCACTTGACAGTATAAACATCTGGAGAATAGCCCTGGGAATTGGGTTTTGTCATGTGAGGGCTCTTTGGCTGGCAGGGAGGGGGCTGCTGATTCTGGGGACAACCACAAACTGCCTATCACAGGAGCCCCTGCTTTTCTTGACACCAGGGGCTCAGAATGGGGAAAAGATTTGTGCCACCAAGATGGCATCCAGTTGAGAGCACTTTTCTGTCCTTTTATATTCTTTCAAAATTCTTTCCAACATCTGGCCTCTCTTCGTTGCCTGAGCTCTGAACCTGATTCATTGGATAACCTTGAGCAAATGACAACTTTTCCTAGTCTCCTGTTTTCTCATCTGTGAAATGAGGAGCCCTCTGACTCCCAGCTTTCTCTCCCAGTGAAATAAGTCTTTCTGAAAAGCATTTTGATCTCCATAGGGAAAGGGGTTAGATAGAGACACAGGATTATATTTGATTCTATACCACCCACAAGTTCAATTTGTGTGGTCCCAGCCTCACTCCATAAACAATCTAAGTGTTTCTCGGCGTGTGTCTGTAGTCACACCAGAGAGGGAAAACTGTTTAAATTTCAACATTAGCACAATTGGTGCTATTTTTCTCATGCCCTTGTCCCTCTAAACCACGGTTTCTCAGCTTTGGCACTATTGGCATTTGGGGATGGATAATTCTTTGTTGTGAGGACCTGTCCTGTGCATTGTAGACTGTTGACTAGACACCTGTATCCCCCTTCCTTCCTCCCCTGAGTTGTGACAGGCAAAAATGTCTCCAGACATTGCCAGATGTCTTCTGGGGTGCAAGATGGCTCCCAGTTGAGAAACTGTGCTCTAAAACATGCTTGGAAAGTTGTCCTGGCAGCTTGGGATGAGGGATGAGGGCTGTGCTTGAATCTGGGCCTAGACTGGTACTTATATTAACTAGCTAGTAGCCTCCGAGGTTTGAAGCAAATCCAAGAAAGCAAAAAAATCCCATTTTTATATTTAAGTACAGCTAGTTACATGATAGTCTCCTGGCATTTTTTCCCACTGAATTTCTGCTGCCTCTCATAGTGCTGAGAACAAACAAGGGACGTTGACCTCCCCCCCCCCCCCCCCCCCCCCGCCCCGAGCTTTCCCTAGATGAAGACTAAGGGAACTGTTCGGTCTATTTGAAGTCTGTGGATTGAATAGCAGACCCCTAGTCTTGCTGCATGAGACACAGTCTCCTCCCTTAATGATGTTATATGTTTTCTTGGAAAAGCTTCCTGCTTCACAGTTGCAGACCATTAGCTGGTTTTGAATCCAACAAGCATATCCATTGATTCTCCTCGTATTCAGGGGGGGACGGAAAAGCTTGGACTATGCTGGGCTGGCATGGTCTGTAAACATGATGTAATCATTGTAATTAAGTCACAAAACAATCAGGAAGGACCCTGGTTGAAATAACGAAGAGATGAAATATTGCATCTACCACAGGAGGTTGAAGAAGAGAAAGGTATTTGGAGATTTGGTTAATTATTCTGTCTGCTAACTGAAAATGCTGGGCATATTGTTTGAAATGCAAAATTTAGTATTATTTGAAGAGGGTCCCTTTTCTGAAAGGAACCAAGTGTTAAGAATTTAAAACCTTTTTTCCTCAAAAAAAAAAAAAAATGCCACTGTCACAAACCTGTGTCCATTGAATGCTATTTTCTGTAGTGTAATTTATCAGACACCTTACCTAACTGGAATTTAACTGATAGCTTCACCTTTTCAGGAAACAGAGATAAAATCAGGAGGTAAAAATAATTCTCTTGGCAATCAGAAGAGATTCCAAAAAAACCCATGCACTAAGGTTTGTATGCTAATCGATCTGTTAAATAATTTCTTCACATTCATTTCAACACATCCATTCAATGACTATCAGCTCCCACGGAAGAGGAAGCTCAGGTCTGAGAAGCAGGCTCCATGCTGTCTAGGCAGAGTCTAAAGTCTCAGGATCAGGAGTGTGGTGGGCTCCAGGTAGACAGATGCTCTTTGGACTCTGTAGCCCATATGGGGAGGGTCATGGCTGGAAGAGGAACAGACTAAGGCCCCTTAAATACCAAAGCCCAGAGTAGGGACCCTTTTACCTACGTCTCTTGACAATCTCCAAGCACCAGAATCTGGTTGAAATAAGACAGATGTTGTCTTGAGTTTAATGAGTTAATATACGCAAATCACTAAGAAGAGTATCTGGCACATGTGGGTACTCTATAGATGTTAGCTATATAAATACACTATTATTAGCTTTGAGAAAACCAACCCAGTTTTTGGCTCATGGTGTAGTCTGGGTACATGTCAAAAAGACAGAGATGGCTTGAAAAAAACGGAAAGTTTTTTGAAAAAAATTTCCAGCACTGTTATCTTTCACACCATAAAATAGCATTTAGATAGTGTTGTGACCTTTGGGGTTTCGGCTTACATGTTTGCTGTCATACTGACGAATTGTTGAGGGCTTACGATCACACCTGTGGTCTGTCACACCATGTCTCTGAGTCAGTGCTTATGTGAGTCAATTTACGGTGGCCAACACCTTACACTGAGCCTTGTTTTACCACCTTACAAATATTTAGCTTGGTCAGGTGAAGACATTGATGACAGTGTAGACAGAACAGTCTAAATTCACCAACACTGCTGGAAAAAGTACTCGAAGTATATCCTTTAAGTGGATGGTCCATTGTTTACCTTTTAAAGATTGACTATGACTTTGACCTTATAGCTCAGTTGTTTGGCCAGGTGTTCATTGACCTATTATTCAGACTTCACTTTCAGAGAAATGGTTGGCTTGCTTATGGTTTTTTTTTTTTTAAATTAAAAAAATTTCTGGCTATATGTGATTTACTGATTCTGTTATTGCTAGTAATCTGCTTTGGGAATGCTTGAAGAATATTGCTGGGCTAACTAGGTCAAAAAACAGATGATAAATTGGCTTACAAAACTTAAAAAGTGATGTGGCAACTTTTTCCCTCTTAATCACCTTTGCATCATTAAACTCCACATGAATTCAGTGTGGGACTGAGTATGGATCTCTGAGTTCACAAATCAAGGTGTCAAGCCAGGCTCATTTACCACTTCTAAACGCCAGCGATTCTGTCCAAAAATCCTAAAATAGCAAAGGGCTCCAGAATGAATCATCTCAATTTATTTCAGGCTTTCAGTTTCCACTGAGTGACTTTTACAATTCAGTTCATCTGGTTGCGGAGAAGTCTAGCCAGTGGGGCTGTGACGAATCAGGGTCGGAAACTTGACAATGAACAGGAAGACTTGGTAAAAGCAAACTTTTTAATTTTAGGAGCAAGGTCAGCTTTCATTGTTGGACTCAACTTGTTGCCATTCAGGCAGTAAGATTAAGGCTGGATGTAAGTCCAGGAGAGAGTAGTCCGTAGCTAAAAGTTGCAAGATTTATTATATGCCATGCTGATCCATTTAACGTAATCAGAATTAGTTCTCTAGAAAGATAACTATGTAGCAGCATAAAATACATTCAAAACAACAGCATATTTTTCTTCTAAAATAATAAGGTCATTTGGTAGGGAAACACTCTTTTTTTCCTCCTGTCCTTGATTCATTCTCCTTTAAACTTGTACTGCCTTTCTCCTTCCTCATTAATAAATCTCTTTGTTTCCTACCGAGGAGAATAAATAAGCCCTTCCTTTCTCCTCACAGAAAAGCCTACTGTTTACGTGTATGTTTTCCAATCACTCTCATTTGTGATGAATTCATGATTAGAAAGAACCCCACACCGCCTTGTTCTGTCAATCAGCTGAAGGGGAGCTGGGAGTTCACTTCTAAGCATGTGGGAGAATGGCCACACACACACACACACACACATATATATATATATATATATATATATATATTTTTTTTTTTTTTGGAAGATTGGCCCTGAGCTAACTGCTGCCAATTCTCCTCTTTTTGCTGAGGAAGACTGGCCCTAAGCTAACATCCATGCCCATCTTCCTCTATTTATATGTGGGATGCCTGCCACAGCATGGCTTGATGAGCAGTGCCATGTCGGCACCCAAGATCCAAACCAGTGAACCCCGGGCTGCCAAGCAGAACATGCACACTTAACCGCTGTGCCACTGGGCCGGCCCATGGCCACGTATTTTTAATATCTCCATTTTATAGGAATATTGATAGAATGATCACTCTCAGTAGTTTTTCTGGAAAATAAGTCACTTTAAAAAACCACATATGATATGATGGTCTCTTGAGATTAGAAATTAAAATCCACATTAGATTAGATTAGAAATTATAATCCATTATAATCAAATCCACACTGCTTGGTGACTGTGGGATTCGCCTAACATCAAGGCTGACCACAGGTAGATGCTTCTTAGCCCTTGTCATTTGTCCCTAATAAGCTCTGTGGGATCCATCCATTCAGCTTTCTTCCAATTCAATAATTACACTCTTTTACCTTAATTTCAGGGTAATTAAAATTGAATAAGGTAATATTTTCTTTCCGTGTTTCCTTTGTTCTTCCAAGTATTTATTAATTAAAAGTACTTATTCTTTGTAGAAAATTTGAAAAATACAAGAGTTGAAAGAAAAAAGCAAAAGGCATCCGTCAGTTTCCCCTTGACGCCCATCACTGTTAACACTTTGGAATTTTGCCTTCTTGTTCTCATTCCTTTTCCAAGTTAAAGACTAATGGTAATATTTTTCTTTCTTTTTCTTTTTTTTGACAACTTTTTTTTTTTCTGAATAGAAAAGTAATATGTGCCCATTAAAGAAAAATTGGAGAAGGTAGACAAGTATAAAGAAGAAAATACGTCACTAATAAGCTTGCACCTAGAGCTAGCCTGAGTGACACATTTCTTTCCAGGCTCTTAACCAAAAAATCCGCATTTCTTCACCTCACTTTTTAATCATAAATTAACCCATATGAAGCTAAAAGGAGTCACTGATGTTTTTCAATTAGTTGCTGAAATCTGTTTTGGTTTGAGGCAAAGTTGCATACAGGTGAGCTCTTGTTTCAGAAGAAGACTTCAGTCCAGACTTTCTCCTACACTAGTTCACATTTTAAAGCCTATGATGGAACATTCTGAACATGGCAGAGGCACTCTAAAATGTCAAGAATAATTGTAGCTTCTTTCAGCTAGGTTTTTTTGTCCTTTTCAGAATGCCTGGAGATGTGGCAAGCAGAGTCTGTGGTCATAGGTAGGACTCATGGTAATATATAACATGAAGGATCTCATAGAAATGATGCTCCTAGCTTGAGTGCACTCAAGGACTCTAGGCTGTTACAGCTTGCTGTCTCTGAGTGAGCACACTCTATTGTTAATCCCAGAACACCAATGTCTTATGTGTTCCCTCTCTTTCCTCTGCCTGTCTCTCTTCCTTCCAACCAAGGAGACAGAGTACAGTCTGGCAACATAGTCTTTCTGATGGGGCCAGACTGATCAGCTCACTCTTTTCAAAATGGACCTCTTGCTCAGCTTGGGCCCTCAAACTGGGGTACACTTGTTTATCTCATGGAATCTTTTAGAACCTTCAGGATCGTGTGAAATGCTTCCTGCCCACGCACCCCACAGGGGGCGCTCTCTCTGAGCTCCAGTGGCACGTGTTGTCTCTACTACTTGCTTGGCACTGATTTTTACTGGGGGAAATAAAGTTTAGAATATGTAGGAAGTGTCCCTATACCTGTTCCTTCTCCATGGAAAATCATGGATCCTCTACATATTTTCCCCACCTTCCTAAATTCCCAAAGACTGCATTGCAGTGGAGAGGAATCTGCTTTATTCTTTCCCCACTTAGTACCCTAGGGACGTCTGCAAAATTGAACTCAACTCAATGACAGTCAAAACTCCCATTCTTCTTCCTCTACAAATAGCTCACTGCTTGCATCTTTCAGGGCACAAAAATGAAGGGATGCTCATCAGCGAGCCCCCTGGGTGGGCACAGCCAGATATGTCTGCCCTGGATGGGATGTCATAGGCTTTCAACTTGTTTCCATGTTAGCAGAAGGAGTGAGCCCTCTCTGAATCATGCTAGGATAATAATAACCTGTCCCAAGTATTCTGAACAGGGAGTGTCTGGACTCAGTGGGTGCAATCCATCATTTTCAAAATGTGTGTCTTTTCCCATCATCCCCCTGACAGCCCCACCTCCTCCACAAGACTTTCCTCTTTCCTCTTGTGAAGAAAGAAAAACACTGTGGTCAAGTGTCAGTGACAGATAAAGAGAAGGGCAACATTTTCTGACTTTTGCTGCCAAGATCGCCAGACAAGTGACTTAGTCTAAGTCAATGGTGAATATTCCTTTATTGCTAAGAAAGGATTGATGGGTCCCAATACATTTGACATGTACTGTCTTTGACACATGTCTTTTCTCCCCAAGAGTCAGTGACATGAGCAGCCTTGGCTTTGGATGGTTGACTTTCAACTGATCTTGCATTTCACCCTTAATATGCTTTTTTCAAGGCTTACTTATGTATTTATGTATGTGCATTTATTTATCTTATCCTTCTCTCCAACTATTTTTAAATCTACTATTGGATTTATATAAATTCCTCTCCAAAATCTAAGTGTGGTAAACATGTAGGCATGATCTAAGTGCTTTTAAAAATTCTTCTTGACAAATGAAGTTGAGATAGGAGCCTTCATTTCTAGTTTCATAGAACTGCAAATTCGTTGCTTAGGCCCTGTGACCTGGCTCCTCTAATTCGTAAATGAAATAGATGACGCCTGCAGAATTTGTCAAGAGGAATGAAACTGACTTCCCTGAGTTGTTTCCTGTCACCTGTGGCCTGGGTTGGACTGGAGACCAGCTGGTAAAACCAGCTTCATGGGTGCATTATTTAATTTTGTTTTGTATTTTCTAGACACAATTCTCTGCTATAAGTGAAAGATCACTTTAAGTTCTTTAGGTTTATTTCTGTTCTGGGTTGAATCGTAAATCTCTGTTTCTATACATACAATACGATGGGTGGGTGAAGCATCCACATAACACTGCCAGGATGTGTTGTTAGTATATTGCCAAGTATCTGAGGACCTAGAAACAAAGTGATATTTAAGATTACAGAGAGCTAGCCAGAGGGGTGAGCAACAGTTTAGTGGTTTTGATTAATCTGAAATGGACAATCTGATCGAGTGGATTATCTGTTTAACGAGGATGCCGAGTGGCTCTTCTCCCCTTGTGACAGCAGATCCATAGCTCATTTCAATAGAATAGGGAGGTGTTTGCCCTGATGATTTGGGTAATTATCTGCGCTGCTTGTCTTCGCCTTTCCTGGGATAGTGCGGAAGATGTTCACCGTCTCACTAAAAATAAATTCTAAATGTCGGTGATTCTGATTTGCATGACTGATCTAGAGACCTTTAAAAAGAAAACTCATTGACCGTTACTATTAAGGATCCTAATACAAGGTAATTTTTATCCTTATTTATAGCAGAGATTAGCACCCTGAATTTTGTGTGTGTGTGTTTTTTTTCAAGATTTTATTTCTTTCCTTTTTCTCCCCAAAGCCCCCAGGTACATAGCTGTGTATTCTTAGTTGTGGGTCCTTCTAGTTGTGGCATGTGGGACGCCGCCTCAGCGTGGCTCAGTGAGCAGTGCCATGTCCGCGCCCGGGATTTGAACCCACCGAAACCCTGAGCCGCCCGCAGCGGAGGGCTCGAACTTAACCAGTCAGCCACGCGGCTGGCCCCAATGTGTGTGTGTGTTTTTTCATAGAACGACTTTATTGATACATATTTTACATGCCATACAATTCACCCATTTTAAGTGTATACTTTCATGGCTTTTAGTATATTTGCACAGTTGTGCAACCATCTCCACAATCAATTTTAGAACATTTTTCTCAGCCTGAAAAAAATCCCTGTATCCATCAGCAGATGCTCCCCATAGTCCCCATTCCACCCCCCGCCCCAACCCCTGGCAGCACAAATCTTTCTGTCTCTATAGATTTGTCTATTTTGGACATTTTCTATAAACGGAATCATATAATATGTGGTCAGTTGTTCCTGAGTTCTATCACATGGTGCCATGTTTTTAAGTTCACCTATTTTGCAGCGTGTATTTATATCTTTTATTTAATCTTCACGGATCCTCTTGAATATTCACGTTAAGTTTTTAGATTCATCATTCTCACATAAATAATCCTGTCTACATTATCCTTCTTGAAGTTTTAGCTTTTTTTTAAGTGTTTCAAGACATTATTTTTCTTGAAAGATTTGAAAACATGATTTTAAAAAAGTCAGACTGATCCCAGCATTAGCGATATTTATTTAATACAAAAATTATAATTTTTAAAAATTTTGTTGATTTATTCCCCCAATGTCATTTTTTCTTTTTTATATTTCCTTTGTATACATAAATATATCTACACATATTTCTATATATTCTATTTAAGGCCTAAATTTGAATTCGAATCACTTAATTACCCAGAGGAAGATTTATGTGCTTTCGTTACTTTAGAAGCTTCAATGGTTTAGGTTAAATTGAATAGTTTTCCAAATTTGGAGAGGTTATCTCAACAGAACAGACTCGCCAAATCATTTAAAGCCTACTCATCTGAAAGTTTTTGTAGGCTCTCTTTTCAAAGAAAGTGAAGAAAAAGGGATATACCAAAATCATGGTTTGAAGATGAGAATATTTGCTCTTCTCATGGCATGTTTTCCTTTTTTGTGGTTTCTCTGACCTTCTTCCCTTACCTGAAGGATGGCTATGGTCCACGAAGGACAGGATAATCTTGATGACCTCAGACCTCAAAGGAAGACGTAAGCTGTTTGGGTATATTGCCTTCCTGGTCCACTTACCAATTTTGGAAGACTATTATGTCATATTTAACAGTGCAGTTAAACAACTATAGATAACAAGGAACCAGCATACTAATGCTGATAGTTTATGAGAACAAATGCAATCTTTTATTCTTAGTTGCATCCACTTTTATTTGTGTCCTTCTCAGGTATCTGCATGACAAATGGTGAATACATAGAACTTTCTAGAAGAAAATAAAGACTTCCTAACAAGAACTACACCTAACCACAGCAAAATCGAAAACTAGACCTGTGAAGAGCAGACCAATTAAAATGGAAATCATAGAAATAGAAAGGAAAATGCTGATCATGAAGCCAAGCAAGCTCAAAAGGGGCTTTCTTTGAGATTATTACAGGATGTAGAACTGTAATTAAAATAAGGACCCAACATATCAGGGCCAGTTCTTAATTACGTTAGCATTGAAGAAGTGATTAATAGGAATATATGCACACTGTGCAAGTTATCTTGTATGTAGTGATTTGCAGGACCATTTAATTCATAGTGAGCCAGAGTTCATGGATCCAGAGAATGCTAAACTGTATTGCTTGGTATAAAATCTAATTGGGCAGTTTTAAAGTTTATGACCATTGGCACAATATGCTTCTAGGAAATGAAAGTGGAGTGTTCTATTACTCAGAGATCGTTTTATAGGATACCCAGTATATCCTCCATATATTTAGAGTGACTTTCTTTTCTATGTTATCCTTCTTTTCCTTCAATACAGAATACAGAGAGAATAAATGAATCATTGCAATGGTTTTTTGAGCTCTACAATTAACAGGTTTAGTATAGAGTTAGAAGTATAAAATGAACGAATAGCATTTTGGTATGAAATCTTAGAAATGTCAATTGTATTTATTTTGGAACCAAAGGATTTGTACAACGGGCAGTGGCTTTTTTCATGTTGTTATTCTATCAACAGCTTTTGATATTAATTAAGAAATGCAGATTCTGTTTATTGTCTTCTTGGCTAACAGCCTACATTTAAGAAAAGTAAGATAATTGGAAACTTGAACTAAAGAGAAATGCTGACTGAGGGTTAGGTTTTGGTGCATGTTTTATTTTGTTATACATCAGTAACCTTTGCAAAAATATTCTCCTGGCAGTAACAACATTAAATCTCAAGCAGCATACGATGCAATTTGTGTCAACTGCCTCACTCTAGATGCTGTGCTGAGACAACATTGCCCTAAGTGCTTTGAGCAATCATCCTCAACTGGAAAGGCTATGCTAACCACACTGCAAAACGAGTTGGTTCAAAATGAGCAGGCTGGAATAAGAGATGATTTAGTTCCATGATCCACTCGGAACCTGGGGTATATTCAAAATTGCCTATCGACTGCTGGATGATATTAGAAGCGTGCAGCTCACTGGGTTAAATTTAAAGTCATATTTTCACAAATAAGCCTGCTGGGAGTGGGCCGCCATTGGTGGCTCAGTGATGCTACAAATGGCTTTTCTACTGCGAGTCACTTCCCATGCTATTACAAAATACTCTAAAAAGGTATAAAGAGCAGGAAGAGAGGGGAGATTTTATTCCCTTTAAAAGGTATTACCATGTAAGACAGAGTTTTGGGAGTTTGTTTGGAAGTGTCTCCAGTCTATAGGCCCCTGAGAGGACAGGGGCTGTCTTTCTCCTCTCATCATAACTGCAAGGACAGTCTTCGGCAATCCACTAGTGACTGAACTGATATTTGGTTCCTGTATTTTTAGTTTTTAGACATAAAGTCTGACTCTGTCATCTATTTTTGAGTGTCCTTTCTTTATCTATATTGTATTAGGTGTTAATAGGGTGGGGGGAGAAATTAAAAATAAAAGCCGTGGTCATTGCCCTCAGGAAGCTTATGATGCAGTTCTCTTAGGAAACACTGAGGCCCAAAATCTCCAAGTTATGCTGGATTTTTTCTTACCTGGTGTATAGTTGTTTACCCAGAGCTATAGTGGGTGGAAAAGAGAAGGTAGAGTTTGCAATCAAGGTGAGGTAAAGGACAGGACCTGTCTCCTCACTTTCTGTCATCTGCTACCTAAGTTCTGGTTGATTCTATGAAGATAATGATTATTGTTGTAGCGGCTACAAAGTAATGTGTGAATGGATTCATCAGAAAGACCTCTAAAGCTGTGGCAGATTGATGTTTCTTGGTGTTATACAGGAATTGTCAGAGTTTTCGTGTTTCTGTCAAATACTGGTGGTGGGGGGAGAATTAATTTCCAGCTTGGATGCCAGTTAGGGAGTTACACTTTTTACTAAAAGGGATGAAATATGTTTTCCCTTTAATTTGTTTATTCATTCATGTTATTGTGTACCTAGTAGCTGCTGGGCTGTCTGGTGAACTAGATGAAGTTGTCCCTTCTCTTGGAGCTTGTGGTCTGAATATGCAGAACATGATTGATAAGAAGGAAGAAGGATGTAAAACCAGAGGGAAAGCACTCCCAGTTGATATGTAAAATGGTACGTGGCCTACTTTGCAGAGCATGAGGCAAGGGATAAATCTCTATGCATGTGAATCAATGAAGTCTTGGTACAGAAGAGGAAAGCCATCTCAACAGGAATTGATGTCACATATTATTAAAGTTATAATCTTAACCAACAAAGAGAACTTCAGTATTTTACTTCTGTGAACAAATATTGGGGAACAAATATCTAATGTCTTACTCCCTGAGATAACACTGAGGCACCTTTATAGTCCATGTCATAAATGAGACGCACACTGTGGCCTCTTTCAAATGTGCATTATCAGTAACCCTTTCAAACAGCTTTCATATAGAACTTGCTCACTTATGACCACACAATCTCATTTCTCTGCCTAACCATAAAGCAATTCTTAGAGGGTGCTTGGGTTATACTTATGCATAAAGGAAAACCTGCAATTTGATATGTCAAGGGACTGGGGTGTAGTGGCCTCCACTCTCTGGCTAGTAAGCCCTCTGCTCCTTCTTACCCACAATGCAGTTCTTATACATGGAAAAGTCTTGCTTTAAAATCCTGAATCTGTAGTCAGTCTGTGTTATCCCAAAGTGAGCACTAAGCTACTGTATTAACAAATAGGACAGGCTGTCAGATAAAGAGGACCCAAAACTGGTGAAGAAATCATGAGGTAAGACTGATGTAGGATATGGAAGGGGATGAGAAGGTCTGGGAAGAAAGGGAATGAAAAATGGATCAGATCAGAGGCCATTCCTTTAAGTAAATGGGTTATGGATATCCACTGAATCCAACCATAGGGAGTATTCAGAGATGGCGGTCAACATTCCTGACTGAGGTATTTCTACAGTAAAATGAATTTAAAAGGTTCTGTTTTTCTTAATGAACACTTTCTGTCTTATTCATGAAGTCTCCAGTGAAGAATGTCTCAAGGTATCATAGACATTCTGATTAGAGTCAACACTTCCTGGTCTGGTGCCCTAGCGGGTCCACCAGGTGAGCCACATCAGTTACAGAATCGTATTAGTTAGGGTTCTCCAGAGAAATAGAACCAATAGGATATACGGAGATACATAGAAAGAAGTTTATAATGAGGGATTGCTCATGAGTTATGGAGGCTGAGAAGTCCCACAATCTGCCATCTGCAAGCTGGAGACTCAGGAAAGCCAGTAGTATCGTTCCACTCCAAACCTGAAGTCCTGAGAACCAAGGGAACCTGAGGTGTAAGTCCCAGTCTGAGCCTGAAGGCCCAAGACTCAGGATCCCTGATGTCTGAAGGCGGGAGAAGACGGATGTCCCAGCTCGAGCAGAGAAAGTGAATTAGCCCCTCTATCTTTTTAGTTCTATTCAGGTCTCAAAACATGTGATGGTGCTTAACCCACATTGGTGAGGGTGATCTTTACTCACTCTCCAGATTCAAATGTTAATCTCTTCTGGAAACACCCTCACAGACACACCCAGAAATAATGTTTTACCAGCTGTCTGGGCATGCCTTAGCCCAGGTAGTGCTGACACATAAAATTAACCATCACATGAATCTTGTTGTAACAGGTCATTCTGAATAAGCTGCAAAAATCATTTATACCACTGCATTGATGGGTGGTGACAATGCTCATTTGCAGTTCTTTGTGAAAGGCTAGCCCCTTTCAGTTTTATTCTCTTCCCCACACAGCACCTATCCGTAAAAGTGGTATGTTCTCAGCCATGTTCAAGTCAACCAGCATTGGTCTTCAACATGATAAAAGCATAGCAGAGTGACTTGTTCCAATTATTTTTTTGTTAGATTTTCTAAAAAATTTTCACATCATGGCATATATTATATAGACTGTCTCCAACTTATGATGATTTGACAACGATTTTTTTAGTTTATCATGGTACAAAAGCAAGACGCATTCAGTAGAAACGGTACTTGGAATTTTGAATTTTGATCTTTTCCCAGGCTGGCGATTTGTGGTAGGCTCCTCTCTCACGATACTGGGCAGTGGCCATGACCCGCAGTTCACAGTTAGCCATGTGATCCTGAGGGTAAACAACTGATACAGTTACAACCATTCAGTACTCAGACAACCATTTTCACTTTCAGTACAGTTCAGACATAGCTCGGAGATATTGCAGGTTTGGTTTCAGATGATAAAGTGAATATCACGTGAAGTCACATGAATTTTTTGGTTTCCCAGTGCATATAAAAGTTATGTTTACACTATGCTGTAGTCTATTAAGTGTGCAATAGCTTTATGTGTAAAAAACAATGCATATACCTTAATTAAAAAATGCTTTATTGCTAAAAAATACTAACCATCAGCTGAACCTTCACTGAATTGTAATCTTTTTTTGGTGGAGGGGCTTGCCTCGATGTTGATGGCTGCTGACTGATCAGGGTGGTGGTTACTGAGGGCTGGGGTGGCTGTGGCAATTTCCTAAAATAAGACCACAGTGAAGTTTGCTGCATCAATTACTCTTCCTTTCATGAACGATTTCTCCATAGCATGTGATGCACTTTGGTAGCATTTTACCCACAGTAGAACTGCTTTCAAAATTGGAGTCAATCTTCTCAAACTCTGCCACTGCTTTATCAACTAAGTTGATATAATATTCTAAACCCTTTGTCGTCATTTCAACAATCTTCACTACATCTTCACTGTTGATAGATTCCATTTCAAGAAATCGCTTTCTTTGCTCATCCATAAGAAGCAACCCCTCATCTGTTAAAAAGTTTTATCATGGGATTGAAGCAGTTCACTCACATCTGGAGGCTCCACTTCTAATTCTAGTTCTCTTGCTATTTCCACCACATCTGCAGTTACTTCCTCCACTGAAATCTTGAACTTCTCGAAGTCATCCATGAGGGCTGGAATCAACTTCTTCTACACTCCTGTTAATGTTGATATTTTGACCTCTTCCTATGAATCATGAATGCTCTTGATGGCATCTAGAACGGTGAATCCTTTCCAGAAGGTTTCCAACTTACTTTGCCCAGATCCATCAGAGGAATCACTGTCTATGGCAGTGATAACCTTACAAAATGTACATATTTAATAATAAGACTTGAAAGTAGAAATTACTCCTTGATCCATGGGTTGCAGAATGGATGCTGTGTTAGCAGGCATGAAAACAACATTATAATCTCATTGTACATCTCCACCAGTGCTCTTGGGTGACCAGGTGCATTGTCAATGAGCAGTCATATTTTGAAAGGACTCTTTTTTTCTGAGCAGTAGGTCTCAAAAGTGGGCTTAAAATACTCAATAAACCATGTCACAAACAGATGTGTTGTTATCCAGGCTTTGTTGTTCTATTTATAGAGCACAGGAGGAGTAGATTTAGCATAATTCTTAAGGGCTGTAGGATTTTTGGAATGGCAAATCAGCATTGGCTTCAACTTAAAGTCACCAGCTGCATTAGCCTCCTAACAAGAATCAGTCTGTCCTTTGAAGCTTTGAAGCCAGGCATTGACTTCTCCTCTCTAGCTATGAAGGTCCTAGATGGCGTTTTCTTCCAATAGAAGCCTGTTCCATCTACATTGAAAATCTGTTGTTTAGTGTAGCCACCTTCATTAGTGACCTTAGCTAGAGCTTCTGGAGAACTTGCTGCAGCTTCTACATCAGCACTTGCTGCTTTGCCTTGCTCTTTTATGTTACGGAGATGGCTTTTCTCCTTAAACCTCATGAACCAACCTCGGCTAGCTTCAAACTTTTCTTGTACAGTTTCTTCACCTCTCTCAGCCTTCACAGAATTGAAGAGAGTTAGGGTCTTGCTGTGGATTAGGCTTTGGATTAAGCGAATGTTGTGGCAGTTTGATCTTCTATCCAACCACTAAAACTTTCTCCAGATCAGCGATAAGACTATTTCACCTTCTTATCATCCAGTATGTTCACTGGGGTATCATTTTTAATTTCCTTCAAGAACTTTTCCTTTACATTCACAACTTGGCTGACTGGTGTAAGAGGCCTAGCTTTCAGCCTGTCTTGGCTTTCGACATGCCTTCCTCACTAAGCTTAATCGTTTCTAGTTGTTGATTTGAAGTGAGAGACGTGTGACTCTTCCTTTCACTTGAACACTTAGAGGCCATTGTAGGGTTATTAAGTGGCCAAATTTCAATATTGTGTCTCAGGGAAAAGGGAGGCTCAAGGAGAGGGAGAAAGATGGGGAACAGCCAGTCAGTAGAGGGGTAGAATGCACACATTTATCAATTAAGTTTCCTGTCTTATATAGGTGTGATTTGTGGTGCCCCAAAACAATTACAATAGTAACATCAAAGATCATTGATCACAGATCACCATAACAAAAAAAATAATAATGAAAAAGCTTGAAACATTCTGAGAACTACCAAAATGTGACACAGAGACACGAAGTGAGCAAATGCTGTTGGAAAAATGGTGCCTGTAGACTTGCTCAATGCAGGGTTGCCACAAACTTTCAATTTGCAAAAAATGCATTATCTGCAAAGCACAATAAAGTGAAGCACAATAAAATGAGGTATGCTTGTGTTCAATAAATTACATGACATACTCAAGACTTTATTACAAAATAGGCTTTCTGTTAGATGATTTTGCCCAACTGTAGGCTAATGTAAGTGTTCTGAGAATGTTTAAGGTAGGCTAGGCTAAGCTGTGATGTTTGGCAGGTTAGTTGTATTAAATGCATTTTTGACTTCTGATATTTTCAATTTACAACGGGTTCATCATGATGTAACCCTATTTCAAGTCAAGGAAGATCTGTATATGTATATGTCTGTGTGTATATCTACATATATATACACACAGTATGCTGTCTAAATATATATATAGTATATTATTATGGCATAGAAACAAAACCAAAGTTGCTAATTAATTATTTTGTAAAAAATTTTCAAGCACTATCTGCTCAAAACTTTTTTTTTTGTTGAAGATTGGCACCTGAGCTAACTGTTGCCAATCTTCTTTTTTTTTCTGCTTTTTACACTCCAAATCCCCCCAATACATGGTTGTATATATTTTGGTTGTGGGTCCTTCTAGTTGTGGCATGTGGGATGCAGCCTCAACATGGCCTGACGAGTGATGCCATGTCCATGCCCAGGATCTGAACCAGCAAAACCCTGGGCTGCTGAAGCGGAATGTACGAACTTAACCACTTGGCCATGGGGCAAGCCCCTGCTCAAAACTTTTAATGATAAATTTGAACTTGCTTCTGTGAACATTACCATTTTGTATTAGGTTTCATGTTTGAAGTGGCTAATGATACTTTTGATTAAGACTCTTTGATAATAATCGTTCTGAATTCTTAAGAGAAGAATTATTTTTGTATTCTTATGAGAATTATTTTGCACAAATAGGTGATATAAAAATTTAAGCCATTTTACAACCATTCAAAAATGTATAACATTCCACATTATATGTAGAGTCCAACGTTCTTCCTATTTCATTATTAAATGTAATGATGAAATTTCTTGAGATAATATGAATGAATTTTGAATTTTATCATAGTGTTTTTACATCAAATTTTCCAAAGTAAAGATGAAACAATTTGCAGATGACCCATGTGATTGTTAAAGCAGTCACTTTACAGCTGGTTTGGATGTCACTAAAAGGTCACATCTACTGCAAAAGGATAGACATGTTTAATATATGTCAATGCAGAGATTTGGGTCTCCTTCCTGGATCTGCATGGACATCCTGCTCCAAATGCACATGCACGTCCACCTTATTTTGAGCCATATTGTCTGATTCTTGGGAACCTAGAAAATTCACTTTTTTAGTGCTCCTTGTCCGCAATGGCAGCAGTAGGATCTCAAAGCTGGCTGTAGAAGTAGATGTCCTTCTTGGCCAGAGCCAGAACATTGTGGGGTGAGCAGCATGTTCTGGATGGCCCTCATACACAGGACTGTGGTATGACCATGAGTCCCTTTTGCATTCAGGATGTCTTCTGAGAACCCCAGATAAAGCTTCCCACAGCTGCAAGGAACTGGGCTGTGGACTCCTGAAAACTCAGGCACTCCCTAGCTGCCCTGAAAGCTAGTGGAATCAGTATCTCACATTTAAATGTAATCCATTCTCAGTCTATCAAATGGACAGCACTTGGAAAGCTCTGCTCTGAGCAGGGGCTTTTGAACATTTAAAATCATGACCCACAGACCCACTCAGGATTAACTTACCCACTGCCATACACACTTGAAACAAATGTTTTAGAAATTATATTTACTCTTGCATTATGCAATCCATTCTACTATTTTCAATTCCAATCTATTTCAAAGTTCAAAACACTAGTTGTGATACACTGATTTTTACCATCTACTAAAGTGTTGTGATCTGCAGTGTGAAAAACACTACACTAAACCAGTAATGAAAGATGGATTCTACCCTGTGTCATAGTTGGGATGGACCTCAGACATCTCAGACTGGGAGGGACATTTACCAAAATAATAGCTGCAAGAGTCATGGTTGACTTTTATTTTCCTTTGGTCTTTCCAGTATCTTCTACACCTTCTAAAATAAAGAGTTATTTGACAATCAGTGCATTTCACTGTGTATCATTAATTTTCCTATCTCTGCTTAGTGAATTTGAACTTTATTCCTAATTTTTTTTCTCTCTTGAAATGTTGGCTAATTCCATGAAAATTATTTTTTTTTCCATTAAATGCTTTAATATCTGTTTGCTATTTTTTCATTCCAATGACATAAAACAGAATTTACTGGGAAAATTACCTTCTAGCAACAAAGCGGAACTTACCTGAACAAAGGCCAAATGTGAGCTGGTGGTCATTATGCCCACTCTACTGGATGACATTCCAGTGAAAGGCAGTATGGAAGAAATTAAATCCACATGCCATTGAAAGTAGAAAACTTTTGTCTTTATGGAGTAAAACGAAGAATCCATTTGGAATGAGTTATCTTATGTCTGCAGTGGGTCTTGCCAAATAAACTTTCCCCACAGAGTGTGTTTGCCAAGCAGGACATCATGGTTAATGAAGCCTTTTGGTTATTCCTCAACATTGAAAAAAAATGATACTCTCTGCCAAGTTGATGACTTTTTCTCTTTTGCTTTCTGACTTGGAAAAAGCTAAATTTAAATTTCTAGTGGTCAATATTCATACTGTATTATTAAGCAAAATAATTATGGCACAAAGCATCCATGCAATGAATGCAATTTTGAAAAAAATATACAAATGAATAGGAAAATGACCAGGAGGGACATTTACCAAAATAATGGCTGCAGTAAGAGTCATGAGCAATTTTTATTATTTTCTTCTTTGGGCTTTCCAGTATTTTTCACACCTTCTACCATAAACATTTAGTTATTTGGTAATCAAAAGACTGAAAGTAATTTGACTTTTTGACAAGCTTTTGACAATAATTTACTTATTCTTTTGACAAGATGTAATAAAATCACTAAAGATATAGCATAAGATAAAATCTTACAAATGATCCTAGACAAAGTTGAAAACATTTTATTTCTTTGCCTGTAAACTAAGTAATAAATAGTTTGAGACCAAAAGAAAGATGTGCTCTTATTTCTAATAGTTTCCAACTGTCTAACCTAATACCACAGACTTCTGTCTTCATAGTAATTGGGCCAATAAAGTCTAACACAATTTGAAGTTAGGATTTTATTAACTTCTACTTTCACAAGTCACTAATTCTTTAGTTGAACAATAAATAAGAAATATAGACTGAAAGAAGTTAAGATTAATTTTTTAACACACTTGCCAAAATATATGCATTGAAAAGAGCTTTATACTGTAAGTAATTACTTCTATTGCTATTGTCCAACGCTGTAAACTCTATCTTAGACACTTCCTGAGAGCAAGTTCATGACCCATACTTAAGCTCAAATGGTTTTACCAAGATTTTATCTACTATTTTATCAGTTAGACTTTGCTTTGAAAGATCTTTGGCAAGCTCTAAAACAAAGAAAAGCACATCTATGCTCAAAGGAGAAAGATTAGCTTCAGCCCCTTGCCTCTTCTCAAGTACTCCGTGTCTGTCGCCTGCTTCCAAGATTTGTGCCTTTGGGGAGGCTGTCGTCTTCCCTGAAATGCCTCTCCCCTTCTCTCTCTGTAAAAGTCTCACTTGTCCTTGGAGGCCTAGAACCTCCTGGTGAGAACTGGCTGTGAGCTTCTCTGTGCTGCTACAGCAAGTACTTCACACCTCAATTTTACCACCTATCTCCTTGGAGCATGTCTTCATGTATGGCTTCACTCTTCATATAGTTTATCGGTTTCTCAATGTTTGGTGCTTTATTCTACTTTGAATCTTTAGTGTCTGTCTGTCGAAATTCCTAGTTCATGGTAATTTATGACAATTATTTTTTTAAATAAGTTAAAAATAATATGAGGGTAATGAAACAAGAGGGTTATTATGCATGTATTGAGTAATAGAAATATCTTTTTTTTAATTGAAGTAAAATTGGTATATAACATCATCTAAATTTCAGGTGTACAACATTACAATTCAACATCTGTATGCATTACAAAGTGATCACCACTCAAAGTCTAGTTAGCATCCATCACCACACAATTGACCACTTTCACTGATTTCACCCACCCCCCAACTCCCTTCCCTTCTGCTAACCACCAAGGGATATATGATATAAGTTTGTTTTTGTTTTGTTTAACAGTTTGTTCATTTGTTTTGTTTTATTATGTTTTTAGATTCCATATATGAATGAAATCACAAGGTATTTGTTTTTCTCTGACTTATTTCACTTAGCATAATACTCCCGAAGTTCATCCATGTTATCACAAATAGCAAGACTTCATTCTTTTTTATGGCTGAGTAATATTCTATTGTATACATATACCGCCTCTTCTTTATCCATTCATTCGTTGATGGACACTTTGGTTCTTTCCACATCATTCCAAATAATGCTACAATGAATATGGGGGTGCATATATCTTTTCAAATTAGTATCTTTGTATTCTTCAGATAAATACCCAGAAGTACAGCAGCTGTATCATATGGTAGTTATATTTTTAATTTTTTGTGGAATCTCCATACTGTTTTCCATAGTGGTTATAACACTTTACATTCCTACCAAAAGTGTACAAGTTTGGAGAAATGATGTTTCTCCACATCCTTGCCAACACTTGTTATTTCTTGTCTGTTTGATAACAGCCATTCTAACAGGTGTGAGGTGATAGCTCATGGTGGTTTTTATTTGCATTTCCCTAATGATTAGTGATATTGAACATCTTTTCTTGTGTCTGTTGGCCATCTGTATGTCTTCTTTGGAAAAATATCTACTCAGATCCTCTGCCCAGTTTTTAATTGGGTTGTTTATTTTTTGCTGTTGGGTTATATGAGTTCTGTATATATTTTGGATATTAATCCCTTGTCAAATACATGATTAGCAAATATCTTCTCTCATTTAGTAGGTTGCCTATTCATTTTGTTCGTGATTTTCTTCACTGTGCTGAAGCTTTTTAGTTTGATGTAGTCCTATTTTTGTTTACTTTTGCTTTTGTTTCCCTTCCCTTCAGAGTCATATCTACAAAAACATACCTAAGACCAATGTCAAGACCAAGGAGCTTACCACTTATCTTTTCTTCTAGGAATTTTATGGTTTCAGGTCTTATATTCAAGTCTTTAATCCATCTTGAGTTAATTTTTGTGTATGGTGTAAGATAGTAGTCTGATTTCATTCTTTTGCATGTAGCTATCCAGTTTTTGCAAGAACACTTATTGAAGAGGCTATCTTTTTTCCCTTGTGTGTTCTTGGCTCCTTTGTCATAACTTACTTGTCTTTATATGTTTGGATTTATGTCTCAGCTCTCAATTCTGTTCCATTGATCAGTGTGTCTGTTTTTATGCCAATACCATACTGTTTTGATTACTATAGCTTTGTAGTATAGTTTCGAATCAGGGAGTGTGATAACTCCAACTTTGTTCTTTTTTTTCAAGATTGCTTTGCCTATTAGGGACGTTTGTGGTTTCACACAAATTTTAGAATTATTTATTATAGTTTGGGGAAAAATGCCATTGAAATTTTGATGGGAATTGCATTAAATTTATAGATTGCTTTGGGTAGTATGGACATTTTAACAATATTAATTCTTCTAATCCATGAACATGGAATATCATTCCACTTATGTCTTTTTCAATTTCTTTCATCAGTGTCTTATAGTTTTCACCTTCACCTCCTTGGTTAAATATATTTCTAGGTATCTTATTCTTCTTGATGCAATTGTAAATGGGATTTTCTTTTTTTTTCTTTTAAAGATTTTATTTTTTCCTTTTTCTCCCCAAAGCCCCCCAGTACATAGTTGTATATTCTTAGTTGTGGGTCCTTCTAGTTGTGGCATGTGGACACCGTCTCAGCATGGCTTGATGTGTGGTGCCACGTCTGTGCCCAGGATTCGAACAGACGAAATACTGGGCTGCCTGCAGTGGAGTGCGTGAACTTAACCACTCGGCCACAGGGCCGGCCCCGGGATTGTTTTCTTAATTTCTTTTTGATAGCTCCTTATTAGTATATAGGAATGCCACAAATTTCTGTGTATTGATTTTGTATCCTGCAAATTTCCTGAACTCGTTTATTAGTTCTAACAGTTTTTTGGTGGAGTCTTCAGGGTTTTCTATAGATAGGATTAAGTCATGTGCAAGTAGTGACAGTTTTATTTCCTCCTTTCTGATTTGGATGACTTTTATTTCTTTTTCTTGCCTAATTGATGTGGCTAGGACTTTCAATACTATGTTGAATAAAAGTGGCAAGAGTGGGCATCTTTGTCGTGTTCCTAATCTTAAAGGAAAAGCTTTCAGCTTTGTTTTCATTGAGAATGATATTAGCTGCAGGTTTGTCATATATGGCCTTTATTATGTTGAGGTATGTTCCCTCTATACCCACTTTGTTGAGAAGCTTTTATCATAAACAGATGTTGAATCTTGTTAAATGAATTTTCTAAATCTATTGAGATAATCATATGATTTTTATCCTTCATTTTGTTACTGTGGTGCATCACATTGATTGATTTGCAGATGTTGAACCATCCTTCCATCCTTGGAATAAATTCCACTTGATCTGGTTTTGGTATCAGGGTAATGCTGGCCACATAAAATAAGTTTGGAAGCCTCCCCTCCTCTTTGATTTTTTGGAAGAGTTTGAGAAGGATAGGTCTTAAGTCTGAATGTTTGGTAGAATTCACCAGGGAAGCCATCTGGTCCTGGTCTTTTGTTTTTTGGGAGGTTTTTGATTGCTGACTTAATCACCTTACTAGTAATCAGTCTATTCATATTTTCTCTTTCTTTATGATTCAGTCTTGGAAGATTGTATGTTTCTATGGATTTATCCATTTCTTCTAGGTTGTCCAATTTGTTGGCATATAATTGCTCACAGTAGTCTTTTATGATCCTTTGTATTTCTCTGGTATCAGTTGTAGCTTCTCTTTCCTTTCTGATTTTGCTAATTTGAGACCTCTCCCTTTTATTCTTGGTTAGTCTAGCTAAAGATTTGTCAATTTTGTTTCTCTTTTCAAAGTACTAGCTCTTAGTTTCACTGATGTTTTCTATTGTCTTTTTAGTCTCTATTTCATTTATTTCTGCTCCAATCTTTATTATTTAATTCCTTCTGCTAACTCTGGGCTTCCTTTGTTCTTCTTTTTCTAGTTTCTTCTGAAATGTTGCTTTGCTTATTTGAGATTTCTCTTGCCTTTTGAGATAGGTCTGGATTGCTATGAACTTTTGTCTTAGAGCTATTTTTTCTGCATTCCATAGGTTTTGGTATGTCATATTTCTGTTTTCATTTGTCTCTAGTTAATTTTTGATTTCCTCCTTCAGTTCTTTGATGACTCATTAGTTGTTTGGTAGCATGTTTAATCTCCACATTTTTGTGGTTTTTCCAGTTTTATTTTTGTTATTGATTTCTAGTTTCATAGCATTGTGGTTGGAGAAGATGCTTGAGATGATTTCAATCTTCTTGAATTTACTGAGACTTGTTTTGTGGCTAACATGTGATCTATGTCGGAAAATGTTGCGTGCACTTGAAAAGAATGTGTATTCTGCAGTTTGGGGATGAAATGTTCTGTATACATCTATTAAGTCTGTCTGGTTTCATGTGTCTTTTAAGGTCAATGTTTCTTTATTATTTTTCTGTCTGGATGATCTATCCTGTGATGTAAGTGGGGTGATAAAGTACCCTAATATTCTTATATTGCTGTCAGTTTCTCCCTTTAGGTCTATTAATATTTACTTGTGTATTTTGGTGCTCCTATATTGGGTGCATATATATTTATAAATGTTATATTTTATTGTTGGATTGAACCCTTTATCATTACATAATGACTTTATTTGTCTTTTATTACAGTCTTTTTTAAAAATCTATTTTGTCTGATATAAGTATAGCTACACCAGCTTTCTTTTAATTTCCATTTTCATGGAATATCTTCTCCATCTCTTCACTTTCAGCCTGTATCTATCCTTACTTCTGAAGTGAGTATCTTGTAGGCAGCATATAGATGGGTCTTGTTTTTTTAATTCATTCAGCCACTCTATGTCTTATGATTGGATAATTTAGTCCATTTACATTTAAAGCAATTATTGATAGGTATGTGCTTATTGCCATTTTGTTACTTGTTTTCTGGCTGTTTTTGTAGTTCCTCTCTGTTCCTTTCTTCTCTTGTGGTTTGATGGCTTTTTTTTAGTGTTAGTTTACATGCCTTTTTCATTTTCTTTTGTGTATTTATTATAAGATTTTGCTTTGTGGTTACTGTGACATTCACATATAATTTCCTATGTATAAAATGGTCTGTTTCAAGTTGATAACAACTAAATTTAAACACATCCCCAAACTTTATATTTTTACTCTTCCCCCTCACTTGTTTTATATTTTTGATGTTGTCTTTTACATCTTTCTATTTTATGCATCCCTTAACTAATTATTGTAGATTTAGCTAATTTTACTACTTTTATCTTTTAACCTTTGTATTTGCTTTATAAGTGATTGATCTACTACCTTTACTATACATTTACCTTTTCCAGTAAGATTTCTACTTTTGTATGTTTTCTTGTTATTAGTTAGTGCCATTTCTTTTCTGCTTAAAGAAGTTCCTAGAACATTTCTTGTAAGGCCAGTTTAGTGGCGATGAACATCTTTAGCTTTTTCTTATCTGGAAAACTCTTAATCTCTCCTTCAATTGTGAATGGTAACATTGCCAGGTAGAGAAGTCTCACTCGGACGTTTTTTCCTTTCAGTTACTTTAAATATGTCATGCCACTCTCTTCTGGTCTGCAAAGTTAGTGCTGAAAAATCTGCTGATGGCCTTATGGGGTTTCTTTCATACATAATTGTTTTTCTCTTGCTGCTTTTAAGATTCTCTCCTTATCTTTTACTCTTGCTATTTTAATTATAATCTGTCTTTCTGTGTAGCTTTTTGAGTTCATCCTATTTGGAACTTTCTGGTCTTCTCAGACCTCGATGTTGTTTCCTTCCCTGACTAGGGAATTTTTTAGCCATTATTTCCTCAAATAAGTTTTCTGGTCCTTTCTCTCTCTCTCTCTTCTCCTTCTTGGACCCCTATAATGTGAATGTTATTCTGCTTGATGTTGTCCTAAAGGTCCCTTAAGGTATCTTCACTTTTTAAAATTCTTTTATCTTTTTGCCGCTCTGACTGGGTAAGTTCCACTGCTTTGTCTTCTGGCTCACTGATCTGCTCTTCTGCTTCATCCAGTTTGTTGTTGAACCCCTCGAGTGCATTGTTCACTTCAGTTACTGCATTCTTCAGCTCTGAAACTTCTGTTTGGAACTTTTATATTTTCTATCTCTGTGTTGAAGATCTCACTGTGTTCATCCATTCTTCTCCTGAATTCAGTGAGCATCTTTATGACCATTAGCTTGAACTCTTTATCAGGTAGATTGCTTGTCTCCATTTCAATAATGTCTTTTTCTGAGGTTTTGTCTTGTTCTTTCACTTGGAACATATTCTTCTATCTCCTCATTTTTGCCTGACTCTCTGTTTGTTTCTATGTGTTATGCAAATTGACTACTTCTCCCAGTCTTGAAGGAGTGGCTTTGTGTAGGAGATGCTGGTGTGGCCTAGAAGGGCTATCCTCTCTGGCCTCCAGGGCTAGGTGCTCAAGGGACATCCCCTGTGTGGACTGTGCATGCTAGCCTGCTGTGGTGGGGTCACAGTCATGGCATGAGGGTGGATGGGCTCTCAGTGGGGCACTCCCACTCGCTGGCTCTAGCAGGTTACAGGGAGAGTTCCAAAATGGTGGCTGCCAGCACTGGCAATGGTGGCTTTAGCAAGGTAGAATGAGACTGTAAAAATGGCACCCACCAACGTCTCTGTCCCTGGAGAGAGTCCCAACAGTTTCCTACCTTTCCAGCAGAGACTTTAAGATTAGTAAGTGTGTCTCCTTTACATATGGTCTAGAAGCTTTTCAGACAAGGGTTTTTGTGCTGGGTACTGCACAAGTGAGTCCATGTGTGAGCCCTTTAAAAGTGAGTTCTCTGTTTCCTACAGTTCTATGGTTTTCCTCGATGTAATTCTTGTTTGTTTTTAAAGCCAGATATTTAGGGGGCTGGTCTCTCCTGTGCAGGATGGAAGGGTTGGGTTGCCTGATGTGGATCGAAACCCCCTTGCTTCTCAGGGAAAAGTTCTGTGTTTTTGAGATCCCTCCCGATCATGGATTGCTGCATGTGGGGTGGTTTTTCTTTTTTCTTTGGTGATATTGGATCTCTGCCTCTCCTTCCCATCTTGATGCTGCTCTGCTGTCCTTTATTGCTAAAACTGTTTACCCAGTTTGCAGGCCTTTTTCAGAGGAAATTATTCCACATGTAGTCATACATTTGTTGTGTCTGTGGGAGGAGATGAGTTCAGGATCCTCCTATGCCACCATCTTGAACCCCTTCTCCTAGAAATATTTTTGAATAAATATGTAACATTCAAGTTTACTATCTTCAAAAGATACAATACTCATGAGAATGTTTACATTTAAAAATATTAGTTAAAAAATTTAGTTTTATGTTTAAATTTCTTCTTTATGCATGTCTGCTCTGGGCACAGCACTGTCCAGTGTATCATGGGACAAAATTTAGTTCCTATGCCCAAGGAACTTATAAAGTAGTTTAAGAAGTTAGTAATTGTTCACGTGAAAATAATATTGCATTTGTTAAATGCCGATGAGCATCAATAATAAATGCTGTAACTTGTTCACAGGATAGAAAGTCCAACTTAGTGAAAGATAAGTCAGAGAAAGGTTCTCCAAAACAGGGGGCACAATTTGACTCCTACAGCCTAAAGTATGGGTAAGATTTGATTTGTGTGTGTAAGTGTGTGTGTGTGTGTGTGTGTGTGTGTAAGGGTGAGCCTTCCTTTTAAGCATAGGGAGCATGAGCCATGTGTCTTGCTAGATCCTGAAGGAGATGAACCACTCCACACCACAGTTCTGGTGGCTGACCTGTTGTGCATGCTCAGACAAGAGTGAGGAGCCAGGTCCTTGTTGACACATGTACATTCTTCCTATCTGTTCTTGCTAAAGTATTATCACCCATAGTCATGAAAAAGGGGAATCCCTAACGAGTTTTGAGAGAAATATAGAAAATTTATCCTGTTTCTTAGAGAAAGACGGATGTTCAGAAGGTGTATACAAAAGATAGAAAGGTAGAGACCCAAGACATACAAACTTGAAATGCTGTGCAGAGCAACTCTACTTGAGATGGACGTGCAACTAGGAAAAAGGCCATGTCAGGAGAAAAGAAATGCTCTTGGTAGTAGACTCTTTCCCCCTCCCGCTTCCCTAAAATAGTGATCCTCAAAGAAGATTCCATGCTCTGGAGACATCCCTGCTTCAAAGGAGGTTGGGCTTCAGAGGAGCTGAGGGAGCGTGGATGACAGAGAAAGGCAGCTGGCTAGAAGATAGCTGTTCATTCTACTTTTAGAACGGAGAGTGGTGAATGTTTCAAGACACACAGGGGAGGGCGATGGATGAGACACAGACAAACTTAGCTCTTTGCCAAGTGACTCTGGGTGAGCTGGGATGATGTTCAGTGTGGGAAGCTGAGAGATTGTTTGACTCACCAGCGCTCTTTGTCGACCTCAGCTATGTTTAATGATACTTTGGCTTGTTAACCTTTTTGTAAATAATTCTGCTCTAAGAACTTCCAAGGAGATCTTGTAGGACAAGGAGTCACAATGACCTGTGTTCCCATCTGGCTTTACCAGGTAATCTTCATAGGTCACTTAATCTTCCTGAGCCTCAGTTTCTCCTCATTTAAAAAGTAGAGATTACATATACCTCCTACAGTCATTGTGATGGTTAGAGGAAATGTACTCAAAATGCCTACTGTTGGTCTTGGCACATAGAGGCACACAATACATGGTAGAGAATAATGACAGTGAAGATGATAATAATAATGCCATCAAGTGGGTAATGTAAGGCTGTTGATGATAGTCTATTTTTCAAGGGCTGTGGACTTTGAGTTGGTGAAATGTGCCCTTCCACAAAGAATCTCAGGCCTTATGAGTCAGAGGTCCCTCAGCATCAGAGCTCTGTCATGCACTTTCTCTTCTGTAGCACATGGCAGACTTGTGGGCTCCAAATGGCAGAACTGTGGTGGGCAGTCAGGAGTTGTTCAGTGGCACTCTCCTGCCTCCTTATATGCTTAGGCTGTGGTTCAGCTGTTCAGAGGGCATATGCCCATGTCTGAGAGGAAATATAAAAATGTCTTCTCACTCATCTAACTTCTACGTGCACCTCCCACATTAAGGAAGAAGTTAAATAGTCATATGTGGCTGCTCCATGGGTGGCTGCCTCCCACACTCAGAGTTCAGAGCTGAAGGAGCAGATTCTGCCCCGCCTTTCACTGAAGTTGAGTCATCTTCTTACATTTATTTGCACATAGGAATTTAGAGCCTCTGCAGGCTTTGCAAATGATTTCCCTTCACTTCAGAAACAATTTGAATTTCAGATATATTAAAAGTTCACCTCTTAAGTAAGACAATGCTCTATTGCTGACAGAAGAACACATTCCTTCACCAGTTCATGCTCTTTGTAAATGTTGCGGGTATCCAGGAAGGCAATGGATTAAAATATTTCTTAAAAAATACTGAAACCAAAATAAACATTGAATATGCTCTGTTGATATAACATACATATGGATCAAAGTTCCAATGAGATTTGCTGACATTTGCACATTAATGAAATTATATTATTTTTATATTTAGAAGAAACTTAAGCCATCATATATGTACCAGGCAAGGCTAGGGAAGAGGACTGAGCAGTTGGGACAGGTGGATATAATATCACCAGTTAGGGGCTGGCTCTGTGGCCTACTGGTTAAGTTTGCACATTCCACTTCCACGGCCCGGAGTTCGCAGGTTGGGATCCCGGGCATAGACCTAGCACCTTTGGCCAAGCCCTGCTGTGATGTCGTCCAATATAAAAAATGGAGGAAGTTCGGCATGATGTTAGCTCAGCGTCCATCTTCCTCACACAAAACAAAACAAAAACCCCACCAGTTACTTTTGAATCTAAACTGGCCAGAGTAGAGGTCTTTTTAAATAATTGGTCTCTCTTTTGTTTGTTTATGTATTTTTAAATTCCATTTATGTTTTGAATAAGAAAAACATTCACAAGGTTTAGTATTCAAAACTTATAAAAGTTATACAGTGAAAATATTTCCTTCACAACCCCTCTCTTCAGTGTCCCATGTTCCCTTTCTTGTGTATTCTTCCAGTTATGTTTTTTGTGTATATAAGAAAATGTTTGTTTATCTGTATAATTTTGTTGACATTGCCAAAGCTCTCACCATAGAGGTTGTACCAATTTGCACTACCACCAGCAAAGTATGAAAGTTCCTCTTTCTCCACATCCTTGTCAAATTTACTTGACTCCTCTGCCAGCCAGCATAGAATTTTGTCTTTGTGGTTCTCTCACTAGTGGGCCCCTACTTAACCCCCACACAGCAAATTTTACCCAGATCTTCCTTCTAGAAGTATTGTGTCTTTCCTGATACTTTCACCCCTTTAGGATATTTTTATGTAGTAGAAAAAGACTAGTTTTTGAAATCAGAGCTATTTTAAACTTTAAAACAGTAGAGCACATTTAAGAACCTGTACTCTGGAGGCAAGTTGCATGGATTTGATCCAAGCTCCAGTACTTACTAGTTGTGTGGGCTTAGGATAGTTATTTCACCTCTTTGAACCTCAATTCCTTCATGTAAAATGGGGAAAATAACTTGCCTTGCTGACATGGTGTTAGGAATAAATGAGACAATGCATATAAAGTGCCTGGAACTTGGAAGAGGCATAAAAGACAATTGTATGCAATTATTCGTAAATCTGTGCCATGTGCCATTCAGTGAAGCAGATGCTATTTATTAATAGACTTAGGTTAAATGTTAATGGCAATACATAAGGCTCACATTTTAAAGGGAAACTTTTGTCCTTGAATACAAAAGACTGTACAATGAAGAATCAGGGTAGTAGAGAAAACAAACAAACACACACTGACTTTGGGGTCACTTTATATTTATTGGTGGTGGAAAAGCCAGAAAAACATGTTGATGAAGCAAAGCTAAGTTTATTAGACTTACTGCCATAAAGGGGGACACTATGTAAGATTGTTTCTTAGTAATGTTTCAATAGGGGAAAGTCAGGGAATGATATTTTATAGGGATCTGGGGGCCTGGGCTGGGTACTTTTACCAGTTGGGATTGGACAGCATTTATGACATAGTGCTTTGCATTGGTAGACATAGTGAGGTAAGGATCTTGAAGTAAGCATTAATGTGTGGGCTAGTAGTTTTGATAAGTTAACTATTTTCATTGGTTTACAGTCCCACCTCCCAGGAATAAATATTTCCTAGAACAAATAGCTGTTATTTTTGCCTGGGCCCAATTATTGTTTAGGAAGTTGGAAATTGTTTAAGAAATTAGGACCTTTGGGAAATTGGAAGAATGTTTGGTCCCAGAATTGTCTAAGGGACAGGAAAGTATGCTTTGTCTCAGAATTGGTTAGCACAGGAAACTATGTTGGTTTCAGTTCTCAATCCCAACTTTGCTGCAAATAAGACATGTAATTTAGGGCAAGACACTCAGTATGCCACATACTTGTTCCCTCTTCAACACCTGAAAAACCATGTGGAAGCTCCGTCTTTGGAAGAAGATGAGATTTAGGGCAGGGAGGCCAAATGCAGAGCATTCTGGGTCCTGGAGGAAATGAGAAGAGTAAACAAGACCACATAATTTGAGTGGAGATCCAGAAACAGTGCTGCGCATTAAAATGGAGATTTTGAAGAGGAGATAAATGAAGAAGTGAGGAGCCTATGGACAGGCCACGTGTCAGAAACAGGGTGGAATCAGGTGAGAGAGACAGTTGGGGACAGCAGTTCAGAACCAAAGACTGAATGCAGAGTCTGTGCTGGGCCCACCTTTTTCATGCTGCCATTCTAATACTTTGGAGACCGCTTTGGTGGTTCAAGAAGCCATTCAGCCTGGATACAACCTCAAGCCTCATTTCACTCATCTGAACAATGGGTACAAAAGGACTTGACCCACCTAACCAGCAATTGTTGAAGAGATCAAATAAGACAGGAAGCAGAACATGCTTTACATATTGTAATATTGTCTTAACCTAAGATATGGATACTAACGTTTTAATTCTGCATCACCATGATAAGGGAGAGGTTTCAAAATTAGGAAATTTGTTTTGTATGCATTGGGCAACATCATAGAGGCAGCTCCTTTCCTAATCATACATAAGTCTGATCCAGGTTGTAGAATAGAGTACAAAAATGGGGAAAGATAGAAATTCTTTGCTGTACATCAGGCAATGCATGGTTGAGAAAACAAGCAGACAGATGGCCAAAATATTTCCTGAAATGGATACTACTTAATTTGGTTAAGTGTTACCCTCCTCCATCAGGGATAATAATTTATTACAATAAATTCTGATTCAAATAATATTCCTTGAAAATCTACCATACACATTACAGCACTGCATGCTTTCACATTCATTAGCTCATTAAATTCTTACAACTGTATGTGAGGTAGGCACGATTGTCATTTGTCTGAAAGAGTATCTTGAAATGTTTGCTTGGACGGCGATATTTCAATTGCTGAGATTCACTGCCAGGAACTGTACGTGATGTTTTATTCTGTCTGAAAACATTTTCCTCATGTTATGTAGTCACAGGGTTAATGTCATGCCCTGGACTTGGTTCATGGAGCAGCAAATGGCAGAACTGAACTGAGATCAACTGTGGAGCATTTGACAATTTACTTTAAAATAATGATCTCAGACTCTAAAGGGAAATGGTCTCAGATATAAACAATTTTGCTTGGTGAAGGCCAAGGACAAGATAATGTTTATTCAGTTACTTTTGGTCCTCCGGAGTGTAAAGATAGATGATCGAGAGAAAGGGAAGCGACATTCAGACAGGTCAGCATTCCCCAGATCCTGGCAAGAGTGTAGCTTTATCTTTTTTCTCATATCTCCAGCAGTACTTAAATAAATAAAAGTGTATCTAGTTAGTACTCTAAGCAATTTCAATAAAAAGAGGACAGTCACATTGACAGGGCCCAATATAGGAATTTTCTTGTATTAATGGGTACCTAAATGTGGCCAGTTGCGGATGGCTTAGTACTATTACCTTTTTGTGGTTCTAAAGGATTAATAATGTTACACCCCTTGTACCCCAGTCCAAAGTGTGTGTATGTGGAAAAAGAGGGAAAAATCTTTTACGATTCTTTTCTTACACAGATAAGGCATTAGCCATACTGCACTTTTTGGAAATCAGCATTTTGGAAATGAAAATGGGTAAGAATTTTAACTCCATGTTTTTTGAAGGAGAGTCCTGCTAATTTGGCTACTATTAAGGGCTAGTGCTCTGGTGTATTCTGTATCTGAATTGTATTTGGTGTATTCTGCATTCGAATTTGGTATATTCTGTATATGAACTGTGAACCTAGCTAAGTTACCACATTAACTTATATATGTGTTTTCTATTTTCTCTTCTAAAATTTCACTCCTGTTAAATGCTACTACAGTAGTGTTTCCCAAAGCATATTCCATGATCCAAAATAGATGCTGCATGGGAAAAGGGGGTCCCTGAATAAATACTAGTGAAAAATTGGGTTAAATGCAGTTGAACAGTTTCTTCACTGCAAAATTACCCAAAATGTGTTTTATGTTTACCTGTATTTTAAGTCTCCAAGAGTAGGGAATTATGTGCAGTCTTTCAAATACTTTTTGACCTAAGAAATTTGTCCTCTGAACCCCTAACAGAATTTCTTGAGGCATCATTGTCTGTGAGTCATGTTTCCACTTCAAGAAATGTTGCTATAAAACAAAAGTCAGCTGAATAATTCCAATTTTGGGTGCTCTGTTTAATTTTGTAGAAATAATAGCTTGTTTTCTTAGCACTTGAAAAAAATTACTAGTGACTTTTATGTGCACTGTATTATAGGCTTAGTTTTAAATGTTGCTGTTTCAAAGGCTGTTCCTTCCTATCTTCTGGAATTATCCTAAGTTTCCTCCAGATGGAGGTGGTGCCTTGGCTATTTCTTCATGACTTATGTTATCGGGATAGAAAAGAAAGTATCTCATATTTCTACCCAATGATTGTTTTTCCTATAAATCAGAAGACTTTATTGAAATATGTTTGCTTATAAAAGCTTATGTTAATGGAAATATTATGCATAATACATAGATTATGATACAATTAAAGACTAACAACTACAAAAGGTAAGTATCTTTCATTAAAAATCTTAAACTCTACTTAAAGTAACTCTGATTTTTTTTTTTTTGAGGAAGACTGGCCCCAAACTAACATCCATGGCCTATCCTCCTCTTGGTTTTTTTTGCTGAGGAAGATTGTCCCTGAGCTAGCATCCATGCCCATCTTCCTCTACTTTATATGTGGGACGCCTGCTACAGCATGGCTTGATAAGTGATGTGTAGATCCGTGCCCAGAAACTGAACCAGCAAACCCTGGGGTACCAAAGTGGAGCACGTGAACTTAATCACTACACCACGGGGCCAGACCAGACTGACTTTGATTTTGATTCCTGAACTTAGGGGGTTGAATTAATTCTTTTCTCTGGACCTTTCCAGATCAATGCATAATTTGAGGAATCAATGATTGACTGGATGGAAGTGCTGACTTCATAAGAAATCTAGCCTGCCTCTGTCTTTCCTGGTTGAAAAGAGTCTAATTAGATAGAAAAGAGAATATACAAATCATAAGAGAGCACATAAGTGAATACATAACATTTGAACACATTTCAAACCTTGGATAAATGAGCATTTTTGAATGAACAATATACTCACCAAAACAAACTCAAGAAGAAATAGAAATATGAATGAAACAATTCCTGGAAAAGAAATTAATTTACTGGTCAAAAATGTCCTTATAAAAAGAGTTTTGGTCCAGGAAGTTTTATAAGTGAATTTTGCTAGCACTTTAAGAAATGGGTATTTCCTCTTTTGGAAAAGGGAAATAGTTGAAGAGATACCTAGCATATTTGATTAGGTTAGTATAGTATGATAACAAAATTAATTAAGGACAATACATGAAAATAAAATTACAGTGCAATATTATTTGTGAACATAGATGCAGAAATCCTAAATAAAATATTAGCAAAAAACTGTAGAAGCTTAAACGAAATGAACAAAAATTAAAATAGGATTTATGCCAGAAATGGAAGCCTAGCTCACGGTCACAAAAATTTATTAACCTGATCCACCACATTTAGAGATTAAAGGAAAAATTATTCAGTAATTTTCTTTTTTTATTGAAATATAATTGACATGTAGCATTCTATTAGTTTCAATATACAACATAATGATCCAATATCTGTATATATTGTTAAATGATCACCACAATAAGTCTAGTTAACATCCATCACCTTACATAGTTACAAGTTTTTTTTCTTCTGATGAGAACTTTTAACATCTACTCTCTTAGCAACTTTCAAATAAGCAATACAGTATTATTAACTCCTGTAGTCAGCATGCTGTACATGACGTCCCATGACATTCATTTTATAACTGGAAGTTTTTAACTGTCAACCACCTTCGCCCATTTTGCCCCCTCCCACCCAGCCTCTCCCTCTGGCAGCCATTACTCTGTTCTCTATAGCCATGAACCCAGTTTTTTTTTTTTCTTCAGATTCCACGTATAAGTGAGATCATATAGCATTTGTCTTTCTCTGTCTGACTTATTTCACTTAGCACAACGCCCTCAAGATCCAACCATGTTGTCGCAAATGGCAAGATTTCCTTGTTTTTTATGGCTGGATTCCATTGGTTATACATACCACATCTTTATTCATCCATTGATGGACACTTCGGTTGTTTCTATGCTTGGTTATTGTAAATAATGCTGCAATGGGCATAGGGTGCATATATCGTTTCGAATTGATGTTTTCGTTTTCTTCAGATAACAGAAGTGAAATTGCTGTACTATTTGGTAGTTCCATTTTTAATTTTTTGAGGACTCTCCGTACTGTTTTCCATAGTAGCTGCACCAACTTACATTCCCATCAATAGTGCACAGGGGTTTCTTTCTCCATACCCTCAGCAACACTTGTTATTTCTTGTCTTTTGGACAATAGCTATTCTAACAGGTGTGAGGTGATACCTCATTATGGTTTTGATTTGCATTTCCCTGATGATTTAGTGATGTTGAGCACCTTTTCCTGCAGCTGTTGGTCATCTGTATGCCTTTTTTGGAAAAATTTCTATTCAGATCCTTTGTCCATTTTTTAATTGGGTTGTTTGTTTTTACTATTTCTTTCTTTCTTTTCTTTCTTTCTTTTTTTAATGCTTTTTGGTGAGGACGTTTGACCTTGAGCTAACATGTGCTGACAATCTTTCTCTTTTTTTTTTCTCCCCAAAGCCACAGTACATTGGTATATATCCTAGTTGTAAGTCATTCTAGTTCTTCTATGTGGGATGCTGCCACAGCAAGGCTTGATGAACCGTGTGTAAGTCTGTGCCCAGGATCTGAACCCGTGAACTCCAGGCCACTGAAGCAGAGTGTCTGAACTTAACACTTGGCCACAGGGCAGGTATCTTGTTTTTTGCTATTGAGTTGTATGAATTTTTTTCTAATATATTTTGGATATTAACCCCTTATCATATACATCATTTGCAAATATTTCCTTCCATTCTGTAAATTGCTTTTTCATTTTGTTCATGGTTTCCTTTGCTGTGCAGAAACTTTTTAGTTCGATGTAGTCCCACTTGTTTACTTTTGCTTTTGTTGTTTGTGCTTTCAGAGTCAAATCCAAAAAGTCATCACCAAGACAACGGCAAGGAGATTACTGCCTATGTTTTCTTCTAGTTTTATGGTTTCAGCTCACTCGAACTTATGTTCAAGTCCATAATCCATTTTGAGTTAATTTTTGGGTATGGTGTAAGATAGTGGTCTAGTTTCATTCTTTTGCATGAGGCTGCCCAGTTTTTCTAATATCATTTATCGAAGAGACTGACCTTTTCCTGTTGTATCTTCTTGGCTCCTTTATCATAAAATCATACAGTCACTTTCTACAGGTACAGAAGAGGCAGCAATCAATAAAAATCAGCATGTATTTATGATAAAATATTTTGCAAATTAGAATTAGAAGGGGATGTTCAGAAAACTATGGCATAGTATTTAATGGAAAACCTTCAGAAGCATTTCTATTAATTCCAGGAACACAAAAAAATATTTCTGCCATAATATTGTGCTAAAGTAAGACTGTTAATAAATCTACATTAATATTTTGGTCTCAGAATAAATAGAACAGATAGCCCTCAGATAGACCCAAACATGCATGGGACCATAGTCATTTCAATAAATGGTTTTGAGCTACTTGTCTTTCCATAATAAAAAATAAAATAAAATAACATTTAAAATGTTTGAATAAAATAGAATAAAATATTATTTCCACAGGAAAGGGAAACATTTCTTTAATTAGATATGTCAAGAATTTATAAAGAAAGAAAAAATAAAATTTATGTGTTCTAAATATACATTAAATACTTTAGTATATATTAAAATCTCAAACATTCAAAAGTATAGTGATATTTTAACATAAAATACATATATAATGTAATTTATATAAATTGGTAACACTTTACAAAATTAAAATATATATTAAGAACTTTAATATACATTAAGTTCTAAACATTCAAAATGTTAGAAGAAAATATAGTAAATATATTTATGACCACAAGTTAGGAAAGCATTTTTTAAACCAGACACCTCAAGAAGTTATAAAGGAAAAATTTGATTCATTTTATAAAGATTAAAAACTTCTTCTCAAAAAATATACTACAAAGTTAAAAGATGAGCAACAGAAGATATTTAGGACATACACAACAGGTCAATAATCACGAGCCACAGAAATATAAATAGGTGACACAAGTCTGAAAGAAAAAATAAAAAACTCAATAGAAAAATGGATAAAATAGATGAACAGGTAATCATAAAAGAGGAAACTGAAAGAGGCAACAAACGTATGAAACAATGGTCGACTTCATTAAAAATCTATTAAAGCAAAATGAAACAATGAGATTTGATTATAAACCCAGTCAGAACAAACATCACAAAGGTAGAGGAAATCCAGAGTTGGGGAAAATGTGGGACACAGGAACTCTCATACAGTGTTAGTGATGGAGGAAATTGGAACAAGCCCTTTGTAGGGCATCATGACAATGTCTGTTATAGCTGAAAATGCATACACAGCATGACCTGACAAGTCCATTTCTGGGTACATGTCCTAGAAAATTCTGGGATACATAATTGTGCAAATGACAGCATTATTTGTAAGAGGAAAAAAACCTCTCAGATTTTCATCAGTAGGGAAATGGATAAATAAATTATTTACTCAGGATATAATACAGCATAGTGATGGAGATATATGAACATATATGGTCAGATTTCAAAACACCGAAGGTTGAATAAAAACAAAAGCAAACTGCGGAAAGTTGTATAGAACGTGATAACATTTGTGTAAATTAAAAAACAAAACACTATATAATAGGATCCAGGCCAGGGAACCCTGAGCTGACGAAGCAGAACGTGCAACCTTAAGTGCTGCGCCACTAGGCTGCCCTCAAAGAGAATTTCAAAAAGAAAAGAGAGTAGAGCGGAAGAGGGAATTTCAGCCCAAGGAGAAATCCCCTGTGGGGTTTGGGCTATGAGGTCAAATAAACTCTGATAGCTGTTTAAATCCAGTAGCTTCTGTTTCCTTGTTTGGGACAAGGAACTGTTTGGGACAGTTGATCTGTTCACCCAAAGAATATTTATTGAACAACTACTCTGGATAAGGCATTAGATTAGGCAACTGTCGTGAATACAAAGAAGATTCCCAAACACATTCCACCTCCTAGGATCCTCCTTGGGTGTGGAGCTGCAGAGCTCCTCTTTCCGCCCTCTTCTTCAGCTCTCCCCATCCCTGTGTAGTTCTCCTTCTACCCTGGCTTGGAAAGCAGGCGTAAAATGTTTCTTAGTGTATTATTTTCAGATACATATTAGTTACAAATACATTAAAGTAGGGATTGCATACTCAACAAATAGGATAGTGATTGAGGCTGGGGATAGAGGGAGAGGTATCATAGGACTGGGGAGGGGTTCAGAGAAGAAGTCAATTTTATCTGTAGTATTTTTGATCTTTCACAAAAAGAAATATCTGAATCAAATATGATAGAATGTTAATATTAAGTCTGAGTGATGGGTACACATGTATTCATTTTATTAGCTTTGGTAATATTCTGGAAAAAAATTTTGAAAAAAATGACAGAGACATTCACATATCAGCACAATTACACATCTGGTTGAGCCCATTTAAAAAATATTATTTTACAGAGCCAGTGCTACAGCCTAGTGGTTAAGTTTGGCATGCTCTGCCTAGGCGTCCTGGGTTTGGTTCCTGGGTGCGGACCTACACCACTTGTTGGCAGCCATGCTGTGGCAGCGACCCACATACAATATAGAGGAAGATTGGCAACAGATGTTAACTCAGGTTGAATGTTCCTCAGCAGAAAAAAAAAAAAAATCATTTTCCACTACCCAACTTCCCATCACAGTTTTAGTGTATGTTAGCATATAGGTCTTTGAAAGCCAGGACTGAAGTTACTACTAATTTAGAAACAATGATTAGATTTACACATTCAACACTCCTCTACTGGTTCCTCCAAACCAGTATCTTGTTATTTTAATTACAATGTGGCTCCAGTTCAGTTATCTTGCAAATGTCATCTCTTCTCAAGCCTGCATGTATCTCAGCAAGCTTTTTCTTATAATCCAGGATTACCAGAACATAATTTTAGAAATATATTCCAAAAGGTCATTAGATTTTTGAAACAGAAACACGAAGGTGTTTCTTTATAGAAATCCGTATCAACGGAGCTGTAAAAAGCTTGCTTTGAGTAACTCAAAACAAGGTAAGAAAATATGGCTTGGGGGTTGAGAAAAGGAACAGGATTTTTATTGATTGCTCAGTGTGGTTGTTCAATTTCCTGTGAGGCCAAAGAATGACGTATCATAACACTGAGAAATGTAACATGTATGAGGTGGCTTGAAAGTGCGCAGATTTGAAGTGAAATAGACCAGTGCTGGCTGCTTCTTTTTTTTTTTTTTTTCCTGAGCTGTAATTTATAAAATTCCAGAGGCTGAACAATCTACCTTTCTCACTCCAAGGATACACTTGTGTGGCAATCAGAGTTTCAGAAGAGAAAGGGCTATTTCCGCATCAGGAGCTAACACTCTCCTCATCTCGAATAAATGGTGGTACTTATTTTTGTCAATCTTATTCCAATAGCTGATCAGTGAATTTCTGAAGGGTGGTTTCTGAATCTGTCTCGTTTTATTTCAACCAATTTTTATAGATTGCCCAGTATGTGTGAGACACGGTGCACTGATATGGAGATAAGAACTCTCATTTTCTGAATTTCAGAAATAAAAATAGTTACAAGATTTAAAAAAAATTTTTTAAAAATTTTTACAAGATTAGTTTTGGGGATGTTGGTAACAAAGAGAAAGTAGTAAACCAATAGGACTTCAAAGTCCTGACTCTTCAATAGTGAATATACTCTTTAATCTGACTTAATGAACTGGTACCCCCCAAAAATGTGGCAAAAAAATAAAAAAGAAAAGTGACATTAGCTTCATTAATATCTACTTTTTTGGAATCTTCCTCAAATTTCCTTGTGCTGACAGCCATAGAATTAGATGGGAAGAAGGTTTACAGAGTCCCAACAAATTTCTAAGTGTAATTCAGGGACTTTTAGTATCATTTACCACTTCATTCTCTGGTAACGCTTTATAAATGAAGCTCTCTGCCCGCTGTAAGGAACAAAGGGAATAATGGAGCATCAGAGATTGTTGCCTAAGAAAGTACTGCAGAGTTTGACCTTACTCTATTTAAGCTAACACTTAGCCTTCTCTGATATTTTCTAATAGCAAAGCCCTAAGTTTTATATTAGGGAAGGACCTCAGGTCTGCACCGCCTGGGGCTCCATCTGTTCACTCCCTATTCTGAAGAGAGCCCGGGGCTCTTCCTACTGTGCTAAGATAAACAAAAGATATTTCTCCCATTCCCAACTACAGAAAAAACCGAGCCACATAAAAATAACCCACCTGATTGAACGCAACAATAAGCATTTGTGATTTTTCACTATTATAAGCCAACAGTTATTTACATTCACACACATCCAAATCTAGGCCAGCAGTCCATTTGTGCCAGGCATCTTTTTCTGAAAGGCTGAAAGGCCTCATGAATGGAGAGGAAACAAACCTCAGGCTTTATTCTTGCTTTGGAACCTTTGTGGATTTTGTTCAAACAGACAGTGCTTTTTGGAAATTTCTTTATGGTTTAATTTTCCTGAAGTTTTATTGATAAAGATAACCTATATGAAGAGTTATATTAATGCAGGAGATTTTCTTTCAAAGAAGCATTTCAAAAGCCATTATGCAGGAGACAGAGAGAGAAATGTCTGCATAGCCTCTGTTAACCTTATAGTAGAAAGTGTTCCGTTACCATTCCAGACCTAAAGATACCCACCTCTGTTGACATTTGGAGCCTAGAGAAGCTCTGTGCTTGTAAGTCATGGAGCAAGAATAGCATCTGGAGTGGGTTGAATAGTGTCTTCCCAAAATTCTTATCTACACGGAAATTCAGAATGTGACTATATTTGGAAATAAAGTCTTTAGCAGATGTAATTAGTTAAGGATCTTGAAATGAAATCATCCTGAATTTAGAGAGCCCTTATAAGAACACTGGTGTCCTTATAAGAAGAAGAGAGGACACTGTGAGAGACAGAGAAGGTGACGTGAAGCTGGAGGCGGAGATGGGCTGATGCGTCTACAATCCAAGGAATGCCAAGGATTGCAGGAAACCATCAGAAGCTAAGAGAGAGAAGCATGGGACAGTGTCTCCCTCAGACCCTCCAGAAGGAACCAACTACTTGATTTTGGACTTCTGGTCTTCTGAAATGTGAGAGAATCCATTTTTCTTGTTTAAAGCCACCCTGTTTGTGGTAATTTATTATGGCAGCCATAAGAAAAAATATAGCATCCACATCCAGAACTCTTCTTCCAAGGAAACTTCTTGATTCTCCCTCTTCTCTTTTTTGGGCTATAATATTTAAGTCCTCTGGGATATATTACTTTAGCTTTAATTCTTTAAAGCTACAGTCACTAAGTTTAAGAGGGGAGTGGAGAGATTCTGTTTGAGCACTTTCCTTCCGTGGTGTATCAACCCTCTGGTGCCATAGGGTCCTGACATCTGAGAGTTGTACTGCTGGGCTTTCCGTTGAGAAAGCTCTTTCCATTGCTGTGCATCTGTAACATTGATTAACGGTTGTATTGCTAAGGCTCATACGTCCACACACAAATATAGAGTGAGCTTAAAGAAGTACACGAACTATAGGAAGTGCTCAATAAATAACTATTATTATTGGTGTTGGTATTGCTATTGTCAATTAGCCGTTCAATCAATAAATAAATACTGAGTATCTACCCAGTGCCAGGTGCTGCTTCAGCTGTTGGAGATACAATAGTGAACAAGCACAAAGTTTCTGCTTTTGATGAACTTATTTTCTAGCGGGGGAATGTGGCAGGCAGAAGAGTGGTCCCCCAAAGATGTCCATGCCCTAATGCCTGGAACCTGTGAATATGTTAAGCTACATGGCAAAGGGGAATTAAAGTTGCAGAGGGAATTCAGATTGCCAATTAGTGGCCCTTAAAAAAGGGAGATTATCCTAGATTATCCAGGTGGCCTGATATATTCCTTCAGAGTGGATAAGGGAGGCAGAAGAGAAGAGTCAGTCGGAGAAAGATGTGACCACAGAAGAAAGGCACAGAAAGATGTATTGTTGATAGCTTTAAGGATGCAGCAAGGGGCCATGAGCTAAGGAATCTGAGTGGCCACTGAAGCTGGAAAAGGCAGAGAAACAGACCTAGAATCTCCAGAAAGGAACACAGTCCGTCCAACATTTTGATTTTATCCCATTGAACTCATTTTGGACTTTTGACTATCAGCATTGTAAGACGAACAATTTCTGTTGTTTAAGCTTCTAAGTTTGTAGTAATTTGTTACAACAGTAACAGAAAACTACTACAGGGAGGAAAGAAAAGAAAACATAGAAATAAATGGATTGGTAGATCATAAATGAGATAGGATTGTTTTAGCTTCAATAACTCTACAAAGAGGATGAAATAAAATGACAATACAGAAAGAATTTCACTTACTCCCTGAAGTCTTCCTTCACTCCTTGCTTCCCGATCCAGGGGAAGTACGATTCCTGTGCACAGGGTTTCATTGCACTTAACCGTCCTCTGTTATTACACTTCCCATGCTGTTTTGTGTTGTTGCTCTCTCAATAACCTGTGAGTTTCTGAAGTCAAGGACTCTGCATTTTACATCCGTATATTCTAGGTGTTGCTCTGCACGTTGCTGATCCTCAGCACCCGATCACTGAATAAGGAATCCAAAGAGAGCTTCTCAAGGAATCCAAATGTGTGATCAAGGAAGGAATATGTCAAACACTTTCTGATCAATGTTTGTTTTCTTCTTTCTGTGTCTTTGAAGCGAAGGAGGACTACGGATGATGAATGAATGGATGAGGTAAGTATGGCACGTGATGCCAGCAAATCAAGAAATACTATCTCCAAAGACAGTTCTTGTGGGCTCAAGTGGAGAGTCATTTGAGTACGAGTTGACCTCCCATCAATTTGTTCAGTCAGTCACTTTTTGTTCCCACTACACAGAGAATACAAGAGGTCAAGGACTGGTATTCATTCTTGTTTCCCTGGTGCCTAGTAGAGCACCACCCATGTGTTTGAATGATGGCTCAGTTCTGCTCCTTCAATAGGGAGATGAAGAAACTGAGGCCTGCTGAGGCTAAGTGACTTGCATAAAGTCACATAAGAAATCAGTTGCAGGGCCAGTATCAGAACTCGATATGCTGAATCCATTTTTTCCAACAACTTTTTGGATACTAATAATTTATAAATAAAACAAATTCTTAAGCCTCTCAGAATGATTATTTATAGTTGTCCATTGACTCTCCCTGAGTGATTAATAAGGTCTAATAATTTAAGCTTGAGTGTCATCAGACTGTGCCCCAAATTGCTCAGCTGCTGGTATATCATAAAGCACCCATCTCATGCACTCACCTAGGACCACTGGTCGTAAAATGATGCTTGTGTCAGCATCGATGACCTCTGTCAGTGTTTTTTTTTTGTTACGGCCTTTTTTTCCCCACAGCTAATATTAGATGTGAAATGAGCTTCTTAACTCACTGAAATGAAATGAAAGTCCTAACAACTTCCTGAGGAAGGAGAGGGCAGGTTGCCACACACTTGCATTAATATCTGGCTCATCATCAGGGATAAAGCAACAGAATAGGTGTAACTCATAATTTATGGGATTCTTATTGTTGAAGCAGCTTGTGCTCTTTCCCAGGCAGATCCAGAAGCTTACGTTTCTTCTCCTGGATGAACACAAGATACTTCCTCAATTCCCAGTTCACCAGGGAATCATAGCAGTAAACAAGCAGGATCTTAATGACCCAATCCAATCTCCTCACACAGAAGAGGAAACTGAGGCCCAAAGAATTTAAACAACTTGTCCAGGGGGAGCTAATTAGCAGAAGAGGGAGCTGAGCTTAGAACTCCATCTCTAAACTCACAGTCCTGTGTTCTTTCCACTCTATCATGCTGTCCCTTTGTTCTGAAAATATCATTCTTCTCCTTCTTCTTTCTCAGTTTTTCTCACTGCCCAACACCTCCACCTCATCCAACAGAAGAGCTATGAACCGCATTTGAGATTGGATTTTGTTTGATCTAGGAAGAAATTTTCTATTTGAGTGAGCAGAAAACTATGAGAGCTGTCGAGGTGCCTTAAAAAACTCAAACACTTTTTTAAAGATTTTTTAGGAAGATTGGCTCTGAGCTAATATCTGTTGCCATTCTTCCTCTTTTTGCTTGAGGAAGATTGTCATTGAGCTAACTTCTGTGCCAATCTTCCTCTATTTTATGTGGGACACCACCACAGCATGGCTTGATGAGCAGTGCTAGGTTTGGGCCCAGGATTGGGGCCAATGAACTCTGGGCCATGGAAGTGGAGCCTGCGAGCTTAACCACTATGCCACCAGGCCAGCACCAAAAATGCAAACACTTTTTAAAATTTATTTATTTTATTTTATTTATTTTTTTGAGGAAGATTAGCCCTGGGCTAACATCTACTGCCACTCCTCCTCTTTTTGTTGAGGAAGACTGGCCCTGAGCTAACATCGTGTCCATCTTCCTCTACTTTATATGTGGGACACCTACCACAGCATGGCTTGCCAAGCAGTGGCCTGTCCGCAACTGGGATCCAAACTGGCAACCCCCAGGCCATTGAAGTGGAACGTGCGCACTTAACCGCTGTGCCGCTGGGCCGGCCCCCAAAAATGCAAACACTTTCGAAGCCTGGGATGAAATAAAAATAAAACCATTTGCATGCAAGCCATTTAATAAACAGGTTCTATTGATGTTTATTGGAAGGACATCATTTACTTGCCCAGCCTCTGTGGCTGTAGGGAGGGAGGTGACCGTAGACAATGAAGAGTGGGGTAATTTGCATTTTAATTTAGAATTTACTGAGTTGACTGATGGACTTGTGCTCTTCTTGCTCTTTCCTTTTTATCAAAAGCACATCTAATCTGTTTCTTAGTTTCTTCATCTGGAAAATTAGGATAATAACAGCTCTTACCTCACAGACTTACTATAAGGATCAATGAATTATTGTACGAAGGTGCTTAGGATAGTGCCTGGTATATGTCATCATCATCATTATCATGATCCTTCTACAGCTAGCTCAAGTCCCTTTTATTCTTTACCTTTACGCTTTACCATTTTTGAATCATCTAGTGGGAAGCAATATTTCTCTGCCTCAACTACTATGGTATGCATTGTTTATGCTTACTTGGGATAGTTTTGTCAGTTATTTTTATCACGTGCATAGTATTTCATCCAACACATATGAACTGAGCACCTACCGTGAGCTAAACGTGATCCCTGCTCTCATAGAGCTTACACTTTAGTGGCCTAATTTACTTCTGGACAGATTGGGCTATAAGCAATAACCTACTCAAAAGAGAATGTAGATTTTTTGGTACAGTCTAGGGTAGGGAAGGGGCCATGTCAGAAAATGGCAGCTTTGTGCCTGTGGTCTCATTAGTTGGGTGGTCTTTTATATAGTTACATCACCTGAGGACAATTGTGGGTTTTTCCTAATGCCTATTGGGACGTCCCACTTGTTGGCATCAACGTCCTTTGTTTCTTGGGTTGAGGACTCTAGAAGCAAGCGGCCAGTGAAATGGGTATTTCATCTCCCTCTCCTGTCCCAGGAATTCCCACCTTGTGATTTCACCCTTGCTCTGACTTTCTGTAGCCATGCATGTGGCAGTCCAATATCTTGAGCACTTGGCTGGCCATACCTTGATCTAGACAACTGAGAACCCCTTTGATTTGGCAGTAAATATTTATTTTATTTATAGCTGTCTTTGATATCATTAGAGTTGTTTTACTGGGACATGAACAGGATTTGTTTTTAAAAGGACCTTAGCTCCCTAATACAATCTTCTGTGAACTTTCCAGTTGCAAAGACCATGTGAGTAGACTTAATAACCTTCCCTTTTTCTTTTCACAAGTTCTGTTAAGGCCTGGCTCAAATATTACTACTGATGCTCTATGCACCTTACCACTCTTCTTCTTTTTCAGCAGAATTTCTTGCTTTCTTTTTTGCCCTACTACTTACCTGACTGTACTAAAATTTCACTCTTTTAATTGGTTCAGAGTAAAAAACAATTCTTTTCTTGACTATGAGGATCTATAGGATCTATTGCCTAATTTTCCACTCACTCCAACCTTATCTCTTAGTTCTCTCCCCATTGCTCATTACTCCCAGCCCTGCTTGCCTTCTTTGATAGTTTTCACCAGAGGAAGCTCTTCCAGGCTTAAGGCCTTTGCACTTGCTTTTCCCTGTGCCTGGAACACATTTTCTGTTGGCATCATCTTATCCTTGATACATCAGCTTCTCTGAGTTCATTATATCATCCAGGTTTTTCTCAATGACAAAACTTTGTGTATTTCTTTCATAGTATTTATTATGATCTTTATTTGATGAATGTGCCTCTCCAACACTAGCACACAGTTCCCTGAAGATAGGGACTCTATCTTGTTTCCTATTGTATTTCTAACGGTACATGGTACATGGTAAGAAATCAAGAACATCTGATGTTATTGACAAATAGAGAAGATGGACATGGATCAAACATTTCTGCTAATACATGGTTATCAACCGTGCTGCATGCCGTCAAGGAAAAATTCTTAGAGCTTTGAGGACATAACAGGGAGTTAGGGATGGCTTCCCTGAGAAAGAGATGTTTATTGTGCCATGTGAAGAATGGGTAAAATGCACCAGGGTAAAGGCAGAGAGCATTTTCCAAGTGAGAGGGAAGATCATGTGCTCAGGCTCCGCGATAAGAGGTAGAATGGTGCATTCAAGAACCTAAAAGAAGCCTGGAGTTCAGGGCACCAGCAGAAGACAGACAATAAGGAGAAAAAGGATAGACCGTGCACATAACTGTTCTCTCCCAGGAAATTGCAAACCCTCTAGATGGGGGGTAAGTTGGTGGGGGTGTGAGGATGGGGTGGGCAATGTCTTGTTTTTGCCCTCTCTAGTACAATGGCTGACAGGTAGAAGGAGTTCAATGAATGATATTTAAGTGGAAGGGGTTTGGAGTTAGTGCTTCCTCCCAAAGTCAGCTCCTATGTAGCATCTGCAGATCAATAATTACACAGCATGGAGAATAGCTATTTCTGTAGGGAGCCTGGCTCCCATAATTGTTGGTGAACGGAGTCCTCAGATGTGCCTAGAATACCTTATTCTGTCAGCAAACCTTCATCATCACATTTTATTCCTTATCATCTCAGCAGGCTGAACTTTCAGAAAAGGCTGAATGGGATAATGTAGCTATCCAATGAACGTCATGAAAATTAGACTTTGGTTTACAGTATACCAACTAGAAGAATACCTATTGTCTATTTTTAAAGGCAAAAACAAGCTCTAGTTTGTGCTTTGGTTAACAAAAAATATTCGAACTACTACCAACAAAAACCTTTCTCTGAAAATCTGATTTGTTTCTCTTTTTTAGAAGTATCTCAAATAGTCAAAAGAATTTGCTTAAAGTGAAGCAAAATGGAGATTAAATGCTTCCTCTCAAGTCATGCATTGCATTGTATTTGTGAGATTACAGTTCTTTGAACATGTTCTCGGTGAGTCAAAGATTCAAGAAAGATGGGGAAATCCAATAGATTTATGTACCAATAGTTAGTAGGAACATGAAATTTATTTATTATTTGAGTAGTAGTGAGACGAAAGCATTTTGTAAGAAGCTTTGCTCTAAAAGCTACTCACTAGTGATTTGAAAACAAAGTATGAAAATTCACCAAATATCGGCTTGTTATATATTTATTTTAAAACTTGTTTCCCTTAGTCATTGCTATGAAGGTCAAATTAACTATAGTCAAGAAATGCATTCTAACAAGACAAATGGAATTGCACACTCCTATTGCCGTGTTTAATTTGTACTTTACACCTTAACATTCAATTTGATGGAGTGTCATTAAACTGTGAAGCTGACATTAATGAGGTCACCTGGTTCATTCCAGGCTTTGTGTGGCATTTATTGATTTGACTGACTTCAAAAATTATACTCTGAATAATATTTTAAATGAAAGGTAGAAGTGGATAGAAATACCCTCATTCTTCATCTGGAACATGGCGTTTCAAGTTTTTAAAAGAGCCCTCAGTCCCATTTCTATTTTAAACAAACTTTTCTTTTTCTTTAATCACAGCCCCCTAAGTGTCCATGAACATTTTTAAACACAGATTTAAACTTTCAGTTTATTTTGTGGTGTTACTTTATTATGCATTTTATATTTTCTTTTAACAAGTGCTGACAATGATCAGAAAGAGAGTAGTTCATATAAATTATAAAATTCTTGTTAAAAATTTACTAACTAATGACTCTTACTAATTTATCTAAATTTTATCCAAATTTATCTAAATTTGGATTAATGTCAAAATAGAGAATGTCAAAAGTGATGCTTTTATTATGAACTTAATTTCCTGACCTATCACTTGCTTCCCTCCCCTGTGTTCCTTTTTCATTTAGATATGGAAAATACTTTGACATATATCTTGGAGGATAGGGAAGAGCATATTATTCAGCCTCCAAACCATACTAATAGACTAAAAAATCTGTTTAGTAAGTACAGTGATTGACCAGGATTGATTCAAATCATATGTATGTAAGTGCAAGTAATTTTCTGGCCCGGGAGGAATACATCAATACTAGCCAACTTTTTAAGACTCAATGGCAATACGTATGACTGAGTTAGAAATATGGCTTTTATATCTGGAGAGCAAGGTCAATGCTTTTCAATGAAGTAAATATCATAGGTGTACAGCGTGGCTGACACATGCTGGCTGCCTAACAGTTAATCAGCTCTCTCTCTTTTTTTTTTTTTTTTTGAGGAAGATTAGCCCTGAGCTAACTATTGCCAGTCCTCCTCTTTCTGCTGAGGAAGCCTGGCCCTGAGCTAACATCGTTCCCATCTTCCTCTACTTTTTATATGTGGGACACCTACCACAGCATGGCGCAACAAGCGGTGCAATGTCCGCACCCAGGATCCGAACCGGTGAACCCTGGGACGCCGAGAAGTGGAACGTGCGAACTTAACCGCTGCGCCACCAGCCGTCCCCCAGCTCTCTCTTCTTTTGCTACAGCAGCAGCTCTCAACACGTAGTCCCCAGACCAGCAGCATCAGCATCTGGGAACTTGTCAGAAATGCAAATTCTCAGGCTCCACCACAAACTTACTAAATCACATACGTTGGGGCTGGAATCCAGCAATCCGAGTTTTAACAAGCCCTCCAGATGCTTCTGCTGCATGCTGAAGCTTGAGAATCTCTGCTGTAGAAGTTTAAATATGTTGAGCTTTCACTAATTTTCTAGGATATTCCTTAAGAAGCATAAACCTTAATTCTGCTCATTTTTTCTTTAACGCTTTCCTAACACAGCTAACATTTGTTGAGTTCTTAACAATGCGTTTGCTAAACCTCTTAAGAGAATATCTCACTTCATCATTACTACAATACACTATTATGATGACCATTTTAGAGATGGGAAAACCGGAACTTTAAGAAGTTAAGTAAGTTGCTGAAGGCCACATAGCTGGTTATAGCGAGCTGGGATTCAAATCCAAGTAGCCTGATATTTGATCTTCATCATGTGCTCTAAAGCTCTTCGTTGTTGAGTAATTATAAGCATAGCCAAAGCTATTAACAAAACCTGTGCTGAGAAATCTACTAGATTCCTCCTTACACTCTGATCTTTCCAGTCATAATCTGAAATGAACAATTACAATCTGGTGCTGCGTTAGTTTTAGTTTCCATTTGTACTGGCAGTAGTAGTGCAAATTGACATGCTTCCAAAGTGGGAGCTGGTGATAACCTTAAAAATGTACCAGCCAAAGGAATTTCACTTTGGCTCCATGTTCAGAACAAATATACATGTAACATAGATATTTTATTTCTTGGAAAACAGTAGCACATGTTAACTCAGAAGATCAGTAGACGATAAAGCGGAGAGGAGAAAACAGCAATTCAGGGCAAGCCTGGGAGCTTAGCAATGGGGGCTGATAATAGAATGAACAATGCTGACACATGCTCCAGGGAATCTGAATTCCAAGCACAGCATCTTCGTTAGAAGGGTGGCAGTCATGACGAAGTTTCCAGTTGAAAAGTCCCAAGTGAGTCATATTAGTGAGCATTCTGACCACTAGACCCTGATTTTTATTTAATGGCTGAAATGTGAGCAAATTATGGAATGAGAGGCTTCGTTGACAAAAAAGAGTGCCCTAAGGAAACAAGATGTGATTGCAAGGATAATGCAATCAGAGAAAAAGTCTCTGCTGTTCATCTCTTTTTCCTTTACTTTTCCTCATCCTTCATATTTTAGACTTGGCTCTCCTCAACTTCGTTATACGTCCTTGGAATTTCTGTGTAATGCTGAGTTTGTCCTCTGTCACTTGTCAATGACTGGCAATGAAGTTGAAATTCACTTGGGGAAAACTATCCAATTATATCTGGGGGCGCTTCAGGTCTGTAATAAGCAGCAGAGTTGGGCTGTTATCACACTGTAATGAAGCTTTCGTCTGCCATCAGCAGCTTGGCTTGTGGAAAGAACCTCATCAGATATCTCTAGTAGGTCAACTCTTCAATTGCACATTTAAAGCACAGGACCCTACAGGGCACAAGAAAAGGCTTTGAACGATTGAGTGTAATCTTCTTTTTAATGTTATGTTTTCCCCAGGATAACACCTAATTGCTTTGTAAATGGTCCTGGTTTTTGCCTTTAACAATCTTGCACGGGAAGCAATTATGGATTTTTTTTTTTTTTGATGTGTAAAACACTTTCTTAGGTTTACTTCTTTCAACTTTTCTTTATGCCGCCCAGTTATAAAACTTGTCCAGCTTGCAGTTATTATTCCTTGTCATCTTCCAAGTTGCGTCCTTCAATCTTTAAGATTTTCTTGCACTCTGATGAAAAGGTGAATTTACTGGATGACCAAAGCAACAGTACTTATGTGGCTTGCTGTCAAGGTGGAAAAGGGACTTGCTCACTTTTAATATAATTGATGTGACTCTCAATGCTCAGATCTCCGTTTCTCAACTTGAACAGCAGCCTTGGGTAGAGAATTCGGAATCTGTGAAGGCACTTCTTGGGAAGACAAGCAAGATGCCAAAGTGACCTTCCTAGAAGCTATTAATTCTTAATTGCTACTCAAATTTCAGAACTGGTGTTGCTCCTTGAATGCAAAGTGCAGCTTTCCTCTCGGCATCACGGCAATCTGTAGCGGCCAGTGGGCTCTGCTTATCAAATCTACAGGCACGTCGTCGTTTTACTCTTCAAAGACTGAAACCATTAGGTCTCAATCCTTTTCCTCTTCCTTCCAGGGTGCTGCTCCTGTTCTTTCATAATTACTCCATTAGTCCTCGCTGCTAGAAGCCCAGCTTCCTTCCTAGCTCAAACCGTCATGAATTTTAATTATTCTGCCCACATTGGCTTATCTATCTGCCTATGAGCCTATCTTTTATTTGAAGAGTTCATGAAGAGGGGATTTGGAGTTCTTGCCTTTGTAATTAAAAAAGATCTCTCGAGATTATGCAAGTCCTATTACTCTGCCCTTCAGAAAAATGTAATTGTTACGTGAAACAATATTTATCCTCTTTCTAATACTATTTCTTGGTGACTGAATAGCACTACAGATATTTGTGACATTCAAAGATAAGAATACAGTTGTGACCTGTGCAGCCACTGCATTGTAAGGGATTTGGTTTTTTGGTTGTTTTCAAAATTTTTTCATTTGAACAGAAAGGCAAAGCAACTTTGATGATTTGTGAAAAAACTAGTCTGGATTTAAATACCTTGTTTTGGGTACCTGTGCTGAAAACTATATTCTTTCCCCCATTGATATACGGTTAAGACAATTTTGGCTAGATAAATCAATGTACTTCCACTTGGACATCAGGATGCTCGGGGAAATTCAGGAGCTTGCATATTGCAAGACTGGGACTCTTGACCAGGCTGTGCCTGCCTTTAGCCAGCTGCTGGACCTTGGCTGGTCACATAAGTGCTCTGGGCCTGTATTTTTGCAATTATACATTGAAGAAGTCCTATAAGATGCTTTTCAAGCTACGTTTCAGTTCTCAAGTCCTGATTTTTTGTTTTTCTATATCCAGTGATGATAGACGTACTAATAAGACGCAAGCTAATGAAGAACCCCCTTGAGTGGGATGGTGTTCTTGCAGCGCTGAGCTCTTTGCAGAGTTCATGAATTAAGCACACACTTCCCTTCACAATGCCCAGGCAGGTCAGCTCATTCCTATTGTTGAGGAGTGAGGCAAATGAACTGGACATAACTTACTGTATTTCCACTGGTTAAATAAACAAGATAATTTGCCAGAAGGCTCATCTTTTCTGGCAAGGCCACCGAAATAGGAAATCAATATTCATCACTATATCATCTATAATTTCTCCACAAAGGGAATGAGCACTGTAAATACTTTGGAGTTATCTTTCCAATCTTTTCATCAAACATTTATATTGTTTATAAATAAAATAATATTGAATGTAGAGTTATGTATCTTGCTCTGTTCTCTCATCTTCGTACTAAGTTATTAAAATTCTTCAAAAGTATTTCTTTTTTAAGACTTATTTTACATATGTTAGAATGTATATTTCAGGCCCATTAGTCCATTTTTTAAGTATTGTTCTTCATACTCTGTGGCTTCGATTCACTGAGTACTTTCTACATGGCGATTACTTTAAATGTGTGATCTCCTTTCATGTTTACAATAATGCTATGATGTAGGTATTAGAATTACCATTTTACAGGCCTGGCAACCCTAAACATAGGAAACTTAAGTAACTTGTCTGAAGTCACCCAACTCATAAGTGGGAAGCTAGGATCCACATGCAGATATCTGAGTCTAGTTCATAGGTCCTTATCAACTGCTCTAAGGAATGAATCCGTACTATTCATGCTATTGTCTATGTAAGTTGGATTAGACACTCTTCATTCTTGCTGTTTTTATCGGAAATATTTGTAACATTAAGAAAATGGTCATTTGACCTGATATATAAGTCATTTCACTTCTCTGAGTCTTGGTCTTCTCATCTATAAAATGGGTAGCATGTTAACAGCTCTTAACTCAAAGGACTGTTGTGAAAATTGAAATAATAAGTGTAAAAAGGCCTTAGAAACCGACAGCAAAGCAGCTTGTCTTCTGAGCAGGGATTCTAAACAAGTGGCTTTTGAATGATTCTGAGCTCAGATATCTTGGCAAGAAACAGCGATTAAAATCAACTTTTCCCTCTTGAACAAATCAAATAGTTCTTTGATTTCTAGATTTCAATTTGAAAATATATATTTGAAACTGTAAAGACTTCCCTCCCACCCCGCTGAGGAAGATTAGCCCTGAGCTAACTGCTGCCAATCCTCCTGTTTTTGCTGAGGAAGACTGGCCCTGAGCTAACACCTGTGCACATCTTCCTCTACTTTAATATGTGGGATGCCTACCACAGCATGGCTTGCCAGGTGGTGCCATGTCCGCACCCGGGATCCAAACCGGTGAACCCTGGGCTGCCGAAGTGGAACATGTGCACTTAACTGCTGTGCCACTGGGCTAGCCCTGAAACAGTAAAGTCGTTTAAAAAGAAATTTCAACAAGGAATGAGCTGAATCATGAAAGTCAATGTGTCACAAAGGATTCAAGTGTTTATTCAACATGTAACAAATGTTTCCTTAGTGTGCTAAATACCCAAGACACCCAGGCACTGATTTATGCTGTGATCCCCACTACAAAGAGGTGTCTCAGCCCTGACAAAGCTCTGTGTGACCATTTGTCATAAGGATTGGCCAAGAGCTCCTCTAATAAACATGAGGGACATCACCGAACTTATCATTTTACAGGTCAGAAAACTGAGGCCCAGAGATATGAACAGACTTGACCAAGGTTGACCAGCTGGCCAGTGAAAGAGAGAGACCTAGACAAAACTAGCCCTATGACCCCATGCTCCCTGTTAATGCCAGCTAAATGATACCTGCATATCACAGATGAATTAGATGGAGAAGCCAGCGCCTTTTTGCTTGGAAGGAAGTAGGTGGATGTTTGTGTACAAGATACAGCAGATTTTTCCCTTCTATCCTAATTTGCACAGAAACATTTCTAGCTGCCCTGGAAACTTGTTTTGGGTGTGACAAGTCTGTTTGCTTCCCCTTCTGATCATTATGCTGCAGCACTGGTCCCCTGATCTCAAATTCACTTTCGATATTTCTTGGCCACTGGGCACATTATTTGACATTTATTTACACTTATCTGCATTTTCCATCTTCTAAGCCCACACATAACACATAATAATGTAAATCCTTTGCTGCCGCTTGGCATTTGGTTACCTTATTATTTACTGTGCTGTGCCTCTCCCCTGTTTAATGTAATCTGCAAATCTTGTTCTTAGTACCAAGTCATTTGTATACATAATTAAAATATGTGGTCCCTTCCGACACTGATCCTTGTCATATGTGTTACTGATGATTTCTTTCCCAGATGGTGTGAATATTTTGCTTTTATTTATTTTGTTTCTTGGAAGGAGATGGGGCAGAGCAGGCTCAGCAATGTTCAGAAGGCTAACCCTATTCTTTAAAGTTCTAGAGAATCACAACATCCTTAGCATTTACTCATTTGCTGAGTTATTTCTGACATGTTTCTTTTTAATGAAAAGAAGTTTTGACCAGCAATTGCAGTAAACATATACTAATGGCACATTTATGATGGGAAATCATTTTTCCCATTCAGAGGCTTTACAACTGGAGATACGATTTGAGCTCATTATCACCATGGGCCAGGGTGCTCATTGTTCTCCTCTCTAATGTCATGCGGGGAGCATTTCTGGATAAAGGATATTGCACCAGACAACTAATACTGAGATTTAAATGGTTCTGAAGCTATTAACTAGGGGCCTGATTGTGTAGGGACCTGGAGTGAGTTAACTCTTTTAGACATCTGGCAAATTGCTTTCCAAACAGTCATTGCACGGATGGGAAATTCTCTGATGTTTGAAACTTTCTGCTAGTTGAATAAGGAGTACTTAACAGTGTGAACCAACGAGTCTGTCTTTATTTTTAAGCAAAACTGTCCATGTGGAGTTATTTATAAGCACTGCTCCCCCAGACACACATGTATTCTTAAACTTCTTAAACTTTTCTTGACAGCTTAGATGTTTCACAGGTGTCTTATATCTGCCATGTCTAAATTAGAGGAGTTTTTAGCATGCATGCTCCTTTGGGACAGGTAACAGATTGATTTAAATGAAAACTGATGTATACAAGAACCAATTTCCAAAGTGGAGGGATGTCAGGGAGGGTTGAGAGGAGAAGGGCACCGTGTGTAGGGAAGAAAGCCAGTGGGGTGAGGTGGGGAGGAAGCAAGATAAACCTAGCATAGTGTGTGATAGTTTTTTCTAAATGTAGGTTTCACGTTCAGGGAACTTTAAGGTCCTAGAAAGCCCTGCATTGATTCACAGTGCTACTTCAGAACTAACCCTCTGCAATTGCAAAACTTACCCTCATGCTCAACTTTATTGGTCAGCCTCCTGAAAGCAAATTTCTCCAGAGGTTCTGGTTTGCAAGGGACAAGTGTGAAAGGCAGGGACTTGAAGATTAAAAGATAGACGAGGTTCCATCTCACCTCAGCAGCTCCCACTTTTTCTCTCTGAAAAGTGAAAAGCCATGCAACCCATCTCTGGATGTCTGGGGACAAGAGATGTTTATTTTTCACTCAACACAGGCTCTGCGAATCCTTTAGAAATTTTAATCTTGGGTGTCTGTCAACACCATTGGCTCTACTTAGGGGGTTATCACCCCATGGCATGTTTCTTGAGGTAGTACTTTTGTCTTCCTTTGGAGACAAACTCAGTTCATTTCCAGAATTTCTCCCAGAAGTGCCACAGCCCCAAAGAGACAAGCCAACTAAGAAGTCAAGCACTTCCCCAAACAGATTAAAGCTTTAAAAACATGGTTTATTTGACTATTAAAATATTTTTCTCATGAGTATTGGTCTTATTCGCTTGTTATTCAGCTGGTACATATCCATATGGCTGGGCCAGTAGTTAAAAATATTGTCAACTTACATCATTTTCTCTTCATTTTTTAATTTACATACATAAAAATTTACTCCTTTTGATGTACGGTCTATGAGTTTTGACAAATACATACAGTCATAACCACTGCCACAACCAAGATAAAAAATAGTTCCACTACTCTAAAAAACTCGCTCATGTTGCCCTTTGTAGTTGTATTTTTCTCTGACCCTTAAACCCATGGTACAGTTCCTTTGTCAGATATGTGATTTGCAAATATTTCCTCATAATCTGTGACTTAAACAGAATTCTGTGAACAATGTCTTTCCCAAAGCCAAAGTTTTAAATTTTGATGAAATAAATTTATCAATTTTTTTTTTATAGATCATGCTTTTGGTGTCAAATATAAGATCTGTGACTAACCCAAGGTTATAAAGATTTTCTCCCATGATTTCTTCTAAAAGATTTATCATTTTAATCCTTTACATTTAGGACTGTAATCTATTTTAAAACTAATTTTTGTAAATAAGTGAGTTATAGGTTGAGATTCTTGTTTTGAAAATGGATGTCCAATTGTTCTACCAGCGTTTGTTGAACACACTATCCCCTCTTCATTTAATTGCCTTTGCACTTGGGTCAAAATTGATTGACCATAATTTTGTGTCTCTGGTCTAGAATCTATTCTGTCCCATTGATTTGTCTCTTCTTTCACCAAAACCACACTGTTTTGATTATTGTAGCTTTATAGTAAGTCTTGAAACAGGATACCATAGGTCTTATAATCTGTTCATCTTTACAAAATTGTTTTTGATATTTGAGTTCCTTTGATTTCAATATAAATGTTGGAGTCAGTTTGTCAATATCTACAAAAAAGTTTGCTTATTTGCATTGAGATTGCATTGGAGCAAGACACCAAATGGGGGCCATTGAAATCTTAATAATATTAAGTTTTCCAAACTATGAACACAATCTCTCCTTTTATGTAGATCTTCTGGATTTCTTTCACCAGTGTTTGGTAGTTTTTAGCAGAAAGATCTTGCACATAGTTTGTTAGATTTATACCTAAGCTTCATTTTTTGGAGTGCTATTTCAAATGTTTTATTTTTTAATTTCAAATTCCAATTGTTCATGACTGATATATAGGAATATGATAAACTTTTTTATACTGACTTGGTATTCTGCAATCTTGCTAAACTCACATATTTGATCAAGGAGTGATCTTGTAGAATGTTTTGGATCTTTTACACAGACAATCATATTTTCTGTAAATAAAGACAGTTTTCTTTCTTTCCAATCTTTATGCCTTTTCTCTCTTTTTATTATCTTATTGTACTGAGTAGGACTTACAGTATAATGTGTTGAGTAGCAGTGGTGAGAGAGGACATCCTTGCCTTTTTCCAAATCTTAGGTAGAAAGTATTCAGTCTCTCATCATTAAGTATGATGTTAGCATCTTTGTTTTTGTTTTTTTGTAAATGTCCTTTATTAGGTTAAGTTTTCTTCTATTCCTAGTTTGCAAAGAGTTTTTATTGCAAAGGGATGTTGAATTTTATCAAATGTTTTTTCTGCATCAAGACATTAATACAGTTTTTCTTAGTCTGTTAATATGGTGAATTACATTGACTGATTTTTGAATGTTGAACTATCCTTGCTTTCCTTAGACAAATCCCACTTTGTTGTGATGTGATCCTTTTTTACATAATGCTGGATCTTGATTTACTATTATTTTGCTGAGGATTATGATGTGTATATTCATGAGGGATATTGCTTCAGAGTTTTCTTGTAATGTATTAGTCTGTCTTTGGTATTAGAGTAATGCAGGCCTCATAAAATGAGTTGGGAAATGTTGTTCCTCTCCTATTTTCTGGAAGAGATTGTAGAATTGATATAACTTCTTTATTAAATGTTCAGTGATGTACTCCTTCAAGTAAAATACAGAAATTTTAAAACTACATGTGTTCCAACTTCAACTTTACTTGCTTAAAATGAAGTTGTTGCCTTTGACTTTTCCCTCTTTCCAGTTCTTGTGAGCTAGAGTACGGACACACCTACAATGCACTTTTAAGCATGCAGAAATGGGCATCGGTCTGGAATGGTGAAGCAATGAGAAGAAAGATATCTATATCCTTGAATGACCATCTGGAGATGAGTCGCCCAGCCAAGTAAGACTTCTCATCTTTGTATGAGTAAGAAAAAAAGTCTATTTTTTTAAGCCACTATATTTTGGGGTCTTTTTAGTAAAGTTGCTTAAACTTTACCCTATTTCTCCAGGCTGAAAAGAAGGTTCTTTTGTCTAAACATTATTGAGATTCACCCACAAGAAGTCTAATGGGATTAAACACTAGAAGAGGCTATGAATAGATTCAATTTCTGCCATGGGAAAGGTTTCAAAACAAAGTGAGGGATACCCTCAATTTTCCTGGAGTACCAGACTATGTTGTGTGCACACTGAAGCTTCTTGAGGCATCTCCTTTCTTGGGCCCATTTAGAGATCTAGATTGCTTGGACTACATTTTTCCGACTACTGGCAATGAGCAGAAAGGAAAGTATTATTTGGGCATATTTGATCAGGAATAAGAAGACATCTAAAACTCTTTGGTAGGTCTCTTTCATAGTGTCTTAATATTTCTATTTCATTACAATTAAAGAAATTAAAATATCAACAAACAGAGAAAGAAATCTTCCCTGATTTTAGACAGATCCTAAAACATGATGCCTGAATAAAGCTTAGTTAGAGTGGGTAGAAATATAAAAAGATTAGAGAATATATCTTTTGCATCTTGGGCCTGAATAGTTTGCATCTCAAGAGGCCATAGTTAATAAATAAATTCATTAAACTCCAATAGACTTGAATTCTTCAACACATGGGAGAGGTCCAGTTACAGGAGGAACTGCCATCATTTGGAGGCCTAATAATATATTGATATATAATTATAATGTCTAATAATAGTGGACAGTTAAAAAAAGAATCCAAAAAAACCAAAAACAAAGAATTTTTTAACCATACGGAATTTCATTATCGGAAAATATAAATGAATAGCTCCTACCATTTTTTTTCTCCTCTTTCTCTCTTTGCTCCATCTAAATTCAATATGGCATTGGTACTACCCTTCAGAAAACAGAAAGCCTTATGGCATTGTGTAATACTGGGAAGATGAGTACATTTTATAACCTGGCTATTTCACAAATAACTATATATGTGCACATGTGCTTCAGAACACATATATATGCACATCAATCTTGATAGCATCATTGTTGTAATAGCCCCAAATTGGAAACAATTCAAATGCCCATGAACAGTAGAATGGGTAAAAAGTTATGTTTTATTCACACAGAAGTATAATACAGAGTGATGAAAGTGAATAAATCTCAGGTACACACAACAACTTGGATTTATAAGGCAAATATAATGTGGACCAAAACAAATGAGACTTAAAAGATTAATACAGTACTATTTCATTCATATAAAGTTCTACAACTGAGCTGAACCGTGCCATTTAAGGATGCAGTCATAAATGAGTAGTAAGACTATAAAGAAAAGCAAGGAGCTGACTAACTTATAAGTGAAAATGGTGATTATTTCTGGTGGGGATAGAAAGGTTTGTAATTGCAAAAAGACAAAAATGGGGCTTCTGGGAGGGCTGCCACTGTTCTTGACTTGCGTGTGGTTACTGAATGTATTACGTGTCTATTGCTGCATAACAAATTATTCCAAAACTTAGTGATTTACAACAACACAAATTTATTATCTCACGTGTGTCAGAAATCCAGGCGCAGCTTAACTGCATCCTCAGTTTCAGATTCTCTCACAGGCTGAAATCAAGATGTTGGCTGGGTCTGCAGTCACCTCAAGGTTCAACTGGGGCAAGATCCTCTTCCACGTTCATTTAGTGATTATTGAGAGGATTCAGGTCCTTGGCGGCTGTTGGCCAGACGCCACTCTCAGATGGCCCTGTCCATCAAAGCAAGCATGCAAAATGAGCCAGAGAGAGAATACCAGCAAGATGGAAGTCGTAATTATTTATAACCTAATTTCAGAATTGATATCCTATCACTTTTGTTACAATATATTCATTAGAAGAAAGTCACTAGGTCCAACCCACCCTCAAGGTGAGGGGATTACACAAGAGTACAAATACCAAGAGCTGGGGACCACTGAAAGCCATTTTAAAGCTTCCATCACACTGGTGCTGGCTTTATAATTATTTCTGAAACGGTACTTTCATGTTTATGTACTTTTCTGTTGATGTGTTTTATTTAATAATAATGATGTTAAAGGAAATCCTAGGGACTAGGAGTTACAGAAACTGAAATGGTCCCTTTCTTGTGAATATTACCACCCTCAACCCCAACTAGTGCAAATGGTGTCCGGTACATACAAGATACTACATATAAATATTTGCACTCACGGGAATAGATAATTTTTGCTGAACCAGTCACAAAACAGTTCTAGTGAATATAAAATTTAAAAGATAAGGATGCAGAAAATATATTTGACTGTGGTAAAAATTCTCTACAAAATGAGAAGAAATATGTATTAAATATTCAGAGGCAAAAAGTTACATGGGAGAAAAGAGAAATAAAGACTAAACAGGAAAAGTTGGGATGGTTAGAACTGGGATACCATTTTGGGGACACGTCTTGCAGTCTGATATTAAGTAACTCCTAAGAAGGTGTCTCCCACTTTCTTTGGGTTGTTAATTCATGATCCAGTTTACTTTATCCCTAAAGGTTTAGCTTTGGGAGCATGTTCTGGCTTAGATATTGGCAGGCCTCAGAAAGTTGGCTTCAAACTGTTTGAGTCCATCATCACAGACTTAGAGTATAGGAAGTGCCCTTCTGCATCCTTTTCAGAATGTATCTTTCAGTAGAATGCGAAATTAAACTCAACAATTCAAATTCACTATATTAAGGCCGTGAAACAAGGGGCTCAATTGGGATGATTTAGGAGAGGGAAGTGACAAATAGGGACTTAGAGGGGTCCATGGGGATGCCTACAAAATGGGGTACTTGTTATTGTCTGGATCTCAATGATGAGACCAAAAGGACGATCTTTCAGAGGTCCTGTCCACTGTGCTTGCTTCTCAGAGACTTGAACCACTGTGACGGTGCAGCTAAAGGACAGAGAGAGTCATGTATATATGTCCAACATCAAAGAATTTAGGCCCTGGCATGGGCATTAGAGGTCACTGACGGTGGGCACTCCATTTATAGAGGTGGAGTTGGAGTCCTAGGAAAGTTGTGACTCAACCGAAGCAAATGGCCAAGTAGTATTTTTCTTTATTAAGATATGATGTGTCACATGAGTTCTAATACTTCATTTTACTTGAGCAATAAGTTATTTGATGCAGATATTAAGTTTGATATAGATATTGTTTAAATAGCTACCTTAAGTCCTGAAACAGACCATATTAAAGCAGTTTGATAGATGTAGTGAATTTGGAGAAAATGCTTAATTGATTTAATTACACAGTTTTAGTGAAGGTGTGAAAGGATATCGTTCTAAGGTGAGATTGAAATGGATAATGTCAATTTCTTCAGCAACAGATACTGGTCATTTTAGTCTTTTCTACATCTTGATCTTTACAAGCCTCCTTTCTTCTCTTGTGGGATCAGGTCTCAGTTAAAATTCCTTAGTTCTGAAAGTAAATTCAAGGTAGGGCAGAACACACCCACTCTGAACTACGTTTCCTTCCCTCATAAGTCTTGTGTTGAGAATTCAAATTCCATAAAAAAAGAGTAGCCTCCCAATAGCTTTTGATCTTTTGTCCCATATGCCCTGATCTCTACCTTCTTTCTGAAATCCCTGTGCTTACCCTCCTGCTCCCAAAGCAGGATTTCACACTCAGATCAAAATACTGAGTAGAGAAATTGCTCCTGGGTGCAAATCTGAGGGACCTTGGTTTCTAACAGGAAAGTTCAATCAAAGTGAGGGGCCTTTATCCACTGAGGTTTTAAGGTGCCTTAAGATTCCTGGCAACACAGTATAAAACTTCCAAAGAAAAAATAGCCAATGATATAATCCATATTTCACTTGGCAAGGTGAGTAACATGACCATTCTGCTATGAACTGTTATTCTTTTGTAGGATCTTAGACTTACAGTGGAGGAGAGAGGAGAGTGAACATGAGTTGATTTAAGATTACAGATAACTTCTCTACCCCTCTACCCAGACTTTCCATCTGTAATCTAGCTAGTAATAAGATAATAATAATAATAATATTAATAATAAAATAATAATAGAATTTGAGGTTTTACCATATTTCAGCACCTTCCATCATTATCTCATTAATTCATCCAAAAAACATGGTAGGCGAATGTTAGAGGAGGAACATCTCTCTCACACACCTGTTTTCCAGAGCGTTTCTGGCTTCTTGTTCCATACTTTATTCCTCCTTACCAAGGTGGAACTATTGGTTTAGACGATGAGCAACAGTTATCGGTACACACTTTCCTATTTGGTGGATTTACTCTCTCAAACATCATTCTCTAGCTCCCTTCACCCTAGACCAGAGTGCAGCAAGGATGAGAGTGGGTTTGTTCCCCAGACAGAGTCCTCTTGGGTGGGCTGATACAAGGCTCAGACTTCCTTGGGGAGTGTGAAGGGCAGGTCTGAGCAGGTCTGCTGGGCTATCACATATTACAAGTGCCTTACACTTTTGTCTGATTTCTCATTTTGCTCATAACTCAGGCTGTTATTTATTAGGCCTTGTTATAACTCAATAGTTAGTGCATTTGGGGAACCTTGAGGAATAGAAAAACACTGGGATTTAGAGAGTATGAATAAAACTTAGAGATTGAATTTTTTGCGGGAATCAAACTATGTTAAGTTAAATCTTGATGGTTGGCCATAAAGCTGGTTTTACATTCATCCATTTGGCCTTTTATGTTTATAGCCTGACTAGGAGAGTGAATGTCTCAGGCCATGCTTTATTTTATTTTGGTGGTGATTACAGCTTTGGGTAGCTGAGTTCACAGGTGGGTGTCTGTTTTCATATGCGCCTTGAGTAAGTGCACAAGGGAACTGAGCAAATACACAGAATTCAGGTGGTGGTGGTTGTGGAAGCCCTTTATGAGCACAGGGGCCTCAGCAAACATCATGACTAGGTTGTGCGACAGTAGACAAGCTTTGTTTGAACAGTTGATTCTTTTAGTATTCTCAAAAATCACTGATATTTTTCACTCCGGGAGATCGCATAGAACAGATTTTAGGGGACTGCATTAGGAAATCAATTGGATAAGGAAGAGATCAAATACAAGTAAAAGGAAGAAAAGCACAACAAATCATGCTTGCTCCATATGTTTTAGGAAGGGAAGTGTTCAGTTTAAAGAGTAGGTTATATATTCTGTTCTGCCTTTCTGAAAAGAATAGGTGACCAGCATTGTAAAATGAAATTCTGCAGATAAGATTGTAGCAAAAGGAAATGCTAGTCAAGGTAGGGATTTTCGAGAACTAAGGAAAACCTTGAGAAGAACAAAGAAAAAGTATTAGTCCTAACTATTAGCCATAGGAACACAAAATAAAGAAAATCAGGAGTTTACTCGGGATAATTCTCCAGTTGAAAACAATGTGTGCAGACAGGAAGGTCGATTTCACAGGCTAAAGCTACATCATAGTAAGGGACAGCACAAGTAGCCGCTGTGATATGAAACTAAAAACGGCTGCTTATGAGAGATTGTGGAGCCTGGGTCACTCTAATGCAGCACAGGGCTGCCAGAATATGGAGCTCAGAAGCAAAATGAAAATCAAGAAGGTTTAAATATGCTACTTGGGAGACATATGTTAAATAAGATTGTATGACTGGGGTTGCTGGCCGTTGAAAATTTCTAAAATCTTCTAAAAAGGGTTGAAATGTCTTGCACTTCCCTCTTAGAGAGGTGATATGTATGTATAGGGAGATTTTTACACCTCAGATGGAGAATTTAAGAGTGCCAAAATTAGTGTCTCAATGAGCAATTTCTCTTAGTAACACAGATAGATTGACATAGATATACTGATATCCTGCCAGCAGTTCCAGGAAGAGCCAAAAAGGAACAGTGGTATTGGGATAAAAGTATATGATAGTAGGAAATTTCACTCATGATAAATTGATAGACTTCTCCCCAAGGGCAATAACCATATCCCTTGTTGATCAGGGATTAATGGTTAAGCACATAGTTAAAGGAACAATCATTTTGGAAATGGTGAGGTGAAGGCTGGTCTTCATTGCTTTGCTCTCCTGAAGAATGATTCCTCCTAAAATTTACTGGCTTATTATCCCACTCCTTGCACCTCTCCAGAGAGTTGACCAAGGTACCCAGATTGAGGAGAGAGCCATTAGTCCTGTGTCTTGACTGAGTGAAGTCCTGAGTGTAGGTTAGTTTTTCTTCCTTTTTCTGTGTGATGGGAGCAAGGTACAGGTCTGGGAGATTCTGTCTGCTCTGCAGGCTTGGGCTTTCCCTTGTGTGTGAATTTCCAAGTTCAGACTGGAGAAACAGTTAGCAGGCCAGTTTGGTTCTTCCACTGATCTAAATTCTTAACTTTAGTCTTTAGTAGTCATAAGGTAATATTTAAATATTTATTTGCCTACTTTTGTCTTTCTTATTGCCTTACTAAGCATATAGGAAAGGGTTAAGAGAAACGTGATTCATTAGTCTTCATTAGTAAATACCAATAGTAAATAGTAACATAAAAACCCATGAAAATAAACAGCACGTTGGTAAAAGCAAGTGTATAGTGAGATTAAGAATACTCTAATACTGTAATAAGGTGGTGTGATAACCACTCAACTCTAGTGTAAAGGTTGAGGAAAAAAGTATTAAAAATAGTTATAGCTACAACAATTTTTTAATGAATACACAACATAAAAAGATGTAAAGTGTCACATCAAAAACATAAAATGTGTGGGGGGAATAAAAGAGTAGTTTTTGTAGATGATTAAAATTAAGTTATTAGCTTAAAATAGACTGTTATATCTAAAGATGTTTCAAGTAAGCCTCGGGTAATGACGAAACAAAAATCTATGGTAGATACATACAAGATAAAGAGAAGAGAATCAAACTATACTACTAAAAAAATCATCAGTTTGCAAAAGAAGACAGAAAGAGAGAAGAAAGAAAAAAATAACTACAAAAGAACCAGAAAACAATAAAAAAGATGGCAATAATAAGCCCTTACATATCAATAATTACTTTAAAAGTAAATGGATTAAATTCTCCAATCAAAAGGCACAGGGTAGCTGAAAAAATAAAGACTTAACTTGGGTCTTGATAAAAAAAACAAGACCCAACTACATGCTGCCTGCAAGAGACTCATTTCAGCTTCAAGGACACGTATACGCTGAAAGTGAAAAAGTGGAAAAAAATATTCCACTCAAATGAAAACCAAAGGAGAGCAGAGGTAGCTATACTTATAATCAACAAAATACACTTATGTCAAAAACTAATAAGAGACAAAGAAGTTATTATATAACGATAAAGGAGTCAGTTCATAAAGAAAACATAAAAATCATATATGTATATATATATATGCACTTGACATTGGAACACCTAAATATATTAAACAAATACTAAAAGATCTGAAGAGAGTAATAGACAATAATACAATAATAGTAGGGGACTTAAATATCCCACTTTAAACAATGGGTAAATCATCCAGGTAGAAAATCAATATGGAAACAGCAGACTTGAACTGTATTTTGGATTGTATGGATCTTACAGACTATACAGAAGATTCTATCTAACAGCAGCAAAATATACATTCTTCTGAAGCACATATAGAACATTCTCTAGTATAGATCATATGTTAAGTCACAAAACAAGTCTCAGCAAATTTAAGAAGATTGAAATTATACTAAATATCTTTTCCAACTACAATGGTATAAAACTAGAAAACAGTAACACGAGGAAAGCTGGAAAATACACAAATATGTGAAAATTAAACAACATAATGCTGAAAAACAATGGGTCAAAGATGAACTCAAAAGGGGAATCAAATAATATCTTGAACCAAACAGAAATGGAAACACAACATACCAAAACTTATGGGATGCAGCAAAAGTAGTGCTAAGAGGGGTTTTATAGTAATAAATACCTATATTAAGAAAAAAGAAAGATATCAAATAAACAACCTAAATTTACACCTCAAGGAACTAGGAAAAGAAGAATAAACTATGCCAAAAGTTAGGAGAAAGTAGGAAATAACAAAGATCAAAGCAGATATCAAGGAAATAGAAATGAGAAAAACAATAGAAAAGATCAATGAAACTAAGAGCTGGTTTTTAAAAAGATAAACAGAACTGACAATACATTAGCTAGATTTAACCAAGAAAAAAAGAGAGAGGATTCAAATAAATAAAATTATAAACAGAAAAGGAGACATTACAACTGATACTACAGAAATACAAAGGATCATAAGAGACTACTATGAAAAATTATTCACCAACAAACTGGACAGCCTAGAAGAAATGGATAAATTCCTAGAAACATACAATCTATCAGGTCTAAATCATGAAGAAATAGAAAATTTGAACAGACCAGTAACAAGTAAAGAATCAGTAATCAAAAACTTCCCAATGAAGAAAAGCCCAGTACCAGATGGCTTCATGGATGAAATCTACAAAACATTTAAGGAAGAATTAATGCCAGTTCTTCTCAAGTTCTTCCAAAAACCTGAAGAGGAAGAAAGACTCTCAAACTTAGTTTATGAGGCCAGCATTACTCTGATACCAAAGCCAGGCAAGGATACTACAAGAACAGAAAACTACAACCCAATATCCCTGATGAAAATAGATGCAAAAATTCTCAACAAAATATTAGCAAACCGAATTTAACAGAACATTAAAAAAATGACACACCAGAGGCTGGCCCTGTGGCCAAGCAGTTAAGTTCTCGCGCTCCACTTTGGTGGCCCGGGGTTTCACTGGCTTGGATCCTGGGTGTGGACATGGCACTGCTCATCAGGTGAGCATCAGGTGGGATGAGGTGGCATCCCACATGTCACAGCTAGAAGGACCCACAACTAAAATATACAACTATGTACTGGGGGGACGTTTAGGGAGAAAAAGAAAAAAAAAAAAAGAAGAAGATTGGCAACAGTTGTTAGCTCAGGTGCCAATCTTTAAAAAAATTAAAGAATCATACAGGATCAATTGGGATTTATTCTTTGGATGCAAGAATAGATCAACATACTCAAATCAATAAATGTATACACCACATTAACAGAATGAAGCGCAAAAATCATTTGGTCATCTCAACAGATGGAGAAAAAGCATTTGACAATGTTCAATATCCTTTCATGATAAAAACTCTCAACAAATTGGGTATAGAAGGAACATACCTCAACATAACAAAGGCCATATATGACAGACCCACTGTTAACATCATACTCAGCAGTGAGAGGTTGAAAGCTTTTCCTCTAAAATCAGGAACAAGATGAGGATGCCCAATCTCATTACTCCTATTCAACAAAGTACTGGAAGTGCTAGCCAGAGCAATTACACAAGAAAAGGAAATAAAAGACATCCAAATCAGAAAGGAAGAAGTCAAACTGTCTGTGTTTGCTGATGACATGATTTTATATACAGAAAATCCTACAGACTCCACCAAATAACTATTAGACCTATTAAATGAATTCAGGATTCATAAACTTTCAGGATACAAAACTAACAACAACAAAAATTACCATAAAAAAGAAGGAAATCCTGCCATTTGCAACAACATGGATGGACTTTGAGGTGTTATGTTAAATGAAATAAATCAGACAGAGAAAGACAAATACTGTATGATCTTACTTATACGTGGAATCTAAAAACATTGAACTTATAGAAACAGAATAGAATAGTGGTTTCTGGGGTCTGACGGGTGGGGGGAATGTGGAGATGTTAGTGAAACAGTATAAACTTTCAGTTACAAGATGAATATGTTCTGGGAAGCTAATGTATAACATGGTGATTATAGTTAACAATACACTTGAAACTTGTATTGTACACTTGAAAGCTGCTATGAGAATAGAGCTTTATTGTTCTCACTATAACAACAACAACAAAATGATAATCATGTGAAGTGAAGGATGTGCTAATTAATCTTATTGGGGTAAATGTGTCACAGTATTATGTGTATCAAATCATCACACCTTAAACTTACACAATGTTATGTATCAATTATATCTCAATAAAGCTGGAAAAATATTTTAAATGTAGAAAAGATGTAATTGAAAAACTGAATCAATATCACCAAGAATATTTACTATTTAGAAGAAAAATTAAAATCACATCTAATACCAGATGCCAATCATAACTGTAAACAGATGGTTAAAAATAAAAATGAATCTGGTGCCAGCCTGGTGGTGCAGTGGTTAAGTTCACACGTTCTGCTTCGGTGGCCCGGGGTTTGCTAGTTCAGATCCCGGGTGTGCACTTACGTACCGCTTGGCAAGCCATGCTTTGGCAGGCGTACCACATATAAAGTAGAGGAAGATGGGCACGGATGTTAGCTCAGGGCCAGTCTTCCTCAGCAAAAAGAGGAGGACTGGCGGTGGATGTTAGTTCAGGGCTAATCTTCCTCAAAAACAAAAGAATCTATATGAGAATAAAGAAAATGTAAGTGAATATTTACCTAATCTCTGGATATAAAGAGTTTTCTAAAAATAGCACCAATGAAAGAATCATGAAGAAACAGAAGGAGTAGATCTGACTATATTTAAATTTTAAAACCTACGTAAGTAAAAAAATGAACAAAATTAAGACAACAGACGGATAAAATATTTGTCTCAAACCAAGAAAATAAAAGATTAATAGTCTAACTATATGAAGAATTCCTATAAATTGATAGTAAATGTATTAAAACCTCAATAGAAAAATGGACAAAAATATGAAGAATCTAAAACGGAGGAAATTAAGATGGTAGATAAGTATAGTCAATCCTCATTATTTACAGATTCCACATTTGCAAATTTGCCTACTTGCTAAAATCTATTTGTATTCCCAAAATCAATACTCACGGCCCTTTCATGATACAGTGGTAAATAATTTGAGCTGCCTGATGCTCACTTTTTGTTTCAACTCTTATACTGTAAACAAGTGTCATTTTTGCAGGTCTATTTAGTGACACACTTATTACATTTTTGTGGTTTTTCTTGGTGATTTCACTGCTTCAAAGGTCCCCCATGCTTAGGGCTGAGGTGCTAACTAATGTTCTGAAATGCAAGGAGTCCGTGATGTGTCTTACAGAGAAAATACGGTGTGAGATAAGCATCCTTGACACCTGAGTTATAGTGCTGTTGGCTGTGAGTTCAACGTCCATAAATCAACCATATATATTAAATAACGTGTCTTTAAACAGAGACATACATACGACAAGATTGTGTGTTGATGGGTTGATAAAAATGTTGTGACCAGAAGCTTGCCAGGATCCAGCCCTGTCTGTCCTGGCAGCAGCGGTTCAGATTCACTAACTCATAGAGGCTTTATAGAACATAATCACCCTGGGTAAGGAGAATCAATTGTATATCCAAATGCTCAGATTTGCTAGCTATAAAATATGCATACAACAGTATTGGGATTCTACTTTTAGCCTTTAAATGAAAGTGAATAATAATGATTATGCTCAAAATGCCGTGATATAGACATTTTCCAGTAGTGTTGGTGTTATTTTAAAATATGCTCACAATACCATGATATAGACATTTTCCTGTAGTGTTGGTGTTATTTCCAACCTTTCTGGAAAGCAATTTGACAGTATACATTAAAAGCATTTGCAATATTTCTATCCTTTGACATAGTAACTCTATTTCTAGGAATCTATTCTGATGAAATAATCAGAATGATGCTATCAAAGATAGGAAACTATTCGTGGTTTAATGTTAAGTATTTAAAAATGCCAGATACAAAACTGTAAACTATCCAATTACTTAAAATAAATTATAAATATGTAACACAGAATGCAGAGTAAAAAGAAGTACACCAATATGTTAACAGTAGAATATTTTTTCTTTTTAAAAACTGTTCTTGGGGCTGGCCCTGTGGCTGAGTGGTTAAGTTCACAAGCCCTGCCTCGGTGGCCTGGAGTTCGCCAGTTTGGATCCTGGGTGCAGACCTACGCACTGCTCATCAAGCCATGCTGTGGTGGCATCCCACGTAGAAGAACTAGAATGACTTGCAACTAGGATATACAACTATGTACTGGGGCTTTGGGGAGAAAGGGGGGAAAAAAAGAGGAAAATTGGCAACAGATGTTAGCTCAGGGCCAATCTTCCTTACAAAAAAGTAAAGAAAAGAAAAGAAAAGAAACCTGTTCTTGATTATTCCTTTACATTATCATTCTCCAATTTAATGCCCTCCCCAGAAATACACACACACACACACACACACACACGTTATATCTATACATACAAGATACGTATGTGTGTATAATTTGTTAACAAATGTTCTTGCAAAATATATGTAGGGCATATATATAAAATTTATGTACTCTGCTCTTAACTTATTCTGTTTTTTTTTAAGATTATGATAGTTTACAACCTTGTGAAATTTCAGTTGTACATTATTGTTAGTCATGTTGTGGGTACACCACTTCACCCTTTGTGCCCTCCCCCCACCCCATCCCCCTTTCCCCTGGTAACCACCGATCAGTTCTCTTTGTCTATATGTTAACTACCACATATGAGTGGAGTCATACAGAGTTTATCTTTCTCTGTCTGGCTTATTTTGCTTAACGTAACACCCTCAAGGTCCATCCATGTTGTTGTGAATGGGATGATTTTGTCCTTTTTTATGGCTGAGTAGTATTCCATTGTGTATATATACCATATCTTCTTTATCCAATCATCAGTTGCTCGGCACTTAGGTTGGTTCCACGTCTTGACTATTGTGAATAATGCTGCGATGAACATAGGGGTGCATGGGGCTCTTGGAATTGCTGATTTCAGGTTCTTAGGATAGATACCCAGTAGTGGGATGTCTGGGTCATAAGGTATTTCTATTTTTAACTTTTTGAGAAATCTCCATACTGTTTTCCATAGTGGCTGCACCAGTTTGCATTCCCACCAATAGTGTATGAGGGTTCCTTTTTCTCCACAACCTCTCCAATATTTGTCACTCTTGGTTTTGGATATTTTTGCCATTCTAATGGGTGTAAGGTGATTAACTTATTCTGTTTTTTACCTAGTTTTCACTAGTATTTTGGTTTTGATCTAGCTTCAGTGCTAGAGTACATCTGATTATTTCTGTTGACTACTGAGTTACACTCCTGGTATATAATTATCATCATATTTCTCTACTCACTTTCCCAATAACGGATAACCATGTTGCCTCCAACCTTCTGCCCCATAAGTAATGCTGAAATGAGCCTTCTCATACATATCTTCCTATCTGTCAAATCATGAATCACAGCTTATGCGTATACTTAATTTGACTCAGTAATGACATACTGCCCTTCAGAATAACAGTGGTTCATTCAAATTGTGGGATTATGGCTATTTGAGTTTTCCTCAATTTTCATGCATTATCTTTATAAAAATGAAATTAGTTTGCTTTTTAAAGTATTAGAAAGGAGCAGCTCTGAATAGGCCCCATGTCTCCCTGTGTCCTTGACTTTGCTAGTTGAGTTTCTTCGACCTTGCATGTTCCCCTCCTGTGATTGACAGAATAATGTCTCCCAAGTCCTTTTCCCGGGAACTTACGACTGTTTTACCTTACACGGCAAAGGGACTTTGCAGCTGTGATTAAGTTACGGACCTTGAGATGGGGAGATCATCCCGGATTATCTACTTGGGTCCAAACTAATCACATGAGACCTTAAATGTGGATTATTTAGGTAGTCACAGGGGTCCTTATAAGAGGGACTGAGGAGAGTAAGAGTCAGAGGACAAGGCCACGTGGTGACAGAAGAGGATTGGAGGGATGCACTTCGAGATAGAGGAAGGGACTACAAGCCAAGGATTACAGTGGCCTCTGGAAGACAGCAGCTCCATATTGACTCTCCTTCAATAAAATGCCTCTGGCCAAAGAGGGCCTGGACTTTTTGCAGTGTTTCTTTATTCCTGTGTTTTAAGACTCTGCTGCCTGCTAATTAACAAGCATCTAATTCACACTAAATATGATGCCTTAGAGATGTGGGAAACATGTATAAGACTGATCATTTCTTTCCAGAACTTTATAAGGTATAATAAACATGCCAATAATGTAAATGATGAATAGTTACATCTTCCATGCTGATGGCTATAAACTTCCAGGTCGTAAGACACACAAGCGACATCACTTGTACAGTGTGCTGTGAATCACTGCTCCTAATAATCGTTAAGGCACTGGAGTTTGTAAATGATTTAATTTTAAAAACAAAAGATTCAAGCTTATCTCCATAATAAGTCGTCTTCTTATCTCTCATTCATCTGCATTCCACTATGCTTTCTTGGATAATAAGGTGAGGGATGGCCTTATACTCAGTGCATGTACATGACCTTGAATTGTACATGACCTTGTTTGCCAGTTGGTGAGGTTGTAAAGGAAGATGAAGACATAACATAGATTAAAGAAATCAATTGGATTGGGGAATATGGAGCTTAAGGAAAAGAACGAGTCAGTGGTAATTCCAAGATTTTGAAAGCTAGGGTGGTTGTTTAGGGGAGCTTTTTAGCAGTGGAGAGCGTGTGTGTGTCTAATGAATTATTTGTAATACATATTTGAGGTAAAGGAAAGTCCTATAGACATTTGCTGATGTGGAATAGAAGATTGCAAGAGCACAAAAAAATAAGCAGGGAGATCTGGGGATCTGGGAGTCAAGAGAACCACTGGGTATTGTATGAGAAAAAAAGTAGTGGAGTGTTTTTAATTGTAGGAGAAAAAAAGTGCTGAGGACTGAGGCTTTGGGAATCTGGAATATGCCAGCTGTCGTTCAGTGGAAGAAGGCAGAGGGCCAGAAGAGTCAATTTGGGACATTGTGGGACAGGAATCACATTATACATTAGCACGGAAATCAAAGGAAGAGGGTATTTCTGGAGGAGTAGTCAATAGTGTAACTCCTGTTAGAAGTATTCTTTGAGTATCAAGATCAAGACTTGGCTTGATTGTGTTCAGGCTGTTGCAGAGAGTAACTTCAGGGGACGTTCAGGGTATTTCCGTCTGTGTGTGAATGTTTTCCTCTGGGGTTGTGCAGTGCACAGCCTGTGCAGCCACTGGTCAGGAGACAGAAGTCACATGACTGAAGGGATATAGATAGGAATGCACATCCAGAGGGGACGCGGAGAAGGAAAGAGAGTTAACCTTGATACCACACAGAAGGGGAGAGCCACAGAGTTGGGAAAAGGGCCCAGAATAGTTTTTTTTTTCTCTCTCTTGCTCTTTTCCGTTTCCTTGATTTGGATCACCTCTTCTCTGACTGGCACGCTGTCATGTGTTGTTCTCGACCAGGCAAAACTTCTGTCTCTCTGAAGCTTTCTCCCATCACTGCAAACAGAACTAGTATCTTTCCTTTTGTAATTCTATCCCATTTGCCGTAAATCTTGTCAACAACTGCAACAACATTGTGTTAAAATTGTTTTCATGTCTGCTCTCCCAGTAAACTCTGGTCTTCTCCTTGGGCGCTAGGCCTTAGTCCAAATAGGAGGTAAAAAGATGGCCTGAGAAATGGGCTGGTTGACTCTTTGTAGGTGTATGTGCCTAGGCTGTGAACTGCCCCACAAGCTCTAATTCAGACAGTGAAATTGGCATCTGAGGCCCCTCCTCTATAGAGTGCTTCTCACATTATACTGAGGATCTTGCCAAATGAAGATTCTGATTCCATAGGTCCGAGGCAGCATGCTGAGATTCCGTATTGTGAGCATGTGCTTAGGTGATGTGAGTGCTGTTGGTCTGAGAACTACACTGAGTACAAGGCTCCGGGCGAGACTGAGCAGCTCTAGTGCGGTGGCCCTGTACTGAAGCCAAGTACCTGAATCTGGCTTACATCCATTGCAGAGGAACAGGAGATCTGACCACAGGATATGGGAGCAAGAAGACCCTCTTTTACTATTGGCTTGTTGATTAATATTTGATGTCTCATTATTTAAAAATCTTTCTTTTTTTTTAAGATTGGCCCTAAACTTACATCTGTTGCTGATCTTCTTCTTTTTTTCTTTTCTTCTCCTCAAAGCTCCCCAGTACATAGTTGTATATTCTAGTTGTAGGTCCTTCTAGTTGAGCTTTGTGGGACACCACCTCAGCATGGCTTGTTGAGCCATACTAGGTCGATGCCCAGGATCTGAATGGTGAAACCCAGGGCTGCCGAAGTGGAGCCTGCAAACTTAACGCCTCAGCCACAGGGCCAGCCCCTAAAAATCTTTTTTGGGTTAAGACGTGACAAATCCAATAACTCCATATTAGGATATCAGTACTTCTAGAATGGTCAACATGGTGGGTATCATAGGCATTAGAAACTAATCATCGAGCTGTTTACGAAATTCAATAGTAGAGATTACGGCCATGAGAAAATAGTAGATAAGCTCCTCCAATTAACAGAAATTTTTCTGGAAGTCTCATATTCTGATGGTGGAAGTGTAAATTGGAATAACCACTTTGGAGCCTGTTCAACAGTATTTACTAAGATGAACATAAGTATACCTAAAGACCAAAAATTTTGAAAATATATTAATATATTTTAATACACATATTTAATATTTATAAACATGTATATATTTAAAACTAAATGTTCACTAAAATACATGAATTAGAGTGTCTATAGGGGTGTTATTCATAGTAGCCCCAAACTGGAAGCTATTCAAATGTCCATCTGGGTGAATAAATTGTGGCGTATTCACACAATGAGATGTGTGTTTACAACAATGAAAATAAATGATCTGCAATCACACAACAATATGAACGAATATCACTAACGACATCTTGAACTCAAGAAGCCAGATGCAAAAGAATGTCCGCTATATGATTCCACTTATACAGAGTACAAAAGAGGCAATCTATGCTGCTAGAGGCTGGAATATTGTTTATCATTGGTGAGTGGTGTTTTCTGGAAGAAAGTACAAAGGGAGATTCTGGGGTGTTGGTAATAGAATTCTGCTTCACAATCTAAGTGCTAGTTATATGAGAATGTTTGGTTTGGGAAAATTCATTGAGCCAACTGTGCAATTTTCCATAACTGTGTTATACTATGATAAAAGATTAAAGAATACAAACAAATATAAAGAGTTTCAGGGTGGGACCTTGGATTGCTGTGGGAGATGGGATTATGAAAGGAAGGAAGTAGTTGCGGGAAATGTCCAAGATAAATTTTACTCTCTTTTGGGCCAATCGTGTATATAGCAAAGTCTATTTTATGGGGGTGATTTTGTGGGCATAGAAGTCTACCTTATAAGACCTTTCTTCCCTGGCATGATTCTAATATAATATTCAAGATTTCAAATATTTATTTCTATCCTGGTTTTTGTTTTTACAAAGGATTCGAGGCAACTTAAACAAGTGTCGGTCAATTAAATGGTGACCAGGTCCCATGAGAAAAGTCAAGTGAAATAATTTAGAATAAAATATCAATAAAAATTACTTTTGATGATGTTCTAATAATTAGGAAAGCCATCTGAACTACCCAATATCCCAAATAATTATCAACTTTACTTTCCTAAGCACTATTTTCTGTTCTTGAGTCTTACGAACTAGCTGTGCATAACCTTGAACAAGTCTTAAGATCTTTCTGGATAATTCCAACCGCAAGAGTAACTTGATTACCTTGACTTTTTGTTATAGTTAGAGCACTTGGTCCTGAGATTATCTCAGTTTTTTCCTGATTATTTATTTTCTGATTCCCTCTGTCTCTAATGTTTAGTTCTATAACTCTCTGTTTTTTGTTCATTGCTATATTTCTAGTGCTAGAACAGCACATGGCACGTGGCGGAAAAATAATTAATTTAATGAGTAAAAAAGCTGGGCTAGATTACTAGGCTCTTTCTAGCTGTTGCTTTCTGGAACTCTAACATTGCACAGTGATTTTGCAGGTCCAGAAGGGACTCATGAGTTAACAAAATTCCGATTCCAGAATCAGAATAAACGTAAAGTGTAGAAGAGTAGTTCTCAAAGCATAGTCCAGAAACATCTGCGGCTTCCAACAACTCTTTCGGGAGTCCACAAGGTCAGAACAATTATTATAATAATACAAAGACATTATTTTGTAGTTATGACTCTCATCATCTCATGAGTATACAGTAGAGTTTTCCAGAGACTACCTGATATGTGATATTGCAACAGACTGAATGTAGAAGCAGATATTAGAATCCTGCTGTCTTCTATTATGCTGGATATTAAACAGATTCACAAAAATGTAAACCAATGCCACTCCTTGCTATTTTTTGTTTAGGAGAATAGCTATTTTTTTCATAAATATACAGTTTTATTAGCATTTAATGGGTTTAGTATTGTTATTTTTAATGAATTAATAAATATTAAGATATTATCATTTCTAATGCTAAACATTTATTGATATAACCCACATAAACCAAAGCTCTTTGTGGGTCTTCAATAATTTCTAAGAGTGAAAGTTAGGCTGAGATGAAAAGTTTGAGGACCACTGACACAGGGAGCCATTCACAGGAAGGTTGGATGGCCAGGATAGGCTGGAAAACTCAGAATAACTCTTTTTGACTTACTCTTTCCTCCTTCAGGCTGTGACTCTGCTCTGTAGTCTGCCCCATTAATGATGCATCCTACTCAATTCTGCTTTCTAGAAATTTCCATCACTGTAGTTCCCTTCCTGTATGTCAGTTGCTGAGATAGCAACGGTGGACAGGAAATTATTCCATTTCTGCTTAGCAAAAGTCCACAGAACATATGTATCAAATGTCATGGTTTATTTGGCTAGGAGAGTTTCTCTTGCCTGGCTTTTATAATGCTCTCCATTTTCTAGGGCTGAAGTTGTATCTTCTCTGGAGAGTTGAGTCTGACAGGCTAGTTGCTTTTTATCTAGTGCAATTTCAGCATATTTCAGAGGTGCCAAGGCAGCATTTTTTCATCTGTCCACACCATTTCTTACCCTGAGCAAAAAGCCCCAGGAAAGGATAAACATAGTTGGCGGAACAGCTGCTCCCAATGATCTTAGTGTGACATGGTGCCTGCTGTCCACTTCAGAGCCACGGTCCCCGAGGAGGTGCTGGCTCTGTTCAGATGTGTGCAAGGTTGGAGGAGGACCAGGCTTTTAAAAAAAGAAAGCCATCCCCAATTCCTCCTGTTTCTTTTCCCACTATTCTTATTCACCCTGTATATTATGTTTCACCATTAAGATGCACATATGTTCTAAGAATTTTTTAAGGAGATTTGGATGCTACCACTAAAATTGCTTTGTGATCCTGGATTTATGAGTAACACTGAAAAATGAAAGGATGCCCCCACAGGATCTCACTTTGTTGGTGTTCATTGAATGAGGCCAGTTTTAGGCCAAGTTCATGTTGCATCTTTGATGACAGGTTTACCTTTGTACAACCCGTTCCCTCGTAACATTTCATTTGATTTTCAAGACAACCCTATGAAGTCATTTAAGAATCATACTTTCTTTTCCCCAGTGCTACAGCTCAGTGCCATAGAAACAGAGTGAGGTCTAGAGGTTAGGAACCTTGAGTTCAACCCCATGTCGGTTATGTGCGAACAGCATGATGTTGGACAAGTCACTTAACCTTTGTGAGTCTCCTCTTATTTTCTCAGTAGCAAACTTGGGACAATAATATCTATTTCATAGAATAATTTTAAATTGCATTAAATATATTTGAAATAATGTCTCAACTCTAAAAGATTTATGGGTTTAAAATTTTTTTTAAGTCATATTACTGTCATTGGTGAGTTTTGATTTAGCCATTGCTATTACTATAACTCTATATGATAAATTTCATTTTTATTTTAAGGACACTTGCTCTCAACTCTTCTAGGTCTGCCTGCTCTTGGAGTGAAAATTAGCAAGTATCACGACTCCTCCCTAAAGCTCAAGTGGACTCAGACGCTCTAAAATGAAGTTTCTAATGTTCAAAATTCCTTTAAGAAGTTGGACAGTAGAAAAACTCCACTTTTTTGTGTGTTTCACGACTTACTGAGGGAAGACACAAGAGAGAGAGGAGACAAGCTTCTTACTCTGTGGAGCAGAGTATGTCAGTTTGCATCCTTCCCATTTGGCTGCTCTTTTTCCAAACAGCTCCACACACTAGCAAGTTGGCTTTTGTGTCTTAAACATAACTTTAGCAATTCTGTTCACTGAGAAACACGAGAGCATAACAGTTAAAGACGTGGGTTTTGGAATCTGATGTACCTGAGTTTGAGTTACAGTTTGGTCCTTTACCAGCTATATGACCTTGGGTGGGGTGTGTCATCTAAATATATTAGGTTCCTCCTGCTGCTGTAACAAATATCACAAATTTAGTGGCTTAAAACAACACAGATTTATTATCTCACAGTTCTGCAAGTACGAACTGGTTTCTCTGGCCCAGCTGGTTTCTCTGTTCCAGGTGTGAGAAGGCTAAAATCAAAGTGCTGGCTGGCTGGACTCTTATTGGCCTGTTCTGGAAAGAATCAGCTTCCACGCTCATTGAGGTCACTGGCAGAATCCTGTTCTTTGTAGTTGTAGGACTGAGGTCCTGTGTCCTTGCTGGATGTCAGGTGGGGGTGCCCGCAACTCCTAGAGGCCTCTCTCTGGTCCTCGCACATGAGCCCCCAGACCTCAAAGCCAGCAATGGTGCATCAAATCCTTCGCATGCTTGGAATCCCTTTGACTTCTTCTTCTGCCACAATTTTTCTGCTTTTAACCAAAGAAGTTGTCTGCTTTTAAGGACTCAGATGGTTAGATTGGGCCCACCTGGTTAGTCTAGGATAATCTTTCTATCTTAAGGTCTATAACTTTAATTATATTTACAAAGTAAATGTAATTACAAAGTACCTTGCCATGTAACATAACATAATTACAAGTTCCAGGAATTAGGATGTGTGGACATCTTTGGGGTCTGCTGTCCTGTCTGCCACACTAAGCTTGACTTTTTGTATAAAATCTTGATATTCATGCCTTTCCTACAGGGCGATTGTGAGCATTAGGTAAAAGAAGAGCTCTAAAGTGCCATGTGCTAATAAACCTTGTTGGCTTTCTAAAAGCTACCGTATCACATTTAAATCTTGATCATAATATCCTCTATAATCTAGCATTGTATGTTGATTCTACTTGACTCCTCTCTCCAGTATGCCACACTAGTCTCTTCTTTTTTTTTTCTCCCCAAAGTCCTGGTAGTAGTTGTGTATCCTAGTTGTAGATTATTCTAGTTCTTCTATGTGGGACGCCGCCACAGCATGGCTTGATGAGCAGTGTGTAAATCTGCACCCAGGATCTGAACCAGTGAACCCCAGGCTGCTGAAGTAGAGCACGTGAACTTAACCACTCGGCCAGGGGTCTTTTCTGATCTTGTGAGGCAGGTGTCCTCTTAGCATCGTGTGGTAATTCTCTTTTCTTTAACTTCACTCATGTCTCGTCTGTGTGGAATGCCCTCTCCCTCTTTTCTACCTTTTTATTCTAAAACCTTCAGCTGACCCTCATCTTTTTTTTTTTGAATCCAGAATGATTATACCAAATCATGCTGCTCTTTTCTGCCCAATGCCTACAGTGCTTCTGTTCTGGATCATACCATTCTATTTCAGATTGGGAAGAGTTTTTTCCCCCTCTCCCTTAATTCTAGTGTGTCTGACTTGCTCTTGAGCACCCACCACAATGCCATATTTCTGACTTGTCATTGGTGTTTGGAGTGATGACTTCAGATAGTGCAAGGATACAACATTAGTCAACAAAAATTCCCATAGTGAGAAAGTGATTCCCTGTTCTGTTCTCTTTCAATTCTTCTGAATGCATAAAAGATTAAGTCTTAATTTGGTCTTTAACACTTCTCTAATGCTTGTTTTCTCTTTAAGACAAAGAAAAAGAGCTTTCTGGAGGCATTAACAGTTAGCTATGTGTAATAAGTATTTTGTTTACATCATATATTTATATATTAATAAACTTTATATATATTAACATACATATACAATTAATTATAGATATAACCAATTATAATTATATAATATATAACACAAATGTAACACATTATATAATCAGCCCTCATAGTCTAGGATTAAGATTTGGTGCTCTCACCACCACTTCCCAGGTTTGTTTCCCAAAACCACACCACCTGTCTTGTCGGTTGTCATGCTGTGGTGGTTGTATGTTGCTGTGATGTTGAAAGCTATGCCACTGGTATTTCAAATACCAGCAGGGTCACCCATGGTGGACAGGTTTCAGCAGAGCTTCCAGACTAAGACAGTCTAGGAAGAAGAAACTGGCCACCCATTTTCAAAAAAATTGGCCATGAAAGCCCTGTAATATCAGTGGAGAATTGTCTGAGATTGCATCAGAAGGTGAGAGGATTGCACAAAAACACTGGGCAGCATTCCCCTCTGTTCTACACAGGGTCGCTAGGAGTTGGAATTGGCTAGATAGCACTAACAATAAAAAATATATTACATATTTTATATGTTATATTTAGATCTCTCTCTCTATATATGTGTGTATATAAACATACATATGTATATATATTTATATACATACACACATATCACCTGAAGAATATCGACTGTTGAAAAATTCCTGGAATTGGTAAATGAACGACTGATCAAAGTTGAGCTCACTGACTATTGTAGAAAGCAGGATCTGAATTCTGTCATTTATATGCTTGTGTCCTTAGGCCAGAGACCAGACTTATCTGAGTTTTGGTTTCCTCATCTGTCAAATGATACTATTATTACCTGTTTCATAGGGCACTTGTGAAGATGGAATGAGACAAATTATGTAAGGCACTTGGCACAGTGGCCAGTACACAGTGACTTCTCAACACTAGCTATTATACCTCTTACTGACTGGTAAGAGATATAATTCTTTCTGAGGCCAATCTTCACATAGCATTCATTACAGGTCAAATTGTCCTTGAGAGGAGAGTATTCAAATGTATCTCTAATTTCCCAAACATGCATTTTCATGCATCTTCTTTCTCTTCCCATCTAGTAATTAAAAGTAAGGACGATACTGCTGAAAATAGCCTGGTAACCCTCCTTTTTTATATGAATTCTTCTCCATAATCTCAGTATAGGGTATAGCATTTTTCCTTGAGATTTTACAAGCCTGTATTAAAAAGTTTGCATAATAAATATCTTCTTGGATCTGAAAATTCCTTCTCAGATGCTTTCTTAAAACAAATGAAACTCAACATGAAAGCCCTTGTAGTGGAAGAGAGAGCCCTATCTGGCTATTAGAGGTCATAGCCCCCAACCGGGTCTGTCTGATGACTCAGTGCTTTAACTCCTGAGAGCAGAGATGAATGTGAGGCGGCCCCTGGGGAGGGAAGAAAGCACGCCTGTGCAGTGTATTGTAGTTTCTGCTTTTGATAACATCTAACTTATAGAAATGTCTTGTTCCTGAATGCCATCACGTAACTTATGTAAGTGATTTCTGGAGAAAATAATTTATCTTTTACAATTCAAAGGAAAGAAAGAAATTATTGTCTTCACATTTCATTCTGATAGCTGGTCTATTGGATTCAGGAAGGACTGAACTCTGATCAGAGGTGGCATACCTGACCTTGGGTACCATACTTGCTACTCAAGGTCCTTCCCCCAAACCAAAAAAATCCCAAATGAAACAAAACAAAAAAACAAAAAGGCAAGAAAAAGTCTTTTTAAATAGTCTTTGAATTTCCATAATTAGAAATCCAAGAATATTTAGTAAAACTATTGTTTCCCATTAAAATGTAGTAGAAAGAACTCATATTTTGGCATCAGGTTTATCTGGATTAGAATCCCAGCACTACCAGTAGGTCAAGTAGTCTCTTAATCTCTTGGAGCTCAGCTTCTTAAACTGCAAAAACAATTAATGGTGTGTGCATTGCAGTACCTACCTACGCTGTGCTAAGCATTAAATGAGGTGCTGTGAGTAGAGTACCTGGCTCAGTATGCCTAGGGCAGATGAGGCCCTCAGTAATTAACAGTTACTTCTACTGCTCTCCTGGAGGGGGTTGGCTTAGTTACTATTACATTTTGTATATGAGTACGTCAGATCCATGGTGATGGTTAAAGGGAGTTCTCTAAAGCCATAAAAATAAAGGTTTTATTAGAGAATGAAAGGAGAATCTCTAACACAAAGGATGCTCCTTAAGGGAAAGTTTAAAGATGGACTGTATTGGTCACAGGTAGAGAGCCTAACATACAGTTTGTCTGTCTCCAAATTTTATTTGATCTAGCCTGGGGTGGAGTCGCAGAAAAAGTCCCAGGCCAGGGAACTTCCAGCCACTAGAATTATCTGCATCTGAAGAAAAATGCGAAAAGGAGGAGGGAGAGACTAGCAGAGGAGGAGGATCAGGGAGGCTCGTTTTTCTTGCTGATGAGGCATCTTTGTAAATCAACTCAGTAGTTCTTTTTCTCCTAGATTTAAAATGTCAATATATTAATAGTGTTAGCAAAGGGCAGATTAAATCAATGTTGGCAGAAGTATCAGTCTAAAGGGAGGTTAGTCTTCAGTTGTAAATATTCTATCCAGGTAAAGAAAAAAAGATGGATATTTGAACTATCTCAATAGCTTCTGTAATTTTTAAGATAATCGTTCAACATTCAGGCAAGGATTGTGTTTGCACCTACTGATGATTTTCTAATAATTAAATCATTCCTACTGGGAATTTCCATAATTTTCCATTGAAGAATGGTTACTTACAAATTAATAATATATTTTATATATAAACTCCTGAATAATATAATAATATATAAATAATATATATAAAATATATACATAGCAAGGGGCTGGCCTGGTGGTGTAGTGGTTGAGTTTGCCCACTCTACTTCGGTGGCCTGGGGTTTGCAGGTTCAGATCCTGGGCACAGACCTATATACCACGCATCAAACCATGCTGTGGTGGTGTCCCATATACAAAGTAGAGGGAGATTGGCACAGATGTTAGCTCAGGGACCATCTTCCTCAAGCAAAAAGAGGAAGATTGGCAACAGATGTTAGCTCAGGGCCAGTCTTCCTCACACACAGACACACACACACACACACACACACCCACACACACATGCACACAAAATAACTAACTAAAATATACATGTATAAATATAAAATTAAGAAGCAGATATGTAATTTACATTCAAGTGAGGTCTTATATATAAATCTTTTCTAAGAAGATACTATGGAAACTTAGGTGATAAATTATTTCTAGTTTTGATCAAAGTATATTTCCCAAAGGAATAGAGTGGTCTTTGGAGATCAGAATAATGATGCAATTGAAAAACAGAAATCCCCAATATCCTTTACTTGCTATTGTCTTTTCGCCAAATGTATTTAGTGCCATGGGCTTCCCAGAATGTGCCTAGTCGAATCTTTCAGATCATTGTTAAATATGATGCTGTCCCCATCCCAAAGTTGCTTCTAAAGGAGAAGACTCTGAAACACTGCTTCCAAATTTCAACTGACTAAACATATAAAAGTTTTGAGGTGCTACTTGACATGCCCACAGTATCAATTTTAAAGTGAGATATCCGTTCAAAGTATTATCCATTCTTATTTTGGAGGGTAACACCCATAGTCTGATGGCACACACATGGCACACCTCCATCATAGCCCTCACCTTAGTCTACAGAAATTTTGAAGGAGCCTGGAGGTGCAGGCTCCTTATCTTTTATCTACCTAGTCCAAACTTATAACACAGAAAAGACATGTAGTCAAGGCCCCATGAATGTTTGGGAGATGTTGCATACGAAGTTCCTGTGGGACACCCAAGAGGAGTTATCCAGTAGGCAGTAGGATATATGGGTTGGAGCCCAAGAGAAGAACTTATTTTGAAATCATCAGCTAAAAATTTATATCTGAAGACATGTGTGCGCCTGAAGTTACCAAATGAGTATTGTTGGGGTGGGAAAAATCAAAGGAAAAGATGGAATTCTGAGAGACATGAAAATATAAGAATTAGGCAAAATAAGCTAGTTCTGCAAAGCTGACCCAGTGGACAAGCCAAAGAGGAAGGGAGGAAATGGAGAGAATGCAGTGTCCTGAAAATCATAGGAAGAGAGCTTTTAAAGAAGGAAGGAATGTTCAGATGTGTCAAGTGCTGCACATAAGTAAACAAAGGACTGCAAATCGTCTATTATACGTATTGACAAGAACAAGTTGTGTGTGTGTGTGTGAGTGTGAGATCTAGGCCATAGCAGCTTCAGTGGGATGATATAGTAAAAGCCATATTGTAGTAGATTGAGGAACTAATGGTAAGTGAGGAATGGAGACAATTATTTCAAGAAGCTGAATTTTGAGAAAGGGGACGAGATTAGGAATAGAAACTGGAGTGGGGAATGAGATAGAGGGAGATATCTGATCTCAACTAAATGCTATAGTAAAAAACCGTTTAGAAATGGAGAGGTCAACAGTGTGGAAAAGTAAGAGTGGATAACTGATGGGCTTAGGTCCAAGAGAATCTAAGAAGGAATGAGAAGCAGAGGATAGATGAAGACATGAGCCTTGTACAGAGAGGACACTGGGTGGAGGCAGCAGACCTCTCCGATTGTGACAGGAGGAGGGGAGGACAGGATGCATTTATATGAAGGTTTGGTGTCAGAGTTTGAGGGAATTCCTATCTGATCATTTTCATTTTCTTGATGAGACAGGATGTCAGTTCCTCTACTGGGAATATGGGACAAGAGTTATGGAACAAGAGGTTTGGTGAAAACATGGAAGGTGTAGACATAGCTTCTGTGCAGATCAGTAGAGGGAGCTGGCCAACGAAGTCTAAGATTGCCAAGAAGCCCTCATGCCCTGCTGGGGTTGGAAACTTTGAATTTGTAGAAGCAATAAAATGGCTTGCTTCTATTTATCTCTTTTCCTCTAGCAGAACTTGGCAGTTGGTGCAGAAGTGGAAAAAATAAACATTTGGATTGATTCAGGCTTGGAATTTGCTAGAAAGGTGAGATAGAAAAATAACTGAACAGTGAAGTTAGTGTCAGTAGAGTAACGAAAATTATACCTATCTTGTATAGTGCTTCTATCTCTAAGGCATTATTTGGTAGATATCTAGAGTTTATAAAATGTTCTCCACATTTATTGTTTACTTTTATGGACAAAAAGCCCATCCCATCCCAACACGAACCTCGTTTTTGAAGGAGTGGGCCTGGGAACGTTAAGCATTTTGTTTAATATCACGCCTACATCTGGTGAAGTTGGGACTGGAGTTGAGGTCTCCTGACATCAAATCCATCTTCTTTCCACCACATCTCACTACCGACAGGAGATAAAGAAGAAATTAAAAATAAATCCTAATAGAATTCAATTTACTTGCAGTTCATTTCTCTTCTACCTCATCACGGATGATTGAGAGAATGAGCTCAGGGGCCAGATTGCTTGGGTTCAAATTCTGGGTCTGCCTCTTGCTAGCTGTGTAATCTTGGTCAAGCTACTCTACCTCTCTGTTTCACATTTCTCACTGGTAATATGTGGATAATAATATTACATATAATTGTTGTAAAGAGTGAATGAGTTAATACAGGCAAAACGGAACAGTATATGGCACTTTGCAAGCACTCAATAAATGTTAGCTATTATTATTGCCAAATTCATGGCAAACTCCGTGAATGCTGCCTCCCAATAAGCTAGCCTCAGATAGATGGCTATTTGTTTCTTGAACCTCAGGCTAATTTCCTTAATCTTCCACTTCCCTTATTTTATTACGGCTGAGATAGGGGGTCACCCAATATTCTATATACTCATTCACATTTCCCAGCCATCTTGCAGTTATTTGGGGCTATATTGGCAAGATTTGTTTAATGAGCAAGAGCTGGAATGAGATCTTTCACTCCTAGGCCAAAAGACAGAACGGCTGCACAATCCTCCAGTTCTCATTTTTCTGCCACAGCAACTGAACTAGCCATGTATTCCACGTGGAAAAGCTAGAGAATGGGTACCACCATTATCCAAGATCTCTGAGCCACTGCCTGGAGGACGGTTGCCCTGGAGACTCATCTGGCACTACAGTGGACTGGAGTGAGTGAGAAATAGATCCTCGTCATATTTAAGCTACTGAGATTTCGGGGTTGTTGGTTTCTGCAGGATAATTTAATAGGATTATTCACCTCTGTTCTTGCTTGAGTTAAATTGCAAAAAAAACACAACTTAGTTCACTGTTGATGCCAAGGAGTGAATTATATATTTATAAATATTACAATGTAGCAGCATGTTGTCAAGGAATGCTTTATGAAACATTTCTTGAGGATCCTTGATAGTAAATAAATACTAAGGTAATATACATGCAATCCTTTTCTAGAAACAAAATTCATTCTTCTACTCTTTTATATGGGATTTCTAAAATGTAAAAAGGTAAAGAGAAGTTTAAAATTTTCTTTGAAGAGCTTCAACCATCCATTTGGGTTATTGGCAAAAGGACTTGAAGAGAATAACATAGTAATAGGTATTCATAGACAGTGTCTGAACATGACCTTGACTTTCAATAAGAAAATCAAAGAACCATTGACTTTCAGAGCAGAAAGAGGCTTTACAGCTGTCTACCTAATCCATGTTTTTTCTCTTTAGAAAGGGTCATTCACCCTTGGAAACCTCACTCTGGTGTCTCACTGTGGATGGCACTGCTTTTAAGACAGTTCTGATTTGAAGGGAGGAACCATTAAACCTGTTTTTCGTTTGGTTCGTCTGACTCCATTAAATTATCTGGTCGATCTGGCTCCATGTTTCTTTAATTTAACCTATGCCATTCTTTTGGGTTTCTACTTTCATGCTCCCTTTTAACTGGACAGAATATCTGATCCTGGTAGGCCTGGCTTCATGTGGCTGCTTGTGTTTTGCTCAAAGTATACTAAAAATGCCCATGAGAACACTAGAGTCACATATAGTCATGCTTTTGAAGTGCTCATCATTTCCATGTTTGGAAGCAGAGACCCCTGAGGTCTGGGGGATATAAAACCACATAGAAGAAGAAATAAAAGATAGGGCTCCTGAGGAGAACTTCTTTCAAGGGCTCATTTGCTCTACGTGCCTGGCTGGATTCAGTAATTGCAGTGGCAAAGCTAGGATGAGGCTGGGGTTTGGTCCCTAGAGCATCACAGGGAGTAACAGAATCCCTGGGATACCAATCAGGGACAGAGGGCAAGGGGAAGGAGCAATGATCTATGTATCGAGTGAGGAGGTAGGATTAAAATTTTTTCTGATACTCCATGGAAAATATACGAGTTGTATTCATGGTTATAAGATGTTTCTTTGAAAAAAAAAAAGGAAACGTTTCTGTAAGGAAATGTTTTTAAGTGATACTATTAACACGTGCTGGCTAGTTTTTATCAGCTTGTGAAATGGTGGTCTCATTATTTCTGGTATCCAGGATGATTTGGGGTGCTCTGTTCATTAGTGTGCTTTTCTTATTATTATGTGACATGCTAGTAAAATTCTAAGTGCTTTCCTGAAATATGAATAAAAATAAATTTTAAATTCCTAAATTCAGACCCATTCTCTTAGGGAAATCACAAATGCACAGATTCCAGTGAATCTTTATTCTTGTGCTTAATAATTGAAGTTGAGAAAACTAGTTCTTTTAATGATTTTCTCTTGCTAAATCTAAGAATGCTTATTAGTGACTCAAATGTGCTGGCTCCCTTTATTCTTCTCTTATTGAGCTATCAAACAGTTTTGCCAAAGGCTTCTCTATTTCCCTTGCTGCTATTTTTTTCCTCATGAATTATGGTGTAATTCAACTGGGTCCAGTGCTTTGTCAAATTGAATAGTTTTAATTGCCTTATTTGCAATGGGAAAATCTTTTAATATTTCACTTCGCCCCTCAAGAAATTATCTTTCCAGCCGTATGACATTTCTCTCTCCTTCCTTTATGAATAACAAGATAAAGCTACATGCTTAGATCCTCAGTTATAGATCTTATCTTTCTCCCCTTTGTGGCCCCTTGCCACCGTCTCTCCCTCTCTTGGTCTCTTTAGCTGTGATTGAAAAAAAGAGAGAGAGATTTAACTCAATGAATGCATTTTCTGTTCCCTCTTTTGGTAGATAATCTTCACTATATTTCTCTAACCCACATCTTTCTGAGCTGAGAAAAGAAGGGACTGGCTAAGTCACTATCTAGTAGTTCCTTTTCACGGCCTCAGAAACCTTTGGTAAACCAATGCCAGTTCACCTTTTTCTGCTTACTTGCCAAAGTCTACGTCTCCCTCCTCGCATCTGTCAAGGGCCCCCTTTTGCTTGCCTTAGCATAAACCAGAACAGGAGAAGAAAGTCTTTAAGACCTGCAGTATTGTGACAGCAAATGTGCCAGGCTTTGCTGACCGCAGGAATAAGAGGATCGAGAATTTTCTTTGTTTCCATTGGCCATGTTCTGTTTACCTCCTTTGAATATAGCTTCTTGCCTCTGACATAACTATCCTCAGAGTTAGGTTTTACTTTTTGTCTCTGTAACTGGTTTCAAATAAAAATTTGCTGTTTGAAATATGCTTTTAAATCTTCATGCTCAACACTTATTTTGATTCGAATCATTAATTTTCCCCGCCAAAAATCTTGCTTATGTTTAACATGACTGAATATTGTACAACTCTGCCAAAAGCATTCTCCTTTATACTTAAAATTGTGCATTTGTTAAAAAGAATCTCTTTAAACTTCTAAAAATGGGCTTATCCATATTCATAGCCTACACTATTAACATTGTCTATTAATAGCACATAAATCTCAGTGTCATGAGAGTGTATCCATATACTTTCTTCTCTTGATCAAAGTTTTATGACTTTATTTCTTGTCCTAAAATTCTCTAAAAGTCTTAATTTTAATGTTTCTTCCTTTCAACATGTTCTTTCTCTAAGTACCCACTCATCCTAATTATATATCTTCAACTGTGCAATCTTTCTTGTTTGGACCTAAATGAGGCGGCGCTATCTGTGATGAGAAAATCTTCATTGCCTCACAGATAATATTCCCACCTATTTAAGTGCTTCCCTTACACTTCTGATGTAGCTATTTCAAATTTAGTCGAATATTTAAATGAAACAAAATAAAACCATACCATGTGTATTAGTTTCCTCAGGCTGTTGTAAGAAGGTACTACAAATTTGGTGGCTTAAAACAGCGGAAATTTATCCTCCCACAGGTCTGGAAGTCAGAAGTCTGAAGCCCAGGTGTCAACAGGGCCACGCTCTCTCTGAAGGATCTAGGAGAGATTCCCTCCAGCTTCTGGTGACTCCAAGCCTCGTCTTGTGGCAGTGGAGCTCCAATCTCTGCCTCCGACTTTATAAGGGGCCTTCTCCCCTTTGTCTCTGTGCTTCCAATCTCCCTCTTCTTTTTCTCGTATAAGGAGAAAAAGAATTCAATTCGATTTAGGGCCCACCCCAAATCCTGAATGATCATTTCTCAAGATCCTTAATTTAATGACTTCTGTAAAAACTCTTTCTCCAAATAAGGTCACATACACAGGCATGTGGACATATCTTTTGGGGAACACAGTTCAACCCACTGCACCGTGACAACACAGTATCCCTTTTACTTTCAATTTTTACCCTTTGATTTTCAGTTTATTAGTTGAAAGTCCTAAGGTTTAGGATATCAGCATCCTGCAGAGCAGAATCATATATATATGAAATGACATATATATATATGTATGGAATGACATAAACTATATATTATCTCTTAAAGTTTCTAACAATATTTTACAAATACTACTTCTCATGCAACTATTAGTGAGAAAGGGTAGATGGTGCTGTTATGATGGAGATTAATAATTTCTTGTTATGTTAAGGATGTCAAAAGATCTAGTTATTTCAATCAAGCATCAAGATTATTTGCTAATAATCATACATTTCACTCATATAAACTTTTATAGTTTCATAAGTTACTTTCACATTTATTATACTTTCTATTTTCTTATGATGTTCACAACAATGTTATGAAGTAGAATATTATCCTTATTTTACAAGTGAGAAAACTCATGCTTGGAGAAGTTAAATGAGTTCCTTAAGATCTTAGGGCTATTAGCAATCGAGCCAGAGTATAAACCCAGGTATTTGAGTCCTATATTCTTTTCACTACATTGTGTTGCCTTCTTGTTCACTTAATATCAAATCAAACAAACTATCTATAAAATGGGAATATATAGGTTTACCTACTTGGGGGTCACTAATCATTACGTTATTAGTGAAATCATATTTATACTATTGGGTATGGGATGATTATCAAACTAAATTACTTAACATTTGTTTCACCCAATTTAAAAAGATTATGGTCAGGCCGGCCCCATGGCCTAGTGATTAAGTTCAGTGCACTCAGCTTCGGTGGCCCAGTTTTGGTACCTGGGTGTGGACATACACCATTGTCAGCAGCCATGCTATGGCAGTGACCACATACAACATACAGGAAGATTGGCACAGATGTTAGCTCAGGGTGAATCTTCCTTAAGCAAAACGAGGAAGATTGGCAACAGATGTTAGCTCAGGACAACTCTTCCTCAGCCAAAAAAAAAAAAAAAAAGATGATGGTCAATTTCATGCTTTTGAATCAGAGTTTTGATTTTTAGACAAAGAATCAGCAAACCAGAAAATAAATATTTTAGGGTTTGTAGGGTATACAATCTCTGTTGCAAATACTCAGCTCTGCCATTGTAGTGCAAAAGCAGCCAGAGACAATACATAAAGGAACGACTGTGGCTGAATCCCAATAAAACTTCATTTACTAAAACAAGTGGTAGGCCAGATATGGCCTCTGAGCCATCGTTTGCTAATGCCTGCTCGAGTCAGTGGTCTCCAAGTAGGTATTTGGACCCTGGCACTGGCCAAGTGGTCTAGTGTCATATAAGAAAGAAAACATTAGAACTGCTATTGGCATTTGTTTTTATAAAAAGTAGGTACATAAAGTTTTATTAATAAAATTTATAAATAAATATAAAAATTAGGGAGTATATGCCCAATGTTTTACTGATCAGGTACTTAATTTTGAAAGTTTGGAGGAGATGACTGCTCTGTAGAAGTAACTCAGAAAAATAAGTGATTTGCAAGTTTATTCTACTAAAAACTAACCTAAATAATCCTTTATAGGTAAATTTGTATGGAATATTTATTGTTAATAATCTTGTTTATAATTAATTGATTACCCAGTTTTCTTCATCATATTCTGATGCCTCTTCTATGTTGAAATTTTTATCAAGGCATATTCTGCCACCAAAATGTAGCAGAGGTGTAGATATGGAGAAAAGAGAAGACTTGTGCTCTGCTGGTAGGATTGTAAATTGGTACAGCCACTACGGAAAATAGTATGGAGGTAGGTGCCTCAAAAAATTAAAAATAGAACTACCATATGATCCAGCAATACCACTTGTGGAATCCAAAGGAAATGAAAACACCAACTTGAAAAGATGTCTGCACCCTCATGTTCACAACAGCATCATTTACAATAGCCAAGACGTAAAAGCAACTTAAGTGTCCACTGATGGCTGAATGGATACAGAAGATGCGGTATGTATATATGTGTATGTGTATGTATGTGTATATATATACATACATACAGAATGGAATATTATTCAGCCATAAAAAACAAGAAAATCCTACCATTTGTGACAACATGGATGGACCTTGAAGGCGTTATGCTAAGTGAAATAAGTCAGACAAAGAAAGGTAAATATTGTATGATCTCATTTATATGTGGAATCTAAAAACAATAGCCAAACTCATAGAAAAAGACACCAAGACTTTTGGTTACCAGAAGTGGAGGGTGGAGGGAGGGGGAAATGGAGGAGGGGGTCAAAAGGTAGAAGCTTTCAGTTATAAGATAAATGAGTACTAGGGATGAAGAGCATGAGGACTATAGTTAACATTGCTGTATGATACATACGAAGGTTGTTAAGAGAGTAAATCCTATGAGTTCTCATCACAAGGAGAAAAATTTTTTTCCTTTTTACTTTCTTTTCTTTTTATTGTATATATAGGAGAAGAAGATGGATGTTAGCTGAACCTGTTGTGGTAATCATTTCACGATATATGTAAATCAAACCATCATGCTGTACACCTTAAACTTATACAGTGATGCGTGTCAATTATTTTTCAGTAAAACTGGAACAAATGTAGCAGAATGCACAAATAAAATTCTTTAGTACAATTATAAAATTACTTTCTCTATTGCCTTATATTCCTGACACAAAATCTCTTCTTAAATGATAATTTTTTTTAAGATTTTATTTTTTTTTTCCTTTTTCTCCCCAAAGCCCCCAGGTACATAGTTGCATATTCTTAATTGTGGGTCCTTCTAGTTGTGGCATGTGGGACGCTGCCCCAGCGTGGTTCGATGAGCAGTGCCATGTCCGCGCCCAGGATTCGAACCAACGAAACACTGGGCTGCCTGCAGCGGAGCGCGCGAACCTAACCACTCGGCCACGGGGCCAGCCCCTTAAATGATAATTTTTACACCTGAATTCAATGTTTCCACTAGACATTTGTTTTTGTTACTTCCACAGAGGTAGGAGAATTTATTAAAACACTAATCTGGTTTTATCTTTTTCTATATTTTCCCTTCTCCTCCTTCCTAATCAATTTAAAAAGTGGCAGTCAGACTTTGCAGTTTCCTGTAATTCTTTGTAACTTCCTTTTCTTAAACATTAGAAGCTGCCTAGAATTAAGGAATCTGTGAGATTTTTGTAAATGTCTATGGCCCTGCCAGCTGCCTTAGTTTCCTGGGGCTAAACCAAACTGCGTAGCTTAAAACAACAGAAATTCATTGTCTCACAGTTCTAGAGGCTAGAAGTCTAAAATCGAGGTGTCAGCAGGGTCTTGCTCCCTCTGCTACCTGTAGTAGAGAACCCCTCTTTCCCTAGTCCCAGCTTCTGGTGATGGTCGTCAATCCTTGACGTCCCCCTTGGCTTGCAGCTGCATCACTTTACTCTCTGCCTCTGTTGTCACATGGCACTCTCCCAGTGTATCTGTTTCTTCACGTGACACTTCCCTCTTCTGATAAGGACTCCAGTTACATTGGATTAGGGCCCATCTTTAAGTACCTCTTCTTAACTTGATTACATCTTCAAAGCCTTATTTCCAAGTAAGGTCACAATCATAGGTACTACAGGTAATCATAGGTACATAGAATATGTTAAATTCTAACATATCTTTTTGGGGACACAATTCAACTCATAATACCACCAATGGGAGAGGGGGATGTCTGAGAGGGGAAGAGGCCAGGAGGGAAGATTCCTCAGGAATAGGAAAGGGATATAGGTCTGTTGGTCACTCAAAAGAGTGGAAAACTGGCTCACTGCACTAACGAATGGCTGTATGATACACTTAGGGAGCTGAGACCTCACGCATTGTCACGCACCACCCCTGGGAAGCGGTTAATGACCAGTATGGCTGGTCAGGGCTTGGAAGGAAAATGATTAGAAGCAATTAGAAGATTGGAGACCAGTAGGTCTGGGGTTAGAGGTAAGTAGATGGACAAATACAGCGGGCACGAAGTGTGAAGACCTTTATATCACACATTAATATCCATCAGAAATCATCCACCATGAAAGAACCATTAAGAATAAAATAGGAAAAATGACTCATCCAGTTGATACCAGCCAGCCTTTGTCATTGATTCCCTTCCCACCTCAGTTCTGGCAAAAAAAGGCACATTCACAAAGTGGCCATGGTGGCAGTTGGAGGCTATATACATGGGTCACAGTATAGACATTTGACCCCTAAGGTTGACCTGGCTTCTGCCGCCTCTGAATGTTGAACCTTCTAGCAGCAGAGACCAACACTGAGCCCCTGGTATGACACTCGTTCTCAAAAAGAACAACTGCCTACTCTGCGGCCAGTTGACTACATTGGCCCCTTCCATCCTGGATAGACTAGCAGTTTGTTCTCACAAGAATAGACAAGTAATACAAGTCTGGATTTTCCCCACCTGCCCACAGAGTCTCAGCCAATGCCACTTTCCTGGGTTTTGCAGAATGAAATCTCAGATCCCATAGCATCCAACTAGGGTAATAACTTCACAGAGAAGGAGGTGAAGGATCTACCAGTGTATTAGACACAGCACCACTCAGAAGCTGCCAGGATGATAGAATTACAGTATAGCCTGCTGAATGTGCAGCTGAAGTGCCAGCTTAGCACTGCCATTCTGCAAGGGAGGGGAGCTATCCTCTAGTAAGTGGTATAAACATTAAATTGGAGACTTTCATATGTGCTATTTCTCTAACAGAAAGAATACATGGATCTTGAAACCAAGGGGCAGGAAGAGGATAGACCACACTTACCCAATGTCCCTTCAGGTGCTTTGTGCTTCGTGCTTCCCACCCCAAAATTCTGGGCTCTGCAAGGTCCTGCTTCCCAAAGAAAGTGCACTCTCACTGGGGGACATGGCAAGTTTTTCACTAAAATATGAGCCACACCTGCTGCCTGGGTGCTGTTGGCTTTTTGTGTCCAGGGACAGCAGCCAACAAAAGAACTTAACATCTCATAAGTGATAATTGGCCCTGGTCACTGTTAAACAGTGGAGTTAGGGGAGAATGTGTACGGGACTCAGGTCTTAGCTCCTTCGGAGTCTGCCTCAGCTTTTGAGCCAAGCACTCGTTCTTCACGTTCTTCTTGGGGCAGCTCCAAGCCAAAGACTGAGCAAAGCATCATACAGGAGTCTAACTATTCTGTCTTACAAGGAACTCTTCTTATGGACAATCTTTGCTCTGGAGCTCCTGGTTGGACCGATCAAAATGTGTCAGGTATGCATTATTGTCTGATGATTCCTTCTGCCCCATATGCTTCCACTGTTTTCCTTTTAGAGGTGTTTCTTACCAACAAATCTTTTGCATTCCTCTCTCTCTCTCAGCATCTGTTGATGTCTCAGCTTCCTGGACAATGCCACCTGTGACAGTAGACTTGGAAGGAACAGAGCTGTTTATGGATGAGGCCGTGGCAACTGGGACAGTTGGGTTTCTAAGAGGTGACTAATGTGGACTGATGACAATAATGATCAAGAGAGCTTCTATAAGACCCAGAGAATTTAGAGAATGGGGAAGATTGGGTGAGTAAAGAATGATTTTGGTTGCATTCTCTTAGAGCTGAAAAAAATGGGGCTTAGAATGACAATTTCCTTGATTTAATGAAATAAAAAGATGTGATCTAGGTCCATAAGAGGATATATATATGATGACGTTTATTATGACATTACTTGTGGTGGCAGGAAATCGGAGGCAACCTGAGTAACCTTTACTAGAACTCTTTTCGTTTTCCATGAAATCAATGGCAATATTTATTAATTTTATTGCCTTTGCTGGAATTTGTAGTATTTTGAAGTGGGAGTGGGGATCTTGTAGCATGTGGTTAATTCACTATTTTAGACTAAAATCTGCCAAAGTTATCTAATATGCAAATGTAGTGATATAACTTGTGGTTTAAATTTCAATTGATCCTTAATATTTCTAGGTTAAAGTTCAGATCATTTCCATGGCAGGCAAGCCTAGGTACCTAGTGTCATCTTCTGCTCACCTTCCTTTCCGTCCAGCCGTATTTAACTAGCATCTCTGAAACCTGCCTTGGGCTCTCAAACTACATAAATCATACCACATTGTTTTCCAAGTATTAAGTTGGCTGTCGGTACTCTCTTTCCTTAATTCACAAATCAATAGAAACACCACTTTCATTGACAGATCCATTTGCTCATAGTTCTAAAGCTAATCTACTATTGTAAAAACTATATAAGTAATTTATAAAAAGAAAGGTGTAAGAATAAATGGATACAGCAGTGGTTAACTGAGTGGTCATAAAAGCTGTAAACTGAAGCTAACTGGAGAAACCAATTGATATTACAATGAATTGCATTTAGAGATGCAGCATATTTGTAAAGTTTCTTACAATTTTATGTACCCATTGATCTAGTTTTCTATTGCTATCCAACAAACTGCCTGAATCTTAATGGCGTCTCCAACATGGCAGTCTCAGGATCATGTGGCTACTTAGACGGTGGCTCAGAGCTCCTAAAGAGTGTGTTCCAAGAGGCCAAGGCAGAAAGTGCAGAGGCTTTACTGATCTGACCTCAAAAGTGATGCAGCATCACTTCTCCCATATTTTATTGGTGACACAGGCCCAGTCCCAGTTCAGTATTCGAGGGACTCACAAGTGCATGACTGCCAGAGCTGTCGGTCTTTGGGGGACCCCATTAATCCTACCCCATCAGGCCTAGTAAAGATTTCACTTATCTGAGGAATCTATCAAGTGAATGGCAAGACTAAAAGTATCCAATAGCCTCTATCATTTGTTTTTTGGTCTACTTCCTTTCCACTGGGCCCTAATAACAGCTAACTTCCAAATTTCTAGGAAAATACAGCCAGCTGCTATGATTTTTTTCCATATAAAATGAAGCTTTGCTTTTAGGGGTCTACAATTTATTTATAAACAACTTTTCAGTACAGTGATATGAACATTCTTACTTGGATTCTTGTAAGGAATATGAGAAATTCTACTAACTGAATTTGTTTGTTTTCATTGCAGCAACTTAGACAATTTTGGCCCCAGTATGTGTGAATTTGAGGTATGGATGTTAAGGATAAATAGTAAAAGTAAGAGTTATGGATTGGGGATAGAAAGATTACTGTGATTACAGAGCATTCACAGAAGACAAAGGCAGAAATTTGTACAGAGAAGGCTTGGGGATGATCAAGGCAGCTGAGAAAACTGGTCTGTGCCTTAAAAGACAATATTAAACGGGTGGTAAGGAGATGAGACATGATGGAAGTTGATGGGAACTCTCTGTCTCTCCCTGTCTTATGACCACATGCATCACAGTTATTATCTGTACTCAGGCCACTTTGGGATACCACCTTCTATGTAAGCATTTCCCAGTTACATATAATTTCTTTGCTAACTGGAATTCTGATAAATAAAAAATTTTTACATCTTATTACACAAGGTTGAGACTACAGAAAGTGGAGATTCTGAAGATTTTTTCATAAGCAACAAAGGAAAATGAATGTTAATAAGACTGTGCTTATTACTATTTTAATACACTTGATATCTTTATTGATATTATTTTTATTTAGTAAGCTTTTATTTTTTATTTCAATAAATTAACAATTTTTATAATGAGTTTTTATTTTATTGGACTACGGTCCTAAAACCAAAGATTTTTTTTTCAGATGTAATAAGTTGCTTAACTTTGAGTTCTGCTCTAATGAGGATTTTCATCAGTCTAATGCCCTAGGGTTGCTGATGACCAACTCTAATGTTGGGAACAAGAGAAAAAAGAGTGGACATAGACAGGGAACTGAATGGGAAACTGAATGGGAAAAAGATAACAAAGGATAAATATCAGGAAGACAGAAAGTGGCAATGCAAAGGAAAAGAGAGGGTATGTGAATTATCTTGCATAATTTCTACTACTATGCAATTTTCTTACCCACTGGTATTTGCTACTTTTTCTATAAAAGCTCAGAATGACAGGTGAACCTCATTCATATTGGAAGGCCACAGGAGAAACAGGATATATCTGATTCTTTTCATTTATTGCAGGTAATTCTTATCTTTCCAAAGATCACAATCCACTGAGGACGGGGGAAGACTAAATCCAGCTGAGAACAAAGATGATGCTGAGGTTTTTATTTCCATTTTTCCACCTTCCAAAATATATGCTTACAACATACTTGAAGCAAAATAGTTTGGAAGCCAGAATCTTCATGTGTCTGTCATACATGATCCAGGCTTCTAGTGAAAAGGAAAAGTATTTGGGTTCCAAGGAGTTGAAGCTGGAGGTTCAGAGCTGAGATTTTATAAAAGTTAACCCAAGGAAAGGGAAGATGTAAGAGAAGATAGGTTTTTGCCACGAAGGGAGGAGACCAAATCCCATTTTGGGCCAGGAAAGGAATCGGAGAGACAGACAGGAGAGCAAGAATGCTGAGGTCTGTCCTTGTGGTTAAAACCTTTGGGTCAGAGAATAATGAAGAAGTCTAAGGACAGAAGGTCCATAGGCCCGTTCCACCTATGATTCTTGGAGGAATCAGCTTCCAGTGTTGACTTGGAGAGTTTAGAATGATGGGGTTCAGGGCAGGCCATCCCAAGATGCACCACTCTGGCATGCAGATTATTTTGAGCTGAAGACAATAAAGGCTCAGAAGACTCAGGTAGAACATTTGACCTTCCCACGAACTGCCTAAAAGAATTTAAGACAGAAGGCCTGTTCCAGGAAGGAGCTAATACCATAAGATAGCTATAGTATAATCGAAAATAGGTGTGATAGAAAGACACCAACAAACCCACTCTTTTGGCCCAGCAAAACTTGTTTAACAAACATTTGCCTTTCCACCTCCATGTAAATTGTCTTCCTCCCCTCTGAAGTCCCAAACCACTACCCCCAACATCCTCCTTTGCCTTTAGCTGAAGATAATATTTAAGCTGGCAGCTCAGCCATTTTGTTGAATTACCCAGTTTCCTGGGTTTCTCCCATGTATACATTTTATAAAGCTTTCTTTGATTTTCTCATTATTCTGCCTCATGTGAATTTAATTCGTAGCCCAGCCAGAAGGACCTAGAGAGGGTAGAGGAATTCTCTTTCTCCCATACAAGGCAGAGCAAAGGTCTGAACTAATACTACTGTTGACCTAGAGATTCAGCTGAGAGGGGAGGAGATCTGGAAACTCTTGGATACCCTAGCAGGGTAAATGCAAACACTGATCAGACTGGAAGCCACGAGAGTTCTGGGATCAGGACGAGGAGTGGGCCTCAACTCTTTCATAGTAAGGCCCTTGAAATGATGCCAAACACTTTAGCAGGACCATTTATATCAGCAGCGAATTGAACTGAGTCTGTTGAGGTCTCAGAGGATAAATTTCAACTAGAAATGCCGTCCTTCCATCCATGGTATGAGGTAAGCTTTTCCCTTCCTCCCACATTGACCCAGGTAGGAGGGGAAAGAGAAGATGCTTGAGACTTGAGAAGGCCTTGTTGATGTGATTGAATTTTTTTTTTTTTGAGGAAGATGAGTCCTGAGTTACCATCTGCTGCCAGTTCTCCTCTTTTTGCTGAGGAAGCCTGGCCCTGAGCCAACATTTATGCCCATCTTCCTCTACTTTATATATGTGGGATGCCTACTACAGCATGGCTTGCCAAGCGGTGCCGTGTCCGCACCCGGGATCCGAACTGGCAGACCCCGGGCCGCCAAAGCAGAATGTGAGAACTTAACTGCTGGGTCACCAGGCTGGCCTGAGGTAATTGAATTTTGAGTTGACTGAGTTTAATCCTAAACAGATGAATAATTTCCTGAAAGATTATTTTCAACTGAAAGATACTTATTTAACTTGAAGTGGCAACATTAGGTGTTTTCAGCTACTGAGAGGAAATCCAGGCTTGTGAGCAAGTTGGTTCAGTAAAAAATAATATTTCTGCACATCTGAGTGTGAATGTACATGTAAGAGCCACTAGAGACAGAGTTATGTATTTCTTTTTAACTACATTTCCAACTTTCTGTTGTCTGTTGTATTTTAATTCCCTATGCAACTACAGCTCATATAATGCTGATCTTTTACATTGAATTGAGAAAGTTGTAGGAATAGAAGATACCTGAAAGAAAAATGCCAGTAATTGTCAAAATATAATTTTCAAAATGTTTAAATCCTGACTTTTATACAAATATAGAGTAAATATATGGCAAAGATTTATCTAATTCATTATTGAGGAAACCAGTGTGATAAGTCTGGTTCAAAAGATACTTAAAAGAAAAGTAGTTAGGGAATCCATCAGGAAAGTTACACTGAGAACACTTTATTAACTCAGAGCCGAAACCAGTTAACGTCCTACAGGGCAATAAAACTATACCCTTTGAGATTTTCTTTCCTACTGGAAATAAATAATTTGTGTTTCTACCAGACAAAAATGTTTAACTTAATATGTAACTTCATAGAATCTTGGCTCTAATAAATAACAAATGGCAAGTCAAACACTGCCACTTCCCCTGACATAACAAAAGAATCCATAGGTGGCTCTGTTAGTTCATGCTCCAGTATGACATCAAAAGAACATAAAGTCCTCCTTTTGCCTTATTTTCATGATTGGACTTTTTTTTTTTTGGTGAGGATGATTGGCCCTGAGTTAACATCTGTAGCTAATCTTCTTCTTTTTGCTGAGGAAGAGCGGCATTGAGCTTACATCTGTGCCAGTCCTCCTCTATTCTGTATGTGGGACACCGCCACAGCATGGCCTGATGAGTGGTGTGTAGGCCTGTGCCCGGGATCTGAATCCATGAACCCAGGGCCGCCGAAGAGGAGTATGCGAACTTAACCACTATGTTGCTGGTCCAGGCCCTGGACTTTTTTTTATTTTAACAGACACTTATTATGATCTTTAAAGCTAGGGCCTTATTTGTCTCATTGCTGAGCTCAATTGGAATTCTGAGCAAAAATAAAACCATGACAGTAGATTTTGTATTATTTAGGAGCAATGAGAAATAAGAAATGTAAGGGCAGCAGATTATGCCACCCCAAAATGTGCCACTTTGACATAAAGATTATTTTGAGCTGAAGATAACTGAGAAGAAGCAGATATAAGAAAAGCTCTCTGCCCTCCTATTTGCCTAAAAGTAGGACATAAATTTACAAAGGTGTCCCCGCTCTCCTCTCGCTGGAGGAACAACAGAATGTTAATCACCAGAGACAACTTTAGACTCTTAGCAGCCCAGATACAACACCAGAGGAGTCTACATAGCAAACCTTGCTAATACTAGCTCTTATCTAACATCACTTTCCTCATATATTTGCCTTCCTAAAATTTGCCACCTCTAGAAGCTCAAAGTCCTTTTCCTTTGTCTTGTCCCTTCTCTACAAATTTATTGTTCTTTCGTGAAGATGCTATGTCAGCCCACGTTCTAAACACCCTTTGAGTTACTCAACACTGCGTACTCCCTTGTAATGAGCAATGCACATGTTAATCAACTTCAGTTTGTTTTTTTCTCTTAAGTTGTCTTTCATCAGTCTAATAGGCAGGACCCTAACTGCAAAACCTAGGAGCGGAGAGGGAAAAATAATTTTTTCCACCCCTCACAATCAAAGGGAAAAATCTGGAGAAACTTAATCAAATTAATAACTACCTTTGGTATCTCAAGTAACCAATTTTAGGGACCAACCTTTTAAAACAGCAGTCCTCCATAATGGACACTTCACTACAAAGGTTCTGTTGAATTTTGTACTTCTCTATTTTCTGTGAGCTTAAGTTACAACATCAGATTCAGAAGCATTACTTTGGTCACACATCTCAAGGCAGGAGAGCATGTTAATCACTAAAGGTCAGTGACCTGGTCCTATTAGTGCTGCTGCTAACTTACTGGATCCAGGATCTCAGTGGTTTTCAAGCTTTGCTTTTGCTGCATTTTAGCATCACTGCGGATCTTCTGAACATCTGAATGCTCAGGTGTGACCGCAGACCAATTAAGCCAGGAGCTTTGTCTTTGGAATCCAGGCATCAGTATTTTTTTTTTTTAAAGATTTTATTTTTTTTCCTTTTTCTCCCCAAAGCCCCCCGGTACATAGTTGTGTATTCTTCGTTGTGGGTTCCTCTAGTTGTGGCATGTGGGACGCTGCCTCAGCGTGGTCTGACGAGCAGTGCCATGTCTGCGCCCAGGATTCGAACGGACGAAACACTGGGCCGCCTGCAGCAGAGCGCGCGAACTTAACCACTCGGTCACGGGGCCAGCCGCCAGTAATTTTTTTTTAATAAAAACCTCTTCAGAAGATTCATGTTTTGCCAAGTTTGAAAACCACTTTCACACCTTAATTTTTTCTTATGCTTATGTCTGTTTTCCTTTTTTTTTTCTTCTAAAAACAGCCATGAGAAAGAGAGAGATATCTGGCCAATATTAGAAAAAATCCTTATTTTAATAGTGTCTCCGACCCTCCTCCCCCATTTCTTTTTCTTAAACTTACTGAAAATAGTTAAGATTCTGGAGAATACTTGGAGGCACTTTATGCTTACAGTTCTTTCTTGTGGCAGCCAGGGTGTTTCCCGGTGAATTTCTAGAGCTATGCACAGGAAAGACCTTTCTTATTTGGAAACTAGCAAGCCCATGAGACATCAATCAGTTCAATATTATGGCAAAAATCTAGGCTATTCACTAAAAATATTTTTTTCTTGTTGTTGGGTTATGTGTAAAATGGCATTCGTATATGCAACACTTTTCTGAGTGTACCCACACCTTTCCTTCCCATTCAAGCTGCACACTGAAATGCAGTTCTTGAGGCATCATTCTAGGATAATCTTAAATCTGTTCTTATTTACCTTTTAAAGAAAAGAAGTCTCAAAGTTTCAGACTTTAATATTAGTAATAGGTTACATGCAACGAAACTTACAAATGATTTGAGGCACACCAGTGTCCCCGAGAAAAGCTAAGCTAGAGAAACACGGCTAGAACACAAACTCTTGGCAGTTCTGAGACCTCCCTAAGACTTGTTGGAATAAATTGTTCGCTGAAGTTTGTTCCAGCCTCCAAGAAAACCTGTTCTCCTGAACCCAATGTCCACACTGAAAAACCTCTAAAGCAAACCCAAACTTTTACTCTTTCCAAGAGTTCAATAACCATTCACAACTCAAAAGATTTCTAAAATGGTTGTATAAATTATGATACACCAATATGACTGAATTTTGTAAAGCCATTAAAAAATACTTAGGAAAGCAATGCAAGAATGTGGAATAATGTCCAATAATAAATATGGGAGAAAAGCCATAAATAAAAATATACTCTACAACTATTTAATATTCATGTGCCTTCTAAGAATTAGAATAAAACATGCAAAAGTGAAAATTATTTCACTTTTTAAATCTTGAAACAGAAAATAGTATTTAAAATATATCTACCACTCCCAACCAATGCATTTGTTTTAAAAATGTCGTGATTCCAGGGTCCTAGATTTCGGCAAGTGTCAATTTTTAGGGCTGGCTTAGTTTACAAAGAAATAATTTTTTCCTCTTGGGTTTTAAGATCTGAAAATTCATATTTTTGTCTTATGTTTCTTTGTATATAATTTATGATTCTAGAAGTTATTAGAAAAAACTCAAGTATTTTTACCTCTGGCTTGAACTATTTCGTGGTATTATATATCTCCCATCTCATATTTCTAATGACCACCTTTTTAGTGAAATGGTTCATTTACTACGCCAAGCTTCTAAGAGAAATACTGTAAATTTCCATTTCTCTTTCTACTTCTTTGTTCCTTAATGATCGCTAATGCAGTGGGGCTCAAAACAGCCAGTTAACGGCAGGCAGGGTACAGCACTATCTTAGCAGTAAAGATCTCAACATCAAAAGATGCGTCAACATTTCACACTCCAGAGAGATTTTAAAAAACCAAACTCATTACCACGCACCTTAGTAACCAGTAACATTAATGAAGACAGTCCCTCTTTCTTTGGATATTTTATTAAACTTTTCTTAAAAGTTCACTGGAATGGGCTGCCCGTTTCCTTGCATCTTCAGCCTTGACTTTGAGATTTGGCCAGTGTGTATAATAGCAAAGACGATTCATTTTATTCTGTTTATGTGATCACCTTGGAACCACCTGATAGCTAATTTCTCTTCTATTGTTTAGAGATTTGAGCTCTGCTTTGTGGGTGGAGGTCAGCAATGTGTCTTGTACCCCATCTTCCTAAGCCCCATTTTCTAATAGGTCATAATGTCACCATTCTCAGACCCAGTAAAGCTAGATCAAGGTATAAATTATATTGAAATAGGTCAGAAACCTACATGAGTAGGTAGCTAAGAGGTACATAAAAAATAACTCAGTCTGCATATTTCTGTGAGATCTCTCCATCTGGATATTTGTGTTTTAAGTCTCTAAGGCCAGGTCATTCCCTGTCTATGATCTCTTGGCTTCCTGGGGAATCTGCTATCAGTTTCTCTTGATTTGAGTTGCCTTGGTTGTGCCTTTAATGCCTCAAAATATTCTCACTTTAAGTTCTTTACTTATCTCGAAACTCTTTTTCCTTCCTTTTTCAGTCCAGAATCCCAGAGGTTTTTGTTTGTTTTATGTTTCTCCCACATCAGAATCATCTAGTCATTTCTGGGTATATAGAGATTTGTCAGGAGATCAACAATTACCCCTTTTGTTTGAGGTTGGTTTATAGGAAAGAGATGGGTCATGTAAACAAGGGAGGAAACAGTTTGCAAAACAAAAGAGATCTGGACTAATAAGACAAGAAAGAACTAATGATAACAAAAAAAATGGTTCCTAAATGCTTACATTAACATCAGGAGTTATTTAGTGAGATACACAATGGAAATACATCCAAGGAACACAGAGATGACATTGAGAGGCATGTGACTAGGTTGCTGCTACTCCCTCATAGAGATACCATAGCACTGTTGAACACTTATAAAAATATTATGCTCTGTAAGCAAATATTATGGATTTTAGATTGTTACAGTAATGAGAGCAGGACTGGGAATGTTGGCGTATGAGCACAGAAGGCAGTGTTAGGCATATATGGACCTGCCTAGACCCTGAGAAGATAGGCTGTCTGATGCTCTAGTACATGTAGACTACTCTTTTGAAAATCTCAGGTGAATTATAGCAGTAAATACAGTTGATTTGATGCATTTTAAAAACATTTTGAAGTTTTTGTTATTGGGGACCAAAGGGGGTTATATAATCTAGAAAGTGATTATTTACAGACACTGTTATATCAGGAGACTTTCTATACCTTATATACAATTGGGAATGGATAGTGGGAGGATGGGTTACAAATGGTATTGGCATTATTTGCATGGTGGCCTTTCCTACCAGCAGAAGTCTCCATATGACCCTTAATCACTTTGAATCCCAGGTCCCGGAGAGTTTAGGCAGAAGAGGAAGGAAGATTTATACTGTTGGTGAACTAAGGTCCTTCCCTGCCCCTGGGGCACTGCCAGATCGTGTGTAGACAGGCATGAGGTCACGATTGATTTTATTTCTAACCCAGAAGAATCAGCATGCTGATTCTTCAAATACGATTCATCATCAAATATGAAAATATTTGGCCTACCAGTTAGGAGACTTAGATTCTAGCCTTGGTTTGGCCTTACATCCTTGGGCATATCACTTCCACCCTTTACGTCTCAGTCTTCTTGGAACATAAAATAAGTGATTTAGATAAACTCGAAAAGTCTTTCCAATCTAGTACTCTGAGATTATCCTTCAAGAACAAGGTTGAGGGATGCTGTCTTTTTATGCCTACAGGTTTTTGGTCATCGTTGTTTTAAATTCTAGGTCTATTCCTTGTCAGATATCTCTTAAAATGATGTTCTTGTTAACAAGTGGCGATCTCAGTCCCTTTAAAAAATCTGAATGGTCACTGGCAAGCCGTAACTTCTGTCTCTGGGAGTGTGGTGGCTGGTGAAGCTAGGCTGAGGATATGATATTTTTATTATTCAACCATAATCTTATCTTAATCGTCTTAATCTTAATGGACCTGAGTGGACTGCTTTTATAACTTTTCTCACATCTCACTTGGAGGCCTCTGAGTCACTCAGGTTCATCTCACTAGTTACTTTATCTCAAGGGCCCTGACAGTGTCCCCAAGCCGCCAAGGAGGTGTTGCCGTACTCTTTGGTTTCCTTCCCTCCTTGGCTGATGGAGAATGTTACCTGGGGTCACAGCACACTGTTTAGACTGAGCAAGCTCTGGATATAACTTGTTCTGCCATTGTGATGTCATTGTGATGGAGATTGCCGTAGCAACACGGATTCTTAAGCCCTAAAAGGCAAAATGTTAATAAATGACCCCCTGCTTTTCACTGTAGCTATTACTACTGCTAGTTTTTGTCTGGATAAAATGCAAAAGCCAAGGCATATGGAAGCAGCCTTTAAAAACTTTCATTTTAAACATCTTTCCTCTTCATAACATCCTTATTACACTTGTAAAATCTTCATTAAGAAGGCTTCAAAGAATGAAAAGAAGCAAGATATAAAAAGAAAGACTTGGAGAGAGAATAAGAGATAGGAGGTATTTCACAGAGAGAGGAAGATGAGCGTGGTGATCCACTCCTAGCTGAGCTGGACCAGGAGCCGGCTGATAGGACAGTTTCTGCTTACGTTATTGTTAACATTGACCTTGCTATATTGTAAAGCTCCAATGGCTATTTGAAAACAGGCAACGGATAGTTTAACTTATTTCAACGTCCTGTTTGATAACTGCTCAGAGGACTCATTGAACTGCTCTTAATGGGTACACTTAAAAATGAAACGGTAAATCTTGTGTCCAAATCTGCATCTCATCATGGGTCTTTGGTACGTATTTGTGTTAATTTAGCACAAGACCTCTTCTAAAGCTTAACTTGATCACCTTTTTCAACTCTGTTGTTAGCTGTCAGGCTTCAAATGAAATAATGAGATCTGATGGCACCAATGGGGGAAAAAGGATTGTGTGTGTGTGTGTGTGTGTGTGTGTAGATAGAGTGACAGACAGAGAGAGAGGGAAGAAAAGAGAGAGGAGGAGGACGAGAGGGAGAAGGGGAAGGAGAGGGAGAAAGAAAGGAGAGTGAGCACGAAGGAGCTCGGTAACACGGCAGGCTCAGTGTGCTAAACTGCTGCTAACAAGCAAGTGTGTGTCCGACCATTTCCACATAAATGTGGAATTGGACATTTTCCAGGGATCAGTGAAGAAACCACTTCATTAAAATTCCAGAGAATAGCAATTTTATCTTAGAACCTCTTGGTCGAAAAGGTTCTCCTTTTATTCGGTTTTTATCTTTATTCTATCCTTTTGTCATTCATAAGCTGTCTTGTGTGTAGTGCTCTGAAAAGACACATCCACTAGGCTTCCTCTGTGATGAAAGAGGAACAGGGCTTAAATGGCAGTGTGTACTGTTCTCTGCAGAAGGGTATATTGTTTTTAAGAATGTTAAAGGCAAAAGGGACACGCACAACCTAAAATTTGGCTCATGAATCATTACTTGTCTTCTGAGTGAAAGAGGCTGCAAGGACTGTTAGAGCTGTTTCTTGCAAGTCTCAGCCACAGTAGGAATCTGCCCTGCTCACTTCTCTGCTTGGGCATAGAACATTCCCGCCGCCCCCTGCCCCCTCCAGGAAATCCCCGTCTTAATTTTTGATTGTGCCTTTCAATTATTTCCTGTCTGCTATATCTTCTCCTATCTGTCTAGTAGTATTAATTTTGGTTCTTTTAGAGTTGCCTCTGCTCTATCTTTTGTCTTTGTTTCCTGAAGCTCCTTTTATTTAGTTTTTAAATTTTGTCTCTGTCTTTCCTGTTGGAGGCTGTCCTTAAATATATGCTAATCCTTGGTAGTCTCTAAATATGACTTAGAGGCTTATTTATTAACATTTCCCTTGTTAAACACCAGAAAATAAACTTCCTATCCTTTTACACATTATAGTTTTCTATATAGATATATTATATAGTATAAATATACTATATAAATATATATAAATAAATATATAGAATAAATATAGTATTAATATATATTAAATATATATTACATATATATACATGTCTATAAGTATAAAAATATAAATATACATGTAATATATATTTAATATATTATTATAGATTATATCAAATATAGTATATATTATATTTAGTATAAATTATATATTATATAGCATATATAACATACAATAAATAATATATTGTATATACAATGCATATTATGTATTACATATTGCAAACATGATATACAGTATATTGTATATGTGATATATAATGTATAATATATACTAAATATATAATAATACATTAGATATATTTTATATATTATAATTATATAATTTATAACATATATTACATATATAAATATATTAGTTGTCTATTGCTGCATAACAAATTAACATAAACTTAATGGTTTAAAATAACATCCAATTGCTAACTGACAGGTCTACAGGTCAGAAGTACAAGTGGGCTTGGTTGGGTTCTCTGCTTAGCATCTAATAGGGCCAAAATTACAGTGTTGGCTGGGCTGAGCTCTTATCTATACATAGACTCTGAGGAAGAGTCTATTTCCAAGTTTATTTAGGTTGTTGGCAGAATTCAGTTCAATGCAACCACAGGACTGAGATTCCTGGTGCCACCATTTCAATGCCAGCAATGGCATGTCAAATCTTCCTCTGACTTCCTTTTTTGTCACAAGCCAGAGAATAGGCTATGCTTTTAAAGGTCTCATGTGATTTGTTTGGGTCAATCTGGATAATCTTTTTGCCATATAACGAAACAGTCTTACGACTGATATCATAATATTCATAGTTTCCATTTACACAATTCCATCCACATTCCAGGGACAAGGTAATTAGAGGTCATTCTCAGAATTTTGCCTACTACATTTGCCATGATAAGTGAAGCACAGTCAACTATGTGCTTACAATAGGAAGGGGATCTCAGGGAGCAACAACTCCTTAATCAGCAGTGACTGGTGCCATTAACTCCTGACTCCTTCCTGGGTTCTGCAGCCTGAATCAGCACCCCCCCTACAGCCACACAGGGTTTGGATTTCTCTGCTGTGCTAAATTAGTCGTTGGTGTGTTTTCCATCTTCTAAAGATGTGTCGACATTTCTTGCCTGCTGTTCATCTCCTCTGTTATTGTCCTTGTATGTTTCTACCATTTTATTACTTTACTATCTTTGAGCTTTACTACCATCTATATGACGCATTTTATTTCTGGATTATTAGTCCCTTGTGTAAAAGTACAATTTTATGGCACTACAAAACTGGATTGAATTGGGTAAAAACTGACATTGAAATCAGAGATCCAAGGTTTCTGATTCTTTTTGTAACATTGCTACTCTTCTCACTGGTTCAAGAATTTTCCTTTGAGAAGAGAGTTTTTCTTAAAACGTTAAAATGTGTTATCTAGAAAGAGATGTACTTATTAAATCATTGAGATAATTTTTAACAATATACCAAGAAGCTATATGTTTGATAACTCAGGAAGTCTTGACTTTTTTTTTTATGTGGGTGGTATTCTGTCAGTATTTTTTAAACTCTTGTTTAAAATTAATTTTTCTTAAGTTTAATACATTGTCTTCAGCTGGTAACATAAAATATTAAATAAATGTGCAAGCCTCAAAGGCATCCACAGCCTTACTGCTGTATTGTTTTATTGATGTACTCTTTGATGTCCCTCCAGCATTTTCAAATACCTCAAACATTTTCTAAAATAAATTCTGAAGACTGAAGCAGTGGTTAGTACAAACCAGAAGGAGCAAAAGTGCACACTCTCTTCTTCCTCTTTAGCAAAATGAACTGATTAAATCTGATCTGGTACTTTGAAGAACTTTGTCATTAAAATATAGCCCCATTATTTTCTAATTTAGAGAGAGGCTAAGCCGTTTTTTTGAATAACACACCTGTTCAAACTGGGTATAGAGGGAAGGTACCTCAACATAATAAATGTCAGATACAAGAAGCCCACAGCTAACATCATACTCAAAGGTAGAATGCTGAAAACTTTTCCTCTAGGATCAGGAACAGGATAAGGATCCCCACTCTCATCACTTTTATTCAACACAGTACTGGAAGGCCTAGCCAGAGAAATCAGGCAAAAATAGGAAATAAAAGGCATCCATTTCAGAAAGGAAGAAGTAAAATTATTTCTATTTGTAGATGACATGATATCATATGTAGAAAATCCTAAAGATTTCACTAAAAACTACTAGAACTAATAAATTCAGTTAAGTTGCAGGATACAAAATCAATATACATCAAATGATCAGAAAGTAAGAAAATAACCTCATTTACAAGTTCAATAAAAAGAATAAAATACTTAGCATAAATCATTTTCCAATAAAAGAGATGAGGGCTCTTTGGAGAAATGGCTGATTCTAGGACTCAACAGGAATTACACAAAATAAGCCTGGAGTAGCTTGTAGTGAAGAAAGCAAGGAAGTGTTCAGCCCCCCTTCCGAAACAAAACACAGAGAAAACATCACAATGATGGGCATATATCAAAAGGACACAGGAACCAACTGAAAGAGCTCCTAGTGACAAAGACACCAATTTAATGCAAGATGTTAATAATAGGGGAATGGAGTTTGGGGTACATGAGAACTTTCTGTATTATAGTTTCACTTTTCTATAAATCTAAACTATTCTAAAGTAAAACATTTACTTAAAAAAAGTCACTTGGTCTTTAGAGATTGAAGTCAGTCAGCAAAAGACAGGGTTAGTTAACCCGAAGACAGATCAATAGAACAGTACAAATGATTTGAAATGAACAGAGGTTAACAAAAAAAAAACCTCACAGAAAATAAACAGAGCTTAATGACCCTCGAAACAGTATCAATAAGTAAAGTACACATGTATTTGGAATCTCAGAGGTTGTAATTATTGATATGGTTGCTTTTTGTTTCCTATTTGCCATATCTGATTTTTGTTCCTGTTTTACTCTTCTACATTCTCTCGGGTCAATCGATTATTCTTAGAATTTCATTTTCCCTCTTAACTTACCAAAAGATACTCTTAAGAAAATGCAAGGCATTCCATAGATTTGGAGAAAGCATTTACAATATACATTTGAAAAGACCTATATCCATGTACTCTAAAGAACTTCTCTCTCTCAGTTCTAAAAACAACTTCATACACAAAAATATGAATGGATGATAAACACATGAAAAAGTGCTCAATATCATCAGGCATTAAAGAAATCAAATTAAAACCTTAATGAAATTTTACTTTATACTTACTAAAACGACTAAAGACTGAGTACAATAGATCTTGACAAGGATGTGAAACTTATATATATTACTGATAGGAGTGTAAAGTGGTCCAATAACTGGAAAATTAAACACAATCCTACCTAGGTTCTGGCAATTTCACTCCTTAGTATACACACAAGACAAACGAAAATATATGTCCAGAAAAAGACCTGTACATAAAACTTTATGAAGTTTATAAATAATCACAAAAACCAGGAAATATCCCAAATATTGGTCAACAGGGAATGGATTACCAATTATGTTATATTCATACAATGGAAGACGTTTATTAATAAAATGATGGGTATATGGTAACGTTCTGTACTATCTTGTCATTTTTTTCTCTAAATCTAAAACTGTTCTGAAAAATAAAGTCTATTTGAAATTTAAAAAATAAGTGGATGATTTTAGACAGTAATACAGGCTATAAAGAATGTAAAATAAGGTAATGCAATAGGATGTCCTAGGATGGGAGGGTGGCCAGGAAGGGTGGTATTCAGTTTATGAAGAACCAGGAAAGTCTAAAATAGACAATCAACAGACGCCAACACTGAAATGTCACAGAGGTTAAAGTTATCTGATAAAAACCTTAAAGTAGCTATTATATAAATGCTTCAACAAGGATACACTCTTGAAACAGATGAAAAAAGTAGAAAGGCTTAGCAAAGGAATAGAAAATATAAAGAAGTATCAAATGAAAAAGTTAAAACTGAAAAGTGTACAACTGAAATAAAAACTCATCAGATGTGCTCAATAGCAGAAAGAAGATGACAAAGAAAAGTGTCAATGACTTTGAAGATAGATTGACAGAAATGATTTGATCTGAACAAGGTCTGTGGCTCAATAAAAAATGGTATAATGTTCCTAACACTGGAACCCCAGAAGGCGAGGAGAAAGATTTCATTGCTGAAGGAAATATATATGTGAAGAAATAATGGCTGAAAAAATTCCAAATTTGGAGAAAGACATACATCTACAGTTTCAAGAAGCTCAATAAGCCCTATCAGGATAATTCTAAAGAAATTCACACCCAGGCACATCATAACCAAAGTGCTAAAAACTAAAGACAATGAGAAAATATTGAAAGCAGTTAGAGAAAAATAATACACTACCTCTAGGGGAACAACAATTTGAATGACTACCAACTTCCCATTAGAAACCATGGCAGCCAAAAGGAAGTATCATAGAATTTTTAAAATATTGAAAGAAAAGAACAGTGAACTGAGAACTGTATATTCAGTGAAAATATCCTTTAGGGACTGAGGGGAAATAAAGACATTCTCAGATGAAGAGAAACTAAGAGAATTTGTTGTCTGTTGACCTGCTTTAAAAAATTGCTAACTCATTTATTTAGATAGAAGGGAAATGATACCAGAAAGAAACATGAAATATCAGGAACGAAGAAAGAGCAGCAGAAATGACAAATATTTGTGTTAATATAATATATTACTGTTCTCCTCTTAAGTTCTTTAAAATATATTTGACAGTTGAAAGCAAGATTTAAAACACTGGGTTTTCAATATATCAAGGTAATATATGACAACTATAACAAAGAGTGGAGACTAAAAGGATATATATATCTAGTGATAGTATTTCTACGTTCCATGTGAAGTGTTAAAAATTCACTTTGTTGTTATGAAAAATTAATCCCAGAGGAACCGCTAAAAATATACACAGAGGTATGGTTAAAATTACAAAAGATAGGGGGCTGGCCCGGTGATGTAGTGGTTAAGTTCGTAAGCTCTACTTTGGCTGCCTGGGTCTCCTGGGTTCAGATCCCAGGCACAGACCTACACAGTGCTCATCAAGCCATGCCGTGGTGGTGTCCCACATACAAAACAGAGGAAAAGTGGCACAGATGTTAGCTCAGCGATGGTCTTCCTCAAGCAAAAAGAGGAAGATTGGCTGGAGATGTTAGCTCAGGGCCAATCTTCATCTTCACTAAAAAATAAACAAACAAATAAAAATTACAAAAGATAAATTAAAATGGATTACAATCTTCCAATAACCCAATAAAGGTAAGAGAAACAGGAGAATGAAAAACAGAGGAAACAAATAGAAGACAAATAATAGGACCCCTAGTCCAAATGTATCAATAATATATGAAATGTATATAGTGTAAGCACTATAGGAATGTTAGGGATTCTTAGAATGGATTTAAAAAAAAATAACCAAAGTATATGTTGTCTACAAGAAACTCATTTCAAATGTAACAATACAGATAAACTAAAAATGAAAGGATATATCAAGAAAACACTAATCTTAAGAAAGATGACATAATTATATTATTATTATGCAGAGTAGATTCCGAGGAAAGAAAATTACTCGTGTTAAAGAGGAACATTACAGAATGACATAGGAATCAGTTCACCAAAAAAACATAATCCTAAATGTGTGTACATCTAACAACATAGAGTAAAAATACACGAAGCAACGTCTGACAGAGTTGAAAGGAGAAATGGACAAATCCTGAATCACGTTTTGGGACTTTACTATCTCTAAGTAACAGATAGACTAGAAAATCAGGAATGATATGGGAGAACAGAAAAACACCATTAACCAATTTGATCTAATTGACGTGTACAACACCCCACTCAACAACAGCAGAATATACATCCTTTCAAGTACAGGTGGAATACACCAATATCCTGGGTCATAAAAGTAATTCTAACAGATTTAAAAGAATTGAAATGAAACTTTCATTTCAGACAATAAAGTAATTAAACTAGAAATTAATAACAGAATAGCAGAAAAATCTCCAAACACTTGGAAATTAAACAATACATCTTAAATGATCCAGAAGTCAAAGATAAAATCTCAAGGGACATTAGAAAATATTTTGGGGTCAGCCCTGGTGGCCTGGTGCTTAAGTTCAGCATGCTCCACTTTGGTGGCCTGGGTTCAGTTCACAGGCACAGACCTATACCACTTCTCTATCAGTGGCCATGCTGTGGTGGGAGCTCACATACAAAATAGAGGAAGATTGGCAATAGAGGTTATCTCAGGGCAAATCTTCCTTAACAAAAAGAGTTGAGAAGATCAATAAAATTGATAAACCTCTAGCAAGGCTGGCAAAGAGAAAATGAGAGAAGACACAAATACCCATATCAGGAATGAAAGAGAGGATATAATTATAGACACCAGATATTAAGGGATAGATATGGGAATACAATGAATTACTACATATATAAATTCAAAAACTTTGATGTAATGTATTAATCAAAACTCATACTAGATGAAGTAAACTGTATAGTTTTATAACTATTACTCAGAGTTCATAGTTAATTGTTCATAGTTAAAAACCTGAAAAAAAGTCTTCACGGACATTTGGATTCATTGGTAAATATACTATTTCAAGAAGAAATAGCACTGTTTTACCTAATCTCTGAAAAAATAGAAGAGGAGGTCACCATTCTCGACTCATTTTTTTATGAGGCCAGTGTTATCCTAATGCCAAAACCAGACAAAGATAGTACAATAAAAGAAAACTACAGACCAAAGAGACCAGTGTTTCTCATGAATACAGACTCAAGAATTTTCAACAAAATATTAGTAAATCAAATCCAGCAATATATACAATACTAGCTACAGAAGAGAATATTCTCCATTTTATAAATTGCACTAAAAAACCCACACAGATAACATCGTATGTAACAGTGAAAGGCTGGATGCCCCTAAGACTGGGTACATGACAACGATGTACACTTCCATCAGGACTATCCAAAACTGTAGTGGAAGTTCTGGCTAGTGCATACGACACTTTTAGGAGAAAAAAGGGACTTCTACATTGGAAATCAAGAAGTAAAGCCATCTTTATTTGCAGAAAACATGAATCTGTACATAGAAAATCCTAAGTAAACCACCAAAAAAAATCCAGGATTTAGTAATAATAATAACACATACCAAATGCTTCCACATCCTAAAGGAACTAGATTACCTAGGGAAGACATGCTAAGAAATTATAAAACTGACCCTGCCAACATTAGCCAGTCATCCACTCCCAACATATATATTCCTCCAGGGCTTATATATAAAACTGAGTTAAGAGAGGCCAGGATAAAAGAATTCCATCGGACAGACTTATTTGAGTGATGCATTTCCCTTCTCCTCTTCATAACAGGAAGTGCTTTTCTCTTCTTTTCAATCCAAGTCATAGTCAGGAGAACAGAAATATAAGGATCGAGAGAGAGACTTTCTTTAAAGAGCACAGCTATGCTTCTCCGTCTTCGCCGTGTTTGGGGGGAAATGATGTGCCCTCTTTTATTTCAAGCCATTGTATTAATCTGAATTGACAAACCCAAAATTCCAGTGGGCTGATACAATAAAGTTTATTTCCCACTAACATATAATTCAGTGCAGATGTGTCTGATCTGATGCTCTCTCCGAAGCCAGGGATCCAGGATGATTCCACCCTCATAATTCCATCATAATTAGCACATGACCTTAAAGGTCTTTTTAAAAGAAGGAGAGAGATTATAAAGAATCATCAGCGACTCTGAGGGTCCAGCCTAGAAGTAGTTTACATCTCTTTCACCCACATTTCATTGGTGAGAACTGAATCATACAGCCCCACCTCACTATAGTGAAGTCTGGGACATGTGTGGCTATTTATTCAGAAGGAAAATGAGATAGTTTGGTGAACATAAGCCTTGAACTTGTCAAAATCTGCCCATATGTTCACTAACTATTGGTTTCACTCTTCCTTCCACCATGGAACACACTCACTTCCCAAGGAAAACAGCTCCATATGCCATCCATTTCCTGCCACCAGAATGAAGTCCAGAATTCTTGGGTGACACATAACCCCCTCCTTCGGTTCTAGATGTGCATCCTTATGGTGTGACCTCAGAAATAACATTATAGGTTATATTATCCTCAATCTCCACTATACAATGATGGAACAGGGAAAGAATGACTCCAATAAACACTAATTTGGAAGATGAATAATGAGAGACATGTTAACAGCAGTCTTCGTAATCTTGAAACACTACTGGGCAGCTAGTGTGAAGGTCTCTAAGTTGGGGTTGGGAAATTCCTTTAACTAGACCCAAGGAGAAGTTTTTTTGTTCACTGTTCTTTGCAGCCCCTAACTCTACCATCTGGTTGGTTCTTGCCCATCTATCATTCTCTTTAGGGGTTGGAGTGTATGCCATCTCCAGGGACTGCACCACTCTTGCCACCTGCTTGCTGGTACAGAAACCTTGGGAGGCTGAACTTGTTTATAGTTTAAACAATCAAAAGCTTTTTAAATCTAGGCATTTGGTTTCTTTGGCAATGTAATTTCCTCAAAAACACGGTTGGTTCTGACCTCTTTATGCGTAACCAGTTACATGTGCTAATAACCACGTCCAGAGTTCTTTCAAAGACACAGTTTTCAAATTTACTTGATTTCCTCATTGCCTTTCCCTTGTATCTCTCTCTCAACCAAACGGCAGCTACCTTGAGGCTATCTAAAATAATGTGTGGGAAGATCATTCTGTTCATCTGAGTGTTACCAGCAGACTGAGTCACTCTGTTTGACTAAAAAGTCTCACTGAGATCTTTTCACTCAAAGCTTTTTAAAATTCCATCTCTTGCTGTTTGAGGCCTAGAAATAGTCAGATTTTTCAATCATGTAAATTTCCTCACTCTGTTTCCTTTCTCCTTTCAAAGAACCCATTTCTTTTACAGGGTTTACCTTTTACATAAAATATTTGCTATATACAACCAACACTAACCAGGATACACTTATAATTTTCTTTTGTTTATCCTCTTGACCTAGAACCACAACCTCAGTAGGCACATAATACGCCTTTGAAGGTCTGGTAAACTGTTTTTACCAACTCTTTTGTCACTGCATAACTTAAATGATCACTCTTATAACTCCAATATCAGTTGTCTTGCCTCCCTGCTGCCTAACTAATAAGCCAAAGCCATATGTTTAGGTTTTTCTTATAGCATCACTCCACTTCTGGGTATAGGTCTGTATTAGTTTGGGTAGATTATCTGCTCTAAAAAAACACTAAAAAATTTATTTTTCACTCATGCACAGTCTAACGTGCATGTTCATAATGGACTGGTTATCCTGGGTGATTCTTCTCCAAATGATGACTCTGGAATCCAGGCTTCTTCCATCATGTAGTTCTGTCTCCTACAATAAGTGACCTGTATATTCAGTGATGAAAGGGAAGAGAGAATATAAAAGAGCACAGAGGATAGTTTAAGGTTCAGGACTGGAAAAGGCAAATATTTTCACCCATATTTCACAGTCTAGAACAAGTGGTATTTTCTTAATCAATGCAAGTAGGATGAGTTTCGGGAGGACCATTTGGAGGGCTTGATATGTTTCTGCTAGAGTGTGGGCTTGAGGCAAGAGAGCAAAAAAAATGAGACAGCTGTGCTTTCACTGATAATGGAGTGGGGATGTGTGAGTTTTCCCATGGGTTTAAGGTACTCTGAGTGGGAACTGCCTGAGATCATTTTAAAAAGGATCCCTCCCAAGAGGACTACATGGAGAGGAGAAAGCTAGCCCAACACAAAGAGTCTGGGTTGACCGCCAGAGCCTGGTGACTAAGATGCTCAGTTTTAAGCAATCACTAAAGGAGAAGAATCATCAAATTAGTTAAGGGAGCTTTATTTTAGGAGTCCTCAGCAAGGAAGAACTCTAGGGGAAAAAACGTCCCACCAAAGAAAAAGCCAGCAATTATGTATCTGATACATCCAGAGGGAACTAGTGCCAGATTGCAATTGTGCTCACCACTTTGCAAGCTGCAAAAAGCTTTAGAAGTGTAAGCTATTTTATAATGCTAATTTCTGGATGTTTTTGGACACTTATCAATGCTGCTATAAACCTTTCTCATTTGGGATTTTATACATCTTGTTCTTCGGCTTGGAACAACCTAGATAGGTTTTGTATGGCACATGTATAGCAAAAGTATATTTGGAGTTGTAGGCAAGTTCATAAAACTTACTGTCTGCCAATATTTTCTAAGGAAAAGTTATTCTACTCAACATCAGTCCTGCCTTTGCCAATGTTTGTCTAACTAGACTAGAAGAGTCATTAGCTCAGATCCAAGTATACTCGTAGGCTTTTTTATTAACAAAAATTCATATGACAACGTAACAAATGAATAAGCAAACAGAGCCATGGAGAATAGAACTAAAAGTCAAGTATAGATTCTGTAATGTGGAACTAGAAGGAAAAAAAGAAAGGAGAGGGAAATATAAGCAACATATAAAATAAACTGTTTAATCACAAAATTTGATCTAAAGTTAACATATTAGCTGGAATTATAACCAAATAAACATTGGATAAGCAGTGTTTTTTGTTTATCTTCTTTGAATTTTGAAGTGTTTATTGAGGGGGATGATTTGGTGAGTCTAGGTTTTTTAAATGCTATGGCTCCTATAGGTTTAAAAGGGCTCATATTAATCCCTCTGTAGGAGTGAAGGCGGTCAGGATCTGCCAGAGGGCCACACACTCTTGATTTTACAAGGAAAACAATTCTAACAAAATATCTCAATATTGTGGAGAAAATTGGAGACGGTTTTAGTCTATGATCCTTTGAAAAGCCTAAATTCAAAATCCAAAAAATTAGCTCTCCTCTTTCATCCTGTCCCATCTTCCATCAGTTAATATTTTGATTTTTGGTTGCTAGAGAGGAAGGGAGCTACCCTAAACTAAATGTCAGTTAAAATACAGGAGGTATTTATCACGACATAATATAGTTATATTGATTGTGTAATGGGTTGAGACTTTGGGGATAAGGTTAATGCATTTTGCTTATGAATCTTGGAGACCAGAGGGTAAATTGCGGTAGACAGAATAATGACCCCCCAAGATGTCCATGTCCTAATCTCTGGAAACTGAATAAGTCACATTACATGGCCTGATGATCTTATGCTAGCAGTTGGAAAACAGAGTTTTGCAATAGGAGAAATCTCATTTACTTCCTCAGGAGTCTGAATTTCATTTCAAATTGCCAAGTACTTTCCTTCCCAATTCTGTCTCTATTCATAATTACAATCTCTTGAAGTTTTTGGTCAGCTCTAGGATGGTATCCTCTGAAACAGAGAGCTCTGAGGCTCTGGACTATACTCTAGGTATTTCCTACCTGAAATGTGACTCCTGGATCAGCAAAACATCAGCATCATATCACTGCCGGTTGAAAATGAAGACTCAAGCCTTAACACAGACGAATGCATCAGACTCATGTGCATCTTAAAGTTTGAGAAGCACTGCTTTAGGCAATATTTCTTGGGTCACAGAAATCTTAGGAGACAGTCCTTGGCTCATTGACTGATGCTACTGATGCTAACTGTAGTCATGGTGGTGGAAGTTATGGTGGCTGTGATAATGGTGATGATGGTTGTAACTGTGGTGTTTGTGATGGTGGTAGTGGTGGTAGTGATGCTGTGGTTAGTTTTGGTAGTGGTTATGTAGGGCAAGTAGCTACAGTGCAAAAACATTTTCTCCTATAGCAGATCTAACACTGGCCTTGCTTGTCTTTTTAAACCCAGCACCTAGCACAGTCCTTGGCCTATAGATTTAAAAAACATTTGTTGAATGAGAAGAAGCTTAAGAAAAAAGGACTTATACACACAATCAGTCATAAAGTTCTGGAAACCACATCTCTCATCCACTCTTTTTCCAAGAAAAAATGAAAAAACTATTTCTACAAATTCTAAGTAAACCCATCCAACCGTCTGTCCATTCCTCCACCCATCTACCCATTCATCCATCTATGGACTTCATTCATTCATGTATTCAAGAAACATTTATTGGGCATTTATTATTATATTAGATTCTAGGGAATTAATGATGCAAAGGACCCAATTCTGCCTTGAGGAGTTCAAAGTCTAGTTGGAAAGAGATATGAACAATTATAATGAAACATAAATATTCAGTGACAGATATGTAAGGGTATTATAATGTTATTGAGGAGAAGCTAATGAAAACCTGGACTTTAGGGGCTGGAGGTGAAGGATTTGGAGAGTAAGTAAAGTTTTATCAGACAAAATAGGGGAGACAATGCATCCTCAGGAGATGGGAAATCCTGAGTTATTACCATATGTTCAGATTATTTTGACATTCTGAGCCTTATAATGTCTGATTGTCATGTTTGAAGTATGAAATGTGGAGCATGAAAAATGGAGTTGGCTCAGGAGGAAGCAACTACAGCTTTGCTCTGTGTGTCTAGGTCCCAACAGTTTTTAAGAAGTAAGAGAAGTTTTCCACTCCCGAATCCCTCTCAAAAACTCCAGAAATGTGCCCATGGTATTTATGACAAGTGAGGCCTCCTATGTCAAAATGACTTTAATATGTGTTCCAAGAGATTCTTGTCCAGGGACAAAAGGATGAAACCAACAAATATGTTTACTGTGTGCTTTGGGAACTTCCTGAAAACCAATTTATCTGAGCAAATACCCTCCTTATTTGGGTAAACAGCCCATGCACAGGACACTAGATGGCTCATCTGGGCAAACAGCACACACAACAAACAACTGTTTATGTACCAAGGCTCATTTCAAGCCCCTCACCTCACTGTGTCCATCAAACCTAAAATATTGCACATGAATTTAGCCCAGTCCTAGTCAGAGCACCATTCTGAAAGACCTGCCTTAAATCATGTAAACCCAGATCCGAAAATCCGATAAAATATCTGCTTCTGACCTGAGCTGTCTGAGACATTACTGAGTAAACGTGTTCTCCCTTACTACAGCAGGCTTAATACACTTAGCTTTGCTTGATAAACAGGCAATTTGGGGGAGTTTGGGAGCAGTTTTGGGACAGTTGATATTTAAAGTGTCTAAGAATAAAGGAATAGGAAGAAAAGAAATTCTAAGCTTACCGTGTGGGTCACATGTAGTTATGGGTTGGAATAGAGTTGGGAGTGGGCAAGTCATTTCCTGATTAATTAAATTAAACCTACTCAAAGGAGGACAATATAAATATAGATACTAATATTGTTCCAAGAAATAAATGATATTTCAAATAATTATGACAGAATGCCTAACAGCAACAATTGAAAGCACATCTTGAAAGATACGTTCACAGTGTTTCTCAAAAATCTTGTAGATGTCATCACTATTTATTTTCCAACTTTAGCTGCAAAATAGACAAGTTAATTATTTTTCTGTTCCATTATCTGTTTTAAGTTTTCAGTTTATACAATGTAATAAATGTTTATTGTGAATATCTGTGAAAAAAACCTAAGGGGTTAAGAAGAGCTAATCAAATAGTGTCAAGATTTTCATTCAAAAATATATATGCAATTTGAGGTTGTGTTGTTAATATTGTTAAACTTTGAAAAAAAGCCATTTTCACTTCTGGTCAGACTGAGAAACATGAGTGCAATTGCCTTTGGTGTCGCAGAAAGCTGAGTACAATTGCCTTTGGTGGCCCTAAATGTATCTTAGTTGTTTCCTTTGCTTGAACTGACAGTAACAACAAGCAGCACTGAATTTGTTGCTGTACAAAACCATTCATTACAAGAAGGAGCAGCACCGAGGACTGGGGAGGGCAAGACCATATTTTTTTATAGTCTAGTTGCAGAAGGCCCTCTGTTTTCTTCTACACGGACAAAACTCTAATCTTTTTATTTTTAATTAATAATATGAAAACAGATGTTTTTTGATGCGTCCTCATATTGACTCACATACTTGAGAATTAAATGATGGTTTTAATTAATGTGAACCAACACTATAATCACTAGGGATGCTATGTTTTAACACTGTTAAGTTAATTCTGGCCCTCATCATTTCTTACTTTCATTATTGCCACTCACTCTTTACAGCTCTCTCTGCTCTAGTCTGCTGCATGCCCCCAACCCAATAATTTATCTTCTACATTATCTTGAGTGATTTTTTTTCTAAAATGTATATGTTATATTATCTCTGCTTAAATATATTTTAGTGGCTCCCTATATCTTTGGAAAAACGTCCAACTATTTTAACGATAACAATATACAAGATCCCTGCCTACTTTTCCAGCATTCTCTATTGTAACTACTCCAAGAGCACACTTTGCTCAAGACACTTGAACTAATTGGCACTTACACTTCTGATCAGCTAATTCTTCCTCATGTTTAAGGATGCAACTCAAACACCTTCTTTGAATTACCTTCCATGTCTTGCCCCCAGACTGAGCTAGATGGTCCCAGCTGTTTCTGCAGCACTCTGTATGTATTCTATCATACCGTGGAGTCTCTTGGATCATCAATCTTTGGTTACTTGTCTGTCTCCTTCAATAGACTACGAGTTCTCAAGTTCAGGGACCATGTCCCCCATCTCTATGGTCTTGCACATCACCAGGCTCCCTGTCGGTATTCAATACTGGTCTATTGAATACACTGAAAATAACATTTTTTTTTTTTTTTTGAGGAAGATTAGCCTTGACCTAACTCCTGCCAATCCTCCCTTTTTTGCTGAGGAAGCCTGGCCCTGAGCTAACATCCATGCCCATCTTCTTCTACTTTATATGTGGGACGTCTACCACAGCATGGAGTGCCAAGCTGTGCCATGTCTGCACCTGGGATCCAAACCGGCAAACCCCAGGCCGCAGAAAAGCAGAACGTGTGCACTTAACCACTGCGCCACCGGGCCAGCCTCCTAAAAAAAACATTTATAAAGGGTATCATGGCTGAACTGCACCCCCTCGCCCCAGATTCATATGTTGAAGTCCTAATCCCAGTATCTCAAAATGCAACTGTATTTGGAGATAGAGTATTTAAAGAGCAGACCTTGGAGATACTACAGGTTCGGTTCCAGATCACTGTAATAAAGCGAGTATCACAATAAAGCAAATCACATAAACTTTTTTGTTTCTAGTGCATATAAAAATTATATTTACACTATACTGTAGTCTATTAAGTGTACAATACCATTTTGTTTAAAAAACAATGTACATACCTTAATTAAAACATACTTTATAGCTAAAATTGCTAACCATCATCTGAACCTTCAGCGAGTCATGATCTTCTTGCCTCGATCTTGATGGCTGCTGACTGATCAGGGTGGTGGTTGCTGAAGGTTTGGGTGGCTGTGGCAATTTCTCAAAATAAGACAACGATGAAGTTTGCTGATTCACTGACTCCTTTTCATGAACAATTTCTCTGTAGCATGTGATGCTGTTTGATAACACTTTACCCACAGTACAACTTCTTTCAAAATTGGAGTCAGTCCTCTTAAACCCTGCCACTGCTTTATCAATGAAGTTGATGTTAATATCCTAAATCTTTTGTTGTTGTTTCAACAATCTTCACAGCATCTTCACCAGGAGTAGATTCCATCCCAAGAAACCATTTTCTTTGCTCATCCATAAGAAGCAACTCCTCATCTGTTCAAGTTTCATCATGAGATGGCAGCAATTCAGTCACATCTTCAGGCTCTATTTCTAATTATAGTTCTCTTGCTATTTCCACCTCATTCACAGTTATTTCCTCCACTGAAGTCTTGAACCCCTCAAAGTCATCCATGAGAGTTGAAATCAACATCTTCCACTCTCCTATTAATCCTGATATTTTGACCTGTTCCCATGAATCACAAATGCTCTTGTTGGCATCTAGAATGATGACTCCTTTCCAGAAGGTTTTTAATTTGCTTTGCCCAGATCCATCAGACGAATCACTGTCTATGGCAGCTATAGCCTTATGAGATATATTTCTTAAATAATAAACCTTGAAATGAAATTACTCCTTGATCCATGGGCTGCAGAGTGGATGCTGTGTTAGCAGGCATGAAAACAACACTAATCTCATTGTACTTCTCCATCAGAGCTCTTGGGTGACCGGATGCATCGCCAATGAGCAGTAACATGAAAGGAATCTCTTTTTCTGAGCAGTAGGTCACAACAGTGGGCTTAAAACACTGGGCTTAAAGTCAGTAAACCATGTTGTAAACAGATGTGCTGTCGTCCAGGCTTTGTTGTTTCATTTATAGAGCACAGGCAGAGTAGATTTAGCATAATTCTTAAAGGTCCTAGAATTTTTGGAATAGCAAATGAGCACTGGCTTCAACTTAAAGTCATCAGCTTCATTAGCCTCTAACAAGAGAGTCGGCTTGTCCTTTGGAGCTTTGAAGCCAGGCGTTGACTTCTCCTCTCCCACTCTGAAAGTCCTAGATGGCATCTTCTTCCAATAGAAGGCTGTTTCATCTACATTGAAAGTCGGTTGTTTAGTGTGGCCCCTTCATCAATGATCTTAGCTAGATCTTCTGGAGAACTTGCTGCAGCTTCCACATCAGGATATTGTGCTTTTATATTATGGAGATGGCTTCTCTCCTTAAACTTCGTGAATCAACCTCTGCTAACTTCAAACTTTTCTTCTGCAGCTTCCTCACCTCTCTCGGCCTTCAGAGAACTCAAGAGAGTTAGGGCCTTGCTCTAGGTTAGCTTTTGGTTTAAGGGAATGTTGCGGCTGTTTTGGTCTTCTATTCAGACCATTAAAATTTTCTCCATATCAGCGATAAGGCTGTTTCGCTTTCTTATCATTCATGTGTTCAGTGGAGTAGCACTTTTAACTTCCTTCAAGAACTTTTCCTTTGCATCACAACTTGGCTGACTGTTTGGCACGAGAGGCCTAGTTTTCAGCCAACCTAGGCTTTCAATGTGTCTTCCTCATTAAACTTAATAATTTCTAGCTTTTGACTTAAAGTGAGAGACATGCAACTCTTTCTTTCACTTGAACACTTGGAGGCCATTGTAGGGTTATTAATTGGCCTAGTTTCAATACTGCTGTGCCTCAGGGAATAGGGACGCTTGAGGAGAGGGAGAGAGATGAGGGAATGGCTGGGAGGTGAAGGAGTCAGAACTTATCGATCAAGGTCACTATCTTATATGGGCACGGTTCGTGGCGCCCCCAAACAATGACAACAGTAACATCAACAATCACCATAACAAATACAATAATGATGAAAAAGTTTGAAGTGTTGCAAGAATTACTGACACGTGACACAGAGTTACAAAGTGAGCAAATGCTGTTGGAAAAATGGTGCCGGTAGACTTGCTCTACACAATGTTGCCATAAACCTTCAATTTGTAAAAAATGCAATATCTGCAAAGCATAAGAAAGCAAGGTATAACTGTAATTTAGTTAATTTAAGGTCGTTAGGCTAGACATACTCCAACATGACTGATATCCTTATAAGAAGAGGCAATTTGGATACACACACAGTGAAACCATGTGAAGATATGGGAAGAAGATGGGCATCTGCAAGCCAAGGAGAGAGGCCTCAGAAGAAACTAACCTCGCCAACACCTTGATCCCAGACTTCCAGCCTCCAGAATTGCGAGAATAAGTTTCTGTTGTTTAAGTAACCTCGTCTGTACTTGTTTGCTATGGAAGCCCCAGTAAACTTATACACAGTATAATAACATTGAATTATGACTACAGGTGAAAAATTATCCAAATGGAACAAACCAATAGACAACTTGGGCTAAACGGACAGTTTTCACATTCAGATATATGTCAATTCATTTTACGTTAATTCAATTTAATAGCTGCTACTGAGAATTAGCTCTGAGAAAAGAGGACAGTCTGCTCGAGCTAAGTCAGAAGTGTTGGATTTGCGTTCTGCTGACGTGACTTACCAGCCGCATGCTGTCAGACATATTATGGAACCTTTTCTGAGCCTGTGACTTCGTCTATAATACAGAGATATAGATCCATTTTTCGTTAAAACATTAATGTTTAAATAAAATCTTTGATAAGAACCTATTCCATGGTTAGAAATATTACTTGTACATGCAATTTACTCTGCTAGGTGTAAAGATATGTTAGCTATCACCTCCATTTCCTAGGAGCTATTTTCAATGTTTGTGATAAATACTGCCAAGGCGAATCAGAGAAATTTTATACCAAGTTATACTGTTACTAGTAGCAGATCAGAGTATATGTTGCTTCAAACTAGATCATATGTCTATTGCAATCTCTATTTATATATACTAAACTTTGCTGGTTTTATAAGTAAAAATGGTATCTCGTTATGTTAATTTGCATTTATTTGACTACTAGTCAGAATGAATATTTTCTTATCTCCTCTTCTTTTGCAAATTTTTTGCTCTTACTATTGTCTATTTTTAATTTTATGGGGAAAGATCTGTGTAACATAAATATATGTATTCGATATGATATATATGAAAGAACATTGAAACATCTTTGCATACATCTTTCTAGTTTATAATTTACCTTTTAATTCTGTTCATGGCTTTTTAGGCAAACATTTTTATTTTTATGTAGGTAAATCAGTCTTTTTCTTTGGCTTTGCAGTTAGGAAGTGATTTATTTTTTAGAGTAAATGTGTCTTTTTTAAAAGATTGGCACCTGAGCTAACAACTATTGCTAATCTTCTTTTTTTTTTTCTGTTTTTCTCCCCAAATCCCCCAAGTACATATTTGTATATTTTAGTTGTGGGTCCTTTCAGTTGTGCTGTGTGGGATGCTGCCTCACTGTGGCCTAATGAGCGGTGCCATGTCTGCGCCCAGGATCCGAACTGGCGAAACCCTGGGCCACCGAAGCAGAGCATGCGAACTTAAACACTCGGCCACGGGGCCGGCCCCAGGAAGCGATTTCTATAATGTTCCTTTTCAGACTTTTTTTTTACACTTTAAGGGAATAATCCATCTGGAATTTATCTGAAAGTATGACAAGTGAGGTAGAGATATTTGATTTTGCATGTGTAGCCATTAATCTCAATGCCATTTATTACATAACCATATACTTCCTTTCGATTAAAAGTGCCACTATCACCCCCATTTCTTTCCTGAGTTCGATTAGCTCTCATTTCATTTTTTTCTGTTTATTGTCTAATTTTATTCTAGTTTTTGTATTTTTGATTTAACATGTTTTTCTTTAATCACAGAACACTTATTTGAAGACATATAATTAAATTGGAATGTTATGTTCCAGTTTTCTTTCTGGTTGGTTCTTTGAGCGAAAAGTTTTATCAGGTGCAATGTTTTGATTCTGAGTTGTTTGTTACCCTCTTCTGGCAGCGTTGCACTGCGAATGATGCTACCTACATCTCTGAGTTTGTGGATGGACTTGGTAGTTCAAGATTATCCTCTTCTCTCAGTTTAGCAAAGTTCCGTGTTTCAAGTCATGTTTTCAATGGATTGTTCTTTTTGGAAAGAGAGGGAACATTGTTGATCCTATTTTATGGTTCCTTTTCTTTTTGTTGCCACTTCATACATTTCTCCCTCTTGATTCCCCTCCCCCCACCACCACCCAGATTCCTAAAGGCACTTCTCCTTTTTAATCCTTTTGACCCGGAAATACTCTTCTCTAAGGCTGCCCCCTTGAGTCCTGCACTCTTTTAAGTCCCTACCTTACGGTCAGTGCCCTGATCTACTACGACACTTTTTTTCCGTATTTTTAGACTTGGAATGGACTTCCTCCTTCTGAGGGTGATTTTGGGTTCACCTTATGTCTGTTGTTCCCCTCATTACTCTTCACAGTTGTCCAGGCCTCTCCCAGCTCTCTGCAAGGTTCGCCTGCAGTCTCAGAATATAGATATCCTGAAAACTGTTTATTTTTCTACTCACGAGTATTTATGAATTGTGATGCTCTCTATTTTTTAAGTCATGCTGAAGATCTGAGATGCTTTTTCCTCTAGTTGATCTGCAGAGTTTTTTAGGAGCACGCGTGATGAGGGTCAGATTTCAGTAGCCACTACTAAACTGGTTTGTTTATATTTCATAATAAAACTTCATACCTCTAGTTTTAGAATACATTTTAATATTAGCTAGGGCACTGGCCCTGAGGCTGAGTGGTGAAAGTTCTGTGTACTCCGCTTTGGCAGTCCAGGTTCATGGTTTGGATCCCAGGAGGACCTACTCCACTCATCAGCCATGCTGTGGAGGTGTCCCATACACAAAGTAGAGGAAGATGGCACAGACATTAGCTCAGGGCTAATCTTCCTCAGCAAAAAAAGAGGATTGGCAATGGATGTTAGCCCAGGGTGAATCTTCCTCACACACAGACACAAATATATATATACACACACACACACACACACACACACACACACACACATATTAGCTAGTTTCTTTTACCTGTTTATTCTTTCATGAACTATGGAACTTATGTTAAAATTTTCCATTGAAAGATAATTGCATTATCATGTAACATTTTAAAAATATTCTTAAAATATTAAAATCTTTGTATCTAGGAACATGAATGCCTCATTATTTATTTAATTTTCATTTATTCCACTCTAAAGAAGTATATATGTTATTAATAATCACATATGTGAAATATCACATAAGTGATAGCAATTTACAATGAATATTGATATTGCACATATTTGATTTTCAAATGACAGTGAGATATTCATTCATTATTTTACTACAAATGCATTGCATTACAGGTGGAAGAGGTTTTATTATCATCCCATTTTACAGGGATAAATTAAATGCCAGAAAATTTAAATCACCTGCCTAAATTTGTGAAGTTTTTTGGCATCGCATTTGTGTCCAGTTTCTATGTTAACTGACTTTCTAGCTCAATTCTTTCTATCATAGGATCACACTACCACAGGGAGACATTTGCTATTTTGTGTTCTACGGTTATTTAATTTCTAGATATTATTTGTTTTTTTCCCAATGGGTAGCTTATATTTACATATACATTTGTCTCTGTGTATGTTTCTATAACCCCAATCTTTACTCTGATGCATTGCCTAACATTTGTGGAATGAACAAATCAAGATACTATTCTTTTAATTTCACAGCTTGGTGACTAATATATAAAAATGGATTTACCTACAATAATGTTGAATAATCTTGCCTTTTTTGTCTAAAAGATCATGTGAACATTTTTTCTATGTAACAACCCATCTTTTATATTTCTCTGCTCTTTCCCTCCCATCAATTCCTCTCCCCTTCTCTTCTCTCTCCTCCTTTCCTTACCTCTCATCTCCTTTTGTCTTGGGTCTCTTCTGCTTTTTACTTTTAAACAGCAATAGCCTTAGGGATTAAAAATTAAAAAAAAAAATCTTGAAGTTTTAGGTAAGATCTGAGCTCAGTAGAAATTATCAGCCCTCTCAGATCATTCCATGTTTCTGTCGTAAAAAGATTGTAATTCGAAATTTTTACTTGAGGATTGATTACAAAACATAATGGATATTGGAAAAATGTTGCAATTTTACTCTTCTGAAATACAAGAACAAGTTATACAGATGCAGTAACAGCCAACACTCAAGTATGGTTAATATTAACAACTAGAGAGAAGAAACTTTAAAAAACCCTTATGTTTACTAAATGCCTCCTCTGCGTTAGGTAAGGAATCAAGTCAATTTCATATTATCAAATTTAATCCTTGCAATAAGTCCCTGTTTTGCATGCAAAAAAGCTCAGGTTAGGAGAGATTAATCACCTTGCAGAGGGTCACTTGGGAGGTCAATGAAGGACCTGGCGACTGAGGGAAGGCATCTCTCACACTGAACTTATCTATTCTCTTTCCATCAAAATATGCAGAAGGGGTAACTATTCTGATAAGATCTCTAATTATGGCATTTGGGGGAAAAAAGAGGTCATCTGTCTATACGCATCTGCCTGTGCATATTAGAGGAATTTTCTAAGATAATTTTAGATACTATTTCACATAATCCTTTCTCCCAGTGAGAGCAGAAACAGTCCTTTGAGTGCATCTTTATTGAAATATTTCTTATCTTGTCTGCTGCAGGCTACAGCATCTAAACCTCTGAAAGTCCCCAACAGATTTTAGGTCCAAATGAATAATGTTTGTCTTCTGCGTTATTACTTTTAGAAAGCAATTTGTGGTGCAAATGTGGCTGGGGACTGTGGGTAACAGGAAGTCCTGCACTGAGGGAGCAGCATTGTCTGCTGCTTGATTTGGCACCTTAAAGGCCAATTTCCAATACTGGAAGATCGCTTCTCTGCTTTCAACGCTTTATAAATCTCTTTAAGAAATTAACTATTATTGAGTACATTACTGCTGATGAAATTTCCACATCTAATATACATATACTATATGTAGTTATATGATATATACTATATATAGTTGTAGCTACCATTTAAAGGGAAGAACACAATCTCATTAGCAAGAAGGCAAGCAAATTGTAGAAATAATGAACATTAGTGAGTCAACGGTTCATAGGTGGGGAGATTTATATTTAGGTCTATTCTCATCAACTATATTTAAGCCTCAATAAGATATACTGTCTGCTCATTTAACATAATTGCTTATAGCAAAATGGAAATAATTCTGATAAACCATCATGGTGAATAATTAACATAATTAAATTTAGTGGACATATGTGCATATAGATAAATGCAAATCAGTGAAGTAATGTGTTTGAAAGCAAACAGTTTTGAACAAATATATTTTTTTCTGAGAAGTCTGTAACTGTTTGAAGTAATTATTAGGATTCATTAGTGCTAAAATAGTGTTAAAACTCAGTTGATCAGGAGAGTCACTTAAAGAACCTTTATTAAATAATTTTTTTTTTGTTAAACCTGATGTACTGATTCAGCAAACATGAGTGGCAAAGGAAGAACGTTTCCAAAGGTCCCTGGTGATTTTGATGACTAATAAAATCAGGGAATAATAGGGACAACTTGAATTTATTGATGTTTATTGAGTGTGTACTATAGGCTAGACACTGTACAACAATTTATAAATACTGACTTGATTAACCTTCATAAAATCCTGTGAAACAACTACTATTCCACAATGCCCAATTTACACATGTAGAAACTGAGGCACAGTGAGGCTAAGAAAAATACCTAAAGTCATAAAGCTACTTAGAGGTAGTAATGGAATTTAAGACCAGGAAACTTGACTCTAGACCCTGAGCTGCTCAACAGCATATCTTACTACTCTAGTATAGAGTATGTCACTGTGAAAAACATCTTTACTTGGAGTCCATGACATTGGCATTCTATGACCTTGGGCAAATCACCAGCTACCAATGGGATTTGATTTTGCCTTGTGGCAAAGCCTATAGGAACTGTGATCGTCTGGGGTTTTTCAAACAAACAACTGGTTTAGTCATATAAATAGACAAATCCAGCCTAATAATTACCTTTAAATTCAAGATTTTTCACTTTTTTCCCTAGCGTTCACACATACGAAAGTTGCTGTTGATAATTCAGTATGTATGCTCTATCATTTCCTACTATAAATGCCAACCTTTTCTCTCTCGGGGAGACATCAGATAAAACCCTCCCTATTCATTCCACAGTGAGTGCCTCTGTGAGTAGAGCAACTACAAGCAGCTTTGGAAAACTATAGAAATGAGTTGAATCTCAAACTCTTGCTGGGCAATAATCACATCTTTTGTGCTATGTTCTATTACAATTAACTTTGACATCACTGCTAAAGAGAAAACATAGCCCCATGGGCGGGGAGTGCTCACTGTAAAGTTCCTGAAGTCTGTCACAGTGGTCTTCATGATGCTCACTTTGCTGTTCGGTACTTCGCTGGACTTCATGGCCCTCTTATTTTCCCTTGGAGCTTCTTACATAGGTGAGTTGCACTACACCTTCTCCCTCTGATAAAAAGAACTTTGGAAATTATCTCCGTGAGCTTGGATGCAGTTTAGTGAGAACACTAAGAGACCCAGTGCTCTCCCCTGATGTTCTTTGGGATATTTGAGATGATGATGATGATGTGTCAGTCTCTTGTATTTGAGGTTAAAAGAAGAAAGTGGGCATGAGGTAAAATGTTCAGGGTTAAACCAGATGAGAAGTGGGTGCTACAGTTCATGATCGCTGTATTAGCTCTGTGGGTTGCTCTGTTATCAGCTCTTAGTAGCATTTCCTCTGCCACCCTCATTGATGAATTACAGCTCCCAGTTTAACAAATAATGCTCTGGATTGGGTTTTGTTTATGATACACAAAGTATACCAAAAAGACTATCTACATTGTCTTGAAACAATAAAATTAATTTTTCAAATAAAGGGAAAGAATAAATTCTTCTCAGATCAGAAAATGATGGGGAGAGTCACTAGGCAAGTAGTTATTTAGTTTTAGTATTTCTTCAGAGGAAGTTGTTTCTTATTTTACAAACGTATATTAAAGTTCCTCCTCAAATTATGCAAATTTAGGGTTGACTTTATTTATTTATTTGTATTAAACATACCACTGGGTTTTCTGCCGCACTAAGAGAGAGCACTCATCCCTTCCTAGCTGATAGATTATTTTCATTACATGGCTCTTTAAGGCTATTTGAAAACTAGGGGTCGTCTTCAACTAATGAGCTTCCAATGACCAGAACGGGATTCTTTGTTAAGGTGCTTTGGAATTTGATTAATTGGGAGGCCAGCCCTGGTCTTTGCTTCAGGCATCATTCATAAATCATTCCCTATGGTCTGCAGCAAAATCATCCACACTTTATTACTGGCAAAGGCTCGGCAGCACCTTCATAACCCATTGGAAATGAACTCGATTCCCCACATACTAAATTGTTTCTTTATAAGTGTTTCCACCTAGAATTAGATAAAACACAGGGCAGCCAAATGCTTTTAGTTGATGTCTAATGGAGATTGTTTCATCTGGTAAATAATTGGTTGATGCGGAGAGGATAATAAGAAGAGACGATAATGACTAACCCACATGGTTACCCAAGCTGAGCAGGAAGCATTGACTTGGGCAATTAGACTACATTTTGAAATCTCGCCTGCTGCCTTTTTTTTTTTTTTCCCTGAATGCTTTGCAGTTTTGTTTTTTGTTTTTGTTTTCAATAAAATCAGTAGGCTCAGAAGCAACGTTGTTTTCCATCATTGTTAGGTATTAACATTTCCACAGTGAAGGCTATCATACTGATGACAGTCCTTGAAATGCATTTTCCAAAGCTATAAAGATTTGATGCTATATATCTTTTTACAAAAGTCATTCTTGATCAATATCTCCACTACCCTGCTTAAGATTTACCATCATCTAACCTAGTCCTAATTTGTAACTGACATAGTATTTTCCTCTGCATGGATGGAATATAGCAATTATAATGAAAGAATTTGCATACCACTCCTGAGAGATCACCCTTATTACAGTCATTTTGCAGCTACTTAAGCAGAAAGGTCAAGTTCATTTCTCAGGATAAGACAGCAAGTTAGTGGACCAAGTAGACATAAACCGAAAAGTCCTAATTTAAAGTCCACAATTAAAAACACTAGATTTAAAAGCAAAGGAATTAACTTGTGGCAGACTCCATGAATTTCTGATTCCTGGGAAGTACAGTCCCACAAGAAAGAGTTCCTTATCCTCTTGGCCTAGGAGATCCAGGTGATCACCGTGTAGGACTCTAGAGATAGACTTTGGCTACTTAATTTCTCCATGATTTAAGGCGATGCTACGGGAGCTTTCTACTCTTGTAAATTGAGTGCCATTCTGCCAGGAAGCCATGTTGTCTAGTCAAGGAACCAAGGGTTAGCGCCCCATGTTGTGTCTCATGTTCTCACCACCACAACTTGGTTGACCAAATGACAAGTCACTAGCCTCCCTAAGTCTCAGTTCTTCAGTTGCCAAATGAGACCACACACCTGTCTTTTCTGTTTCATAAGATTGCTGGAAGGACCCTGCGAGGCAATAGATGGCACATTGCTTCATAAATACTCTTCATGCTTGACATACTATTTCTAGGCCTATTAAAATAACATCAAATTGAAAACATGCATTTTCAAAGGAAGATTTGGACTCTCTTTTAAAGTCGGCTAATACAAAGAAGATCTGAGGGTGTAACAATGGAATCAGGAAATATTTTTCTGATGATTCTCAACCAAACATGGTAGAACAACTGGAGCTGGAGATGATGCTACATTTCAAAATTAATTGTCACAAGGGAGCTAACAAATTCCCCAAAATTGTTTACCTTTAGCTATCTTGACATGGGAATCTGACATAGGGCTTTATATCAGGAGAAACACGTCCCAAAGGGAAGACATTGGATGATAATTTGAAAATTAAAAATCGATATTTTTTACTGAGAGAGTTTATAAAAAGTAAACATGGATATGTAATGTGGCAGCAATAAATTACATCGCTGTATGTTTTCTATAGGACCTCAGAATTGAAAAGAGCATTGGCACATCAGTCTTCAAATTTCCTCTCAAAGATCTACCAGAAAAGATCTCGACATCAAAAGGCAAACCTAAATCCAGAGAATAAGAAAAGCAACAACAAATGCATCCCGGGAAAAGCCATAATATAAGTCCCCCAAGTATATTTAATGTTTTCTTTCTCAAAAGTTGCCACTTTCATTTGTACGCATTTCAGTCCACAGCAATTTCCCATTTATGCACCACGTTTTAAATGTTTTAGTTAAAGGCATTATGAGGCTCTGAATTGTGTCAAATGCATCCTTGACACCTGCTTTAATGTTTCAGGAGAGAATTATGGAATGGCAACATAATTAATTTTCTATTGAAGAAAGCCTAATGGATCATAGAAAATGCTCAAGTTGGCATGTGTAATTTCAATGCATGGCTCTTAGTGTCTCCCTAACGGTGTTAGATTAATGAAATAAGTAATATTACAAATAGCAATTTCCTTTGCTTTGTTTATTTACTCAATTTCGTTGCTTCATCCACTGTATTTCTGTTTACCAATGACAACGGACTTTGGGCCATTCTCAGGATTAAAAAAGAAAAGTCTGACATGATCAAATAAGGTGACACTATTTTTTCTTACTCCATCACTGTGGAGGATTTTCTAGAAACACACTACTTAATTGAATTCCTGTCCCAGGGACTGATTTATTACTTCTTTTAACATAAATGTTAGAACCACTGAGCAAAAAAGCAAATACTGACGGGAACTAGTTTTAAATCTCCTGAAAATGGGAGCATTACTATAATATTAATTGACTTGAATCTTGGTAGAATAATTCCTAAAATGTTCTTTTGTCACTCTCATTTGGTTTATCTTTTCTTTAGCAGTGTCAAGGGATCCACAATGGAACACGTCACAATTGATAAGTACCACTTTCTTTAGCCTGCTTATAACATAATTCTCCCCCTTCAGCCTCTAGCAACCCACACCTCCCTATGCTACTCTGTATTTCCACAAAGCCTCGATGTTTCTGCTATGATTGCATCACTATATCTCACATTATTTTGTAGAGCTGGATTTCTGGGGTTTCTGAAACTAGGAAAATGGGTGCAATTATACTATCCATGTTGGAAATGTGAAACCAATGGAGAGTGTCATCAGGAAGAACACAGCTCAATGACTATAGAGTGAATTTTCAAGGCAAGAGGATGCCTTCTACTGTAAGCAGATTTTTGGTCCTTATGAAATAATGCTAACCTGTGGCATTTGGTTAACATAAGGGCATTTCTAAAGGGACAAAAACTGGGTAGGTAGTAGGGTATGGTAATATTTAAAAGCCACAAACTGTACAGTGATAACTGTTTTTGATTATCTATCAGGATAGTTTCAGACTTTTAAACTTGACATCAAACTCAGCATAAAGGTAGAAACATGGTCTCCAGATCCTTCATGTACAGATGTGCTGGTGTGCCTCCCTGGATCCATTCTCCACTGTCTGTGCTGTGCTATGTTCCTAAAGAGCTTGGCTTCTAAAGACCACATCATCTGGGCTCCTTTGCTGAATGGCTTTCACTTGGGTCGGCCAATGGGAAGCATGGGCAAATACTGGAAAAATGAAAGAGAGAGAAATTAGGGTACTTGTCCCTACTATTTCCTTCCTCTAGTGCCTTGACCTTATACAGCCACAACTCCTCTAAGGCTTCTGTTTTCATTGGCTCCAGTAATACTGTTTTCTTCCCATCTTCCTTTGGCTTTGATTCCCCTCTGTTTGTAGTCTCTGCAAGCAGAAGAGAATCCAGAGAATGGTAGTCTCTTTTCTGTCATTCATTAACCCTGCCGACACCTCTGAAAACAATTGCTTCATTCAATCTCTTTGTCTGGGTCGAATACTGTTTCCTGTTGCTAACTCTGGTACAAGAGTTGAGTGATGTCAAGATTGCAGAGCTTGCTCTGTGCCACTTTTCTGTGCCTCCAGAATGATCTGTTACTGAGTAGTCCTTGCCTAACAAATATAATTAAGCAAGCACAGGGTTTAAGAGCAAACGAAAGGGAATAAGAGACAGTTGGGTTTGATTTTGTGCAAGTAACTTAACCTCTGCAGTCTCCACTTTCCTCCTCTGTAAAACAGGGATTGTAACTGTATTAATGTCACTGGGCTGTTCTGAAGACTAAGTGGGTTAACACATGTAGAACTCTTAGCACAGTACCTAGTACTATGTACACAGTATACAGTAGTCTAGTACATAGTAAGCACTCAATACATTTTAGCTGTTATTGTGATTATGTATCTCCTAGCTACAAATATGGTGATACTTAGAGGGAATGTGTATAATCAGTGGATCTGTAGAATAGAGAGAATTTGCCCATCATCATGTATAACATAGGTTGTATGACTTTGTTAGCAGAAAGGGTGGATGAAGAAGAACCGGATGTGAAGTACCAGACATGGATGCTGCTCTGATCATACTTGTGTAACATCATAGCTCCTCTCTTTGTGGTAGTTAGCCCCGCTCCATTTAAGATGATCTGGGGGACAGGTGGTACGCTGTTTTGTCTGTCTCCATTAAGAGTTTACAGTCTGCTGTATGATCATCAGGATTTCTGATGTTACCAGTTGTTTTATTTCTGTTTTAATCAACGTTCTTCAAGGCATGTTTCCCAAATGTGAAGAGCCAGTCTTCTGAGAAAGCCACTTACGTGCACACAGCAAAGCTGAAAGAATTTGTTTACTTGATACCTCTCAAAAATCTTCTAATTAATGAAACAAAATCTACATTTTTCCTTATGTTTTCTAGGTTGACAGTTCTCTTAAGAATTCGACATGCTTATGCCAACAATATCTGGCCTTCAAGGGTTGCCTGCAGGGCTAACAGCTCTGTGCAGAAAAATCTAGGTCCAAAGTCATTAGCCTCCTACCTACTATTATTCTCAATGATAATACTAGGCAGTGGTCAATGGTTAGTGTCATATGCAAGATTCCCAACTATTTGGGAAGGACGAAATTACATAGATGCTAGCGGCATGTCTGGACAGCTGGTGAAAGCATATTGCCCTTTATGTTATCCAAAGTGTGAAGGTTAGTAATTTATTAGGCTAGGCTTGATATTCCCATAGCACCACTCACAAGATTTATAACCTTGGATATGACTTACTTTTTTCTAAGCCTTAGTTTCCTAACATACAAATGAGGATAATAGCCCTCACAGCATTCATGTAAAAGACAAAATGAAATAATGTAAGGAAAGCATTTATTACAGTATCTGACCCCTGGAAAGTTCTCGTGAAATATTAGCCATTTAGCTGCTACGTGGCGGAGCTGAAGATCCAGTGCCAGAACCTGAAGCTATAGTGCTAAATAGTCCCTTGTTCTCACAGACCTTAAAGTCTGTTCTTTGCTAATTGCTTCCATGACGTTTGCTTGCAAAGAATAAGTTTTACCCAATAATGACCCTTAGCTCATTTTCTGGTTTTAATGTTTCAGAATGGGAACACTTTGAGTATAATTTAATTGAATACACACTGTTGCAAGAGTTGCTATGAAAGTGGTTTAATTTCTATTATCTCCCAATTCCAGTACATTCTATTCCCCCTCCTTGTTTTGGCTATACTTGAAACTGACTGACTGGATTAGGCACAAAACTATCTATTGGCGGTTAAAAATACACACTTTGCCATCAGACAGATTAGTGGTTAAATCCAACCTCCCCCACTTATTAGCTATATGATCTCAGGGTAGTTGTCTCACTAATCTATCAGGTTTTCTTCTCCAATAAAAAGAAGAGACACAGACTCACACACAGACACACACACAGGGAGAACATCACGTGGCAACAGAGATAGAGATTGGAGTTGTGTTGCCACTAATCAAGGAACAGCAAGGATTGCCAAGAAACGAAAGAAACAATAGATGCTAGGAGAGATTCATGGGACGGATTCTCCCTCTGAGCCCTCGAGAGGGAAACAACTCTCCCGACACAATAATTTCAGACTTCTGGCTTCCATAACTGTGAGAGAATAAATTTCCATTGTTGTAAGCACAAGTTTGTGGTACTTTGTTATGGTAGCCCTAGAAAACTGATACAATCATAATTTTTTACTATTTGTTAATAATAGAACTAATCCATTCTTTCACCTGAGGTTAAGGGGTTGAGTGTCTTAAGAGTGTAAATATTTAAGCTTTAAAATCATCTGCTTGTCTTGAGAAAGAATTCAATTTCATTAATATATAACTATATATAATAATTATATAACATTAAATGCTACATATCTACACACTTTCTTATAGACCCGAGCCCCATATAGATTATGTGACAATATCCCTCATGTCATCATTTTGATATGCATGCAGGAGCATTCAGTGGTGAAACAAGCTGCCCAAGGTCATACTAAGAATATGATTTCCTGATTCCTAGTTTGATTCCTTACCGAAGGTAAGACTGAGTAAACATGTCCGTGATTTCATCTCCTTGATTAATTCATTTCTCTTTGAAGACTGAGTTGGCAATCATGAGTGCCCGTCTTTAAAGTTTGCCTTATACCACTATTTCTTTAACACTTGGAATCACCATCTCTCTTCAAAGCCTTGTATCTTATTATTTCTCTTATACAATATAAAATCTGATTTTTTCAGTTGCTCCATGGAGATAAGGGTCAATCCTAAAAGTGGAATACTCTACTATTGAAACAACACAGTCTAATCATGTAGGCAATTGGAATTGAGCTCTAGTGTTCCTTTCCATGCCAATTATCATTACTCTAAGAGAGGTGGGGGTGAGTACTAAATTGTGGGGAGAAAATAGTTATTAGAACATAAATATTTTATAACTTTCTGAAAGAATTCTCCACAATGACCACATCTGCTATAAATTTCTGATTTTGTCACTAAAACAATTAATTGATCCAATTATTATTATTACATTTTTTCTTGAGGAAGATTTTCCCTGAGCAAACATCTGTGCCAATCTTCCACTACTTTATATGTGGGTTGCTGCCACAACATGCCCACCAATGAGTGATGTAGGTCCATGCCCAGGAACTGAACCCAGGCCGCCAAGGCTGAGTGCGCCAAACTTAACCACTAGGCCACAGGGCCAGCCCTTGATCTAATTACTTTTTAATTAGTAAGAAAATAAGAGAGAGAATGCAAAAGAGAAGTGTTCCTTAATTAGAAAGAATCTGATTCAAATGGGGTCATAAATGACAAGATAGTTTTAATATATTACCCATCTGAGAGGGCTTTTTTGGGGAGTGGGGAGGAGTGTTGCATGGGACGAAAACCCAAAACCGTATCTGTGGAATATCAAACATTAATGGGAATATACGTATTGGTAGTGTGATGGATTTTCTGGTAGTGTGACTCAAAATTTAACACCTATTTATACTAGAATCACAAATAACTGGATAGGCTGTAGACTTGGAAGTTACTGTGGGGGATCAAAATTGGCTATCCCAAAATGTGTCTCTTCGGCTTGATTGTTTATAAGAACAAAAGACTCTGAAAGAAATTTTGACCTCCCCCTAACTTCCTAAAGCAATTTAAGATAAAAGGCCTGTCCTGAGGACAGGCCATCACCATAGATGACTCTGGGTATCAGCAGACTGTGAGGGTCCTTGCTCAGCCCATTCTTATCTATGAAACATTTGCTTTTCTATTTCTATGTGAATTTCTTTCCTCTCCTTTGAAGCATCAAACCACTACCTCCAACATCCTCCTTTGTCTTTAGCTAAAGATGCTATTTAAGGTGGTGGCTTTGGCCATTCTGGCGAGTTGCTCAGTTTTCCTGGGTTTTTCCCATGTATAAATGTCATAAAGCTTTGTTTGATTTTCTCCTATTATTCTGTCTCATGTCAATGTAATTAATAGACCAGCCAGAAGGACCTGGAGAAGGTAAAGGATTTATCTTCCATACTACACAGTTAAACTCCCTCCTTTTTACAGGAAATACCAAGACATTGGAAATTATGTGGCTTGCCAAAGTATAATACAGAATCAGCATTGGAAATCAGGTCCTCTGACCTAAACTCAGTGCTTTTCATTACACTAGGAATAGAAAGTACATTCCAACCTGGTTCCAATCTAGACCATTGACAGCAGTTGCCTCACCATACTTTCTCTGATTGTTTAGTAATGCCTGTCATGGGTACTGGAAAAGGAAGCAGTTGATGCTTGTTGTGCAGTGTCATCTCTGATTTGCACAAGACATATTTTAACATTTTATATTTTGTAATTTTTATATTTATTTTATATTTTAACATATTTATATATAAACATATTTTATAAACTTTCTTCTTTGATGAAGATTAGCCCTGAGCTAACATCTATCACCAATCCTCCTCTTTTTGCTGAGGAAGACTGGCCCTGAGCTAACACCCATGCCCATCTTCCTCTACTTTTTATGTGGGACGCCTGCCACAGCATGGCTTGACAAGCGGTGCATAGATCTGCACCCAGGATCCAAACTGGCGAACCCTGGACCACTGAAGCAGAGCACGTGAACACAACCGCTATGTCACCAGGCCAGCCCCAAACATATTTTTAACATAATAAATATCTCTAGAATACAATGTGAATGTATCATATGTCGGAGAAAAAAAGCCAAGTTGGTGTGTGTGTGTTGGGATGGTAAAGGAAGCAAGCTTTTGCCCATGGCGACATATTTTCTTCAATTAAAAGCCTTTCAAAGCTCAAAAATCTAGTAAAAGTCATTTGCAATATATATATATATATTGGAGTCTCTATTCCCATGTAAGAGATTTTGGAATGTAAAGTGGCTGATCCAACGTTTGCTTTCCTTTGCTCTTCTCTAATACCTGCAACTCTGCTGATGCCTCATTTGTTATTTATAAAATTAAAATCCGTTGCCTTCACCTTTAATTTTCTCACTACAAAAGCATACCCTTTGTCTTTATTTAAAGCCTCAGTTCATAGAACATTCTCAGAGAAAGAAAACCACACACTTCCTTCTGTACCTTCCCAGCTGACTACTAAGCTGTCACTCTGCTTTTCATGATCCTTTGTACTTGGAGATTTATTATTCTGGAAGACCTCAAAGGGCTTCATGAAATGGAATTTGCTATTTGATACAATTCCCTGTGGAGTTTGGAAAGGATTAAGCAATAGTGTCTCTTTCATTTTATGTATCGGGAAATGCTAACAGAGAAGGTGAGTGAACAACCACAAGTCACACAGCAAGCAAGTGTAACCTTCGATTTTGACTATTACACTACATCGTTTCTCTCTTCATCCTTTTGCCCTATTCCTGGAAGCCGAAGGACTCCAACGATAGTGTGCACCTCAGCTTTACCAAGTCTAGTATCTTCAGAAGAACGACACAGGTGGGAAGAGTGAGCCATGCTCTCCCTCCACGGGTCTAAGTTCTTTCACAGAAGCTGGCTGGAAGCTTCATTTGTGGAGAATGAATCTTCGGGAAATAAACTACTTTAGTCTGAAAATCAGTTTGAAGATTTGTGAGGTTTGTTGGCTGCAGGCAAAAACTGTGTGGATTTTTTTTTCTCAGATACCATGGATCAGTGCTCTACGTACAAAAATGACAGCTAGCAAAAGAAAATAATGTCTAGAGCAATGAAAAAATCTTTCAACTGTCTTTAAGTGATACCATCCTGAAAAATGCAATGACTTCAGTTTCTTTATGAGTGACACCAAGACTTGCAAAGTTATTATTTCGCCTCTTGGTAAGTTTACTAAAGAACTCTGTTTAGAAGTTGCTCAGCCAGTAAAAAAAAAAAAAAATGAAAGATTTTTTCTCTTTCCTTTTATCTCTCTTTTTTATAATCAGTCAGTGCGATAATGGAGCTGTCATTGAAAAAAAGTTGACTGCTCTGCTGCTTTTTAGCAACAAAATTCTCCTGTGCGTAACTTTGACAGCTTTTCTCCAAGATCTCTCTGTAGAAGATATGGATGGTAGGCAGTTGCTGATGGCCTCGAGGAAAAAGAAAAAATACTTCCATTCAAAGTGGTGATAGTTCTTCAAACCTCTTTGCATCCAAGAGACTAAAAGTTCAGTACTTAAAAAAACATGTTCTCAGATTAATAGCTTCTGGAAACTCTACAGAAATGCCGCTCTCTAAGATGTGGACAGTGCTCATTGTTCCCTTCTCTTCTCCTGCCAGCATAATGATTAGAACATGGTTATGAGGAAAATTCAATGGCAAATCTTACCTACATCATATTCATTTTTACAATTCAGTAATCTTTATGATTCTCCTATCAATAGAGTAGGAGCATGAGATATTATCCTCATTTTTACAGCTCAAGAGCTCCAGATATTAAACAAAAAAATTTCTGGTCCCAAATCAGCCCTCAAGGGAATTTGTAGCATCCTCTTCTGTGCTCTAAACATACCAACCTCTATCCCCAAATGTCCCTAAGAATAATGAACAAGGTAAAAAAGAAAAAGAATCAGTTGCATTAGGGAGAATTTGTTTTACATAAAATTTAATAAAGTTTTTCTGTGATTTTTCAGTGACTTTTTGGAAGTGATTTTTTTTCACTAGTCAGTAAAATGTCAGTATGTCCCGAATATAATGAATATCTTGTTTTTTGAAGGTCATTAGCAGTCATAATGCCACTTCTACGGTAGGGCAAGCTTTCAAAGTCTACCCAACATGCATTCATTTACGAGAGCACGAATTTTTCTATTACTGTGTGTCTAATTTCTGAATGCAAGCTTTCTGGAGACGGTCTTTCTCTGGCTGCTAAGCCAGGATTGAAGACCCTGGCATCATTCATTTTGGTGATTTGGGGCAGAAACAAGGTGTAACTAAGGTTATGTCTGCCCCAAACCATTGGAATGACCTTTTTCAATGATGGATGAGTGGTGAGATGGACAGATGGATTAGTTCACCCTAGCAATCTGTTAATTCAATAAACTTACTTAAAAATACAGCATTTTTAAAATTAAATCTAACAAACAGTCATTGGAAAATAAAGACAGAGGAAAAAATACAATTTACCCACCAACCTGTTATCCAGCAATAATCACTATAGCATTTTGATATATTTCAATTTTTTAATATGCTTATTTTTAATATTTAAAAAGAAAATTGTTCATAAAATTTTATATTCTGATTTATTTCCTTAATGTTATCTTAATGACATTTTCCCCACACAATTAAGCATTCCTTGATTGCCTCTTTCTTGCTTTATCATAATTTATTTAAGCATTCCTTGTACAGTTGACTACTTGAGTTATTTCCAATTTTTAATATTATTAGTGAGACTGCAATAACACTTTTCCATCTGTATCTTTGTCTTCTCACTGGTCATATTTTCAGTTGGAGAAGGAGAATTCAAGAGAAAGCAGAAACCAACAAGCATGTGTATTTTCATGAGACATTGACGAATTGTCTTCCAATGAAATCATACCAATTTATACTCCCACCAGAGGTGCATGAGAGTAACTGTCTCCTCATGACTTTACTAATTCTGAATTTTATTAAGCATTTGAAGAGCCAGTTTTATATGTACAACATGAAAGTTCAGACGAGTGATCCATGTTTCCTTTGCATGTAGTTGAGGGACAGGCAGTGATCAAGGAAGTCTTTACTGGAGAGGTGGCATTTAAGCTGAATTTTGAAGGGGAAAAGGACTCTCTGAGCAGAAGAGGCCATGAGCTGAGGCTGAGAAATCAACCACATGTGCAAAGCGTGGAATTTGGGGGGTATGTATCAGTGTGTGGATTCTTGGTTGAATGGAGGGCAGTGGAAACGGATGGAATAGAGACCAACACTAGAGGATAAAGGGCCATTTGTTTCACTCTGTCTTGTAGATCATTGGTTCCTCTGAGTTTTTCTCTAGATCACCAGTATTGAAATTACTCAAGGTTTTGGAAAGGTACTCCTTTGGGCTCTTCTTTACTTTTTTCTTTAAATTCCTGTGTACTTAATTTACATCTCTTTTTGAAGCATTTGCTATCATATCTGTTTTCATCTCTTTCATCTCCATTTGACCACGTATGTTTTTCCTTTGAGTCAGGCATCAAAATCTTATTAATCACCTAACGCATATTGGTCATGAAGGCTGGTTTCGGGGGGCCTACAGCAGTGCTGGTGTGTAGACTCATGCATAAGGGGCTGAAGTAAAGTGAAATTTGGCATAGAGGGAAGCTTTACGGGAACACAGAAGAACTCTCTAAATGTGCCTGAGGAGGACGAGGATGGTACGCTAGCATCATACTCATTATATATTCAGCATCTATAAGTGTAGAGCATGGTAGGCCTCAAGAAGTATTGATTTAAGAAATGCATAAACGAATGGAAGAATCTTAAGAGGGAAGTAATATGATATGTATATTTTTTAGTTTAGAAGGAGACTGAAGAGCATTATGGAAAATGTTTCTGAAGGACAAATTTGCATGTAGGGAGAACAGCTAGCAGGCTGGTTTATTTGAGAGGAGAGAGAGAAAGAGAGTAAACCAAACTAAGACAATGGGAACAGGAAATGGAGAGAAAATGACAGAAGAAAGAATTTAAGACATTTTTTTTTTTTTGAGGAAGATTAGCCCTGAGCTAACATCTGCTGCCAATCCTCCTCTTTTTGCTGAGGAAGACTGGCCCTGAGCTAACATCTGTGCCCAGCGTCCTTTATTTTATATGTGGGACGCCTACCACAGCATGGCTTGACAAGCAGTGCATAGGTCCACACCCGGGATCTGAACCAGTGAACTCCAAACTGGTGAACCCTGGGCCGCCAAAGTGGAACGTGTGTGTTTAACCGCTACACCACCCGGCCGTCCCCCATTTAAGGCATTTTTGACCTGTTGGATGTATGTGTGTGTGTAGGAGATGGGCTTGGGTAGACAGAAGAAATCATTTCTAAATTCTGGCTTGAATGGGGAGGTGGTGTCCTATAAATTAATAAAGGAATACCAAAAAGAGGAACAGGTTTAATGGGAAAGATAATAGTAGTGATTGTATGGAATTTAGGTACTTCTAAGTCTTCCAGTGGAAGACATTCAGGTCAAGAGTTCCACAGCGGTTCTTTTCTGTTAAATACTTCTTGTTGTTGGTCTCAATATTAACACGAGAAATTTAGACTACTCAGAGACGGATGTGATCTTATTGTACAAGATGTATTAGGTATTGAAAACTTAATTCATTTCTATTTTTTCTGATGATATTATAGCAATGTTAGAAAAGTATATGATTATTTGGATAATTTACAAATAAAATGTAAAGTCATAACAAATGGGTAAAACATTGTAAAATTAATTATGTCCTCATAAATAGGTTATTTGCTGACACAGGATTTTTTATGTTAAAATGGTATAACTATCATAAGGGTAAGATGCTTAAGTTCTATTTTCATTTTTAACAACTTTTTTTTTTTTGGTGAGGAAGATTGGTCCTGAGCTAATACCTGTTGCCAATCTTCCTCTTTTTTGCTTGAGGAAGAGTGGCACTGAGCTAACATCTGTGCCCATCCTCCTCTACTTTTCATGTGGGTCACCACCACAGCATGGCTTGATGAGGGGGTGCAGGTCAGCACCCAGGATCCGAACCTGCGAACCCAGGTCACCGAAGTGGAGAAGACTGAACTTAATCACTATGCCACCAGGCCAGCTCCTAACAACTCTCTTTATACTGTAAATACAAGCATTTTAAATGTCTAAAGATATAAAATATAGAATTCAGAAACAAATTTATTTTATTATTTCAGATAAATTGATGTGAAAATTCAATAAATTGGATGAAAATCAGAAAAATGACAAGCTTTATTGATTCTTTCATGTTGTCTCAAATACTGTATAATTAGAAAACTATAAGTTGTTTTCTAGGAAAAAAATACTGTTGTAATGGTCTGCATTTACTTTTTTCTTTTTTCCTGAGGAAGATTAGCCCTGAGCTAACATCTATGCCAATCTTCCTCCACTTTCTATGTGGGTCACTGCCACGGCCGACAAGCAGTGTAGGTCCACATCCAGGATCCAACTTGCAAACCCAGGCCACCAAAGTGGCGTGTGCCAAACTTAACCACTATGCCATGGGGCCAGCCCCTGCATATATTTTTTAAAACTGTTACAATAAAATAATTTAGAAAATATCATTTACACTTAAACCATCTTTTAATAGTAAAATGCATTGAAATTTACTGGGAACATGACTTTGGATTCATAAGAATAGAGATTATAAGAATAACAACATGGCATATTTTAATAACAAAACGGATGAGAGAGAGAGCATTTTAGCTGCATTTGAGACTGGGCTAGGAAAGGTGAAAGTAAGGACTGTTAATTCTGAGGCTTAGATTCAAAAATTTCAATGAAGAGTTTAATGAGAGGTGAGTTAATGTTATTCACAATAAGATTTAATGCATCTAGCACATTCTCTTAATTTATTTAGAACAAAAGCATTTTCTATAATGTAAACAGTGTTTCTGTTACGGAGTCTAATGCATTCAGGACACACGAGTTAATTAGTAACTATGGTAACTCTTAGGCCTACTAAGTCAAAATGTGGTGGGAATGCTTGACCGACAATAGATAGCTCCGTAATGTGCTTTCAGCTTTCATGAAAAATAATACGCTAATAAGTTTTCTAAAGAAGACAGTGTTCAGGGATTGAAGATATGATGCTGAATTCACTTAGATTGTTGGCTTTCTTTTTTTTTTAAGCCTTTCTCTTCCTACAGTCTCCATATGAGCAAGCAAATGGCCCAGATAAATGTTTCTCACTGAGGTGTTAAAAGGGAAAAAACAACAGCTAATGAAGAACAAAATGACAGAGGTGTTTGGGGACAGTTACATAACAGCATCGTGTTGTGCCACTTTCAGAAGTCTTCTATCCTTGCATAAAACGTTAGAAAATAGGACTATCTCTCTAAATAGTAATTTAAATATTAGATTTACAGGAATTTTTAAAACCTCATTTCACAAAGTTAGGAAAAAGGAGAAAGCATCTTTTTAAGATCTTTTTAATTGGCCTGCTCTTCTAGGTAAGGCTGCACACCTTTCTTAGGAGAAATAAAACAAACTCACCTATGGAATTACTCAATTTGGGCACCAGAAAAGAGCTCTCTGTTTTTGAGTAGTATTCAAAGGTTTTAAAATCATACAGCTCGTTCATTTTCTTCCCCCCTCAAACTATTGAAACCTGTGAGAACCTGACTTTCTGCAGCAAAGGCACATTTTGTATAGGTTGGTACTTTTGTTACTGAACATTCCAATTATGTGAAGAATGCTTATGTGAGCTGAACTCCTGTATCTGTAGCAATGTAGGTTTGATACATTTATTCAGGGCATAAAAATAATTTATTCTTTTGAATAGAAACTATTTTCAATTATGCAAATTATATTTTTTAGTTGAATTTTTGAGATAATTGTAGATTTACATGCAATTTTAAGAAATAACACAAAGAGATCTCACGTAACCTTTACCCAGTTTTCCTCAATAGGAAACATCCCAAAAAACTATATTATAACAACCGGGATACTGACATTGATGCAATCAAGATACAGAACATTTTCATCACTGCAAGGATCCCTCATGGGGCCCTTTTATAGCCACACCTACTTGCCGCCCAATGCTAACCCCTCCTTAACTACAGGCAGCCATTAATCTGTTGTCCATTTTTGTAATTTTTTTTATTTCAAGAATGTTATCTAAATATTATACATGGTTCAAGAAGCACACAGTATGTAACATTTTGAGACTGGCTTTTTTTCACTCAACATAATTCTCTGGAGAGTAAACCAGGTTATTACATGTAATAATAGTTTTCTCTTTTTTTAATTGCTGAATATTATCCCATGGTATAGATGTACCATAGTTTAACAGTTCGTCAATTGAAGGACATTTGGGTTGTTTCTGGTTTTTCCTTATTACGAATAAAGCTGCTACAAACATTCAAGTATAGCTTTTTGCATGAACATAAGTCTTCATTTCTCTAGGATAAATGCCCAGGTGTGTAATTGCTGGGCTGTACGGTAGTTACATGTTTTGTTTTTTATAAAACTGCCAAACTACTTCCAGAGTGGCCTTACCATTTTACATTCCCACTAACAATATATGAGTTTCTCCATATCCTTGTTGGCATTTGATGTTACTATTTTTTAAAATTTTAGTCATTCTGATCGTGTGTAGTGGTATTAAATTGTAGTTTTAATTTGCATTTCCCTAATTGCTAATGCTGTTGAACATCCTTTCATTTGCTTATTTGCCATCTGTGTACGTTCTTTGGTGAAATGTCACTTCACACTTTAATTGGCTTGCAGGTTTTTGTTGTAGTTTTTGTGTTTTGCTAATGAGTTTTGATACTTCTTTGCGTGCTTTCGATACTAGTCCTTTGTCAAATGTGTGGTTTGCAAATATTTTCTTCCAGTCTGTAGCTTGTCTTTTCATGCTCTTAACAGGGTCTTTCAGAGAAAAACATTTTTCATTTTGATAAAGGATCAATTTATCAATTTTGCCTTTCATGGATCACGCCTTTGCTGTCAAAAGAGTCTAACAACTCTTTGCTTAGCCTTGGATTCCAATGATTTTATTCTGCACTTTTTCCTGAAAGTTTTAGAGTTTTACATTTTCTATTTAAGTTTGTGATCCGCTTCAGTTAATTTTTGCATGAGAGGTAGGACTTAGGTTGAGGTTCGACGTTTTTGTCTAGAGATACCTAATTGCTACAGCATCACTTGTTTTCTGAAGGAAAGTTATCTTTCTTCCTTTGAGTTGCTTTTGTGTCTTTGCCAGAAATAAGTTGTACACAAAAATATTTGTGTGGATGCATTTCTGGGTCCTCTATTCTGTTCCACTGATCTAAATGTCCACCCTCTGCCAGTATACATAGTGTTTCAATTACTATAGCTATATAGTAAATCTTCAAATTGGATAGACTGATTTCTTCCACTTTATTCTTCTTTTTCAAAATCATTTTAGCTATTCTAGTTCCCCTACCTTTCCGTACAATTTTTAAGTAATCTTCTCTATATCTACAAAAGCCTTACTCTTATTCTCACAGGAATTTTATTAAACCTGTTTATCATTTTAAGGAGAATTAATATCTTTCCTATGTTTAGCCTTCTAATCCATGAACATGGTATGTCTCTCCATTTATTTAGATCTTGATTTCTTTCATCAATGTTGTGTAACTTTTAGCATAGAAGTCCTGCACATGTTTTTTAAGATTTACACCTAAGTATTTAATTTTTTGAATGTTTGTAAATGGTACTATATTTTTAATTTCTGTGCTCATGTGTGGTTGTTAGTATATGGGAATACAATTGATTTTTGTATGTGTAGCTTGCATCCTGTGACCTTGCTGAACTCACGCATTAATTCTAGGAGGTTTTTCTGTATATTTTTCAGGATTTTCTGTATAAGCAATTATGTCACCTGCAAATTGGGCTAGTTTTATTTTTTCCTTCCCAATTTGTGTGCATTGTATTCCCTTTTCTTGCCTTATTGCACTAGTTAGACCTTCCAACCCTGTTGAATAAGAGTGGTGACAGTGGACAACCTTGCCTGATTTCTAATTTTGGAGGAATGCACTCAGTCTTTCCTCATGAAGAATAATGTTGCCACTACTCTTTGTATAAATGACCTTTATCAAGTTAAGGAAATTTCTCTGTATTTCATTTATTTTGAGAGTTTTTATCACGAACGGATGCTAAATTTTGTCAGATACTTTTTCTGTATTGACTAATACTAATTTTTTTCTTTATCTTGTTAATGTGGTGAATTAAATTGATTAATTTTCAAATAGTAAACCAACTTGCATCCTTGGAATAAATCCCGCTTAACCATGGTGTATATTTTTCTACATAGATTGCTAAGTTCTATTTGCTATTTTTTTTGGTTAAGAATTTTGTGTCTAAATTCATGAAAGATATTGATCTATAGTTTTCTTTGATTATCTTTGTCTGCTTTTCGTATGGAGTAACACTAGGTTCATAAAATGAATTGGGAAGTAAGCCTTCCTCTTCTATTATTTGAAAGAGATCGTGTAGAATTGGTGTTAATTTTCCTTTACAAAGAATTCTCCAGTAAAACTATCTGGCCCTGGAGAGTTTTTGGGGGGAGTTTTAAAATTATGAATTCAATGTCTTTAATAGTTATAGGGCTATCGAACTATTTCATATTGGGTAAGTTGTGGTAGTTTGCATTTTTTGAGGAATTGGTCCACTTTGTCTAAGATGTCAAATTTATGTCGTAGAAATGTTGGTAGTATTTTTTTATTATCCCTTTAATGTCTCCTCTTTCACTTCCAATATTGGTAATTTTGTCTTTTTTTTCTTTCTTATTCTCACTAGAGATTTGTTAATTTTATTCACTATTTTTTTTCCTTGGGTCCCGAGTTCTCTAGCCAGTCTGCTTTCTTCTCTTCAACTTTCAGAGTTTCTTATGTTTGTTTTATGTATAATGTCCACGGTTTGTAGTAACACCTAGTGGGAGGAATAGGAAAAGTAGATCTGCTCCATCTTCCCAGAAGTAGAATGGAAAATTTGATTTTATGCTGCATTTCTGACTCTTATAAGTAGTGTGGGATCCTGGTGGTTTTTCCTTTCCCACTGAAATCAGGATGAACACTCAATATTCAGGGCTCAATAAAGGGAAGCCATAAGGGGAAAAAAATGCTTGTCCTCAATCCTTGTATTATGCCTGCAGCAATTATGAGGTTCTGAGTTTCAAACCAGATCCTCTCTTGAACTGGGAGTGAGAACTGCCTGCAATCATTGTGTGACTCCAGGAAGACATGTGGCCTTTTCATATATCAGATATAAAGGATCATATGGCATTACTTCCATAAGGTTAAGCAATTAAAGTGACAGAGTGTTGAAGGGACTCTGAGAGGCTAAACAACATTTTCTCCGTACAATACCCATAATTCTACTGAAGTATCACAGTCGAATTTTATTAACTTGTAAATTTGCCTAAGGTCTTAGAAACAGGCACATTAAGAAATATTTAATAGTGAAGCAAATGATTGAGAGGAGAAGAGAAAAGAGAGTGAAAAACTATGAGAGAGATTCAGAAGAAGAGGTAAGGCGATAAAGAGGAACCTTGATAAAAATGACAAATGAATAATTGGACACCTCAAAGGGAATGCAAGTGAAAGAGTGGCAAGAGGTTTATCTGTAAGGCAGGACAGACTGTGGATGGTGAGAGGTGGTGAAGAGAGAGGGACACCAACACTCAGAGAGGAAAGTGCTTAATGAGGAGAGAAGAGAAGATCAAAGTGGGACAGAAATGAAGATTATGTCAGGGTTTCTAAAAAAGAATGCCAACATGACATTAATTTAGCAAATACACAGGATGTCTAAGGAAATTGAGAAACAGCTATTAGCCAAATGAACAGCAAAAGCAACAACAAAATATCCAAAGTATTTTGAAATGGAATCATCAAAGTTGATTGAAGAAGACATTTGGGTTTATACATAGGGGAAGACAGTAGTTTCAAAGTAACTTAAAAAGGATGAGGCCTCAGCAAACTAGAAATTAGGTATGAGAAACAACATAAAGAACAAAAACAAGCTCTATTCCATTGAGTAACTCCCTGAATTTATATAGATACATGTAAGATACTGTGGGGAATGCAAAGATTCCTGGGCAAGAAACTTTATAATGAGATAAGAACACAATAATTATACAACAAAGCAGAATATGAAAGTACTATAAAAGGAATAAATAAGGGAGAGAGAATTTAAGGAAGAGAAATCCATTCCAGTTACTCATGAAGAATGGGATGTTTTGGGGTCGGGTCCTAAAACATGAGTAGACTAGGAATAGGAAGAAATGGGGAAGAAGCATTACAGGCATAAAGTAGGCATGTGCAAAGGCACAGAGGCAGGAGGTCTGGGAGATGTTTAGAAAGTGATAATTAGTCAACTAAAGACAAACTTCCTAAGAAGGAACTTTGGGGTCACTTAGCAGATATCCTTGAGTTTCAGCACCTGACAGAGCAGCCAAAGTGACCTACGTAAAACCCAAATTTGATATGGCTTTTGCCCAGTTAAAATGCTTAGTCAGTTTTCCCACTGCAGTTAGGATAATATGAAAACTCTCCACAGTGGTCCACGAGGTCCTGCATCTTGCCACTGTCTTCTCTTGAAATTTACCTTTGCTGTTCTCTTTCCATTCATTAAGTTCTAACTTCCTTTCTTTACAGTTTTTAAATATCCTGAGCAATTTCCCTCCTTTTCTAATCTCTCAAGTGTCCACTTTATCCCCTTCAAGTGTATGCTTAAATATCACTTCAGGGAAGCTTTTCCTGACCTCTAAATCAAGGTTAGGTTTCCCCTACGTCAAACTTATCCTCATAGCTCTACCAACTGAATATGCTCTGAAAGAATACAAAATATTTTTCATCTGATCTCTGTCTCTGTCCCTTGACCCATAAAAGCAAACACTGTGTCTGTTTTGGTTTTTGTCTTCTTCATTGCATATGCCCTCTTCTCCTAGCCTGGCATATAGTTGGTCCCCAATAAAAATTAATCGAATGAATAAATGCCAGATGAAGATGTTATTGTAGTAAGTGCTGAATAAACACTAAAAGCCTTTTAATGAGGATGACAAAAAGTTGAAAGATAGTTTAAAATAAAAAATACATTGGGGCCGGCCCGGTGGCGCAGTGGTTTAGTGCGCATGTTCCACTTCGGCGGCCCAGGGTTCGCCAGTTCGGAACCCGGATGCGGATATGGCGCCAGTTGGCAAAAAAAGCCATGCTGCGGTAGGCATCCCACGTATAAAGTAGAGGAAGATGGGCATGGATGTTAGCTCAGGGCTAGTCTTCCTCAGCAAAAAGAGGATTGCCAGCAGTTAGCTCAGGGCTAATCTTCCTCAAAAAAAAAAAAAAAAAAAAAAATACAGGAACCCCTGAGGAGCAGACATCGGATTACAATGGTAGACTGTCTTCATTCTGCATTATTTCCATCCCTTTCCCACCAGAAGCCTGTTCCTCCTCATCCCCACCCTGAAGCTACTGAGCCCTCTCATTGATCTCAACCCCACAGTGCGGCTTACCTTGGTTTATTTAGCGTGTCTCACATTGAGGTCCCAGGACTTTATATCTGTAGCTATTTTGGGGGAGATTGATAAGTTTTATGAGAATTTTAAATCTGTGTTTCATTTTGATAGTTATCATACAAAATTATTTTGCCATTTCAAAATATAAAACTTCTGTTATTTTCTCTGATCATCAGAAAATTAAACAATATTTTTCTCGAATAGGGCTCAAGGTTCTTAAGCCAGCATTTCACAAACTGGAATGCATGTATTTTGTTTTTCTTTTTTTCCTTTAGATGGGTCTCCAGATGACTCAAATTTTGAGAAACATTACCTGGACAGCAGCCAAGCCAAAGAGGGAGATAGAACAAGAGAGAGTATGTATGATACAATAGTGATCAATGATTAAAAAGCAAATTGTAGCTTGATAAATGATTATGGTGGGCAAAACCTGAATTACGTCAAATGATTTTTTTAAGGATAAAAATGACAACATACAAACATATTAATTAAATAGAGCAAAAAAATGATAGGACCATAACAGGAAATATAGAAGTACCAAAAAAACTGAATAACAACTGGATTTTTAAGGGACAACATTTATTAAATTTAAAGCTTACTTGGCATCATCAGTAAATTTCTTATACAAAAGAAATGGGAAGAATCAGTTTTCTCATGTCTTAGAAAACAAGCCCAGAGCTGAACGTATTTGTGGAAAATATACCAAGAATAAGGAATGTATAGAAATAAGGAAAAAAGCCACATCAATGAACCCATTATTTTAGAGAGAAACAGACTCTGTATAATGTTTCACTTACTGAAATATTAAAGATGTTCTCTCACCACCCACGCATCGAGGGTGATTGAATTTTCATTTGGCCTGTAGCTACCAGCTACTTCCACTCTCCTTTCTGGTATTTTCTTGGCTGGCTTCTAGTTAGATCTACCTCCTAAGTTTTTTAATGCCTTGAAAGTTTTCTAAGTCTTCTGGAATCAAGTGCTGAAGCTGCAGAGTCTTAGGGTTACACAGCCAAGCCAGCTCCCCACTGATGAGAGCATACAACTCCCATTACAGCTCAAGGGGACTAGGAAGTGCCTTAAAATAGCACAGACTCCCCAAGGAGTGTTTGTTTCTCGCCCCCTTATCCACTGAATGTCCTATTTAAGAGTAAAGAGAGGAACAAGCTTTCTTGTTCTGTGCATCTCTTAAAGATCCATGCCTTTTATTTTTACTTTGATAGTGTCTAAGTGAGAGCATTACAGAGATCTTGGAAAAAACAGATTGCTGTCTGATTAGCAAGGGAGCAGGGAATATGGCTTTAAATTTCTTTTAACGTCGTTGCTCTCAAATTGGTAAGTATTTATGCAGCTTCTGTCTCTGGAGGGCAACCCAAAACCTCAATCCTCAGCTTCCCTGGAACGTTTGCAGTGCGCAAGTGGTGTCAGAGTGTGAGCGGCTGGAAATCTGTTACTATGGTTACCACCTATAAAAAGGTCACCTTCAGGAAATTCTTTCTGTGTGCAAGATAATACAGGGATAATGAAACTTCCTTTGGAGAGGATGAAGAACAGAGTTTGTTACGAAAGCCTATAATTACCTGGGTGGTTTAAGAAATCCGAATATTATAATCAGTGCTCTGTATTTCAATAAGAAGAACTTCACCAGTTCTCCATCAATCAGATGCTATCTAAGGTAGGATTCCATAATAACACCAGCAATACTGTCCCGAAGGAGAAGGAAGCTGTGATGAAGGGTGTAGTTTGTTTCTTCAATGTTCAGTTTATTTTCTCCACTGCAGATTGCCTGGTTGTTTTAAGTCAATTAACAAGAGTCCAAGGAAAGGAACTCTTTCTTGAGAAGGATTAGGCTTCTTGTAAGTATTAAAAAGAGTATTTGGCTGCGTGCGCAAGGTGTTCTCATTCAGATGTGACTGAAGTCTCTGAAATAGCAGTGAACTTTAATTTCTAAAATCTGGGAACTCTTTTAACTTTCATCCTATCAAATATCTGCGCAGTCTCTTATCTGTCTGTCCTTAGAGATTTAATCTCGTAATTCCCACCCTATTATACTGGTCAGAGAGCTTTATTATCACTTTTTGACTTCTTCCTAGGATCCCCATCAGATATGCATTTGACCACAGTTAAAAATCTGGCTACAATTCAGTTTGATATCTAAGAGTTCACGAACCAACGGAGGAAGCTGGAGTCCCTGGTGCATGGACACAGAACATCTCCATTGAAATATGGCCTCTGGGCCTTCCTAGGCTATTCTCTGCAGTCTGTCTCCATGAAATACAGCCTCTGCAAAAGCTGTTCTCACTTAGCACCTCCACATGGCACCATGGGAACAGGCCTGAGAGGCATGAACAGGTGAGGGCGTCCCTGGGGGAATGAGTAATGAGCATTGTGCCTTTTCCCTTTGCAACTACAGCTGAATAAACAGAAAAGTCACTTTGGGAGGGCAGCTCTTCCCTGTGTCATTTTTCAGAAATCTTAGGCTGTCCAATATGAAAGATTCCACATTCGCAGGCAAATTCTTCCTGTTGAGTTTTAGGGCAACTCTGTTCTTGCCCAGAAAGCAATACAGATCTTGAGAATTCCTTAAAAGGAGAGATTGATAGCTGAATGCAAAACTGTGCACTCCAGTCACTGGGCAGTGTTTCATTTACCGTGTAAACCTCTGAAATACATGAAGCACGCATATCATTTTACTGCTTTCCGACTCTAGAATTTCAAGAGAGGCCTTGCTTCCCAGCGTCAGTTCAAAGATTATTTTTTTAATTTCTCATTTCCATACCTCTAAGGATTCCACCAAAGAATCCTTGTAATCTGAAGACAGGCTAAATCCTAGGGGCTTAGATGTAATATACGGGGAGAAACACATTGGCAAAGGCCTGCCACCAGCTGTCTTTTTGCTCATAAGCATGGATAGCAGGAGGTTGATAGGACAAGAGGAAAGAATCTCAAAGGAAGGACTGGAAAGCAAATTTCCTTAGAGGTTTCATAATGTTTGGGCCAGCCATTTCTTCCTTGAATCTTTACAACCTGGTAATACAGCTGAAGGGACTTCTAAGTGCTCCCATGCTTGTCTGGAAGGTTTTTGCAGTTCCTAATTTAAACATCACAATCTTTACTTTCTTCTCTTTTCTGTATATATTTTCTCCTATAACAGACCATAAATTCTTTGAAGGTAGGAACTATGTGTTTCCTTTTCCTGTATCCTGTTCACTCTTTGCTAAATAAGTTGAGATGAATATGCTAATGACACTTAGCTATTTTAATATTTGAGAGAAGACAGTGGTTAAACAAATGTGCTTTGGGATCATACTGACCAGGCTTTGAATGAAATTTCTACGATTTAACAACTGCTGTGTCCTTTGGCAAAATATTTAACCTGAGACATAATTTTCTCAATTTGATCACGGAAATGATAATGAAGAACTCACAGACTTTGCAAAACAACATACATAAAGTGGTTAGCACAATGCCTGGCACATAGCTAAGAGCGCCCAGTCAGTGGTGGCTTACTTGTGCTTACGATGCTTTAGAATGTTACTGTAAACACATCTGATAGTTGTGAGATTCTTTTTCATCATTTAATTTTATTAGTGATCTATTTCCGACTAAAAGAGTAAAGGAAATTTATTGTAGAAAAGTTCAGAAAAGATAGACAATTTTAAAGAAAATGAAAATGAAAATAATTTCAATACTCAGAGATAACTAGGGAAACTTTGCCACCATTTTGATTAGTTCCTTCACACACACTGTCAAAAAAAACCCCATAGCTGGACAGCAGTTAAAGTGCTAAAAACAGATTTTATTCAGGACTATTGCAATAAAGGAAAAAAGACCTCCGTATAGAAGTGGGCTCAACTCTGAAGACAGCATGGGCAAGTGGGAATTTGTAACCAGGAGCAAGGGGGTCAGTGGATGGAAAATTACTAAGAGGAAACATGAGGAAAAAGGAGGATTCTGGCTAAATTGACATATCAGGATTCTTTACTGAAGGCAGGCCAGGGTGATCAGCCATCATCCTGGGGGACGGTGGAGGCTGAAGGACCCAATTAGACATTGAGGGTTATCCAACATTGAGGGTTATCCAACACTGAGGGTGGAGGGTTCTAGTTAAACTGACTTAGCGGGCTTCTTGCTAAAACTAGATTTTACAAGGAAGTGCCCAGATGAGCCTAGGAGAAGGTTCAGGAGCCTGACTAAAGTTTGGTCAAGGAAAGAATCTGTGCACATGCACACGCGTGCACACACACAGGCACACACACATCTATTTAATTACAATATACATTTACAATGGTATTGTAAATATGGTTTCCTATTTTGCTTTTTCCACTTACTATTATATCATGGACATTTGATAGTATCATTAATTTTCAAGGACATGACTTTTAGTCACTGGATGATTTAATGGCTGGACTTAATCATTTTTTAATCGTGGTAATTTAAGTTGTTTCCAGGTTTATCTACTTGCTTCTTTGTTTTGCTGCTTACTATCCACAAATGTGCTTGTCAATGATCACATGTGTACACTTTTGGCCACATCTTTGATTATGTTTTTAGGACAGATTCTTAGAAGTAGATTTGTTAAATCAAAGGGCATGACATACGTTTAAGGCACTTGTCTCGTAATTAAAATCACTTTTTATATAGGTTATACCAACTAATATTTCTACCATTAGTATTTAGAGAATAAAAACTAAAGCTAATTCTGAATTTTACAAAGTATTTTCACAGCTATTATCAAATTTTATTCTCACAATAATCTTTTGAAGGATTTTAGCAATATTCTTCTTCATGCTAGAAATGAAGAGATTTAAAAATGTAAGAAAAATAAACCTGTAGTTAAGTGTCTTATACAAAATGGCAGAGACGAAACTGGAAGCAAGTTTCTCAAATTTCTATAAGACACTAAGGAGGCATTAGGATTTTCTAGAAATCTCATTCTGTGCCTGAAGTTCTGTAGTAGAAAGATCTTATTGCACATAAAACTCTAACAGGGACACCTTTGCCCCGTGTTTGCTGCTAAGTAACAGCAAAGGGAAAGCAAGACTGAATGGGACTTTACCTTGTTTTTTTCGGTGAGGAAGATTGGCCCTGAGCTAACATCTCTTGCCAATCTTCCTTGTTTTGCCTGAGGAAGATTGCTCCTGAGCTAACATTCATGCCAATCTTCCTCTATTTTATATGTGGGATGCTGCCACAGCATGGCTTAATGATCAGTGTGTCAGTCCGTGCCCAGGATCCAAACCTGTAAACCCCAAGCTGCCGAAGCAGAGCACACAAACTTAACCACTACGCCACTGGGCTGGCCCTAAGGCTTTACCATTTCTTAACATTGGTTATTCTTCAAGTAACTGAGTCTGGAGACCCCCTGGCTAGGTTCACTGACCAGCAACTAAGCTAACAGAAACCTTTCCAACTTCTTTAGATATTTCTATTAATAAATAATGATCTTTATAGCAAATTTCTACCTCCTTATTGATATTTAGCCTCTGTGGTTCACTGTAAAGACTTTAAAAACATAACCCTTTTAAATACTTTGATTATACGGATATTAAAATTTGCACCAAAAAGAACTATTTCATAATGAAAACCCAATCATACACAGTTTGTGTTTATACTGTTACTAAAAACTATTCTTGGGGTTACCAAAAGAATGACTTTCCACATGATATGACCTGCCTTCATATATTAATAACTAATTTCAGTCTTCTCAGTGCACTCATGAACTCATGAGGTAAAATTTCTTATAGGAAGACAATTACAGCTAGTTCTTTTATATATTGTTTGGGGTTTTTTCGTTTATTTTGTTTTCCTGTTAATAGAAATGGCAAGGTAAATCCCACTGCACCACCTGAAAAATAAGTGAAGGCATGGAGTATTGCTGTTGTTCTCTTGTTTTTGTTTTTGATGCAGGAGCAACTTTTTCATACTTATGAGAAAGGATACATTAGGGATTATCGGCATGATGCTAATTTGAGTGGAGCCTGAAGGCATCAGGATGCAGGCAGCTGGGTGCTACATTACCCACATTGATAGCAAAAAGGAAAGAAAAGGAGGGAATGTTTAAGTTTATGCCGAATTCTATAAAAACAAGTGTTTGGATGGCATGTCACATGGTCATGCACAGATCGCAAATGTTGTAGAATGTGCATAAGTGACTAAAGTACTTTTTCTAACAACTCATCACCAAGTCTCATGGAGAAAGGACTGAGCAGGACTCCCAAGAACTGGATTCTGGTCCTGTTCTTGTCTCTACCACTGACTACGTAAGTGACCATGGGCAAGTCTTACATTTTTATGGCTTCATTTTTCTTTTTAGTAAAACTAGGGATAGTTTAGGGGCCGGCCCAGTGGCACAGCGGTAAAGTTCGCACGATCTGCTTCAGCGGCCTGGGGTTCGCCAGTTCGGATCCCGGGTGCAGACCTATGCACCGCTTATCAAGCCATGCTGTGGCAGGCACCCCACACATAAAGTAGAGGAAAATGGGCATGGATGTTAGCTCAGGGCCAATCTTCCTCAGCAAAAAGAGGAAGATTGGCGGCAGATGTTAGCTGAGGGCTAATCTTCCTAAACAAACAAAAAAACTAGAGATGGTCTAGATAGTTTTACAAATCCATTTTCTTTCTAATATTCAACAGTTAAAACAAAAGACAACTTTAAATGTTTGCCAAAAACTAGTAGAGTTGACACAACTAGAGTAGCATCAAAGTATTTTCAGAAGTTCACTTCAAGACATTATTGTTTTGAAAAAATTAAAAGCTTCTAACTAGTGGATGTCAGTGTAGGAGGAAGGAAGCAAGCCCAGCACTGTTCTTAAGGTTATACATTTTGGGGTCAGACAGACCTGAGTTTTTCTGTCCTGACTCAGTGCTTTGATAGCTGTGTGACTTTGGAAAACTTGATTTTTCTGAACTTTAGTAAAAAATGAAAATAATATATTTCTCTTGGTGTAGTGAGGAATGATTGAGAGACACTATTAAGAGATTAAACCTAGTGGCAACCCTTTGAAGCAATCTTAATGTACATTAACTAGGGTCTACAAGGCTTTCCTCCATTATGTAGATCAAAACTGTTTCTACAAAATGGTTACTTATGTTTTCCAGGCAGCGATGGCCATAACAATAAAAATGCAGGCAACCGTTCTTCTTTTTGATTCCTTTCAAAAGGTGCTTACGTGTGTCACGTCAATAGGTATCAAGTGTGTGTTACAAGCAGGATGTTGTCAGAGTAATTGTTATTGATGGATGGCACATAGAGTTGTGATTCACATAACAAGAACTATTGTCTCTATAATATTCTAGCTGAGCTCCAAAAATCTAAGTACAATTGGTTGAATGACAACATTCAGAATTGCTTTCTCCCTTTGACAAAAGAACATAATAGTATTTTCAAAAGACAGCCATCAGGTAAACAATATTTGTCTCTCTTGAAAATACAAGGTTGACAACTAGGAAGCCTGGCATCATAGATTTATCACCAGCACAAATAAAGTTTGGTGAGAATAAGCATCAATATTGCTTTACTAATACATTTTTACACTTGAATGACTAAACAGTCTAAATGACTAAAGTTACTAAGGTCTAGAAGTTTTTCACTTTTATGAAAAAATTCCCATTTCTCTTTTCTTCTGAGAATATACTATTTGACAAAGGTGAGTGGCTCTGTGGACTGTTTTAGACACCCATTCCATTCTATGAGAAGTCTTTCAACATTTGCCTCACTAAAATATTGTTGCTCCCATTCCTAGAATGCTCAGCCTAGCCAAGAAGTCCTAAATGGGAGCGTTTCACTTCCCACGGAACTTCTAAATTTCACTATAAATTTCAAACTATATGTGCAAATATGTTTATCTTGATAGGACATTTTTCTACACTGATATTGCCATTATCTTGACTTCTTGTTTTAATTCTTATCCAGAAATCTTCAGAGGAACTAACTCGGTATTAATTAATTCAGACAATATATGCAAGGGTATATGAAGCCCTGTACTTGAAAAGTTACAATTGGTGCCTCCACTGAATCTAGACCCAGCCAGGGCCTCCACAATAGTAAATTTCATGGCACTGAATCATAAATTGAGGAGCTATGTTTTTTAGTTTCCTATTTAAAATTTTACAAAATTAAAAATTTATTTTAATTTTCAACTTTTAGTCCATTTATATTTATTGTTATCCTTTTATAGATAATTTTATATTTGTTGCTATAATGGGTCTTATTCATTTTATTGTTATTTTGTAGTATTTTCTTTATATTTTATTTTTAGTTTTTATAAATCATGCTTTGACTTTTTTTCAATATTTTGGAATGTCTACATGCTATTCTTAAAAGCCCCCTTTAATCGACATTTTTTTCATTGCCAGTCAGGAATAAAAATAGAAATAGTCTGTCAGAATGGCTATCCTTAAAAAGAAGAAATAGCATGTATTGGAGAGGATGCGGAGGAAAGGGAATCCTCGTACACTGCTGGTGGAAGGTAAACTGGTGCAGTCACTATGGAAAACAGTAGGGAGATTCCTCAAAAACTTAAGAATAGAAATACCATATGATCTTGCTATTCCAGTTCTGAGTATTTATCCAAAGAACTTGAAAACACTAATTCGAAAAGATATGTGCACCCCTATGTTCACCACAGCATTATTCACAATAGGCAAGACTTGGAAACCACCCAAGTGCCTATCAATGGATGAATGAATAAAGAAGATCTGTTATATATACATAATGGAATACTACTCAGCCATAAAAAGGATGAAATTTTGCCATTTGTGACAACATGGATGGACCTTGAGGGCATTACACTAAGCGAAATAAGTCAGATGGAGAAAGCCAGATACTGTATGATTTCATTCATATGTGGAAGAGTAAAAACAATAACAACAAAAACAAACAAATAGACACAGAGAATAGGCTGGTGGTTACCAGAAAGGAAGGGGGGAGGGGAGAGGGCGAAAGAGGTAATAAGGCACATGAGTATGGTGACAGATCGTAATTAGGCTTTGGGTGGTGAACACAATGTAATCTATGCAGAAATCAAAATATAAAGATGTACACCTGAAATTTATATAATGGTATAAACTAATATTGCCTCAATAAAAAAAATACATCAAAGAGTAAAAATACGCATTTTTTGAGACTTCACTGTTTAAAGAAAGATATTTAGGGTGCTTTTCTTCTTCCTCACTACTACTACTATTTTACTTTAAATTTAGTTTTAAAATTCAAATTATTACTCTTAAGTTAATTTTTTACTAATAATTTTCCTTTTTGAAAAATTATTTTTGATATTTTCATTATATTTAGTCACCAGATTAAAATAATCATTTTGACTTAACTTGATGTTTAATCAGCTTTTGTCCTCACTGTCCTTTCATGCTCTAACTTCCCCCCTCTCTCTCCCTTTTTTTTTTGTGAGGAAGAGTGGCCCTGAGATAACATCTGTGCCAATCTTCATCTATTTTGTATATGGGATGCTGCCACAGAATGGCTTGATGAGTGATGTGTAGGTTCACATCCAGGATCCAAACCCACAAACTCTGGGTCACCAAAGTGGAGTGTATGAATTTAACCACTATGCCACATGGTCGGCCCCTAGACCCCACCTTTCTGAGTCATAAGGGAGATACAGAATCTCCCTAACTCTTCATAGACTCTCTTTCAGGAAGAACCATGCGGCTAGGCCTGTGACCTACTTTGGGTAGGTTTCTTTCTACTCAGCTCTGATTGTTTTGGGATTCATTTTATTTATTTAATTATTAAAAATAAATTAAGAACGTACTACTTATTCATCTTGATTTTCAGTGGTATTATAAACTCTCTCAATTTTATTGTGCTTTCATAAGCAATTCAGTGGCCTTTTAGGAGAAGCTGTCTTTAGGAGCTGGTCGGTGGATGAGATTTTCTAAAGCAGAAGCCTACAAGTAATGAATATGAGTGACCTGTAAAGACAAGGGCAATCAGGATGGAACAAATGAAAATTGTTGCATCTTCTTATCTCAAGATGTCACCTTTCAAATTGAAGAACCAATGTTCACCAAAGTTCAGAATAAGTTTAGCATAAATAATATACTGAGCCAAAAGAACAGCAGAAGAACGCAACTGTAAAATTAGCTTATCCCTCCACCCACCATGTACCCAAATATAACACATAGGAGACTCCCCCTCTATTCACCATTCCCTGAGTCAACATGCGTTTGACATTCCCATCAACTCCTATTATTCCCTGTGGGTGAGATATTTCTATCAGGGACTGGTAAACTTTTAAGAGTCAGCAAGAAGTTAAAAATAATTGTATTTCCTATTAGTCCCAACATGGACAATATTTTACTTTTTGTTATAATGAATTTTCTTAAAAGATCAAAAACTTCCAATGCAAAACTACAATCTTCTTTTTTTCCTAGCTGGAAAATGACTAAATAAATATTCATATCATCAATTGGGGAGCTACTTCTTTAGATTTACACTTATACCAAGAATAATAAAAGAAATTGGTAAAGCAATTAATCTCACATATATTAAAATCTGTACCCTTACTCCTGTTAGTCATGACTCTTAAAATCTTGTTCATCACAGCATTATTCACAACAGCCAAGACTTAGAAGCACCCCAAGTGCCCATCAACAGATGAATGGATAAAGATGTGGAGCCAACCCTGATGGGCTATTGGTTAAAGCTTGGTGCTCACTACCTTGGTGCCTTGGGTTCACTTCCTCATAGAGGAACCACACCACCCGTCTGTCAGTTCTCATGCTGTGGTGGCATCCCACAAAGAAGAAAAGGAATGACTTACAACTAGAATATACAAATATGTACTGGAACTTTGGGGAGAAAAAAAAAAGAGGAAGATTAGCAACAGATGTTAGCTCAGGGTGAATCTTTCCCTGCAAAGAAAAAGGAAAGAAGATGTGGTGTATATATATACAATGGAATACTACTCAGCCATAAAAATAGACCAAATGTGCCATTTACAACATGGATGGGCATTTTGCTAAGTGAAGTGAGATAGCCAGAGAAAGACAAATACCTTGTGATTTCACTCATATGTGGAAGATAAACAACAAACACATGGATAAAGAGAAAAGATTGGTGGCTACCAGAACAGGAATGGGTAGGGGGAGCACAAAAGGGGTAAAGGGGCACATATGAATGGCGACAGATGGAAACTAGACTTTTGGTGGCGAACACGATGCAGTGTATACGGAAGATGAACTATGATAATGTACACCTGAAATTTACACAATGTTATAAACCAGTGTGACCGCAATAAAATATTTTTTTTTAAATGTGGCCTTTCTGGATTCTCAGCCAAAACCCCAGGTGTTTCCGAACAGCCTTCCTGACTGGCTGAATCTGAGCCCTGCCTTTCCTCAGGTGCTGTGCAACATCTGAAATGTCAGCTGAGCCCTCCAGGCTCCCAGTGACCGTTCTCTGCTGGTCCTGTTAGAGTCTTGTCCTGCACAGCTCTGATGGTGGTTTTGGATCCCAGGGGAATTGTTATGCTGACATTAATGGTCCTTTTCTGTGGTTCTTTCCACTCTAATACCCTATCCCTCAAATCTCAGCTGCATGGCAGCCCCTAATTCTGAGGGATGTTTCTCCTATTGAATGATAATGTCTCTCTTTGCCCTCTGGGAGAAAGCTGGGTGAATAAGATTTGGGAAACATCTCCAGTATTTCCCTCCTCTTAAGATCCTTCAAATGCCTCCAACTACTGTTTTATATATATTGTCCAGTTTTTATGGTTGTTTATGGCATTTCTAAAAGGGTTTCTTTGAGCACGGACTAATAATATTACCATAACATGGTCCACCATTTTTCATCCTTCTCTTGTCATATCTCTCTGGCTCATTGTCTTAACCCACACCTCTATCTCAAACGATCTCATTTGTTTGTTTCTTTACCTTATTATCTGTCTTCCCCACTGCAATACAAACTCCATGAGCTCCATCTCCATGGACTCTGGGATCTCATCTGTCCTGTTAAATGCTAGAGCTCCAGGAGCTAAGAGAACACCTGGCATGAAGAAGACACTAAAGAAATATTTTTTGAATGAGTGATCATTCATTATTTAATTTTGACCACTAAAGTACTGTCCGAAGTTGTACAGAATAAATTTCAGTTCCAAAGTAGATAAACAGCTAACTTAAATATTTGTCATGCCCATGGATTGAAGACAAAACAAAAAAAACCTTTATTTTATCCTCTTCCCAATCCATATAACAGCCTATCATTTTATCAGAGGCACTATATCTTCTTGAAAAACATCAACACTTATAGTTTCATTTCTTTTAAAAAACTGATGAAAGGTCATTTCCTTGCGGAGTTAGTCTTTATCTCTTTTACAATATGAAGTATCTCTTTGACTTCATAACTAATACTTTAAATTGTAGTTTTTCTTACTCCCCTCAAATTTTGGAGGACATCAAAGTTGCTTTGTGAGGATGGTTTGGAAATCCACTGTCGTGACCCTCCCCTGTGCTGTGTTTGTTGTACCTCTGCACCAGTGGAAAGATTTGTAGATGAAACACGTACAGATAGTTTGGCTGAAAACACAAACCTCACTGCCAGGCAGAAGGAAATAATAAATCAATGATATTAAAATCTTCTTACAATGTGTTTCTTATGTCAGAAAGATAAGAGCCAGAATAAAGACTCTTTCCTCATTGAGAGAATCCTCTAGATCAGTATTTAGCTGGAAATTTTAACAGGGAACATGCATCTTTTGGTGATGGCAGTTGTTAATAAAGAACAAGATAGCACAGATTGGTTTGTTCTGTTCTTTTTCTGGAAGAAAAAGTTCCTGGAACAGAGTGCCTATGAAGAGGCTACATGGAACTGCTGACAAAGGCTGGACAAGCGCAAATGAATGAGAATGAATACAAACCTCCCTTTTAGAGGAGCAATTCATTAAACTGAGGGGGACCATGGATCCTGAATGGAGGACAAGGCATTGAGATATCATGTAGTGACTAGAAATTATAGATTATGGTATGGATAGGTGATTTTGGTGGCAGTGAAGAACCTGAAAAAGAAAAAGATGACTTAAGAACTTCAACTTCCAACTCAAGACAAAGGTGGAGGAAAACAAAAAGGCTTATGGTGACTATAAAGCAAAAGGCAGACATGAACGACTGAGATCAGAAAGGCCTAATTTTATTTTTTCTTTTTCTTTTTCTTTTTTCATGTGTTAAATTAGCATATTGGTTGGGAAGAATGAGATCCTGAAGCTTATAATGGGGATACAAGGGGACATACAGTTAAGATTAAGGCGTTTCAGCTCTTTAATCTATCTGAGACATATTTGCTAGTAGAAGCATCACTTCCTTACCCTTCCTTGGAATCAACCATTCTTTATATAAAACATGGGGACAGTTGGGGCCAGCCTGGTGGCACAGCAGTTAAGTTCAGCAGCATGGCGTTTGCCAGTTCAGATCCCAGGTGCAGACCTATGCACCGCTTGTCAAGCCATGCTGTGGTAGGCGTCCCACATTTAAAGTAGAGGAAGATGGGCATGGATGTTAGCTCAGGGCCAGTCTTCCTCAGCAAAAAAGAGGAGGATTGGCAGCAGATGTTAGCTCAGGGCTAATCTTCCTCAAAAAAAAAAAAAAACAAAAACAAAACTGGGACAGTTCATTTACAAGCAAAGTGACATCTTTTCTAGAAGGATCCTCACTCACAATGCTATCTCCCCTAAAATGTGAGTCATTTAGCCCCTTAAGAATGGTATTAAGAACCATAATATTCATCATAAAGGAATTCATATCAACGTAATTTTACTACAGCTTCCAAAAGGCCAAAAATACAAACATGAAGACGATAATCACTGTGATTAATAGATAGACTAGATTTTCCTTCTTTCAAAAAAATCTTGGGTATTTGCCAAAAATTACAAAGTTATTTTTTTTAAAAGGAAAATTCTGTAATAGTGGTCATAATCTCAAGTCTGACCCCAGAAAGATATCCTATGTTCTTTTGAATTCAATACCTTAATTTTAGTTTAGAATTCAGCTTCTTTGGAATGGCTGTGAATAACCTAATCCAAGGCAAATTTCTAGAAGGAGCAGAGAGCTGCTATCACTTGCTGCTCCTTGAAATATTGCCTAATGATCTGCAGTTTAGGAATCTCTTGGTCTATTTTGTGGAACATTTCAACCACACACTGTAGGTACACAGAATAGAATTTCCTTATGAAATGCTTATGAGATATCTTGCATATTATAAATAAATAAGTTGAAGAGGCCAAATTCATGAGATGATAAATTACAGTAGATGTCTTTCTGCAAAAAAACTTTCTTGTTGATTAAATTTACTTTTGAAATATCTAAGTATAATGTCAGGTTTTAGCTGAAAATTATTTTTTTCTGAAGTGTACAAGAAATAGAATTTTGTTATCTAAGTGTAAACAAGCAAGAAAGAACTTATTAGAATTAATAAATGCGCACTGCCTTGAGCTCTTTTGAAAAGCTTCTGTGAAGCTGATAAAGTATATGTTTATTAATTCACATTTTTTCACTTAACAAATCATTTATTGAGCCCTTTCTAAATGTTTTGGAGATAGTTAGAAATGAAGAAAGTGAAAGCTTAACCCTCAAGGACTCTCAGGCTAGTAAAGAAGACAAGATGTGTGCATATAAGTATAACATGGGTAGAAGTAATAATTGCTATGAAAGGAGTATAAAAAATTACTTATCTAGGGGCCGGCCCGGTGGTGTAGTGGTTAAGTTCACACACTCCACTTTGGCAGCTCAAGGTTTGCTGATTCAGATTCTGGGTGTAGACCTACACACTGCTCATCAAGCCATGCTGTGGTGGCGTCCCACATACAAACAGTAGAGGAACACTGACACAGATTTAGCTCAGGGCCAATCTTCCTCACCAAAAACAAAAAATTAGTTAGCTATCTTTCTGAACTTGCATAACTCTTTTACCCATTGCTGAAGAAGTCACACTACTATTCCTAGGATAAGAAGAAAGTGAATTTCAAAAGGGAAAGTAGACAGATTTAACTACCTAAAATATAAAGCTTTATAAGTCAAACAACAAAGAAAGAGAATGCAAATAAAAAGCCTGGAAACTATTTATAATAAATATTAACATAAAGCGCTTATAACCCTTTATGTAAAGATCTTTTACAATTGCTAAGCAAACACTGAAAATATCACTGAAAGCTCAATGAAAGATGTAAAAAAATTCACTGATAAATTTCAGTCTCATTAACTAATTAATACAGCCATGGACTACAGTTTTCTGCTTATGAAATCAACATAGATGTTTTTCATAAAAGGTTGCATGCAGTGTTGACAAAGGCGGAAAGATGAGGTGAGGTAAGTATCTCTGGGTGAGTGAGAATTCCTGTAACATTTAAGAAAATATTTTCAATATCTACTGAGAGTATCAATTTTTCATATCCAGCAATTATGTTTTTTATCCAGGTATCTTAAGGAATTAATCATGAATATGGTCAGATTTATACACAAACATATTTAACACAGAAGTCTTTATAACAGAGAGTGATTAGAGGAAACATAAGTGTTCAACAACAGAGAAAGTGCTCATCCGATTTGCTGAAATGTCAGATAGTCACTTGTAAGTATACACACACACAGAAAGCAAGGAATAAACCATACATCGCTGACGCAAACTCATTTCAGTATCTGAGCACAAGGCCCTAGAATATGCTTATAGTTTCTTCTTCCACTACCCCTGTTATGTTTCCCTTACCCTCAAATAAGGACTTAGCTACTTGGTATTCTTTACTTAGTGGGGACACCTAGACTTCATTTCTGAAGGGCCTGAATCCTGAGGGGGCATGCCTCTTTTGTTGGGGAGGAGGAGGGAGCTGTTGTAATTTCCCAATAGCTTTTACTCTTGGATGTGGAAGTACTAAGAGGTACCCCAGAGAAGACCTTGGCTTCTACACGTAGCTCTCTTGCCCAGTTTCCTTGATTATTAAGGTCAATCATCCTAGCCAACGGTGTAATCCCCCTTTTGGTCTGTAGGTTCATTTGCATGTGGAGCCCAAATGACCAACTGGCAGCCCTAATTTTCAATTTGATGGAAACCTTGCTGTTCCATGGAGGGAACCTTGTCCTGTTGGAAGAATTGACATCCAAAGCAGAAGACTTGAAAATTCCAAGGAGAGGAATCAAAAACTCTGTGAATGGGCTTTTAGGTGTAAGAGTGAGAGGAGCCACTCCTAACTCTTGATTCCTCAACCCCTGAATTCCAGCAACGGGAGAGACAGCACTTTTCTAATAGTGGGAGCGCTGAAAGAACAAATCAGTCTATTTGAAGTGTGTGGCACATCTCTGCTCATGACACATGTGCCACCTGAAGCTTCTATATAGAGATGTGGCCATCTCTGCGTGCAGAGTAATTTGAACAGTTTTGATAGGGAATAGGAAATAGGTTTTGATAGGAATACATAACTAGGGAGAAAGCCTTCATTTCCATCAAAGTAATTTTCCCATCCTCTTCCCAGAACACAGACACAGAACCCTGCCTCCAGGTTAAACCCTTGTCTACCTCCTTTACCTGGCTCGTGAAGTAATTGCTTGCACCTGCTATAAATTCACCTTTTCTCTCTCCTATCTTCCAAATATTGAATACCCTCTTTTTCTAAAATGTGGACTACCATTCAGAGGTGCTGGAGTTGGGTCTAATTTCAACCAATCAGACAATTTTTGTGTCATAGATGAGTTCTAGCTGTCCACATAATCTCTGGAATAAAGTACTACTTTTCCTTCTCATTTTCTTCTTCCTGCTTGTAAAAATGACACTATATTTAAGATAAAAATCCTGTTTCTATTTCCACAGTAGAATTTACCTGATCTGGTATCTCAATTTTTTTTGGTGGTTGAACTCAATTCTGAACCTAGTTTTGATACAGCCTAGCAACTGCCAGGCCTTCATCCAAACTATTGGATCCAATGATCCATTTCTCTCCAGCTGGAGTACTGCCATGAATCAATAGGTCTCCCCAAACCAGCTCATGACCTACTTAATTTCCAGCAGTGCTCATAACCCGGAATTTCCCCATACTGTCTGCATTGGCTAGATGTGTCTCTCTGGGATCAGTGTTTGCCTTAACTGTGCTTGAGCTTAGCTCATCAACAAGACACTTTACATCAGAAATTACCTTCTGCAATACCCCTTGCTTCACTGGTCTGAGGTTTCTTCTCAAATGAAAGCAAAGCACACTAACCAAAGGAATAATTTACCTAATGTGCAACTTCTTCTTTACCCAGCCTTGCTTATTAAATAGTCCACCTTATTTCAAAGTTAAAGAATCCTAATTCCTGTCACAATGTGTTCCCAAGTCTTAATTTCTACCTCTTAAATTTGCTCAACCATTTTAGGTTCTCCTTTGCCCAAATATAGTATGCCAAGACTTCACATAATGTCTCTTTGCAACACAACCCATGAAATTATGTTTTCTGGTTGTTACATAATCAGTGTTTTCCCATGATTTGTGAGATATAATATGGAGCTGCCAAAACTAATTATCTGCTAGGTGGTGTCTCACTGCCTACTTGAAAAGTGCAAAAAGATTAGCATGTTTAAATTAAAGCAGATCTACTCATAGAAGATTAATTATTTAGCTTGCCAACAAGAAGTCATCACACTATTAATGTAATGAACAAAGAAAACTGCTTCTATAAGAAAGAATGATAATCAATGATACTTTGCCAAAGTATCAGAGAGTATAGGTGAGTGATGACAATATTCATAGATGTTATCCAGATATAAATCTTTAAAAAGTAGGTCTCAATTATGATCCCATTTATCCAGCTATTATTTTCAATAATTATGGAAAGACCTCATATTCAGAAATCACTGATGTATGTAAATAATGTCAGAAGCCTAAGTCTACATTGAGAGTACTCCAGACACTTGTCATCACTTTCATTAGAATACTGTACGGGCTGTCAATTGTCATGACCCAGAAAGTGGGGTGCTTGTCACCTGTCCAAGAGCTTAAATATTCATCATGAGGTCATCCCTGTGGTCGTACTTAGAGATATGAAAAGATATGAGATGCAACAGAACCAGTGTCGCTAAAAAAAGTGTTGTGACAATCTGACAGCCATGAAAACAAATATGTCAGTAGCACAGGTGAGAGTAAATGAAAAAAAGAAGATCACAACCACACTGGAGAAAGGGATACTGGGACAAACTGCCTTCTGTCAAACACATAAAAAAATTAACAAAGTCATTGTCTTCTTTTAGTTCAAATTCACTTTTTCATTTAAATGATGACTGGTTTCTTTACTAAATGTTTAGTGCAGAAATTTTAGGAAAGTATAAAGAAGAAAATTAAAATTACCTCTATTCTCACATCTTTGAAGTTTTTATTTTATTTAACTCTTCTTTAGCTGATGAACTTTTGGGTTGTTATTCCACTATTATGGATTATGATGTTATGAGCCTCTGTGACTTGTAACTTCCTGTCTTCTCTCTGCCCTGTCAGTGTCATCACATTCATGGTTCTTCACCATGGCAGCAGCAGGTCCAGGGAGTAGCAGTTGATTTTAGGTTGCAGTGTTTTCACCTGCCAGAACCAGCCTCTCTGTGCCCCCTGAGAGATGCCAGTACCAGAGGGCTGGAGCTCCTTCCTTAGAAGGCTGGGTTTCAGCTCCACGAGATCCATCTCCTGAGCTGTCAGTTAATTACCAGACAGTACCACTGCCTCAGGGGTGCAGTAGCCGCTCCTCAGGGTCCCACCATTCATTCCCTCAGCCCTAGGGGTTGTTGCTTCATCCCATAGTAACTGCTTCTGTGATACTGCAGCATCTTTTATTATTAGGAGGAGGAGGAGTACATTTTCTGCTCTCTGATACCTGGTTGAAAATTGTTAATATTAGATTCTCTTTGTTCAAATAATTGCACTAGTTTTGTTTTTTGTGGCTTTTTTGGTGAGGAAGATTGGCCCTGAGCTAACATCTGTGCCAATCTTCTTCCATTTTGTATATGGGATGCTGCCACAGCATGGCTTGATGAGCAGTGTGTAGGTCCAAGCCAGGGATCAGAACCCGTGATCCTTGGGCCACTGAAGCAAGCACTCAAACTTAACCACTACACTACCAGGCCAGCCCCTGCACTAGTTTCCGTCTCCAGGCAAGACCCTGACTGATAAAGAAATCCATTCTGCTTCTTCCAGACACTTACTCCCCTAAACAGGAGAAGCCAGTTTCCTCAGTCTGTATCAAGCAACCACCTCCTCTAAGTCCTCAGATTTTACATGCAAATCACGCCCAAGCCTATAATCATGGATTCTCCCATCACTTTCCCCAGAGAGGTGTCAAATTTAATCATGTCATGTCTCCTATTGTAAAAGTCAGAGCGCGTGTGCCATGTCTTACGTACTTAGATAATTTCTCAACACCAAAATAAATTTGATTAACCAACTGCCCTTTCCCTGATTACAGTCAATGACAGAGAACAGTAATAAGTTCCCGAAGATACTTCCTCTGAAAGCGATACTCATTTCTGCCATTTACTTTTGACCCAAATAGCTCTTATAGTAGATAGATGCTTTTGTGGTTAAGGATCATTATTTCTTCTTGTTTTATGTGCTTATGAAGGCAATCATAGGTTTTCAAAAATCTCAGAAAAATATTTAGCATTTACATTTAAAAAATAAAATTCTTGCATTTCTCTTTTGATAATATCAAAACAAAATGCAGGGAAGGTAACCGTGAAAAGAACCTTTTAGCACAATAATATTGACTTCTGTTTTCTTCTTCTATAAGTTGTCATTTAGTACCAATCAATTCTGAAATGAAAAACAGTTTCGGAAGATGGACTTTAAATAGTCAGTTGCGTCTTTTGAGGAAATCTGTTTTCCACTTATAATAATTTGGTTAAAGTTTGAGGATGCGCGTCGTGTTTAAGATCCTCAGATTTTCACCTTTGGTGGTGGTATGTATCATATATCACAGTGGAAAATTCCCTAAACTTTTTATCATTGACACGAATGGTATAGAATTTATCCCATACATTTTCAAAGGAAAAGTACTCTGGCTCCAGGTCATTTTCAACTGATCTCAGCAGAGTGGAACAATTTTATTCTAATTTAATATATACAGCCCAACTGTAGTAAACATAGATTTTTGGGAAATGGAACTTGACGCATTGGGGTACATAATCCTCTGGCAGTGGGACTGGCATAGATCTCTGTGGTCCGTCTTCTCTTTAATCTTCCCAGTTTCCATTATTGAGGAGGCTCTGAAGAATTTCACTTTGTGGCTTGCCAGAAATAGGATAAACATCTCTAGATTTTTAAATATAGCAACTGGCTCACTGTGTGCTCTACTTTGTCCTGAAACAGGAAATGTTATCTGTTGGAGTTGAATCACTTAGGAAATATAAGAACCATAGAAGCCTTGCTACATGCTTAACTTCTTAGCGAAAATACATGGAATTTAACTTAATGTATGATAATCTTAAATAGATAAAATAGTCATAAAATTAAAATATGTGCTTACAGAATATAGTGTGTGTGCTTACAAAAGCAGAAGGAATTTAGCCTTTAAACAAATGTGTCCTTCAAGACAGTGAGACTCATGTTTATTAAAATCTAAAATGTATAATTTGAATTGCTAGGCAGTAATTAAACAGAATTTGTATGAGTTTCCCCCTCTTCCTTATCTAGTAATCTGTGTTCTAGAATAGAAGAACACTAATTTGATTCATTTAACTTTATACTTGCTTGTATTATAAAAGTAATAAAAATTATGATATGATACTGTGTGTGTGTATGTTTTGGGTATGTCTGTAGCATATGCTGTGTATATACATAATTATATGTATATATACAAATTTTCTACAGGGGATTTATTTGCCTAATATTCCAGTGTATAGATAGATATAGCATAATTCATTTAATCTGTCTTTATGGAATTTTATTGTTTCTAGTCTTTTTCCACTTAAAATACTATAATTAAATATTTTTTGCCACTTGTAAGATTATCTCTGAAGAAAAATTTCAGAATTGGAATTGCTAGATCATAATTTTAAATTGTGGTGGATTTCCACAGCATTCCATAAAATATATACTAATGTCCTTATGTATGCATATTCCATGATAGTCCACTGGCTTACTGGATGTTTTCATGTACAAATCGTTGGAATTTAAGGAAGTTAGAAACTTTTCCCAAGAAAGTCATTCATTTTTTAACTTTGTTAATGATGTTTTTCACCATAAATGTCCCATTTTATTAAACATTTTATGACTTTCAAGTCATGCTTTAAAACATCATTTTTATTATTTTTACTCACAATTTTTTATTTTTAAATATCTCCCAAGATCCTTCTGGAATTTTAATGATTTCTATTTTAACAAGTAGAGTTTGATCCATTTGGAATTCATTTTGTATAAAACATAAACAGAAATCCAGTTTAATTTTTCTTCTAAATGACTACACAGTCATTCCCAAAGCATGCATTTAAATAATTTATTTTCTCTACTCACTTGAAATGCCATCTTTCTTATAAACCGGATTCCCTATATCTTTGCGTCTGGATTCTCTCTTCTGTTTTATTGATCTCCTTATTATTTCCTTGTTGGTATTAAACTGTTTAAAGTAATGTAGCTTTATAAAAATATTTCAACATTTTTCAAGGCTTGTCTTCCCTTGTTATTTTTCATCTTCAGTATTTTTCTGTCTATTTCCAAGCTTATTTTTCCATGAAAATATCCTCTTTTCCCTCTGATAATGAGTAAATAAGACCGGAAATATATGTTATTTGAAAGTTTGAAAATTATCAGCTCTGAAGTCATCTAGGCTTGCCTGGTGCTATTCTTGAATGAAATTCTTTAGAATGCTTGTTTGTTTTAAAGTAAATTTTGGTACTTTATAACTTTATTGGATATATCCTATTCATCCAGATTCTCAAAAGAGAAGTGCGTAAACTTGAGGAAAATATTCTCATAGTTTTTTTCATATTATTTGTTTAGGTTATTTACAAATTTTTAATTTTTATTTATTTTTTTTGTTATTTGGCTTAATTCTCATGATTTTGCTAACCCCTTTAAATTGAGGGTATTTCAATGACTTGCTTTTTAGTTTACTTATCAAATCAATTGTTTTCTAAACATTATTGTACATTGTTCTTTTTCTAATTCTTGAGTTAAATGTATAATTCATTTTTAATTTTAGAAATTTTCAGTAAATATTCCATGCACACTTGAAAATAATATGTAATTGCTATTATTGTGAGTATGGTTCTATAATGTCTCTTAGGTAAATGTTGTTGATAGTATTGTTTGGGTCTCTACTTTCGTACTGATTTTCTGCCTACTTTTTCTATCAGTTATTCAGAGTGTTGAAGTCTCTAATTATAATTGTGGGTTTGTCTATTTATTCAGTCAATTCTATCAGTTTTTGTTTTACCACTTTGAAGCTCTAAGTGAAGTCAAAACATGCACTGTTAAGAGTATGTCTTCTTAACGAAATCCTGCAATCACTATAAAACACCTCTCTTCATTCCTGGCGATAGTCCTAGTTCTGGAATATTCTTTGTCTGATATTAATATTGTCTCTTCAGCTTTATGTAATTAGTGTTTGTATAGTATAACTTTTCCCGTAATTTTACTTTTACCCTATTCTGTCTTTATATTTAAAATGCTTTATTGTAGACAGGCTTTTAAAAAAAAAACAATCTAACATACTCTGCCTTTTATCGGAGTGTTTAAGCATTTTTATTTAATTTTATTATGAATACAGTTGCTATTTGGTTTACTCCTTTGCTATTTGTTTTCTGACTGTCTCATCTATTCCTTATTCCTTTTTATTCATCTTTTCCTGCTTTCTTTTATTTTAACTATATTTTAGAATTTCATCTTATCACCACTATTGGCTTATTAGCTAACCCCCTGTGTTTCCATTTTTAGTGGCAGCTCTGGCATTTACAATCTCTCTCTCTCTCTAATTTATCACAGTCCACCTACAAATAACATAACACCACTTCTCATATAACAGAAGAGCCTAACAGTATCAGAGTTCCATTCCAACTCCCCTTCCTTTCTCATATTATTGTCATACATTTTACTTTTAAATATGAATAATCTCCTTAATAGTTGTTACTATTCTTGTTTTAGACACTCAGTTTTATTTTAGAGAAATTAAAACAAGAAAAAAGTATATTTATCTTTATTTTCATCATTTCTGGAACTCTTCATTTCTTTATGTAGATCCAAGCTACTGTCTGATATACTTTTTTCTTCCTCAAGAATTTTAACACTGCTCGTCCAGATATGCTGGCTGTAAAGTCTCTCAGCTCTTAACTTTTACTTTTCTGAAAACTCTTTATTTCCTTTTCATTTTTGGAAGATACTTTGCTGAATATCAGATTCTATGTTAACAGGCTTTGCCACCCCTTCTTTAGCACTTTAAACAAGCATTCTACTGTCTTCTGGTTTGCAAATTTGCAGATACAAGGTTTGTAGTTATTCTTATTTTTGATCCTCTGTATAAATGTCCATTTTCTCCCCTGGTTTCTTTCAAGCTTCTCTCTTTATCAGTGGTTTTCAGAAAGCTTGTCATGATATGCCTTAGCATGATTTTATTACAATTTATTGAGTTTTGGATCTGTGATTTACAGTTTTTTATTATACTTCCAAAAATTTCAGCCATTAATTGTTCAAACGTTGCTTTCTTTCTACCTGTCCCTCTGCTCCTCCTTCTCCTCCTGGGACTCCAATTATACATATGTTAGACTGCTTGCTTTGTCCCACAGGTCACTCTATTTGTCTATGATTCATTTTAGATCATTTCTATTGCTATGGCTTTATGTATTTTGATCTTCTGTAATGTCTAATCTGCTATTAATCTCATCTAGTGAATTTTTCATTTAATGTACTTATTTTTCAATTGTAGAAGTTTCATTTGGTACTTATTTACAGTTTCCCTTTCTCTTCTCTTCAAGATGATGTTTTCTTTTAAATTCAGGAGCACATTTATAATAGCTTCTCCAAAGCCCTTTTCTGCTAATTTCATCATCTCTGTCATTTTCTGCTTCTGTTTCTATTGACTTATATGTCTTCTGCTTATAGATCAGATTTTCCTGCTTATTTTATGCCTGGGATTTTTTTTTTTTTGATGCTGGAATTCTGATTTTACTAATTGCTGGAGTTGATGTATGTTATGGATTGAATTGTGGGCCCCCCTAAATTCACATGTTGAAATTCTAACCTCCTTTCCCTCAGAATGTGACCTTATTTGGAAACAGAGTCATTATAAAAGTAATTCCACGAGTTAAGATGAGGTCATACTGGAGCTGGATGGACCCCTAATTCGATATGACTCTTGTCCCTATAAAAGGGGGAAATTTGGACACGGGCACACAGACAGGAAGAACATCAGATGAACACAAAGATGGCCATGCACAGGCCTAAGCAAAAATCCTGGAAGGGATCCTCCCCTCACAGTGCTCAAAAGGAATCAAGCCTGCTGACACCTTGACCTAGGACTTTCAGATTCCAGAGCTGAGAAACAACACAATTGTGTTGTCTAATCTGTTGTTTGTGTTGCTTTGTTACTGCAGCCATAGCAAATAATGCAATGTATTATATTGAAGATCATTAGACTTTGTTCTGGAAATCAGGTCGTTACTGGAGACTCAGATTGATCATTTTCAGTGGGTTTTTTAATCTTTGTTAGGGCAGGTTTGGAATAATCTTTACTCCAGGGCTAGTTGAGCCCCATTACCATGGCATGACTTCTTCGTTGATCCCAATGAGTGCGCTGGGTATTAAAGACTCTCCACTCTGGCTTGTTAGAACTCAAATATATGCCGGATCTGTGTGGCTCTGGGAACTGTTCAGCTCACGGCTCGCCAATTCTCTGTGTGGCTGTAAGGAGTTTATTCTGTGCATACGCAGGCTTAGCATTCAGCAATGGACTCACAGGGAACTCTACTCAGCTTCCCGGAGCACCTTCTTCATACAGCTCTAATGCTGGTAATACATATTGATAATTCTATCTGCCTCAGCCTCTTTAGAGTCCTACATTTTTTTTTTATCACTCAGTGAGGCATTTTAAAGTTCCAAAGACAGTTGATAGCTAGAATTAAAGCTCTTATTGACCATGATCTGACTACAGGCATACCTTGTTTTATTGCACTTTCACTTTATTGGACTTTGCAGATAATGCTTTTTTTTTTTTTTGACAAATTTAAGGTTTGTGGCAACTCTGCGTTGAGCAAATCTATTGTTGCCATTTTTCCAAGAGCATTTGCTCACTTTGTGTCTCTGTGTCACTTTTGGATAATTCTCACAGTATTTCAAACTTATTATTATTATATTTGCTATGGTGATCTGTGATCAGTGACCTTTGATGTTACTGCAGTAATTGTTTTGGGGCCCCATGAACACACCCATATAACATAGTAAACTTAATCAACAAATGTTGTGTGTGTTCTGACGGCTTAACCGACCGGCTGTTCCCTCATCTCTCTCTCCCTCTCCTCGGACATCCCTATTCCCAGAGGCACAACAATTTTGAAATTAGACCAATTAATAGATCATAATACAATGGCTTCTACACGCTCAAGTGAAAGAAGAGTTGCATATCTCTGACTTAAAAAAAGCTAGAAATGAGGGGCCGGCCAATGGCACAGCCGTTAAGTTCACACATTCTGCTTCAGCGGCCCAGGGTTCACCGATTTGGATCCCAGGTGTAGACCTATGCACCACTTGTCAAGCCACACGGTGGTGGGCGTCCCACGTATAAAGTAGAGGAAGATGGGCATGGATGTTAGCTCAGGGCCAGTCTTCCTCAGCAAAAAGAGGAGGGTTGGTGGCAGATGTTAGCTCAGGGCTAATCTTCCTCAAAAAAAAAAAAAAAAAGCCAGAAAGGATTAAGTTTAGTGAGGAAGGCATGTCATGTCAAAAGCTGAGATAGGCCAAAAGTTAGGTCTCTTGTGCCAAACAGGTAGCCAGGTTGTGAATGCAGGGGAAAATTCTTGAAGCAAATTAAAAGTGCTACTCCAGTGAACACATGAATGTTAAGAAAGCAAAACAGCCTGATCTGGAGAAAGTTTTAGTGGTTTGGATAAAAGATCAAACCAGCCACAACATTTGCTTAAGTCAAAGCCTTATCCAGAGCAAGGCCCTAACTCTTGAATTCTATGAAGGCTGAGAGAGGCGAGGAAGCTGCACAAGAAAAGTTTGAACCCAGCAGAGTTTGGTTCATGAGGTTTAAGGAAAGAAGCCGTCTCCATAATATAAAAGAGGAAGGTGAAGCAGCAAGTGCTGATGCAGAAGCTGCAGCAAGCTCTCCAGAAGCTCTAGCTAAGATCATTGATGAAGGGGCCACACGAAACAAGAGATTTTCAGTGTAGATGAAATAGCCTTCTATTGGAAGGAGATTCCACTTAGGACTTTCATAGCTAGAGAGGAGAAGTCAATGTCTGCCTTCAAAGCTTCAAAGGACAGGCTGACTCTCTTGTTAGGGGCTAATGCAGCTGGTGACTTTAAGTTGAAGCCCATGTTTATTTACTATGCTGAAAATTCTAGGGCCCTTAAGAATTATGCTAAATCTACTCTGCCTGTGCTCTGTAAACGGAACAACAAAGCCTGGATGACGGCACATCTGTTGAAAACATGGCTTACTCAATATTTTAAGCCCACTGTTGAGACCTACTGCTCAGAAAAAATGATTCCTTTCAAAATATTACTGCTCACTCACAATGCACCCAGTCACCCAAGGGCTCTGAAGGAGATGTACAATGACATTAATGTCGTTTTCATGCCTGCTAACACAACATCCCCTCTGCAGCCCGTGGATCAAGGAGTAATTTTGACTTTCAAGTCTTATTGCTTAAGAAATACATTTTGTACGGCTATTGCTGCCATAGATAGTGATTCCTCTGATGGGTCTGGGCAAAGCAAATTGAAAACTTTCTGGAAAGGATTCACTATTCTAGATGCCATTAAGAGCAGTCGTGATTCATGGGAAGAGGGCAAAATATCAACATTAACAGGCGTTTGGAAGAAATTGATTACAACTCTCGTGGACGATGTTGAGGGGTTCAAGACTTCAGTGGAGGAAGTAACTGCAGATATGATGGAAACACAAGAGAACTAGAATTAGAGGAGGAAATTCTGAGGATGGACAGAATTGTGCAATCTCATGATGAAGCTTTAACGGATGAAGAGTTGCTTCTTATGGGTGAGCAAAGAAAGTGGTTTCTTGAGATGGAGCCTACCCCTAGTGAAGATGCCACAAAGATTGCTGAAATGACAACAAAGAATTTAGAATATTACATCAACTGAGTTGATAATGCAGCGGCAGGGTTTGAGAGGATTGACTCCAATTTTGAAAGCAGTTCTACGTGGGTAAAATGCTATGAAGGAGCACCGCATGCTACAGAGAAATCGTTCATGAAAGGGAGAGTCAATTGATGCGGTAAACTTCATTGTTGGCTTATTTTATGAAATTGCCACAGCCACCCCAGCCCTCAGCAACCACCACCCTGATCAGTCAGCAGCCATCAACATTGAGGCAAGTCCCTCCACCAGCAAAAAGATTACAACTCGCGGAAGGTTCAGATGATGAGCATTTTTTAGCAATGGAGTATTTTTTTTTTTTTAAAGATTTTATTTTTTCCTTTTTCTCCCCAAAGCCCCCCGGTACATAGTTGTGTATTCTTCGTTGTGGGTTCCTCTAGTTGTGGCATGTGGGACGCTGCCTCAGCGTGGTCTGACGAGCAGTGCCATGTCCGCGCCCAGGATTCGAACTGACGAAACACTGGGCCGCCTGCAGCGGAGCGCGCGAACTTAACCACTCGGTCACCGGGCCAGCCCCAGCAATGGAGTATTTTTTTAATTAAGGTATGTACACTTTCTTTTAGACATAATGCTATTGCACACTTAACAGCTCACAGTGTAGTGTAAACATAACTTTTATCTGTACTGGGAAACCCAAAAATTCGTGTGATTCTCTTTATTGCAATATTCGCTTTATTACAGTGATGTGGAGCTGAATCTGCAATATCTGCCTGTATAATTTATCCTTATTGTCTTATTGCTTAAAACCGAAAATAATCTTAGGCTGTAAGATTAAATGTAAAATGTATACATCTAGGTAGTTAATAGTCCCATTGCACACTTCAAAGTTCATATCTTTTCTAACATATATTTTTTCCTGCTGTCAACCATTTTTTGAGACAGATATTAATCATGTAATATTCCAAACCAGAATGACTGCATTGCCAGTCAGCTCAAGTTGTCTATGAGACATCAAATGTAAAGATTACTAAACAGAAGATTACTTAATTGGAAAGCATGAATTAAAGTAAGTGAATGGAACAGTATATAAAAAAAGAAATTACTCTTTTTTTAAAAAAAAATGCAGAAATATGTTGCCATAGACATAGATTTTGAGATCATTCCATTTGCTATACTGACTTCTCTAGGGCAATCATAACTTCACAAATAAGAGTAAGAGTTTTTTGGGGTTTTTTGAGGAAGATCAGCCCTGAGCTAACATCTGCTGCCAATTCTCCTCTTTTTGCTGAGGAAGACTGGCCCTGAGCTAACATCCGTGCCCATTTTCCTCTACTTTATACATGGGACGCCTACCACAGCATGGTTTTTGCCCAGCAGTGCTATGTCCGCACCCAGGATCCAGGCCAGTGAACCCCAGGTCCCCGAAGCAGAACGTGCACACTTAACCGCTGTGCCATGGGGCTGGCCCCTAGAGTAAGAGTTAATAGGAACACGCTGAAGCTTTAATTCCTTATTAAAGGGTCAGTGTTTTTAATCTTCAATTATTTGCTTTTTTTGCTGTTTATTTGTTTTGTGCTTAAAATTCCTCCTGAATACTTGTGAATTGGTGGTTGTAAGTAGTGTGAGACTGTGCTATCTACAGAGGTCTTGTAATCGTTTCGGATAGTTTTACGAACTTAGTAGAACTGCTATTGATGGTTCAAACACTAGCTTTATTTCTTCCTCTGATTAAATTTTTATTATTTAACATTTTTTATTATTAAATTTATTATTATTATTATTTAAAATTTTTATTTTTATTTAGCTGCTACAAATGACTTCGGATTGATTGGTTTTTAGGTCAGTGTTCTGAGCTGCAAATATCAGGAACTACTCATCTAACATAAGCAGAGCTGTTTCTGACTGGAGTATATTCGATGGCCCCCAAAATCGCTGGTGGTGGGGAAGGGGAGCTGAAGAAATTAATTTATCATTAAAGGTCTTGGAAAAATGTCCCAAATCTGAAGAAAAAGTTACCACTTATGCTGCCACCAATAAAAAAAAAATGCCAGGAATTCACCTTTATTGTAACGGTTCCGGCCAAGCATCAGGGATTCAGCCTTCCAACTACAGTTGTCCTCGAAAGGTTGCCATCTATGCAGGCAAAATTAAATGTCCGCATCCAGCCTCTTTACACACGTTATTCACTTCCAAGTCAAAGTAGAGGTGGAGTCCTTCCCCACTGCCCCAAAAGAGCATGTGAATATGTGAAATCTAATTTGAGAGGCAGAACTTAGAAGGTGAGATTTTACTAATATAGAAAGGCTAATCAAAAAATGATTGGCAGGGGCTGGTCTGGTGGTGTAGGGGTCAAGTTCGTGTGCTCCACTGCAGCAGCCTGGGGTTCGTGGGTTCAGATCGCAGGCACGGACCCACACACCACTCATGAAGTCATGCTGTGGTGGCATCCCACGTACAAAAAGTAGAGGAAGCCTGGCACAGATGTTAGCTCAGAGACCATCTTCCACAAGCAAAAAGAGGAAGATTGAAACAGATGTTAGCTCAGGGCCAATACTCCTCACCAAAAAAAAAAAAAAAGATTGACAGTCATAAATAAGACAAATGAACTCTGTGCCAACTCTTTTAGGACTGACTTAGTTGCATGTCTATACGGATTGAAAGGAAGAGATCAATTATCCTCTAAATGTGCCTGTAAATATGTTCATATTTACCTAGGAGTCTTTATTTTACAATATTCTTTGAGGTGCTAAATTATCAGTTCAAAGATCCAGGATGGATCTGTAATTTTAGCTCATTTTTAGTTTCATGTTTCACATTCAAGTGATAAAACTAAATTATTGTTCCTACTCAGTTCAAGGGAATAAGTTTCAAGCAGTGATGGTTTGATCCAAGTTTCATTTCCTGGAGTTATCAATTTGTCTCTATTTAATCTCATGAGAATACAGCTTAACTTTTGCAGCTGTGTTTGAGGTTTGGCATTCAAAACTTAAGCAGTTGATAAATGGAAGCAACCTGGCAAAGAGCATGGAGAGTGACTAAGAGACTGACTTATTGGAATGGCCGTCAAAGCGAAATACACAGCGCCAATCCTACATTGGTAGGGATTAGGAACAAGAGATAAGGAAAGCATGCTAAAATGTGTAAAAATCTAGGAATGTAAGGAGTTATCTAGAACTGTGAGAGGGAGTAAAACAGAAAATACCAGGTTGAAACTAAGATGTGGATTTGGAGAGAATATCCCAGGCACCAGGGAGAAATGTTTTGAGTTGAGATTTGTAAGAGTCTAAGAGGTTCACTCTTAGATGGATAGAGCAAAGAAGAAATAAATGTGCATTATTACTTAATGTGTCCCTATCTCTACTGATCAGCTGGTGAGAACTTGAAGCATTGGGTGGCATCACTAAGGATCACTAATTATTTTATTACTAACTAGGAGGCATTTGTGACATGATAGCTTGTGTATGAAAAGAGAAATGTCCCAAATTCATTTCATTTATGGACTATGATAGCCATACTCTAGACCTTCCAAACCTCCCGCTCAATCTGCTTCTGCTCTATTAGGAGAAAATCTTTTAAAATTTTTGCTTGAGTAACTGTCAATGATTGTATTATTAGATGACATTATTGATTAATTTGTATATATATATGGTCACTATAAAAACTCACATTGATTATAACTTGGTTAACTAGCCCATGAAATATCTCTGATTTAGGAATCATCCTTTGAGGATTACTTCTCTGATTGCTTGGGCTTAGTTATGTTTCCCCCATATGCATATATACATATTTGTTACAGAGATGACAGAATCACAGAGTGACTGGTCTATAGAGATCATCTACTTAAATCTTACTCTATAATTTAACAAATTACAAAATAAGAAAGCAGAGGCCCATTTGTGACTATTACATAACTAATGTGGGGCAGGACTAGGCCCAGCCCCAATTCAACTGACTTCCAGTTACTACCAATGCACTCTGCTACCAGGATATATATACATATATATATATATATATTTTTTAAAGGTTTTATTTTTCCTTTTTCTTCCCAATGACCCCTGGTACATAGTTGTATATTCTTCGTTGCGGGTCCTTCTAGTTGTGGCATGTGGGACGCTGCCTCAGCATGGTTTGATGAGCAGTGCCATGTCCGCACCCAGGATTCGAACCAATGAAACACTGGGCTGCCTGCAGCGGAGCGCATGAACTTAACCACTCGGCCACGGGGCCAGACCCAGGATATATATTTTTAATAACCTAAAAGATCAAGGATTCTGATTGCACACAGTGTTGATATTATTATTCAGCTGCAAAGATATGGCTAAGTTCAATAATGTGTGATAGATTTCTCCATATTGTAAGGTAAAAGAGATGTAACAATTGTCTTTGTTGCTGTAGATGTTGCCTGCCTGGCTTCTGAGGCATTCATTGCTCAAGACAATACCGTTCATTGTCTTGTAGGCTGTTAGAATCATTTCTTCAAGTGGAAAAACTCTTTTTCTTGGAACTACACACCAAATTGGTGCATAGGTTGCAGTAAAGCTTCAGAATCCTGCCATACTGCTTGAAGTTATTCCATAAGACGACAGAGGAGAGCGTGACTCAGCCCTCCTCATGCCACCCTCCCATGTCAGCCTTTTTTGGAATGGATATTGCCTGAGTATAAGGCTCTTATATATTCCCTACACTTGTCCAGTTCTAATCAACTATTTTTTATTCAAAAAGCACTACTTTGGATGTCTAGAATGATTGGCTTTCATCACTACATTTTCAGAATCTGGTCTCATTCTTCATGCTATATGATTTTAAATTATGTGGATGAAATTGCTGAAAATTTGGATGTGGGATGTTGAGGCAGAGCCAACACAAACCCAGTGTTTGGTTCCAGACCTAAAGTGAGATATCTTTGACTTGAGGGAATAACTTAGAAAGTCAGCAAGGTTATCTAGGCTCCTATATTTCACAGCGAAGTCTGCAAAATATTCTTCTGTCTCCTTGGTGATAGTTTTGCTCGTTTTCTTCAAACTGGATCCATATTTCACAAAATCCAATATGGAAAAGCAAATCTAATTATGAAGCGCACAAATTAGGGACTAATTATTTGCATAACAAACTCATTTTTAGCTTCTCCATATGACGTCCATCTACAACCAAGGGGTGCTTTTATGTTGTTAGCACCTATGAGCTTATTTACAGATTACAAATTATTTGACAGGCTGATTGATTATGTGGGAGGTGATCGAAACTTGGGAAAATCTTTAAGACTTTAATACAAAACTGATGGGAGAATGATTAGAAAAGAAGAAAGATTCTCTGAAATGTTAACATGTCAGTAGGAAAACGATGTGGTCACTGGAAATTACCTAATAGATCATAATGTGTTTGGTGAATAACATTCAAATAGTATCCTTAAAAATCCCTAACCCTTGGGAAGCTACTGGAGAATGAGATATAGGGGGAAAAAGCAAACACACAAATACCCCAGGGAGTCAGAGAAATACAGATTAAAAATAAGAAAAGTTAGAAACAAAATCCTATGTTTGGTGAGCACTACGCTAGTAAGCAAATGAATAAAGATGGGGGGTGGATTATATACTCTGTTGTTTGGGAAATGTAAGGTTCTGCTAATCTTCAAGAATCACCACCTTAGAGTGATTTCCTTAGACTCAGGTACCTTCCTAAATCACTTGGACTGTGATATCTCTCCAAGATATATCTCCATGTTGCTACTCAGGAAGAAGTGTCTTCTTTATATGTCTGTCTCTTCAACATAATAAAGAAATAGAGAAACTAGCTCTGATTACAGACAGAAGATACTAATTTACTTACACTGAACGTGTTCCGTGTCTACACAACACAGAGTGGTGAATAATAACTGCACGGATCGCTTTATCATAGTATCAGAAAACCTCACATTTGATTAAGTTAATTAGGTAAATTCTTAAAGTGGATAGCTTCTTAAAATGAATTTATTCAGCTTGATTGTCTACACTTAGAGAATTGCTTCTCTTAGAGTGGAGACCTCTGTAAGGCAGTACAAAGAACAAGGATTTGCTAGCATTAAAAATGTAGATAAATCCATTGTTTTGAAACTTATTTTGCCTATCTATAAAAAAGGAGGCAATTTATCTATTTTGCACATGTTCCAAGTTTTAAAAAAACAGTGTATTAAGACACAATACATTACACGATTTATAGCAGGCACTCAATGGTAACTGATTACATTACTATAATATGCTGATAATAATAGTTATCATTACTATTAACAGTAGTTCTGAGCCTTATCTTCTCCAAGGAGCCACTGAATTACTTTATGTTTCTGGACTCTAAGATTTAGGGTTTTGTCAATAAAAACTACTTTTATGAAGTAATAACTGACTAGTTTTTAACATGTAAAACTCAATGCTATTCACAACTGTTAACCAGAGATTCTAATGAGCATTAATTTACTAGGTTATCAGAGTGAGTTAACATAATCTTAGTATAATCAAAGGAATTCAATGCTGCATGCTCTATAGCTTCATCTTTTCTAAAAGTAGCATTTTCCCTAAGTCTCTTAATTTTTTTTAAAAAGCCCCCAAAACTCTTTTGGTACCTTGAAGAATCTCTAGTGGCCCAGAGACCCCATATTGGGAACTAGTGAATAAGGTGAAATGCCTTTGGGGTACTGTAAGAATTTTTGAGAGTACAAATAGTTCAGGAAACTCATCAGTATGTATTAAAACTACACTGGGAAAACTGTCAGGCTTCCAGAATTCAGTAACATATCAAAAAGACAAACTATCTTCTGCTAGGGCGCAGGCTGACGTGAATAAGTTTCAGACTGTGGGAAATACGGCCAGACCCAACAGGAAGAAGGGTGCCAGGCGTGCACAATGCCTGACTGATTACAGGAGCCACTCGGTGCCCCTCCTGATGGCCAAGACAGCAGGTCCCAGGACAGCAGCATACGTGAAAAATCTGACTTCTTCGGAGAGCATAAAAAGCCTGCTCTCCTTCTTAAACTAAAAAGAGTAAATCTGTCAACATCATTTGCATTCAAGTGAAAACCCTGAGGATCTCTTGAAGGTGTTTCAGGCAACGGCTCAGAGCAGTAGACATTGCTTTGTGCTACCAGTATCAGAGAAAAGAGAAAATGCCCCATCAGAGAAAAAGAATGAGCCCTGCTTATAGCTAATGGAGGCATAGGATCGCTTACAGTGAAGATCCATAGTAGTAATCCACGAGTTTGGATGAAATCCAATTTAGTTTGAATCCTTCATTCAGCAACTTACATAGACAGCATGAGTACTACCTATGTGTACCTGGGCAATTTACTTACCCTCTCTGAACCTTAGTTTTCTCAGAGTAAACTTAGTACTCTAATACACACTTAGAGAGTTACCATGTGTATTAAATTAAGTGATAGAGGCAAGATGTCCAGTACAGAATGGACGCTCAATGCATGATAAGGAGATTACAAAGATTATTTGCATACAATCAAACCAACAGGTTGTAATCAATCTCTTTTGCCGCACATTGGAACAATTAGCCAATATTTGACTTTTTATTTCTTTTGCTGAGATATTTATCTCTTTCATTCCCAGATTACCTATATCTTGTTCTGTAGAAAATTTTGAAAGAAGTTAGCTCTTTTGAGGCGATTTCTCTTTATCAGTCTGAGAGATGAATGATCTATTTCCAGCACAGAGAAAGAGAAATTTAGGTGAGCAAGATAAGGAGAATGTGCTATTTCAAATTCTGATCTCAGTAATATATTATTAATGCACGACTTATTTTTTATTACGCACTTTTTAGAATTCCAGATACTCTTAAGCATCATTTAGGTGTTGGAATTTATCTGGTATTTAATGTTATCCTCAGCTTTGCTCCTTTCCATTAGTGCAAATAATTAGGAATTTAGTGCATATCACTTAAAAATGAAAGCTCAATATTTTACACCTTATTAAAAATGCTTGCAAAATTGTAACAATGCAACATTTCATGTATGACGGCTGGTGTAAATTGCAAGTTACTGCAATCTATCAGAAAAACACTGCAGCAATACATTATTAGAAAATGGAATAAAAAGAACTTTAGCATAATATAAACAGCTCTGGTATTTTTATAAGAGATGGTTATTATTTTCTTCAAGGAAAGAAAAATCAAGGTTGGCGCTGGTAACTATGAGCTACTTAAATCAGCACAATAAAAAAAATGGACCTGTGATTCTCTGCACTACAAAGACTGTAGATTTCAAATCTCTATGAACAAAGAAAACTAGAGATTATGATGTGTGGAAGAAAAATGTGTTAGACTCCATGGATCTAAAAGATTGTCTATAGGGATATGCTGCATAAAAGCTCAGGCGATTGAATGTCTCTGAGAAGATAGACCATAAAGAGAAGTATTAAATAGGGTTCCCCATAGAATTCTAAAAGCTTTATAGCTTAAGAAAAAAATTAAAGTGGAAATAGTAGAAAAAGAAGAAAAATTAACTATTGAATAAGTACATCACTGGATGTTGGTCAGAGCAGCAAAAATAAAAGCAAGTGAAAATTAGAACATCAAGGTAAATATAAAACATATACATTTTTCAACTCATTATTTAGAAAGCATTTTCCCATAGCTTCAAAAATGGATGTTAATTCCATCAATATTCTGAAAGGAGGACATGTTGTAAAGAAAATGTGCTTATGGTTAAATAAGTTGTTCTATAAAACCTCCTATCAGATTAAAAAAAAGGCATGAAAAGAGTCTTGATCAGAATTATAAAAACAATCAAAATAGGAAACATATAAACTATAATTGTTTCAAAATTTAGAGACGCTAAATATTTAGGCAACATATCTTTATAACTGTATGACCGTGAACAAATACATGCAATGGTAGTTTGAGGAAATAATAGGATGATGTAAATGAATTATTGATTTCTCATTTTGTTAGGGGGGAAAAACCCCAATAATGTTGGGAATAAAAGGTGAAAAAGTACTTATTATGGCCACAATGCCACCATGGCTAAGCCACGTTTACAATGCCATCTACTCAATGGAAATGAATAGTTTGTGTGTAAACAGGAAATTTTTCCAAACGTTTTCCAGTTTAACTTGGAAAGTTGGCTGTGATTAACCTCGCTAACAATTTAATTAGTTGTATATATCAATAAGAAGGGCAGAGTAGCACAAAGGATAATTTTACGTAGGGTATAGGACAAATGCTCACAATATTTAAAAGGCTGCCAGTAGATTTACTCAGATTTTTCCACAGTTTAGGACTAAGATAAAATTGAGGTGGTTCTGAGGAAGCAGATATTTGCTCCATACAATGATGGACTTTCTGCACTTAATGTTCTCAAGTAATAGAAGAGATTATTTTAACACGTCTGCTAATATTAGAAGTATTTTACCAGAATCTGGATTATTACCTCTTGGGGAGATTTCAGATGGAATGTTTCCATTGAGAGGAAATGGAGTTGATTGATTTAGGAACATCATACCAAAATAATAGTGGAGACTTCTTGAGTAGCATGTTCTAGATACTCTAAGTACATCAGTCCCATTTAATCAAAAATCTTTTGACTTAGGTAATATTATTGCCTATATTTTAGAATTGCTTAATGCTAGGCAATTTCTGAGCATCACTTAATGACATTGTTGACTGTCACAGAGCTGTTAGGTTGAAGAGCTGAGATTACAACCCAGGTGTTGACACAACACTGATGCACTTGACCACTGTGCCATGTGATGCTACTTCAAACCTAAGATCCTCTGGTTCCATTAAAAATAAGGCATCTAGGGGCCAGCCCTGTGGTGTAGTGGTTAAGTTTGGTGAGCAAACTTTGGAAGCCCGGGCTCGTGAGGTTTGGATCCTAGGCACCGACCTACACCACTCATCAGCCATGCTGTGGTGACATCCCACATAGAAAGCAGAGGAAGATTGGCACAGATGTTAGCTCAAGGCAATCTTCCTCAATCAATAAAAGAGGAAGACTGGCAGGAGATGTTAGCTCAGGGCAAATCTTCCTCAGCAAAAAAAAATAAATAAATAAAAGTACATTTATTTGGGGACATCTATGGTATTTATAGCTAAGCTTTTCAGATTTGTCAAAAGTAGCTGAAACACAAAATCAGTTTTTGAATGTACACAGAGAGTGAAGAACACTATATATCGTATCTGTGTTGTCAATAACAGATGCTCATATAAATCTCTGTAAGTAGCACCATATTTCAATAGGATTTGTAACATAGTTTTTTGTTGTTCCTGTTGGAAAGAAGTAGTGGGAGAGGTGGGCGAAAGTTGAAGTTAACGATGGCATGCTTTTGGAGTATATCTTATCTCTTTTACAGGAAGAATTACAATATTAATAGAGACATATCACATGCAAGGCACAAATATATTTTGCTTACCACTATGTTAAAAAGACTGTTATCTGCACCCATACATCATCTAAGGAGTTGCAGCTGAGGAGTGTGTGGTGACAGGTGGTTATCAATCTGGAACTTAGAATTAGCGGTGGGTGAGTAATTCTCAAATAAATAATCATCATGTAGTTCACTGAAAGTTTACACTATATAAATATATATTACTATATTTATTTATCTGTAAAAATAATAAAAACAAACCTTTATAATAGTGAAACTAAAAATGTACAGATTTAGGTCATAACTACAACAAAAGTAACCACAGAATATGGATCATTATACTCAACAGTGCTACCAGGACAGAGAAGTTTTAACATGTTTTAGAGGTTTCAGTGGGATGATTACTTCCAGTGCCACTGATCACGCTAAAGGAAAAATTAGTTAATTCACTAATTCATTCAGTAAACAAATGATGCAGGCTATCGTGTTAGACAAAGAAATAATGAGATGTTAGGCTAATTGGGTTCTATTTCAGATTCCTTCACTAACTAGTTTATATCCTTGGAAGGAAATTTCTTTCTCAGCTCTCAGTTAAAGCCCTTTAATTCTAAAATTTAATGATTGTATTTTAGTGCCTATTATGTGCAAGGCCGGTTAAATGCTCTGTACATTTCCAGTCACATTTAGGGGAAAATGTATGCTTATGGGTTAATATCAGGCAAAGTCTTACATAAGAATAAAAAGATATTTCTACTTTTTTTCCCCCATTGGCAGATATACAGATGGTAATGTCAGTGAAAAATCTTTCTTTATTTCTTGTTTAATATCAGTTCATACTAGCTGTGGCTATGTAGCTCACTACACTGGAATAGTTGATGACTGTTTTACAGTGACCCAGAGGTAATTACACGTATGACACAATGGGTGTGTGCTTTTATTGGCAGTGATGAAACATGGAATCTGCAAATCATTTGAAGGGAGAAACAACACCCGGAAACACATTGAGTACATTAGATCAACTTGGGTGCCTAAGTGTGCCACCACCCACCCTGCGTATCCAAATGGGAAAAGGAGAGCATCTAACCATCACTGAACAGAGCATCGGCAGTAATTTAAGAATGTTGCTGACTTTTAAAATCTATCTAGCAACTCCATTAGCCACCACATTAGCCTCTGAGGGAATGTTAATGCGACACAAACTGCATATGAAACCTTCTTCCCTGTAAAAGAACTTTCTGAGTATATCTATAGGAAAGGCATTTTTTCCCCCATCAAATGAATAGCCTGATTTAGTCAAAAAGAGGAAAGAAAAGTTTTCAGAAGCAGCCAAACATTTCTGGAACAGTTCTTTCAAGTCACACTGAGATGGTGACGGCGGAGGAGCGGAAGAGAGAAACCTTAACACAATATGGTGGTGGCCAGGAGCCAGAAAAACACATTTTGCCACCCCTTATTCATTATTGCTCTCTGAAACACACCAGATGGGGAGGCTTCATCAATGTCAAACCTGCTGTTATCATCAGAGAATTTCCTTATCAGTGGGTTTGGAACTGACACCTCAGCCCCCTCTGAGTAAGCGGACAGGCGGATTTATCCACTTCAAGTCTCACTGGCTTCACACATTTGAAAGGAGGGCTCCAATTAGGAGCCAGGAGGGGAGGTCAGCAAGTTCACACGGATGGGGGTGGGGACTCTTCATCTGACAGTCCTCTGCCTCCTATGTGAATATTTGATACAGAAATATGCATAGAAGTGGTAGTAGTGGATTTATCTTGGGGGGGAACAATATAACAAAGAGGGGTATGTTAACACTTGGGGACTGTAAAAAGGGTATTCAGGATTATATTCTATCTAGAGTAGAATTAAATCATTAAATATATGCGCATGTTTAGGTCAGTAAGTTTTCTGTAAAAAAATAAAGGACTAGTATTGTACCTTTGTACCATAAATGGGTTCATTCAAATGTATTTATGTATTCATTAAATGTATATGCATGTGCCAGAAATGCTTTAGTTGCTGAAGACACAATAATAAAAGGCAGAAGAGGTCCCTGTCCTCATGGTGTGAGGGTGTCTAAGTACAGTCAGCCCAACATATCCAGGGGTTCCGCATCCACGGATTTAACCAACCTCAGATCAAAAGGCCTAGGATGGTTGTGTTTCTACTGAACATGACTTTTTTTTCATGTCATTTTCATTTTTCATGTTTTTTCATTTCATTCCCTAAACAATACAGTATAACAACTATTTACATAGCATTTACATTGTATTAGGCACTATAAGTAATCTAGAGATGGTTTAAAATATATGAGAGGATGTGCGTAGGTTATATGCAACTACTAGGCCATTTTATATAAGGGACTTGAGCATCCACAGATTTTGGTACGGGGTGGAGGGTGTCCTGGAACCAATCTACACAAAGATAGTTTGGAATTGACAACAGGGAAGCCTAAATGTTCAAGAAACTTCCTAGGGAATTGAATTTCACTTCGGTACCATACAACATTTAGTTTTGCTGGGGTAAATCATTCCAGACAGAAAATACAGCAAGTTCAAAGATCTCAATTACAAAGAATATTGTAATTTGTGAAACAGACAAAAGATCCCTATATCTGAAACGCAGAATGGGAAGGACAGTAATGCTGTTTGAGGCATATGTGTAGGTAGAGGGCAGATTACACAAGGCTTTGGGGTTGAGTCTAAAGTTTTGAGATGTTATTCCAAGAGTAATGTTAAGTAACAAAAGGGTTTTAAATGGGAGAAATATGACTTGTGTCTTCAAAAGAAGCTCCCTTGCTGGCACTTTGAAAGGATGGATTGAACAGAGCAAGAATGTAGAGTAAGAGGCCAGAAAGAGACTGCTACAATGGTCTAAATTAGAAATGATGATGGCTTAGACTAGGTAGTGATCATGTGAATGGAAAGAAGTGACGGATTCTGAAGATATTTACATGGTAGAACTGAATCTCCAGAATTTGTCCCCAAGATGTTTGTAGTCGAATGGGACAGGGAGATGTATGAACAATTAATTTAAAAATAGTATGGCATATATGAGTGAGAACAATATAACCATAGATGTGTGTGTTGTTAATTTGCCTATCTCCTAATGCCTCTTGGCTATGAACTAAAGAAAGCTCAAAGTGAATAGCAAACAGCAGGGAATTTAGGGTTTGGTCTCTGCTAAAGAAGGAAAAGAGGAATGAAAAGAAAATTTGCATTTAATGAGCTCCTATTATTTGACAGTCACTGTACTCAGCATTCTCAAAACAATCTCAGTTAAGTTTCACATTCTTGCAAAGACTTTTTATTCACAGTTGACAGATGATAAAACAGATACAGATAAGTCAATAGTATAAGTGACAGCTACTTGGTGGCCATGATGGGATTAAAAACCCACGTTTGATTTTGAATATGAATATGAATTCTTTCCCCAACACCTCTGTGTCCCAAATTCTCATAAGGAAGGTTGGAAAGAGCAACAGATCTGAGGCGGGATATACAATAGAGTTTTCCAAAGGGTAGTACACATTATACCAGCTCTAAGTAACCAAATTTTCAATGTAGAAGGATTGATGTTTTTAAATTTTTAAAATTGTGTATTTATTTAAAATATATTAGAAAAAATATAACTAGTATATCAAGCTTACGATTCTGCAAACACTGCTTTAAATGAAGCTGATGCATTTAGGGTAAACACGTTGAGTCAATTGAAAGAAAACATATTAAGTAAATAATAATAGTAGTGGTATGTTGAGGTAGGAAAAAACTTCTCAGGGAGGTAGGCAATACAAAGGACTACACTAATTGAGATTAATCCATTAAATTTTACTTTAGTTGGAGTTTACTTCCAAAATACTGTGAAGAACCTATGACATATTTTTTCATTGTCACCCAAAGGTACGACCTTGGGGGAGAAGGAAAAGAATTTCTATTTTCTGAGACAGAACTGGTAAGCCACACTGCAGACTGGCATTTGGTCTCCAACTAAGTCCCCACTCATGCTACAAATCCTTCAATGATTTTATAGTTCCCCTTGCCTTTGACTAAGGACTGTCATCCATCACCAAACTCAGAAGTGCACCTTTGGAAAGGAAGGATCATGCTTCCTTTGTCTGGTGACAACGGAACAGTCTTTGTGTCTGAAGTCCCAAGAGGAGGGCGCCAAGGCTGCCCTTAGCCCAGGCAGCCCTAAGCCAAACACAGTCCTGGCCACTTCCCCGGCCCACTGGCTTTTGCCAGACCTTTGGGCCTTAACTGATCAAGAAAGTTCACTTCCAACCAGTGTTTGGAGAATACCACAGGCGCTGAGAGCTGCATGTCCTGGAATTTTCCATTTAAATTTTACTTAAAACACTCAGGGTATCATATTAAAATACCCGTATATATCATTTTACCTGAGGCTGTTCTTCAGAAGCGGGCAGCGATGGTCTCCTGGGACGAATTCTGGACACCTCGCAGCTGCCAAGAGGAACAACTGGCCCCCAGGACGTGCAATGGAGGGGCTTGCTCGTGTTCTTGTGGCCCTGGACCTTGGAGGACAATGGACTGGGGCCCTGAGGTGGAGTGGCTGCCCAGGAGGCCTTCGGCCTCCCAGAAGGCCAACGCATGCGCAATTCACTTACCCGTTTTGGTCTGGGAGGACCTGCCCTGCGCTGCTTTGGGGCCAGAGCTGGTTCCCTAGCACCTGGCCAAGTGCCTGGAGCAAGGTGCTGCAGCACTGTGATGCTGAGTGGTGTGGGGCGAGGCGTGGATGAGAAGTGGCATTTGCTTGATAGGTGGTGTGAGCCAGATTCCTTACAGATGAGTCTGAGACAGAGCCTCCCGCACTTCGGGCATCCGGGCGTTTCTCATCTCATCCCAGGACTCCCCAGTTGGCCTGGCCGTGGAGCTCCTGACATCCTCCGGGCTTCCTGTGGGAGGAGTGGTCACGGAAGCAGAGCCTCTGGCCGGATTGTGCTATTCTCTGGGGTCCCCGTGATGCTCAGCACATTTCAGCCCATCCTCTCCCTACCCCTCCATCAGTGCCCGCATGCATGCACGCCCACGCACACACACAAATGTAAATGAATGAATGAATAAATAAATAACATTTTATATGTTACCTAGATCCTACGGGGATTGCACCTAGCGTTATTTTTCGTGAGCCTGTAGAACACAGAGCGCTATCATCCATTCTAAGACAATCTGGAATTTTTCTATTTGCATGAGATGTCAAATAATAGATGTGGCTAATAAAACAGCTAAAGGAGAGCGCCAGAAATTAACAAATATTTGCAAGAAGGTGGTGGGAAATCAAATCAAATGCCACCAAAGAAATATGGAACCAGACGCTTCTATTGTATCGTTTATAAACAAAGAATAATTTAACTCTTTGGGAAAACATCCTTAGGCTTTCCAGAGATTTCAAAATCCACTTGGTAAATTGCCACTTTCAAATACTAATTGGTACCAGAGTTAGCTAAAAGCCTTAATTGAATATCTGTATGTGTTAATCTCAGGACTCGTTCAGAAAGTATAAATACCCCTACAAAACAGATTGGTTTTCTGTTATTTTAACAATCAGCCTTCCTACTGCTCTTCCTACTCAAAGATCTATTTATTCAGTGTGACCAATCTTGAGAACAGCTTTTAGAAATAGAGAAGTAAAATATGACCAAAGACAAATAGAATGTTAACTGCAAGAGTAATTTAGGTCAGAAAAACAGAGAGAATTTATTGCTAAGTCAAATATTAGGTTATATCCTGAAAACATTTATCTTAAGTGCCCAATAGTCCACCTCATTTAAACAGTGACATAAATCCCAATAAATCCAAGCGAAGTTGTTAGGTTATTCATTTCTTAGTACCTGCTCCCATTACGGTTTCTCTCTAGTGGCTGTAAATCCTTGAAGCAAGATTCATTCATCTATTCATTCATATACTAATGCATCCAACAACATTTATTGAAGGCCTATCTTTACGTATAATTTTTATGAGTTTTTAATGCAGCAAAACTTTTATAGATAAATGAACACAAATCATAAAATGCGGCTCAGTGAATTATCATAAAATAACCATACTCATGGACCCACCCTGGCCCAGGTCAGGAAACAGAAAATTTTCAGCATCTCAAAATCCCCTTTGTGCATACTTCTAATCACTATCTCCTCCCAAAGGTAACTGCCATCCTGACTTCTAACCTGTTTAAGACTTTACTTACATGGAATCCTCCTGAGGGTATTTTTTTTTTTTTTGTATCTGGATTCTCACTCAACATTATCTTTGGAGATTTATGCAAGTTGTATAAAACAGCAGGTCATGAGTTTTTATTGCTTTATTTTTCCATTGTCTGAATAAACCACAATGGATTCAACCACTCTATAGTGGATATTTCCATTTTTGGATCTTAAGAATAATGTTACTTTGAGCATTCTTGTCTATATGTGTCTTGTGCACGTATCTGCGCATTTCTCTTGAATTTATACCTACAAAGGCTATTGTAAAATAGACATATCTTAAATAAGTAGTCCACTGAATTTTTAGCAATGCCTACACTTGTACAATTACCACCAAGATCAAGATCACTTTCAGAAAATTCCCCCATGAGCTTTCCATACGCTAAAATCTTTTTAGTAATTTCTAGTTGTTTAACATGATGCTTCTTCTCATAATTCCTTAAGCATATTATTTGTGTTTTTTTTAAAGTCCTTATCTGATAGCTCTATTTTATTCACCTTCTGAGTCTAAAACTACTGTCTGTTCTCTTAACCTTTCTATAAATTCTTATATTCTCATTGCCCTGATTATTTTTGATTGAGAGCTAAGCCTTGTATATGGAAATGCATAGAAAGAATTTGAGGCTCTCCTCCTCCTGAGATGATTTACTTTGGCTTCATACAGCCTGTCCTGCTGTTGATACATCGCTGAAACTCAATCAGAATGAGATGATTTGTAGCTGGGCTTCAGACCTTGTGAGAGCTATTTATTTTCAGTTCACTCCTACTCCTGCTGCTTTCCAACTGAAAACTAGGGAGGTTTATCTCGCCTTCTTGTCCTTGCGAGGCTATGAATTCAAATGCCTGTCCCCAGTCTCTCCATAAGTGGTGACAACTCTGATAGATTCCCATACACTCAGCCACTTTGGTAATCAGCCATCCCCCCCAGAGGCAAATGTTCTTCCAAATGCTGGGCCCGTTGCTCTGGACTTCCTACTTTTCTCCATCCTAGAACCTGAAAATTCTCATTGTCTCAGGACTCCAGTGCATTCTAACATGTAACAAATTTTGGTGTACTTTTTCTGCTTATTCTCTGAGGGACGTTTGGTCCAATGCAAATGAGCCTACTTTTGCCAGAAGCCCAACTCCTTGAGTGCTTTTCTTTACTGGGGGCTCTGCACAAGGGTTGCAGACACAAAGTTTAACAAGAAACAACCCCTGCCCTCAAACAACTCTCAATGTTTTAGGAGAAACAGAAATAGAGAAAACAAAACCAACTCCAAAACCTTACCCTACCATGTGATTAGTGCTATAACAGTGGTGAGTGTTAAGGACAGCAATGGCACCAAGAAGCTAGAATTAACTCCGTGTTGTGTATCAGAAAAGTCTTTGCAGACTAGGAAATTCTTGTGCTGGGAATTTTTTTAAAAATGTTGTTTTCTTGTCAGATAGTGTGGAATAAATGGAAGATATTGGAAAGAGTGCTTTGTAAGTCAACCAGAAAGTAATCCTTGAGTTGGGATTTAGAATGAGTAGGAATTTTCCTGTGGATCAGGAAAGGAATGAGGATAGGGCATTTCAGGCAGAGGGAAAATCACACAAATTCTAGGCTGATTTCCAGGTCTCTCGTTCTTTCTCCCTCCTTCCTCCCAGGTGAATATTTTTTAATTGTGGGGACATTGAGAGAAGGCTGCCACAAGACTCCCTCATCTGCCTCAGGAGGTGTTTCCAAACATTTCATTTTCTCTATAGTCACATAAACTTTAGGTTCCCGGAACTCAGGCCAGGAAAAAAATCCAAAGCTTGTCTGTTTCTACCGAATCTAGCAACTTTGTCTTCTTCTCCAAAAGCTATATTCATAAACACAACTGGTTTGGCTTTTAAAATGATTGTCAATTAAACAACAACCACAAGAAACCCAAAACAAAAAACAATAAAGTATAAAACTGAGTCAGATCTAGGAATATAAGCAGAAAACCCAGAGCACACAAGGATAGAACTTTGGCCATCTGTTTCATATAAGCTGATTTCTAAATTATGCTGTCTGATTGGACTGGATCTATATCAACATCTGGTTCAATCTTTACAATAGTCAAGTTTTCTCTTTTGGCTTGACTTATTTTTACCGAACTTGGCCTTCATAATGGACTCATCAGTTTAGCTTGCAGATATAGCCTGTGCATAGTATTTTTTTTTCAAACAACGTGGCATAATTCAGGAGCTAGTTTATGAGAAACAGACTGATAACCCAGGGCACACTGGGACAGGGCTTTTTTCTGCTTACATCCATGGATTTTTACTTCAGCTGTTCTAGAATCTTATTGGAGACAATAGAGGGAGGATTTCCAAGAAGTTGTTATGTCTTGCTCTTATTGTGGGAGTAAGGGTTTCATTAAAATAGATTAGTCAAAGAAAATATACAGACAGTGATTCCAGGCAAAACAATTTGTTATTTTAACAGTCTATTCGAATAAGAACTCTTCTTACGTAAACTAGGAAAGAAATCTGGTTCTTATGTGCTCTTTCCTTTCCTCTTATGTTGGCCCTATTCTGCTTTTTGGTTCCTTCTCTAGGGAAGAACCATTCTCAACCATATTAAGTAATGACTGGGGATCTTTAAAGAGCCACAGACTAGTTATATCTTCATTGTACTCTTTACTGCAGTTGGCCATATGTGAAATTCATTCCAGGCATGATTAATTATTGCACAAGCCAAAACTGTCTTTCCTTCATCTGCCTGAATCTGTAACTACAGAGTTTTAGGAGTGTTGTCTTTGTTTGTTTGTTTGTTTGTTTTTGGCAGTAGTGATATGGCCTCTGGGAGAAGGTATGAGAATGAGGTTAGGGTTTTAGGCCAGGACAAAAAAGGAGGGGTTGACAGTTGGATTAGATTTTGGATTAGATGGCTGTTTTGATATCTTTGCAAGATTATCCTCCCACAGGATTACGTTCTCTTTTGATGTATTATTTTCCCAGTCTAAAGAGTATTTTTCCTTTCCATTTTTAGAGAATTATGATACTCCTACACAATTCTCAAGGAAATCATACCTAAACTTCTTTCATGGTTGAAAAATGTGCCCTTTCTTCCATAAGATAAGTTCAATAATGGTTTTTCATGGCTTGTCCCCCAAAAAACATGTCATGAACAACATAGCATATATAAATACACAGAGAAAGGACTATGTCTTATTTATCACTTTATACCTGGCATCTGGGTTAAGCATATGATTGAGCAAGTGAAGACAGAATAATCGTTTACTGAGGGCCAACGCTGTGCTCTGTGCTTTATGTAAAGTATCTTCTTTAATACCAACAATTATTGTACACCCTTGTATTGAACACCCAATGTAATGAACACCCTTGTACAGGTGTTCTCGACAGTTTAGAGCTGAGAACAGAGTCTGGCATGCGACACGCAAGCAACAAACTTTTGTTGTCAAGAGTTGGTTGAAAGAATTTCATGGCCTGAAGTTTTTGTTCAAGTGTGTAAGAGAAGTCATTATACATTTTTATATCTTGGAGGCACTTCTTTCTTGGGATTTGGCTGAATTTTCTAGCCTGAAGAAAGAATAGGAAGCATGACTTTCCAACTGTATTTATTATCTTAGTAAAGAAAAAAGGAAAAACTACTTGCTTCTTTAATCTCAAAACTGAATATCCACTTTAAGAATGAGAACCACTGAAATTTCATGTGCATGTGACAATGTGTCCTATCAAACTTATTTAACATTTTAGCTGCTTTAGATCTTGAAGTTGTTTTGGGGCAAATAAGCATATGTATTCCACAATATCTGTGTAATGAATTAAAGTTGAAATACTTTCTATTTCTATCTTTTGTTGTTTTACCATTTTACTCTATTAGAACATTTGCTTGTATTGTACTTTTGGGAAGTTGGGGGTTTAAGATGGTGCTATGCTTTCATCTGAGCTTTAGGTCCCCATAATTTTTGAGGCAGAATCTATCACTATTCTTCACCATGAAGGACTCTCTTGTTATTTTATGCCCATTTCCAGGCACGTAGCCAAGGATTCTCTTGATTTCGCAGTTTTCAAATGCTCTGTAGAGGAAGAATTCACAAGCCTGAGTCTGAAGGACTGTCAATGGAAAAGGAAAGAAGCAATGTTTCTTAGGCATCTACTGGTGCCAGGATTAGAGTTGCCAGATCTGGCAAATGAAAACACAGGAAATCTTGTTAAATTTGAACTTCAGATAAACAAACATTCTATGGGACAAACATATTAAAAAATATTCATTGTTTTTTTGGCAACCTTAGTCAGGCACTATATTAGCACTTTGAAATTTTACCTATTTTAATTCTAATACCGCTCGTCTGGAAAAAAAATACTATATCACTCCTTTACAGATAAGAAAGCTGAGGCTTGGAGAGCATGTGTGAAGGTTCCCACGAATAGCATCACAGCTGGGATTTTGAAGCCCAGATGTGTCTAATTCCAATGTCCACTCACTTTTCCATACCCCGTGCTGACCCCAAGCATGTTTCCGTTTGTTTCAAAAGGGTGAGCAAACCTCTAATAGAAAGAGCACAGAATAGCAACAAGAATCCAGCTCCTCCAAATAAAGCCAATTTTGTTTCATTTTTTCAACTAGATCTTACCATTCAAATTCCTAAGAGAAGGAATTGATGCATTACACATTCAAGATATAATAAGTCATCACAGTTCCTACCCCAAATGCTTCTTGAGAGCCTGATTCTTCCACATATCTGGACAAAAGCAATCTCCACATAGCCCTGGATCAGATCTATGTGTGGACGTTTTGATGATTTGATCGTCAGAGTTTGATACTTAGACTCAATCTTTAAATTTTTGTACAGGATCCATACTCTTCATTTTAAGAGGAAATTGAAAAACATTAACTGGAGGAAAACCCTCTTCAGAAAATAGGAACACTACTGTCCATTCTTCGCTCTCTTAATCTTTAATTCTCTCCTTTAAAGGTGAGAGGTGCTATCAATGTTACGGGATCAGGAAGTAAATACAGAAATGGTTATTCGAAATTAAGATGCTTAGTAAGCACATAATATTCTGTTATTCTCCACTGGCCCATGCATGTGGTAAAATGCTTTAGTTAGGAATAGGGTCTTATTTTGCTGGAGATAAAGTAAAGGTTTGACCAACTCTTGTTCATTTCAGCAAATACAAGCAGTTAATTTAAGGTCTGGATGAATGCAGAATACCTATGAAGCAAACTCCACTATAACATCAGCTTTGGCTTCCTGGATGACCCGGGGTATGAAGCTTTTTTTCATCTATCCACTTATTCCAAATAATGGCTATTCTTTCACTGAAAACATTGTTCTTTGACATCTGTTTCCAATATACTTCTATTTGTTCCAGTGTCTCATATAGACTCTGTAAACTTCAGTCTGACCTAGAATGACACTATCTACCCATTTGGAGTTCTTGCTGGACAATTAAGTTTTCGGGTCTCTATCTTTCAACCTTATGAGCTTTCTCCAAATCTTCCTTCATAATTCATTTGTTTTATATGAATCTATTTTATCTTAAAAATAATTAAATTTATTAGTTTAAAATTTATGTTGGATGGGATCAACATTCTGAATGTACTCTTATAAGGAATAGCCGCTAGTCCATATCACTTAAAATATTTTCTTGTACTGAGTCAGGATTGTTTTTACTGGAGCAACATCTAACATTTTAATTTTTTTGCTTCTCTTTCTTGTTTTATTTTTAGACATTTAAAAAATTTGTTTGGGGCCGACCCCGTGGCCAAGTGGTTAAGTTCACACACTCCGCTTCAGTTTCACTGGTTCGGATCCTGGGTGCAGACATAGCACCGCTCGTCAGGTCACATTGAGGCGGTGTCCTACATGCCACAGCTAGAAGGACCCATAACTAAAAAAATATGCAACCATGTACTGGGGAGATGTGGGGAGAAAAAGCAGGAAAAAAAGTTTGTTGACTTTGGGAAGGTATTTTTAATCATTTATTTTCACAAATGTTTGTTAAGCATGTTTCCACAATTTCATTTATAATCTTTTTAAAAAACTTGTAATTGGAAGTAATTTCAGACCTTCAGAAAAGTTGCTAAAATAATCATACAGTGAACTCCTGAACATCGTGTACTCACTAAGATTCGTCAGTTCTTACTGTTCTCTTCTCTCCCTCCTTATCTCTCTCTCATATAAATCTATGTCTATACATGTGTCTTTCTGTCATCTATCCATCTATCTATCCATCTATCTATTTAAGCAAAATTACAATTTGTGTTTGTGAGGGAGGGGTATTCCACAAGCAATGCTCTGACACCAGCTGAGTGTCCTATAACGCAACTCAATTCTGGCGCTAACTACCCAAAGACAGTGTCAGATCCCACAAGTTAAGGGTCAGTCCTGTAAGGCTGACTCCTCTCCAGCCACTTCAGATATCAGTCTAGAGTCCCAGTTATCACCTGTGTTTCTGAGGACCTGTTATAGACTGGAGGTTCCAACAACCCCTTCCATGGGTTTAATTTCCTAGTGACTCACAGAACTCAGAGAAGCATTTTACTCACTAGATTACCAGTTTATTATAAAAGGTTATAACTCAGGAATAGCCAGATGGAAGGGACATATTGGGCAAGGTATGGGGAAATAGGAGCAGAGCTTCTGTTCCTTTTGAGTGTATAACTGTCCTCAAATCTCTATGTGTTCATCAACCGGAGTGTTCTCCAAACCCCATCCTTTTAGGTTTATATGGAGGCTTCGTTACATAGGCATGATTGATTAAATCATTGGCTATTGGCCATTGACAATTGAACTCAATCTTCAGCCAGAATCCCCTCCCAGGAGGTTGTGGGGTGGGACTGAAAGTTCTAATCCTCTCGTCACATGATTGGCTCCCCTAGCAACCAGCTCCCATCTTTAGGTGCTTTCCAAAGTCACCTTGTTAACATAACAGACCCTTTACTGCTCTCTTCACTTAGGAAATCCAAGGGTTTAAGGAGCTCTGTGCCAGAAATGAGGACAAGAACCAAATATACATTTCTTATAAATCACAATATCACGCTATCAATCTATCTTCACCATCATCTGCGCTTGTTTTTTCCATTTTACCGAGAATAAAAAATAGGTTTTTTCAAAAAAGAAAATTTCAATGTTATGCTTTCTCTTATTTTTTCACCATTCCATTTGCTTTTCCTCTTCTTCACTCTTTCATCAACCGTATCTTGTTATTACTCTTTTTTATTGTACTTAAACCGCATGAGAAAATAGTTTTCTAGACTTAGTGTATGCCAATAAACAGAGCATATAGTTATGCTTTCTACCACTTTGTGTTAGTCATATCTGTACAATAGATTAAGTTGTATAGCTTCATCCAGTCCTTGGTTTCCAGAAGGCTTCCATCAAGTGAAGTTCTCTAAATTTTAAGTTGAATTATTCATTCAATTGTTGGGACTCCTGACGCTGATGCAATAAAGGACCTATAAGACTATAATTCTTAGCGTGCTGCCAACTCTTCCTGCTCTACTCCCATTAGAGCACTTTATCTTGAGAGATGACACTTCTCAGAATGAAATACACCTCTGTTGATCTCCCAAATTTCTTCCCTAATTGTTTTTCTGAGCACTGATGTTTCCAAATCAATAAAGAAAGGACTTGATGGAGGCACTCTACCCCAGCTGCCCCAAAAAGTAATGCTCATGTATTTTAGGGATAGAGTTTAAAGTTTTGCTGGGTACCTTCCTAAGAATGTGATGAAGAGTTATTTCCATCTACTTTCAGATGCACTGACTTTTTCTTTTTGTGGTGACATAGCCTGGATGCTGCATTCATTGATCTTTCAATACAGTTTCATAACCTTTTAATTCAGTGGCAATAAATCCAAAATTTTTAGATAGTTGACTCTCAATTCTACCCAGTAACATGAGAATTGAAAAAGTGCTGCTATTTGTGGATTGAACTACTCAGGGCTCATAATATTTTAAATGCTTTTAATTATTGACCAGGTAATATTTATTATTTTAATAGTTATTCAAGGCACAATTCATTTTTTCTGGCTCTAATATAAAATTCATTTATATCATGTAAGGTACAAGACACTTAGTAGACATTAATATGTGATAGATGCTATCCATTCATTCTCTCATTCATTCATTTTAAAGAATTGAGGAAGATAAAGTTTAAGAGAATCAACTTTGGATTTTAAACATAAGGTTAGGTTCAAATCCTGGGTCTAATTTCAATGGTTTTGTGACCATTCGTAGGTTTTTAACCTTCCTAGTTTCCATTTGCTGACTCTAAATTAGGAGTCCTACTTCAGAGGGAGCTATGAGGATTAAAATGATGTTGAAATATAAATTCTGCAGCATTGTATGTAGCTCTCAATAGGTGCTCCATATGAGAAAGTTGTCATTATTTTTATAGTATATAATTTTTTTCCCAGGAAAAAACCCACTATTTGTATATGCAGCAAAGCTAGCCTGCACAGTTTACTGAAGGCAAATACCTCAGTAAGCAGGTAAAGTCTCTACAGCAAGCAAACCTAACCTACGAAGGGGCAGCATAAAAAGTAACAAGCTCTCTTATTTTATAGTAAGTTGCAGTTTACTGTATGGATCTAAATGACAGATATTATATATTCCAGGCCTAGGTTACACGCATTAATGAGTAACATAGAAAGCTGGCTATATTTATTCTGGTGCACTCTACTCTCATGATATTAGGGCCACCCAGCCTTGAATGCCCCCGGTCTGTAGGGTTAATTCCAATCTTATATGGAAACAATTTTAACAACTTTATTAACCTCCACTGTAGAACACAAGGTAAAGTCACCTTTTACTGCTGCTGCAGCTCCAGCTGGGGTTCCAGGCTCACTCTGTGCTCTGAGTCACATAACTAGGTTTTTACCTTTCAAACTGCCTCTTTGCTTCTCTTGGTAACACTAGGAAATCCAGTTTCCAGAAGGAGTCAATGCCACTGGCATGCATGCTGGCATTTGTTTCGTCTACTCTTGTATCCTTTACCTTTGATGCCTTTATGTGTACATGCCTACTGCATCGGTAACTACACGGATTTATGAGCCATTTCCTGATGTTCACTGCCTTCCATAGCATCTGGTGGACATAGTCCTCCTGCCCGAGTAGGCTTCCTCTCAGCATCTGCAGTGAGAATATCTCCTTATAATCTGCCCCTCTACGATGGGCTGGACCAGTTCGAGGTGCTGACTTTTCTCAGACTGCCTCGTGCTGTGACACTCAACTGGGCCATACTCAGCCAAGTTCTGGGCTATGACTAATTCATTAGTATTTAGACAATGGAAAATTGTTCTAAGGTTATTGTCCATGTTCTTGGAGACAAAGTATTTATTCTTATTCAATTGGATTATTTGAGAGAAGCACAATGCTTATTTTACTTAAATACTGTTTCATATGAAATTTTATTTTCTTAAGAGAATAAGACAATCACTTCATTTATTTTTTTTTCATATTCACAATGGAAAACCAGATTAAGGTCTATAATACAAATAAATAAAAACTTTGTTTAATGGCTTGTCAGCTTGAACAGTGACATGGCAAACGTAAAATTAAATTTTAATGCATTTTTGAAATATGAGGAAAGAGTAACCATACAAAAGGTTATATTATGAGCCCATAGAACATTAGCCATTTTTATAAGAATATTAATAATTTACCATTAAGAAAAGGTGAAATGGAAAATCGTGGCAAACACTTTGAAGCAAACATCTTAAAAAATGTTAGTAATTTGTAAATAGACTGTCAAATAGAGTCTTACAATTTTATTTGAAAATACTTTTTACTTTTGTAGGCAGTTAGTTTGTACAGGATATTTTTAAAAGATGAAAGAATTTAATAAAAGGAAATACTTTTATATTTGTGGCAATGAGTGACATTCATTTTAAAAACCTGAAGGTCTGTATATTTCTTATTTCCTCCAGTCTCCACTCCAATGAGGATGCAATGTGGTCACTGATATGTTTATTTTCCTAGACAGGAGATGAAGCAGAGCAAGAAGGACACTCAAGTACTTCATAAATGAATAAATACGGTGTCCATTTTGTTTCATGAAATGCAGCCATGCTATTTGTCTACGATCACTCAGATTTCTGTTCTTGCTGGGGTGGAGAAAGGAGGATTGCCATGTTGTGAAGGTTTTTTGCAAACCTTCACTGTGTAAATGCTTTCAGACAGTTACTGCATAAGTCCAATAATCACTGTGCAAGAGGAACCCTAAATTATGCGCCTTCAGGGTGAAATGAATTTTGTTCCTGGAATTTGATACTGCTTAATGAAGGCCCTGTTTTCTATGATACCAGATGGAGTACCATATTTCAAGGGTAAACTCTTGAAAAATTGCTACATTATTTCCTTTAATCTGAATAGACAGATATATTAACTAGGTTTTTCCAGTTTTAATGTTTTAGGAGACAATCATTTGCTGTGGTTATGAAGTTATTACCATATCTTCTTTTTAAAAAGGTGTATCATGCTTTCTTAGACTTCTTAAACCCTTATATTTTTCTTACACAAAACAATAACTATCTGTAGCAGCCACTTTCAGACAGGTTGGAGTAACTGGTATCATTTAGACTTGTCTTCCTGTCATAAACAACCAGAAAATTGAGAAAAATACATGAACCAGCTGTTGTCAGATACTGGACACAAGGCAGTTCCATTTGAGAAGGTTGAGGTGGGGCAGAGTATTGAAGAAGAGGGAGCTATGAAGAGAAAATGTTCCAGAATACCGAGCTGCACATCTGTGGACTGAAAGGTCACAAAATCAAGTGAAAAAATAGCTACTAGAAAGGCATAAATTGAAACATTCCTGGGGCTCACATAGGGCTAGAAGATGCTCAAGTTCCAGCTAGCCAGAGTGGAGAGACCTCACTGAACACTTGGAGCATTCAGTAGAGACAACAGAGGGTCACACCTTGGTCATAGTTTGTAGGCCAAACTATCCTTACAGCAAAGGTTACTCTTACTTTATTCTAGTCAATCTTAAAGAGTGACTGCCAAAACAAATCATGAAAACAAGCTTTAAAAACTGACTACCAAAACAAATCACAACACTCTTTAAAAAAAGAAAATAAAGTCCAAACACTTATCAACATAATGTTCACAATGTCTAGTATCCAAAGAAAATTCATAGACATGCAAAGAAGCAAGAAAAGGTGTCCATTAACCAGGAGAAAAACTAGCCAATAGAAACTGACCTAGAAATGATAGCAATAACAGAATTAGCATTAAAAAAGATATAATTAAGCACAAATATGTAAAGTTGAACATAAACATAATGAAGAGAGAAATTAAAAATATTAAAAACACCCAACTGGAATTTCTAGAAATGAAAAATACAATATTTAAAAAAATATAATTCACTGGATGATCCCAAGAGAAGATGAGATACTAAAGAAAAAAAAGGATCTGTGAGTTTGAGGGCACTGTGATCAAGAATACACAAAATGAAGCCCAGGGAGGACAAAAGGGTGAAAAAGTAGGCTCAGTGCTACACGAGGAAAGGCGAAAGAAGCATGTAACTGAAACTGCACAGGAGAAAAGGGTCAAAAATGGTAAATAATGACTTAAAGTCATCCTAAATTTGATATAAATTATTAAGCCATGCATCTGAACAGGTCAACAAACCTAAGCACTCTCTGCATAGAGAAAACCAAAGGCACGTAATAATCAAATTGCTGAAAACCAGTAATAAGGAGAAACTCCTAAAAGCAGCCAGAGAAAAACCAGACGACTCATACAAGGGAAAATACTGACAGTAACCATTTTATTAAAAAATGCAAGACCAAAAATAGTAGAACAGTATCATTAGACTTCTGAAAAAAAGAAAAAAAGGCCAATCTTCAATTTTCTATTCCAGTGAAAATAGTCTTGAAGAGTGAAGTTTAAATAAAAACTTTTCAGAAATACAAAAGCTGAGAGAACCTGTCAGCAGAAATGTGTGTACAAAAAATATTAGAGGAAATTCTTCTGGTTGAAGGAAAATGATGCTATGTAGAAACCTGGACCTACATACAAGAGTGAAATGAGTCAGGATAGGTAAATATAAAGAACTTTTTTCCTGTCTCTTTTTCTTTCATTATTATACTTTTTTATTTTAAAAAATGATTTTTTTTTTTTAAAGATTGGCACAGAGCTAACATCTGTTGCCAATCTTTTTTTTTTCCTTCTTCTTCTTCTCCCCAAAGTTCCCCAGTACGTATTTGTATATTCTAGTTGTGAGTCCCTCTGGTTCTGCTATATGGGACACCGCCTCAGCATGGTCTGATGAGCGGTGCCATGTCCGCGCCCAGGATCCGAACCAGTGAAACCCTGGGCCACTGAAGCGGAGTGCAGGAACTTAACCACTCGACCATGGGGCTGGCCCCTAAAAAATGATTTCTGAGCATATTTTTATGACTTGGGGCTAGGCAGAGTTCTTAGACATGACATCAAATATATATCATCATATTAATTAATTAATTAATTCATCATAACGAATTGGAAGCAGAGAAGTCCAAAGATCTGCAGAGTGAATTGGCAAGCTGGAGACCCAGAAATGCCAATGGTGTACGTCCAGACTGAAGACCAGAGCACGTTTGAGACCCCAGAGGAGCAGATGTTTTAGTTTGAGTTCAAAGGCAAGGTAAAGCTGATGCCCCAGTTCAAAGGCCCTCAGGCAGGAGAAAATCCTCTCTTACTAAGAGAAAGGGCAGCCTTTTTGTCCTATTCAGGGCTTCATCTGATAGGATGGGGTCCATTCACCTTAGGGAGGGCAATCTGCTTTACTCAGTCTCTGGATTTAAATGTTAAATTTATTTGAAAACACTCTCACAGAAACACCTAGGATAATGTTTGACCAAGTATCTGGGCACCCCACAGCCCAATTAAGTAGACACATAAAATTAATCATCACAGGATGTATCTACAAATTGGTAGCACAGAGGATTTTGGGGGAGTTTGGGACTTTTCTGTACAAGCACACCTTGAAGATATTGCAGTGTGGTTCCAGACCGTCACACTAAAACAAATATCATGGGGGCCGGCCCTGTGGCCCAGTGGTTAAGTTCACACGCTCCGCTTCCGCGGCCTGGGGTTTCGCTGGTTCGCATCCTGGTCTTGGACATGGCACAGCTCATCGGGCCACATTGAGATGGTGTCCCACATGCCACAAATAGAAGGACCCACGACTAAAATACTCAATTATGTGCTGGGGGGATTGGGGGGACAAAAAGCAGAAAAAAAAAGAGAAGATTGGCAACAGTTGTTAGCTCAGGTGTCAATCTTTAAAAAAAAAACAAATACAATAAAGGAAGTCACAGAAATATTTTGGTTTCTCAATGCATATAACAGTTATCTTTACACTATACTGTAGTCTACCAAGTGTACTATAGCATTATATCTACAAAAACAATGTACGTACCTTAATTTAAAAATACTTTACTGCTAAAATATGCTAACCATCATCTGAGCCTTCAGAAAGTCACAATCTTTTTGCTGGTGTAAGGTCTTGTAAAAAATGGAATATCTGCAAAGTGCAATAAAATGAGGTATGCTTATATTCTGATTATGGTGGTGGGTCCACAAATACATACATGGGTTAAATCCAAAGAACTATACACAAAAATTAAAATAAGGTCAATTCTACTATATGACAATTTAAAAAGTAAAAAACATAACTAAAATAACGATAATAATATATTATGGAGTTTGTAGCATGTGGGGAAGTAAAATGTTATCACAATAAGAGCAGAAAATCTGGAAGAGGGTAAATTGAAGAGTATTGTTTTTACATTATATATGAAGTGGCATAATATTTAAATATATGCTGTGATAACTTATGAATGCTACTGTAAACTCCAGAGCAGCCAGCAAAAATAAAATAAACAAAGACATATACTAATATATCAAAAAATAGATTCTAAATATTTAATTCAGCCAAATGAATGTAGAAGAAGAGGATGGGAAGAAAGAAATAAAGAACGGATGGGACAAATTTTTAAATAATAATATGCTATGCTGAAATACAACCATACCAATAATTATATTGAATCTAAATAAACTAAACCTTCCAATAAAAAGGCAGAAATTGTCAGAACGGATTTAAAAAAACAAAACTCAACTGTCCACTGCCCACAGGAAATATACTTTAAACATAAGAACACACATACGTTAAAAGTCGAAGGATGGAAAATTATGTAATCTACAAATACTAATCATAATGAAGTTTGATTGGTAAACATATTATACCCCAGGAGAAAAATATTATCGAGGATAAAGAGTAAAGTATAAAAATGATAAAAAGAAACAATTCATTAAGAAAACATAATAATCCTAAAGAAGTGAGCACACATAGCAGAGCTTCTAAATGTGTGAAACAATTATTGAGAGGACTGAAAGGAAAAAGAGATGAAATCATAATTGTATATGGAGATTTAAATGTTCCTCAGTAACTGGGGTTCTCAGCTGACAGGAAAATCAGTAAGGACATAGAAAACATAAACAACACTACCAGTATGACCTAATTGATATTTATAGAACAGTATAACAAGCAGAAAACACATTCCTTTCAAGTGACGTGGATCATTAAGAAAACTAGACTCTGTTCAGGACAATAGAAAAAAATTCGATAAAATCACAAAAACAAATCTTGCAGATTATATACTCCACAAGAAAAGTAAGATAGAAGTGAAAAACAGAAAGCTATCTGGAAAACCACCAAATATTTCGAAAGTAAAAAACACTATTCTAAATAACCCATGGGTTGAGGAGGAAATGACAAGACTAATTAAAAAATATCTTGAATTGTGGGGCTAGCCCGGTGGCACAGCAGTTAAGTTCTCACGTTCCGCTTCGGTGGCCTGGGGTTCGCTGGTTCGGATCCCGGGTACAGACATGGCACTGCTTGGCAAGCCATGCTGTGGGAGGTGTCCCACATATAAAGCAGAGGAAGATGGGCACGGATGTTAGTTCAGGGCCAGTCTTCCTCAGGAAAAAGAGGAGGATTGGCAGCAGATGTTAGCTCATGGCTAATCTTCCTCAAAATAAAAGAATCTTGAATGGAATGACATTAAATCACAAAACAACAAAATAATTGAGATGAAGTCCAATCAGTGCCCTGCAGGAAATTTACAGCATGGGTACACATTGTCAAATACCATTGAACTGTGCTTAAAATGAGTAGGTTTTATTTTAGGTAAAGTATGCCTCAATTACTTAAGAAACATGGCTCATTCCACCAACTTCAGGGCTCAAGTATTTTCCTAAGTATCAAACTTTTATTGACTATATATAAGATTGTTCATTATGCTTTAATATGTTCAATTTGTTGAGTGTCTACTATTTTATGAACACTGTGCCAACTGTGAAGGATGCCAATATTATTAAGATCAGTCTCTTCTGCCTTACTGCTTGACATGCCACCTTGCGGGGCTGGATCTGTGCTTGGCCATACAATGCCAGATGGTACCAAAGTCCAAACTGTGTATTGCTTGAGAGCAATGTCATTTATAAACAAAATTTCACACAGTGTCAGGCAAGCAATGGTTATCACGACAATCAAAAAAGGCTACAAATGTACCTTCATCTGTGCTTTTTTTTTTCGCAAAGTTTATTCATTTTAAGCTCCTTTGGGGTTCCTGAGAATAAACACATACCCTTCGTTTGGTCATCCCAGGTAGAAAATTTGAATCTTACTAAGTGATTTTGTAATGATCCTTGTCTTCAAGCAAAGAACTTTGAGCTCACAAGTCCTAAGCCCCAGTAAGTTGATTCTAGGTCTGGGCTTGTGTGATATGGCTGTGATGATCAACTCTGCTAGAACCAACATCAGTAAAGTGTGAGGGATAACCTAGATGATTACAAATATTTCTTTCTGCTCTTAAACTATGACCAATTAAAAAACAAGAACCAGAAATGTAAGTTTATTCATAGTCAACATCAGAGACTAGTCTGGAAAATCCTGATGTGTTTCTCAACGCCCATATTGATGGACCTGGGTTTTTATATTTAGTCAATTAAGTCACTATTTTTATATTTAAATACTTATCTAAAGCCACAGAGGTTTTCTTGCAGTGAGAGATTTCTAAATATGTCAATTAAATTTTATCAGATATAGAGTGACTAATACATAAAATGAATATGGATTAAAATGAAAGTTGGAGATTAGTATGTAAATTTAGTGAGCTGCTTCTTTTTATATGAATCAGAAAGAAAAAACACCCATAGAAAATGTTAACACCTAGATAAGAGAGGTGAAAAACATTTATTTTAAAATCACATTAGTGTTTTCAGAGAAACATTTGAGACCTTATCTGTAGCTAAAGTGTTCTTCAGTAATAACTTGGTTTGGTAGGAAAAAAGTGAGAATAAAAAAGGAAATGAGTTTAAAGAAAATGATGTAAATCTTCTATGTACCTATTTAAGACATTTCTAAGCTTAGGAGATTTGAAAGAGAAAATATGGAGGATGTGATGAATGAAACTAGCATATACTGCACCCATCTTGTTCTTTTTTTCTTTACTTCCTGTAATTCATGCTAATTTTTAGAAAATCTGTAACAACAACAAAAAGTATATTCAAGAAAACAACAAATGTTAATTACAGTAATGTATTAGCACGATTATAATTTGTATTTCAATGTATGGACATCTATTATTTAAATTAGTATTTCAAATGTGCTGTGACCAAAATATGGACGCTATTCTATCATATGAATGAACTCCATTTTATTTAAATATTTCCTTATTTTTACTCTACAGATTATTGTAATATGTCTCTAAATAATACTGCAACCAACATCTTTGCACATAAGTTTGTGTATGTCATCTGATTATTTCCTTATAAGCACCTACTAGAAACGGAGTTATTTGGTGAAAGGCTTTTAATTTTAAAGGCTTTTAAGTGCATTTCCAATTTTTTTCCAGAAAGATTTTAACAATTTATAACCTCATGAATAATATGTAAGCACGCTTACCTCACCCTGTCCTTGCTAATTATATGCATTGACATTTTTTAGTATCGTGCTAACTTGAAAACTAATGGTTATGTAAGTTTTCAATAGTTCAATTAGTTGTGAAGATAAAATGTTTTTTCATGTTATACCATGTACATTCCCTATTTTATAAATCATCTATTCCAGTGTTGTCCTATAGAGATAAAAATAGAGCCATGTATTTAATTTTAAATTTTCCAGCAGTCACAATAAAGAAAAGAATAAAGAAATGTGGAAGATTAATTTTAGTAATTTGGTCTACTTTGCACAATTAGCATTTCAACATGTAATTAATTTAAAACTTATTATCGAGAAATTAACATTTTTTCATACTATGCCTTTGAAATCTGGCGTGTATTTGACACAATACATTTCTGTTAGGACTGATCATATTGCAAGTGCTCAATCATCACACGTGGCTAGGTGATACCTATTGCACAAGGCAGCTTTTGAAGGGTGATCTGTTCTTTTCTGAGAGATCTCAATCCATCTAAGGTGTATTTCTGAGATGACAAAATTAGTTTAGAAGTGTCAAAAGAGGAACAGGAATATACAACCAATTTCTAGTGGGTGTGAGCCCAGGCTTTCCTTACCATACCTGATCATGTCTCTATTTTTGGAAAAAAGTAAGAATATGTTCCTATGTCAGGAGTACAGTAACAAAAGGTGAGGAGTACCTCACACGGGAAGTTGAAAATAAACTCAGTGCCACAGGAAGTTGAGCCCGAGCTCAGCCATGGCACACTAAGACCCCTCAGATACAGATACTTCCTCATCCTCTTTAACAGACAGAGCAATGCAGCTCTCCCAAGTCTAACCCAGGCAGATTCAATTCACCCTGAATTGGGCAGTGTGGAGATGCCTTCTAGAACATAATTCATCCTCTCAAAAAAAGCATTTGGAATTATATAGAGAAATAACTTGTGCTTGTTTTGAATCATACCAACGGTTACAGATTCTTGATTTTTTCCATCCACTTGGTAACAATTCATTAAAATTTCTATTGGTGTCTCTATTTTTAAAAATAATTAATGAAGTTATTTTTGTTGAATACACAAACACACTATATTTGAAATCTCTAAATATATAAAAACTCTATTTATATATAAGTATATTTATATATTGATTTATATATAAGATATAAAATAAAATAATTATATTTTATAATTAAATATACATATCCATCTATATATACGTATACTTTATATATATATATACACACACATATACATATAAACATACACATATATGTAATATTCTTGTTAGCCAGTAATGTAACAAACAATTATGATTCTTAAAATTTAATTATTAAAATAAACTCCTGAAATGGAGCATTGTCTCATCTCCTTAAACGAGAGAGAAAATTTTTTCTCAGTAGAGTCTAAGTTTTTTGTTAGAGAAAACATTGCTCCCAGGCAGGGCTTGGGGAATGTTCTTGACCAAATGGAAGAGACACCTCTCTGAAGGCAGCACTTCCAGCAGGGCTGAGCAGGCTGAAGGGACCTGGTGCACTTGTCCTATGTCGGCACAGATGTGGAGCATAAAAAAGAGAGAGCTGGGATGTCTTTGTTGATCCTTCCATCATGTGAAGCACCCTGAAGCACCTCATGCACTCTGGTCAAGAGCTCTAGCCCTCCATCACTGAGCCGTAGAACACTTACAAATTCTCAAAGATGAGGGAGGAGAAAAAAGAGAGAGGTGTCTAAATTCCCTCCTCCTACCATCCATCCAAGAAAATCCATCTACTTTTCTTGGGCCTTCTGGATCTTTCCACCCTTCTCTGGGCCTTCCTATTTTCTAATTCCATCTTTTCATTCAATTGTGTATTTACTTTAGTGCAATTTTCTATTTACACCACCTATATCCCAGATATTACCCTGACCCCCCTTCACTACTTAGAGATTTTAGCTTGAACCTCACCAATCTACGGTTTTTGAAAGTCTTAATTCACCCAGGAATTTTTGCTAATTCCTAGAGATTTACACTCCAGCATTTCTCTTGTTCTCAACTCCAGCTTCCCTACATAGTCTGTTTTTGCTTTGAACAACCCACACATAGCCCCCTTTTAGTTTCTCCCAAAAGAATCCATATTGATGGAAAAGAATTAGTGAGGAATGTAACATTTACTAAAGCACTGTAAGACTGAGAAAGGAAGAGACAAGCGCACAGAAAATACCATGGTAAACTACTTGAAAATCCTCTTTTAGTATTTTTTATGTCACAAAGTCCTTTTGGGACACTCTCCTTGAGGGGTCTCAGATCCCACTCTTGCATGTATGCAGGGCTTCATCTCACCCATCCCTCTCACCCCTTCATCCAAAGTCATCTTCATGATGACTCCTTCAGTTAACATTTATGTTTCTTCTCCATTGATTGAACAGAGAAATTCAGCTCTCCCAAATTTCCACCTCAACCCGCCACTCCCAAAACCACCCTCCCTTGAAAAGAGGGTCTCCTTTCTCCCCTGCAGATTTCTTTTTTATTTTTATATATTACTTGGTTGCAACTTTATTAAGATATTACTTAGATATCACAAAATTCACTCTTTTAAATTGTACAATTCAGTGGGTTTTAGTATATTCACGGAGTTTTACAAATATCACTTCTTTTTAACGTAATCTAACCTCTTACAATACCGGTTAAAATCACATAGAGCCATATATACAATATGTTTTGTTTGTTTCAATTGACACCTGTTGTTACTCTATGAAAAATTTCTTGATTTTTTCCATCTACTTTCTAACTTTTACAGAAATTCCTATTGGCCTTTCTATACTATTAAAAATGATTAATGATATAATTTTCATTGATGACTTTAACATATCTGTTGTATCTCCTTATACTAGCCAGTCATATAACAGAGTTGTAGCACTTGCCATTCGTTATTAAGGTTATAAACTGTTGAGATCTATCATGTATTATTTCCTTACTTTGTTTCCTTCCACTAGGTCACCTGATCCTTCCTATGCGTATGATGAGGATTTATTCGATCTCACAGCTCCTGTCTTTGCCTATCTTCTACATCAACAGCTACTCCATAGTCTCCCATGACCTTGGAGTGTCCTTGCAGAGTACGCTATCTGCTCTTCCTTGACTTAAAGAGTTCCCATATTCAGAGACATCCCTTTATGGATCCTTGTATCTCTTGTAATGTCCTTTTTGGACTGGTTGCCGATATGACTGGTATTAAAGCTCTCAAGATTCACAAATCTAAAAACACCTTACAAACTTGATGCAAAGATAAGTTCTAGAAAAGAGTTTTCAGGTGAGAAGAAGGAACTATAAAAATGATCCACCAAATATATTTTCCAAAAATGTGAATATCATAAAGAGAAGGCTGAGAAAGGCTGAGATGAAAGGACATTAAAGACAAAATGGCAGACACACAGCATGTGATTCTAGACCTGCACTGCCCAATATGACAGCAATGGGCCACATATGGCTATTAAGATTTCTATTAATGGAAATTAAATAAAATTAAAACTTCAATTTCTCAGTTACAGTAGCCATATTTCAAGTACTCAATATCTGTTTGTGGCTAGTGGTTACTGTATTGGACAGGACAGGTCTATTCATATAGTTTGCACTTTTGGAGCATGTAATTGTTTTGGAAGAATTCTTGGACTCAATGCCAGCTACTTGGTAAACACTTTAGTAACATGTCTGTAGCTAAAATCTCTAGTCCTCAAACATTTATTCCTGTATCTGCTAAATTTCCAAAGTATACCCTTGTAAATATTTGAAATAAGAATTATTTGATATTTATTTCAATTTTGGGGTTTTTATGACTATAAAATGCAATTCGCACACTGCTTTTTAAGCAGAAACTCTGGCTTTAAGCAATGAAAATAATGGTTATTAAGAGTAATTATCACCATAAATTCAGCAGCATTTTGGGGAGTTTGTAGCTGTGGTTAACGACAAAAGGGAATTTTAAAATCAGCATCTTTAGTTTTCTAACTTTAAACTCCCTTAAAATTCTTAAGGTAAATGTACGTTCCAGAACATCAATTTTTATGGAATGATCTTGTTTTAGCAAGAAAATCAAGTAACGCACTTAAGAAAATGTGCAAAAATTCTTTGTTAGGACAATAGTCTTGTCTATGAGCTTTGGTTCTCATTAACAAACAGCATTGTGCTCAATATTAATTGTGCATGGAAGATCATGGTAATGTTGTGTTAATAAAGACCACAAATGCCTAATTTTGAAGAATCACCCTTTTCCTCTTATAATCTATACATCAGAATCAAACCCAGGGCATATTTCTGGCTTTTGGTAATAGTAAAGTCATTTACCTAAAAAATATTATTTTTAAATGTTTGGAGGCACTGAAGGAAGACTCGGTTAAAAAGAAATCAAAACCAGTGACAGTTTGGGTTTCAGTGTCTGTTACAATTTTGAAGGTTGTTGCTCTGTTAGGTTCTCTGGGAGTTCCCTGGGTAATGACCAAATATCTTCTGAGGAAGGACTAGAAGAGGCCCCCATCGTTGGGGTAATACGTTATCCTGATAAAGCAATCAACTAGCCTTGCTCTAGTTCTGAGTAAACAAGCTTCTTAGGGAGTTCAAACTACAACAAATCATAGATTTTTAATTAAAAGAATCTGATTGGTAATTTGAATAGGTATGTATTAATCAATGTCTTGGGGGTCAACCATCTTTCTTTCTGATGTTGCATAGATTTCAACATAAGTACGAATAGATTAGAGTACTGATTTCGAATTTTTTTGTTGGGCACCTAGTCTTATGCCTACCATATAATATCTGCTCAATAAATGTTGAATGAGTAAATAAGTGAATTTTAAAAATTTGCTTTTGAATATGAAAATACACTTACACCTAATATGCCTCTAGAAGCAATTTCAGCAAAATACCACACGATGGGGTTGCTATTCTATGAACAAGGACTTTTAAAAAGAAAATACCCTTGCTGCATTTTTGGTTACAATGAAATAATTTAGGGATAGGAAGAAAACATTAATTAAAAAGTTCTCAAAAAAGGCCACCTTTCCTTTTTGGGTTAAATCTTGTATGGATGTTTTAAAGCAGATGCCTTTAAACAACAACAAAAAACCCCAAAAACTCAAGTAGTAACCCTCAGTTGTGGATTAGATCTGAATTACCCAAGAAGTTTAAAAAAATTAACAGATCCTTATGCCTAAATTGGGACCTTCTGAATCGGAAATACTTGGAGTAGGAGGAGGTAGGGGGATCCATATTGAAAAACAAACAGAAACCCCTCAAACCACCACAATAGATTCTCTTTCTTGGCTAGAATTGAGATTCTAAATTGGTAGAATATAATACTAAATTTATCAAATTTTTGCCTATTATAAATGGTATGCCAGAAGGAAGTGGGAGAATTGTTTGGTAGCAAAAGAAAGAGACTTCCAACAGCGTGACACAAGAAAGAGATGGTAAAGTAAATGTGGTAATTCAGAAGTTATACAATTGAGGGACCATTTAGTTTATGGGCAATCATTTCTATAACTGCCTCTGGTCCTTAGGATTATAATTCTTTTAATGCACATTACAGTCATTGACATTCACAACGATTCCACGGAGTCATTTGTTTCCAGAATGCTTTATAAGACATTTTTAAAGATCTCTATAAAAACAGAAACCACACCACCCATTAAAAAAAAAAAAAAAAATTCAAAGAGTCGTCTCTTCTACTCCTTAAAGTTGTAGTTTATAATGCAGCCTCTTTATCTTCTATTGTTCAGTGGAACTTCAGGGATAAATTTGGTCTCCTTTCTACTGTGAATATTTGTTTATACATCTCTGAATATTAAGGGCAGGGTCTGTATCCTACTTATCTTTTTCTTTTTTGAGCATTTAACACAGTGTTTTACCCAAAATAGACATTTGATTTATTTGACATTAAATCAAGCTCAGATAGTTGAAAATTTCATTCATATCTAAGTCTCCTGAAATGTCCAAGTATTGAGGCTTATTTGATTACTTTATTATTTTTTCTTATGTTAAGAGGGAAAGGATTTGCATGGAATGACTTCTCCAGAAGTTTTCTAGTTAGAATTTTTTCCTTTTACTCAGTGGTATGACTCTATACCTTAATATTGCTTGTCAATCAAAAACAATAAAGTGTCTTTAGAATATATCAAATAAGTGCTTTAATTTATCAGATTACACAACAGTAATATAACATGTAGATATAGACAACATAACATGTAGATTACATAATAGTAGATAAATATTTCCAAAATTATTAAATTGGCTTAAAAAAAAAAGGTGACTTCCTAAATATGTTGAAAGCTATGAAAAATACATGGAACTCTAAAAGGAAATATATTATAATATTCCTCAGAATTGAATGTTTTATTAACTCTCAATTTTTGAGTAAAAAGTTTTGGGTGAAGGATTTGTACCTAGAGAGAGAAGAGAATCTGAAATATTTATTTTCATGATGTTTTCCTCCAAATTTTGGTTCTAATGATATTCAAATTGCATGGAGATTGATAATTCAGTCAGATTTAACTCCTGTTAAAAACTAGTCAGTGTAGAATTTATGCATGATTCATATTTTGCTAAAATATAATTAGCAGTGGGCAAAGGCAATGCACATGTGATAGAAGGAAATCATCCTGATGGTTTGCGATGGTGCTTTCCAGATATGCTGGGTAGCACATACGTTTTAGGTAAAAAAGAATTTCAATTTACAAATTTAATTCCATCATCTATTATGTTGTAGACTTAAAATGTGATTTGTTCAAATATTTTGTCTCATTATCTTTAATTAAATTCTACCTTATGATAGTCAATTTATCATGACCTTAATGAGCATGAGGCAAAAATGATAGTGGAGTTTTAATTTAGTGCTTAGAAAATCAACAGAGCTGAGAAGGGACTTCCTATCATTTATTTCACTGACAATTTAATTAGAACTTGAAGAAATACTTTTGAGCAAACTTTAATGCATGTATTAGCTAGGATTATGTAATATTGAAAGTATCTGCAAAAGTCTTCAAAGACGACCATTTCTTTTTTTATTGTAAGCTAAATGCTTATAAGATGCTAATAAGGCAGTTCCCATCAAACTGTGGTCCAATATACTCTTTATTGGGCATTTCATATAGTATCACTCTTAATATTTACAATAACCTTATGAAGTAGATATTATTTTCTTTTTTAGATACAGTTCAAAGAAGTTGACATCTGTTCAAAAATCACATAGCTACTGATTAAACCCAGATTCGAATCCACATCTATCTGATTTCCAAACTATTCCTTCCTCTACACCACACGTATGCATTTATTCAGAGTTAAAAAATATATGCGTTTTAATTTGTGAGTTTCTATAGCAGTGGATAATAAAAGAAACAATGGAACGTGTAGTGCAAAGCTAAGTCGGAAAGGGCGACCTCGTGGATGCACTGGCATGGAAGGAGTCAGAAATGGAGGGGCTTGCCCGACAGCTGGTGGACAGGGAACCACAGGAGGTCTCGGAGGTGTACAAAGACACCAAGAGTGATGGGGATGAGAGCATAGGGAGAGCAGCAAGGCTTAAAAAGCCAGGGGGAAGGGCACTGAAATTCAACTTCATAATTTTGACTAGGACCCCACCCCGGCTCTGTCTTGCAGTCTATGGTTTAACTCCTTCTCTGGTGGAAGGATTGGTGACCTGAGTGACCTTCTCTTTTCAGGAGGCCCTCAGTTGAATTTATAGCAGCGGATGTGAATCATAAAGCACACAGAAATTTTTAAAAATCTTGTTTTTTGTCCCCAAACTGACAAAAGAGCTGGGGTACAAAGGTCAACCATTATTGCAGCAGTAAAAATGCTCCTGTTTATTTTCAATTAGTTGGCTGAGAGACTGCAAGTGGTGAAGAATGATTGCCCTCGAGGAGAAGGAGCCATTGGGACTCCAGATTATCTGAGCCTGAGCCCATTTAGACGCACATGCCTTGGGGGTGATGCGGAAGGGCCGAGGTCGTGACTGCTCACAGACCCTCCAAAAGCCTTCAGAAGAGTGTTGGTTTCAATGGACAATGAGAGAGGAGAAACGCACTTTCCAACTTTTCAGCTCATGGTCTATTTCCAGTGTTTTTATTTTGGAAGAAGAAGGGGAGAGAGGACATTAAATGATTGAAAAATTCTTCAAAATTAATTTGAAGGGCTAATTAAATGTAGTCGGGTGAGTTGCTGGACATGAACAAAATCAGCAGCTTTCCTTTCTCGTTCTTCTCTCTAAACCTCCTAAGAGATTCTTCTCCAGTTTGGACTCATCTTGGCCATTGCAGTTCATGTAGTTGAATATAATTTAATATTGCACTCCTTTAGGCGGTCTGTCTCTGAGTTGAGCAACAATATAGACACAGAATTGTAAAATTATAATGAAGGTACATTGGAAGGCCATCCATTCACTGCTTTTTTTAAAAAATTGAAGTACCGTTGACATACAATATTATATTAGTTTCAGGTACACAGCATAGTGATTCGACATTGATATACACTATGAAATGATCACCACAGCGAGTCTAGTAACCACCTGTCTCCACAGAAAGTTATTACAATGTTACTGATCGTATTTCCCGTGCTATCCATTACATCCATGTGACTTGTTTATTTTGTAACTGGAAGTTTGTACTTCTTGATCCCCTTCTCCTATTTCACCCATCCTCTCATTCTCCTCTCTTCCGGCCACCACCAATTTTTTCTTTGCATCTATGAGTTTGTTTCTGTTTTGTTTTGTTTGTTCACTTATTTTGTTTTTTAGATTCCACATATAAATGAAATCGTATAGTATTTGTATTTGTCTGTCTGACTTATGTCACTTAGCATAATACCCTTAAGGTCCATGCATGTTGTCACAAATGGCGAGATTTCATTCATTTTTATAGCTAATATTTTGTTGTGCATATGTATAACACATCTTCTTTATCCATTCGTCTATCAATGGACACCTAGGTTACTTCAATCTTGGCCATTGTAAATAATGTTGCAATCATCTCAAGAGTGCATATATATTTTCGAATTAGTGTTTTTTTGGAGGGGGTAAATATCCAGAAGTGCAATTGCTGGATGGTATGATAGTTCTATTTTTTTATTTTTTGAGGAAACTCCATTCTGTTTTCCATAATGACTGCACCAATTTGCATCCCCACCAGCAGTGTTTGAGATTTCTCTTTTCTCCACATCCTTGCCAACACTTTTTATTTGTTGTCTTTTTGATAATATCTATTCTAACAGGTGTGAGGTGATATCTCATAGTTTTGATTAGCATATCCCTGATGAGTAGTGATGTTGAACATCTTTTCATGCATCTGTTGGCCATCTGTATATTTTCTTTGGAAAAATGTCTATTCAGATCCTCAGCCCATTTTTAATTGGATTGTTTGATTTTTTGATATTGAGTTATATGAATTCCCTCTATATTTTGAGTATTAACCCCTTATCAGATATATCATTCAAAAATATCTTCTCCAATTCAGTAGGTTGCCTTTTCTTTTTGTTGATGGTTTCCTTCCCTGTGCAAAAGCTTTTTAGTTTGATGTAGTTCCATTTGTTTATTTTTGCTTTTGTTGCCTTTGCCTGACGAGACAGATCAAAAAGAGTTTTTCTAAAATCAATGTCAAAGAACTGACTATCTATGTTTTCTTCTGGCAGTTTTATGGTTTCATGTCTCACATTTAGGTTCTCAATCCATTTTGAGTTTATTTTTGTGTACGGTATAAGAAAGTGGTCCAATTTTATTCTTTTGCATTTAGCTGTCTAGTTTTCCCAATACTATTTATTGAAGTGACTGTCTTTTTCCCATCATATATTCTTGTCTCCTTTGTCATAGATTAATTGAGCATACATGCATGGGTTTATTTTTGGGCTCTCCATTCTGTTCCATTTGTCTAAGTGTCTGTTTTTTGCCAGTACATACAATTTTGTTTACTATAGTGTTGTAGCATGGTTTGAAATCAGGAAGCCTGATACCTCCAGCTTTGTTCTTCTTCCTCAAGAGTGTTTTGGCTATTTGAGATCTTTTGTGGCTCCATATAAATGTGAGAACTCTTTGTTCTAGTTCTATGAAAAATGCCATTGATATTTTGATACGGATTGCATTGAATCTGTAGATTGCTTTGGGTAGTATGGACATTTTAGCAATGTTAATTCTTCCAATCGATGAGCACAGGATATCTTTCCATTTATTTCTGTCTTCTTCAATTTCTTTCATCCTCATCTTATAGTTTTCAGAGTATAAGTCTTTCACCTCAAGGTATATTTTGACTTCCTCTTTGATATTGTCATTGACCCACTGGCTGTTTAGTAGAATATTGTTTAGCCTCCACGAGTTTGTGTTTTTTCCAGTTTTCTTCTTGTAATTGATTTCTGGTTTCATACCATTGTGGTCGAAAAAGATGCTTGATGTGATTTCAATCTTCTTAAATCTGTCGAGACTTGTTTTGTGGCCTAACATGTGATCTATCCTGGAGAACGTTCCATGTAGACTTGAAAAGAATGTGTATTCTGCTGTTTTTGGATGGAGTTCTGAATCTATCTGTTAAGCCCATCTCGTCTAATGTCTAATGCGTCATTTAAGACCAATATTTCCTTGTTGATTTTCTGTATGGATGATCTATTGATGTAAGTGGGGTGTTAATCCTCTACTATTATTGTATTGCTGTCAATTTCTCCCTTTATGTCTGTTAATATTTGCTTTATGTATTTAGGTGGTCCCATATTGTTTCACAGTTATTTACCAGTGTTATATTATCTTCTTGGATTGTTCCCTTTATCCTTATGTAATGCCTTTCATTGTTTCTTGTTATAGTCTTTGTTTTAAAGTCTGTTTTGTCTGCTATAAGTATTGCTATCTCAGCTTTCTTTTCATTTTGATTTACATAGAATATCTTTCTCCATCCCTTTGCTTTCAGTCTGTATGTATCTTTAGATCTGAAGTGAGTCTCTTGAGGGCAGCACATAGATGAGTATTATTTTTTATCCATTAAGCCACCCTATGTCTTTTGATTGGAGCATTTAGTTCATTCATGTTTAAAGTAATTGTTGATAGGTATGTCCTTAATGCCATTTTGGTCATTGTTTTCTGGTAGTTTTTGTAGTTATTCTCTGTTCCTTTCTTCTACTTTCACTCTCTTCTTTTATGATTCGATGACTTTCCTTAGTGTTGTATGTGTATTCTATTCTCTTTATTTTTTGTGTATCTATTATAGATTTTTGGTTTATGGTTACCATGAGGTTCATATATAACAATCTATGTGCATAGCAGTCTATTTTAAGTTGAGGGTTGCTTAAATTCCAGTGCATTTAAAAAACACTACATCTTTATTCCCCTCCCATGTTTTATGTTTTTTGATGTCATATTTTACATCTCTTTATTTTTTGTATCCCTTAGCTAATTATAGTAGATACCGATGATTTTACTTTTTGTTTTTTAACCTTTAAATTAGCTAATAGAAGATTGATCCATTACCTTTACTATATGTTTGCCATTACCAGTGAGATGTTTTGTTTCACAATTTATTTTATTTCTAATTATGGCCTTTGCTTTCTGCTTAAAGAAGTCCCTTTAACATTTCTTGTAATGCTGCTTTAGTGGTGATGAACTCCTTTAGTTTTTGCTTATCTGGAAAACTCTTTATTTCTCCCATTTTGAATGATAACCTTACCTGGTAGAGTATTCTTGATTGTAAGTTTTTTCTGTTTAACACTTTGAATATATCATGCCACTCTCTTCTGTCCTGTAAAGTTTCTGACGAAAAATCAGCACATAGTCTTAAGGAGGTTCCCTTGTATGTAACTAGTCATTTTTCTCCACCTGTTTTTAAGATTTTCTCCTTATCTCTGACTTTTGGCATTTTAATTATAATATATCTAGGTGTGAGTCTCTTTGAATTCATCTTATTTGGGATAGTCTGTGCTTCCTGGACTTGGATGTCTGTTTCTTTTGCCAAGTTGGGGAAATTTATTTCTTCAAATAGGTTTTCTGTTCCTTTCTCTCTCTCTTCTCCTTCTGGGACTCCGATAATGCAAATATTCCTATCCTTGCTGTTGTCTTAGAGGTCCCTGAAGCTATCTTTGTTTTTTTTATTCTTTTTTCCTTTTGTTCTTCTGATTGGGTGATTTCCACTACCCTGTCTTCTAGATCACTGATCTATTCTTCTGTGTCATCTAATCTGCCTTTGATTCTCTCTAGTGTAATTTTCATTTTAGTTATTGTATTATTCAGCTTTGATTGGTTCTTTAATATACTTTCTATCTCTTTTTTAAGGTTCTCACTGTGTTTATCCATTTTTCTCCTGAGTTCAGTAAGCACCTTTATGATCATTACTTTGAACTCTTTAGTGGGTAGATTGCTTATCTTTATTTCATTTAGTTCTTTTTCTGAGGTTTTTGTCTTGTTCTTTCATTTGGTACACATTCTTCAGTCTCTTCATTTTGCCTAACTCTCTGTATTTGTTTCCATGTATTAAGTAGATCAGCTAAATCTCCTGGTTTTGAAGGGGTGGCCTTATATAGAAGATGTCCTGTGGGGCCTAGTAGTGTAATATCCTCTGGTTACCAAAGTCAAGTGCTGCAGGTGTGTCCCCTGTGTGGGCTGTGTGCATCCTCCTGTTTGGCCTGGTCTATAATTGCTGCAGGCATGCTGATGTATGGGATCTGACTCTCCAGAGTGGGAGCTGCTTGGAGGAATGTTGGCCAGGGTGAGTTTACAGAGAAATGCTGGGGTGAGGCAAGTCATGCTAGCAAGGTATTGAAGGGTATTAGAAATGGTACCCACCAGGGCCAGATCAGGTAGGCAGAAGGAAAGCAAAAATTAAAAAAAAATGGTGCCCACCAGCACTTCCATCCTGGAGAAAGTTCCGGCAGATACCTGCCTCTTTGGTACATGCCCTAAAATTAGTCAATCATCTCCTTCATGAATAACCTAGGCACTTCTCAAACTGTTGCCTATGTGCTGCAACTTGGAGTGAGTGTGTTTGTATCCACACCTTTTAAGAGCATAGTCTCAGTTTGCTACAGCCCTCTGACTCTCAGGGATGAAGCCCCTCTGCTTTCAAAGTCAGACATTATAGGTGTTTATGTTCTTGGTGCAGGTTCCCCAGGCTGGGGAGCCTTATGTGGGGCTCAGGCCCCTCACTCATCTGGCAGGACCTCTGTGGTTGTGATATCCCTCCTGTTTGTGGGTCACCATGCCAGGGGTGTAGGTCCTGACTAGACCATGTCTCCACCCTTCCTACCCATCTCAACGTGGATTTTTCTTTATATCCTTAGTTGTGGAAAATCTATTCTGCTAGTCTTCAGGTAGTTCTCAGTGATAGTTCTATATGTAGTCATAGTTTTGGTGTGTCCATTGGAGGATGTGAGCTAAGGATCTTCCTATTCCACCATCTTGATCCAGCTCCCATCCATTCACTCTTACCTAAACGATCCCAAAATCGATTATAGGTTGCTTTTAAATTTAATCAAATCTTATCAGATGCTCGCTTTCCTTTGCAGTAAAGGGAGTGCCTAACCACTCTATAACCCAGGAATATACTCAATGTGCTTATATCACTAGCTTCATACATACTACTCATTTGCCCATGCACTTGTTATATGCCTCCACTACTTTAGACCCTGTAAGGCACAGTTTACCACTGTGAATTTCCTCTGTACAACATGTAATGAAGCATTTTTTAAATCTAAGTGCTTTTCTATGGAGTGATAATGTGGAAAAATAATTACTTCAGCAATTTGGTTTGTTCTTGTCACAATAAGGTTATGTAACAAATTATCTCAAAATTCAGAGAGTTAAAACAACAATCATTTATTCTCACTCTTCCATCTTCAGTGCAGATAAGGAGTGGCTGATTTAGCCTGGGTTTGGCTTGTTTGGCCTCCAAGCTGCAGGTTGGGGTCAGGTCTGCTCCACATGCTCCTCATCTTCCTTAGACCAGGAAGGTGAATGAGGGCACACTTTTCTCATGGTGAAGAAAGAATCACAAGAGGTCAAGCCAAACCATTCAAACATGTTTCCCCAACATTTTGATATAAACACTCCAAACATATGAAAAAGATAGAGCAACTGGACAATGAAAACCCATTTAAACACCACTTATATTCCATTATTAATATTGTGCTGTATTTTCTCTCCTACATATATATCCAACCCTATATCTCTCTCTCCATCCATGGATCCATCTTATTTCTATGTATGTCAAAGTAAGTTACAAACAGCAGAATATTTCACATCTAAATGTGATAATGCATATCATTATCAAGAATTTATTTGTTTACATTTTAGGCACAATTTATATACAGTGAAATATACAAATATTAAGCATACCTTTCTGTGAGTTTAGATAAATGTAGACACGAGTGTAACATACCCCTATCAAGTTATAGGGTTTTATAACAACCACAGAAAATTCCCTCATTCCACTTCATAGTATATTCTCATCTTCTAATCTTCTGAAACAAACAGCATCCTGATTTTTTTTACGTAGCATAGTTTAGTTTATTCTGGAACCTCATATACATGGATTCATACATAAGTAATCAAATGTGTAAGTCTTGTTTTGTTTAGCATAATATTTTTGAGAAGTCATATATTTGCATAATCAATAGTTTCTTTTTATTGCTAAGTGGTATTACATTGTGTGAATATAACAGTGTATTTATCCATTTTCCTGTTGATGGATGAATGAACCCTTTCCAGGTTTTTACTATTTTGAATAAAACTGCTATGATCATTTTTATAGATCCCTTTTTGTGAACATATGCTTTCTTTCATTTGAGTAAATACATAACAGTGGAATTGCTGGTGAGTTTATGTTATGATTTAAAATATTTCCAAAAATTGTTTGACACTCTTCTCTTTAAAAGAAAGAGCTTAATTCTACTCCCCCTACGTGTGGGCAGAACTTAGATTCTTGCTTCTAACAAACAGAATATGGAAGACGTGGTGGTGTATGGCTTCAGAGATTAAGTCATAGAAGGCATTTTGACTTTCTCCTCCCTCTCTCTTAGGATCACTCATTCTAGGGAAAGCCAGCTAACATAAGAGAATCATATGGTGAGGAAATAAGTTCTCTTTCCAACAGCCTGCAAGAAACTGAGCCATATGAGTGAGCCATCCTTGAAGTGGGTACTACAACCCCAACTAAGCCTTCACATGACAGAAGCCCCAGTCCACACCTGACCAAAATTTAATGAGACCCAGCTAAGCTGCTCCTGAATTTCTGACTCACCAAATCTGTGGGAGATAATAAATAATTATCCACTTAGTTTTAAGCTGTTAAGTGTTGGGTAGTTTTATACGCAATGATAAATAACTAATACAGATTGTGTTACTTGTGGGTTCCAGCTTGTCCTTGTTCTCCTCCGTTTTTATATTCCTCTTCTCTTCTTGATTATCTGCCTCATAGACTTAAGCTTGAAGACAAAAGCATTCCAGAGATTGTTTAACGAGCTTCCACAGTTGCATAGGGTCAAATTGTTCTAGTGGTTTGCTTCTCTAGTTATACCCTGACTAATATAGAATTTGTTGATAACAGTAGTTCCATAGGGGCAGAATCTTAGGCGTGAGTTGTATGAATTGTTTCTGGGTTATTTGGAATTTGTTATCTGATCAGATTAAATTTAGACATGAATGACTCTTTATAAATAGATAAGGGGACACTGCTAGCCCATGGCATTCAGTGGCAATGCAGTTGTGCAAATTATTATTACTTGTGGACATTGTAATCAAATGCCTATTGAAGGTCAGTCTTTGATTGACCAGGTATTTGCTGTTAAAGAAAGTTTGTGTGTGTGTGTCTGCGTGTCCGAAAATAGGGAGATGATAGGGTAAGTTGGTTGATTTCCCCTAAGCTGGAAATCTTCAGGGAAAATGATGAGCTCAGTGCTTGTGATTTCCAGCTAAAGGTCCCCATAAGAGACCTGAAAGCACCTATGACTTCCCTGAAAGAAACCTTTTTCCTCTTTAATCACAGGGCTGAGATTTCTGAAACCCAGATCCAAAGTCTGCTCCTATAGATGGTTATATACCACACAAATTGAATTAATCAATTTATCAGTTAATTCATTAATCCTTGCCTAAAGACGTTGTAATGACCTTCCCTATGGTAGTTGCCTTGCAAGGTACTGCTCATTCTCCTCAGCACCTACCTTCATTTTCTCTCATTGTTTGTAGACCTATAAGTAAGCTGAAGTCTAACAAGGCCCAGAGAATGAGATAAAACAATATAAGAGATAATATACACACTAAACGAATCTCACGGTTTTGCCAATTTACATCAACAAAATGTGGGGGATAAGTGTATGAATGGATCTTAAGGGAATGGGAATCATTTAAAAATTTTTTTTTTTTTGAGGAAGATGAGCCCTGAGCTAACATCTGCTGCCAATCCTCCTCTCTTTGCTGAGGAAGACTGGCCCTGAGCTAACATCCATGCCCATCTTCCCCTACTTTCTATGTGGGACGCCTGCCACAGCATGGCTTGCCAAGTGGTGCCATGTCCGCACCCAGGATCCTAACCGGCAAACCCTGGGCCGCTGAAGTGGAACATATGAACTTTACCACTGTGCCACGGGCTGGCACCTCATTTTTAAATGTTTTGTTGCTAACATATTTTAATATAATTTATTTTTGTATACCGTCTTTATACCTTGCATCCTTGACAAATTCACTTAGTTCTGATAATTGTTTGAGTCGTTTCACAGCCCAGAACTTCTTGAATGGAGGGGAGGCCAGGTTGCACTGAGGAAAGACCTCACTGCACTGCCAAAAAAGTATTGTTTATCTTACTCCTGGCCTTCCACAAAGGGAACTGTGGTTTCTTACTAAGGTGAAGGAAATTAATCCAACTTTTCAATAATTACTGGAAATCATGGTGTTACACTAGTCACAGTAGTGACTTATGTAGGTTAAATGACCACTGGAGTTTTGGCTCAGATCCATCTCAAAATGGGTCCAGTGGGTCCCCTGATCTACTTTGTGGTTATTTTCCAAGTTCCAGAATGTGTAATGGAAATAGGCATATTTAGCACCTAGCAGAATCCCCATATTGGTTCCCTGACATGTGGAATGTGGGCTATTTTGGTAGGAAAGTCCAAGTGGAAGCAATTAGAACTGCCTGTACCTTTGAAAACACTAAAACCCCCCAAAAACCACATTCCACATTCCTGCAGGGACTGTAGACAATGTAACACTATCAAAAAATAGTAGTAGTCATCTCTATCCCATTTCTATTCTACCCACTTATCTGGCCTGTGAAGAAGAAAGATCGACTTTAGAGGATAACAGTGGATTGTTGCAAACTTATGCAGGTAGTGACTTCAATTACAGCTGCTGCTCCAGATGTGGTTTTGTTTTTGGATCAAATCAACATATCCCCTTATATCTGGTATGCAGTATTGATCTGGTGAATAATTTTTCTCTATATATCTGTTAGTAAAGGTGTTAGGGAGAGGATTGCTTCCAGGTGACAGGAGCAGCAATATCCCCTTCACTTATCCTACCACAGGACTACGTCCACTCTCCAACACTACCTTATAATCTATAATCCCATAATCCATGAGACCATGGTCACTTTTCTGTTCCACAGGACATCAAGTTGGTCCATAATACTATATAGTTAATATTATGCTTATTGGACCCAGTAAGCAGCAAGTAGAAACTATTCTACATATTTGCATGCCAGAGGATGGGAAATAAGCACCACAAAAAAATTCTGGAATCTACCACCTTGGTGAAATTTTCAAAAGGTCCAGTGGTCTTGAGTATGTCATGATATTTCTGCCAAGGTAAAGAACAAGTTGCTTCATGTAGCCTCTTCTATCACTTAGAAAGGGACACAAGTCTTAGTAGACTTCTGGATTTTGGAGGCAATATACATGTGACATGATTTTGGGCATTTCACTCACACTCATTTTGCAAATGACCCCAAAAGCTTCCAGTTTTGAGTGGGGTGCAGAGCAAGAGAAGGTTCTGAACCAGGTCCAGGCTCCTGTGCAAGTTGCTATGTCACTTGTATCATATGACCCGATAAATCTGATGGTGCTTGTGCTGACGGGGAAGAGAGTGATGTTGTCTGGAGCTTTTGGCTAGCCCGAGTGTGTGAATCACAGTGAAAAACGTTTGGATTTTGGAGATAAGCCATGCATCCTTAATAATAATAATGATTCTCCCTTTGAGAAACAGCTTCTGGCTTGCCACTGAGCCTTAGCAGAGACTGGACACTCAACTATGGGCTGCTGAGCTTCCAGGCAACCTGAGCTGCACATCATGAGCTGGATGTTATCTGATCCACTAAGACAAAAAGCTGGGTATGCGTTCAGCACTCCATCAAATAGAAATGGTATATGTGAAATTGGGCTCAAGCAGGAGAGGACAAGGGAAGGGGCAGAGACCGCATAATTAACTCGAATAGAGAAGTGAGCCAGATGCCAATGACTCCTACTTCTGCTTCCCTATCTTCTTTCTCTCACCTCAAACCTGTGTTCTCATGGGGAGTGTCCTGTGAGCAACCAATTGAGAATAAAAAAGTTTCAGCTTCATTTGCAGATGGTTTTGCATGATGTTTAGGCATCATTCGAAAGTGGACAGCTGCAGCACTCTATTCTACTCTGGAACAGCTTTGAAGGACACTGGGAAGTGTCACACGGTGAAGGACACTGCAATAATTATAAATATTTCTTCATTACTTTGACATGAAAGCCTGATTATATATATTAACCAAATAATTTTGTTTTCTTTCCTTCTCTCATTTTCTTACCATAAAACATATAATGTGTTAATAGTAGGTATATGTTTTACCCTAGTATTTTAGTTACATGATATCAAAATCAGAGTGTGAATCAATTGGAAGAAGCATGAACATCATCCAAAGACAAAAAAGGAACTTCACATTCTCTTTTGGGTAGAGTGTTAGCACAATTTTTTATAGTGTGCAACATAGTTGTATACTGCTAGACAGAAACACGCCTGTATTTGGAAATTAAGCAGAGTTTAAAGTTATGTGTTTAGGTGCCAAGTTGACAAGGAGTGGACGGTGGTGACTCAACGATGTGTCACTTTAGCTAGTCTGAACTGTATTTATTTTCCCTGTATGGTTCCAGTTGTAGTGGGTGACAAGAGACCTTCTTGTGCAAAGTTTGGAGAAGAAAAGTGAATCAGTGGTCATATGTTGCTGACTCTTAGAATACTGAGACAGCGTCATGAGGCACTTTTTTGTAATTCATGTATGTTGTAGCTTGTTTGCAAGCTTATCTTTCTGGCGTGGGGTGGCCTGGCTGACAACTAGTCTGTCTCCTCCTGAATCCTTTTCAGCTTCTCCAACTCCAGGAAAAGATGTGCATAGAGCTCTGTAAAGAAGGGACAAACTTCCCAATAAGAAATCCATATTAAGGTTTGAGGCAGTGAGAACTAACACAGGTTCCAGTCTATTTTATGGATCCATCGGATGCAGGAGGGAAATTTTAGTAATTTTTTCTTTAAATATTTTTCTGTTCCATTTTCTCTCTTCTGTCTTTCTGGGAATCCAATAGCTTGTGTTTGAAAGTTTTTTAAGGCATTCTACATTGTATGTAAATATTTTTTCTTTGTTCTTCATATTAGGCAATTTCTATTCTGTCTTTCGTCTGTCATCTACAATCTTCTGTTAAGCTCATCCAGAGATGGTTTTATTTCCTGTATTTTTTCAGTTCTAAAATTTTTATAGTTTCCATTTCTTTGCTGAGATTTCCTATTTGTATACTCATTATGAACGTATTTTCATTCACATTTTTGAATATAGCTGAAACAGTTTCTTTAAAGTCTTTTTCTTTTAATATTTCCACCTATGTCATCTTAGGTTAAGCCCCTATTGATGCCATCTCTCTTAATTATGGGTCTCATTTTCTTTTTTCTTCAATGGTCTAGTAATTTTGGATTGTTAGTTGGATTTTGTGAATGATACGTTGTAGAAATTCTAGACTTTTTAATGTTCTTTGTGATTGGACTCAAGCTTCAAACACTGTCTTTTCTGACACAAGCATAAGCTAAAAATCTCTCTTCATCTTTTTTATCCTTAGTTTGGCTGCTTGGAGTCTCCCCTGTGTGGGCATGGTTAGGGGCCACCCAGAAATTTTGGCAGTTTATATACAGAATTAGGGCTTTACACCTGGGCTCTTTCCTTTCTTGGATTTATTCCTTTATTTCCAGTTCTTATGTTTGTCTGAACTCTGTGCTCTGACTGATCAAGCTCATAAGACTGCATATTTTCTAACCAAAATTTAACCACCCTAAAAGCTCCAATTGGGTTTGTCCTTGGTGGGGGGAAAAAGACCATAAAAAGGAGAGAGTCACTCAACTATTTTGCCTTCTTCCAGGTGTAGATTTTCTCAAGTTTTTTTCTGCTTTGGTTGCTCTCCAGCATCTCCAAGGTGTTTTGTTGTTGTTGTTTTTAAATATTCTATCCACTGCTCATAGTTTTCTCTGGAGGGTTGATCATAGGAGATATTCTCCATTGCTGGAATCTAGAATTCAAATGCGTTTTGAGTCTCTTCTTGCATCACTACTTTAATGCTGTTTGCTCAATGCCACTCATATGTCCAAGCCCAAAATCTAAGGAGAAAGAAGTGCATTTTACCTGCCAGAAGACCATGATGAAGTCCTGAATTTATAATGCAACTGCAAGGAGTAAAGAATTGGGATTAATATTAAATTCACTACAATGGTAAAGCAACACATATTTACAGAAGCTTCATATATACTCTGATTTTTATGATCTCTCAATGAAGTATTATAAATATTGATTTAATTATATATACATCAGCAACTAATTCTATAATATTTGTCATAGTACGTATATTAATTCAACAATTATCAAGTATTTACCATAGGCTAGAATTTGTATCAGATACTGGGAATGCAGTGAAGAAGCTTACAGTTTATTGAATGAAATAAACATTAAAAATATTCAAATATGTTGAAACAAAATGTGAGATAATAACCGATGATTAGCAGAGATATTACTACTACCTGTATGGAGTTTGATGCTTGTGATGAATTCATATATCCCAATTCTCTCTGGGTACAGCTTCAGGTTTTGGAAATAAAGATAGTATTACATATAAATTAGTGGATATCCCAGAGCAAAAGTGACCTTTGTTTTCAGTGTGAAGGCTAAGAAGGATGGAATCCTTAAAGAAAAATTACTTCCACTCTGTGTCAGTATGGTAGAACAGAAATGGCTGCATGCTGTTATTAGACAGGTGTGTTGGGACACCTTCCTACACACACACACACACACACACACACACACACACACACTGCAATGGCACTGGCAGTATTTAAAATTTCTTATATTATTGAGAAACAGATCTTGACAGGAAGCAGAGAGACTTCTCTAAATGTTTAGCCATGGAGGCTGAAAGGGTGTTGAGAACAGTCTGTGTGAACATGTGGAACTGTGGAAGGTACAGACAGACTAGCAGTTGCTAAAGAAAGAACTAATGGAATGAATCACTTCACCAGGAAGGTGAAAGCAGTTATCTTCTACCCTCATTACCTGAATGTGAGCCAAGCCCTCTGGGAGTTAGATCATAGGCACAGAAGAAGAAGAATGAAGGGTAATAGGCCTGGTGTTTATTTAAAGAGAAGAAGAAATGACTTTGGCTTATCTTGATGTTATTAGACTGTTTTCTGCAATGAATCAAAATGGAGCTCAAGAGCTAAGTTCAATTCGATTATTGAAAAATTTGAAAGTTCTAAATTTGATTCACAATTTTTTAAAGTATCTTGAAAAGATGCTCAGTGAATGTAAAACAAGATGCATGATGGTGAAGGAAGGCTTCTCTGCAGGAGGGATTGGTAAGAAAACACAAATAATGAGTAGAGGTTGACTGGGCCAAAAGGAAGGGTGGACACAATCCAGGCAAAGAGGAAAGCATGTGCAAGGGCACTGGGTCTGGAAATAACTTTCCTCATGGGTTGTTTCAAAAGAGGTCAGCAAGGATCAGGATTTTAATGGAGGGGTAGACTACATTAAGGAATTCAGTGTTTGTTTTGTTTTTCTTGGAAAATCGACAACCACTGTCTGAATCTATTCAGGCTGCTGTAACAAAGTACCACAGACTAGGTGGCTTATAAACAACAGAAATTTGTTTCTCACAGTTCTGGAGGCTGGAAAGTCCAAGATCAAGGCACCTGTAGATTTGGTGTCTGGTGAGAGCCCACTTCCAGGTTCACAGCCTGTCTTCTCACAGTGTTCTCCCGTGACAGAAGGGATGAGGGAACTCTCTGGCATGTCTTTTATAAAAAGCACTAATCCTATTCGTGAGGGTGGCCTTACGGCCTAATCACCACCCCAAGCCCCACCTCCAAATACCATCACATTGGGGATTAAGATTCAACATATAAATTTTGGGGGGACACAAAATTCAGTCTATAGAAGTCACTGATTCTTCAAGTAGATTAGAGATATGATTAGAATTTAATTTTAAGAAAATAATACTGACTGTTCTGTGAAGAATGGACTGAAGGTTTGGGGTGAATAAGAGAGCTGGTTGCTTTATGAAAAATAGAGTGAACAGAGGGAATACAAAATGTAGAGAGACCAACTATTAGGTTATTTCTGTAGTCCAGATAGCAGGTGATGGTGTCTGGATACTTCTGGGTTAAAGATTAGAAAAATCCAAGGCTATAACAATTTTTAAAAATGAAGTTTAAATCTATTTGCTCCTGGTGGAGAGAACTTTCAAGGATTTAACCAGCTAGGACTAATAAGACTTCCATTCTCTTCCATTCACCCTTTGAACTCTCTGCAAAATTGTGTGAAGTTATTCATACATCTTCAATTCATGAGAGCAGTATACTAGAACATGCATTTCCATTAAATGGGAGTTACCTTTTTCAGTAATGATATATATGAAATTAGGGTAGCAATAAAGAGAATTTTATATACATCCTCTATAAACTGGGAGTGTTTAGTTGAAATGTTTTAACGGAGGAAGTTTTATTTTTTTAACCAGGAAAAGCTTTTCTTTGTATAATTTGGCATCAGAATTTTGAACTGAATTTGAACTTAGTGGTGTATGAATTAGTTTCCCCTTGGTTATATGTGAGTACATTTTTTCCAAGAAAAACAATTTGAAAGGCTTGGAAAAAAGCTCAAAAAGCCTCTTAATATATCAAATAACTCTCACAAAATAATTCTTTGATGTTAAGTGTGAAAGTATCAGAAACATGGAGATTAAATTTCCTGTGGGACACTTCTTCATGAACAGAAAAAGTGCTTAGTAAAACACCTTTTGGATTTTGCCTATTCCCAAAAGTATTTTAAAAGGAAAACAGGCACTTAGCAAATCCAAGAGCAGTAGAATTTTTATATCCTTTTCGCAGACATATTGTGTTACTTAATTTCTTTTCCAGTTCCTTTAGTTCGACTCTTTTAATATATTTAGGTTTTCTAAATTTTCTCAAGTTAGTTTTAGATGAATATTTTCCAATTGGACCAAAAGAATGACCGAAAGTAATTGACAACAAAGACGTTCCTCTGAAGAATTTCTGAATTTAAGCTATGGTATCCTCTTCTTGTTTAGAAACACACCTTACTCTTTAAACATGGCTCTCCTTCAGTCAGGTCAAAGCTAGCCCTGAGGAAATTGGGATTATAGTAAAAATTTGATGGCTGTGAGTAAAGTTGGTCCTGCATAAGTTGTACTGTGCAAATACCATGTCTTTCTGGAAGGATCAATGTTGTTTCCCTGAGTTCTACTATGTAATGACTTTTTTTCAGATTTCTGTATTGGTTTCTATTGAGTCATTTTCTTTTTCAAGAAAATAAGTATTCATGAGGAAGGAAACTAACACCTATTGAATGTTCCTCTTGTACAATGAACTGAATTTTACATACATTACATTAACATTCTCATTGAGACAGTGAAATAACAATTAGTTTTCCCTGTTTACAGATGAGTAAACACAGTCAAAGGATTAATGTTCATACTTAGGAAGTGCAACTGATCTTTGAATTTTGACTCTTCATTCCATTCTCAAAGTTATTGCTCTTTCTGTTTTTTGGATTTTATTTTATTTTTCCCTTTCATTTAAAGATTGGTTTCCGTAAGGATCTGAGCTTGGCTTTCTTCTAGCTATGATTTTCCCCTCCATGATAACATCCAATCCGGGGTTTCACTTAATACCTCTGCATAGATGATTCCTGTGTATCTGTGCCCTTTCCATCATCATCAATATATCAGGTCCAATTTAATTCAAATTTAATTTTGTGAAAAATTATTAAGTATGTTGATCACTTTGAAGAATTTTGAATCTTTAAGCAGATATCCCCAGAGGGGAAGGTAAGTGATCCAATATTAACACTCTACATTTAAAATGGTCTTATATTTAGATTTGTGTGAAAGTTTGGATGTTTGGCATACAATTAATAGCTCATATAAATCTTGTTAGAACAGGCATACTAAAATCTTGATTTCATATTTTTATATGGGAGCATTTTACCTTTAATGCCTAATATAGAAAAATATCCTGAGATGAAAGTGTTCTGAATTTATGCTTTCATTTTAACATTTGCCCCTTTATATTGCATGCACACTTGCATGCTTATAAGGACAGTGTATTTTGACCTCTTTCACTGAAACAGAATCCTACAGAACATCAAAAGAGAAAACTCTGACATATGAGATTCTTTGGCAAGAGCACAAGTGAGTTTTCTCAGCTTGCTGTATCTCCTATGAGACCAGCAAGAGAGAAAACCGGTTGGTAATTTATTTTCCCAGATAGTATGCTTCCCTTTCAATGTTTCAAATGTGTGGTCCTTTGTAAAATTTTATACTGAACTTTCATTATGTTCTTGAAATATTCAGTCCCTCTGCTGTACAAGATTCTCACACACAAAAAAGGTTCAATTATAAAGAAATATGTTTCCATTATGAATTGTAATGAAATATCATATTATGATTATACGAGCACTCACACCTTAACTAGCAATAATAGAAACCATTATACACCATGTGGTAGGTTTCACACATAACCATCACGAAGCTAATTCTAAACCTTTGGGTAATTTGGCCAAATTTCTCTGATTATCTTCAAGGTTATTTCACTGCTGTCATTGTTAACTGTATTTACTAATGTAATAATTTCTTAAATAGAATTTAGTAAAACAACAAATAACTACTAATTATGAAGCCATCATGATAGAGTCATGAATGCACAGCAAACTCAAAATTATTTTGTGGTCTAAATATTGAAATTATTTTTAAGTAGCAGATAGTTTAAGGCTGTTAGTTATCTTTTTAAAAATAAACTTTTAATTTTTAAATCATTTTAAATTTGCATAAAAATTGCAAAAACAGTACAGAAAGTTCCTGTATCCTCTCTACTCAGTTTCTCTTATGATTATTTCTCTTATTATCTGACAAGTATGGCACACATCACAATTAATAAATATTGATACATTATTGCTAAAAAAATACTCAATTCAGATTTCCTTTGTTTTTCCCTAATGCCCTTTTTCTGTTCCAGGAACCCACCCAGGATACCACATTGCATTTAGTCATCATGTGTGCTTAGTAAACTCTTTGCTGTGATTTTTCTCAGTTTTTCCTTGTTTTTGATGACCTTGACCTTTTTGAGATATACTATCCAGATATTTTGTAGACTGTCTCTTAATTGGAATTTGTCTGTTGTTTTTCTTATGATTAGACTGGGTCACAGTTGGGGTTTTTTGGAGGAAGAACACAGAGAGGAGGTATTGTTCTCATCACATCATGTTAACGGTGTGACTTAGCGATGTTGAGATTCGCCTTCAGCACCTAGCTGAGCTCATGTTTGTCAGATTTCTCCATTGTAGTCTTCTTTTCCCTCTTCCCATACTGTCCTCTTTGGAAGGAGGTCACTAGGCACAGCCACACTTAAGAAGTCGGGGATTCAGTTCCACCTCCTTGAGGGCAGAGTATCTACATAAATGGTTTGGAATTCTTCTGCATGGGAGATTTGTCTATTTTCCCTTATTTATTTTTTCATATCAATATGGATACATACTAATACACACATACACAAAATGTATCATATATTATAATGGTATACCATATACATGTGTAATATATTATATACATATATATTATGTATATCACATACTATACTATTATATAATAGTAAATATACAGTATATATTTTATGTATTATACTACACATATTATAGTACTTTGTGTTATAATCTGATACTGCTTTATTTTGTTGGTCAAATTTTCACCTTCCTTTCTGGCACTAAAGATGCTTTAGGCTAATCTTATATATTTCTTGCCCCAGCTCTTGGATCAGCCATTTATCCAAGGAGCCTTAGTTCCACTCAGTGGGGAATGTTAGAAACTAAGAATTGAGTGCCACTGTGCTCATTGACATGCCAGGGTGTCATTACTTATCAGGCCTCTCAGCTGACAGAATAAGGACATATATGTGTGTGTATATACACATATCTGTTGGTATTTCTATATGTAAACATCTGTATTAAGCTAAACATGCATTCATATGAAAGTCTCCAATTCTAACTCATTGCCATGTGCATCATTTTAACCTCTCTCCTTCAGTTATCTGTAACCTCCCACTCTAACAGTGAGAAGCCCTGCTTACATCAACTCCCATTATTTACTAAATGGTTGAATTCTGGGATATGCATATTGTGGTTTCAGAACTGTTAACCTGTTGGGAAATGTTATCAACTAGAGTAGTGCTTATGTTCAGTTCCTTTTGCCTTTAGTCTTAGAGACTCCACTCATTCCTAAGTTACTTGAATCAGCACATTTTACCCCATGTTTTTCAATGAGGTTGCTTCGTGCACTTATAATACACAACAATGTCACATTCTGCTTTCCATCTTGGGATCCCCTGACCTCTTAAATAATTTATTTTTTTTAATTTGCACACGTTAATATTCACTCTTTGTGCCATATATTTCTGTGAGTTTTGATAAATAAGTAGTATTTTCCGTTCATCATTATAGTATCATACAGAATAGCTAAAAAATTCCCCATGCCTCACCTCTTAACACCTCAATGCCACCACCCAAAATTCCGTGCAATCACTGATCTGTTTACTATCTCTACGGCTTTATCTTTTCCAGACTGCCGTATAAATGAACTCATAGAGTGCGTAGCTTTTTCAGACTGGCTTCTCTCATGTAGAAACAAGCATTTAAGATTCATCCATGTCTTTGCATAGTTTTATGGTGCAATTTTTGGTATCACTGAGTAATATTTCTTTGTATGCATGCACTACATTTGGTTTATTCATTTACTTTTTGAAGTACATTTACTTGCTTCCTGTTTTTGGTGATTATGAAGAAAGTGGCTATACACTTTTACATGCAGATTTCTGTTTTACATAAATTTTCAATCAGTCTTGGAGTGTGATTGTTGGGTCATATTGTAAGACTGTGTAGCTTTATAGGAAATTACCAAGCTCTCCTCCCAAGTGGCTGTATCATTTTGCAGTTCTACTAGCAATAAATGAGAGTTTTGTTGCTCTGCATCCTTGCCAGTAATCAATATTGTCATACTTTTGGATTGTAGCCATTCTAATAGTGTGTCCTGGTATCTCACTGTCTTACTTTGCATTTCCCTAAGGAAAAATAATGTTGAGTATACATTAATATGCTTATTTACCATCTGTATATCTTGTTTGGTAAAGTATTTGTTTAATCTTGTACCTACTTTTTAATTGGGTTGTTTGTTTTCTTATTGTTGAATTTTCATATTTAAAATTTTCAACTAAAAGAGATAATGTTTTCTTGCAGATTGTATTCTGAGATAGTGGTTAATTCTGCCTTCTATGTGTCTTCTCAGCACACTGTACTTTCCCTATTGTGGTACTTTTCACGTTTTATGGAAATTTATCATTTCATCATTTTTCTCCCTCCCTGGGATGTGACTTCGACAAAGATAGGAATCCTGTTTGTCATTTTTTATTCTCGGATCCCACAGTACTAGGCAAATGGTTAGTATTTTCTAAGTTTTTCATTGGATGAATCAATGACTTACTAAATGACCATCATATAATTAGAACTCTTATGTGAAGATCCAAAAATATTTTTCTACATATGTTCTGTCTTTTCAATTATTTTAAGAGCCTCAAGGGAAAAGGTCATTAATTATAGCACAAAGATCAATGTAGATTTTCAATAGATACGTGATGATAACACCACACAACTAAGCCAAATCAATTAAAGTGTATAAAAAGTAGTGTGAAATATAATCCTAAGTGGGAAAACTGTAACTACAAGGACATAATTTTTAAATCTTTCTAGTAGTTGAGGATGCAAAGCAATTATGACAAGGTCCTTGACCTCAGAGAGTTCAACATTTGGTAAAAGAATTCAGGAAAATCAGTGTGGCCTGAGACTGTGCATGGCTCAGGTAGCGAGAAGGGGAATGTGAGTAAGACATATCTGGGAAATGCTGGACTGACCACAAGCCGCTTTCAGCACACCAAGGACAAGTGGAGAACAAGCCTTTTGGTGAAGTGCAGAAAGGTCAAGGCAAGTCCTGGGGAAATTTGGTTCTCTACGGTTGTTTGTTACCTGTACTCCCACTACTGTCCTATTTCACAATTGTTTCAAATATCTCATTTACAACTTAATACAACACTTTGTTTGCTCTGAGAGCTCATCGATTCATGGTATTGCTATTCTTCTGACTCCAAACTTTGAAAATGATCCATAGCATTTAAGATTGTATTTATATATTTTTACTTGCATTTCATAACCTTTGGATACATTAAAAATATGTTCCCATTAGGCACAATGCCTGCTTCTCTCATTTCACTCTTATCTATAACAAAATAATCAATAACAATGACCATCAATTACCTGTCAAAATATAGTCTCAAGGATCTTAAGATAATTGAATGTTAGCAAATTTAACTTCATTCCTTTTTGTCCCTGGGCCCCCAGGCACACTCTGCTTTGCTAACTTGCTGGGATTTCAATATACTTTTTCCACGTGAAGAATAGTAGTACTGCTCCCACCACATCTCTCCTCAAAATATTGACAGAATGATCACTGTTGGTCAGATGATATTCTAAATGATTTGGATAGGCATTAACTCATTGAATCATAATAATCCCAGGAGTTAGGTATTATTATTACTTCCATTTTAGAGAAGAGAAAACTGAGATGTAGACTAGTTAAGTTACTTGTTGGTTATATTAGCTAGTGATTGTCAGAATGAGAATTCCAATCACGACAGTCTGAATCTAAGTGTGAATCTTAACCACTGCACGGTACCGCCTCCTTGGTACCTTCAGAAAGGTATGTTGCTATTTTATATACCTATCTAGAGTTTCTGGTTTTTCTGAAACTATTCTTGGTGATTGATATCTGTGCATAGATCATTGGAAAGTTTTTCTAGGGAAAAATTCATGCTTTGATTACCCTGTCCTACAGAGTTGTTTCCAAAATGCCTGAAGATGACGTTTCTGCTAGAACTTGACAGTTTGTATACCAAAGTGTGATAAGAACTGAAGAAATTTCACTACAATATTGGAGTTCCAAATTTTGACTCAAGAGGCTAGATGGGACTGCTATCCACATTTACAATGGTCATGATTTTAGTAACAGCAATGAACACATACACTCATTCAGTCATTCAATTAGCAAATCTTTATTCAGTACCGACTGTTTTCTAGGTACTCTGTTAGGGAATACAAAAGATCTTTTCCCTTAAGGAATTCACAATGGAGGAGACTCACACAGGATTAATTGCAATACATTGTAGTTAGATGCTTTCACGGGTATATATATATATGTATACGTATATGAGTACACGTGTGTGTGTGTGTGTGTATATATATATATAAAGCTGGCATGCATAGATGTGAGAGAGCAACATCTAATTGTAGTCCAGAATGCAGTGGGGAAGGTCAAGGGATGCCAGGGCTAAGATGAATCCTAAAGGATGAATTCATTGATAAGAGAGAGGCAAAAAATAAAGAGATAAGAATGAGTATCTTATATTTTAGGAAAAATGAATTGTTCAGTAGGAACTAGAGACATAAAGAAAATCAAAGGGGAAGGAAATTCCAGGCAAATGGCGAGCAGGATAGAATGTATGGAGGAGAAAGAGTCAGAAGAGTATGCAGTGAATTACAGGTGGTTTGGTGGTGTTATATGAAAATTTTAAGGTAGGAAATGGCAGTAGTTTAGATTCAGCATTCACTTTTGGCAAGTAAATGCTGAATTGGAAACACATTTCTAAGACTTTTATTAAGGCACAAAATCTTAGATTTAAACATAGTGCAAAAACACCTCAGGATTCTTGCAGAGGGTCTTTTAGGAGCGGGAGATGGAAGGATGTATAGTCCCTGGAATTATGGAAAATAAAGTATCCTAGAAGCACCCATGAAGTTGCTGGATGTCTCAAGTGGCATCTGTCATCCATGTGGCAGCTTTGCATACTAGCTGAATGAAGTCCATAAAGAGGTACAGTAATTCATTTCCTTCCTCTTTATTGTCCCCTTATCTAATTTTAAGATCTATTGTGGGTTAAAGTTATGTTATGCCTAAATTATCCCAATAAATTTAAATTTCCATAAATTCAGATTTCATCTTCCATACACTTATGTCATGTCATTCCCTGAAATCAAACACTCAGGATATTTTTTTTCCTGACTCAAGTCCAAACTGTTGCTGGCAATTAAAATCTTGCCCTACATGGCTTCACTTATTTTATTAAAACTATTCTTTATTTCTTCTCAATATGTGCTATCTGCTTTAATTAGATGTCCTTTTCTACCTGAGCACTCCTGCTGTCCCACTTACCTGGAATATTCTCACACGCCTTCCGCCAATATGGCCCTCTGAAGTCTTATATATTTTTCAAGGCTTAGCCTAACATCTGTCTCTTTCATGAAGCCTTTCTGGACTGATCCAGGTGTTGGAAATGATGAGCAGTAACATTGTTGATAAAACAGATGATTATATTCAAGTTCAAATAGTATTCTAGAAATAGGTAGACTTGCATCTAAAAAATCCATTGGAATTTTTGCACATGCACACACACACACACACACACACACACACTTCCCATAAAAGTGAAAGAACACTAGAAAGACCAGTTTAAATCAGCCAATAGATAAAAAGTAAACATCAGGCTTTTCTTTTTGCATAATTTTGACAATATTACAGTTTGCTTACCCTTAGAAGGAAACCAATTAGTATTTGCATTATCATCAAAGGACTCTAGAGATGCCAAACAAGGTAGACGCGGCTATCAAGCTTCTTTTTTTACTAAAAGAGGAATATGAAGCACTGAAAGCTCCCCCAGATGAGTCCTGAGTGGAAACCTTGGTGGAAGCAGGAAGGGAAATAAAGAATGGAGAGTTCTAAAAGAGATATACCCAAGCATGCATATTTAAGGACTTCCGGAGAAGCAGCCCTGTAGCTTCTTCTATTGCCTTTTGACAGGTCTATACAATCAATAAATCATGTCGTTGCATATCTACACTGCGTCATCGATTCCCCAGACCTTGCTGCAAGCAGGAAACAACACACTGGGAAAAGACGGAAGGTCGTGGTCCTTATGCTCTGGGAGTTGGCCTGGAAATAGAGAAATCAAGGTAGACAGTGGCTTTGCTCGGTCTTCTTGCCCTCGTCAGGCCTGCCCATAGTGGGATGTGGAACAGGGAGCCAACCCCAGGCCTCATTGATCTCACTTGTCTCTGATCCCCTATAGTAATTAACGTGCTATCATCCTAATTAGCAGCTAATTATATTCTCTCTTTAATTATTTTTCTCACTCTTTCAACTGTATTGGAGGTCCTTGAGGGCAGAGACTATTCTGCAGGACTATTTTCGTTCTTTCAGTGCTTAACATAATGCTAAACACAAAGAAAGTGTGCCGTATGTTAACTGATCCCATTTTGTACATAAAGACATGAGAAGTCCGGTGTGTTTAAAAGCATATTTTACTAAGACATGATTTTAATAGTTCCATCATCAGTAATTCAGTTTTTATTTGAGGCAGTTAACTTTCCACTGGATAAAAATAACATTAATTGTGCACTTATTATGTGTAGAGTGTTTTCACATATGGTATTTAACTTAATTATCACAATCAGAGCCAGATTAAGAAGGAGACCATCTGTGCCATTGCCCAGAGTGCCATTTTGATAGGCACTAAAAATCTATGGGCACTTAAATATCTAGAAGACAAAGAAATTTTTATGTATTAGAAGTCTTCTAAGGTCTTGTTACTCAAAGTGTGATTCAAAACCCAGCGGTGCAGGCACCATCTGGGAGTTTGTCAGAAATGCAAAATTTCAGGATTCACCTAGACCTGCTGAGTTTACTTGCATTTTAACGAGATACCAAGTACCACAATGAAATTTGAAAAATAGTCTTAAGAATAGTATTTATGTGGTTAAGGGTATTATTTTATAAACTTCTTAGGGGAGTTATATGCTAAGAGACATGCTCAAATCAAAATAGTTGCTCATTGAGCCAGCCCTGATGGCCTAGTGGTTAAAGTTTGGCACACTCCACTTCAGGGTCCTGGGTTTGGTTTCCGGGCACAGAATCATACCGCTCATCTGTCAGTAGCCGTGCTGTGGTAGTGGCTCACATAAAAGAACTAGAGGGACTTATAACTAGAACATACAGCTATGTACTGGGGCTTTGGGGAGGAAAAATAAAACGAGAGGAAGATTGGTGACATATGTTAGCTCAGGGTGAATCTTCCCCAGCAAAAGATAAAAGTTGCTCATTATTTCTCATTAAACTGACTCTTTGGATCAATGAGTCTAGCAAATTAAATTTAGGCTTTTGCTTTGCAAAGCAATGTGAATTTAGGGCCAGAGTTAAATGGCTCATTATATAGAAGAACCTGAGGATTGCAACTAATACAATCATGCGCCATGTAATGTTTTGGTCAACAATAGACCACATATAGGATGGTGGTCCCATGAGATTATAAAGGAGCTGAAAAAGTCCTGTTGCTTAGTGATGCCATAGCAAGAGAAAAAAAGGAAACTACAGGGAAAGGAAAAAAGAAAAACCTCTAAGAAAATTAGTATTGAGGAATTTTACAGAAGCTTTTGCAGACCTGAGCAAGCTCCTTAAACAGTTTTAAAACATAGACCTCAAGTCTGAAAGATTTGCATTGATGGAGAGGACTGTTCATGGTGTGCTATCTGCTGACAAGCAAATCTATGATTAACAAAAAAAAACCAGCCAAGAAAACTACCGTGGACATATTTCTGAAAAGAGCAACACCTTCTCGTGAAGGGCCTCAGGCAGGTCCTTCAGGAAGTATTCCAGAAGAAGGCATTTTACCACAGGAGATGAGAGCTCCATGCATGCTACTGCCCCTGCAGAACTTCCAGTGGGACAAAATGTGGAGGTGGAAGACAGTGATGTTGATGATCCTGACCCTGTGTAGGCCTGGGCTAATGTGTGTGTTTGTGTCTTAGTATTTTTTTTCATTTTTGAGGAAGATTAGCCCTGAACTAACTGCTGCCAATCCTCCTCTTTTTTGCTGAGGAAGACTGACCCTGAGCTGACACCTGTGCCCATCTTCCTCTACTTTATATGTGGGACGCCTGCCACAGCATGGCTTGCCAAGCAGTGCCATGTCCACACCAGGGACCCGAACTGGCGAACCCAGGGGTGCCAAAGCGGAACACGTGCACTTAATTGCTGCACCACCAGGCCAGCCCCTGTGCCTTAGTTTTTAACCAAAAAAGTTTAAAAATTAAAAAACATTAAATGGAATAAAGCTTATATAATAAGGATATAAAGAAAGGAAACATTTTTGTACAACTGTACAATGTGTTGGCGCTTCAAGCTAAGTGTCAATTAAAATGAAAGAGCAAGAAAGTTAAAAATTTTTTTCAATTTATGAAGTAAAATAGTTCTAGTAAGCTGAGGTTAACTTATTATTGAAGAAAGAAAAATATTTTTTATAAGTTTAGTGTAGCCTAAGTGTACAGTGTTTATAAGCTCTAGAGCAGTGTCCAGTAATGTTCTAGACCTTCAAGTTCGCTCACCGCTCACTCACTAACTCACCCAGAGCAACTTCCAGTCCTGCCAGCTCCAGTCAAGGTAAGTGCCCTATACAGATGTACCATTGTTTATCTTTTATACTGTATTTTTTTTTATTTTGAGGAAGATTAGCACTGAGCTAACATCTGCTGCCAATCCTCCTCTTTTTGCTGAAGAAGACTGGCCCTGAGCTAACATCCGTGCCCATCTTCCTTTACTGTCTTTGTGGGACGCCTGCCACAGCATGGCTTGCCAAGTGGTGCCATGTCCGCACCCCGGATTTGAACCAGCGAACCCCGGGCTGCCAAAGCAGAACGTGCGCACTGAACTGCTGGATCACCGGGCCAGCCCCTTTTAAACTGTATTTTTACTGTACCTTTTCTATGTTTAGGTATGTTTTAGATACGCAAATACTTACCATTGTGTTACAATTGCCTACGGTACAGTAATCTGCTGTACAGGTGGGTAGCCTAGGAGCAATAGGCCATACCATATAGCCTAGATGTGTAGTAGGCTCTACCATCTAGGTTTGTGTAAGTACACTCTGATGTTCACACAACAACAAAATCACTTAGCAATGCGTTTCTCAAAACACGTCCCCGTTATTAAGTGATGCGTGACTGTGCTAACAAACTTGACTTTCAAGTCAGAAGGAGCACAGACAACATCCCATGTACGATTCAAAACAGACATTTTAAAAATGTGAATATTACAGGGCTCCTTTGCTCCTTGTGGATTAGGCATACTGACCCTCTCAGAGTCCTGCAGCTTACCCAGCACAGCTGGGGCCCTTTGCACTTCCTCTTCCTGGAATGTGCTTCCTCCCGTTCTTTGCTTGGCTGCTTCTGTCTTGTCTTTTAAGTCGCCTCATTGGAGCGGTTTTCCTTAGGCACCCTCATTAAAATAGTCCTGGAGACTCCAACACTTTACCCTACTAATGGCATTTATCCCTCTCTAAACTTACTTATTTATTTACTTACTTATTTGTCTTCTCCCGCAGATGGTGAGCTCCGTGAGAGGAGGAATTTTGCCTCTGTTGTTTGTCTCTGTCGTATTCCCTGCTCTGGTACATGGTAGATGCTCCATAAATAGTTGCTGAATGAAGGAGTCAACAGATAGTGAACTCAAAACACTTACTAAGATCAATATGCAAACAAGTACTGTATTAATAAATAATACACTATCTGATAGTCATCCTCAATTTCAAGTTCAGCCTGGCTTTGCATTAGTTTTTTAAGAGTTCTCTTTGAGAGGCAAGAAGGTTTGTTATAAATGCAGACAGAGATGAAGAGAGTTAGAAACCTTCATTTGTTCAGCCACTATTGGTTGAGTGCTTTCAACACACTCCATGACATGCACAGCGTTAGCACCCTGTCCCGCCACATATTAATGCATGACTTTGCCCAAGTTACCAAGCCTGCGTAGACTTCAATTTCCTCGTGTATAAAATGGCAGGAATCATAGTACCTGTACCTACTTCATGAGGTTTTTGAGACTCTAAATTGAGGTAACACACTGAAAATGTTTATCATAGAGTCTGACATATACTAAACACTCAATATATCAATATTAGTTTCAGAAAATTTAGATGGTGCTTGGGAGGATGAAGAATTATCTTCCTAATAGAAATAACATTTGCATTGTGATAACAGTGATAATAGATGGTATTCACAAGCAATTTGAAATATTTTTCAAATTATTCTCACCACATTCTTTTCTGTTATTATGATATATTTTCTCCATTTTATCTTCAGAGAGAAAATAAATGTGTGTTTAACAAATTCCTTTTACTTCTTTCAATCTTTCCCTTGTGTATGTCTGTGTTGGATTACAGTATATTAAAATAAGATATTTTAGATAGGTTAGTCTTGCTTTCCTGGTGCGATTTTTATTAAAACATTACACATACGATGTGAACAGACCTTAAGTGTACAGCTTAACTATATTTTGCATATGTACACACTCGCATAATTAACATCCAGATAAGACTATAGAACAAGACCAGATCCCCAGAAGTCAACCTAGTTCCAGTACCCAATCAGTATTCCCCTCCACCATATACCACCACTAATCTGACTGACATTATTATGGATTGACTTTGCCTATTTTTTGTTTGTATATGGAATCATTAACTTTCTTTTTGTTTGGCTTCTTTTGCTCAACATTATGCTGGTGAGAGTTATCCAGATTGTTATAAGTAGCAGTGCATTGCCCATTTTAGTTGCTGCATAATAATTTTGTTGCAGAAGTATGCCACAATTTATTTATCCGTTCAAGGACTCTGATGAGCGTGTAGTGGTATCATACTGTGGTTTAAATTTACATTTTCTAAATATGACTTATGGTGACTAATGGTGAGGGTGATATTTTCTTATAGTCATTGGAAAATCCTATATTCTCTTTAGTGAAGTACCTATTGAAATCCTTTGAAAATTTTTAAAAATTGATTTGCCTGTCTCTTTATTGTTAATTTCAGAGTTTTGCATACTTCGGATGTAAATGTTAGTTGAGTAAATGTGTTGGAAATACCTTCTCCCATCCGTGTCTTTCATTTTTACTCATTAATGGTGTCTTGTGATGAACATAAGTCTTCATTTTAATGTGGTCCAATTCATAGTCCTTTTATTCATGGTTAGTGCTTTGTAGTCCTGTTTAAGGAATCTTTAATTACCCCAAGACCATGATGATTTTCTTATGTTTATTTTATAAACTTTGTTTTACCCTTCACATTTCCTCTCTTTTAATGGATATATATTAGCTGGTATAGAATTCTCATTTGGTGACATTTTATTACAGCACTTTCAACAAATGCCATTCTACCGTCTTTTGTTTCCATAGTTTGGGATGAAAAGTCCACTCTGTGCCTAATAAGTACTCCTTTGAAAGAAATGTTTCCTTTATCTCTGGTTGTGCTTTAATTTTTTCTCTTTTATTTTTCATCTGTCTGATTGTGATGTGCCTAGATATGGTTCCCCTTGTATTTTTCCTGCTTGAGATTTATAAAGATTTCTCAAGTTGTGACTTGATGTCTTTAGATGGTTTGAAAAATTGCCAGCTAGTATTTCTCCATATATTGGTGTCTTTTACCACTTCAATTAAACATAGATATTTTCCCGTGTTCCTCATGTCTTTTATACTCACACGTATGTTTTCTAATCTATATCATCTATATCATGTATGTCATCCAGATCTCTATCTCTCTGTTGCTATTTTAAAATTTTTGTGCTTTAAATGAATATTTTATTTTTCTCCAGTTTATTGAGATATAATTGACATGTAACATTGTGTTAGTTTAAGGTGTACAACGTAATGATTTGATAAATGTGTATATTATGAAGTGATTACCACAATAAGCTAGTTATCGTCCATCACAGCACAGTTAAACATTTTTTTGTTGTGATGGGAACTTTTAAGATCTACTCTCCTAGCAACTATCAAATATACAATACAGTATTGTTAACTATAGTCACATGCTGCATGTTACATTACCAGAATCTGTTTATCTTATAACCATGAATTTGTCCCTTCTGACCACCTTCACCTGTTTTGCCTATCCCCTACCCCTCACCTCTAGCAATCAGTAATCTCTTCTCTGTATCTATGCATTTAGTATTTTTTAGATTCTGCATGTAATACAGTCCTTAGCTTTCTCTATCTGACTTACTTCACTTAGCATAATACCCTCGAAGTTCACCTTGTTGTCACAAATGATAGGATTTCCTTCTTTTTATTTAAGGCTGAATAATATTCCTTTCATGTACACTCACATGCAAACATATATATATATATATATATATAAAACACATTTTTTAATCCATTATTTCCTGTCTTGGCTATTATAAATAATGCTGCAATGAATATAGGGGTGCATATATCTTTTGGGGTTAATTTTTAATGTTTTCATTTCCTTTGGATAAATTCCAAGAAAGAGAATTGCTGGCTCATATGGTAGTTTTATTTTTAATTTTTTGAGGAAGTTCCATATTGTTTTCTATAGCAGGTGCACCAATTTACATTCCTACTAACAGTGCACAAGGGTTTTCTTTTCTCCACATCCTCACCAGCAATTATTATTTCTTGCTTTTTTGATAATAGCCATTCTAACAGGTGTGAGGTGGTATCTCGTGGTTTTGATTTGCATTTCCCTGATGATTAGTGATGTTGAGCATCTTTTCATCTACCTCTTGGCCATTTGTATGTCTTCTTTGAGAAAATGTTTATTCAGTTCCTCTGTCCATTTTTAAATCAGATATTTTTTTTGCTATTGAGTTGTATGAAATTTTTATATATTTTAGATACTAACCCCTTATCAGATATATGATTTGCACACATATTTTATTCTATTCTATAAATTGCTTTTCCATTTTGTTGATGATTTTCTTTGCTGTGCAGAAAATTTTTAGTTGGATGTAGTTCTGCTTATTTATATTGCTTTTACTGCCTTTGCTATTGTCAAGTCCAAACAATTACTGCCAAGATTGACGTCAAGGAGTTTACCCCTAATGTTTTCTTCTAGAAGTTTTATGATTTTATGCCTACATTCAAGTTTAACTCATTCTGAGTTGATTTATGTGTATGGTGTAAGATAGGGGTCCAGTTTCATTCTTCTGCATGTGGCTGTCCAGTTTTCCCGTCACCATTTATTGAAGAGACTATCCTTTCCCATTGTCTATCCTTGGCTCCTTTGTTGTAAATTAATTAACCATAATGCATGAGTTTATTTCTGGGCTCTCTATTCTGTTTCATTGACCTATGTGTTTGTTTTTATGCCAATACCATACTGTTTTGATTATTATAGCTTTGTAGTATAGTCTGAAATCAGGTAATGTGATGTCTAGAGCTTTGTTCTCTTTCTCAGGATTGCTTTGGCTATTCAGGGACTTTTGTGGTTCCTTACTAATTTTAGGATTATTTGTTCTATTTCCATGAAAAATGTCATTGGAATTTTGATAGGGATTACACTGAATTTGTAGCTTGTTTTGGGTAGTGTTGCCATTTTAACATTTTCCATTCTTCTGATCCAAGAACATGGAATACCTTTCCATTTTATTTGTGGCGTCTTCATTTTTTCCATCAAGTTCTTATAGTTTTCAATGTACAGAACTTTCACCTCTTTGGTTCAATTTATTCCTAGGTATTTGATTCTTTTTGATGCTATTGTAAATGGGATTGTTTTCTTAATTTCTTTTTCAACATTTCATTGTAGTGTATGAAAATGTAACTGGTTTTTATATATTGATCTTTGTATCCTGCAACTTTGCATTTGCGTATTAGTTATGACAATTTTTTTGGTGGAATCTTTATGTTTTATACATATAATATCATGTCATTTTCAAAGAGGGACAGTTTTATTTTTTTCTTTTCTGATTTGGAAGCCTTTTATTTCTTTTTGTTACCTAATTGCATTAGCCAGAACATCCAACACTATGTTAAATGGAAGTGGTGAGTGTAGGCATCCTGGTAGTGTTCCTGATCTGAGAGGAAAAGCTTTCAGCTTTTCCCCATTGAGTGTGATGTTAGCAGTGGGCTCGCATTATATGGGCTTTATTATGTTGAGGTACATTCCTTCTTTACCTAGTTTTCACAGGGTTTTTATCATGAATGAATGTTGAATTTTGTCAAATGCTTTTTCTGCATCTGTTGAGCTGATCATATGATTTTCACTCTTCTTTTGTTAATGTGATGTATTACATTGATTAGTAGATGTTAAACCATCATTGCATTTCTGGGGTGAATCTTACTTGATCAGGTTGTATGATCCTTTTAATGTATTGTTGAATTTAATTTGCTAATGTTTTGTTGAGGATTTTTGCATCTATGTTCATCAGAGTTATTGGACTGTAACTGTATTTTCTTGTAGCGTTTTGGTCTGGTTTTCGTATCAGGTTAATGTTTGCCTTATAAAATGAGCTTGGAAGTCTTTCCCTCTCTTTTACTTTCTTGGAAGAACTTGAGAAGAGTTGGCATTAATTCTTTTTTAAATGTTTGGTAGAATTCACCAGTGAAGCCATCTGATCCTGAACTTCTGTTTGTAGGGATATTTTTCATTACTGATTCGATCTCTTTACTAGCAATTGGTCTGTTTAAATTTTCTATTTCTTCATGATTCAATCTTGATAGGTTGTATGTTTCTAAGAATTTATCCATTTCTTCTAGGTTGTCCAATTTATTGACATATAATTGTTCATAGTACTCTTTTATGATCTGGGATAATTTCTTGACTCTTGTGGCAGACACATGCTAGGATGAACCTTCAATGAGTCACACTCTTGTGTAATCCCCTACCTTTGAGTGTGGGCAGAACCTGAGACTTGCTCCTAACCAACAGAATAGGCAAAGATGAGGGGATGCCATTCCCTTGATGAAGTTATGTTAGATAAGACTGTCTTAACAGAACTGACTGAGAGAGAGAGATCTTGCTGGTTTTGAAGAAGTAAGCTGCCACGTTGTGAGAGAGTTGCATGACACGGAACTGTCATGAACTGCAGGAGCTAGAATGCTCCCTGACCAACAGTCAGCAAGAAAATAGGGATCTAAACCCACAACTTTAAGGGCACGAATTCTTCCAACAGCCCCGAGGGAACTAGGAAGCAGACATTTCCCTAATCAAGGCTTTGATGAGACCAGAGCTCCAGCTGTCTCTTGGATTGCAGCCTTAGGAGGCTGAGTAGAAGAGCCAGCTAAGCTGTGCCTAACCTTTTCATGCACTGAAACTGTGAGATAATAAATGTGTGGTTTTTTTTTTTAAAGGGAGATTAGCCCTGTGCTAACATCTGCCACCAATCCTCTTCTTTTTGATGAGGAAGACTGGCCCTGAGCTAACATCTGTGCCCATCTTCCTCTATTTTATATGTGGGACACCTGCCACAGCATGGCTTGATGAGCAGTGCGTAGGTCCGTGCCGGGGATATGAACCAGCGAACCCCAGGCCGCCAAAGCAGAGCGCATGAACTTAACTGCTATGCCACTGGGCAGGCCTCATAAATGTATGTTGTTCTAACCCCAAAATTTGTGCTAATTTGTTATGTAACAATACAAAACTAACACAACTCTCTTGCAGTTCACACATAACACATACACATAGCATTCTTCTGTTCTTGTATGTTTATCTATTAAACACTATTAAATTTATATGTTCAATACTAATTTCAGGTTTTTCATTTTTCAGCTCTAGAACTTATTTGACACTTTTCATATCATTATTTTTTTGGTAAAATAATCCATTTCTCTTAAATTATCATGAACAATTTAATTATAGTTGTTTTAAAGTGTTTATCTGCAATATCTAATATTTTGATCACAAGTAGCTCTGTTCCCATTGCCTTTTATTCTGGGCTTTTCGGTCCTTTTTGGTCTTTTTCTTGTTTCTTGGCATAAGTGGTACGTGTTTTTAAATTGAAGACCAAACGTTGTTCAGAAAAATTATAGACCAAATTCTTCCAGCCCTAATGGAGCAATCAGAAATCAAGACAAAATACACGAAAAAAAATGTTTTCTGACATTGGACACAAGCAAGACAAGACTGTGATCTTTGAGAAAATAAAAGCAAACAAAATAAGCTCTTAAATCATGTGGCTTCCTGCTTGGAGGCATCATTGCGTAACAGAGTGGAGAAAAATAAGCCAAACGGACCGCGGTGGCCTTACTTAGTTAAGACAGAGATTAGATTTTGGGGAGAGTGTAGCAGCTGATATTTGCAGAGCAGAGTGCTCTAAAGAAGGGGGCTATCAAGAGAAAATATTCTAGGCTCATGCGTAGATGTCCTCTTGACATTTTGACTGAATACTAGGCTGCATATATGTAGGTTGAAACTGCGTGAGACCAAGCCAAAAAGAACTAGCAGGAGGCTCACACAAAACTGGGAGACAAATTCAATTTCCAACAATGAGGACAAAGATTATGGTATTTAGAGACAGGAACTTTAAATTGTTTATTATAAATATGTTTAAAGATGTAAAGGGAAATACGAATGTAATGAGAAGAAAAATGGAAAGTATTAGAGACAACCATGTCAAATTTTTGAAGGTGCAAAATATATTTAATGTTAAAAAATAACCTGAATGGGCTTAAAAACTATAAACCTATAGGCCAAGAATCTCAATGAACCCCAAACAGGTAAAAATAAAGGAAACCACAACGCAACATACTAGAATGAAATTGCCAAAAAATAAATGGTAAATTAAAAATCTTAAAAGCAGAGAAAAAGAAGAAAAGACATATTACATGAACAATTACAAAGATAATGATAATTATTGGGGCCGGCCCCATGGCTGAGTGGTTAAGTTCACACGCTCCACTTCGGTGGCCCAGGGTTGTGCCTGTTCAGATCCTGGGCACCTAGCAGTGCTCATCAAGCTATGCTGAGGTGGTGTCCCACGTAGCATAACCAGAAGGATCTACAGCTAGAATATACAACTATGTACTTGGGGGTTTTGGGGAGAAGAAGAAGAAGAAAAGAAAAAAGATTGGCAACAGATGTTAGCTCAGGTGCCAATCACAGAAAAAAAAAATATTGATGACTTTGTTCAGAAAGAATTCTGGTCAGAGGAAAGTGGAATGATATCTTTAAAGTGCTGAAAACAGAACGGTCTATATAGAATTTGATGTCTAGTAAAACTACTCTTCAAAAATAAAGGCAATTTAAATACATTTTCAAGCAAAACCAACAACAAATATAGGTGAGAATACTAAAAAAGTAGCGGACCTGTGTAATGTGAAATGTTAAAGAAACTTCTTCAGCCTGAAGGAAAATTATAGCAAATAGAAACTTGGATGAAACAGATGAATGAATAGCTCTGGAAATGTTAACTGTGTGTGAAAATATATTTAAAATGTGTTTTCCCATACTTAGTTTCTTTGCAAAATTATTAATTTCTAATTAAAAATAAAAACAAGATATTGTGGCATTAATAACATTCACAGAAGTAAAATGTATGATAAAAATACCACAAAGGAGAGATGGAAAGAAATAAAAGTATTTGTTCGTAACGTTCTTATGTTAGCCGTGAAGTGGTATAATATTATTTGAAGGTGGATGGTGATGATTAAATTATGCATATTGTAAACCCTATAACAACTTCTTAAAAAAGAGGAAAAAACTCTCAAAAGGAGATAAACTCTCAAAAAAGGAGATAAAGCAGAGTACCAAAAGTACTCAATTAACCCCAAAAGACAGAAAAAGAAGGAAAATGGCATAAAGAACTGATGGAGCAAATGAAAAACCAATAGCAATGTAGCATATTGAAAACTGATTATGTTTATAAACACATTAAATGTGTATGTTCTAAATCATCTAATTAAAATGTAGACACTTTCCAATTGGATAAAATTTTAAGGTCCAACTCTGTGTTGTCTACAGGAACAAGATTTTGTGTATAATGATTCAGATAAGTTAAATGTGAAATATTGAAGAATTATATTATGTAAACATGAGTTCTAAGAAAGCAGGAAGGTATATGTTAATTTCAAACCATAGCAATCGTAGGAGAAAGAGTATTACCAGAGGAAAAGGAGGTCCTTTCATAGACATTACAAGTCAATTCATTAAAGTGACATGTCAGTATACTTGTGTATGCACTATTAACAGAGCTTCTACATGCGCGAAGAAAAATTAAAGAACTGAAACGACAGAGAGAAAAACGCAATTAAAAAGTTTCAGCATTTCTCTTTCAGTAATTGACAGAACAAACAGATAGAAAATTAATAAGGATATATTAATCTTGAACAGTAGTATCAATTAATTTGATCTAGTTGATATCTACAGAACATTGCATGAAAAGGAACAAAAGAGCTATTCAAGGCACAACAAATATTAAAAAATAAAATTGAATTCATATAGATTGTTTTATCTGATGGCAAGGAAATTAACCTAAAAAAATAGTAACAAATGAAAAATTCACCCATGTTTGACCACCAATTCTCTTCAAGTAAACTACACATCAAAAAAGAAATCACAAGGGCAACTAGAGAATATTTTAAATTGAACAAAAATTAAACAACAATATAGAATTTGTGGTATGCATTTAGAGCAGTACTTAGAGGAAAATTTCTAATTTAAATTCTTACATTAGAAAAGAAATCAGAAGCTATAAAAGTCAATGATCTATCTTTCCTCATTGAGAAGATAGAACTAGAAGAGAAAATTAAAGCCAATGTTAATAAAGACAGGAAATACTAAAGAGCATAACTTAATGAAATAGGAAATAGATGAAAAATAGAATGTTCTCTTTCATGATTGTCAAAATGTTTGTATGGGAATATGCATTTGTAAACTCATCAAATTGTATCATTTAAATCGCACATTTTATTGTTATATAAATTAGACTTCAATTATTTAAGTTTAATTTAATTATTTAATTATCAATGACCAGGTTTTTGAAAAAAAATAAGACATCGCTAGTGGCCGTAGATAATGTCATCCTTCTCAAGAAGTATTATAATATTCTTTTCATTGTCTCTTCCAGCACTCTAGTTCTGGTACAAGATCACTGTAATCCAGCCAAAGCTGTTTCACAATTTGTCATGGCTATCATTTCTCTAGTCTGCCCTTACTCCTCAAAAATAGTTCTTAATTCTACTTTGTTGCCCTTTTGAGATGTTTCGACTTAGAGCCCTAGGTGTTTATCCTTCGCTTTGGCTGGTCCAGAATTCCAACCTCTATCTCTGCAGCACTGTCCAAATTGCTACTCAGCTCTTGATTCTCCCTGTGATGCTTGCTGCTTGATTCTCTATGTTTCTGTCATGTATGCACAGCTCGAGAATCTCAAAATGCCATGAAGCGAGATTGTAGGCAGAATCTTAGCCTCCCTTATCTTAGCCTCTTTCTTCCCCAGCATCAAGTTTCTTTAAATTTTGACTCCTTTGGTTGCTTTTAATCACTTTTAAACAAACGCTGTTGGAGTACCTATTATGTTTCTGGTACTGTGACAAGACCTGTAGGATTTAAAAATTTGAGGTTCTGCTTGGATCTGCTGGGTATAGTGAATAGACAAGAACAAGGGAGATAAGATTTAAAGCTAGTAAGCAATTTAGGAGTGATTTAAAATTGTTCATGATAAAATGCTGAATTTAACATTACCAAACTCTGGGGGTGGGATGGAAGGGGGAAAAGTTCAACGTGGGCTGGAATTATAGATTCTGGACTTCTTGGAGGGGATGCTAACTGAGCTGAGTCTTGGCAGAAGAACTGGGGCTCTGTAATTGGGATTCAGCCTGGATTAAGATGGGATATTAGAGGAATGTGAAGATGGGCCTGATTCCAGCAGAGAGCGAGCTTGTGACGGGAATTAGTCAAATTAGAACAGCCACAAGGTAGACAGGAAAAGTATTTTTATCCACTTTATTCATGAGATACAAACTAATTAAATGCCTTGTTATAGGCCACATACTCAGTGGTAGATACAGGACTAAAGTAAAGTTTTCTAATTCTGCTCCAGTATTTCTTCCTCCTAGACACACTTTTTCTGGTGCCAAGGAAGAGCCGTAAAAGAGTTATGACATGTCTTACCTGAAAATTTGAAAAGAAATATTGCCTGGGCTCCGATTCAATGGATTCATCTGGGAAATACACAATGAGCTGATGAATCTGTTTTTTTCGGGGTTGATGTAGAACATAAACACATGATTATGGCCTATTCATGAGAGTGTTGACAACTGAGTAAGAATGACATACTCACGGTGGAATCGCACAAAGCAGGAAGATACATCACCACTCAAATCCTATTAAAATAATTTGTTCACAAAACACATATGTCTTCTGGTTGCACATAATTCCTGCCTTCTGAGTCTCTGGAATTATCTGTGGCAAAATTATCCAGAGCTCTTTGAGAGTAGGCTGTGTGCCTTTCTTATTGACCTTTGCATTTCTAGGTCTAACAAAACATTTGGCTAATAGTTTTTTTGTTGTTGTTGTTTTTTAAAGATTGGCACCTGGGCTAACAACTTAACAACTGTTGCCAATCTTTTTCTTCTTCTTTTGCTTTTTTTTTCTGCTTTATCTCCCCAAACCACCCCCCGTACACAGTTGTATATCCTAGTTGCCGGTCCTTCTAGTTGTGGGATGTGGGACGCCACCTCAATGTGGCCTGATGAGCAGTGCCATGTCCGCGCCCAGGATCTGAACCCTGGGCCGCCACAGCGGAGTGTGCGAACTTAACCACTCGGCCACAGAGCTGGCCCCAATGGCTAATAGTTTTGAATAAATGTTTGATTAATTGGATTAAGTTAATTTTTGTCTATTGGGTTATGGAAGAAAGGCACACACAATGAACAATATATTTGCCTTTTTCATATATTGCTGTTCGTGATGTAATTTGGTTCAATACTTTTGGAAAGACTTGGCAATGAATACCATAGCTATAAAATTACAAATGCTGTTTTAAGTTATTAAAATCCAAAGTCTAGATATCCGTCCTAAGGAAATAATAAAAAAGAGGAAAATGTACTATTATGAAATTCTTCACTAAAGCTGTTGAAAATGAAAAAATAAAAAAGCTGTAACAAATGGAAGTAGCCATAATGTTTAACATTAGAGAAATATGCAAGAAAATATGCTACCTTCAATGTTATGAAGACGTTAGATAACTATGAATACTATGTAGTACATGGAAAATGCATGCAGTATACTAAGTAAAACTTCAAATGCAGTAGAATATATATATAAAATTACAACTGCATAAAATAAATAATTATAGTAGAAGGGCATACAAAAGGTAATAGTTGTGTAGGGTGGAGGGTTTATAAATTCAGATGGATGCTGAGCAGGTGACTATGTAAGATAAGTTCCATGAATAGTCACGTGGGTTGTGTGGTTTGAAAGGTGAGAAGGGATTGGCAAGGACTTCTAGAATTAAGATCCAGCTGTGCAACTCAGAATTCAGTAACTAGAGGAAAATCTCAATGTCTTTTTGGGCAAGCTATGTACTATACCTTGTCTAACTCCCAATGCTTTTGTGAAGCTCACACTAAAAAATGGAGCTAAGAAAATCTTGAAAAGGTAAAGTATGATGCAAATGTTAAAGATTATCATCATTTTCAGTGGCATTTATACAAGTAATGATAATGACCTTGAATCTTGAAGATTCTTAATATTGATGAGTCCCCTATCAACAGGTACAGAAACCATGAGAGGGCACAAACGTTAAACACTCTTGGGGTGGCAATCAATATCAGTACCTGGAAATGGCAGGAACCAGACTCAAGCTGAATGTTCCAGAGTTAGGGAAAAAGGGAAAGAGCAAAGGAGCACTGATTCTGTGATGCTACGATCATCTTTCTAATTTCCCCAGACATGTGAGTACCACCCTTTAGACACGACAAGAGTCTCCAGTTAGTATTCGCTCATCGTTTACTTTTCCTTACTGAGAAATTGTGTTCCAAGTGCCTAGTCTGAAAATAATTATATTTATACTATTTGCTACTACATAGCTGTTTCATTTTTCTTTCCCTGCATTATTTGTGCCTTTAGGTGATATACTTATTGGAACAAGAGTAATTCCTTGTTTGGGCACAGTTTGTCCTACTTTCATGTGCTTGTTATAGAATTCTAGCAAAAGTGAATGCTAGAAACAGGAATGCGGGATAGAAATAACCCAAAACCTCCCAGGAGAACATGAACTTGGAAATGTATATTGAAGGATATAAAATTAGATTGTCACTAAGAAAGGCTAAACTGCGTTTCTTGTTTCATCTTTGACTTTCTGCACAACTTTAGAAAAAATTACCTGTATTCTATGCTGTTCAGACTTCTGGTTATCCAACCCAGGATTCCATTGCTTGAATAGCTGTGAGAAGGCATGGCTCTCTTCTTACTCACTAACCATAAAGATTTTCTAGAATTCTGCGACTCATGGCAGCCGTTTTATGATTCTGTCATTAGTAATTTGTTCTCACTCTTCTTAATGCTGTCATATGACCTGCTTATTCCACTTCCTGATGTGGATAATACGTTCCATGATTTATTTTTTATGACACTTTCTCTTACCCATCCTAAATAAGTCATTCAATTTCCAAGAGTACCCTCTCGTGTCATTCAGGCAAAAAACTATTCAATAGAAGCTCTTCTACAAATTGTTTAATAAATGATTGCTTGTAAAAACTTCCAAAAACTCTTTCATATTCATACCTCATTGATATAAGGTGGGGGAAATTGCCTACGAAAGAGTCTGTTATCAATTCAGTAAATGCTAGTTTTTATCTTTCCCTTCTTCATCTGTTTTTTAGAATGTACTTGAGTATAGGTAGGCCAGTCATTATCTTTATTTTACAAATATAAGAAAGTAAAAGGTTCAGAGAGCCTAAATGTCTAATTTGTCCAAGGTGTAATAATCAGTGCGGAGGGATAGCTGGGCTCAAGCTTGTTTATTTATCAGTTCATTAATTCATTGACGCAGTGAATAGTATTTAAGAATCAACTGTATCACAGCTATTGTTTTGGGTACTTGCAGCTTACGGTTTAGTGACTGTAAAAATTCTCATTACACCATGTTCCCAAAATGCACCAAAATGGATCGTGGTCTGCCCAGTAAGAATTTTCTAGCTGTGAGAGGGCATGGCTCGCTTCTTACTCATTAACCATAAAGATTCTCTAGGATTCAGCTGCTCTTGGCAGCCATTTTATGATTCTCTCATTAGTAATTTGTTCTCATTCTTCTTAATGCAGTCATATGCATTCTAATCTATGATGACTGAATGAATTAATAAAATTATTTTTTTCATATTATTCAGTTGTTCATTTACCAAAAGGGAAAAAACAAATGAACTGCTTTTTTTCTTTTTTTGGTGAGGAAGATTGGCCCTGAGCTAACACCTGTTGCCAATTCTCTTTTTGCTTGAGGGAGATTTTCCCTGAGTTAACATCTGTCCTAATCGTCCTCTATTTTTGTATGTGGGTTACTGCCACGGCATGGCTTTTTGATGACTGGTGTAGGTCTGTACCCAGAATTCAAACCTGCAAACCCTGGGCCGCCGAAGTGGAGTGTGTTGAACTCAACCACTATGCCACAGGGCTGGCCCCTGAACTGCTTTCTATGTATAAAATATAGTGTTAAATACTGTATCAAAACAAGAACTATGTTTCCGCTGATTTTTTTTCTTCCATGAGTTTGCAACAATTTACATGTTTAACAAGGTCATTGTTAATGGAGGTTATGTGACATAGGAGGGACAAAGGGCACAATGGGTGTTAAAGAAATAACATGGACTTTGGTATTAGAGTAGAAACTGAATACTGGGTCTTCCATTTATTAATTGTGTGAATCAGGACAAGTTATTTGAATTTTCTAAGTCTCGCTTGTCTCATTTGGTAAGTTGGAAATAACCCCATCTTCATAAAGATGTTAGAATTGGAGAAATAGATGACAAACCTAGAACATGACCTGAGTACAGAGGTGTTCAATACATGTTAGTTCTTTCCCTTTCCTTGATGGAAGCTGTCACACCCCAGATGCTGCTATACCACTGAGCAAAGCGTTTAGAACTGCAGTACCTTAAAACAGCATCTGTCATAAGGTCTTGGACCCGTGTTTACCGTAATCACCACCAGAAGTGCCAGGCTTCCTGACTACTGACTATCTCCTGCACACTCTCCCTTCTACAGTTCTGAATGACAGAATCTGGGGCGATTCTCTGCCCATCCCCTCCACTCCTTGACCATCTTCTCCATGGCCCTCTCTCAATGAGCAAAGTCCTCTTTATGGTCATTTACTTCTTGAAACATTCCCTTTCTCTTTGCTGTTCTCTGAGTCCTCTCAAAGGGCAGCCATTTGTTTTTTCACATCTCATATCTGTTATGACCAGAAAGTGGGGTAGGATTCGGTCTCAAAATCTACTGCTGCTTGGAAATCATTCCTTTGCTTGCATTGGAATTGCTGAATAAGAAAAGAACAGTCAAGTGGACTGTCTTCCCTTAAAAAAGTACAAACAACTACCAAAAAAAACCTACTGTAGAATGCATATTTCATTTCAGTCATCTGCCCATTTCTCAACTCCTCTTTACAGTAAACTTGTCAAAATGGCTGTCTATATACATCTTCACTTAATTACCCCCATTCATGCTTTTTGAGAGAAAGAAAGAGCACAGCAATATTGTAGCTCCTTTATTTCTCCATAAATTGATCTAGTCTTATTCATGCCCCAACACTGATTCCCCTGTGAGTGGGGTGGTGAGATTAAATTTGGACCAAAACTAAAAATGATCTAGTGAATTCTACCACAGTCACTTTGGGTTTTCTTTAGTCTCTTTGCATAATTTCTCAAATTTCTAATTCCCCCCTTTTTCCTGCTCCTCTCTAAGATAGGAAAAGGTTGTATGAAGGTCCTTACAAGTCTGCATGACTTGTAAGACAAATACTGTATGACGTCACTCATATCTGGAATCTAAAAAAACCTGAACTCACTCCAGCCTGGTGGCATAGTGGTTAAGATCATGTGATTCACTAGGGTGGCCCAGGGTTCGCGGGTTTGGATCCCAGGTGCAGACGTACACACCACTCATCAAGCCATGCTGTGGCAGTGACCCACAAACAAAATAGAGGAAGATTGGCACAGATGTTACCTCAGAGAAAATCTTCTTCAAGCAGAAATAGGAGGATTGGCAACAGGTGTTAGCTGAGGGCCGATCTTCCCCACCAAAAATTAAAAAAAAAGGAACTCATAGAAACAGAGAGTAAAATGGTGGATGTTAGGGGGGAAATGGGTGAATGTGGTCAAAGGGTAAAAACTTCCAGTTATAAAATGAATAAGTTCTGGGGATGTAATATACAGCATGGCTACTAGAGTTAACAGTACTCTATTGTATGTTTGAAGATTGTGAAGAAAGTAGATCTTAAAGGATCTTACCCTCCCCCCCGACACATACAATTGTAAGTCTGTGAGGTGGTGATGGATGTAATAACTAACCTAATTGTGGTAATAATTTTGCGATATATACATATATCAAATCATTATGCGTACACCTTAAACTTAGACAATGTTATATGTCTGTTACATCTCAATAAAGCTAGCAAAAATAAATAAAAATTTTATATATATATTGGGATCATTGTAGAAAAATTGAAAAATATAACAATAAATCTTATACCCCTGAAAAAACCAACCAACCGACCAATCTGCATGGCCTCGGGGGGTAAAGGCCGCCAGGCCCTAATGTTAGTCCTTGAATGTGGCTGCCTGACAATGGCTAAGGCATGGTTAAGCCATTTCTGTCTCTGTTTTGCTGACATCTGCTACTGTCTGCAGCTGATGAATTCATGGTCCACTCAGTTCTGCTATAATACTTGTTTTGAAAGCATGATTGATATATTAGGGAATAATTTGAGCATAAATCCTGCTTCCATTTGCTTATGCTCAATTTCTTGAGCAGGAAACACTAGGGGAATGCTGAAAAGTACACCCTGCAGAACTGAACTCTTGTAGGAATATGCAAAACACACACATGCACACCCTCAAGCATCTCCCAACTGCCTCAGTTTGTCCCCTGTGCTATGAACGACTCCCATCCTCATCTGGTGGTGTGACTTTCTATCCTTCCATAACCTCCCAGTAACACACAAACCACAGCCCTTTCAATGCCCAGTTCCACCTGCAAATTTCAAGTTTTATTCAAGACGAGCTGCCATATTTATTGTAGTAGTTATGTATTTTTTAATCATTTAACTTGTGTACACTGTGCTTCCATTTTTATTAGGATACCGTATTTTGTTAATGTGTCACTGGTAAAATTTTTGAGTGTTATGCCAAAACCTCATTTTTCCAGTAAGCCCTGAGATTTTTATTGCACCATCTTGCCTAGCATAATGTTTTTAAGAACACATATGTCCGGTATAGCCGAGCTGACTATATAAATCCTTTAGGTCAGGTCAGGGTCCAGCTGACCTCTCCTTCTGACTTGCATCCTTCCAGCTCTCATTGAGGCTACAAGTCACTTACAGTTTCTGCCTCATCTTTTATCCAAATCCTGGTCTAGACATTTGACCCTCCACGCTTCTCTGTTCCTTTTCAACCTCTCTGACTCCATGGCAGGTTTGTAGGCCCTGAGCTCATTTTGTCCACCATGTCGGGGCTGAAAAATGCCCAGGAGGCCAACTAGACCCTCTCTGTGTCACAACACCATTAACTGTGACCACGGAGATGGTGCAGGGCCACCTGTCACAGCGGCTTCTCCAAAAACCCACACAAGTCAGAATAAGAGTTCCTCTACCCTGAGCCTTCCTCTAAACTCATTCTTTGTGCACCCTCCCTCATGGACATTGAAGAATCAGGATGAGCAGATAAAGGGGCATGCCTTCAATGTGTCCTCCCTTCAGTGTTTCACTTTCTTCCCTTCCCCATTCCCTGCTCAGCACACCTCAATCTATTTTCTACTGCAACATTCACCTCAACCTGCTCTTGCCAATGACTCCAAGATCTTCCCTCTGCCACAGGCAGTGGACACTGCTCTGTCTCTATTTCACAGGATCTGTTAAAAGAATTGGAACCAGTTATCTCTCCTAATTTCAAAGGGGCCTTCTTGACCTCATACCTCCCTGGTGGCTCTTGCAAATCTCACTTCACATTCTCTCCATCTCCAGACCAATTTCTAAATTTGGAGTTTCTCAAGGTTCCGACTTGAAATCTGCCTCTTCTCTTTTCCCTACACTCTCTCATTTAATGATATCCTCAATTATTATGGCTTTAGATCTCATCCATATGCTGGCTTTCTCTCTTCCAGCCCACACCTTCCCCACACCTTTTCTCTGAGCTCTAGACATATAGCCAACGGCCTACTGGTAATCTCTACTGGGGAGCGCTGTAGGCATCTGAAACTCAACACGTCCAAAAGCAGACTCTAGTTTCACTGGATTTTGTTCCCGTTACTCCCTGTCAAAATTAGATAGAACTCTTCCCACCCCTGCCAGAATGGATTCTTTACATCATCTAGTCTTTAGGCCACGAGCTTCTCATTGAAAATCTGGCTTGGGGGTATTTGGTGTACAGAGGCTGTTATATAAAGGTTTTTCACATAGGAAGAAGGTGAAGGCGGTCAGAAGGAATAGTAAATAATAGTGATGGTGGTGATGTGGAGAGAAGTTTATTCTCATATATTCCTGATAGAAATGGGAATTTTAATAGCATTTTGGAAGGCAATATGGAATTATTTACTCATCGATTACACTCCTGAGAACCTCTAACATAGAAATAAAAACACACCAGTATACAATAAAGATATTTAAAACAGCATTTTTTTATAGTGGCAAAAAAACTGGCAATAAAGTTAAAAACAATCTATGGGGAAGGAATGAATCAATTGCAATACAACCAATTCATAAAATTATCATATACCCAGTTAACAAATGAGTGAAATTTATGCAAGGTAATTTAGAGGGATTTCCACAATGAACAAAGCAAGGTGGGAAAAGGTATATCTAATGTTATCTTGTGTGTCTTTGTGTGTGTTTGTGAATGTTTCTACGTGATGTTTGAGAACAGAGAAAGAAATGTATGTGATTCAGGGTGGTAGAACTTGGAGTATGTTTCTAGTTCCTTATTCTTTTATCTGCTACGCACATACAGAAGAATGAATTATTCACATAAATTTGCACAAAAGCTCTTTTACTTGTGAAAAAAACAGAAAAGTCTCTTTCGGGCCAGCCCCAGTGGCCTAGTGGTGGATTTCAACAAGCTCCACTTCGGTGGCCCAGGTTCGGTTCCCATGCGTGGACCTACACCACTTGTCTGTCATTGGCCAAGCTGTGGTGGAAGCTCACATACAAAAAGAGGAAGATTGACAGTGGGTCTTAGCTCAGGGCAAATATTTCTCAGCAAAAAAGAGAGAGAAACAAGAAAAGCCTCTCTCCTTCTCCTCTTATCACCCTCCCTCTCTCCATCCCTCCTTCCACTTTCCTCCATGTCTATCCCTCCCACCTCGGTCAAGGCAGCACTAATTTTGTCAGTGCTACTGCAATAGCCTGGCGTCTTTTCCAACTCATTCTCCACCCAGCAGCTAGAGTAAATGTAAACACCTTCTCACTCTCCCGGGTAGTCTTCCCTTGCATGTAGAATAAAACCTGAGTACTTTACCACTATCCTGGACGATCTGGCCCCTGCCTGACTCACCTCAGACTGTTCTTTCCATTTGCCCACTGTTCCAGCCATGCTGACTAAAAGGATTTTTGAGAATGCTGAGCTCTTTTCTGTCTCTCCTGGAATGCTCCTCTTTGTACCCTTTGCTAGTTCATTTCAGTGCAGTTCTCTGTCTAAACATTGTGTTCCCGAAATATTAGGCAACAATTTGTAGAACAAATATAATAGGGAACAAGTAATGCAAAGCTAGCGACCTAGCTGACCTGGCCTCCCTTCCAGTGTTCTCTATCACTTTGTTTCCTTCACAGGACACGTCAACTATCTGTAAATCCTGTTTTACTTGGTTTATGCATTTCCTGTTCTGCCACTGGATTACAAGCTTTAGAATCCACAGACGGTATCTCTCTTACTCATTACCTGGCACCTAATACAATTCTTGGCACACAGTAGGTGAACTTCAAGTAAATAATGATTGGGAAAAATGAACAAATTAATGAGTAAAGAAAGAAATATGTTCTTATTAACAGAGCGTTGGAATATTTTCAATGAATTGAGATTCCTGAAGCTGTATGAGTGGATATAGACACACAGACACACAAATATTCTATGTTATGTTTTATATATATGGAGGTAATTCTAACAGATTTAATTTTAAAATGTCATATGCAGATGCAATTTTCACAAAATGGGGATCTTTTTTTAAAGATTCACTATTTTTTATATATATACATATATATATATATATACATGCTTTTTTTTTTTTTTCCTGGAAGAGTTGCCGTGAGCTAACAACTGTTGCCAATCTTCTTCTTTTTTTCTTTTTTCCTTCTTCTCCCCAAAGCCCCCCAGTACACAGTGTGCATCCTGGTTGTAGGTCTCCTACTTCTTCCGTGTGGGACGCTGCTTCAGCGCGGCTGGATGAGCAGTGCTAGGTCTGAGCCCAGGATTTGAACCAGCGAAGCCCAAGCTGCTGAAGCGGAGCTCGTGAACTTAATCACTCAGCCATGGGTCTGGCAAAAATGTTTTTTTTTTTTTTATGTTTGGAAGATGAATGACATATGGCATGATTTGTCTGTGAGCTAAGACAGTAAATTAGAGAAATTTCAGATCAAATTTCAATACATGTCATTGCAGCTCTCAAAGGTCTCAAAAGGAAGATAGATTCCTTAACATTTTTGATTACTTCTTTCTGCCCATAGTCTTACATTTCCTAAATCACAATAATTAAAGAAAAGATCAAGAGTTAAGAGTAAAGAGGACCTAAAATGTAAAATATATGCCAAAATCTCTAGGAAATCAGTGGAATATTCCTGTCTGAAGGCTGGGACCAAACATGATCTCATCTGTATCAGTGGAATTACTAATGAAACATCAAGGTGCTTCCTGACCTCCAGGAGGGGTGAACGGTGCTTAATCAGCAAGTGTTTGGCTGAAGCAGGGTTTGGCTGCGAATATCTATATAAAATAATGTAAAATGTGGCATCTCCTAGCTGTTATACTTATCCTATCAACACCAACATTTGAAATATGTGTTTATATTAATACATCCCTCTCAACATAGAAAATAAATGTATCTTCTAATTAATATTTTATTATTCCAATAGCTAGAGAAGATAGGATAAAACCCCCAAATTATAATCAAGGCACGAAGTAAAGCATCCCTTTAGCCAAATAACTCAACTCGTGATAGAGTGTGTAAGTTGGAAGAACCAAGGTTTAGAAGCCAAATAAATCTGTCTGTGAACTGCTAGGCCACTCACTAGCTGTCTAAGCTTAGAAAAGTTATATGACTTGTCTAAACTTGACTTTGTTCATCTGTAAAACTGAGAAAATAGTATCTGTTCATTGTATCGTGTGGCAGCTATGTTAGAAAACATATACAAAGTAGCCTGTGCACCCTCCGCATATAATAGGCACATGGCAGAGTATTATAGGTACATGGTTAGTTTTTTAAGATTTTGTCTAGTTAAATGCAGTCTAGTATAATTGGAAGGTTATTAAGGATAAGAACTTAGCTAGAATCTTTTTTGTCTTTGCTTATTTGTTTTGCAAGTCAAAAAAATCTGATTAAGTTCAACAAAAGAAGTTTACCCAGAAGGATAAAATGCAGCTTAGAGAATAGATAAGAATGTTGGAGAAACAGGTTTGGAAATATTAAAATAATTAACTTAATAAATAATATAAATGAATACACAAATTAAAATAATTAACTTAATAAATAATATAAATGAATACACAAAGTATTAAATAAATAATAAAAATAAAAATTTGGCTCAAGATTATTGGTCTCAAGAGTCTGAGACTCAAGAGAGTCGTTTGGATCCCAACACCCAGACGAAGGCACTTTACCATTATTTTTTTCTATCCCACGCAACTCAGCACAAAATTTGGAGATTCAAGAGAAAAGGTCTGATCGCCTTTGCTTGAGTCACCTGACCATCTTTTGTCTGTGTGTGTATATGTGTGAGGAAGATTGGCCCTGAGCTACCATCTGTTACCAATCCTCCTACTTTGTTTTTTTTCCCCCCCAAAGTCCCAGTATGTAGATATATATCCAAGTTGTAAATCATTTTGGTTCCTCTATGTGGGATGCTGCCACCACGTGGCTTGATGAGTGGTGTGTAGGTCCATGCCCAGGATCTGAATCGGTGAACCCCAGGCCACCTAAACAGAGAGTGCGAACTTAAGCACTTGGCCACAGGGATGACCCCGTGACCATCTTTTATTTGTAGGAGTCGGGCATCTCAATTTTTGGCTTTTCCAATATTACTTATTACTCAGTTTTTGACCCTGTCAATATTACTTATTACAATATTAAGAAGGCAAAATTGAAATTAATTAACTGACTAAAATGACAATTAAATGTTAAAATCAAAATTAATTAATGAAAATAAAATTGTCACTACAAATTTCCAACTGACCCATACTGCCTTTTGAACAAAATGGAAAAAGATTTAATAAAATTCTTTAGGGAACAACCATCAAATTAGAGAACTGGAGGTGGTGGCGACATCACAAATATGAACCAAGGGAGTCATTCGACTCTGACTAGCTGAGCTCTAGGATTCCTCAGAGGTACCCAGGGGTGGCTGGGGCGGGAGGGTGAGCTCAGACCTCTGGGTCTCCCCTCCTATTTGGCTCAGTCTGCTTTATTCTTTTTTCATATAATGACATTCCACATAAGCTTCACTTTTTTAGGAAACAGTTCAACTGCTAAAAGAAACATACAGGAACAACAACAACAAAGCAACTTTTTCAGTACTACAGAACAAAAGAACAACATCCCAGCCATGGAGTCTGCATTGTCTACAACGTCCCTGATACTGTGGAGGAAATGAGGTAAGAGTTAGTTTTCAGCTTCACTATGGAATAGTTTTTGTTAAAAAAGCGACATGTAGTCAGCCTCAATGGCGTAAAGACCGCATTTATATTGGTCTAGTGTTTTCCAGTTTTGCAAAGATCTTAATGCTCATTGGCTCATTTGACCTTCATGGAGGGCAAGGACCCTAACGTCATCTCCGTCTACAAATGAGAAATCGTGGTGCCGAAAGATGGATCTCAGAACCCAGCTGTCCTGATTCTTAATAGAGTATGTTACCCTATAACGATATTGTCAATTTTTAAAAATTGGATGGAATCTCTTCCTCAGATAAAAATTTAATGAGATCACAATATTTAAAAGGAGAAAGAGTGGAGCTGTGATGGTTGGATGTCGGGGGAGGGCCTGGGGCTCCACTCAGCCTGCCCCCACGTCTTCCCCTGGAACGTGAGCGGGACTCAGGAGGTCTGAGAAAAGCGGTGCTCTGCATTTCACAGTACAAACACTGTTGCCAGCTTTATTTTTCAGGAATTTAGTCGGGCCTCCCTCCCTGCATTGGCTCCGCATTAGGTAATTGTGTTCTGTGCAGCTTGGATCCCAGAGGTCGGCTCTAGTTAGGGAAGCAGTGCAGGTGGCATTGTTAAGAAAACAGGCTGGGGACAGGGAGGCAAGATGCTTCTTTGGTTTTATTTTCCTAAAGTTGACATTGATTTATGGTGGTGCCTAAAGCAAGGCATGGACTCATATACCGCTATTGCTGTGCTATGAAAAGACACCAGGGGGCCTTTTGTGGGGTTTTTCGGTGTGAAGCTGAGAAAGTCCCCCAGGATCTAAAGCGTTTCCCTTTCAGCCATAATAACAACAACCTGTGAGAGAACGTTCACGGTCCTGAGCAAAGTTCTTCTCACTTTTGCTCGAATCCTTCATGGGTTCCTCTTCGGTACAAGAAATCCTTAACAGAATTATATAAATGTTTTCATCTTTGCTTTATCTGAACCATCCATGCCATAAAACTCCTTCCTTTCCCACTCATGAAATAAAATTCAAGTCCACCGTGTATATACCAAATATAAAAATACACACTCATCTTCATATACATATTCCTATGCACGCACTACTAAAACCTAACCTAGGTGCCCAGGTCTTAAAGGGTCTTCAGGTTTATCAAAATTAGTATCACCTTTAGTGATGGACTCAGGGCCCGGAAGAAAATGTTGCTGGATTTCCAGTGCTATGCAGAGAGAGGCAATCAGAGAAGGAGGAGAATCAACGGCAGTTGATGGCTTGTTGGATGTAGAGCGGGGAGGCAAAGACAACCCCGGGTTATGGAGTAGGAAGGCAGGATGAAGAGTCTTTATTATAGGGGGAGCTGCTGGAGTTTTACAGTTAGGGGCTGGTAGGAGCTTAAAGGCAGGCACAGCTGTGGTTAACAAGGACAGGCTAAAGGAGAAAAAAGAAAAAGTTGAGAAAACTTTATTTTTCAGTTCTGACTAGGAATGACTTTGCCTTTCATATGCAATATCAGTAATCCGATTACAAGTTAAATGGGTCAGATATTCAGATACTTCATCATGTATAGATGTGTGTTTGTGTATTTATTACGACTTTTATTACATGCTATTTACCATTCTTGTGATGTAGGTAGATCTTGCTGACCATGTGTTAAAAAAAAGAGAAAATGGAGGTTTTAGGGAGAATAATGAATTTGGGGAGGTATATTAGTCAGGTTTCTCCAGAGAAACAGAAAAAAATAGGCTGTATCTATATATGGAAAGAGATTTATTATAAGAATTGGCTCATGCAATTATGGAAGCTGGCAAGTCCAAAATCTGCAGTGCAGGCCAGCAGGCTCAGACCCAGGAGAGCCAGTGGTGCAGATAAACTCTGAAGGCAGTCTTCTGGAGAAATGCTTCTTGCTCAGGGAGGCCATTCTTTTTGTTCTATTTAGGCCTTCAACTGATTGGATGAGGCCCACCCACATTATGAAGGGCAATCTGCTTTACTCAGAGTTTACCAATTTGAATGTAGACCTTATTCAAAAACATCCTCCAACTTAACACATAAAAATTAACCATTACAGGCAGGGAGGAATAACAAAATAGAAATGGAGATTATTTTAGGTTCCAGGAAGAATGATGCATATCTTGGGAATAGGAACATGTGTCCTATGGCTGGGCTATAAGGAAAGCATTTTGGTTCGATGAAGCACAGTCCTGACCATGGCAGAAAATTTTAACAAGCATATCAGTACCTTGTGAAATTCTCCATATGATACAAGCTCTCTTCAAGGTCTCTCAAATGCTATCTGCTTTTTTTTTTTTTTTGGTGAGGAAGATTGGCCCTGAAATAACATCAGTTGCCAATCTTCCTCTTTTTGCTTGAGGAAGGTTGTTGCTGAGCTAACATCTGTGTCAACCTTCCTCTGTTTTATGTGGGATGCTGCCACAGTGTGGCCTGATGAGCAGCACTAGGTCTACACCCAGGATCTGAACCTATGAACCCCAGACTGCTGAAGTGAACTTAATCACTACACTGCTGGGCCAGTCCCTTAAGTACTATATTTTACTTAGAACTCTGGTGTCTTTTATGTTTGTAATGCTAGTGGTAACATATTGTTTTTCTTTCCACAGGGCCTAGAAGATTATTGGCATGTGGTAGGTACTCAATAAATACATGTTGGTTACATTTTGAGTATATTGTAATTTACAGTGTTTGACAGTTTGTTGACCAGTTCTTTCTTGAGAGGGAGACACATTCACTTGATTATAAAGTTTATAAAGTATGTGTAGGAAGAAGAGAGCTAATTTGTACAAAGTTATACCCTAGACTCAAGTTTTCTGATTGTGTCTCCCCACCCACCAACACTCTCTATAACAAGGAATATCAGGGGCTACAGGGGAAAAACGGGAAGAGTCCCCCCATCCTTACATTTTCACACCTCCCTTTACTCCATTCCCTTCAACTCAAATACCTCTGGAATTCTCTCATCATTTGCAATTTAAGTGATGAGAGAATTTAATATTTAAATTTATATATTTGGATATATATACATACACGCACAGTCATGCACTGCATAATGCCATTTTGGTTAACAACAGACCACATATATTACAGTGATCCCATAGATTAGTACCATACAGTTTAGGTAGGTAGTACGCTATAACCATCTAGGTTTGTGTAAGTACACTCTATGATGTTCACGCAACGATGAAATCGACTAACGATGCATTTCTCAGAACATATCCCCACCCTCAAGCAATGCACCACTGTGTCTATATATCATAATACCATCACGTCAAATGTAGGATGTCTTGTATTATTCAAATTAGTACTAGTCAATAGTTGCATCACACACTCCGGGAAACCATTTAATGAATTTTCCTGTATTAATGTGCTTCTTTTAGTTTTAACCAAATCAAGTCCCCCCTCCAACCGCCAAATCCAAATATTTCTTGTGTTCCTTCTTATTCCTACCCTCTTCTCCATCTCCAATGGCACTGCCATCATTCCCTCATCTGGACCATTGCAACAGTCTCCCTGCCTCCATTTTGCTCCCCTCCAATCCACACCCTCCTCTGCTTCCAGCTCAACATGTCCACCCTTGAACCTGCCTTTGTTATTTCCTTGCTTCAAAGTCTTCTGTGACACTCCATCATCTGGAGAAGAAAATTCAAATCTTGGCCCCATCTCTGCTGTTAGCCTCACCTTTTAACCCTCAAATTTTATCTTGCCGCTACTCCTCATCTACTCCTTTCTCTCCTCTTTGCTGGCCTACGTTACCTTCCCCTTGTTCTGTCCAGCCAATTCCTATTATGTTTCAAATCTCAGTTCAAGTGCTCAATATATTTAACGTTCATATTTGAAGTCCCTCATGCCTGTAGATAGACTTACATTCTCTTCTATTTTACTGTGGTCCTCATGAAATTGTACATAGCGTCACACCACTATAAAAATATGACGTGACGTTGAAATTATTTTTATGCACATCTACATTCTATTCTGAACTATGAGTTCTTCAGGAGTCTACATGTTTTATATTTTTATCTTGCTAGCATCTAGCAGAATCCATGGCACAAGGCAGGGACTGAATAAATATTTACTAAATGAAAGAATAAGTGACCACCAAGAATAAGTGACCACCATCCGTCCCTGCCTACAGTTACAACTCACAGTTGAAAACTGTCATGTATTTACGGGCTGTGATTCATCTTAGATCCAGCGAAGTTATCAAAATGAGATACGTCTGTTTCTGAAAAATGATAGTTAAGCGTGGTTAACAGTACTATGGGGAAATGATGTGTCCTCCTCTTCCCATCCCTGCCCTTCTCTAGCCCTATGGCAGATCCTTTTGGTTTAGGACAGGACGTTTTCCATTCAAAGTGGTTATGCTTCCATCATTACTTCACTCCTGCCCAAGGAACTATTTAAGAGCAAGAAGGAATCAAAGAAAATTCAATCCCTATACAAGGATGTTTAAAGAGGAAGAAGAAAGAAAGAAAGAAGTCAAGTATGATAGTGCTTATGACAAGACACTGAGTTAGCCTGTTAAACTAACAAAGTAAAATTTCCAAGTGTTTCTTCCTCATAGTAATTCCCTTCCAGCTCTGCAGTAGATGCAGATTTGTGACACGAAAATACTTGAAAAAGACAGCCTGATAGTAACACTAGATTCCATGGTTTCTCTTAGATTCCACTTCCCTCGTATTTCTTAATTTTCTCACTTTCTATTTCAGATGTGTTAAATTGGACAGCAGAAATAAGTCATTGGAGCAAAATGTTTGGGAAAGAACCCGATTTCCTCCCTACTTTCTTAAAAATACATTCAGAGGTACTCACACACACCAAAATAATTGTCTAGATTGGAGGTAATTAAGGATTCAAACTTATGTAAAGGTGATAAAATTATATAATTTTTTCCTTTGGCAGGCGTTAGTGCGGAGGGGTTGGAAGTATCGCTGAAGATATTACGTTACGTCTGTCTGAGTCACAAATTTGCTCATGGTGGCTTGCGTGGGAGCAAGATGGATATACCCTCTTTCGTCTGACCAAATTCCCTGGAATATGTACAGCAGAGACCCACCGGTTATCTTATAATTCACATTGAAACTTGGCTTCTGGCTCATTGCCTTCAGAGTGAGCCAATCTGTGCTTGAATGCTGCATACACTACTATAAATGATAGTTCTCGAGACTGTCTGTGTGTTGGCTCAGCCTGGTCCCCATTTCCAAGTTATTATTTCTTGGTGTCTTCTGGGTTAAATTAAGCCTGTTTGTCTACTACTCCTGAGGTAAGTTAACTTTATGGGTCATGAGTTTCCTTCCGGGCATCCTGCCAGAGGTGTCATGTATAAGGGATGAAAGACTGAAAATGAAGACGGGTGTGCGGGTGGGAAGGAGCGAATCTCCAAGTTTCTGGCTGCTGCAAGTCTAGGATTTTTAAGGACGTGAGTAATTCTGTGTCTTTTAAAGGGCAACCTATAAACACAGGAGTTTCTGGCTGACAGATATAACTAGAACTCAAGGATGAAACTCACAAATAGCAAGCCATGATTTGTTCTCTTTATAGAATAAGGTCAGCATGATTTCACTGTAGCCCTGAGTAAGTGTATTTCTTAAGAATCATCTCCTATGTTTTGGGATTTTAAAGAAGATGATTCTCAGAGATCATGGCCAGAGTTTTTGGGGAATTAATGTGCTAGGACTCGACAGCCAAACTGTATGTATTTTCTTAATTATACATTCTTTAAGGTTGGTATTATTGTTCTCATTTTGTATGTGATAAAATTAAGGGTCATATAGGCAAAGAGACTTGCCCACAGTAAATAAGTTGTAGGTCTAGAATTCAATTCCTCCTCCATCTGACCTCAAAGCCAAACTCTTTATACCGCACTGTTAGTCATTATTTGGCTAAAAGGGATTTGTCCCTCAAGTCACTTACTCTGGTTTCAATGGTAATCTCTGTGTCTGGGGGAAATGTGTCATTGACCACAAAGTCTACCAATTATTAATCACAACAGTGTCCAGCCTATTGGCTCTACTATCCTGCCCTACTCTGATGGGAAAGCCTCCAAGTCATTCCTTGGGTGATGTTAAAGAAGCTGGCTTTCAGATGATACGAAACACAGATTGGCAATGCTTGGTGACCTGTTTTTCATCAAACTACAAGATTATGGACACAAACCAACGTTTCAACCCTGACCTGTTAAACTGGAAGAAAAAAAAATCCATGTCTGCCATCTTCCAGTTCCTCCAGACAGACATCAAGAAAGATTCCAATTTATTTATTCTGGGGTATGTCCTGGGCATCAGTATTTTTTATTTTAAGTTTCCTCCATGATTCTAAAATGCATCCTGGCTTGAAAACTGAGCGTTCCATCATAGAACTAAGTGCCTTGTCTTATTCCAAAGCAACTATATTGGCAAATAAAAATCAGGCAAAAAAATGCGAAAAGATTGTATTTGTCTTAAACTCTAGGAGAAATTTTGGAAAACCATGATATATTAGTTAGTTGCCTCCCCACAAAATAAATAAAGCAAGACTGTGGAAATTTGATTCAATTCTATAAACATTTGTAGGTGCCATAGAGGATACAAAAATGAAGAAGACACTCTTTCCTTAAGGAACTTAAAATTTACCAGAGTAGATAAAATGTGCACAGAAATAGCTACACTTTCGTGAGAACTTTGTCAAGCCTGTCAATAATCATTCTATGAATTATAAAATGGACAATTATGCTATTTCGAGAAGGAGTGGAATGTGCAAAGAATGAGTAGTGTTAGAAAGCAAGGTGTATTTGGAAAAGGTAGGTAGATCGGTATGGCTAGAGTATAGGGATCCAAGAAGAAAATGGCGGGAGAAGGCATTGGCAAGGGGCAGCCCCTAGCGCACCCATCAATCTTGTATCTTCTCTGTCTTATTTACATATAAAAACACACCAATTTCTTTCTCTTCCTTTCAGTTGGTCTCATTTTTTTTCCTTTTCCATCTTCTCTTTTCTCTCTCTTTTGATCGATTATAATAATTAGGTTACTAAGAATGACAATAATATTAGCCATAGCTTTCATGTGGGTTCTTTCTAAATGTCAATCACCATCATCTCATCACATTTAATCCTTGCCATGATCCTGAACATTATGCAATATTATTACTCTCATTTTATATGTGAGGAACCAGAGTCCCCAGGACACAGAGCTAATAAGGAGTAGAAATGAGTAATCAGGGAGCAGATCCAAGTGTTAGGAGATGCCAGAAATTAGGTGAGGAGCATCAGAAATCAGGTAAAGAGGCCTAGGTGACTGAAGAACTTTAGGAAGGTGGAGGGCCGTGACGGCAGAAAATTTGCCTTTGGGATACAAAACCATTCTTCTTTCTTCCTTGCTTCCCCTTCCACATGACTTAGTAAGTCATAGCAGGAATCAAAACATGGAGCTGGGATGAACTCTAACTTTCCTAAACCATGAGTCAATTTTGTAACTGACATTTGACTTTCGGGTATGTCTCTTTGTGTTATCTTGAAAGGAGGAGTAAATTTTACCTTTTATGGGTGGCGATTAATAGAAAAGAATAATTTGGAAGCATATTGAGATAAGTTACATGTGAATTAATGGTTTAAAAATTATTTTATTGAAGAGGAAAGAGTTTATGGGGGTTGCTGCTGGCCACTGCCTTGCACAGTGAGTTAGGCTGCAGCCTTCTAATCCACATAGCCCTGGGGCTGAATCCATGCTTCAACATTCAACCTTCAACCAGCTGTTCATCCATTGACCAACTACTTAAACTCACTAAGCTTCATTTGTTTTCATCTGTAAAATGGGGATTAAGTGGACTAAATTGTCTGTTTTCTGTTTTTTTTGCTGTAAGGCCACCAACACTGGCCCACATAGGGGATCAAAGAATTGAAACGTTTCATATTTCATGGCCAAATTTCGAGGTAGGAAAATAACTGTTCTCTTGCTGTTTAAGACTAAATCTCTTGGCTAATTAAGAGGCCTAAAAAAGGGCAAGCAAGGTGTCCACAGTTTTTTGAATGAGAGGAATCCTTAGATGCCTTTTCTCCTTGTGATTAGTGAAAAAGAGGAATATAGAAGAAAAAAACCCTTTTTTTCCCCCTTGAGCTGAACTCCTCTAGTGAACTCGGCTCTTCACACTCCTAATGCTTGACAAATTGATTCCTCCTGATTGCAAATCAGCTGGTCCTGATCGGCAGCACATACCCTCTGTGGATTACAATCCTAGAGGAATTCCAGAAAGAAATAATATGTTTGCTTTTCTGAAAAAAGCGATTTGACAAATGCCCTGGAAATAACCATGAAACTGTTATAACCTTGGACCTCTGGTGGATTAGCTCCGAAAGCCCCCAAGAATGAATGTGCCATTCAGGCTTCCAGATAACTCAAGTGTGGAAACATTTCACAAAGATAAATGGGTCATACAAAATGACCCTTCAGATGGAGCCGCTTTGTTACTGCCTTACATGTTTAGAGTACTCTACAGTTTACAAAAGACCTACATATACATTATTTAACCCCCTAAAATTCCCAAGAGAGATGCAGGAGTTATTGGTATCTTCTTTTCAAATGAAGAAGGAGAGATTGAGGGAGGTTAATAAATCTTTCTAAAGTAATTCATCTAGTACCTATCTAAAGGAGCTCAACAAGAATCTCTCCTATATAGTAACTATTGATTGTGTATAACTTTACAGAGTATAAGTCAAAACAAAACCAAGCACAGTTATTTTGCTAAAATTTGTATTAGACACTAGAAATAAGAAGCAGGTTAATTTTGCTTCAAATCAATTCATTGAACATCAATTTGCCAAATGATGAATTTGCTGATTTTTATCAAAATATATCAATTGTGCTTTTGACCTAAAAGCTTTAAAAGGCGTGAACTCAGAATATAAAATACAGTTTTTAAACATTAACAAAAATGATGCTTATATGTTATAAGAGGAATCAAAGGATCGTAAAAACAATGTGAACATATCCGTGTAACAAAATTCCACAAAAAGTAAAAATTTACCACATCTAATGTTATTTTCCCCACCTGGAATTCAACACTTATAGGGAATGGAAATATTTGAACTATTTCTAGCAAATTAAAACCTAATATAATTATAGAGTACAGAATTTATATTCACAAATATCTGAAAGAAATCAGAATTTTTGCTTAAATGTAATGGAAATCTAAATTTTCAACAGATTAGCCCAGTACTCTGGAAATACAATAAACAGACTTATTCCCTTTCATAGTCTAGCAGACTAGTGGGAAAGACAGCTCCTAATCGAATAGTCACAGTCATGAACGTAAAAGCATAAACGGCAATGAAGAAATAACAGAAACCCAAAGAGAAAAGAGGGTCAAGGGAGATTTCTCTGCAGAAGAGACAGAAGTGAAGATCTGAAGGGAGTGACAAATAAAAATGGCAAGCAATAGGCTATATTGGAGAATATGAGGAAGCCATTGGTGTAAACCTAATTTGGCCTGACCTTGTCTTTCCAAAAGGGCCTGACCATGGCCATTGAGCATGCATTGTATATCTGCTTTCGATATTCCCTATGGCAAGAACAAAGGCCCTTGAGATAAAGGTGCAGCTTCCCTCCCCCTCCCAACGATGGCATTTCTTTGAGGATTAAGCATCTTTCCTTAGGCTAGAAACTGATTGCTGCGCTCACCTGTGACCACCCAGCTCAAGACAATAGACTTGCCTCCTGCTACGCCCTCTGAGATAGCAGACCACTACCTGCTGTGTCCATCAAGTGCTGTGCCACAGGGCAATCTTGTGACTACTGTGGGAGGGACATTTCAATCATATGTGAAACATCCTGTATTGGGATATATAACCACTCTGTATACCTCACTTCTTTGATGCCCTTTCTTCCTTTGGGAAGAAAGGCCCTGGACCATGGTCCTCAGATTTCAGCTCACAATAAACTCACCCAAATTTTCATTTATAGATTGGTTATGGATTATTTTTGTCAACAGGAGTGTAAACATTAATTGAGGAAGTCTGGAAATATATCCGTAGCATAACTTTTAGTTACTTTTTAATCCTTTGCATTAGCAGGGTCTGGGAGCTTTGCTGTCACATTTATTTATATATGTAATGAATATAGCTCTTTCTACTGTGGCCAATACTGATGTGGGCTCAGTGAGTTGAGGAGTCTAAAGAAAGATTTCTTGGACTCTCACCGTCTGGCAGTAGTGCTGTTTTATTTAGAGAATAGTATGGAGTAGCATGGGCACAGGACCTGTGGGCAGTAAAGAGCTGCTGGCATGGGGACAGGACCTATGGGCAGGGAAGAGCTGCTGGCATGGGGACAGGACCCATGGGCAGTAAGAGCTGCAATGTGTTGAGGGTCAGAGCTAAATTTATAAGGCATAGATATGTGAGTTATCTCTTTACAAGACAAAGGAAAGAATATGTAAAAAACGTCATTAAAATGGTATCAGTGCAGGTGGGGTCTGGTTATTGGGTGGTCCTATAACTTTAGATAAGAATCAGATTGGATTAAGTAAATGGCTGAAGCTACCACCTTAAATATTATCTTCAGCTAAAGACAAAGGAGTATTTTGGTTGGGGGCGGGGGGGTCAGTTACGTGAGGTTACCAGACAAGCACAATAAACAAGAGCAAGATCACTATGCAGACTGCAGTCCTTGCCTTCCCCATTAAGAGTTTCTAGAGATAAGGTCATCCCTCCTTCCTCCTGGTGCAGAGAGGGAGACAGCACTATAGATGGAGATCTCCCTTACAAATGTAAATGTCTCCCAACAAAGGGCAAGCAAATTCCATTCCTCAGAGCCTCCTTCCCGTCTGCAGTTTTTAAAAGTAAGGAGCCCAAAATAATCCTCATCAATATCACCTACTTTTTCATCTTCTTTTTCCCCAGGATCCTAATATGTAAATTCACTAGTGATATTGCTAGAAATTATTTGCATTTCAACTTGTAGATTTTTCAGAGGCTTGCACTAATTTGTTTAGCTTGGCTTTAGTTAACATGAAAGGGTGGACTTAAGATATCCATTTGACTGAATTAGATCCTGAAATTTGATAATAACCAGCTTGATGACTGATTTCTTTAAATCATACTCAAACTTCATTACTTTCCTATATTCCTGCCTCTCACTTGAAAAATAGGATTAAATATATTTTCCTTCCAGATTTGTAAAAATAATGAAATGAGAATATATAGGTAATTATCACAAAATAAAGAAAATTGAGGCTTTATAAGAATGGTGATAACCTTATTACCAATAGGAAATTTTGTCTATAATATTCAAATCCACAGATCTTTTACTCATGAAAGGAACTGAATGTCTTTTCATTTAACTTTAGGAAAATGAATTTTCTTTTATTTTGCAGAGTTCCAGGATCCCCAAACAAAAAAGAATAATGGCACCTCAAATAACTTATTAAATTGCTCCATTTGCAGATTCCCTTTTTAGCCTTTTCCTGAAGCAAAGTTGTCTTTAAAATAATCATCCTTTCATTGGCAAGATTAATGTTCACTGAAATTTGCATACTTTATAGACTCACAGCATATGTAAAATACATTTTTCTCAGGGAAATGTTAGTACAATAACATAAAATATACTATGTGTTAAATATGTTGGATTCTTGTGTAAAATTGCCTTGTGGTTTTGTTATCTAGATTTTTAGTATTTATAAATGATTCTTTAAATGAAATGATAACTTCATAATTATTATGAGACTGAAATTTTAAATCCTAAACAAGACTATCAATTTGTGACATATTTTTTGAGTTTTGCTACATATTGAAGTTTGAAATTTTACATCGTATTCTTTATTTGTGTAAATAAAGAATATTGATAACACAACAACTGGAACACCCCAAATTTCTTGCTACCAATAGTCGACAATTATTAATTCTTGGGGAGAGATGGGACACAATAAAAGAGAAGCCTTCTTTATAAAGCAGAAGTTTTAGTTATAAGTAAAGAAGAAGAATGTGGCTAGCTGGGACACTTATTAACATAGAAAGGATGATGTACATTGAATAATACTGTAACATTTTTACTGCCATTGGAATCATTTAACAAAAGTGTTCCATAAAAATCCCACCACAAAATCAAGATGCTAATGTTATACCTCATTTGTTGCCAGAGTATTCAGTGACATTTTATAATGTACATCTGTCAGCCAGAGATATAAATGAATGAGGTGAACCATACAATTTACCCTCAGGAAGTTCCATTAGAGCCCCCACAGTATAATATTTATGAGGTCAGAATCAATTAATCAGATAGCTGTATTTGCTTTTCAGCTCAGCAGGCTCTCTGCTCCACCAAACTGTTGCATTTGAAAATCTTTCATATTTGGCAAAAGAGTGATTTTGTATGGGCTACATAAAAGCTATTTTGTAAATCAATTACTTCAGTAACACAGAATGTTTTCAGGAGTAATTCACGGTGTAAGTGGAGAGAATGCAAAATAGGTTCTTATCAGAAATGTTTTATCTCAGTAGGGGTCCTAAATATTCTTTATGAGCTATGGTCGTCTTGCCTATCTCACGATTTCCTGAATGAAAGGCAATTATGAAAGAAATACAGGCTTGTGCTTGTTCAGCACGGCAATTCAAAGTTTGGGTGTGGTACAGTCATAGGAAATGGTGGCAGAAGCAGAGCACATATTGCTGTCCAAAACAATCTGGGCAGAAATGGACAAGGACCATGAGAAGGTTATAGTGGAAATGGCTACTATTCTGATAAAGAAGGGGCATGTGTAGTTAACCTCAGAGAATATAATAAATGACAGGTGCTGTTACTCACGGTGAGCTGCTAGCTTTCTGCCCAGAAATCAGGTCTCAGAGTAATTTTAGAAATGGATGATGAGTTAGAGGAATTCTGATAGTAAAACTATAATTGCTCTTTTTTATTTTTTTGCATCAGAGAAGTGATAGAGACCGTGAGGGCAGGTACTATATTAATAAAAATCCTGGTAATAATTCTTTTTTGTGATTTGGCAACCTGAATAGACTTAAGGAATTATGGAAAAGAACTGTAGGTAATAGAAAAATTTAGTCCAGAGACAATATACTAATTTTATCAAGTCTAGCAATTTATACTAGACAAGTCGTAATATTTTCCCAGACAAGTCCTTGGTATTGTGTGCATGCATATGGAGGTGTGCATATGCGAGAGTTGGTGGTGGAATGCAGTAAACAAGTGAACACTCAGGGACACTTACCTGTGCAAGGAACACAATCTGCTAATGTAACCCAGATAAGATGGACTGCCTCATAAACCACTCCGCAGGACAATTGCATCATAACAGAGCCTAAAGACAAACACAACGCAAGTGACTAGTTAAAGACAAAATAACAATATTTCTACCTTGTCTTCTTTCTGAAACAAGCTAAAAAGAGTAAAAAGAAATCACGAAAAAACCTTTTCCTTCAACAAAATTAGGAAGTCATGAGCTATAGTTGCCGTTGTAGAATGGAAGTTTTATAAGGGGAGAGATTTTCACTTGTTTGGCTTAGCAGTGTGTCCCCAGAATCTAGAAAGCGATCAGCAAACATCTGTCAAATGAATGGACTATAGTTTGGAGTAGTGTTGTATACCCTTTTAACCTAATTGCATTCAGCTAAGTAGGAGAAAAATCATTTTTCTTATTCCTTTGCTTTTCTCTTGAAACTACATCTCTTAGTCTCCACTTTCCAAGGGGAAAGAAGTACAAATCCAAAATGCAGAGAGACACAAACACAAAGTCAATTATACTCTTTTAAGAGTCCAAGAGCACATGTCTTGATGACTCAAGGATGTTAATGGAGATTTCTGGAGGGTCATTTAGATGATATCCAATTTTTGCCTGATATGCTGAGTTTAACACCCAACCCCACTTAAGCAGAGACACCACTCTGAAATACAACAAGGGTGGACAAATGTTCATACCTGCAGCACACAGGCTTCACCAAAACTAGGTGACAGGAATTTGAAGATCCTAATAGATTACCTTTTCCTCAAAGTGGCAAGGTTTATACTGGCTCCCAAAGTATACTGAACCTTCCTACATACAGACCATGTTAGGAGTGGTGAAGCTGAATGAGAGAAGGGCATGCCATTCCCCCAAAATAGAGGGCTGTCAGCATTGCAGAGACGAGAGATCATAGCAGCCAATCAACTTTGCTCTGCTGATAAGCAGAAGCTGAAAAGAAATAGCTAAGTGCTAAATCACCACACATACTCAACACATATAACTCTGGAACATGTCCCAGTCACCACATCTGTCATAATGTGCGATGCATGGGGAACTGAGTTACTACCCACTCCCAGGGCAGAGGCCACTGAAAAAATCGCACATGTGAGAAAACATACCTGACATGAAACACTCTTCTTTTAGGCCTGACTCACAACACTGGCCCTTTTCCACACCAAGAGGAGGCTTGGATCCAAGTATCTCTGTTTTGAAATGTGCGTGCCAAGTCATTTTCCTTACGGTAATATATTCTGACCTGGAGGTGCTATGATTTTTCCAAATATATTCAAGTCACTTGGTGTAAAAATAATTAGCTTTCAGAGATGTCAGTGTTTACTTAAGAGAGAACATCACACTTCTTTATCTGATGCTATAGTTCAGAATGTGTGGATTTTTCCTGATATGTTAGGTTATATTTCAATAGTTCTAACTTTTCTGAGATGACAGTATGTTTTATTTCTGCAGCAAGTACACAGTAACCCCAGATTTGGCATGGTTTAACCCATTAAAAACTTTATATATTTACACTATAATTATACTTCTATAACATTCTGATATCTTTTTTTCTCATACAAATGTAGAAAGAAAACTTCTGGGATGCATTAAAAATACCTGAGGATACTTTAATGGAAATGGCAGATATCTAAATAAAACGCAAATATGGAATTGTAACTGGACTGACCTCAATAATAAAAATGGCACTGATGAAGTATAAAAGAAGAAAAAAATGGGGGAAAGACAGTGGAGCTTCACGGGGAAAAACTCGAGAGCTGGTATTGTGGTATATTCTAAGTTTCCTTGATGTCTTTCATTAAGTAAATAGAGGAATTTCATGTACAGTGTTAGGCACATTTGCTTTCAAATTATCTGATGTCCCCATTTTCATTTCTTTTATAAATCACAAGAAGTGTTTTCAGATAATAGTAACACACAGAATCATCTGGATTTGTACACTTTGGAGTCAATTTGAGTATGTGTTGGCTGAGAGTCAATGAGGAAGATGGGAATATGTATCCTTTTTAATGAGAAAGGGGCTTGGTGTGACACAGTGTATATAATGCACATTAAGAATAGTGGGCAAAAGGGGGAAAAATTGGTAGTAAAAGGATAGAAAAATTGAATTATTAAGCTTTTATATCAGAGCAAGTTAAATAATAAAACAAACTAAGTGAAGATAGAGGTAATTTGAAACTGTCACTATAAATTCATAACATAAAGAAAATACTGCCCTTATCACTTTTTGGAGTTACCCTGTCTACTGCAAGTACCCAGTGGAAATTATTCTCATGTCACTCTTGTCTCCCAGTTTTTGAACTCTAGTATCATTTACTAAGGGAAGTACAACTTCTGGGAGAGTAGCTATTACCATATTTTGAGGCAGAATAAATGAATATTGACATGAAACATCTTATTTCAAGAAAGCAAAGATATTTTCAGAGATATTTGGGGTTGTGTTGAAAAGGACAAAGAGGGCAGCATAAAAAGAAGTTTGTTAGTAGCTGTAGAGGAGCAAGAACTATTTCTCTACCTTCTAGGTTATTCTGGCTGGCCTAAGAATTAAAGTAATATGGGACAGAATAACAGGAGAAAATCAAAGCAAAGTTTAATAACATATATATATGGGAGAAACCCAAGAAAACTGAGTAACTCAAGAAAATGGCTGAAGCCACCACCTTAAATACCATCTTCAGCTAAAGACAAAGGAGGATGTTGGGGGTAGTGGTTTGGGAATTCAAAGGAGAAGAAGGCAATTCACATAGAGATAAAAAACAAATGTTTGGTAAACAAATGTTTATCATGCCTTGCAAAGACAATGAGACATGGGGAGGACTTTGATCAAATGGGCCTTGCTGGGTTCCTCCCCGCCTAACACACCAAGTGCATATTGTTCTATAGTTATCCTTCCTGGAACAGGCCTTCTATCTTTCAGGCAGTTATGGGGAAAGTCAAAGTTTCTTCCTGAGTCTTTTGTTCTTAAAAATAATCAAGCCAAAGAAGCACATTTTAGGGTAGAAAATTCTGATCCCCTGCATGGCCAAGCTGTTAAAATCTGAGCATCAGAAAGATAAAACTTATAGCCAATTGGTACAGATGAGGATGTTAAAGAAGCTATGTGTCCATAATTTCACTAAAATAGGGAAACTAATAAAAACGCTAACAAGTATTTGTAATGTACTTAAGTTTCTAAGTCATCTATAAAAGACGCTGTTTGTTGTATAATCCAAACAACATGCATCCTACACTGTGGTTTTAGCCAATCAAAAGATCACAAAATACGTAGATGGATTTTTAAATAGAAAATGGAAATGTAGAAAGACATGTACGGTATGGGAATTTTGCATCAAGTGTTTGGCTTTCTCTGTGTTTTCTGTAACCAAACCATCACGGCTCTTTTTGTGGACTAGTATAGTAACTTATACTTTTGTTACTCAGCCTGTAAGATTGTGGTAGTCCTCTATGAGACAAAATTTAACAGTATTGTGAAATGTCATGTGGTTGTCTGGAAATGAAAGTTTATATAGAGAACTGGGACCAAGCTTGTGGTGTGGCAAGAGCACAATAATCAGGGACGGGGTTTGTAGCTCCGGCCCCTTTTGTGGGGGAAAGAGTAACTGCCTTTCATACATTACTAAGGAGAGCTGGAGTAGTGCCCCTAAATAACGATCTCTTGCAACCTCAAGACTTGTTTTAGGGGCTTGTTTGGGTCATGTATGCCTTGTAGCTGAGATTCTTCCAGGGCAATTCCTATGGAAAATTACAGGGTTTTTTCTTTTTTTAAGGGGAGAGGACTGTAGTAGGACAGAGAGGAAATATTTATTCCTCATTCCTGATATTTGGAAGGTTATATTTCCATTCTGTATGGATGGAGCAACTCTTGCTGGAATATTCCTGGCCTCTCTTTGCATTTCATTCATTCTTTGCCTTGGGTGGGGAGGGAAGGAATGAGTTAGACTCCTGAGATTGGAAGGAGAAAATGAGTAGTGTATCTCAGCCTCCTCCTCCTCTTGCATTCTACTCTAAGGTGTAGATTGCCAGTAAAGTATGGTGTTTTCTGCTCCTTGATGCACAAATCTTGCCTGACCTGCACCAACCCTCCTTGCCCACAGGAGAGGCCTGCTCCAGACCAACCTTGCCTATAGCAGCAGGAGGATCTAATTCTATGATTCATTATTAGTAGGGACAGCCTCCCAAAGACAGAAATCACATTCCACAGCCAAACCTTTATTAGGAATACATGTGCTAGCACCTGTCAACAGCGAGGATGGACTTCTCACATTTATCATTTCCGAAACTGCAAAATGCCTTACAATCCATTGTTTTAGATTTTTGGAAATATAATATTTTGTTCTTTCATCTACCACTTCTTTGTCTTATTTCATAATTTTTTCAGATCCTGGATAGGAAAAAAGGCTGCTGTTTACTGGGGCCCTGAAGAGTCCAACATGTATGCTAATAAGGGAAGCCAAAGTGGATTAACCTGCAGGATATTTTTATTTCTACCCAGAGAACATCCCCAAATAGGAACTGCATTTCTGCCACCAAATAGCTAGAAAGCTTGAATGATTCTGAAACAGCAATGAAAAATACATTGGGAAACACTGGAAGAAATGTGGCACAATTAGAACTGAGAAAGAGTAGGTCAGATCTATGGGGTTTAAAAAGTATTGCTTCCAAATGAAACATATGAGCCTTGTTAAGAGTATACTAGACTTCAGAATAATTAATTGGGGAATTGATATTTTATGTCGTTTAATAAGAGGATTATAATAATAGAGTATGTTTTTTTCTATTAGGATTGAGCTAATATTACAAAATCATATTTCAAAAAAAGAAATGAAGCAAAGACATGCAGAGAAAAATCACAATATTCTCTTTTTTATGAAGAGATGATAAAGAATAAAAGGAAGCTTTCAGAGGTTGAGGCATGTTGACTTGGGAGTATTGATCAGAAATGAAATTCAGAAGAGGAATATATTTTGCAGGGAGAATCAAAGGCATGGAGATTAGCTAGTGGAAATAAAAAAGTTGAAGGATCAATAACAAATTCAGGGGAACTATATAGTTCAACCCCACCTTGAGGAAAAATAGAGAGGGGAGAAAAAGACCAAGTAACAACAAGAACCAAAAAACACAACATCAACAACGACAACAAAAAAACAAGGAGAGAAGCCAGGTAGCAAGGATAGACTATTTCCATTTTTTCAATCACAACATTTTATGAATCTAAAAACAGAAAGTTTAGTAAGATGAAGCTTTCAGTAGTGACTGCACTGGGCAGGACCCACAGGACTGTCATCGAGGCAACAGGAGTCTTCCTTGTGGTACCATTATAATGAGGAAAGCCATATGCAAACACTAATTAGAGGTGGAGCCCCAAATTGTTTCCTGAAACCCACCTGAGCCAAAATCCAAGTTGGTGTTTGGGAAGGATTTGTGCCACAGGCAAAGGGTGCTGTCGTGAAGGTAATCCAAGTGTGTAACTTGACTCTACATAAATACCTGTTGTCCCTCACAGACTAGGTCAAAATCCCCATGTACCTGTGAAGTCACATTGTTTCACCTCTTCTACTCACCAGCATCTATCCCTGGAAAGAAATGTGCACTGAGAAAACAAGATATCTGCTCACTCACTTGATTCAGGACAGGAGGGATGATAGCAGCCTGCTTTTGTCCAGTAGCACTGAATCTTCCAGAGACTTTCGTGAGGAGAGGATACAGATTATGCAGAAACTATCTCCTCCTTAACTTCAAAGCTTCCAGAAAGAATACGCCGTGTATATGATAGGGAGTTAATGCATGTATCATGATTTGAATTAGCTGACAGCAATTAGGGCAGCATGCTGAAGGCGTTGGGAAGAGGGTTCATATACGTAATGGAAAATGAATGGAAGGAGGCTGGGAGCACAATTTGTGTGGTTGCAGACACAATGCCCCCATAACCTTGGAGGTAGGAAAAACATCACTGAGTGTGTATTTAGATCTGCCTACCTCACACTATAGTGAGAATCTGCTTACTCTGGTGGGTCAATTTACCTATGATTTTTAAAATATTCTTTCATTATTGTTAGAGAACCTACTGTTCTCATATACAATGAGCTGCATTTGTAAGCTAGATTGCAAGCTTTCTGGGTTGCACAAAATAGGCCATAGGGTAGTGAATGGAATTTGTAGTTACACCATTCTAGCATTAAAGCCATTTATAGTATTTCTTTGGAGCATAAATTTTGGAGCAAGAGGTCAAGTTCGTATCTGGTCAGAATGAGTCATTAGGAAAAGAAGCTAAGAAGAATGATGACTGTTATAGTTCCTGTCCTTCAGGAAATATAAATATAATTCTGTGGGGAAGATGCAGTTTTTTTAGATGTGTTTCTATTCTGTAGTGGTCTCTGCTTGATAGGTCTTACCAGTTCCTTTGCCCACGGCTTGATGCCTTTCTGGCCACCATGAAGGCTGATCAGAGGGATTTAGAAAATACAATCGTTGCTTGACCAGGGGTTAATGCTGCCACAAAGTGACATGTAAAGTTACCCAACTCTGAATTTGTTGGCATGCTGGAGAAACCAGAGTACTAATGATAGAAAGAGTGGCAAGGGGAGAGTCAAATCAGATGAAAGAATGGAGTGATGGAACTGGCACTTGCTGGCACCAGGAAAGGCGATGGCAAGGTGGCTATCAGCTGGTGGTGGCAGGGTAAAACCTGCACCTTAAGTAAGTTTATTGAAAATCAATGATGACTAAGCTTTGCTATATAGGTCTTATGTTGGCATCTGTGCCACTCAGAGTTTGTGTTCAAACAGACAAACAAAAATCAAAACAGATACATACTTTGGCTGGTATAAGCATGAGAAGAATTTATTAAAGAATATTAGGTTCATAAAATCTCCAGTAATGCCAGAGAAGCTGGCTTGGAGTCTATGCCAACAGGAACAGTGCCTGAAGCAGGTACCAGAATTGCTTCTGTGGCAACACCATTGTAACCACTACTTTTGTAAGATAACTGTTGAAGGCTTTTGCCTATTTTTCTATTGTATTCTCTTTATTTCTTTCAAAAATTTATTTGTACAAAACCTTCAATAATATGGATATTAATTCTCTATTGATTTCATGTGTAGCAAAAACTTCTCCCGTATTATAGTTCTAGCTCTTTTTTTCTACTTAATACTGTCTACTTAAGTACCAATTACATTGAATCAAATTCAGTGATTGTGCTTCTAAATCTTCTATATCCTTACTGACTTCTTTCCTCCTTATTTGACCAATTACTGAGAGAAATATGTTAAATTTTCTTATTAATTATGACTGTGGATTTTCCTCTTCTCCTTGGACTCTGTCAATTTTTTTCTCTGTATACTTTTAGGTAACATTATTGAGTGCATACACATTTATAATTGTTCTATCTTTCTGGTGAATTGAGCATTTTATTATTTAGTGAATATCTTTACCTGTAGTAATGCTTACTGCTTTTCAAAATTTTTTTTTTTTTTCATCTGGTAAAAGTACCCAAATTGCTGCACTAATATTCTTTTGGTTAAAATTTGTCTGGTGTATATTTTTCTGGTCTTCTATTTTCAACTCTCTGTTTTCTTAAGTTTTAAAATTATCCCTCATAACAGCCTATAGTTGGATTTTTAAAATTTAGTCAGATAATCTTTGTCTTTTAATTGGAGCATTTAGTCTACTTATATTGATATAATTACTAATTTATTTAGAGTCCTATATAAGATCTTACTCTGTATTCCATCATATATACCTTTCTCTTTATTCAGATATATTATGGTTCTTTTTTTCTCCGTTCTTTCCCTTTCTGTGAATTGATTATTCTCTCCTCTATTAGTTTGGAGATTTTATGCACTTTCTCTCCTTTAAGTGGTTATCCAAAAATTACACACACAAACTGAACATTTCAGTCTAAACTTAATAATAAGAAAGACCTTATTACACAGTGAATCTATTTACCTCTTCCCATATTATATGTTATTGCCTTCATGTATTTTATATCTATCTTGTTGCTTTTAAACTCAAACTAGGTTATAATTTTTATGCCATGTTACTTTAGATTTTATTTGCTTCTTATTCATCTTTGTATCCGGTATGACTTGCCATCTGCTTGATTTACCTTTGATAATTTCCTTTAGTGAGAGTCTGCTGGTGGTAAATTATTTGTTTTTCTTTTATGGAAATTATATTTGTTTCATTCTTGAAATCAATATTTCTGGGTATAAAATTTTTGGTTGGCAGCTACTTCATTGTATATTGAAGATCAATACACTCTCTCTAATATATTGTATTACTATTGTAAAGACAGTTGTATATCTGCCAGATTTTTAAGGTAATCTGTCCACTTGGGAATTTTTCAGATTTTCTCATTATCTGTGGTGTTCTTCAGTTTCATGATAATAACTCTTGATGTGGATTTCTTTTTAAATATTCTGCTTGAGATCATTATTTTCTCTGAATCTATGGATTAACATCTTTCCCAGATTAGTACCCAATATCTCTTCAGATTTTGCCTATGCTGTACTTACTGTTCATTTCCACCTAGACTTCCATTAAATATATGCTACATCTTTGTCCTTCAATTTTTGTGTCTTAACGCCTATCCTCTTTTTCATTTTCTTTGTTCTTCTAATGTTGCTTATTGGATAGCTTTCTACTAAGCCCACCTCTCAATTAATTGATTCTCTCTTCAGCTGTATCTAATCTGTTTTAAATTTATCCACTTAACTTTAAATTATAGTTATACTTTTCCTTTCTAGAGGATCTATTTTGTTATGTTTTATGTATTTTTTATTCTCTAAACATTATTTTAAACTTGCCTTTTACTCTTTTAACGATTATCAAGTAAAATAATTTTGTATTTTATGTTTATTTCAATATTCAAAATCTTTCCAGGGAATTCTTTTGCCTATTGTTTTTGTTGGCTTTCAGTCAAGGTGACGTTTTCTTCTTTGCTTTCTGACTTTTAATTAAGAAGTACTCATTTTTCTTGGACAAATACTTTTGAGTCTTTTTGGGACCTAAGGTAAAGTATTTTCTGCAGATGCTACTGCATTTGTTTCTGCTTGGCACTTTGGGGCAGTGAAATTTCTAGGATATCTTTGACTTACTTAGTGACTTGAGATTATTTTGGATGATATAGGTAATATGGTTTGAAAGTGCAAATGTTTTTCAGGGTCAGCTTACAGTTACAACTTTTCAGGTTAAAACTTATCTCCCACACCCCACTCCATGTTCTACTGCCAAGGCAATTTTCTTTGTTGTTTACTGGAAATGGAATGGTACCTGGGTTTACTTCTGCCTCACATTTACATTGAAGGTACAGTCACTTGGCATCTCAGCTTTATACTGGTGGATGTCCTATTAGGACCACCACCAGGGGTGCACTAAGCTTTGTCTTCTGTCTCAAGTACTTGGAAAAAGTATGAAATATAAACTAAATTTATTTAGATTTGAAAAATCCTTTTAGAATATATTTGACTTCAGAAGTCTGTTTATTTCCCTAAATTTTCAGCTTTGCTTACATATTATACTAGTAATTCCTTATTTTTGGCAGCACTTTATGCTTTGAAAAGAAATCATATATATATTATTTAATCTGGGATTTTTATTGTCTTTAGCAGGAGAGTGTCTCTAACCATTCACATTGTAACAGACAAGGCTGAGAAAGAGAGGGGTAGAGGATAAAAAAGTGCCATTTCCTAAAATGAAAATCTGCATTTCACTGGGGATTTCAGTCAGGTCTTTTCTCTTCTTAATCTGCATTATTATACATAATTGATTATTGAAGCATTTTCATTAGCACAAAAGTGGCCCTAGGCAAAACATATCATTCATCAATATTGGCCAGCAATATTGAAGACTTTTCTTAAATTTCTTGTTCAAAACCTGTTTCTTTCTATTAAGTGTACATGTAGCCCAAGTTGACTTTTATTTTTCCTCATGTTTGCTTTTGAACCATCTGTCAAAATATTGCAAACCTTCTGGAAAAGGGCAACAGTTTCAGCCAATATAGTATAGTACTGCCAATAAAGATGAATTTATTGTCAGAATGTCTGTTGTTTCTATAATTCTTAATATTTTTGTGTGTGTGCTTTGTGTTTGGTGAGCACTTCAGTGAAAAAAGAGCTCTGCTATTTGTTTGTTTAATTTATTTTCACAGAGGATTTACCCAGAATCTATGAGAACTCAGATCGTTTTTCCTGGTCTTTAATGATTTTCTGCAAATCACTTATTTCAATTGTGATATATATTTTCTATAATATGCATTGACTCATTTATTTTCATGGTTTGGACGTTGTAGATACTTTCAAATAAAACCTAACTGCCAATATTTTTGTGGCGAGGATTATTGATTTTCTGTTGCTAATGTCTTTGCCCAAAGGAATCAACTGGAAGTGGATTTATTCACTTTAGTGTTATATTCAATATCACTCTACCATTGTTCAGAAAATGAATTTTAGCGTCTTACTTTTATTCAGTCTGAAAACTCTTGGCCTTTTTCAATTGCCTTCTCCCTAGCCCAGTCATATTTTGAGCTTCTTTAATTACCTGTTCTGTATTAATTTCCTACCACTGCTGTTACAAATTGCTACCAACTTGGTTGTTTAAGACAACACACGTTTGTTGTCTTACAGCTGTAGAGGACAGAAATTTGAAATCACTTTCCCTGAGCTAAGAGTAAGGCACTCCCTTGGAAGTTCTAGAGGAGATTCTGTTATCTTGCTTTTTCCATCTTCTAGAGCTGCATTCCTTGTATTTCTTGCCCCTGACACATTTCTCCATCTTCCAAGCCACAAATGTCACATTGCCTTCCTCTGTGTCAAATCTCTCACTATCTCTTTCTTACAAATACATTTATTATTGCATTTAAGGCTCACCTGGATAAACCAGGATAATCTCCCCACCTCAAAATTCTTAACTTATTCACATCTGCAATGCCCCTTTTGCCATATAAGGTAACATTTACAGTTTCTAGGGCGTAGGACCTGGATATTACCGGGGGCCATCGTTCACTTACCATATCAATAGTTCCAGTTCTTCCTCCTGTTGCTACAATTGTTAGTAGTCCTTTCAGTTTGCTCTGCCCTAACCAGAAATGAAAACTACCATAATAAGACAAACTTGCGGTAGTACAAATTGACAATGATGTCTTCATTTCCCCTTTTCATTGTATGTACAGCCACCTATTTTGATCTGTTCTCAGATGTAATGTCTTATAGTTACAAAATGGACGAGAATAGGGTTCAAAAAGTTAAAGTAACGAATGCTACCTCTCCAATGTTTTTATGTCTCACTCCATTATTATCTAATACTGAAAATTAGGTCCAGCAAATTCAATTATTGTGCTGGTTTCCTTCTCAGTTGTAATTCTTGTTTTTTTGTGTATTTATGCCCAGCTAGGAGTGCACATGCTGGGTTGTGATGTGTGTATTTGGGGGGATGAGTAGGATGGGGCAGGGTATTGTTAAAGGCAGAAAGTTAGGCATTGAGCCTTGATCGAGCCACATGACAATAACACATACAGGATTGCATGCTGATATGCAAATTAGCAATAGAATTTAAACGATCTGGTCCTTACTCCTCTGAGTTACATAGTAAAATACAAAAAACAACAGGTAGTCAAATTTCTGAAATATAAGTCTTTCAGTCTAAAAAGCAGGAAGGTCACTGCCAAACTGGGACAAATTGTTCTCCCTTCTCATAACCAACTCTTCCATAACTTCCCAATAAACTCCAGTTTCTAAAGTTCCCTGATTCTGTGAAAAACAAAGACCATTCAGTTATACACGTTGGGTTAAGAACATCAACTTGAGGGAAACACTCAGATCTGAAGTTTCCCTACAAGGCCTGTGTAAGTCTAGAATCTTGTGATTTGCCATCTGTGCTGAGAATTGTGCTAAGGATTTTTTAGGGTTGTCTTCCTTTACTGTGAGGGCCTTTGGTCTTCCAAAAAATTACGTAACTGAAGGAGTTATTCTTTAGAGCTTTTCTTTCTTATCTGGAAGAAATTATCCAGTTTGTCCTTTACTTTTTTCAAGCAATGACTATATTTTACCAACACAGCACGTTGAGTAAATTATAATTGTCCAGAAAAGAGGAGTCATGTGTTAATGTTATAAAGCCAGTCAACGCCAGAGTCAAGGGTAAAACTGAGTTTCTGGCTCTCTAAGCCAGTGTTCAATATGCTCCTTCTAACTTCTTAATATCAAATTATGAAGAAAATGGATACAATTCACTTCCTGCATTTGATATCCTGCAATGAATACAGTATGTTAACACATGTGAAAGGAAGACATCTAGCATAGGAAATAGCATATGGAACCCTTGAAAACTTTATTTTGGGGTGGTTTATGAATTAACCTTGGGTTTTCCCTTTCCTTAATTTACATACTTTAAAGTTGCCAGCATTTCATTTATATCTGGAACATTTCATGTGATCTTGAAATATTGTTAGCATAATACATATCTGAGAAAAAGAAAGCATTTTTTAAAATATGTTCTATCTTTTTTTTTCCTCTGAGAAAGTCAGATTTGAGATGAGCCTCTTCTTGTAAAGCATGATGTGGTGTCTGATGTTTTCTGTGTTTATAACTCCACTTAATCTGCCAAACCTGTTTTAAAGGTATTAGAGGTCATTTTGAGTGAATGAAACATGTACAATGATTGAAAAAGGACAGTTATGTAGTTAAGGGTGGCATATTAGAAAAGCCATAGTCTTTAAGTATTTATGAGGACTCTCTGGTTATTGAACACATTTCAGTCCCTGCAAAAAGCTTCATAACGATACACAGTTTCCAATAAGAGAAAGTGTTCTATAGTCATGGATAGATAGACTTTGCTTCTCTAGCTAAGAAACCCTAGAAAGGGTCATAAGAGTCAGATTATCAGACGGATGGTCTGTTTAAAGGATTACAATGTATTGGCCTTGGTTTAAAGGGAAGAAAGGATGTGGGAACATTTAGCATTACACTGGTTCATAGTAGAGTCTTCGATTATAAGCAAATAAAAAATCTTCATTTTAAGATATAACAAATGGAAATGCTTCCTTTTCTGAGTAAGTTAGGGGAGCTGACGTAGAGAATTGAATAAATAAATGCATTTTTACTCTGATAAGCTTATTTCATTTTTCTCTGCATAATTACCAACAGCAATAACGAAGGAAAGTGACTAAAGGATCTATTGTCAAGTCAAACAGACATATATTGACAAGATTGGAAAGTAAATGTCTAAGTAAACTGTCTATACATGAATATACATATACATGCATATGGATAAACTGTCATGAATTTATCACTGCTATGAGCAACACATCAATTAATGCTAAAGTGGATTCATTTTACTATCATTTTTATGAAACATAATTATTTGTTTCCATAAGATAATGAAAAGTAGTCTTATAAATTAAGATTTAAATAATTGATTAAAATATTTAATTATTTAAGTATATAAAAATGTTTGGCAGTTTATTAGAAAATTATAAAAATAACATCTTAGCCTTATGTAGCTCTTTTTGTTTTAACTACAAGTATTTAGCCAGAGTGCTTTTTAATTTGCCCCTTAATCCAATGTTCCTTCCACTGGGCAATGTGTTTGAAAAAACAGATTTTGGGTGGGCCGAATGGAAGTTTAAATCTTCTCAAGGGACTTTTAAGAGTGATTTTTCTTCACTAAAAGATCAAATCCTATTAGCTCTGGAGACTTACATCCTTTTTCTACCCTAGTTTCAGCTATCCAGAGGCATGCTCAAGAGAGAAACATTAGTAGACATTTTTCTTGAGATGTACATTACATTTCTGTCTTCAAAATTTGATGCACTAAGAAAATTATATAGAGCATAGTGTCTATTCTGAATGTGTCTCTATTTAAAGATCAGAATAATTGCGTATTATAATTTAAAATGATCACACAAATCATTTAATTTTACTAAAGCCTATTAATATTAAATTACATGCCTAAGCATATAAGCTAGTTAGAGCTGGGAGTAAATGTCAAACTTTCTTTAATGCAGTGTTTTCTCCACTATGTATGACTTGTACCTAAATTGATATGTGTATTTATGTATTTAACATTTTGAGATGATTGAGATTACTTAATTGAAACTGATCCTCATCCATATAAAAGACGCAGAAGAAAGTGGAGTCTTGCAGAAGTAAGAATTGAGTAGATTAAAATACTTGGGCCATAGATTTGACTTGGAGTCTACTGGCAGCTAAAGCTGAAAGGGAAAGTACATTGGATTTCAGAGTGTGTTTTCTGACAACAGAGAACTTACATATTCATCTTCAGAAACAATTTATTTTCCTGAAAGTGAATTCTAAGTGAAAGTTATGAAAAACGTGGGAAGAAAATTAATATTTTCCGAGCACATACTATCTCTAAGGGATTGTATGAGCTACTCTACCATCTCATTTACCTTTCATAAACAAGGTAAGTATAATCACAGTTTAATAGATGAGGAAACTGAGCCTCAGAGAGGTTAAATTAATTGCCAGTTACTCCTCCTAAATGCCTACTAATCCCCATCACTAATAAGTGGCAAGGCCAAGATTTGGACTCCACTGGTCTCAGGTGAGTGATGGAAAGAAGGGGAGGTAGTTAGGAGCTGAGGAGTTTTTCAAGGAGTCCTCTATATAATCAATTTGCTCAAAAGAATTTTCTATTTAAGTACAAAATAAATTTTATGTCTTGCAAATGTCTGTGCTGTTTTTCATGCTGTTTGGATTAACAAAATGCATATTCTTTAGATGCATTATTGATTTCTAGTATATTTTTTATTGTTGTACATTTTTACAATCAAGGGTATTCAACATACACTTTCAGCTGTGTAGAGGGTCGTAAGACTTTATGATGCACCAAAGGAGTGCTCATAGACTATAAACTATTCACAAACATTAATTAAGTATTGATCATTTATCGGACACTTATTGAATGATGTGGGCAAAGTAGAATAAAGACTATAGAAGATATATTTCCTCAACAAGGGAAGTTTAACATCTAGTTGTTAATATACATAAACAATTTAGAGATCAATATCAGAAAACATACAATCAATATAAACTATGTGGTACTTATCAAAAGTTCAATAAAAATGTGAACAAGGAGGAGAACAGGACTTCTGCTTTCAGGTCTGGCATGTAAGGAGCTTAGAAGTGGCCACTTTGTCCTAACAACTAGTAAAAAGCTGAGCAGACTGAAAAATCAACAACTCTTCTCAGACCTGCCATAGAAATGAGATCACAGGGCAAACTGCTGCCCCCAAAATTGGAGAGAAAGAGGCAGTTATAGAGAATGACAATTTACCTGAGCAGACACCTCAGGGGGAACCAGTGCTGGGCTACAAGAATCTGAACTGTTATTGACAAGTTGCTAGAGGCTCAGTATAGATAAGTCTGAGAGTTAGAAATTTCAAAGGTTGTCAGTGATAGGTGGCCCCTACAGGCTTGTGAGGTTTTCTTCCAGGAGCTCTAAACGATTCTTGGAGTGAATACCAGTGAAAAATACCCTTGTGCTTCTGGCAGGAGGAGGAAAAAATTAACCATTTTGAAATACTCTAGAGCTTTCTGTTGTTAACAAGACTTGCCCTGAGGAGAAACAATTTTACTACAGACCAAACTGCTGAGGTTTTTTCAGAACCTAACCAATCTGGGGGAAGAAAAATATTCAACCTCAGCCGGCTCTAGCCTTACACAGGTGAGAAGGGAAACACCCAACTCTAGCTCTCTGTGGTTACTGTTTCAGCTAAAGGGGGGGAAAACTGGGAAGTTCTGGGGAAGTTCTGATGAAGTTCATAGTCTAGGGGTGCAGATTCACCAAAAGACCAAGAGCTAATCATAGGAATACGGAATGCTTTCCTTACCCTAACATATTAGCACTACATTACTAAAGGTCCATTTCCCACAGTTTCTTTTACCCAGTACATCACGCGAACGTTTCAACAAAAATTCCAAGGCATACTAAAAAGAAAAAGCACAGTTCACAGAGGTTGAACCAGCCTCAGAGCCGGAGTCAGACAGGACAGGAATGTTGCAAATTATCAGACCAAGAATCTTAAAAGCTCTAACTAATATGCTAAAGGTTTTAGTGGGGACAGAAGACAACATGCAAGAACAGATGGATAATGTAAGAAGAGAGATGGAAACTCTAAGAAAGAATTGAAAATCAATGCTAGAGATCAAAAACACTGTAACAGAAGTGAAGAATGTCTTAGATGGTCTCAGTAGTAGACTTGACATGTCTGGAGAAGACTCTCTGAGCTTGAGAATATCTCAATAGAAACCTCCAAAACTAAAAAGCAGAGAGAAAAAAAGACTGAAAAAAATTAAACAGAATAACCAAGTCCTGTGAGATAGTTACACAAAGTATAACATACACATAATGAAAATATCAGAATAAGAAGAAAGACAGAAAGGAGCAGAAGGCATATTTGAAGCAATAATGAATGGGAATTTATGTAAATTAACTCAGACACCAAACCACAGATTCAGGAAGTTCAGAGAACATCAAGTCAGATAAATGCAAAAAAACTACACCTAAGCATATCATGTACAAACTTCAGAAAATCAAAGATTGAAAGAAAAGAAATTTGAAAGAAGCCAGAGGAATAAAATAACTTGCCAGTAGATGAAGAAAGATAATAATTATGCCTGGCATTTCCTCAGAAATCATACAAGCAAGAGGAAAGTGGAGAGAAATATTCACAGTGTTAAAGAAAAAAACCACCAATCCAGAATTCTGTACCCTGTGAAATTATGCTTCTGAAGTGAAGGAGAAAGAAAGACTTTGCCAAACAAATAAAAGTTGAAGGAATTTATTTCCAGTAGATCTACCTTCTAAAAGATGTTAAACAAATTTCTTCAGAGAGAGGAATATGATATAGGTCAGAAATTTGGATCTATATAAAGAAAGAAAGTGCACTGGAGAAAGAGTGAGTGAAGATAAAATAGAAACTTTTAATTTTCGTATTCTTAATCTAGCAGATAATTTCTTCAAAATAATAATAGTAACAAAATAAACATAATATTCTATTACGTATATATGTGTGTGTGTGTATATATATATATATATATATATATATATATATATATATAGCTCATGTATAAGTGAAATGAATAACCACAATATAGGAGCAATGGAGGAGGGAGGAATTAGGACCATTTTCTTTGTATGAGGTGCTTGAACTATCCATGAAGTGGGATAGAGTTATTTGAAAGTGAACTTGGATTAGTTATAAATGTATATTGCAAATTCTAGAACAACCCCTAAAAAAATCTTCAAAAGAAGTATAACTCATGTGCTAAGAAAGAAAGAAAAATGAAATCATGTAAAATGCTCAATTAAGACCATAAAAGGCAGAAAAAATAGTGGAAGACAAAAATAGAAGCAAAGAACAAGGGCAGCAATTAGAAAACAGTAACGAATATGAGAGATGTTAATCCAACTATATCAATTATTGCTTTGAACATCAATGGCCTAAGTGCACCTATCAAAAGACAGAGATGGTCAAAGAGGATCAAAAAACAAGACCTTATTATATATTGTCTACAAGAAACCCACTTTAAACGCAAAGATTAAAAATAAGTCAATAGAGAAAAATATAAAATACTAAATCAAGTTACAAGAAAGCAGGAGGAGCTATATTAATTTCAGACAGCAGATTACACAGCAAGGAAAGTTACCAGGGATACAAAGGGCCATTACATAATAATAAAGAGGCTAATTCTCCAAGAAGACACAACAATCCGTAGTGCATACCTACCTAAACCAGAGCGTCCAAAAGAAGGTGAGGCAAAAACTGACAGAATTACAAGGAGAAATAGATGAATATATTAGTATAATTGGAGACTCTTTATCACTCTTTATCACTTTATTAGTATAATTGGACACCCTTTATCAGAAAATAACAGATCCAGCAGCAATGAGTCATCTTGCAATATTTATGTATATTAAATCATGTTGTACACCTTAAACTTACAAAATATTATGTCAACTATCTCTCAATAAAGCTTGAAAAAAAAGAATTGAGAGTGATAAAATAATCCAAAAAAAACCAGACAATGGAATACCATTCCATAGTAAAAAGAAATAAGCTATTAATCTGTGAACCAACGCAGAGAAAACAAATGGGTGTTACTAAGTGAAAGAAGTCTATGTGCAGGCTACACTCTGTGTGATTCCAGCTATATGACATTCTGGAGAAAGCAATGCTATGGAAATGGTTAAAACATCAATGTTTGCTCCAGTTTAAGAGACAGGGAGGGATGGATAGGCAGAGCAAAGAAAATTTTGGGGACGCTGAAACTGTTCTCTGTAAGACTATAATGGTGGACACATGTCATTGCACATTTGTCAGAACCCATAGAATGTACAACACCAAGCGTGAACCCTAACGTAAACTATAGACGTTGGGTGACAATGATGTGTCAACGTAGGTTCACCAATTATTACAAATGTACCACCGCGGTGCAGGAGAGACCGTGCCTGTGCCAGGCAGAGGGTATGTGGGAACTCTGTACTTTCCACTCAGTTTTGCTATGAATCCAAAACTACTCTAAAAAATCAAGTGTGTTCTTTTTTTTTTTTAAGGAAATAGAACAATGCAGACCAGAATTTTGGGCAAAAGTGTTCATAGAGAACAGGGGCCAGAGTGAGAAAGAAGGGAAGATATTTTCAGTTTAGGCAGCTACCTGAGCAGAGGAATGCAGGTAAGGCTGGGTGTGAAATGAAAAGGAATATACAGGGGCTGGCCCAGTGGCCTAGTGGTTGAGTCTGGTGCACTCTGCTTTTGCTGCCCAGGTTTGTGGGTTCGGATTCAGGGTGCGGACCTAAACCACTCCTCAAGCCATGCTGTGGTGGTGACCCACATGTAAAGCGGAGGAAGATGGGCACGGATGTTAGTTCAGGGCTAATTTTCCTCAGACAAAAAAAGAAGAGGATTGGCAACAGATGTTAGCTCAGAGCGAATCTTCCTCACCAATTAAAAAAAAATAAAGGAATATACAGCAAAGGACAGATTCACCACGGAATACCTGCCATATGGAAATGGTAGAGATTGGAAAACTGAGGTATGAATCCTGTACCCCTCCCCCAGTCTTAGGGCAAGGACAAAGAAGGCCATGCCAGTGTGGCCAGGCACAGAGCTGGGCCATGTCATCAAAACTAGAGTTATTCCAAGTGCTGACTCTGAATAATTTGGGTGCCTGAAACTTATTCACCCGTGGGCATGGTTCAATTGTAGGTTGTCTAATTGCCAGCTGCTGAGTGGATATTTATAAAATGCAGTAATTACCTAAGGCAGATTTTTTTTTTTTTTTTTTTAGCAAAACTGCAGTTGTTACTAATTATGAATGACGCAGTTGGTATTTTATTGGGGCATCATCCACATGACAATAGTCACTACAGGTCAACAACATTCAGCTTGTGTTTCGTCTTTTGGGTTTGTCTTTTTGACAGCATCAGAATAGCACAAAGAAGGGAAACCTCATGAAGGTTTTCCCCAAAGAATTATGGTTTTGCAGTAGCACTGATTTATCATCCAAGAGACCAGTTCATAAAATAAAAATGTAATAAAACATAATGGGAGTGGGCTGTCCTCAGCCCTCCACATAGCTCTTATTAACATTAATGGGAATTGTACGTGAGTTCGGAAAGGGGGAGGATGCCTGGTATTTCCAAAGGCTTTATATTTAGACCGATTCAATGAGAGGGTCTCATGCGCTTTTCTCGAGCACAATATAGAATAAAGGGAGAGACACTGGGCCTCTCTTTGGAGAATACTATGCTTTTTGTTGGGGTAATTTGATTTATTTGACTGTTCAGAAGTGTGGAGACAGGGCCGGGGGAACCACGAGACTGAGAGAGAAGGGTGCTGTTTCCTCACGAAAGCCTAATGCACTGTGAATAAGTTCACTTATAATAACAATTTCAAAATGCGCCTTTGTAAAATGGATCTATTTCTTCTTGGTTTAGTATTCCATGCGGTATATTTTACTCTATATACCCCAACTCTGGCAACATGTAAAAAACATCGAGGGAGGAAAAGAAAAGGTAATGATTTTTTTCCCCTAGTTGGATCAACCCTTTCAGTCTCTCTGGAGTTGCAGCCACGGCCCCGAGCAACTGTGTGCCTCACTTGGTCAGTGTTGTCCAGGAGGTCGTGAGTGTTGCTAGCAGGAAACCCTAATAAGTTTACTTTTTCCAATTGAAAAAACATATAACACATTTTCATGGTGTAAAACTCGAAAAACTATAAGGTATAAAGAAAACAAAAATTGTCCATAATCTCATCATCCAGAAATACTGCTCTATATTGTAATACATGTACATTTATACATATATAAATGTTTATCTATATGAATGTTTAATGAAACTAACTATACTGTATATAGATTTTTATATTTTGCCCTATAAAATTATTTTATAATGACTATTTCCCCATGTCTTTATACAGTCCATGAAAACATGGTTTTAATGGCTAAATAATTGTCTGTCTGTTTAATTAATCATCTTCCTGTTGTGGGATATTTAGATTGCTTATAGCAAAAATCCTTTTGCTTGAATTTTTGTGCGTGGAATTGACACAGGGTATTATAAATTATAAATTTAATAATATTTGCTATTTTGGTAGGTAAATTTCTTATGTTGCTGTTTTAACTTTTGTTAGTTTGATTGATAGAGCAATGGAGAAGTTATTGAAGTATTTGTCTGGCCATCCAGTTATTTGGTGACTAGACGGCATGATATTTAATAATACCACATAAATCCTTACATCTGAAGCTGGAGTTCATTTTGAGTTGTGTTTAAATATTACCTGTGGGCAAATGCTTTAGGGCTGGAAGTTACAGATTTTATTATAGGACTCTTAGGAACAGCTTGTTTAAAAGAGAGCTGTAATTATTCATGGATTAAGAAAGAAATTACAGCGTCTATGTCCCAAAATGCCTGTAAAATCTGTAGGCTAGGGGCAAAACCCATGTTGTCTTAGCAATCCGAGAGTAAATTTAGTGTCTTGATAGATGGGGTGTGTTGATATCAGATATTGCTCTAGCAAAGTTCAACTGTGAAACCTACTATGCGCCCTCCTCGAGTGACAACTGTTCTGAGTTTCACAGAGCAAAACTCAAATGCTGAAAAAAATGTCTTTTGGCAAATTCAGTTGACAGTGATTATTACTGACACACAAAAATGGCAAGCAATAGGATGTTGGAGTATAGGAGAAAGCCATTTGGTGTAAACCTAATTCGGCCTGACTTTGTTTTTCCAAGAGGGCCTGACATGGCTGTCGAGCATGCGTTGTATATCCACTTTAAGCATTTCCTATGGCAAGAACAAATGGCCTTAAGATAAAAAGGTAGAACTTACTCCTCACATTGGCATTTCCTTAAGGATAAGCATCTCTCCCTAGGCTAGGAACTGATTACTGTGCTCCCCGGTGACCACCCAGCTCGAGGCAACAGACCTGTCGCCCTGCTGTGTCTACTGAGACAACAGACCTACTACCTGCTGTGTCCATCAATCTCTGTGGTGACAGAGCAGTCTCGTGACTATTGTAAAAGGGACATTTCAATTATGTGTGAAACATGCTATTTGAGAGTATATACCCGCTCTGTACACCCTACTTCTTTGGTGCCCTTCTATCCTTGGGGAGGGAAGGCCTGGGGCTATGTGGTCCTCACATATTGGCCCAGAATAAACTCACTCCAGTTTTCATTTATAGATTGGTTATGGATTATTTGTGTCGACATTACCTCTAGACAGATGGAATAGGATGGAAGTTTCTCTTTTAGGACCTCTACATTTTCTTCTTCATTCCATTTCCTATTCTTAATCTTCTTTAGTAGTGAATTCTAAACTTTCAGTAATTTCTATATTGGTAGCACTAGAATATTCTGATGAGCTTTACACAAATATGGATTCGGTGGTCATAACTTAGGACTACTGACTCGGAATATTTTGGAAGCAGGAGTGAAATTATTACAGAGTATTTTCATTATTTTCTTTTTATTTTGAGTTCCGACAAAATCAATGTATCACCTTGTCTAACATTCACACCTATGTGTAGATGACAGCTATTGGCTTACAAATCTTAATCCTTTCGGCATCCTTGGCATGTTGGCAAGAAATGAAGTCTAACACCATACTACCTGCTGTTTCTCAAAGTGTTTTGAGCAGGGCAATTATTGTTGTATAGGAGTATTCCACATATTGCAGAATGTGTAGAATAGTGACACCTTCAATAACAGGTACATTCCCAACATGACAACTCTGCAAAATGTATGCTCATATTTCTATAGCCTTTGTGGGTAGGCATGGAAGAAATATAAAAATAAAAGGCATAGCATTTCCCTTCAAGGAGCTTATGATCATTTAGTGAGACAAGTAGACAGTTATAATACAAAATGTAATATGATAAGGATGATACAGGCAGAGGTCTGGTAGGACCTAATAGGGTAGAAGGCAGTGATGAGTTGATTTTCTACCTGTCTTTTAAAATGAATTTGTGTTTTTAGATATTATTCTTTTAGATATTACAGGCAGATAGTCGAATACAATCTAATATGAAGACATACAACAAAAACAACAGCATCAATATTTGGCTCCCCAAAAGCAATCACTTTTAATTTTATTAGCTATTATTTTCTGGCACTTATTTCGTATCTTGAAAATATGTGTATACAGCTGTTTCTTGACTTACTTTTTAAATTTAAGCCAACTATTCTTGGGATTTATTATTCTTACATTCTCACATGCTACCACCACTTAACGTATTCTCTTGTTACATTTAATTTCTCTCTCTTTTTTTTTTCCTGTAGAGAACAACCCTCCCTTTTTTTAATGCCCTCCTTAGCACTGTTTCTTCTCCTAAACTCTGCCAGCACTGTCCCTTCTTTTTATGGAAGACAAAATTTCTCCATTGATGCTATCTTCTGTCCTGTTCTCTTTCTTCTTTTGGGTTTTGACTTTTTATTCCTTTCTTCTCATTTTAATATGCTTTGGGGATAGTGCTTGAAAGGTGAATATTTATACTCAGTCCTCCACATTTAGTGTTTTGATTGAACATTTTTAAAGCTGATTTTGACAGGAAGAGTTGGAGAAGCTTGCACAGAGTAGTGACTTAAGAGTGGGCCTTTGTAGATGATTTATATTTGTATAGAGAGGTGCGATGAGAAGGAAATCCTCTCTTTGAGACACAAAGGCAGGATGGAGGAAAGGGCCTAGCCTGTCCTTGTCCTTTGTAGGAGAAGGGGAGACTCCTGGAGATCAAGATGCCCTTGTGGGCAGGGTTTCACCAGGAAGGGCCTTTAATGACCTAGCAAAATGTGAGGAGCCAACGATGGCTTTTATCAAAAATTTAAAGCACTTATTATAAGAGTCACCAGATAGAGAAGTGGAACAGCTTATCTGAGGGTGGGAAATAAGGTTTCATAATGTCCCTAAATAGAGTCCCTTTTACTTTTGACTGAGGCATAGCAATTGCTTCATCAATGTTAGTTTGAATAATTATCATGATGATTTCATTAGCTTTCAAATTAGCACATCTGATTCTCAGAGGCATATTGTTATCTCAGAAAGAGCTTAATCCACACGGAGTTCTGTTTTCCTAGGAAAGTATTGTTCAGTGTATCTTGGCGGCAGAAAAGGCCTCTTTCTCCTCCCCTCGCTGAAGTGCTGCAGCCTCATTGCCCCTCTTTTCTCTGAGGAGGGCAGTAGAGGCCCACAAATCATGCTTCCTTCCAAGCTCTTTGTTTCCCTTTCATTATTCATGCTGGGTTTTCCTTCTTTCCCTAAATTCTCACTTTCGCATAATTCTATCTTCCATTCTCAGGGGAATTATGTTATCTATTGGGAAGTCCTCAATGTCTGTAACTTAGCACACTTATATTTAAAAATCTTAGAGTCACAAATCTAGAATGCAAGGGTTGAAAGCTACCTTACAGATCAGCGCATAACCCTTGCCTCTTGGATCTGAAAACCATAAAGTGGCTTGACTTGTTCAAGGTCTCAAGTTGGATAGTAACAGCATTGGGACTAGAATCCACGTCTCTGAACTCCGTAGCTTGTGCTGTATGATTTACAGTCTTTTTGGCAGCTGGCACCCACAGTGGGTTTACCAACAAAGAAAAACTTAGGGATTGGGCAATGAGGAACACAAAGAAAGTGCAATTTATTATTATGAAACGAAAATGTTTGCTCAAGTTTTTTTAATATTGCCATTTCTATCTCATTTTACTTATTTATTTATTTAAAGATTGGCACCTGAGCTAACATCTGTTGCCAATCTTTTTTTTTTTTTTTCCCCTTCTTCTTCTCCCTAAAGCCCCCTAGTACATAGTTGTGTATTCTAGTTGTAGGTCATACTGATTATGCTATGTGGGACGCCACCTCAGCATGGCCTGATGAGCAGTGCCATGCCTGCGCCCAGGATCCGAACTGGCGAAACCCTGGCCGCCAAAGGGGAGCACACGAACTTAACCAGTTGGCCATAGGGCCGGCCACTTTATTCTATTTTAATTTGCACTAAAACTAAAGTAGGATTCTTTTTCCTCTCCTTCTCAGAGGATTTATCTACTTTTCTTAATATGTGCCATGCATTATATACCATGTTAGGCTCTGTGAGGGATATAAAAAAGATAAAATATAATGTCTATTTGTAGAAAAAACATATAAACAAAAAATAGTCAAACAAGTTAAAATAATCTAAGATCATGAGGAAAGGGTAGTTATAACCAGTTACCAGGTCAGTTACAACTAGTTGCCAAGTGAATGATCTACACTGTACGATCTCTGAGTTCTGAGGGAAAAAGCTTGCCGAGGGGAGAAGTGGAAATTTGACACAGGCCTTGAGGGATGGGTTGATATGGATGTTTGGAGCCAAGGTAGGGAATATTCCGGGTAGAGGAATAGTTCATTCATGGCGCTGCTGCTCTCCTGTGCCAGATACTGGCCTAGCACCAGGCTGGCAGATATGCTTTGAGGAGTTCAGAATCAAGAGTGTCAATAACACACCGCACCATGACAGAGACTTCAGGGGGCCTGGATAAAACACATTGGAAGCAAGACAGATAATAGTAACATCACGGCTAATCGATTATGTATTTAATATTTTCCAGGCATCTTACCCATGTTGTAGAATTAAAAATTCACAATAACCCTTAGAAGTAGGTCATTATTATCAATCATTTGCAGGCGAGCAAAATTGAGGTTTCAAACTATGGTCAGAACCTTCTCTAGGAAGAGAATCATGTGAAGCACTTATTTAAAAGTATCTGCACCAGAAGCCACCCCTGCAGGTTCTGATTTCTGGAGTGTGTGGTAGGGTCTGAGTATTGAAGAGTGGATGTGGTTATGATTACGCTTGCTTAAACCTCCTGGGTGATATAAACGTGCAGCGAGGGCTGAGAATTCCTGGCTTAGAGGGACCAAGGAGCAGTTCCAGGTTCATACAACTAATAAGGGGCAGGGTCAGGGGATCTATTTGAACCTTTATCATTACATCAGGCTGGCCGTAGAAGGATGGAGTAGCTTAATGGCAGACAGCACTATTAACAAGGGATGTGTATGTGTGTGGAGGGACACACAGAAAAGGTGCGTTCAGAGGATACTGAGTACCACAGTTTGGCTAAGTGGAGAACTAATGGTGTCAGGTGGGAGACAAGGCTGGGAAAGATGCTTAGGTCTACACTCCAGACGCCATATGCTAGACACCACTATAGCACCTCAGAAAAGGAAGAAACACTGCCAGTCTTTGTTCAGGCCACTGGGAACGCCTGGACCACTGTTCTGAGAACACCGATTAAGTACTCCGTGAATGATTAGTCCAGCATCTAGATGGCTGATACTAAAAGGCTGAGCTCAGGGTTTTGCTGTCCATAAATCTGTTTGAAATGGAATAGAAGAGACATAAGTGAAGCCAAGGGAATAAGCCACATAAGCTTTCAAGTCCTATTCGAGACCTCCAACTGTGAGAATTAGAACAATCACATCAAGGCCGCTCAGCATATCACAGAATGGACTGTGTGTATTTATTGGATGACAGGGCTTAATTGTCACTATCACAAACTCCCTAACAATGCACGGATATGCCTGTCAGGGCCTCAGAACCCCCCTTTTTAAGACAGAGGATGGAGCTTCATTAATATGAGAGCTCGTCTAGCTTGTCTGCTCTAGTGTATCCACTGAAGGAGTGATGCGACACCGGCCGAGACCCTTCACTGCTGAGTGAAGGGAGAATTCATGAGGTTCTTCTGCAGCACCTTGGTTCACAGAGCCATAGGAGGAGGTAATTCTATTTTAATTGGGATGCTATCTCAGTGTCCTCCTGAGTTGAATATTCTCGGTTCCTTCAGACCCATATCTCCCTCCTTTGATAAATGTTCTTCTGACCTTTAGTTACGTAACACCTTCTCTCTCCGCCCCTGTTCGCTCGCCTTCCCTCGCTTATCCCCATCAGGAGCTCACAGAGAGGCATCTGGGGAGTGGCAGGCATGCTGTTCTTGCTCTTAGCTTCTGTGAAATGATGGTGGAGTGGGTGGTGCGCCTATAATAGGTCTTTAGAAAAGAACGCATTGATTTCTCTGTGGATTTTTTAAAGGCTTTGGGACACGACTGAGGGAATGGCTAATTACTATTTATGACTGTTTCATTCGGAGCTAATTGCCGGAGCTGCTGCAGACACTGGGGCCTTCACTGCTTCTCTGCACCAAATGTGCAAACAGTAATAAAATGGTCGATGGGGGCCGATTCTTTGCACACCACTCCTGAAACAAAGTCCGTGTGCGTGTGTGTATTGGTGTGAATGCATGTGTATGCACACACAAACATATACACACCCACACAATTTCACAGATTTCAAGAAGAGTCCAGAGATAATTCTTGAAGTCCCTCTATTTCTAATGGGTCATAGATGTATATTAGGGGCAATTTGTCAAGGTGTAATTAACAATGCTGGAATACTGGACTCATTTGAGAAATGAAACAACGAAGAGATTGTTTTTGTTTTTTTTTTTTTTCTCCTGGTTTGACCAAATGAGCAGGGACAGTGAGTGGTCTGCAAAAGTTAGCTAGATTCATCAAAGTTTGATTAAAGTGAAAGGAAAAGTGTAGAAATATTAAATGGAGACTGGAGGGTTTTCCCCAAGTTGTGCTTTCGCTTTCCTCTAATTTGTTTTCCTACTTAATGGGAATGCGAGGCAGCTGCGATTTATATGGGGCGTGTTCATGGATGTGGTGTCGGCAGAGCTGCACCCATTTGGTGAGCAGCTTTTGGTGTGGGCCGTGAAAGATGTTCCCAATGTGTGTCCCCAACCTCCACGCATCGACCTTCCTCCACAAGTGTGTGACAACAACAAAGAAATACAGGCATGGTTCAGGGAAACTGGAAACCAAGATAGCTGAGGAGGGTACTCTGACGGATTTACCTTGCATCCCAAGGTAAATCCATCTGACCAGCCAGTACAATAGTTCTGATGGTGTCATTTCTTTTGTGGCCACCACCGCATGCTCAGGAAAAGTTGACACTTTTTTTTTTGTTTTGGAGGCGAGGAGAATGCATTAAACAAGGATATTTATACGAGAGTCTCACCAACTGATAAGCACTTTAATGTCTGTGAAAATGTTGGTTTGTGTAGTGGTGAGAGCTGAATATATATATACAAAGTATGTCACTGGATGAATTCAGATGAGACTAATTGGTGAGACCCAGTCTTTCCTTCTGATTTCCCTCTGAGAGAAAGTGAGGCTGACCTTGGTTCAGCTTTTATGAGTCTGGGAGAGAGATTCTGTGGGATTGTCTATTTAGGGAAAAGATGGGAAAGTGCTTGGCGGTGGGAGCAGAGGCAGCTGCCCAGCCCTGGAGGAAGGGAGAGTGCTGAAGACTGAGGAGGGTTTTTCTGACAGGGACATATAAGGAAGCCTGGCACCCTGCTCCTGCTCAGGCCCCTCAGACAGGGGATGTTTGGGATACACTCCTGGAGATTGGATCCCAAGCCTCTGGACTCCCAGCCTGACAGTTTTCTGGTTTTCGACACTGACACCGATGCAGAGCTGCCCTCTTCTAAGAAAACCTTAGGGAGAGGCAATGAGGAGCACAAAGTCAACCATAACAGACAGATGCCAGGGGGTTCTTGCTCTATGTAGGGCAACACTCAGCCCCATCTTTGGTGATCCTAGGACAGTGGAAGCATTCTTCCAATCTGAATGTGATTGAATTTCTCTCCACCACTGAAACAAGGTCTTAGAGTCAAAAATAAGTTTACTTAGAAAATAATGTGATAATCTTTCTGCACCTGAGCGTGGTAGAGTAAAATCCATACCCATCACACATGTTTAGAATTTAAATAACAACAAGGAAATACATACACAGGCATGGTTTAGGGTCACAGAAGGACTGAAATAATCATTCCTTCGTGTTGGTCAGGTTCCTGATAATGATGATGCTCTTTAGTTCAATTCTCAAGGAACCATTTTGGGTGCTGTGCAAGGTACAAAGATTGTAAAGATAAATAAGGCAGAGTTCCTATTAAGGCACATTCAGACTAGTGGGGAAGACAGTTATGTGAGTAGAATGTTAAAATGTGATGTCATAAGCACAAAAGTAAAGACTTCAGAGCTGAACACTTATCCTTTTTATTTTAGTTTCTATTGACGTCTGGGTTTAAAGTACTCATATATGTTAAATATGTCTGCCTTTTTCCTATGGATTAGATTCTATTATCGTGTTATTGTAAGGTATTATTTTTATACCTTTAGAAAGTATATGTTGGAGTACTTTCATTATTTTTCGTGAACTCATTCTAAGAAAGGGTGTATTAGTTTGTCAGGGCTGCTGTAACAAAGTACCACACACTGGATAGCTTAAACAACAGAAATGCGTGGTGTCACCGTTCTGGGGGCAAGGAGTCTAAGACCAAGGCATCGGAAAGGCTGTGCTGCCTCTGAAGGCTCCAGGAAAAGATCTGCTGCAGGACTCTCTCCGAGCTTCTGGTAATTCTGCTTCTGGCAGCGTAACTCCAATCTTCTCATGGCATTCTCCCCAACCATGTGTCTCTGTGTCGAGATTTCTCCTTTTAATGAGGATAGCAGTCATGTTGGATTAGGCATCCTACTCTAATATGACCTCATTTTAACTTAACTGATTGCATCTTCAATGACCCTATTTGCAAATAAGGTCATATTCTGATGTACTGGGCGTTAGGATTTCAACATACGGAATTTTTAGTGGGACACAATACAACCTCTAACAAGGATATCATTTCTTCTCTGATATACTGGCAATTCTGGAGAACTCTTTTTGAATTGGTTCCCCATTGTCCTAAGTGGGTCCAACATTTACACCATCTTTCTGTATGAGATGCCTAACTAGCATTCCTTACAAAGACGCATTGTGATACTGATTCTAGAAAAGGTCTGTTGACAAAGAGAGGGTCTGTATTTTCCATTTTCCTGCTCTTACTTGTCTACCTTTCGTGCCTCTCAGGATGTCCATCTTCATTTCCTGGAACAGCTCTGGGAATTGCATGAGACAACTCCTGGGAAGCAGGGGTTTAGTTTCAGGATTGCATGTTAAGTGTGCCTGAAATAAAAGGGTCAAATAAAAAGTGGATATAATGCTGCCTCAGGATCCTTATTCTCTGATGTGAAGAGGATGGAAAAGTCAAATATGGGCCTTCCAGGGTACACCAAGTTCATTTCACTGATTGATTTTACAACAGATATACTGAACTCTATTATTTTGAGAAAACTAATAAGTCACTGTGCAATTGTTCACAACTTACAATATTGTTATATGTTTTAACAATGTAACTGCATTGTGAACCAATCCAAGGACAAAGGATTTGTCTTCTCCTTTCTTTTCTTGCTTCCTGACAATATTTAATAGAGTTCTTTATATAATACACGTGCTCAATGACTGCTTATTAATAGTTTTGAGCTTGAGAGGTTGATATTTGACCCAGACTAAGTTTCTTGGGGTTCACAGTTTATTAAAAAATACTATTAGTACTTGATGTACTGGAAGATAACATTATAACGAACACATTGAATACAGATACTTAGAAGTATAATTGATACAAATTTATTTTGTCTTCCTTGTCCCTTTAAAATTTATTCAAGGTGAGATGGGCAGAGAAGTGATTATCCACTGCCCCTGGATGGAAACTTGGACAAAGCCTATGACTTGTCTACTTGCTGTTAGGTAGATAGATCGATACTCATGTTAGGTCACTAAATACAGCGTTGCTTCAGTAAGCGGAATGTGTCAAGGCCAAAATCTTAATAAATGCTTCAATCTTTATTTTTTAAAAAAATATTTCTCCCCTCTGTCAACTTTTGTTGGTGGCTGGCTGGCCTTGGAAAAGGCGCTGGGGTAGATTTCTGCTTTCTGCTCCCTCTCCCACTCCCCTTCTTCTGCTCTGGCCGGCAGAAGTTAGAGATCCCTCCAGTGTCAAATTTGGTAAGAGAATTGGGATGGGAATAGGGCAATCTTACTTGGGTAGTGGGCTTTCTTTTCTCTGGGTCTCATAGATGGTTAAAACTGGCCCTTTCCCTCTTGGGGCACTTTCCTTGGTTGTTGGTGATGGTCATTGCTGGGAGCCTTGCAATTCAAGGAGAGCCTCGATTAGGAGAGTGCATCCCTATTCTGGTGGTTCCTTTGGTTCTTCCAGCAGCTCCTAGAAATTTAGCATATACCTTCAGTTATTTAGCATATCCTCCTGCATGCCATCCCTCTAAGTGGTCCTATTATATTGGAAGCAAGAGTAGCCCACCTTGTCTTTCTCCCTTTCACAGCCAACCTACATCTGTTCATTGCAAACACCTGGCCATCTTTTGCTAAATCCAATGCACTCATCTCTAGCCTCTTCCATAACCTGCTTTAGTTTTCCTAGGCTTAAGCCAGGCACCAGATTCTGTGATTCTCCCAAAAGTAATGGACACATTTAAGTTGTTCTGGGTTGTCTCCCGGATGTTCTTCTCACCTGCCCACTGCTGCTCCTTGGGATGGGAGGTGGACTCACAGCAAAGCAAATGTTGTCTCCTAACATAATTACCTTCAAAAATCCTTCTCCCTGACATCTTTTTACGACATGTGCACTTTTTTGTGTGTTAGCTAAACTTCAATAACAAAGTTGAAGGCCTTACATAATAACTACTACTGCTTATTCTTTATTTACAAAGTATCTTAAAATTTATTATCTTTGAACCTCAGTAATGCTTTTAGATAGGAAGGCAGGTTATAGTTTCCACAGTTGACAGATGAGGAAATTGGGGTCCAGAGAAATAAGTAACTTGCACAAATACACATGACACTGAAGTTAAAGCAGGGCTGGGGCCGGAAACCGGGTTTTCTGATTATGTGCAAACAGGGAACAGTGTTCAGCAGAGATCACACAGCCCTGGGTGGAGGTGGTGGATGTGAGGAAAACAATATAGGAATAGAGGAAGGGGAATATGAAGTTTGGGGGAAAAAAAGCACATTTTCCCAATGTTTTGATATGCTTTCCTTGCATTTATGGTATTTCAAATAAAGGAGTCTGTGAGATTTTATATTTTCCAAAGAGGGCACGGGCAACAAAAGACTAAGGAAAAATACACTCAAAATACTCTCCTTCACTAGTCCTGGTGTACTTACTCGGCTCATATAGTATGCCAGGGTTAAGACACATTGATTGTATATAATGCAGTTTACCCAGATGACATTTATACTGCGATAACAAGTAAATTTCTTATTTCAATTTAGTTTTTTTAATTATCAGCATAAAAAGCGCTTTAAAATTAGAGCTAATGAAGCCTGCAAGACTTAAAATCCCCAGGAAGTTGCCTATTCAAAAAGCTAAAGAGCTAGCCAAACAAAAATAAACCATAAACATGAACTCTTCCTCCTCCTGCATCCCCCACCCTAAGCCCCTCTGATTTTTCTGGTTTATTTTAAGCCCATGCAGAACAAAACCCTTGCTGTTCCTTAACAAGTGAGAATGACTTGCCCAGACGCACAATAAAACATTTGTGACAAGCGAGCATGCAGGCTCTTAATCCAGATCTTGCTCAGCACAAGGTCCTCTCTGGCTGCCTGATTCAACAAAGGGCCTTCTGTCCTTGCTCCTTGCCAAGGCTGAAAGCCAATTGTCTTAAATCTGATTGCTCCTTGAACCCCCGTCCCCTCTTGGATGGATGAGAGTGCCACACAGAATACCAGTACGCATGAGGCTGAGCTAAGTGAGGATATTCTTTGAAATCAGGTTTCCTCTATCCTTCATTTTTTGTAAATTTCAGATGTATCCTTATTCTTGTTTTGCTTCTTTCCAAGCCCTCAAGTGGTTGCTTTCCATTTCACCCCACATCCCCAGCCCCCTTACCTAAACCAGCTGCTTTTTCCACCTAGTCAGGCCATGTTACTTTTGACCAAGATGTCACTAGTCTGAACCAGCCTAGATTCTGTTAGATATCCATCCCAGAGGCACATCATTATATGGGACAATAAGAAGCATATAATCACTATGAAACATGATACCAGAGCATGAAGAAATTGAAGAATGCTATGGAGAGGAGAAAGGGGAAAATAAATTGAGGAGGCATTACTGGGAGGCATTCTCTTAAAGAAAGGACACTGAGATGGCCTTTAGTAACCGTTGATATGAAATTCCTCCCAAATCTAAAATTCTGCATCTTTTATTCTTGTCATTGGGGTTTTAAAAACAACTAGAATAACATTTCTAATTATGAAAGCAATACATTTGTTATAATAAAATTTTTTAAAGACTACAAAGGAGAAAATGAAAAATCCCACAATTTGGGGGTGTATAACACAAGATTTCTCTCCCTCTATCTCTCACACATACTCATACACACACACAAAATAAAGTTTACTTGGTAAATGATTGTATTTTTCTATAATAATATATTTAGGAAATATTTTATTAGTAACAGATATTAATTTAATATCTGGCTGGAATTTTATACGGATATGCCATAATTTATTTAAACAATCCTCCATAGTTGATCTTTCTGTATGTCAAATTTTTTAGATAGTCTAAATAACGTTGTAGCAGAAATCTTTGTAACTACATCTCTAATTTTTATGGCAAATAACTAGAAGTGGAATTTTTAAGTAAAAAACAATGTACATTTCTAAATATTTTGATGTTTATTGTGATTCAAGAAAATGATTCCTCTTTCATATAAATCTCTTTTGTAAAGCACTCCATCCACATATTCTTCAAGGAGTCGACTTTGAAGGATCAGAGCTATTCCTGCATTCTATTAGTTCTAATGCAACTTCATCAACCTCTCCTTAATTTAAGCTATTATGCATAGAGAGCACAAATAAGAAAATGCTTTGATGTGCTTATGTTGGAATATATTCACATATTCAACATATATTTCTACCTCTCTTTCCTTTGTTTCATGATTAGTTCAATGTTATCCCCATAGTTGGGAGTCAAAACCTTATCTGTTGGGGATCCCATTCATTCGGGGGATAATGTATAGACTGCTGATGAAAAAAGTCTTGGGCACATCATTTAATATTGAAATTCCCTGTTTTCTGCTTGGAAATGTTTATCTTAAAAGAAGCTAGATGTTGTTATCTCCACAGCAGAGTTATTATTCTGCTGGGAATGAGTGAAATTGTCTGGTTATTTGTAAGAGAAGCCTTAAAATTATATTTTGTTAAGTTATTTAGCTTTAGGGGAGTTATGGCCATTCCTAAATTAAGTTTTTCTTTTCTCAGAGTTCTTTTTCTGCCAGAGACTGTGTTTTGTCACACAATAATCATCATTGATTTCTTAATTGTGTTCTTGATTTTCTTAGCAAAATAGGGCAGCAAATTTGATTGGAATCATTATAGCTAGGTTGTCTGTATGCTTATTGTCAATACAAGTTGTTTCTTCCTCTCCAATTTGCAAGCCAAGGACAAATAATTCAACATCCTGAGATTGTCAGCCACTGCCCCTCTCCTACACACACACACACACGCACACACACAGAAACAGACACACACAGATAAGATCAGAAGACCTTATCAGGAATGGTTAGCCAATCTTCTGTCTTTTCCTAGTTCAACTAGCTATTTATTTTCCAAGATATAAAAAAACAACTGTGGGTAAATACTTTTCTAGATTTGAAACAGATATCTTAAAGTAGTGTCTCATCTTTTACTCTTTGTCTAAATGCAGCATGTGTCACTTAATGAGGGGGACATGTTCTGAGAAATGTGTCATTAGGCAATTTCATTGCTGTGTGAACATCATAGAGTGTACTTACACAAACCTAGATGGCACAGCCTACTACACACCCAGGCTATATAGTAGTAACCTTACCGGACCACCATTGATTTTGCGGGCTGTCGTTGACTGAAATGTCCTTACGCGGTGCATAACTGTAAACCAAAGAAATAGAAAGAAAGAGTTTGAAGTGAACTATTAGCTGAGTTTATGTACCAGAAAGGCAGATGTTTTGAGTCAATATCAAAGGTATCCAATCCTCAATACCTGACTGCTGTATTAGATAAACTCATTTATCAAATTTATTAAACTGTGTGCATAGCAGTTTGCTTGTTACACTTAGAATGATGCAACGAGTATGGCAGGATATTGTGGGACCTCACAGAAGATGGGATCAAGAGAAGAACCTTTAACAGCATCACTAATAGCATTATTTATTATTTTATACCTGCAAAGAGATATACCCATGAAAAGAGAATTAATTCAATATTAACCCCAGAATGAAGACAGGATTTCCAGCCTAAATCTATGTGAACAACTCTGAATACAAGCTGTTGCCCTTTGCTTTCTTTTCAAGGAGCAATGAGTTTTTTTGTGGCAATGTTCTCCTAGTTGTAGTCAAACACTTTACTTCTCTAACTAGAATGAGCTCTGATCTCTCTTCACTACTTCCCCTGCCTCCCACAGACTGGTAAATATATACCAAAAAAAAATCACTCTGATTTATGTGACTTATTCCTAAAAAAAGGGATTGTTCTGTACCTTATTTGTAAATCTTAAATAACAGAAAGTGCTGTGTATCACTTGTAGTTCAACCAGGGAGGGAAAATTGCTATGAGCAATGTGGTATAAAGGATTTATTTTAGATCTGACATAATGCTGGGAGCTGGTGAAGAAGTTGATAGAAAGCTGTTGCCTCTGCATGCAGTGGTGGGGCTTAAGTTGCTATAGGTCAATGGAGCCAGCAGTGGAAGAAAAGCTGGGGTAGATAAAGCTGGGATTCACAAAGAGAAACCGGAACTTGCATGTGTTTCTCACTGCATCCAGTTCCAACAACAAAGGTGGTCTCCAGAAAGAGGCTGATCCCCTTTGCACAAGGGCCTGCTTCAGGGCTTGAGGATAAAAGAGGAGATCTTGTGGGAACTGCAGACATGGATCCTGCCCCATGGCAGTTAGATGAGCAAACGAATCAGCAACTTTGCATTTGGGCTGCTGAAGCAGTTCTCACCCCAGCCCAACTTCAGAAAGTGATGTTCTCCTCCTCACTTTTGCATTTCAAATCTCATGCACATTTCCCTTGTGGTCCATCTTAACCCACAGCCATCAGAGAGGGGAATTCTAGCAAATGCTGTTCCAGTCTAGTTCAGTTAAAACAGTACAAAGCTAATACTGGCCGTAATGATGATGTTTTGGGACTCATTTTCCATGTTGCCTTAAACTTCATATCTGAGAAGCAACCACACTGCTTGTGGTTCACCCCAACTCATACTCTTTCGTATCCCCACTTCTTTTTGTTTTCCATTACTGCTAATTCAAATGTCCATGCTTTTCCACCTCGTAAATTTCCAATAATCCTATTAGAACAGCTCAAACGTCCCCAACTCTGGGAAGTTTGCTTCACTCCTGGAAGCAAGGCTATTATTGTTGTTTTTATTAAAATGCCAGACACTTTTGTATTGTGACTAATGTTTATAGGACTGTTTGTCCCAGAAGAAAAGAAGCTCTTTTATGGCAGGAACTGCGGCTTTCTCATCAGTATGTTCTCATGGTGCAGCATATGTACATACATAAAAACTAAATGTGTTTGGCATAAATTAAAAGCTAATCTGAGTTTATTATGTAGGGTGGGATGGACATGAATGCTCTATTGTTACCATAAGTTTGCCAAGAATTACTGCAAGATTGGACTTAGAGGAAGACAAGTCATTATCCTATCTTCATGAAATATCTCCTAAGACACCAAATAATCAGAATAAATTAATCAGAAACCTCAACTACAGAGATATTGTGAGATGTGGAAGAAAATGTAAATGAAACCAGCAATGTGGACCATGCTGGAAGAAGTTGCTGTAGGTTCACTTACCTTCTAGAAACTCCCCAAAGCCCTATAAACTCGCTATAAGCTGCACTGATACACATGTTGGAGACCCCAATAATAGTGTTTTAGTTTTGAGGGTTAAAATTAAAGTGCAATTTTCATGCAACATTTGTTTACAAGTAGTAATTATGCTTTTTAATAATAAAGATGAAATAGTGTTTTGACAGAAGTCTTTCCATAAACTCATTACTCTACAAAGAGAATTGGTGTTTATACGGGACCATCAGTAATTTGTCAAAGATTTAAATTTTTCGAAGTATTTAATTTTAGGTCAAGGAGGTAAAATGGTTTAGAAATATGTTCAAGAATAATAACTAACACTTTTTTATCGCTTCCACTCCTCTGTTAAAAAATAGAGTTAAACAAGATAGATCATCTTACTGAACATTCTGATTAATGAAAAATTTCTGTGCTGATGAGTGTAGCAAAGGGCGTCCGAAAATGTGTAGTTCAGAGTTCTCACAATGAGGGTTTTTTTGGGGGGGATGGTTAATCTTTTTTTTTTTTTCTGTTTGCTTTAGCTTCATGGAAGTTCAGAGGCAAACTGGGAACTCCATTTCAATAATTAACTTAGCTCTGGTTCCTGGAACAATTAACTCGCTTCTTTTCCAGATAACTTCATAGTTCCCTTTTATGTATTTTATAAACTCATCTATCTATCTATCTATCTATCTGTCTATCTATCTATTTATATCTACCTATTTATCTATCTATATTAATCTGAACCCTATGAAATTTCCATGTTTTTAGGTAAAAAAATTGTCATAGTAAATTCACATGGTAAAGTATTGGCAATTTCATATGGTAACCATTGTAGGCCACCTTGAGGCCTCCTGTATACAGGTAGGTACAAATCACAAAATTATAAAATATGTAGTGACCTTATTGAGTTTACTTGTCATACACTAATGTGTGGTCCGTTGGAATAGAGAAGGACATGATGATTTTATAGAAACAAGTAAACAGCAACAAACTTTGTGTTTGTGGCGACAGTTAGGAAAAACCATGCAGCTGATGTACCCAATTCAAAGAGTTCTTTGGCATTATTTACTATAAAATGGAAAAGGGGAGATGAAAGCTGATTCATTCTTAGATTTTAATAAACTTAATAAAGGAAAATGTATTTCTCTTTTTAGTTTTGATTTCCTTTTGGATCTTGCCATTCTTGTTATAGAAATGCTTTTCTTGTCAAAGAGAAAATAACTGTCGTTTATATAAGGGCTGAGCTGCCAAGAAATAAGGAATGAGAGCTCACTGGTGCCAGACATGCATAAACAATATCAATACCTTGCCTCATTAATATTTTCAAAATATGGAAAGACTAACTTTATTTCTAGCAATAGAAATAAAATGCAAGCTTAGAAAAATGAAGATGGGTTTAACAAGGTTAAATTACCAAGTTTAGCAAGACATTGATTACTTCTTGGGGGCAAGTAACACCTATAAATAAGAATTTAATTAAGGAAAAGTTTCCAATATATGATTAAAATAGAACATTATGGATGCCACATGACTCTTGCCTTGGGAATGACAATATAAATGTGAAATATAAGAGTAACAGAATATATACGACAGGAATATATGGAATATGGGAACATACAACATAATAGAGATGCCTGTTTATCTGTATAAATTAATGAATTAATTGAATGTAATGTCCATAAAAATGTCACTCTTATTTTCTGGAGATGGAAAAGTTAATTGTAAAATTTATTCAGAAAAGCAAACAAGCAAGACTATCTGGGGCAACCTTTAAAAAGAAGAGCTAATGATAGGGGCGCAGCTAGAACTAACAGAAACTAAAACACACAATAAAGCCTCTGTAATTAAACAGTTTGGTATTGGTGTAGGAACAGACAGAGAAACCATTGGATCAGAATAGACCATCTAGAAATAGCCCCATTTGCATACGAAACACAGTGTCTTGATTTCTAAGTTATATTCTACAATAAAAGAAATAAAAAGAACCAGGCTCCTTGCAGAAAAGGCTTATTTCCGGGCTGGGGCAGGAGTGGTACAATATGAGCATGGGATATTTAGTATGCCAGAAAGTTCTTTATACTATTCTATTTACTTTGGCATATGTTTGAAATTTTAAGTAATAAAACATTCTGCAAAAGTATGGTCTCAATTAAATGGTTAAACATCCAAATGGTTTACTTAGTTTAGCTCTAAAATTATGACCAATTAATATTATTTTTCAATATAGCTTTTCAAATTAAAGATTTCTCTTTTGCTGGGAAAATTTTTTAAGACAATGATAGAGAACAATAGACTAGCTGTACTCCAAGCATCAGATTCTTTTGATATCTTATATACAATAGCTGGTTAAGTCGCAGATTCTAAGGAATTTTCTTCAGATATGGAAGAATACATGTATCTATAAGAACTTATAGAACTTGATAATATACTTGATTTATTGTATACTTCTTATAACCTAATTTAAAAATATACTGTAAATCAAAATGGTTATGATTTTGGCATAGGACTACATTGATGGAACAGAACAAAATCTAGGAGCAGATTCAACTGTTTAGAAGAATCATACTGCTCCTTGAAGAATAAGGTGCCAATAACACAATATTAGGAGAACATGTATTGTGAGTTGATTTTTCAATATCGGGGATGAGGTTCATTGCAGCATCTCTATTTCTTAGCTGGGAAATAGTGGGGCATGCTAAGACTTCTGCCAGGGCTTTCAGTGGAGATCTATAAGTAATGAAAAGACATCCATTGATCTCAGAGAATCAAACCCAATTCAAATGCTCTGATGCTTCACAAAAACTTCTGGTTTTATTACCATAAGTGCAGGAAAAAATCTATATGTCAAGAAAAACAGAAGCTGATTTTGAATGTTACATTTATAGGTAATGACCTATCGTAGTCGCGAGTATCAGAGTGATTAGGCAAATGGAGTAGGTTATTGAATATTTGCCTATTCATAGAACACCTTAAACCATAATAGATAAAGCAAATTGACCAAAAAGTACAAAAAAAAGGCATCCACAAAGACTTGGGGAAAAACCTATAATATTCTTTACTTTAAAAGGGAATTTTACTAATTGGAGCTTGCTTGTGTCTTTGGTGATGACTTTAACTAAAAAGGCATCTTTCAGGGGCTGGCCCCGTGGCCGAGTGGTTGAGTTCGCGCGCTCCGCTGCAGGCGTCCCAGTGTTTCGTTGGTTCGAATCCTGGGCGCGGACATGGCACTGCTCGTCGGACCACGCTGGGGTGGCGAACCACATGCCACAACTAGAAGAACCCACAACGAGAAATATACAACTATGTACTGGGGGGCTTTGGGGAGAAAAAGGAAAAAATAAAATCTTTTAAAAAAAAAGGCATCTTTCAGACATTGATGATTACATATCATAGAGTTGTTAAAATATCCTGCAAGAAAAATTTTCAGTAATAGAGAAGATGGAATGATGCATTTTTTGAGGCTTTGCACGCTCATACATCTACATTTAGCTCTGCCACTGCCGCATCACTACTAGTTCTCAATTAGAAAATTAAGCGATCAGCCCAGGCTCAGTAGCAGAATGACAGCAGAATGTGATTGATATGCAGAGATTCCCTGAACTAAATTTTACCTTTGCACATTCCCTTAAGTGACTGGTTGCCTCCCCATCATGGTAGGATTCTGCTATATTTTGTGCTCAAGTCTGGTCTGAATCTCCAGCCGTTGGTAATGAAACAACAGGCAATCTTGAAGCAAACAGTCCATGTTACAGAGCTCAGCAATTCCTCCAAAGATGATATAGCAGTTAAAAGCTGTTCTTTTAAATTGTGGTTCCTTTTTCAATGACTTTTCCAAGACAAGATCCCAGAAGCGGGTGAAATTTTTAAAAAGTAAGCTGTACGAGGTGATTTCTAAGACCATCTTAGCTCTAAAAGTATTTTTCCTTAAGAAACCCAGCTTGCTCAAGATGTCTGGTAGTTTTAATATTTCTTTTTTGTATAATTGGAGAACTTATTCTACTTCTTCGTAATCTTTTACTTGGGAAACAAAAGATCCTGAATTTATGTTTGCTTTTTAAGATGCAAATTTATACTTCAAATGATAAGAAGTTCTAGCGCAAGACTCTCAGTCCTAGCTCTAAAGAATACCAGGAGGGATGGAGGAGTAAATTGGGTTTGTGGAAGTAGAGGAGTGAGAGAAGCAAAATGAAACAATAGTGAATAAAGGAGAATTAATAAGAAGTAAATTAAGGGAGATACATATGAAAGCGATGGAGAAAAGTAAGGGGGAAAAGAAGTGTCATTTTCTGACACAATACAGGCAAGTATGTCTTCAGGGATGTGAGTAAGTGTGTGGATCCCATGGTTATTTCCTGCCTCTGAGCCCTCAGGGCTTATCCTGTAAATATAACCTGATGAGCTCTGAGAATGCTAGGTGATCACAGGTCACTGTTGCCCCATGATTGTATGTCCTGGTTACCTGGGCAGCCTGTGTTTATGTATGCTGTCCCAACATAATTATTAATAACATATCCTGTCACTCTTAAAAGTGTCTTGATAATAAATTATATTAGTCTGTACATGCTTCGTTACTTTTTACGTTGTTTAGTGTATCTGTACATGTGTGTGAGGAAACAAGTAGAAGATATGTTAATCTCTGAAAATATTGTTTTATCTTACTACTTGATCTCATTGTGTTTCTCACATCTTTGTCACTCCTATGTACCCTCAAGAAGGAAGGACCCAGATAGAAAAGGGGCTGGAGCCCATAAAGCTGATATAGCCTTGTCTTTCTTTGGCTTTTAACCATCGACCTTGTCTCTGGAGCTGACCCTGTCTAAGTGTGTTTTAGTAAGTGAGCAACCATCAGTGAGCTTTGATCTACTCTCTAAATTTTCCCCAATACAGACACACCTTATCCTTCCCTTCCACAAATGTCTATCTAATTTAATTTAACAAATATTTATTGAACGTCTATTATGTTGCAGGTGCCACAATGAGATTTAATACTGCAGGAGGAACATTTTTCTTTTAAGAGAAACTAACACAATCCAAACAAATTCAAGCAAGTTACATACATAGTAGATGGTGGTAGACCTGGAAGGTAATAATTTAGATCCTCTGCTCCCTGAGAAGAGTCACAGAAGACTGAGTACAAGAGGTATGCAGAAGGTCATGTTCAGGCAGCTGGGTCAGTGGTTAGAGAAATCAGGGGCATATTTGCAATGGATGAGCTCTGTTAGAATGAGTATACACAAGAGAGGTAGCAGTAGAGGGTGTGAAGGCAGATACAAAACTTGAGTTTACAAATCAGGACTTGGAGATGTTTTTCCCAAAGGTGCTATCTTCAAAGATAAAGAATGCAGACGTCGTGACTCCTACCATGTCCCCATTGGACCTTAGCTATTTGTCTTGAGCAAAACCCAGACAGATCTCAGAGACTTACAGTGGATTGTTTTAAATGTAACTAAGCTGTGACTCCAATTCCAGCTGTTGTTCCAGATGTGATTTCTTTACTGGAGCAAAGGAACATATCCTCTGATATCTGGCTGCTAATTACCGATTTGTTGGATTTTTTTTATATGTTAGTAAAAGACCACAAAAAGCATATTGCTTTTAGTTTACAAAGCCTGAAATATACTTTTACTGTTCAGTCTTAGGGCTATATCAACACTCCATCCCTCTGTTATAATCTCATCCACAGGAGCATTGATCACCTCTCCGTTCAATAAGACTTCATATCAGACCCTCCATTGATATCAGGCTCATAGGAATCAGGAACAGGAAGCAGCAACTGTCTTGAATATTTTGGAAAGAAAGAAACATGTATGCCAGAAGCTGAGAAATAAATTTCACTAAAATTCAACGGCCTAGAAGCTTGGTGAAATATCTAGGGCACATTATAATATCCTTTGCAAGATGAAGGAAAAGTTACTATATCTGACCCTTCAAATTACGAGAAAGAAATGTAATGCCTGGTGAGCCTCTTTGGATTTTGAAAGCCACATATACCCATTTTTGGAAGAATATGAAAGAATGCCAGTTTTGAATGTGACTTAAAGCAAGAGAGGGCTTTGACACAGGTCCAACTTGCCATGCAAGCTGCTCTATCACTTGGCCTGTGTCGCCCAGCTGACTCAATGGTTCTTGAGTGTCCGTGGCTGACAGGTATGCTTATGGAGCTCTTGTTAAACCCTTTAGCTGAATCACTGTACAGACTTAAGATTTTAGGACAAAACCATGTCATCTTCAGAAATAACTACTGCCTTTTTGAGAAACAGCTTCTGGCTTATCACCACGATCTAGTAGAGAAGGAACATTTGTCCATGGGTCCTTAAGTTTCCCTGTAACCTAGACATCCATAATGAACTGGGTATTAGGTAACCCACCAAGTATAGAGTTGAGTGTGCCCAGCAGTGTTCTATCATCAAGTTGAAGTGGTATATGTGAAACGGGGCTTGAGCAGTCACTGACGGCACAAATATGTTACATGAGAAAGTGATTCAAATTCCCCTGGCTCCTATTCTTGCTTCATTCCTTTATGTCTTTCAACAATGACCAATGGCCTCATGGATATCTCCCAGGGATGAATTAACTGGAAGGAAGATATTGGGTCTTGATTTACAGATGATTCTTCATGATTTGCTGAAAATATCCAAAAGTAGGTGTCTGAAGCAATATGGACACATGAATGTTTCCAATTGGAATATTTTTAGCATTGAACATGGTTTCTCACTTTACTTGTAAGGGCAGATGTCCAGAATGCAGATCTACATTAATTCATGGGCAGTAGTTAACAATTTGGCTGAATGGTAAACAAGATTAGGAAAGAATATGATTGGAAAATAGGTAACAAGGAGGTCTAGGGAAAAAGTATATGAATAGATCATATGGACACACAGTGTGAAGATATTTATGCCCATTGTAAATGCTCATAAATAGAAACACCAACAGAACATATATGGACATCTTGCACAAGATGACTCATTTTGTGAATGTCAGTCAGCCTCTTTCCCCCGTCACCTCTATTCTTGCACGCTAAGCTTGTGAAAAAAGTGGCCATGGAAGCAGGAATGGAGATTATGCATGAACTCAGCAACATAAACATTTATTCAACAATGCTGTTCTGGTTACAGGTATTGATGAGTTCCCAGCTGCCAACAGCGAAGATCAACCCCGAGCCCACAGTCTGGCACATGGAGTAAGAGCCAGCCATCTGTTTGCAGGTCGGTTATTTTGGATGATTTCCATCATGGAAGGGGCAGCATTCATTCTCGCTAGAATAGAACCTTACTCTGGGTATGGATTTGCCTTTCTTGTTCAAAGTACTGATTCTAAAGCAACTATTTGTGGACTTCCAGAATACCTTATTCACAGTCATGATATTTCACATAGATTGACTCTGACCAGCCACAATACTAAAGAGCTGCAATGGGTTTATGTTGATGGAATGCATCGATTTTACCATGTCTTCCATCACCAGATCAGTTGAAAAGTTAAAATTATGAAACGACCTTTTAAAGACTCAGTTGCAGTGCCAGCTGTTCTGGGTAATGTCCTCAAGGCTGCAGTGGATGTTCTGAATCAGCAACCTATTTATGGTGCTGTTTCTACCATAGCCAGTAGGCATAAGTCTGGGAATCAAGAAATGGAATGTGAGTGATTCCTCTCACTGTTACCCTTAATTATTCACTAGCAAAATGTTTGCCTCCTGTTCCCACAATTTTGGGCTCTGCTGGTTTAGAGGTCTTAGTTTTCAAGGAAGAAATGCTTTCACCAGAGGGCATATACTGTTTCCATTAAACGAAGCTGAATCTGCCACCTGGATATTTTGGGCTCCTCATACCACTAAATCCTGAAGCATGAGGCAAGACAATCGATCCAGTTAAGGGGGAATTCCATTGCTATTACACAATAGACATAGGGAGGAGTATGTTTGCAACAGGAAAATATTTCTAGTATACCTCTTATTACTACCATGTTGTGTGATAAAACTTCATCATAAACTGCAACCCAATGCAGGCAGAGCTGCAAACGGCCAGATATTTCAACAATGAAGATTTAGACAATCTCACTCAGCAAAGAAAACTTGACTAGCTAAGTTACTTTCCGAAGGCAAAGAGAGTAAGGAATGAGGACTGGAAGAAGAATATCATCAATACCAAATATGACCACGTGGTCAATGGCAGCAGTGACGACTATTTAAGGTAGGTTAGCAATTAATATTGATCTCAATATTTAATTTACAAAATGTCAAATCTGTTGTGTGACTCAGCTAGAAGAGAAACGAGCATCACCCAAAGATGGGTAAATTGACTTTGTCTGTCCTCTTTTGGGTAGAAGGTAAATGTGTTTTGGTTATACTAGGATGACAACATGTTATATGGATTTTGTCAATTCTCTTTATTTGTAAGTAAAATATGAATAAAAGAGATGTGTGTGGGTGTCAGGCTGACAGGAGATGAACTCTGCCAGATTGTGGTATGTTGACGTGGTTTGCCTGTGAGCTACATTTTCCAGAATCCTTTTCCCTGCATGGTTCTAGGTTAGAAGTGAAAAGAGAATGCTACACAAGATTTGGAAGCAGCCATTACTCAACTGAGGTTATTTCATTGAGACACAGTGTTGAGCAGGTGGGAGGTAGACAGCAGACCCCAGCTTGTCTTCAGTGTTCTCTGTTTCATGTCTAGATCATCTTCCTATCTGTGAGTTTCACTGTGTAATGGCAGCCCTAGGCCCACCACTAGATACCTGGCTGCAGAAACATGCAGGTGGAGCTATTCAGTGACAAAAGCTTTGCATAGACCACTCCATTAATCCCCTTTCATGATCCCTTTTGGTGACCAGATATGCTTCACTCCTCTGCTGTCTCTGCAAGCTCCATCTTACTTCACAGATGCACACATTTATGACCAGATCCCTGAACTCTGAGGTACTTCAAATGAACAGACTTGTTCTAGGGTGTGCCTAGAGATAAGTCCCACAGCCTTGGCCCCTGGTAATTCTTCTCTACTTCTTGTCATTGCTCTGCCTTCCATACTTAGGCATGGTAACCACATAGCCAAGAAGCCTGAAGTTGTTGCTGACTTCAAGGTTCTGATTTAGGTGGGTGAATTGAGGGTAGCTAAATACCTCTAAAAATCCTCCTCTCCTCTTGTTTCAAAGTCCATACTTCTCTTTGGCTACCTGCCAAAGCTGTTTCCAGCCTGAGACTCACTCCCAGATCCCAGATCACCTCCGTGATCAGGTTGAAATAATTTAACCAATGTCACCTCCTTCCCCAAGATGCTCTCTGAAGATTCCTCACTCTATTCTCTAGGTTGAGATAAATGCTTTACAGAGATTCTAAAGAAAATGATCGTAGTTCCTGATACTTAAACATTAAGCATCAAATCGTTTCTACTAGAATAAGACAGGGCTCATTCTGTCAAAGTTTTCCTTTTCTTTTTTGAAAGCATCAAAAATATTTCATACTTTATATAAGCATAAACAAGCCATGTATATTGCAATTATAGGTAACCAGAGTTTCTCAGATCCGACCAGGATGTAGGTACAATTGAGGTAAAATGAATAACAGAAATGATAAAAATTGCCCTGTCTTCAAGCCCCTCTAGATTAATTGCTGGAACCTTAAGCCTACGCTTCCTGAAAGAATCCCAAGGTGGCTAGTCCCCTTGTACCAGGTTTCTGATATTTTCTTCTATGTTGCTGCTTGAGTTTTTCATGGCGCTTCTCCAGGCATTTTGTTGATTGGCCTTTCACAATCATGGCTGCTCCTCCTGTCACACTGCCTTCTGATTTCACCCTTCTCTTCACTGCTGCTGTTAGCCTCATCACAGATGGCCTGGTCCAGCCTCCAGTGATGGCATCACTGAAATAGCAGAAGGGCCCTCTCTCCATCATTATCACAATGTTTTCTCAGGGCCTAAACAGAGATGCTTTTCACTCTATTTCTTATAGATCTGCAAGTTGTTGCTTAGCTCTATCAGTTGACTAATTTTAATTCTATTGCATAGAGTCTTTCTTAGAACCTTGTTCCAAAACCCCCAGAGGCTAATTTGGAAAACAATTTCCTTGGTGATAATCTCCTCTCTGTCCCCATTTCTTCCCCCTGATATCCAATTAGTATCTCTGAATAGAATCAGTTCACTCTAACAGTGTCCTCAGAGTGAATTTTTTCTCCATTCAGTTTGTTGTTTCAGAAGTGCAAAGATACCCTTAATTGACTCCATATTCCCTTTGGTCTACCTTTATTTGTTATCCTCAAAAAAAAATGCTCTTCAATTCTTCAAAGATTTATTCTCATTTTCCCTCGCATGCCTGACATATCTTGAAATACCAAAGTGCTAATAACCCATCCAGATTAAGATTCTCTTCTGGTGTCCTAAATATGTATGTTCATCAGACTATTAGTTCTAACTTTACCGACATATTACCATTGGCTGCTTGGAGCACCCAGGTACTGTGTTTCCAGTTACGTTACAATGTACTTGACGACACAGAGAGCGGAAAAGGCTGTACGAAATGTACATGGCTTCATGAAATGTATAATTAGACCATAAAGTCATTTTATAATTTTATATATTGACAATGTCAATCCTTTCATTTCATTTTTCCTAGTTAATGGGACAGAAGATATCAAAGCAGATATTTTACTTGTATATGTAAAATATTCCTATAATATAGTAATATACACCACTATAAAATAAGTGGTACCCTATGACATGTTGGAAAAATAACTTTTATTCCCTCTGCCTTATTCTGACAATTTGGAACACTGACATCCAAGTTTTCCTCCAAGGACTGAAAAAAACACTTGGAACCCAGCTTTAAAAACAGGGCTTTCTTCTTTCTGAGGCCTACGAAAAACTGCCTTCTTTCAAGTCTCATCAAAATAATTTATCTGTTACTATTAAAATTCTTCTCCATTCGTTGCTTTTAGAAAGCACAGGGTCATAAGACCTAAAATGCCCCAGTTTTCCTCTCATTCTTTAAATGCTAGAGAACTGTGGGTATGGCTAGATAAAAAGTGGCATTATCTTAAAACTTTCAGTAAATAATGGATCTTAAATGAAGAGTCCAGACAGAGTCCCAGTGGCTTAGAAGAGCCGGCCTGCGATGGGAAGCTGCTTTGGCACAGTGGGTGGGTGAGAGCTTGAAGGTTCGTGTCTCCTTTGTATAGTCCAGGTGTTCTCTGAGTGGAAGAAGGACCTTTTTGTCCATATTTCTTTCAGTGCTTTCTTCCCCCCTCCAGTTGAACCATGGGTCTGACCCTCCAAATTGAGAAAGAAAACCGCTTTTCTATGGGATCATAGAATTTTCTGCACAATAGGAATACACTAGCTGAAGAGGTCAATCCAAAACCGAAAAACTAAATGAAGGGGCTCAGAAATATAAACTAGAAGTTGTGATGCCTTTGTCACCTGCTGCCGCTCTCCCATCTAATAATGGAGTAATTGCTAATTCATGACGATAAGCCAAAAGGAGGATGATTATGCATGTGGCTGTACAATGCTAAGAAGTGGCACTTTGTTCCTGTGCTGCCACCCAACAAAGGCAGCAGTGAGAAGCAGGGTCTGGTTTCCCTGGTAGCCGTGGTGCTGAAGCTGGCCACGCTGGCATCACTCCGACTGGGTTGTCTTTGTCCGCACAGACTGCCAGTGCCCTCCCCGTTGAAAGGATGAATATGTGGGCCTTTACACAACATCGTGGCTTAAATTAGTCGGATACATGGGGCCTCTTGCAGCACCTGCTCCTGTTCTCAAATTCCAGCTCTGTTGGGAATTATTATCTAGCTCCCTTCTTCTCTCCCCCTCTCCCTTTGTAATTATGTTTAATCCCGCAGCACCTGCTTTGGCTTTGGGGGACTACTGATAAAAAGAGATGAAAAGACCTTTTTTCCATTTGTATCCAAATCTACCAAATAAACACAACAGGCCCTGGCTAATTAAATATGTCTAAAGGGAAGGTGTGGGAAACCCCCATGAATAAGACTCTGAGTGCACGCGCTCCTCGAATTCTGCGGGGTCATCTTCACCTGGCTCCAAATTCAGAAAAATATCTAAATCATATTTAAAATTTTCCATCCCTGAAGCTTCTGATAGCAGTTGCACTTAGATCTCCTGTGATATTTGGATTTTCACTTTTATTAGGAAAACATTGAATTCCTCACTTTCTTGACTGGGGGATAAGACAAGTCACTGACAGACCAGATCATTTGTTATTGAAATATACTTGAAAGTTTCATATCTCAAAATAGGAGCGTTTTCCCTTTAACATGTTTCCCATGTCTCCTTATTTTAAACCTCTCAGATTTAAAGTTAATTTTATAAGAATTATTTAAAAATAAACTTTAAAGTATAAATTAATTTTACATTGAAGAAGTAGCATAAACTTTAGTCTATTATCCTCTGAAACATTCGTATTTGAAATGAAACATTTTAGGAAACTGAATAGTTTGTTCTGAATTTTCATCAGCGTGCTAAACCGAAGCAGATAATGTTTTCATTTAATTAAAGGATTGAAATGAAAGGATCGTGGGACATAGGTGCTTCGGTGAAATTTAACTCAAAGATTTCAGAGAAGAGAAGTTTTGAGACTGGTTGTAGAATGTGAAAGATTGTAAATAATTTAAAATAATATCTTAATATACAAAATACTTAGCAAACAATAGAAATTTCTTGTCCCTCTCTACCCTGAGGTTTAATTTATCAATATAACTCTGACAGAAATCTGAAGCAAGAAACATTAAGTTCCATGGGACATGGTTCTCACTAAACATTAAAATATGGTTTTAATATTAAATAATTTTGCATTAAAACTCTTCCTGGTCCCTGGCAGAAGCAAGCTTTCTCTAGTCTCCGTTTGCGGGTAGACAAGGGTAGAGTAGACCATCAGTTTGGATCGTCCTCTTGTGTGGATGAAAGGACATCTTTTTTCTTGTTTAGGATCAAAAGTAAAGGAAGAACAATCTAAACATATAAACAAATTTACAGCCAAAATACCAAATCATAGGGGCTTAAAAAAATCCTGCTTAAAAATCAAACAAACATGCTATTGAAGTCCCCTGGTATATAACCAATAATTGTCATGCAATTTTTCAAGTTGAAAAGCCATGCAAACATATGCATTTAGGCATTTGAGCTTTCTCTTTCATTATATTTGACTAAAATCTTAAAAGTCTACATAGAGCTACATAAATTACATCAATGACCAAACTCTATATAAATCTGCCATAATATTGCTCATGTTATCCGTGGATGCATGTGGTTTCTAATCTGTATCGAGTAGTTCAGAAATATGCAATTCAACATCACATGAAATTTTAGGTTATTCTGGGAGAGTAACTGGACCATGTTGACAAGAATATTTTATTGGAAGAGGCAGGGCATTAGTTTTGAGGCATTGTATTAAGGACTGTGGTTGTTTTGATATTAACTCTACCTTGAGATAATTTATGATTTGAGATTATAATCTCTAAAGTTGGGTATGAGAAAAAAATAGAACGTGTATGTATATTCATTTTTATCTAAAAATAAGAAAAGAAGAAGATGTAATGAGGGAAATGTACACAATATATGAAGTGATTTACTCTGGAACCCTCATTCCATCCATCTGCTGAGTACCTTGTGTACTGCAGAGTAGGTGAGGTATCAGGAGGAAACATCCACCCCATAGTGGGGCCGCCTGTGGTGTCTTCACACAGGTGTCGGCTTTCAAAATTGAGCAATATATTGCAATTTGCATGCCCCCAGTTAACTTGGATTTTAAATGACATTGTCTTCTTTTAACTGCATTAAATCCTTATGAAATGGGCAAGTGGTTTAAAAAGAGTGCTGAGGAATAAGTCTGGGTCAAAGATTATGCAAATCATGTCACTGTAGCAAACAATTAGAGATGGCAGAGCTGGCACTTATCTACTTCATGTGAGCTCTTCATCAACTGCTTCAGGAGGTGAAAAAATAATATAATCAGATCTGATGAGAAATTGGTGCCCTAGAATTAATATTAGAAAAAAGATTATTTGAAATATAGATTTGTGTGGGTTAATGATGAGCCTTGCTTTAACTATATATCCTGACTTGAGATTTCAATGAAGAATAGTGACACTATCACACTTAGCAATATACTTTAAAATATTATTCATTTCAACTGGACAGCCACATGCAAAAGAATGAAAGTAGACCATTATCTTACTCCATTCACAAAAATTAACTCAGAATGGATTAAATATTTGAAGGTAAGACTTGAAACCATAAAACTCCTAGAAGAAAATACAGGCAGTATACTCTTTGACATCAGTCTTAGAAGGATCTTCTAGAATACCGTGTCTACTTGGACAAAGGAAACAAAAGAAAAAATACCCAAATGGCACTACATCAGACTAAAGAGCTTCTGCAAGGCAAAGGAAACCAGGAAAAAAATGAAAAGACAACCCAGCAACTGGGAGAAAATATTTGCAAATCATATATATGACAAGGGATTAATCTCCAAAACATATAAATAACTCATACAATTCAACAACAAAAAAACAAACGACCTCATCAAATAGTGGGCAGAGGATCTGAACAGACATTTTTCCAAAGAATAAATGAAAAGGTACATGAAAATGTGTTCAACATCACTAATCATCAGGGAAATACAAATCCAAACTACACTAAGATACCACCTGACCCCCGTTAGAATGGCTATAAATCAACAAGAAAAAAAATAACAAATGTTGGAGAGGATGTGGAGAAAAGGGAACCCTCATACACTGCTGGTAGGAACGCAAACTGCTGCAGCCTCTATGGAAAACAGTATGGAGATCTCTCAAAAAATTAAAAATAGAAATACCATAAAACCCAGCTATCCTACTACTGTGTATTTATCCAAAGAACTTAAAATCAACAACTCAAAGGGACTTATGTACCCTCGTGTTTATTGCAGCATTAGTCACAGTAGCCAAGAAGTGGAAGCAACGCAGGTGTCCATCGAGTGATGAATTGATAAAGAAGATGTGGTGTATATATATAATGGAATACTATTCAGCCATAAAAAAAGACAAAATTGTCCCATTCACAACAACATGGATGGACCTTGAGGGTATTATGTCAAGCGAAATAAGCCAGACAAAGACAAATAGCATATGATTTCACTCATAGGTGTAAGATACACAAACACCTGGACAAAGAGAACAGACTAGTGGTTACCAGAGGGAAAGGGATTTGGGGGTGGTCATAAAGGGGAAAGGGGCACATACATATGTTGACTACAAATAATAATGCACAAGTGAAATTTCACAATGTTATAAACTATTATGACCTCAATAAAAAAAAGTTCATTTAATTTTTATCTCACCTTTTAAATTTTTCTATTTTTGTGTGCATATAATAATGCATAGATACATTATTACACCCATATACTACATATGTACATTATTACGTTATCTGGTCTAAGAGACTTACATTTGATTGTTGGTTCTTTTCTATGCTGTACGTGTTGTTGGCTGAGTCATATAACCTCCCTGGACACCAGTTACCTCAACTAGAAAATGGTGCTCAGTTACCATGTCCAAGTTAATTGTTTGGGATGGTGAGGACTTAATGATGCTTAGCCTCAGGAATCTTCTGCCAGGGTTTTAATGAAAAGTGAAAAAAGTCCCATAGGCTCTTTCCTGGAATCCTTAACCAATAGCCTATCTGTTAGACTTTGCTTCACAAAATGAAATCCATTGGTGGAGATCTCATAACTTAAAGGGAGCGCAAAGTTATTTCCGGGCTCTGGCTGAAAAAAATTACACATATATGGTTTCCAAGATCATGTTGCTACCAAAAATGTATATATATTTAGGAAATCTGCCTGAACTTCGGGTGACCTGAAATCTACCAGCACACATTACAGGCTGGGACATCTGGTGGTCAATAAACTTACTTATTTATTTATTTATTTTACATGAAGCAGCTGTCCTTGAGCAGATGACCAGGGGCCATGCATTCAGAGTGTGAATAGCTGAATTAGTAAATCATATTAGGCTTCTTAGGCACTTGTTTAAGGGCTGCATGTGCCTTTTTAATTTTCCTTTATTAAGGTCGGTCCCAACCATAGCAGTGTTAGCAGTAGGGTTATTAGTGACTTATTTGCTTCATTAAAATTTATGGCACATTTTACATCCACCATCTGGGGCAATGTCTCCCCACCTCACTCTTAAAATGTAACTTAAAACCATGCCTGGCACTGATAAATCCTGAAAAAAATACTCTATAGATGGAATTCTTTTATTCTAATGCCAGCATTACCCTGCCAGGAACTCCATACACAAACACCATAACAGCAAAGGCAATATTTCCAGTCCAACCACACTCAATCACTGCTAGTACACGATGTCTTATGTTCAAGTGTTTTGCTGTAAGTTTCTTGTTTATAGGTAAAGAAAAAAAAAGGAGGGGCAGTTGCTATTTTGAAAGTTGTAAACTCTGGAAAAATGGAAAAAACTTAAAATGCTTTTGGCAGAATACTGCATATCTTGATCTCCTGTGGTTTAATTCAGGGATATTTTGGTTTAGGAGGTTGCAAATATATAAATAACAGGATGAATTTAAAATAAAACGCTGAAATTTTTAAGAGTTTGTAGACTTTCAAGGCCTGCCTGATCCATGAAAATTATCTGATTAAATTTCGAGTAAAATATTAGCAACGGTGGTGTCCAACTTCCAAGCTTAACGTCTAGTGTTTCATTCAAATGCCTGGGATGGAAATCTGTGAGGCTGGAATGGAAGACTCTTGAACATAGAATCTGAGATACATTTCACAGTAGAATCTATGAGATGGAAAGAGGGATATCTGGATAACATTCTGTAGATTCACATTTCTTAAGGTATAAATTCTGTCTAATAAGTGATATTTCTTTTGTTCAAAATACACACATACTCTACTAGATTTCTTCATCTAGGTAGCATTCTTGTTTCCAAAATTTAACATCAAACAGTAAAAGGACTACAGTAAAGAATTCAGTCAGGGTTGTAGTGTTCAAAGACAGCATATTCTGGTCCCATTTATGCCAATTACTGGTTGTGTAATCTCTGTGTTTATGTTTCCTTATCTGTGAAAGGGGAGAAGGAATATCTTCTAGACCTCTTGGACTGAGTTTGTAATAACCGAATCAGAACACGAATGTCAAAAATTTTGAAAACAGTTTACAGTGTTATTAAGAAGCAAGCTATGCATTATTAATGTTCTCCAGTAATAAAATAAAATGTTTGAATAGAAGAGAATTTTATAAGGTTAGAATCCACCCCTCCAGACAATACTATAAAAAACTGAAATGGATGAGACATTATCTTAGTATTAAAAACTTCAGAAATGGGATTCAAATGCTTCTTTGGGGATTCACTGCAAGGTTTAGTAGCCTTTGCTGCCAGATTTTTCTTACTTCTACCCTAAATTTCTGAGTTTTCATTAGCAGCCTATTTTATCTTTCCATAGAGTAGTTTCCTTCCTAGAAATGGGAAAAAAGGTGAATAAAGACTCTTCTGATCCGGAAATGATTTTTACTAAGTCTGGCCTCAGTATTTTCTTTTCCAAGTAAAATCATAAATTTAAAATTTACATTTTTTTCCAAAAGTCCTATTTTACATCCTAAGAATCTTCTTGATTCTTATGATTCCCCCACTCTACTTTATCCTCAGAAAAGAACTGAACCCAATACATAGCCAAATAAGTATTTGGTTAAAAAATCATCTGATTGGATCTAGAGCTCATTACTTCTATTAGTAAACTCAAAAATATAGTTGGGTTTATAATACATAACCAAACAAGAATGAGTCTTGATTTTAGACCAAATTTGTAAAAAGAAATGATGCTAATCTGGTTTAATCCCTTCTAAATACCAAAACCTTGACTATGGATTTCAGCTATAGGCTCAAAAGAACTTAGAAATTTATGAGGATAATAACAGGAGTTAAAAAATGATTGAGTGCATTCTCTGGTGATGAAAATTGTGTTCACCTTACTATTCACATTCAATTCAAATTTGTGTATCGCAATAAATCAAAAAATTCCACATGAAATTGCTCTGCCAGCCTTGATCCCAGTGTGAAAATAAATCTGTTATACTCCTAAAATGGACCTGTAGTGGGAGTGTTGTTTAAAGACAGTGAAATTTGAGGTTTATAGCCCATCCTTACTGATACAGATATGGATTAATTTTGATGCAAACAAAAAAATAAATAAGTTTAAATGTTATGTCAAAAATTTACACAGATTCCCATTTACACCAAGGGTATAGAAAGCCACAAGAGAGCATCACTTCTATCCTAATGATAAGAAAAATCTCTCTAATCTTAAGCATTCATATTTTTCAGTCCATCCATATGAGCTTAAATCACAAGGAAACCAGTAAACTAAATTCTCAAAGGTGATAAGACCCTTCAAGGAGAGATGGGTCACATGAATAATTTACCTTGGGCAAGCGTGGGAAGATGAGGCAGCTGCCATAAATGTGGACAAGGAAACTATGAATAAAATATTAACTAGTTATTAAAGACTGATAATGAGTTAAAATTTTAGTTTAAGATCTCCAGAAGTACCACTCAAAAGGGACATCTGTACTGGCTTCCCCTGGGTGCTCATATAAAAGATGATAAAGTCAAGAGACCTGAAAGAAACATCCTTTGTAGCACAAGTGTACAGGTCCTATACTAAAGGAGGGGAGGGACTACCTGGAGAAGCTTGTCTATTCTCCAAGCCTTACATGATTACAAGATGATGATCAGCTGCTGCTACCCATCCCTAGACTCTCCCTGGACATGAGAAAAATGCCATCTGCTGTTGGAGAAGGGAAAGATTGTCCTCTTACCTTCCCAGTCCTACCTCAATTTTAGGTATATATTCTGTCATTGAGAAAAATGTAGGATACCAACCTCCACAGTGCACTGATATGATGCAAAAACATCTGCTTCTATGAAAGGACAGGAAAACAGCTGGTACCCAGGATCCTGCACTGATACAAGGTGGAAAGCTTTTGTTGCTAGAAGAGAGGCAGGAAAATCACTCTCAATAAGATTCCCACCAATACAGGGCAGAGTTTGACTGACTTAGGATGGGAGTGGAGTGGCCACTTTCTAGATCCTGCATTTGAGCAGAAGGCAGAGGTTATTTGCCAGTAGAGAAGGAAAGAAATGCTGAGAAAGCTCCTCCTTTAATGCTCAGGTGCATATGGCATGCTGAAGACCAAAAGTAGAACAGAAGAATGGAAAAATACCCTACCCCTACCAGAAGCCCTGCACCAAGTAAAAGTAAACAGAAATATACCCCAAGGAAAGGGCAAGAGTGTGGAGAGAGACCTTGCTGAAATGTGGGGGTGGAGCAGGAATACAAAGAAAATTTTTTAGCACTTCAGGCCTCACAGTAAGCAAAAGTAGCAGTAGTCTACCTGGAGGAATTTGACATCTATAGTAGACTGAAAGGAACTAGAGCAACAATAAAACCAAACACAGTCCAACTACAGACTAGAATGATTGAACCCAGCACACCGATGGCTTGATGGAAGAGGCATATCCATTTCCAAGAATAAATACTACTTACCTCAGTCACTGCTACTGTTCTACACACCATATCTAGCTTCCAACAAGACCTTATGAAAAACTACAAACAAAAATAAAAGGCAAGAAAAAAAGAACTCATTGTCAAGAGGTGAAAGCCATCAACAGAAACAGATTTAGAAATGACCCAAGTTGTTGGAACAGAAATGTGAAACTAACTATAATTAATATGTTAAATGATATAGTAGAAAAGATAAACAGCATACACCAACAGATTGGGAATTTTGGCAGAGAGATTACAACTGTACAAAGGAATCAAATAGAAATGCTAGAAATGAAAAACATAATATCAGAGATGAATAATTTCATCAAATAACTTCCAAGTAGACTGGAGACGGTACAGTATAACAAATCTGTGAACTTGAAGATGGTTAAATAGAAATTATAACAACTGTAACACAAAGGAAAAGCGAATGGTAAAAAAAAAAAAATAGAGCAGAGCTTTCAAGAGCTGTAGAATAGTGAACAAACTTACAGACTTGAAATTGAAGTTGCAAAAGGAAGAAGATGAAGAGAATTGGAAAGAAGAAAGCCCAAAGATAAAGAGAAAATCATGAAAGTGGCCAAAGAAAAAAGAGAGATTACATATACAATATAAAAGATAGGAATCATAGCAGTCTTCTTAAGCTGTAATACAATAGAACAATATAATAACATTACTAAAATAAAAAATCAACTTATAAACTATATCTGGAGAAAATACGTTTTATAATTTAGGACAAAATAATCTCTTTGGAAAACATAAGCTGAGAGGATTCATTACCGGCAGTCTTGATCTACAAAAAATGTTAAAGAAATTTGTTCAGTAGAAGGAAAATGATATCCAGATGAAAATTTCAGTGTACACAATAAACTGAAGTGCACTAGAAATAGTAAAACTGTGGGTAAATATAAATAAATTAGTTTTAATTTTTAATCTTTTTTTTTAAAGATTTTTTATTTTTCCTTTTTTCTCCCCAAAGCCCCCCAGTACATAGTTGTATATTTCGTTGTGGGTCCTTCTAGTTGTGGCATGTGGGACGCTGCCTCAGCGCGGTTTGATGAGCAGTGCCATGTTCGCGCCCAGGATTCGAACCAACGAAACACTGGGCCGCCTGCAGCGGAGTGTGCGAACTTAACCACTCGGCCATGGGGCCAGCCCCTAATTTTTAATCTTTTTAAAAAGACAGTTAATAACCCAAGGTAAAATTAATAACAACGAAACTTTATAAGCTTTTAAAATATGTGACAACGATCTCACAAAGAATGGAAGTCAGTAATGGTCAGACATCATATGTGAAGTCAGACATCATATGTGAAATAACATAAAATAACATTACTTGAAATTAGTTTGTAAAAAATTAAAATGATACATTGTACATTTCTAGAGCAACTACTGAAGACAATGAAGCAAAAGGATAGAGTTTATAAACAAGTAGTAGAAAAAAATAGAATCATAAAAATACTCTATCCAAAAGAAGATATGAGAGAGGAAAACAAGGATAAGGAATAAGTGGGACAAATAGAAAACAGCATATGGTAGATTTAAACCAACTATATTTGCAATTACATTAAACATAAATGTCCTAAACAACAGAATTAATAGGCAGGAATAGATGAATAATAAAGATTGTACTCTATGTTACCTAGTGGGAACCCAGGTAAAATAAAAAGATGGAAATAAATAACAAATAAAATGAAAAAAGATATAACGTGTATTAGCTTCCCGTGACTGCTGTAACAAATTACCACAAACTTGGTGGCTTAAAAGAATAGAAATTTATGATCTCAAAGTTCTGGAGGCCAGAAGTCTTAAGTCAGTATCACTGAACCAGAATTAACGTCAGCATCAGTGCAGCCCTTCAAGAAGCTTGAGAGGAGAATCTGCTTCTTGCCTCTTTCAGCTTCTAGTGACTTCCAGCATTCATTGAAATTTGTGGCTGCATTACTCTAATCTCTGCCTCCAGGTCATAGTGCCTTCACCTTTTCTGTCTGTGTCAAATCTCCCTCTGTCTCTCTCCCTCATAAGGACAAATGTGATTGCATTTAGGACTCACTCAGATAATCCAGGATATCTCCTTTTCTCAAGATTCTTAACTTAATTCCATCTCTAAAATTTTTGCCATATAAAGTGACATGTGCTGGTTTCAGAAATTAGCTCATGATATCTGTGGAGGCTTAGCATAGGACACCATATAATTACTAATAAAAAAACTGAAGTAACTATATTAACATAAAAAAATTTGATATAATAAGAAAAAACACCCAGTTAATAAGGGACAGTACATATTGATAAAGACGTCAATATTGAGAAGTTATAATAATTCAAAGTGTGTATGCTTCTAACAAAAGTGCCTTAAAACAGAAAAAAATCTAACAGAAATGAAATAAGAAATAGAAAAATCCTCAAGTGTGGTTAGAGATTTCAACAAACATATCTCAGTAATTGGTGGAATAAGAAAACAAAACTCAGCAAGAATGTAAACTTCAAAAACACCATCAACAAAGTTGACCTTTCTAACATTTATAAAACACTATACCCAACAGTAGTGAAGACAAATTCATTTTAAATAAAATGGAGTATTTACAAAGTGGTATCATTTTGTGGAAAATAAAACAAAACTCAATAAATTGAAAACGATTGAAATCATACAAAACATGTTTTTTGAACTCAGAGAAATAAAACTGAAAAGCAAAACCATAAATATGCTAAAACAATCCATGGCTATACACTGACACAATCACACCACAAGGGAAAATAGAAAATGCTTTGAACCAAAAGAAAATTCAACATGTTCAAATTTGTGAAATATAACTAAAGCAGTGATTAGAGGGAAATTTATAGGATTAAGTGCTTGCATGAGAAAAGAAGAAAGATTTAAAAACAATTACTTAAGATAATACCTTTAGAAATTAACAAAGGAAGAACAATTAATCCAAAATAAGCAGAAGGAAGGCAATAACACAGGTAACAGCAAAAAAATCAATGAAATGGAATTCAGAAAAACAATAGAGAAAAATCAAAGCAAGCAAAGCTGGTTCCGTGAAAATATCAATACAATTGCAAACTTTATCCAGACTAATCAAGAAAAAACAAGGAGAAGACAAAACTGTCCAATATCAGGAAAAAAAGGAATAGTTACAGAAAATACAAACATTAACAGGATGATACTGGAGTATTATAAGCAATCTTTTGCTAATAAATTTCACAATTTAGATGAAAAGGACAAATTAATTGAAAGACACATACTAAAAATATTTACTAAGAAGAAATAGCCCAAATAGCTCTACATCAATTAACTAAACTGAATTTGTAATTTAAACTTTTTAAGAAAGAAAAGTTGAAACCTGTGTAATATTACTGTGGACTTCTATTGAATATTTAAGGAATAAATAATTACAGTTCCCCACAAATTTTTCCAGAATATAAAAGATAGTGGTAAACTTTCCAACTCATTTTATGAGGCTAGAATTACCCAGATAACAAAATAAGAAAAAAGACATTTACAAGAAAACTACAGACCAATATCCCACAAGTAGAAAGATTAAAAGTTTTCTAACAAAGAGTTATCAAATCATATATAAAAATGATAACCCTTTATGTCCAAATTGGATTTATCCCACAAGTGCAAAGTTAGTTCTACATGCGAAAATCAATCAATTTAATTCATTATATTCACAGACTAAAAAAGAAAAATTACTGTAGACACAGAAAAAATTTGACAAAATTCAACATACATTTGTGATTAAAAAAATAACTCTCAGCAGACAAGAAATAGAAGAGAACTTCCTTAATTTGAATAATTGCATCTATGATAATATAGAGCTAACATCATACTTAAAGGTGAAAGACAGAAGCTTTCACCTTAATATCAGGAGCAAAGTAAGGAAATATCACTCACCATTTGTATTCAACATTGTATTCGAGATCTTAGCTAGTTCTACAAAGCAAGAAAAAGAGATAAAAGGCACTCAGTTCGGAAAAGAGAAATAAAACATTTTGTTTGTGGAAATATTATTCTCTAATTAGAAAAATCCTAAAGAATCTACAAAAAATTTCCTTGAGGTAATATATGATTTCAGCAAGGTGACAGGATATCAGTTCAGAACACAAAAATAAATCATATTTCTAAATGCTAGTGATGTCCAATTGGAAATGCAAAACAAAATGAAAACGTTTAAATATATCAAAAACTTGAAGTATTTAAGACTAAATTTAACAAAATACACGGAAGACCTGTACACTGAAAACTACAAAATATTGTTGAGAGAAATTAAAGAAAATCTAAATAATTGGAGTTGTGTACTTTGTGTATTGAGAGTCTCAAAACTGTTATAATTTAATTTCTTCTTAATTTTCTCTGAAGATTCAAAGTGACCCCAATCAAAATCCAGGCAGATATTTTTCATAGAAATTGATAGTTTTACTTTCAAATTTATATGAAAATAAATGCAGCAGTTTGACCATGATGTGTCTGAGACTTTCTTGGTGTTAATTCTGTTTGGTGTTTGCTGAGTTTTTTGAATGTGTAATTTCATGTCTTTCATTGAATTTGGTAAATTTCCAACCATTATTTTTTCTAATACATTCTTTGCTCCACTATTTCTCTCCTCTCCTTCTGGCATTCCAGATACATATTTATTAGATCTTTTGAATCATACACGGGTCCCTGAGGTGCTGCTCATTTTGGGTCTTTCTTTTCCCTTTATGTTTTTCATTTCTAATGAACTACATTTAAATTCATGGTATCTTTCCTATGCTATCTCCATTCTGCTATTAATCACATCCAGTGAATTGTTTTATTTTAAGCATATTTCTCAGTTCTGTAATGTCCATCAGATTCCTTTTTATAATTTCTATTACTCTGCTGAGATTCTCTGTCAACTGAGCAGATTTTCTTTTATAGTTTTAGGCATATTAATAATAGCTGCTTATGTCCTAATTCCAACATCCATGAGTAGAGTTCTGCTCTACTCATTGTCTTTTCTGCATAGAATGACTTATGTTTTCCCATTTCTTCTTATGTTGAGTCATTTTGGATTGTATTCTGGACATTGTGAATGATATCTCATTGAAACTCTGGGCCGACAATGTTTCTCTGAAGAGTTCTGTATTTGTTTTTGTAGGCTGTTAACTTGACTTAACTCAAACTGAAAATTCTGTATTGTTTCCCTTGGAGTTCAGTCTTTTTAGTCTTGCCAGATTTGCCTGTGCTTTACACGATGCACATATTGAATCATACATGCATCATACAAATGTCAGCCAGAGACAGGGAGAGTGTATATATAGAACCTGAGGCTCCCCTTCTCTGACTCTTTCCTTTCTGGAATTTATGCCTTCACTTTCCAAGGGATGTGGTTGCCCCAAACTCTGCTCTGATTCACCAATTCAGCAATGTTGAGGTTTTTCTACTGGAATTTTAGCTGTCCTACATTGAATACGGAGGACTACATTCAGTATAAAAACTGTAAAATAGTAAACCCAGACAGCATCATTGCTATATTAATGTCTTAGTATTGCCATACAAATTACCTTGAACATAGCAGCTTAAAAAAGACACTTATTCTCTCACAGTTCTGGAGGCTAGAAGTCTGAAATCTAGGTGTCAGTAGGGCCTTGCTCTCTCCGAAGGTTCTAAGGGAGGATTCTTCCTTGCCTTTTCCTAGCTTCTGGTGGTTGCCAGCAATCTTTGATGTAGCAATCTTTGGCTTGTACACATCACTCCAAACTCTGCTTCCAACATCACATCATTCTCCTTGTGTGTCTTCTTGTCTAAATTACCCAATTCTTTCAAGGAAATCAGTCACTGCAGTATGACCTTATCTGAACTTGATTACATTTGCATAGACCCTATTTCCAAATAAGGTCACATTCACAGTTACTGTAGATTAGAACTTGCATATACCTTTTGGGGGGAAAAATTCTACGGACTACAAATCTCTTCTTCCAAATGTTCCTCCTCCACTCTTTGTCTCTTTTCATTCACTTTCTGGTACCTTCAAGTAGTTGATTTCTATTTTTTCCAGAATTTATAGTTGTTATCTCTAGCTGGGTTGCTTTTATAGGAACTATTGGGCTATACTTGAAGTAGAACTTCCCTCCCTCACAGCTGCGTCTTTTCCTTTCTTTCTTTCCTTTCTTCCTTTCTTTCTTTTTCTTTTTCTTTCTTTCTTTCTTTCTTTCTTTCTTTCTTTCTTTCTTTCTTTCTTTCTTTCTTTCTTTCTTTCTTTCTTTCTCTCTTTCTCTCTCTCTTTCTCTCTCTCTTTCTCTTTCTTTCTCTTTCTTTCTTTTTCTTTCTTTCTTTCTTTCTTTCTTTCTTTCTTTCTTTCTTTCTTTCTTTCTTTCTTTCTTTCTTTCTTTCCTTCCTTCCTTCCCTCCCTCCCTCCCTCCCTCCCTCCCTCCCTCCTTCCTTCTTTCTTTCTTTCTTTCCTTCTTTCCTTCCTTCTTTCTTTCTTTCCTTCCTTCCTTTCTTTCTTTCTGTCTCAGTTGCTCTGTGTGTGTTCCCTCTTTCACCTCTTTCACTACCACCAAATAAAAAATCCAATCTCTTGTAATTTTAGATAGAAAATTTGTCATTCCATTGGCTGTAAGCCCAGACAATTCTTAGCTGCTTATTATATACCTCCTAATAGATCACAAGTTTGTTCCATTCTTTAAGAAAAAATAAATTTAAAAATTAGACAAAAAAATGAAATGGAAAAGTGGGATGCTTTTCTGTTTGCCTTATATTTTTTGTGGCATTTTTACCTCAAATTTTAAAAAAGATGATGGAATATAACTAAAAAATACACATATTTCTTAATGACTACATGCTACCCATCCCCCCCAAAAACCCCAAACTTTGAAAATTTTATGTTTGATTTGGAAGAGAGAAAGAAAACTAGGCAAAAACCTTCTCTGTCTATAAATGCTCATGATTTTCGTAGAATTCTCTGACTGTTTGAACCTCAATTTCTACATCTATATGAGGGTTATTGTGAGGATGAAATACATCATTTGAGTTATAATGTGTGGCACATCCAAGCAAAAATAGATCTTCTTCACCAGAATTTGGCCTTATGTTGTCAGTCATATTTTTTCCATGCCTTCTTTTCTGCTTAATACATTTTTGTGGGACTTAAAAAATTACAGCTTTATGTATACAACAAAATAACTAGTTGGGATAAACGGAATCTATACTACACAGAACTTGGACCATCCATGGGTTTTGATTTGGGTTTTTTCCCTGAAAGCTGCCTTCAGAATCACCCTGGGATCCATGAGCTACCCATAGTGAGCCAGTACCATATGTAAGATTCTAGGCAACTCTCTCCAAAAATGTGAGTTTTTTCTCTTTTCCTCTCAAAGACCTAGTATTATGTGCAGCTACCTTCTGTGTAAATTCTGCCTTAGTAGAAGTACAACAGATCTTTTGTTAATTTGAATATTCAAGATTTATAAGTATAAATCCATTCATTTTATTTTTAATCCCTAGGCACTCTACTTTGCTGTGCCTACAATGTGGATAATAGCATGTGCCTTATGCGTGCTTCTGAGAAATGCAAGGAAAGCTAAGCAGAAAATGTCAAGAAAGCTCTTCAAGATCCTTAGAGGGAAGAACATCATGTGACTACAATGTATTATTAGTATAAAAATAAAATCATTCCCAACCCCACAGCTCTTAAAGGGTCTTTACACATTGCTAGGGCATTTAAGAAATAAAATTATAGTCTCACTTAACCGGAAAGAATCTCAAGAAGCCCACTCCTTTCTTTGGGAGAGACCACCATTTTACCATCCTGTGTGACTTCCTAACCTATTTTTAAGACTTTTAAAAAGAAATATTCCAAAACTTCATTTGATGATTTGTCTCTATTGCTTAATATCTCTCACCCACATAGAAATACTCTTTTTATCTACTTTTTAGGAAATGTAATGGAATCTAATTGAAGGGAATATGGTTCAAGATACAGACTGGAATTTCTTAGCTAAGAATCACTGACCTCAACTATTTTCACACAGCTGAAGTAAGTATTAGATAAAGGGAGAAGGCAGAGATGGGATTTGACCCCGAAATCAGGCTAATGTCTTGATTATAAATCTTTTACTTAAAAGAATTTTCTGATAAAATTTTAAGAATCTGTTTGCTATATGAAGTCGTAAAAGATATCCATCTCCTCCCTTCTGTTTTCAAGTGCATCTACATTTATTACATGGATTTTAGATTATAAATCAGACTTTAAAAAGAAGTCATATGGGCTGGCCGCTTGGCCTAGTGGTTAAGTTTGGCACACTCTGCCTTTGTAGCCCAGGTTTGGTTCCCAGGCGTGGACCTACCCTACTCTTTGGTGGCCATGATGTGGCAGCGACCCAAATACAAAATAGAGGAAGATTGGCACAAATGTTAGCTCAGGGCAAATCTTCTTCAAGTAAAAAGAGGAAAATTGGCAACAGATGATAGCTTAGGGCAAATCTTCCTCAGCAAACAAAAAAATAAAAGTCATGATTGGACTTAAGCTATAAAATTAGCAGAAAAAAAATACTTAAGAGAACCTAAGAAAGCTGACATTTCCTCAATATTTTCTTATAGTCAGGATTATAGTATAATCAGAAATATTTATAAAAGTCTCACTAGGCCACTTTCTACTGTAGCTTGGGATGCAGAATAATATATACACCGACCAAATAGATTTATTTAGGGAAAGGACATGTTTACACCAAATTTAATTTACAGGTATAGATTATTTCAGGTGATATATATCTGAAAACCATATATGACTTGAATATTTTTTCATAAATTTTAAAGAAACTAGCGTTGTTCAGTAGTCATGGAACTCATTTGAACATTTCTGCAAAGTAGATAATGGCCTCTGTCCTATTATGACTCTTGATGTGTGCCTGCATTACGTATGACCTGTCACTTGGATCTGGTCTCCTTTCTACCACTTTCTATTTCTCTTTTCTTTGGTCAGTTTCATAATGCCTCTGAACTCCATTTGCCCTCGGACCTCTTCAGTTTGAGAAATCCACAATTTAAACAAGGGGAGATGTCAAGCAGACAGTTGCAAAGAGCTTCAAAGTTTATTAATTCAACAAAAATTATAGAAAGTCCTGTATCAATAACTTACACTTTGGGCTATCAGAATCTTGTTACAACAAATATCATTATCACTCATTTATATTCAAGCTTTAGTAATAGCTACTGCTTTGAGCACTTTGATATAAAAAACTATAATGATACAATATACCACAAAATTTGGAAGCTTCTTGGAGTTTATACTAACAAGATGTGACCTGAAATGGAACATTTGATTTCAACTCTTTACCTTCTGTACTTAGTTTAGATTATAAGGACATTTATTCAGAGGATCCAGACATTCATTTGATGATTTCCATGCATTTTGATCCTCCAGACAAAGTGCACATTGGAGAACAAAGAAATGAAATAATTAGAAGCAGCAGCTCAACAGAAATGCATGTGATTTCTTTCGATGACCTGGAGCTGAATTTTTGCCCAAAAGGACATCGCAATTAAAGTCAAGCTTTTTCCAGTAGCACCGATTTAAACAAACATGTGCTGGAACTTATTTTTAGACATAAAGGTACACAGCCAGAGTTTTTATTTAGGCTTGCTATTAAATAAACTTCCCTTAGGGGCTTGTAAAAGATGGTATTTGAATTATAAGTAGACATATCCTATTTTCCACATTCTGCAAGCCACTGAAGATTTCTCATTGCTTAGATTGTGGCAAGGGAACTGCTTCCTTTTTATTTCTGTTGAGCCCTGTTTCTATAGTAATTATGAGTTTGGGGGATCATTAAAAGTCTGATTTCTTTTTTTTAGTATCTAACACTGCTTTTGAAGCTTGGTGGCCGATCAACAACATGTTCTAAAAGGCTTTTGATGTATACATGGTTCATTAAGTAAAGGTCAAAATTGGACAATGTCCTGTTAATTTCCTTTTGCTGGGGAAATCAATATCTGCATCAACATTCATTAAATTTGACAGAAGCTAAGAAAGTTAGATGTGAAATGTAAATCAATACTTGTTCCTGATAGGATTAGCCTGCTGTTCAGAGAGTATAAAACATTAATTCTTTATACATATTGTTCAACCCAATACTCCATTCTGGCTTTAGGGAGGCTGCATTTTACCTTTTTGGTCTTCCTCTAATTTGGCTTTGGGTTTTTGTTGGCTTGAGCTCAATATTCTAACCCTGAAAAAATTTGACATCTTGTTAATATATATTCACTGTCATTTTTCCTTTTATATTATTGTTAGTAATTTGTTAAGACTAAACCATGCCCCATCATCATTACCCAAAAAATCTAGGCATTTTAAAGTTTCAGAATCTATTTTATTTTCATATGAAACTGGCAGATTAAAACGCTTCATTTTCTGCTCCCTTTGTACTTATCAACAGAGCTTTTGACATCCTATGAATCCCAAAGGAATAAGTTTTGAAAAACTTGATTTATTCACACAAAGATCTAGGAGTTTTTGGGTTTTCGTCATTATTGTTATCGCTGAGATTATAAACTCTATGCATTTCCATGAATCCAGTCTTATTTTAGTTGACAGTGATGTTCATAATTATAACTATGTGCTATTGCAAGATTCTGAGACATCCCTTAAAATAAAGAATATTAAATGATGTTTATTACAGTTGCTGTGTTCTGTGGATTTTGTTACATTTTAATTTTTTAATAAAAAATTTATATATGGCAGCCAGTGACCCCCTACTTTAGTGTTAGATAAAGATCTCTGGGTATGTCAAATTTGTTTGGAAATCCAAACAAGAAATTACCGTATTTTCCCTCCAAAGAAATTTGGGTTTGCCAAAATTCTCAGTGGAAAACAGATGCCATCCAGCACTGTACTGGGCTGGGTCCTTCATCTACTGGTTCTCTGGCCACTCAGGAATTTCTTTACAGTATCAGAACTGGGCCTGGTTTGCAATAGGACAAAATCCAAACCAGAGAGAACTGGCTGAGTGGGTTCATCAGGTTGAGGGAGATTATCTAGAAGGATTTAAGGAAAAATCAAGGGGAACACCCAGACATGGGAAATAGAGAGAGGAATGTTGACATTTTTCTTGTGGAAGTTAGAGCAATCATTTTGAAGAATAAATAGGTTTCCATTACATTCCTGCTTTAAAACATTCAATGACTCCCGAGTCAGTTAAAATAAAGTGTCTATTTCTTAACTTGGTATCTAGGTAATTTGATGCCGTGCCTCCTTCTCTACACTTATCTCCCATCACTTTATGCATCGTTTGCTATATATTTAGTCTTTCTGTCTCTGAAACATGCCAAGGGCCAGAGATTTTGCATTTGTTGATTCTCTTGTCTGAAACACTCTCCCCTTAGACCATTGTGTAGCTGACTCTCATCACTCAGGTCTTGGCTTAAATTTTACTTCCTCGTGGACATCTTTCCTCGTCATCACCCTAGAGAAAGTAATTCCCCCACCATGGATGTACCTTATGCTATTACTGCTATTTTCCTCATAGCACTTACCAACATCTGAAATGATTTATTTATCTTATTCTTATTTTCATGCCTTTTCACTAGATTATAAACTCCAAGTGTTAGGGATTTTGTAACTAAAACTGAGCCTGGCATAACAAGCATTTAAATACATCCTTCTTGATTAATAAATGAATTAATAGGAAAAAGTCAGAACCCCTGTCCAGTGGCGTTGTAGAAATGGGATGCTATGTGGGCTCATAAGGCAGAGATTCAGGCATAGGAGACTCAAATAGGGAGACAGTGACTGAACCTGGAGTAAAATTGAGTCCCACGTTTGTGTTGTAATTCCAGTTCTGTTAATAGGGTCCTGTCTACTTTCCTGTGGCAGACTTCTTGTCTTGGGAGGAGAATCTTTGGGGACCAGAGGCCATACTTGTTTACTAGTTCCAACTTCATGTGCCCAATTCTTTGTTCTCCTACAAGACTCACCTGATTCCATGCTCTATTGTGCTGCCCAGACACTGACAACTCACTCCCAGGCCCTCTGAGACCTCCTGGATACCATTCCATCTTCGAGGACTTCTGCCTACTGCTGGCTTCTAAGTGTTTATGAAGCTCCCCTAGCAAGATCTTCCTCCTTCTATGTACCGTCTATAGTTTTTCCCACAAGACGCCCCAGAAGATCTAGCTAGTTTTCGAGGTTACAGGTCAGTCTGGCGTTATCTACATGGTAATGGTACATGGCTTCCCAAATTCCCCCTGACAGGATTAGAATTGGCCTGAGAAGTCTATTTTTTGGAGCCTTGGCATCAGTGCCTCCACAAATTTCAATTTTTGAGATGAGAAACGAGTACTTATCAACAAGAATGCTTGGCATACTTGAAAAGTCAACAGATCTGTCACATTTAAATTGAAATTTCTGGAATGACCACAGTATAGAGCTTCCAAATATACCAAAATATCAGAAGCAAATCTGCTATAAAATTAAGAAGCTTAGGCTTTAGTGCCTACTCTTACATCAGACCCTTCCAAGACCTTAGATATTTAACATGGTCATATAGTCATAAAATTTGAAAAGTGAAATATTCCATTCTGAGTCCCCTTCCACTACATTTCCCCTCACGTTGGCTGGTGCTGAGGTGGCTGTGAGCATTTTGGAAGGATCTAGATAAGCAGTTAATTTAGGAATACATTTGTGGTGGATTTCTTGAGCTATATTTATGTGGTTTGCAATCACTTTCATGTACACTGAAGTTACTACTAGACATCCTGACACAGCCTCAGGTTTTCTTCCAAATGAGATATGCTCATTAGTTATTTAACACTAATACCAATAGCCTAAGGAAACAATGGTGATACCAATCTTGGCCTCGTTTTGGAAAGTTGACTGCTACTGAGGCATATGGTTGTGCAGGTGGCGTGATCCACATTGTAGTAGAATGATGATCTTCTATTTGACTGTCATTGTGTGTCTTTTTATCGGCTTTCCCTGGAAGTTCAGAAATAGAGGTGTGAAATACAGCGAATTTTAGTAAATTTTCTGTAAAAGTGAATTATTTTCCAAATACTACTGTCTAATGTGTGAACTAAGAAAGCATCAGGCACTTGTTTCTTAATGACTTTTGTAAAATCATATGTGTTTATTAGAGAAAACTATCTCCTTCAAAAATCAAATTTGAACTATGAAGTATAAGAGGACAAGCTTTTTTCTTTTTGCTTCGTCAGAATAGCACACCGGGCTGACTTGATTTGTAGTTTCATTATTGATGTTGGGCAAAAGAGATGACAAAGAAGTAAGTAATGGGCTGCTGGGTGTATCTTTGATTGGGGCTTGATTAGGATGGTGGGAGCACGGAGATTTTATAGCCTAATGATGCTTTGTTGCATCACGCTGGACAGTCAGCTCAGCTTTGAGTTGAACCATCTCTCCATCAGAAAGCTCGCCCTCACAGCTGGTACTAATCGGGGCTCTGCTGCCTGGGCTCAGCAGACGGGGTGAAGAGCAAGACTGAACTTTCACTGGAGCCGATTTGCCTCAAGCCAGAAGTACAGGCTGGTGTCCTGCTGCTGACCCACGCTATGCTGGCCCTTTGGCTAATGAGAGTATCTCTGTCTCCCGAGCTGTCAGGCTCACATCTTCGAAGATCATTATTTCATTAAAAACCTTCTACAGGAAAATATTGTGAGTTTTTCTTTCTACTGCACTGCCTGGTTTGAACGGCTTTAAGCCTTCAGCAAGATGCTGAAATTCTCAGCTCAATAAGAGAGAGGATCGCTTAGGACTAAGTATTTTACAAAATGAAAGTCTTTGTTCTTGATGCTAAGAAATCTTAGACTTCCAGTTGTGCAATGCTTCAGGAAATAAGATCTTATACTTTAAAGCAGTGTAATGGCCTTGCATCTTGGTGGAGAAGTTGGAGATAGTCAGGAGAAAAAAGAGAGAGAGAGAGATTGGTGGAAGGAAAGGAAATCCGTAAAAAGGAAAAGAGGCGAGAAGGCATGCAAGGATGAGGAGCATTGGGAGAAGGACACGGAGTTGACAAGGAATACCTAATGTTTTTATCGCTCAAGTGTAGACAAAGCTAAAGCGGAAAAATTATAACTTTTTTTGCCAACTCCAATACGTATTTAACAGAAACATTTATATCTGGGTGGTTGTTAGAAGATACATCTTTATAAACAAAATGAAAGACCATACTCTAAAATACTAAGGAACTCTTCAGATGAAATATAAACTGAATGAAGCATAGGTCTACCTTCCAAATCCATTATCATATGGCTTTTATTTCATTTCCAGTGGAAAAGTAAAGAATATTTTTTCCTGTTCTACCTCCTCACATGATCCTGTGGGATAAAAAAATTCTGAAGATTAATGAGTTCTTAATGACCTAGTTACCTCTTAATTATTGAGACAACATGTGTTAATAATCATCAGGCTCTCTGAATGAAAGTTTCAAACACGTGCCAAGCAAGTATGCATTGTATTCACCTTAGCAAATACGGTGCCGGCATTAAATAAATGGCGACAATAAAGTGGGGCACAACAACCCCATTGTGCTTATATCAGGGGCTTTAAGAAAAATTCCTTACTACCTTTGTGTGACATTTAGAACATCCAGGGCGAAAACTGTGGATGCTTCCCATAAGCTGTGTGATCGAGTGCTGTGCTCCACAGGACAAAGACGCACTTTTCACATGGCAGCACTTTTAATCCCACACTGGTTGTTCGGTAACTAACGGTGACCCCTAGAAGGACTGTTTTTGACATTGCAAAAGACAGCATATACCTTTTTGTGTTTCCAACTTCTTATTCTTTGCTTTAGGGTATTTGAAATTGGATATGGGGGGAAATTGTGATGTTCTTTCCATTCTTGTAAAATGAATTCTTGGAAAGCTTGAGGGGCTCTGCTAGCAATTGTTAATGAAGCTTTATTAACTAACCTAGGACACTACCCTATGGAATAATAGCGTAGTAAAATAGATGTCCTCCCAGGGCTCACTTCTTTTATTAACAGTGCACAGGGAAGTGAGCAAGGCTCTGGGGAGTGAACACGGCCAGGTGAATGAGGCATGCGGCTTTTCCTTCTAGATCAGCAATTCACCTCTGGCTCAAATCAGATATGTCCCCAATTGGACATAACAATTATTAAATCAATCCTCATAGATTGTTTTCTGCTGGAACTGGCAGCTTTTCTTTATAATCTAATTGGTTAACTTTAATTCTATATTTATAAACTCATAGACTTTTCCTTTTCAAAAGTGCAATTTTTATCTTTAGAAACTCAAAGCTTGAGAAAAAGGTACAAAGAAAGTATTATTGTGATATGTTTTACCAGTTTTTGTGGTTTTCAGTTTCAGATACAATTTTGTTTGTTTTCTGTCTTCGGAAATGTAATAAGCTCAGAGAAAGTCCAGGAAAAGAGAAATGAGTACTAAAAGGTGTTTGAGTACTAGGGCTGAGAAGACTAGATTGACACTGGAAGCAAATAAAGAACTGTAAACACACAAGGTAGACACAGCTGAGCAAAGAGGCACAGCCACGGAGGGGAGCCAACAGAATAGACAGACGCATATTCCCTCTCAATATTCTGAGACCTCGCATAAAAAATATTAGACTTGGCTGGAGGTTTTCAAGGTATAGAGAACCCCTTGCCCTCAAACCAGCTAAATTGAAAACTACGAAAATGGCAAACAGACAGCTACCATTCTGGTTGTGATGTTGGTTCCTCCCAGATTGAATTTTCTATGTCACTCCGTATGGCTGGTGTTGTTCTGTCTTGCCCTCTGCTGACTTCGGTCTTACCTGTAGCCATGGTCTGCTCTGATGAGGCAGAGAGAACCTATTAACTCACAATCGCTCACTGGGAAACAAACAGACCTCAGAGAAGTGTGCACTAATTTGCCGTCACTACCATCTAGCAAGAATTTGAACTGGTGACCAATTTGGAGGCAGGGATATTTCCACGTGTTTAAATATCATTTATCCTGAGAAGTGCACATTACTGAAAAGAACAGGAGACCCCATTGGGACTTAATTAGAAAAGGCTGAACTGGGAAGTGACAGTTGCCATGCTGTTTTGGAGCTGTGCTCCAGCCCTTGTTTCTCTCTCCTGTAGTAACACAATTAATATCATGTATCTAGTTTTAATAGAGGCAGTAACTCTAGTAAGACACATTATTGCTTCTTGGCCCAAAGAGAAATGTTCATATATTTCTCTCCTTGCTGTTATCTGTCAAGCCGACTGGCTTCGTCTGTACCCTGAGACATTACACATTCAGGAAAGCAGTTGTTTCCCCCATATGTCTTGGGGGAAAGCGATCATTTTTCAGAAAGGCATGAGGTGCATGGAACATTTTCGTACTTGCTTCCTTTCTACATATATCAGGTGGTAGCCATTATAACATTCCCAGTACATACCACTGACGGGAGAACTGGAACTTCTATTACCTACAGTTTGTATTTATTTCATTGGGAGACAGAGTTATAAAGCTGCTTCCTGACATACAGCAACAGCTGCTAAGCATCTGTCCACCGTCTTACAAAAGAATTCAATGGGAGCAAGAAAAAATTAGTTAAGGACCGCCACTTGGAAACTGAACAGTCGTCTTGAAAGTAAATTGATGACAAAATTCTCAGTATCTTATCTTTAATTTATTTACCAACCGTAGAGAATGATGATTATATTACTTTTATTTTTAACCAACCGTTTTTATCACGCTTTGTTTTCTCCAGGCTACTTCCACATCCATTGTTCGTGATTCCAGCTCAATATGCTGCTAATTTATGAAGCCCATTTGGACCACAGCAACCTCTGTGCTAGGTGGTAAAGAATTTCTTTTCTTCCCCCCTGTGTTAACTACAGACTACTTACAATATGAGTGTTTCCTACATCTTTTTTTTGTTATTAATAGACAATTTTTCAGAGCATTTTTAAGTTTATAGAAAAACTGGGCTGAAAGACTTCCAATATTCTCTTTCATTGCCACCCTCCGCACGGTTTTTCCTGTTATCAACATCTAATGTGGCACATCATTACAATTGATGAGCCAATACTGATACATTATTGTTAACTAATGTTCATAATTTACAAAAGGGTTGACTCAGTATTGTACAATCTGTAGGTTTTGAAAAATGTATAACAGCATACATCCACCATTATAGTACCCTACAGAATAATTTCACCACCCTAAAAATCCCTTACGCTTCGCCTATTCATTCCTCTCCCCCTTTCTGAGAATCCCTGGCAACCACTCATCTTTTTACTGTCTCCATAGTTTTGCCTTTTCCAGAATGTCACATAGTTGGAATCATAAAGTATGTAAGCTTTCCGGTTGGCTTTTTTCACTTAGCAATATCCATTTAAGTTTGCTCCATTTTTTTCTGTGGCTTGATAGTTATATGTTTTTATCACTGAATAACCTTTCATTTTATGGATGTGCCACAGTTCATCCATTCACTAATTGAAACCTTCCAAATTCTGGCAATTATGAGTAAAGCTGCTATAAACATTTGTGCGCAGGTTTTTGTGTGGACATTTTTTTTTTTTTAAAGATTTTATTTTTCCTTTTTCTCCCCAAAGGCCCCTGGTACATAGTTGTATATTTTTAGTTGTGGGTCCTTCTAGTTGTGGCATGTGGGATGCTGCCTTAACGTGGCTTGATGAGTGGTGCTATGTCCGTGCCCAGGATCTGAACTGGTGAAACCCTGGGCCGCAGAATCAGAGCGTGCGGACTTAACTGCTTGGCCACGGGGCCGGCCCTTGTGTGGACATAAGTTTTAAATTCATTTGATTAAATATCACATAGCATGATTGCTGGATTGTATGGTACACATATGTTCAATTCCACAAAAAAATGCCAACTGTTTTCCAAAGTGGCTGTAGCATTTTGCACTCCCAGCAGCAATGAATGGGGGTTCCTGTTGCCCCACATTATTGCCTACATTCGCTACTGTCAACGTTTTGGATTTTGGCCATTCTAATAGGTATGTAGTGATATCTCACTGGCATTTTAATTTGCAAAACCCTGATGACGTATGATGTTGAGCATCTTGTAATACACTTATTTCCATCTGTATGTCTTTTTTGGTGAGGTATCTGTTCAGGTCCTTTGCCCACTTTTTAACAGGGTTGTTTGTTTTCTTATTATTGAGTTTTAAGAGTTCTTTGTATATTATGGATACGTTCCTTTATCTGTAGCATATTTTGGAATATTTTTCTCCTAGTCTGTGGCTTGTCTTTTGATTCTTTTAATGATATTACTTTTTCATTTAATTTATACAATACTGCTTACTCTAAGGATATTGTGAACTTAAAGACTTGTATTTATAATGTTGATTTTAACCTTTAAGTTCTAAGGAAGCATGGGTTTTGAATTTCTATAGATAGCATGTATAAATAAACCAGGAGTTCTGGACTCCAACTGTGCAAAAACTAGCTGATTTAATAATATCAGGAAATTGCTTTAATTTCCTTAGAATTACATGGAGGAAGGATCCAGAGAAAATTTAGACATAAGACTAAGGACTACAGGAGATTACTTCAAGGTCCCTTTAAGGATCATTTTAACACTAAGGCTCAGTGATAATCAAGGATTTATTCATTTGTTCAATAAATCAATAAATACTATTAATCAATTATTTATTAGGTACCAGGAACTGCTTTAGGCACCGGGTGCTAGAGATACAGAATGAACAAGAGAGACATGGTATTTGCTCAAATGAGCCTTGCATTCTATTTCTAGAAGAAGAGTGCAGATGGGTAGGGGTGGAATAAACAACACAATTGATAATTTAGTCACAATTTTCCTAAGAGTCTAGAAGAAGTGCAGAATGCAATGAGATTACACAGTAAGTAGAATAACTTATGAGATGACCTTTGAAGGATAAACAAACAGCTTGGTGAAACAGGAGAAAATAGTCATTCTAAAAAATGGAACAGGGGCCGGCCCTGTGGCTGAGTGGTTAAGTTCACATGCTCCACTTCAGTGGCATGGGGTTTGCTGGTTAGGATTCTTGGTGCAGACCTAAGACTGATCACCAGGCCACGCTGTGGTGGCGTCCCACATGGAAGAACTAGAATGACTTGCAACCATGATGTACAACTATGTACTGGGGCTTTGGGGAGAAAAAGAAAAGAAAAAAGAGGAAGATTTGCAACTTGTTAGCTGAAGGCCAATCTTAAAAAATAACAGTAATAATAATAAAAAAAAAATAGGCCTGACCCAGTGGCATAGCGGTTAAGTTCACACGTTCCACTTCTCAGCGGCCCGGGTTTCACCGGTTCGGATCCTGGGTGCGGACATGGCACCACTTGGCAAAAGCCATGCTGTGGTAGGTGTCACATGTATAAAGTAGAGGAAGATGGGCATGGATGTTAGCTCAGGGCCAGTGCTCCTCAGCAAAAAGAGGAGGATTGGCAGTAGTTAGCTCAAATCTTCCTCAAAAAAAAATAATAATAAAATAAAAGATGGAACAGCATAGGTGAAGGCCCTGAGCAAGAAAAAACATGAACTTTTCTAGAAACAGAAGAAGGATGAGTACAGTGGAACACAAAGTAAAACAAAGGAAGAGACGCAAAAGGAGGCTGTTGAAGTTATTGAAAGGATTTGTGTGTGTGTGCGTGTGTGTATCTGTGTATGTAGAGTCAGTGGGCAGAATCAATGAAAATAACTCCTGTTTGAAGATCTGTCAGGGCACATTGTTGAGAACGGATTTGGGTTTGTTGGAACAATGTTGATGTGGGGTTAGTAGTCAGGAGGCAATTGCTCTAATCCAGCCAAGAAATGATGGTTGCTTGAAGTTGTATGTGGGTCTGGAGATTAAAGAGAAGATATTTTTGGGTTTAAAGAGGATGTAAATTGTTGATTAATCATATTTTCTTGGGCCTAGTTAAGGAGAAGAAGATATTGAGGATATTCCTAGCTGGCTGCGTCATACAACTTGGTGAATGGTCGTGTTATTCATTGAGCTAGGGAATCATGAAGGAAGAGGAAATCTGACAAAGAAGATGATGAAGTTTGAATATGTTAATGTTGAAGTACCTGTGAAAAAAAAAATTGGAGACATCAAGTAGACGACTGCATATATAGGTCAAGAGTTAAGAGGAAATTCTAAGATGGAGATATAAATATTGAGAGTCATTAGTTGTAAACATATAGCTAATATAGAAGATTAGATCACTATTCATAAAACATCCACTTCCTCCCCTCCACCGTGAAAGGAATTACTTCCTGGTTCCTAGTCTTAGGGCTTGCCATGTGACTTGCTTTGGCCAATGGCATGTTAGCATATGCAACATAGTCAGAGGCTTGAAATGAGCTTATGCAATTGGGCTTGTCTTATTGCACTACAGCCTTTCACCAATCTTGGTGAGCTGTTGCTCCAAGGAGTATGAAAGATGTCAGCAGACCTGGAGCCAACTTGCAACTTGAAGACAAATCAAGTCCAGTCCAGTCCAGACTAGCTGGAGTCTGAGTGACCTACAGATGCGCTGGCAAGGTGTATGCCACTGATATTTCATTGCTATGTTTTATGCAGCAATAGCTATCGAAGACTTAACAATGAGCTGACTTAAGGAGACAGGAAAAAAGGAAGATGGGAAGAGAGACTAGGGTCAAATCTTGAGGAATGACAACATTTAAAAGTTGAGTAGAGGGCCATCATGGTGGCATAGTGGTTAAGTTTGCACATTCTGTTTTAGTGGCCAGGAGTTCACAGGTTTGGATCTTGGGCATGGACCTAGCACCACTCATCAAGCCGTGCTGTGGCAGCATCCCACATACAAAGTAGAGGAAGATTGGCATGGATGTTAGCTCAGGGACCATCATCCTCAAGCAAAAAGAGGAAGACTGGCAACAGATGTTAGCTCAGGGCTAATCGTCTTCACACAAACAAAAAAAAGTTGTGTAGAGGATAAGTGGCCAAAGAAGAAAGAGAAAGATCAAGAGCTCTTAATGACAAGAAAATCAAAGAGGTAGGGATTAGTCAACAGGGAAAAAAATCTACTACAAGCTCAGAAAAGATAATTTAGCAACATAAAAATTATTGATGATCTCAGCAAGAGCCCTTTCAGCCGTGAGAGAGGAAACTATATGGGTGTAAGCTGGAGAGTCAGTGTAAGATGAAAATATAGAAACAGCTAGTGCAGAGCAAGTAACACATTCACTTGCTGATTGAAAGCTTCTAGTGGAGAGAGAAGAAAAACAAGAGCACAGGAAAGAAAAAGCATAATTACTAGTACCAAATTTCTGAGAATTTTGTAGGGGATGGGAAATGGACCACAGGCTGAAAGATTGGTTATTGGATGGAGAAACTCTCCGTTGTTATAACAGGTGGGAAAAAGGTTTAGAGACAAGAAGTGGAGAAAATTCCAGCCAGTAGCTTCATTTTTTTCCTGAAAAATTCTGTATAAGCTTCATGTCATTTTCTGAGAGTGAAGAAGGAAGTAGGAAATTCCGAGTTTTCATGCTTGGGAAGACAGTGGTCTCCCATTTTCCATTTGCAAGAGGGTTAACCTTGTTTGCAATGAATGAGCAAAACCCCTTTGTTCTTGAGGGTTTTCACTTAAAGTTTTGAACCTTTTTGTTTTTCTAATTGTTTGTGTGTTTTTAAAATCAATGATAAGCACACTTTTATGAGTGAAAATATCTGCACTAAATCTAAGTGGGAAACTTTTGTTTTTCTCTTCCCTTCTCTGTCTTCTGTTATCAGTTATTTTGCATTGCAAATAAGCACATACTCAACCTTGAGTTGAAAACTTGGCTCTTCTTCCCCTTTCATTATGGAGTACACATTCCAAATTTCAAAATTTAAACTCACAGAATAGACATATGAAGCTTACATAGATTTGCAAAGGAAGAGTAAAAGGTGATAGAAGAGGAAGACGGAAATTTCAGGATAATACTCTGCTTCTATGCAGCACTGAGTTTTACCCTTGAAACTCTTCCAGAATTTTCTTTTTCATGGGCTTTATGGCCAATTGCCTCCAGATAGGCACACTTCTTTCCACAAATATCCTTTTAAATTTGACACCCGGACCATATGTTATGCTGTTTCACTCTGATTTGCAGGCAGAACTCTCCCCAATCTACATTTAATTATGTGGAGCATTTGGCTTGCTAAAGGCTTACAACTCTACCAGAACCCCCTGGAATCCATTATGTCTCCCAGATCAGAGGAATCATGGATGTTAACTAGGACTGCAATATACTGGGTAGTTACTCATAGTATATAAAGGTTTGTTCATAACCATTGTTTGGAGGTGATTTATGCCATTCTGACTCTAATTATTATGGGAGAACTTTGCTGCAGAAGAAAATATACCCTGCTCTGGCAAGCTTGGCACTCTTTCCTTTGAAAAGATGAAGGTCAAGGCAGCTTTCCCTGCTTGATTGACTATAAGGGATCTCATATGGGATTGGAGTGTGAAAGTCCCTTTGGGCTACAGCTATCGGCCTGAGGCACAGTTAGCATAGGTTACCTGGTTTCCTTGCCGCAAAATGTAGCCTGTTGCTTGATGCCGTAGTAGACACTGCTGCTCTGCCAAGATTCACTCTTGAGGGAGGAGGCATTCATTTCCCTAGTGGCTGGAGAATGGTGCCTGCTGACAGTTCACAGCTGTCTCCTATCCCAGGAATTGTCCTCAGCCAAAAGAAGCATTCTTGCCTCATATTGCACCCTCACTCAAGAGGCAGGCAGCATTCAACAACTGGTCCATGTAGGACTGAAATTCTGGGCCCCCTTGCCTCCATTAGGAACATCTCCATAGGACCGTCTCAGCTTCAGAGCTTTCTGTGAGATCATCTGAGGCCTCTGTGGCAACTGCTTCTAAGTGCAACATCTCTTTCTGGGCAATCCTACTTCCCTCTTTCTGTTACGGGTGTTTCTGAGAGCACACCCCAATAAACCATCTGAATGTAAATCTCTATCTCAGTGTTTGTTTCTCAATTTAAGACACTTAGTGCCAGGAGCGGTCCGAGGAAACAGACTCTAAAAGTGATTGTGGAGCTGTATCATCGGCCAGGCTGCTGACAACAGGGACTCTATTAGTTCAGGTAAATAGAATATTAATAATTCCTGAAAAGTAGTGGTGTATTATAAAAACTTTGACCAATGCTGACTGGTGAACTGGGATGGGATACCAGTGGAAGGGATGTATAAGCATGTGAAATATCCCAGGTATTTGAGAGGTTCCAGGGAGGTAGGAATTATAAGAGATGATGGAACTGGTGGCTATCAATGCACTGAAGAAGCAAGGATGAGGGAGATTAATCAATTTAAGGCAAAGAGTGATAGCTAGAGGACCTCCTTGGCAGTATATAAAAAGGTTCTCATCTTCTACAGAAAGAGGCAGAAAAAACTGAAGATCAGGTCCAGGATGCAATTAGAAGAATGTGTCATAGAGAAAATTGTATTTTAAATCCCAAGAGGTCTGCTTTGCCAAGGTTAGGGCCCTGACTGGGAGGGAGCAGCAACCTGAGACTTGGGATGGGAACAGATGAGTGAATGCACTCAGACTCCTGAATCTTTAGATACTTCTGAATCCCCTGGGCCTGCAGAAGTGGCCCATTTCCTCTTGTTCAAGACTAGTGCCTCTCCCTTTTTGCTTGAAGACAATGAAAAGACTTCTGCCTTTCAAGACAAGGCATGCCTCCGTCAGCATCTGCCCACACAGTTCCTCTTGGCCACCAGACAATTAACTAGGGCTAAGTCAAATGTTCCCTGACTGGGAAAATGCTGATCTGCTAAGTGGTCCATACTCAGAAGGAAGTGCAAAATGGAGCTGGCATATACCAGGGCAAGCCAGAAGGATGCATATAGGATTGTATTCTGAGGGTATTTGATCAAAGTGAGCACTTTCCCTAGAGACAGGGGTCCCAGGGGACAGTGCTAACATGCTGCTAGAATGGATTTTAGAAGAATTGAGAAAGGATGATTTAAGGAAGTAAAATAAAAGCTCCAGGACCTCTGTGGCAGAGAGTAGAAGAAGGGATCAAAAGGCACACAATAGTGGGTGTTCTAGAAAGTACGTAATATGTAAGACCAGAAAACCAGCAGTTCACTGTGTTCCATGGAAGAGCTATGTTCCAAAACCACAAAAAATGAGCTTCTGAGAGAAACGTCAGCATCATCGAGAAGCCCAGTGGTGGCTGTTCATGGGGCTGGTATAATAGGAGATGCTGTTAAAGAAGTGGGCTTCCTGATAGCAATGGTGGATGACGGAATCCTGAAATAAGAGGCCAGGTGGCAGTGCTTAACTATTATCAGTACGGTGGACGCAATTACCATAAAAGGCAGTGAGGCTGGAGTGGCAGCCGTGGATAACTGACCTGCGGAAAGCTATAGAGAAGGTTAATAGAAAAAGCCTTTCTGAGGGCAAAATAGATGGTCAGCCAGCAGGAGTATTGCTCAGCATATACAATCCAGAAACTAAAGAAAGGATGATCAGGAGACTGAAGGCAACCATTCCAATCAAAAGTCAAGATCCCTTGCCTTCTATAACTTAGCCAATTTTTAAATCCAGAGCCCATCAACTGAAAGAGAGGCCAAATTCCCAGGAGGAGGGGCTCTGCAAAATCTCAGCTTATAAACACAGTACCAATTTCTCCAGAGCTTCCTTAAGTTACCTATGGCCATATACTCAAGTAACAATACACAGCAGAAAGGGAAATACCTCAGTATTTTGAGAAATGGTGAATTATGGGTCAAGGGGGAGGGCTAGGTAATAAGTGGAATCCTGGCTCATGTTCAGGTCACAGGAGTTCACTGGGTTCACAAATACACCCAGTGTTTATTTTCCCAGCACACAAATTTATAATAGGCATGTTTATAGTTGGAGTTGGCAGAACCATTGTGTTGAATTTTTGGTCTGTGGAGTAAAAGCTGCCAAAGTGGGAAAGACTAAGCTAAAGCTCTAACACTATTCCCCTTTGCCCACCCAAGTCAAGTTAATAAATATAAAGCCACATCATGTATCAGAAGAGATTATTGTCACACTTAGTGACCTGAAGGATTTGAAGACTGTTGCCTCTACCATATCCACCTTTAACTCACTGCTCTGGCCCTTAGAAAAGTCTGAAAGATCTTAGAAGATCACAGTGGACTAACACCACTCCAACAATTGGCCCATTTACAGCCAGCCGGATATAGTGTATTTATCAGGTTTATATCACACTTGTCACAACCAAGAGGGAAAGATAATGCTTGATAGGCCTCTTCAAGTTATAGAGGCAGCATATTTTACACTTGTGGGTACTTCCCCAACCAATTTACCAAGTGGCACAGAAGGTTCCCAAGTCGAGTGGAGCCTAGAGTAGGAAAGGGCTCTGCAGCAGGAGCAAGCTATGATATATACAGCTTACCAGGTGGGCAATAAGATCTAGAAAACCCTATGGCATTGGAGACATCGGTGCTGGGAGGAGAAAACACATCATGTTGAGTTTCCGGGAAGGTCATTTAGGAAAACTACAATATGGACATTTAGATCCACGAAATCGCAGGATTAGATGGAACCATCAGCAATCCATCTAATATGGAAGATATTATGATCTCCTAGCACAGATAGCTCTAATTCAAGTTTGGGCGTGAGCAGGCAAAGTGGGTACAAGTAAGCTGCACGAGCAGGTAACACATACTCCCATGCCATCCCCTAATATTGCAGGGGCACCTCTCCATCAGCTAGTACCTATGAGCCATATGCCGGGTCCCTCATAACCGGATGATGGAGGAGAAGGCGGCCAAGGTGTGTCACAAATGGATTTACTTGGTATATAGGTCCAAGCCAAAAATAGACAGCTTCTGTGCTAAAGCTCCACTCAGAGGTGTCCCAGAAAGACAGTGGTGAAGAGAAAAGCTTTGAACAGTTTATATAGTCCTCCACTTTTTGTAAAAAGAGAAGTAGTATGTATGAGGGAAGCACATACATGGATTCATAGGCAATGGTAAATAGTTTCATCAGTTGGTCAGAAGCTTCAAAAGCGAAAGACTAGGGATAAGAATGTCTGAGGAAGAGACATGTGCATGAATCTATGGAAGAGGGGCAGGATGTGTGAAAATCTTTGTATCGTATGATAACACCCAACAGAGCTCCTCCACTGTGAAAGAGGCACTATGCGAGCAAGTAGACAAAGTGACTCAGCCAATTGATATTAGCCAAGCTTTCTCACTGGCTACGCAAATGCTGGCGCATGAGTGCATGAACAGAGTACTTCGGGCAACAGAGATCAAGGCTGTGCCTGAGCCCAATAGCATGGATTGCCACTCATTAAGGCTGATCTAGTTAATCCTATTGCTGAATGTTCCATATTTCAGTAACTTTGAGTCCCTAATATGGCATCATCTGTTGAGGAGGCCAATCAGCCACTTGGTGGCAAGTTGATTACACTAGACCCTTTCCATCTTGGAAGGGGAAGTGTTTCATCTTGACTGAAATTGACATATATTCTAAATACACATTTTTATTTACTACTCATAGGGTCTCAGCAGTACTATTCGAGGCCTTTACCCAGTGTTTATTTCATTAATATGGGATACAACATAACATTAAACTGGACTAAGGAACCCACTTTACAGAAAAGGAAGTGGAGCAGTGGGCACATGATCATGGGGTCCGCTGGTTCTATCATATGCCACACTAATTAGAAGCCACTAGCTTGATAGGGTGAAGTAACAGCTATTTGGACATGAAGTTGAGATAAGATGATGCCCTAAGGAAATGGAGTGCCATCTGCACCCAGTATACAAACTAAATCAACAAGCATTATATGGTGCTGTGTCCCCAGTAAGTAGATTATATGGGTCTAGGACCCAAGTCTTGGAAGTAGGAGTGGCTTTGCCTTTCATCAGTCTCACTGAGCCACTTAGGTGATTTGTGCTTCCCTTCCTTGCAGCTGTGCTCCACGGGAAAGGTCCTGATTCCCAGAGAGGGAACTTCTACCAGAAACTGCATCAACAGTTCCATTAAACTCTGAGTTAGGCTGCCTCCTGTCACTCAGGGCCCTTATGCTGAGAGGCCAGCAGGTGAGAGAATGAACTACTACCCTGGCAGGAGTACTTGACCCCAATCATCAGGAAGAGATAGGGCAGCTGCTACACGCTGAGGGGCAGGAAAGACTAAGTTTGGCATCACTGTAATCTATGGGAGCATCTCAGCATATCCCCCATGACCAGTTTTGAAAGTAAATGGATACTGCAGCAGCCACACTGAGAAGGATGTAGTGATGAAAGTCATAGACCTGCCAGGGATGACATTCTGGGTCACCCTACAAGGCAAACAATCTTAGACCAGCAGAGGAGGAGAACGTAGAACGGGCGATAGAGGAGGGGGATAATGCATGCTAACTATAGCTGTGTGCTCACTGTAGCAGCAGGTACTTTGTTTAATTCTACTAAACTCCCTCTCATAAGAATCTCCAGGAAAGGGGACTAATGTAAATCCGGGAGGAGTGATTTCAAGCGGCACTGAACTTATGCAAGCAAGTTGGTCCAAGAGGCACAGGGATGGACTAAGTGAGCATTGCTGTCTGCCAATGAATGCACAACTGAGGAACAATTCCTTAGCTGCTGGGAGTGTTGTCTTCAGACTGTTCACATTTGAGTCCCTCTCAGGAATTGCCTTAGGTCCAAAGAGAGCAGCCTTGTCCCTCCCAGGAATACTTTACATCCAATGACTGATCAATCAAAGTGTCGGAAGTCCCTACTCCCTCAATTCAGACCATCTTTAAAGGGCTATCCAGAGTTTAATGTTCCCTGTGGGATCAGACGAGGATTCTGATTCAACTGCATCATAGTTATCTTTTCCTTCTTCCTAATCCTTCTTTCCTCACTCCCTTATAGCTGTTATTCCTGACTGCATCCCCCAGTAAGCCTGTTATCCGATCCCCAAGTCTATTTCCTGAGGAAACCAACTACAAACAAATTCCAGTTCTTCATTAGTCACTGATAATTTATTTTCTCTGGTTGTCCTTTTTTTTTTTTTTTTTTTTTGAGGAAGATTAGCCCTGAGCTAACTACTGTCAATCCTCCTCGTTTTGCTGAGGAAGACTGGCCCTGAGTTAACATCCATGCCCATCTTCCCCTACCTTATATGTGGGACGCCTACCACAGCATGGCTTGCCCAGCGGTGCCATGTCCGCACTCAGGATCTGAACTGGTGAACCCCCCGCCGCCAGAGCAGAACATGTGCACTTTACCACTGCCCCATCGGGCAGGCCCTTCTGGTTGTCCCTTTTTATCTTGCAGTTTATACTGTGGTTTTCTTGCAACAATAGTCTACTCTAGATGGGTAAAGGCACAGTTGTTTTTTTTCAGCAAATAGTTTTAATATTAATTTCTATTGTTTTGAAATAGGGATTCCTAGACATAGTCCTCATTAGTTGGTTAAGTCATCCTGAAAATCTACACCTAAAATTTGGTACGATTGGTGGTAGGGGTGATATGGAAGGAGAGGAGTTGAGCAAAGTAGGAACTTAATCCTACTGGAGATGGAGACAAAAAATCAATAAAACCCCAACCGTAAATCTATGAAAAAAACCCTAATCTCTTTCTCAGCAATGTCCTTTTTTACCCAGTCTCACATTGCCAAAATGCTAGTAGAAATATTAAAATTCTTCTTGAGGTTGTTTACTACAGTGAAGAAAATACTGATTAGCTCACTGCTAATCAAGGGTGAGCTATAAAATTATATATTAATAAGGCACAAAATAAATACCGCTTCCCTTGTCATCAATTACCATTCGAGTTAATCTAATTCTGATTTTCATTTTCATACCTAAATAGCTTGCCTCAAAACTAACAAACCCTGAAAAGTTGCTAAATACACTAAGAGTGTATCTTTTCTACCTTACTTTGTCTTTCCTAGGGAGTTCAATATTCAGCATCTCTTTCTCCTCTTTTGATGACCAGAAAAGGAAAACCCCGGATAATCTGGAGGCAATGTCGTGCTTTTTCTCCCCCTTTCTTTGTTCTGTCAAGTGGTGGTCCCTCAGATGACCTCATTATCCTATCTCTATACTGCTATCTGAGGGCCTAAATTGCTACTTTTATGTAGTTCTTTGTGTTCAAACTCAGTTTTCTTTTCCATTTCTTATACCTCTCACTACTCTTCTTTCATTAAGAGCTAATTAATGTTCTTCCCATTATGAATGTGAGGGTTTTTTTTAAACATCTTACATCTATGTTAATTCTCTTCTTAAATAGGCTAAAGCTTTTTCTTCTTTAAACTTATATCTTTACTGTGTTTGTGTTCCATGGATTTCTAAAATGAGATTTTCAGATTTGTCCTTTCCAGTTGTAGTAGAAAACCTATGTGCGGAATGAAGTAATGACAGATGGGACAGGGCCAGGCTGCAGTAAATGTCTGTGATATGAAGAGCCTTTCAGTGAGTTGACCTTTGGCTCATGGGCATAAGGGCCACCTCTCCATTGTTCCATGTTTTAGTAATGGCAGCTTACTTTATTTATGAAGGCAGGCTGTTGGTTTGACGTAAATAGCTCCTGTTCTGTGCTCTATGTTGCCCTACTCATAAACTCAATAGTTAGAAATTCAGAGGAAAAAAATAGCACAGTGTCCCTGACCAGCTACAAGGAATATAATTTATTCTAACCAGAATTGACTTTATTTTGTATAATTCTTCCATTTCTCTGCCCCCATTATCCTTATTCTTTGGGGTGGTATTAATTAAGAGCCATTGATTTTCACTTAATGTCAATCCACTCATTATTTCAATTACCCTACAAATCCCACTCTTTCTTATTTAGCAATAGCATTCATTACAGATGCTACTTCTTTCTCTTACCAAATCTTTCTTCTTCTTTCAGAAGAGTCTGTCCTTGACCCACTAGCTTCCTTCCCTTTCTCCACATCTTTTAGTGGCCTCTTTTGGCTGAATGCTTTAGTGACAATGACTACATTGACAACTCTGAAACCTCTCTGTCCACCTTTAACCTCTGTCCCAATATATATCTTCTCTGTCAATCAGAGTTCCCCCATAGGCATTCAAATGCATAGTCAATCTATTTAAGAATGAAAGAATCTTTCATTTTGTCCCTCTTCCATCCCATCATTTAGAATCACCTTAGGCATCACTCTTCTAAAGCCTGAATATGCATTTTGATGCATGTCAAGATCAAGATGTATCTTTAAAGACAGACAGGGCCATGGTCAGAGGCCTTTCGCTGAGAGGCATTGCAGCTCACAGATGTCAAATTGTGGGAGAAAGGCTGGATACAGGACAAGGCCTGGGAAGTGACACAGGAATGAAGTTTTCTTGTGTCTGCAAGTCCAGAATCTCTATTTATCAGCTTACCCAGGAATGATTAAACTTTGGAGGACAAATTCAGGCCAAGCAAAATCACAAAAAAAACTGATTTGGAAACCAGAACGTGAGAGTTTCAAAACCAGAATGTGAGAGTATGCATTGAAAGAGGAGGACAGGTCTCAGAAGATGAGCCAAATCAGTCATTTCTTCTGGTCAAGAAGAAACTTACATGGATTCAATAGAAAACATTAGAGCTCTGAAGGTTGCTTGACTGAATGAGCACCAGAGAAGTATCACTTGGTGCCCGGTTCCCTCCAGGGAAGACTTCAGGCTCTGCCTAGTAAACTAGAGTCAAGTATGAACCTGGGCCTCAAGATCCAAGTTCCTTTCTTGTAATAAGTCAGTCATTTCTTCAGATGGTCATTTGTGTTGATATTTACTAATTTCAATTTCAGAGTAATATTTCCTTCACCTGGGTCCTTCCCCACAAAATGAAGGATAACACATTGTAGTCTCCCCACACTAATCATGGGAGTTTTCTTTCATTCTGGCGAAAAAGACCTTTTAGATGATCCATGTTTCACTGAGCTAGAGACTCATATCTCACAAGTACCGGCAACTAGTCATTAATCTCTCCTATCAAGAGCTCTTGAAATGAGATCCTTGATACTTAGGTTTTTGATGACTATGGGGACCAAGATCATTTTAGGTGTAACTGATACCATCCATGAGGATATAATCCTTTCAGAACAGCAGTCATAAGCAGAAAAGTAATATTAGCCCATATTAAACAGAGTTGAATCTAAAACTTAAAAAAAATTCGATCCGTTCCATATAAAGGAAAAGATTAATCTGGTTTAGTAAAACGCATAATTTAAAAGGAATACTAATCTTTTAATTATCACATTGTGTGTGCATCTTTGAGAATTAGTTTTTATTTATTTTCTTTAAACAGTGCACATACCTTAAGAGGCAGCATAGCATATGGTTAAGAATATGGTCTCTGCAGCCAGAATGTCTGTAACTTAATTTCCCTATGCCTCAGTTCCATCATCTGTAAAAATGGGGTTTATAATAGTATCTCCCTTATGGAGTCAGTGGAAGCTTAAATAATTTAATATATTCAGCACTAAAACAATGCCTGATACAGAGATAGAACTATCTGTTGGTTATTTTTTATAAAAATGGATGAACATAAACATTTATGTGCTTTTTAAAGAGTAGTTTTTTAGGAGGCGGCAGGCCTGGTTCTCTCCTTCCTCTATCTTTCCTCTTGTCCTCAAATCAATGCCACTGTCCTCAATTTCATTCATACCTCAGGAAACCGATGCTTCAGTGTTCATATCTAACGTGTTTATCTGTATTTTTCTCTGGACATATAATTCTATAAAGAACATGCATATGCATTTGGAATAGTTGGTAATTGTTTCATTTTACAGAAGTGATGTCATCACATGCAAGCTTTTCTACATCTTTCTTCTCTCATTCAGCAATCCCTTCATGTGCCCCAGGATACCATGAATTCATGGTTGTACCATGATGTGGGCATATGATCAGTTATGAAATCATTTGTCCTTTGATGGACATTTATTTCCAGTTTCTAAACCATTATAAATCAAGCTGCAATAAATACCCTTTTGTGTAAATATCTTATATATTGACACTTTTATTTCCATAGCAGAGATTCCCACATTGAAACCACCGGTTTGAGGGTATATGTATTTTAATTTTAATGGATGCTGTCAGATTGCTTTCCATTAGTGTAACACTACGCATTTTCCCCCATAATTCAAGAAAACCTTCCTTTCCTGACATCCCCAGTAGCAAGAGGTACTACTCTTCCTAATTGTTTCCAGTCTTATCCACAGAGAAGCGGCATTCAAAGAGGGTGAGAGGACTTCACAGAGTGAATCTGTCCATGTTGCACATAAGGAACAAAAATAGAAATGAAACAAGGAGAGGAAAATAAGCCAGAGACTAGCAGAAGTGCAATGAAATTGAGAATGAGGTGCTACTTTCCAGGAGCAGGCTGAAAAATAGAAACAAAATTCAAACAGAAATATGGCAGATTCACTTTAGTGTGTTCATTCCTTTAATTATTCATCTAGAGCTATCTATTTAACATCTACTAAAGCTCAGATATTAGTGATACAAAAGTTTACAACCATGAGTGAGATAGACAAGCTCCACGCACCCAAGAAACTTGCAGAGTGGTTGGAGATTCAAATGTGTACAGGCAGCCAAGGTCAAAGGGATCCAATCTGGGGAAATAGTTAGTGGACATGGACTCAGTGTAACAATCAGTTTCATGCTGTGTACAATTGTCAAATCCACTAAAATGAAAGAGCCGGAAGAGAAATAGAACCCAGTTTCACAGCAAACAGGGGCCAATAGGAACAAAGCAGGAAGAAGGGTCCAAGTGACTAGGATACAAGATAGGGCTTACTATTGGACATCGTGTTTATGGGATGGGGCAGAGAAAACACCGAGAACCCTAAAGATGTGAACTGGAGGAGTCAATTAGATGGGTCTTCACTGCAGGGTTACTTAATTAGAAATGGGAAAATTGCTGCTTGTATGGTTTTGTTCAAGTACCTGATACTTGTTCTTTTGGGTATAACACAAACTAGAACTATTTCCAAATTCCAGGGAATTATGGGAAAAATAGTTTTGATATACTGATTAGCTGGATTCTACTACTTTCCCAGGAAAACAGTTAAATGGCCTGGAGATAATTGAATACTCATTTCGAAGAGATGGAGTGTGAGAAGGCTAATTCAATTATGGCAGTTCTACAGTGCAATGCCATGAGGCCAGAGGAGGATGTCATCGTAACTATTTTCAGGTGCTCATCAGAGATCCAGGAAATTATAGTGGGAAAAGCTTGTGGGTTTGGCAATTATACACAGTATGCAACTGCACAAGAATGGTGAGCTTGGAAAACAGTTTTATCAGAATCCTATGGGCAGAAGGCAGATTTTAGGGGGACTTAGGAGTAATTGATCTATAGGAAAGAGGAGACCAAAAATGTAGACTACACTGCTTCAAGTTCTTGTAGTTATAGGAAGAAAAGTGATAAAATAGCAGAAAGGAGAAATAATTTGAGGGAAAAGATATGTATTTTTCTTGAAAGAAAAGGAAAGCCTAAGCATATCAACAGATAGATAGAAAAGAGATAATGAATATTGACAAAGTTGAATATCAAAAGGAGATAGAGCAGATCTGAAGGAAGCTGACAGTAGAAAGTTTGGATCGTGGGCAAAGATAGAGGCTTAGTTGGAAAAGGCCAGAAGAGGACTTGGTGACTTCTGTTCCTAGAATTCTAGGTAAAGAGAATGTTTGAAAATATACATGCGTACACACGGAAATTCCAAAAGCAATATCGTTGAAAAAATTTGTTTTTGAAAAATAGTTTGCATGTATGTAGGAAATATCTAGAGGGATGCACACTAAAGTGTTAATAGTGGTTACATTTGCAGACTGTTTCATTCAGTAAATGTTTAATAGCTTCTCTTGTCAGGTGCTGTCTAGTCCAGAACTGGGAATATACTTGTAAACAAGTCCTGGCCTTTGTAGAATTCATATTCTAGGAAGGAGGCAAGTAACAAACAAGTATAAAATACAGTATCTGTAATGAGTGCTATTAGCAAAACAGTAAGCAAGGTAAGAGAATAGGGAGTGAAAGGGTTGCTATTTAGATAAGCAGGACTCTGAGCAGGAAATGCAGTGAGAGGAGAAGCAGATGTCTGCTGGAAGAACCTCCAGGCAAGGGGCTTGCAAGGGCAAAGACTGTGGGCCAGGAAAGGAGGGTGAGCTCAAGGAAATGCAAGGAGGTGAGCGGGCCTGGAGTAAGGTGAGAAAGGAGAGAGTGGGAAGGGGCTGTTTATATAAAAATTGGTTGGTAATAAGAAGAGCTTGAGAGTCCATTTCAAGGCAATGGGAGTGTTTTGAACTTGAAAGTGGCATGATCTGACTTAGATTTGAACAGGATCACTGGCTGCCATGTGAAGAATAGAAAGTCCAGGCGATGATAGGAGGTAGGAAGACAGGTAGGAAGCTGTGGCGGCAGTCATGGCAGAGACGGTGGTGCTAGTGATAGATGGGTTAAAATGAGATTGAATTCAGCATGACTAAGGTTTGCTGATTGGGGATTTGACTTTTCTGTATGGTTAGATTATTTCCTTTGCAATAGGAATGGATTATTTCCATAATGTAGGTCAAAAAACCTAAGCCATTGCATTGCTAAATACCAAGTTGACCAGCAAAGTCAGGTTAATAACATATTAAAATAACAGCCCCAACTACAACAGCAAAAACACGTAAGTCAAAACAGAATTCTAATAATGAAAGGATAGGCCTTTGCCTATACAGCTCTCTTCAGTGAGGTTAAAATTGAAAGTTAGGTCAATTCAAATTCTAGGACTGGGGAATGGGTCTCAGAGTACTAAGCTCTTTTCCCCCTAATTCTTTCAAAGTGTTACATTGAAATTACGGCTGAGTTTTCCAAAGAACCTGCAACAAGGCCCATGGATTCTTAATTAAATCAAGTGGTTAGCTATAAAGTTATCTTTATGAAAACAATTGTAGACTTTGTTTTTGTATGCAAATCATTTGGGTTGTTTTTGAACTTTGGAGTCATTAAAATCAACACCTGGATACATGCACCCCTGTGTTCATTGCAGCGTTGTTCACAATAGCCAAGACTTGGAGGCAACCTAGGTGCCAATAAGAGACAAATGGATAAAGAAGATGTGGTATATATACACAATGGACTACTACTCAGCCATAGGAAATGAGGAAATCTGGCCATTTTTGACAACACGGATGGACCTTGAGGCTATTATGCTAAGTGAAATAAGTCAGAGGGAGAAAGTCAAATACCATATGGTCTCACTCATAAGTAGAAGATAAAAACAACAACAAACAATCACGCAGAGACAGAGATTGGATTGGTGGTTACCAGAGGGGAAGGGGGGAGGGAGGAGGGCAAAGGGGTGATTAGGCTCATGTGTGTGGTGATGGATTGCAACTAGCCTTTGGGTGGTGAACATGATGTAATCTACACAGGAATCAAAATATAATGATGTACACTTGAAAAAAAATTCATTAATTAAAAAAAAATCAACATCTAGGTTGCCCTTGCTAGTGAGTTTTCTGGGGTCTAAGTATACATTCAGTTTTCCAAATATTTTGAGATCAAGGAGAGAAAAAGAATATTAAAAATATTAAATGTCTAATGTTATGACATTAATAAAAAACTAACATTATAAAAAAAGGCTTATGCCATCAACAAAACAATTACAAAACTGTCTGCTGACCAGAAAAAAAAAAAAAAAAGTAAAACTAGCTTACTTTTTTGTCCTGACTTAAACTTTCCATTTGAAGACTGCTAACGGGTTGATTTTCTCCCTGCTTGTGAGATGAGACGAGGGAGCGTTCTAGCCTTGACAGGCCAACTGCTGCTTAAATTACAGTGTGACCTTTGGCTTGCTGGTGGAACAACATTTCCCTGACATGGCTTTGTCAAACTGTCCTTTCCCTTTCTGCAAACCTCAAGATAGGACACAACGTGCCAGCAAACTCTTCCAAAAATCTTGCAGAGAAAAAGCTGGCAACTTTTCTAGTAATTTGTGGTTGTGAAAGATGAAGAGTAGACATTTCAAGGGAGGAAAGCGTCCTAGGGCATCATGTTGTGTAGATATTCACTTCTGAAATGGAAATCTCTTTCCTGAGGCGGGTGTGGATTTAGTTCAATGACTTGATCTCTGAAATTAGTAATTTAAAGTGGAATAATTTAGATGCCTTTCACAATTCTGTTTATAGATTGAAAAATGGGACTATCCCTATCAGCCATCCTGTCTGCAGAGATCCATGCTATTATTTTCTTCTTTGAATCTGCTCCCAAATAGGAATGCTAATCCTACAGCTAAGCCTTAAAGCTGACTTTCAAAATATGTCTTTCCCAGTGCCAGCCCACTTATTCCCCTAACTTGAAGAGAAAAATTTTATTTTTGTGGTTAGAGCTTCTTTTTGGGCTTTCCAATGCATTTCTTAGAGTCTGAACCCACATTTATTTTTAAACAGAAGGGACTAAGCCACCTTACATGTCCGAGACGGGCATGGCTAACACTCCACCCTCTTAAAACGAGGATATTTTAATTCTGGGTTTGTTTCTTTTTTGCCAATATCTTCCTTTCCTCTCCTTTCTTTCTTTTCCTAGACTCTGTCCTGACAATTAACATTTACTTAATGCTCTTATGAGACACATACTATGTCTTTATTTGCACTATCTCATTTAAACTATGCAATGACTTAAGGGCAACTGACAGAGGTATAATTTTCCTCAATTTATCTATGAAGAAACCGAAGAGAGAGCTGATGAGTTAGCAAAGCAGGAATTTAAACCCAACCTGTTCCTAATGTTGCTCTTTCATTACTTGACACAACCACTTAGACTCAGCAAATTTTTTTTCCAGAGTTAATTTTGTTAGGTTATTTTCAGAGGTATTCTCCCAATCTCTAGATGAGGTCTCTTCTTGTCACATATAAGATAAGTAGTTTGAGCAGTGACAATATCAGTATGTTCCTCTATTTGTTTCGTTTAACATATGAAACTTCTGTTGTGTCCTTTATGCCGCTGTACTTTAAAGCTAAACTTGAAATTGCAGTTAAATCTCTGACCGAATAAGCATCAAAAAATAATAATTCTGACTCTCCAAACCACCAAACCTCACCTCTAATCTTATTTCCCTTCCGTGTAAACTTTCTTACATTTGGTTTGAGAAAAGAAAAAATGAAGCAGTCTGGTAATGAGATCTATACAACAAAGTCGAATCTTTGACGTGGCACCTATTATAACAGTAGAGTCAGAAGTGCACATGCATACACAGGCACATATGCACACATGTACACACACATACACACGCACAGATGTGTGTCTTTTTCTTGTTATTTAATTTGAGAGACAGTGAAGAGCAAAGGCCGTGTTTAATGAGCTGCTGTGGATATTGTTCCAGTCTCCTTTACCAGGTGATCATTCTTAAGGAGAAGGGATGTGACAGCTTTGCATTCTGCATACCTCACTTGTGGGAAGGTGGCACACGCTCTGAAAGAAGAGTCCAAGAACATATTTTGGTTTTGTTTATTGTTATTCCAAGGGGGGATATACCTCATGCTTTTCTTGGTACATGTGTGGTACTTGAAATTATTGAGCATATGAATAAGTAAATAGACAATTTCAGGGACTGTTTAATTCATTTTAGTGGCTTTTTGTAGTGCAATCTGGAACTTTCAGTTAGCACACAGATGAATAATGGTTGAATTTTATTTAATTAATAAATTTGTTTATTTTGGCAAGGAAGATTGGCCCTGAGCTAACATCTGTTACTCATCTTCCTCTTTTTTTTCCTCCCCTAAAGCCTCAGCACATAGCTGCATATCCTAGTTGTAAGTCCTTCTAGTCTGTTTACACGGGATGCCCCCACAGCATGGCTTGATGGGCAGTGTGTAGGTCTGTGACTAGGATCCGACCCAGTGAACCCTGGGCCACCAAAGTGGAGTGCACGAACTTACCCACTACACCACTGGGCCAGCCCCTGAGTTTTATTTTTAATCAAAAAAGTACTCTGAATTATTCTATAAGCTCAGTATTTATATTCAGATAAACAAAAATGTCATCAGAGACACACAATAATAATGTGCACAATCTAAATATGAATTAACGAAGTATGTCAAGACTTTAGTTTCAGACAATTTGAAATATATGTCCCATATGACTGTGATATTTAGTAAACTTTAGTGTAGTTCTAAATGACCCAATATGAAACTTCTTTCTGGACTATAGGTTAACAGAAATAATCACAAATGTTGGTCAGCTGTACATATGTAGCTTCTTATGCGATCAGAAAGTTTGCAGCCTCAATGATTTGGTTAAGCGATAGTTAACTCACATTTAAAATGATATGCTGCTCTACAACACTTAGTAAGAACAGACTCTCAACTTTATGGTGACCTGGTTTAACACGGCTTTCCCATTCTAGCTAGAGATATAAGAAATCTCTTTCTTTTCTGGTATAATACATTTGTTTCCTTTCGGACAAAACCATTACTCTATGAATTTCAAATCATATTAGTTCCTAGATTCAACTTTCCATATTTAGACTTCAATCTAATCTTCCAAGATTGTGGGAAGTCTGCCTATTCTCCTTTTCATTAGGTAAGAGGCATTATTTTTACATTTTGAATAAATGAATGTATATGTAAGCTGGTTTGGGGACTTTTCAAAGAAATCCTAATTTCACAAAGAAGATTTAATTTGGGCTGGCATTTGCCTGATGTTCTAGTCTATCAATCATACGCCATTAATGAAATGTTATTTTTTTTTTATTCAACATATATTACAGGGAATACTACTATGTTCCAGGATCTGTCCTAGATAACAGGAGAACAAAATGGGGACAACACATGGTGCCAGCCTTCCAGGAGCACATTATATAAATGGAAGGGAAACATGTAGGGTTCTGATTCCAGGTAAGATGGAATAAGCACCCCTTTTCCTATCTTATCCACTGTTTGCAACTAGAAGACATGGACTAAATGCATGGAACAGCTTTTTGAGGGCTGTGTAAAGTAAACAGCAGCAGGCAGATTGAGAAGAACACCAGAATTTGAAGGGCAACCAAATCGGTGGGTGTACCAATTTTTCTCCCTCTGGTGTCCCTGGCCTAAAGGTAAAGCGACTGGAAAGCTAGAAGTTAACACTGGTACAAACAGACAGAGCTCCAGGAGAAGCCCTCTTGCTGTGACTTAAGAAATGTGAGAGGAGATTTCTCTCACAAAGAGTGAAGAAATCCACTTCTTTATTTCTTTTCTCCGTTACCTGTGTCAGCAATGGCATTGATAGTTAGAGGAAACTCAAGAACCAAAACTCTGAGGAAGGAGAACCTTCCTCTTTGTTGGGTAGAGCTGTGGCTTTAAGAGGATGACCTGAGGTTGTCACTGGTTGCATTTGTTCCTCACTAGGCTCTCCATGCTAGAGATAAAAGGAGATATTACATAACAATTAAAGAGTCAATTCTCTAAGAAGAGGTAGCAATCCTACTTGTGTCTGCACCTAAGAAACCTTCCAAATGCCTGAGGCAAAAACCGACAAAACTGAAAACAGAAATAGACAAATCCACAATTACAGTTGCAGACTTCAACACTCCTTTCTCAATAATAGAACCAATAAACAGAAAATCAGCAAGAATACAGAACCGAACAATACCATCAACCTATTGGATCTAACTGACATTTATAGACACTACTCACAAATATCAGAATACACAGTTTTAAGTGCATGTGTGGAGCACACACCAACATAGACCCATCTCAGGTCACTAAATAACACTTAAGAAATGTAAAGGAAATTTAAATCATACCAACTATGTTCTAATGCTCTATCAGAATTAAACTAGAAAGCAGTAAGAAAAAAGTAACAGGGGAATCTGCAAACACATGAAAATTAAGTAATAAACTTCTGAATAATCCAAGGGTGAAAGAAGAAGTCTCAAGGGAAATTATAAAATATTGTAAACTGAATTAAAATGAAAATACTAAAATTTGTGGGATGCATCTAAAGCAGTGCTGAAAGGGAAATTTGGAACATTAAATGCTTATATCACAAACAAAGAGAGGTCTTAAATCAGCATGCTAAGTTTCTAATTTAAGAAAATAGAACCAGAAGAGCAAATTAAACACAGAAAGATGTTTCATAGATACAGACAAGCTGATTTTAAAATTTATAAGGAAAGGCAAACAATTTTGAAAAAGAGGAATATAGTTGGCGGAATTATACCACTGAATTTTAGCACTTACTACAAAGCTGTGACAGTCAAGACAGGGAGGTATTGCTGAAGGGATAGACACAGATTAATGGTACAGAATAGTCCAGAAATAAACCTGCACAAATATGGCTATTGATTTTTGACAAAAGTGCAAAAGAATTTCAATGAATAAAGCACAGTCATTTTAACAAATGATGTTTGAACAATTAGACATCTATATCCAAAAATTACCTTGACTTAACCTCATACTTTATTAAAAAAATTAAAATGACTCATATCTAAATGTAAAAGGTAATACTATAATGCTTCTAGATAAAAACATAAAAGAAAACCTTTGTGACCTGGGGTAAGGCACCAAAAGAATGATCCATAAAAAAACATGATAACTCAAACTTCATTAGAATTAAAATATTTCTTTTCTGAAAGATGCTCTTAAGAGAATAAAAAACGAGAAACTACAGATGGGAAGACAATATTTGCAAGCCACATTTCTGACAGAGGCCTAATATTCAGGATATATTAGTAACTTTCCATAGTTAAGAATAAGAAAACAAGCAATCCAATTTAAAAATGGGCAAAAGACTTGAAAAAACACTACATCAAAGAAAATATAACTGAGATACAAGCACATGAAAAGATTTTCAATATCATTAGCCATTAGAGAAATTTAAAATAAAATCATAATGAGATATTGCTACACAACTGTTAGAATGACCAAGTTAAAAAATAAGTACAGACAATATGAATTTCTATAGAGAATGCAGAACAACTGGAACTCTCCTACATTGTCTATGGGAATGCAAAACGGTACAGACACACTGGAAAATGGTTTGGCAGTTTCTTATAAACTTAAACATGACCCATCATGGATCTATGACCCATCAATCCCACTTCTGTGTATCTGCTTTAGAGAAATGAAACTTACGTTGACATAAAAACCTGTGTACAGTATTTCTAGTAGTTCTACAACATAGTTGCCCCAAACTGGAAACATCCCAAATGTCCTTCAGGGGGTGAATGATAAATGGAGAAACAGACAGACAGAGAGTCAGAAAGAGACAGAACAGAGACGTAGAGACCCACGAAAGAAAGACAGAAATACAGAGAGTATTCCCTAATCCATCTGTTAACATCCTTGGGTCAGAAGTCGTACATAATTTTGACTCATTCACCATTGAAATGAATGACCCACTAGACCCTACATAAATATACAGGGGCTGCGAAATGTAGATGACCATGTGGATATTTCATAAGCACATCATGTGATGTCACCGTCAAGATGTTATTGAAATTATAGTCTTGAATGACGAATGTTCTCTCCATATATTCTATTTAGGACTGGAAAGTTAGATCTTTCCTCTCTGAAAATCTAAAGGCATAGTTCTTTCCCTCTTTTTAGAAATCTGAACTTATAATTTTACATATTTAATTTGTTTTTAATTTTGTTTTTAACTAACATACAGTAAAATTGACTTTTTTGCTTTGGAGTACAATTCTATGAATTTTAATACATGCAAAGGTTCATGAAGCTGTCAACAGAAACAGGATACAAACAATTCCATCAGCCCCTCAAATTGCCTTATGCCACCCCTTTATCATTAGCCTCTTCGCTGATTCCCAACTCCTGGTAACTACTGATCCATCTTCCATACCTATAGCGTGAGTTTCGGAGAATATCATATAAGTATGATCAAACAATATGTATGCTTTGAGACTGACTTCTTTCACTCAGCATAATGTCTTTGAGATTCATCCAAGTTATTGTGTAATTAATAGTTAGTTCCTTTGCTTTGCTGACCAATATTCCATTGTATGGAAGTGCTACAGTTGTAATTCTCAGGTTGAATTAATTTATATGTGTTTATCTGGAAACATGGATAAAAAGCAATGTAAAATAGACATGTGTGTAACAGCTTTAGCAGTCCTTAAGAATTTTTTAAGCACTGATTTCCTTACATTATGAACTGTGATAGACTCCCATTTTGACTTCAATATATATACAGACATAAGAGTGATTGAAATACTCTCTGCATGCTCACAAGCATATAAACCACACATACATAAAATGGCACGAAAGTAAGATGGGGCAACATGAAGGTTTATTCATTGAACATTCCCTATCATCTACCTCTGAGAGTCTGTAAATTTTTTGACTATATGAGTGAGAGGAGCCAGGGTCTAATTTTGCATCTGGTGCAAATTCTGTGTCTTTGAAAACAAAGAAATCTGGTTACAGCAGTGATTGTGCAGATGGGGGAGGGAGATCTGAGAGGCAGGACGACCAAGTATCCCACTTTGCCTGGGAGTGAAAGGGTTCTCAGGACTTGGGACTTTCAATGCTCGAACTAGGAAAATTCCGGAGAAACAAGGATAAGTCGATCACTCCATATTAGAATTATAGGAAGACATTCCGAATGGAGTGGGGCATGTATGGTTTTAAAAAGCTTATTCAGGAACATATTGTTTTCATTTATGAATCATAGAAAATTATGCTCCAAGAAGCTTTTTGAATAGAGGAAAACTGCAGAAGATCATAATAACAGCAAAGGTTTTTCCAGTGCAGACTATGGTTAGTTGTTGTTTTAAGCAGTTTATGTGTATAAACTCTTTTAATTTTTATACAGTCCCCTTCCAGTTTGCCAGACTTACTTTTTATATATTCCGATTAGTCCTGCTCTTGAAAAATCTGCACATGCAAAGTCACATAATCATGACTTAGACAATCTTGTGATATTGAAGATTATCACAAGGTTAAAAATTATGTGGATTAAAAATAATTGAAGAATAATTGAGAAATACTGAATCAAGCATTCACTAACGTTCTTTCTAGGTCAATGTTTCTAGGAATATTTTCAAAATTTCATGGACTTAAATTAGGTAATAATCTAAAAATACAGTAACTCTTCCTAAGAAGCATTGATTGAAATAAACTAAGTAAATAATATAGAGCATAAAAGTAAGTCAAAAACTATAAAATGTCAAACTCAAGCATGCCAACTTCTTGAAGAAATAGGAATGTACTTGATCACAGACCTCAAAAAACACTATTAGGTCTTTCTGGGGAAAGAAAAGCAAAATTAAGATAAATACATGTGCTCTTCATTAAATTAAAAATTTTCAAAAAATATAAAGTATGACATAAATTAATGAAACATTGGGTAATTTTGTTTCTATAAAATTTTGAATCTTCTCTTCAACTATGGGAAATATCTGAATTATATGTTTAACTGCAGACCAATCTTCTGAGGTTTCACTATTTTATTTTTGATTCCTCTCTTTCTTTTTTTTTTTTTTTTTAATGATTGGCACCTGAGCTAACAACTGTTGTAATCTTTTTTTTTTTTTTTCCTGCTTTATCTCCCCAAATCCCCGCGGTACACAGTTGTATATCTTAGTTGCAGGTCCTTCTAGTTGTGGCACGTGGGATGCCATCTCAATGTGGCCTAATGAGTGGTGCCATGTCCGTGCACAGGATCTGAACTGGCAAAACCCTGGGCCACCACAGCGGAGCACGTGAACTTAACCACTAGGCCATGGGGCCGGCCTCCTCTCTTTCTATTTACATAAGATTCATCGTTAAGGAAATCAACCTATCAAAAGCCAGAAACTTGTAAACCTCAAGTAGGAGGAGTTGACATATATTGAGAGCCCTGTTTCATGGTTCAATAAAATAATATATAGGGGCCAGCCTGGTGGCTCAGCAATTAAGTGCTCATGTTCCACTTCAATGGCCCAGGATTAGCCAGTTGGGATCCTGGGTGCAGACATGGCACCACTGGGCAAGCCATGCTGTGGTAGGCATCCCACATATAAAGTAGAGGAAGATAGGCATGGCTGTTAGCTCAGGGCCAGTCTTCCTCAGCAAAAAGAGGAAGATTTGCAGTAGATGTTAGCTCAAGGCCAATCTTAATCTTCCTCAGACAAAAAAAAAAAAAAAAAGAGCACAGTTGAACACTCATTCAACAGTCATCTTTGATTTCCCTCTCTTTCTCACTCCACATCCAATTCATCAGCAAATTCCACCAGCTCTACCACCAAAGTGTGTCTATGTCATCATCATTATTACTCCTCTATACTTATCTGTATGTTTCCATTGTTACCTTCAAGATCCATTCTAAACATGTGTCTGTCACCAACTAACTGCCCTGAGTAACTCAAAAGAGTTTCTGGAAGCACCTACCTCTTTCTCAAAGTTGTTTTTCACTTATGTTAAGAGATGCAGTTAACAACTGCCCTGAACCGGTCCAAATCCCACCACAAGAGTGACATCTGTGCAGAGGGGATGAGAAGTGTCTTAAGAGTTACTTTTGGCTTATTTTAATGTTAAGATCTCCACCCAAGGAGGACCTTAAGCCTTATTAGCATAACATGTGATGTATGTGAACATATGTTTTCAAACTATGCCTCTGCAAGATTATGCCCACCTTTACATGTAATAATGAAACTTTCCCTTTGAATATTCATTTGCCTTCAAAATAAAAGGCAACTGATTTCCCTTGCTTGGGGAGTCACAGCTTTGGAAATGATTCCTCATGGTCTCCTTATTTGTTGCAAATGAAATTTACTTTGTGTGACAACTACTTCTGGTGAAGGCTTTGGTTTCAACTCACCAAGAAGTGAACCCAGTTTGGTTTGGTAACACATCCAGATTGATGCTGTTTCAATGGAAATAAGATTCTGTTACTGCTTTGCTTCAAACCTCCAGTGGCTTCTCATTGCCCTTGGAATAGCAGGCAAAGTCCTAACAATGATCTAATCTGTATCTCGCCCACTCCTTTTACCACCATGACCTCGTCTCCTATCTCTCTTTCTTGCTGCTCACTGCTTTCTTGGAAAATTACCTCACTCGTTGTTACTCAAAAATGCAAAATGCAATCCTCAACAAGCAGTCTCCATCAGGACTTCAGCTCTGGTTGTTCTCTGCCTGAGAAACTCTAACACGATGTTGGTCACCCCTCTGCTCCTTCAGATCATCGTTCCAATATTGATCAATTAGTTCAGCACTTCCTGACCACTTTATTTAAACTCCTGTCTCCATGTTGGACTCTCTTTCCCTCTTCCCTGCTTTATCTTCATGGCACATGCCAACATCTGACATCTGGTATAATTTATTTATGAATTTATTTATCATTTTCCCCATTGGAATAAAAGCTGCATGAGGGTTAGGAATTTTTATTGGTTTTACTCACAGCTATATCCCTACTGTCTAAAATTAGAACTTCCAAATAGTAGGTCCTCAAAAAATAAGTGTTGAATGAACTGCAGTTTTATTGAATATCAATTTTATCAATATTTCAGGAAGTAGGAATTCGAAAGTGAAGAAGACGGACAAAGAGTCTATTCTCACAGAATTTAAGAATTTGGATTCAGAAACTTAGGATTCAAATCCAGTCCCCATTACCTCCTACAAAAGCCTTAATAGGCCAAAAACCTCTCAGGTCCTCAACTTCCTCATTTGTAAAATGAGACTCCCAGTCATAGCTCCCTTACAGGTGGTTAGGAAGATTAAAGCAGATAATGAATGCCAAAGCAGTTAGTAAATGGTAAGGTGCTAATTAAATACTTCATTATATATTATACTATGGTTTTATATTCTCATTGGAGAGACAACAATGACTTTTTAAATTGAAGAGGCAGAAAAGGGGGGCGAAAGATGACATCAAAGTAGAAATAACAATTAAATCATATCACTAGGTGATGAGTAAGATAGATCTAAGCATGCAGAAACTAAAGTTTTTAAGTAAATAGGGTTATGGCCATTGTTAGAAGAGTCTATTCTCTTCTAGAATAGAATTTTCTTTAGAAGAGAATTTGGAAAAACAGATTATAATCAAGGAAAAGTGTTAAATATACAAGTTTGTGGGCACAAATTGTCTTTTTTCCAGACCTCCCACGTACAGTTTTCAGGATGCTTACTGAACAAGAATGTCTGAACAAGTGTATGAGAAAGGAGTTAAAATCCAGCCTATGCTTTATGTGGAAGGCCATACAGGTTAGGATGGCATCTGCCTAGAGGAAGGGGTGCCTTTTCCAAATGAGCACAAAATGGGCTGTCTACACCACTGCACATTTAAGCCCCAGTAACCTCAGGTAAGGTCAGCCTATGGACATTTCCCCCTTGTATGAAAACCTAGAGTTCTTAAGACCTGCACTGCTTATGAGACATTATCATATAATGCACTTTATTGTTAGTATTAATTTGTTGCTGCCATTATCTGTCAATAATATTTTTATTATGCAATAGACATTTATTGAGCATCTGCAACGTGTGGGCTGGGATACTAGACATTGATGTGTTTGTAACTTATCTCTCAAGAACCTAAAATACATCTTAAGTGTGGGAGTAGTCAGTTTCTTAGATTTATTTATTTCTTAGATCTCTTATGCAATGCCCTGATTAGCTGTTGAGATTTTTTTTAAAGACATTTACTGATTGATGGATTGATTGATTGGGGTCAAAATAGTCTGAGGAAAGTCAAATGGCAATGATAGCAGATAGTGAAAAATAAGAATGTAAAATAATTACTAAAATTGGAAGTGTAAATATGGTTTATAGCAGGTGAAAAACTAAAGTCAAATCATGAAAGCTTAGGATGTGTTACTTCCACCTCCTCATCTGTTGATCATCGTATTTTTAGTTTTAGTATTTTTATCTTCTGACTTCTTCCGAGATGTTAACATTTAATTTTAAAATTAGCTTTGCATTATAAATATACTTAGAATGACTTTGACATATTATTGAACGTGACCTTATTTTTTGAATAAATGAATAGGAAAACGGGGCTATATAATCCTCAAGTTTAGTTAGTTTTTGAAGAAGATATTTACATTATATACAGAGATATTATGCCAATTAAGACTCTTCAACAATATGAACATGGAGGACTAAATTCTCATATTTGTAGGTCAACTTTATTAAGACTTCTGCCTGGCAGCAGCAATTTTCAGATATCATACATTGTAAGGCAGATTCCGACTTCAGAGATTCTAAATAAGAAAATTGGGCATCTTAGGCTTGATGAAATATAGCAGTAGATGAGGAGCAGGATAGACTGTGTGCTGGGAGTGGTGGATGGAAGGATGTACTCAGTTCTGCAGGCATTGAGTTTAGGGTACCAGGGGAGACCAGAGCATAAGACCTCACCCTGAACCTGAACTAGTCAAAGGACTGACTTACAGCTCAAAAGGGTACTTAGCTGATGAGAAGGAAGCCCAAGAGGCAAGCAAAGGGAAGTGAGGGGTGTACCTAAGATGTGGAAGGAGTGTAAGTGAGTTAGGTATAGTGAGATCCAGCATCACATGTGTGTGGATTTGTGAAGACCGGTAGGTTACCAAAATAAACTTTGATGTTCACAAAACCTCCACAGGAAGTTGACTATTTCTCCTTACAGGACAAAACAGAATTCAAGGTGACATTCAACATTCCCCATACCAGTATGTGTAAAGATAAAAACGGAAAATATATTATACTTTAATAAAGATAGTAAAGGAGAATAAGCCAGTCTAATACTTCAGCCCTCTTCTCTAAATAGATAAGTAAAAGTTTAAAACACAACAAAACAAAGACACCTTGATGGTTATACAGCTGAGTATTTATTTTAATCCCACTGCTTTTCACTTTGCTCTGTGGTTTTGTACAGCATAATTTGTTATCACTAACAAAAGCAGTGGTTGTATTGTTTGCCTATAGCCCTAGGGAAATGTATTAAAATGGGTTTTAGGAGAGTGCAGCTAGAAGCAAGGGTATTTACAAAGGATACTTATTGCTCAGATTATGAATATCAACTTTATATCAATGTAAAAAAGGAATACACTTTACTGAGATATTATGTAGTCATTATCATTCAAAGTGGAGCTCCAGCAGAACTGGATTTAATTGTAACTCCACTTGGAATCATATTATAGGAGCTCTCCTTCAACAGGGAGCTGTAAGGCTGTAAATATGCAGATTTCCTTTTACTTAGGCCCAATGAAAATAAGATGATTTACTTGCATGGAATGCTACCTGAGGCTAATGAGAGGTAGGAGACCTGAAGGATGATGCCATAGTCTGGAGGTAAAAGAAAGAAATTGTGTTCCCTTCTTGGATGGAGGCTGTCCGCCCTATAGTCCTCGGGTTTAAACCTGACTGCATGGTTATAAGGTTATAGGTACTATAAGGTCCCTTAAAATCTAGCTTCTCAATCTCATTTCATACCACGTCCCCCATGCTCTCTAAAATCTAGGAATTCATTCTTTAAATACAATTTTATGTATCAGTCATATGGTACTCTTTGTGGTTTTCCCATGGTTCCACATCCTGTTTTGTCTTCAGGCCTTTGTAAAAGCTGAGTTCTTTTCCTAAAGGCCTTGACTGCCCTCAGCTAAAATAACTACTACGTATCCTTTAGGACTCTTCTTATATATGCCTCCTCTTAGAAGCCTTCCAGACCCCTAAAGAACAGATTGGATTCACTACTTTGTTCTTAACAACTTGCTGTGTTTACAGCTGTCATAGCCTTTAACACACTATTATAATTACCTATTTCCTTGTGTTTCTCCAACTGTAAACTATAAACAGAAAGAAATATACTTTGGCAGAGGCTGATAATTGCCCACTAGAATCTAGAATCTATTCTGCTCTTGTTTCATAGTGATAGATTGCTAACTACCCCCAGAAATCCATTCTTCTCTTCTACCATAGTGATAGAATTCTAGCAGGAACATAGTTGCCCAGCCTAGGACACTCCTTGCAGCTCTAAGTCATCATATGACTAAGTTTTTGGTGATTGATTTGGATTGAATGTGTTATTTCATTTTATAGATCTGCTCTTTAATACTTTGTATGCCCTTTTCCCTCCCTATGAATTGGAATGTTGACATACCTGAGGCTCAGTTTTGTCAAACTGAGTTACACTTATAGTTTATACTTTCACATCCAGAGAAACAACATGGAAAGGACCTGGGTCCCTGACTGACAATGTGGAACAGACCTACTCTCCACCTAGAACTTTTTCCTTTGGCTATTGTGAGAGAAATAAACTTCTATCTTCTTTAGGCTATGGATTTAATTTGGAGTCTCTTTGTTAGAGTGGTTAATTCTTATCCTAACAAAGAAATGAATAGCTTGAATTGAATAATGCTACAAGACGCAAACACGTGTCCTTAGTTTAGTGGTCAGTCTGCAGCGGGCAGAGGCACATTGCAGCCTACAAAGGTGATCATCTTTCTGATGCTATGGCAAAATAGTCAGTAGAATTCTCTCCTGCAATAACCTGGAAGGTGAACAATATGCCTAAGCACCCATGGCTCTAAAGGAAGCACTTTATGTCATATTGTAAGTGTGAGTTATCTATTCTTTGCCGATTATGTCAAGAATTATAAGAATGATGAACTCAGGCAATGACCAGCTGGTTTGCAAAAAGAGATCTAACAAAATAGAATGTAAAATCAGGGGTCCCACAAGGTTGGAAAAACGAATGATTTGTTTTACCAAACAATAGGACATAGCTATTGTTTTTCAGAATTTTCTCCAAGGCTAACTAATAGGCCAAGAGGAAAGTAAGTCATCACTTCCAGCCCAGAGATTCCTTGCAATTCCTGCTCCTCAGGATTAGAAATGTAGCGCTCGTCGTCTACTGTGTTTGTTCCATAATTCAACTTTCTGAATGTTAGTTTTACTGAATTAACTTTTGTGTACTGGGAGCCTTGTTCAGACCTGAGAGGGGACAGAAAATCACCTAGAGAATATAGAATTTGAATAGGATAAAGTAAGTGAGTGGAATTTTTAGTTATTTCCCTCGAGTGGGATTGATGGTGTTTTATGTATGGGAAGAAGTTTGTGTACAAATTTGGTAACAAGATGGGCAACCTGTGGTGGAGAATGCTATCTTCTAGAAAAAAATATCTTTTCACCCCTTCTTACCTAGTGGTAGAACTAAACTACATATCCCAGCCCTCATTGTAGCTCTCTACGGTCCTGTGATTGAGCTCCCCAGTGGAACATGGTGGGCAGTGAAGGGTGCCCCTTCCAGGCTTCTAGTCCATGCATACCCTTCATCTGCCAATACAGATATCCACTGAGCTAATCATCGCTGTGTCTGGCCTTCTGTCAACTGTCTATGCAGTTGTGATTCTTGATGTCCCTTCTATGACATCCTTACACACATGAGGCACTGGAAATACCAGCAAAGCTGTGTGAAGATTATTCCACACAGACAAAGAGGGGAGCACTTCTTGTCTCTGTGCTCTTACCACCTCTTAGGACTCTATCCAGAAAGCAAGACTTAGCTCTTTTCTTTTCTCATATCCCAAAACCTATCTGAGACTGTGTTGACTTCCCAGGGTTCAGACTAAGAAGTGGTAAAACACCAGTCCCCTTCCTTGGGTACTCACCAACCTCCTCACTCTCTTTACTTCCATTTTGAGTGTCTTCCTCTTCTCAGCCCGAGCAATTCATTCCTAATCTTGGAAGGGTATAGTTGAAGAAAAAAAACCTGACTCTTTTTGCCTCCCAAAACATATGTTTAGGCCATGAGACATTTTAATTACCCTATGGGCAGAAGCTTTTGAAATTCACCCAGGGAAAAATTTCCTTTTTTTTTTTTCATTTTCCTCTGTTCCATCATCATGCATACCTTTCCTGACACAATAAGCACAGAAAAACCTTGCTATCAAAATAGAGGTAAAGGGAAAGAGAGGAAAGGAAATGCCAAGAAAAATATAATTTGTTAATTTTTCTTGTTTTAATAGAGAAAATTACATGATGCCTACTTATTTGGGAATATAAAGTTGGTTCTAACCAAACCCATCATAATATAACTAGAAATGATCCCAATTTTAATTATACATCACTTAATTTCAAACAGAGCAAAACAGATCATGAAAATTTCATGGAGATCATAATTTTCTTATCAACTATAGCCTCTCTGGCATGCAGACCATCAGGAATCCTATTTGTTTTAAGGGTTGATTCATCTCCTATGAGAAGATGACTTCAGAAATAATTGTCAAAACCTAGGACCCAATAAGGTGACTGCTACTTAAAAATCAGGGAGAAAGGAGGAGAAAAGGGGAAGCTGGTAGGCAGAAGAGATTTCAAGATGCTCAAGCCAGGTCCTGGATGCTGTTTGTCACACTGAGATGTGTCCTCCAACCCAGTCTCAGGTCCTTAAGAAAACATATGAGATCACAGTTATTCTCCTTGGCAGGGGATGGAGGAGAAAACTCTCTTTGCTATCATTGTAACCAATATTTTTAGTTGTCTTCTCACAAATTGATGAAACTGAGAGGAAATAGATTACAAGTTACCAACTACAAGCCTATGAAGAAATAAATAGGTAGATTGGTGCAATCCGTTTCCTTTTTGTACAAGATGAAGAGGAATCTCAGGGAGGCCTTGTCAGGGAATTTGAGTGTCCCTCAGCATCTTATAATAAAAGAAAACAACTGATTCAAGAGATTAAAAAGAAAGATAGATATTGTTCCACCACCTAGAGCAAGCTGTCAAGACCCCATGACACAGATAGACAGACAGGATCAACTGGTGATGGGAAATTAAGCACTACAATTTTTGAAAATGTTTTGATGGCATAAATGTGGTCTCTTTGCCTGAGAGCTGCCCAGAATAGCCTTCACTGAAATAGCTGATCTGTGGAAGTTGCCCCCAGACATCACCAATGCCCAGCTGAATGCTAATCCCTAAGGCCTCTTCTATGACATCATTCTATTGGACTTTACTACACTATTTGAAATTGACCAACTTCCTGAAACTTTCTCCACCCCAATCACTGAGAGACTCTGTCTCCTGATTCTTCTTGTACCTCTCTGATTGCATTTTTGTTTTACTAAATCTCCTCTTCTACCAGCTCCTTATAACATAGGTTTTCCCAAACATTCTGGACTGTATTTTTTTTATCTTCCAATTCTGCACTGTTTCCCAGGGAAATGTCACCTAGCTGTCATGGATATATGGAGGATGCTCACCTAGATCTGTGAAGTCCTTTCAGGTTTCTCTAGGTAGAGTCCTTGCACCCTGGTTTGTGCTGTTGTTGAAATTTGCTCATAGTCCCATGAAGCCAGGGGAAGCCTTCGTTCACTCACTTTTTGATAACTAGCTCCTAGCACAGAGCCTGGCATGCAATGGGTATTCCATGTATATGAATAAAGCATTCATGAATGAATGTTTATCTACATATATATATATGTGTGTTATAAATTAGCTTTTAGTCCCGGCATTTTGGTGTTAATTCGAAACAATTCACAAGTTTCACAAGTGAATCCATGCAACTTTCTGAACCCTGTTGTTCGGTTCCCTTGTCCTCAGCATTTCTCCATCAAATAACTTTCTACTCAATTTGTTAAAAAAAAAAAAAAAGTTTAAAACCATGGTTACTACGTCAAGTCCTAACACCAAACACCTGTTTTAGGACAATAAAGGAAATAACTAAATACAAAAGCAGTTTTCTAGAAAGAGTAATCAAGCTAAAAGCAATATCCTTTAACATACTAATTTTAAATGTCCATTGCATTTATGGAGTGGAGGAAAAGTCATCAGTCTAGAGTAATTTTTTGGTCCTGGTAATGACCACATTTTTTATCTTATACACTGACAAATCACAAAAAGGTTACGACTAAAACTGATCTCAAAATTGAAGAAGAATGATTGATTGAGACACAGGATATGAAATCTCAAAATGAAAGCTGCCCTTTCGCTAAGTTACATTGCGGTGGTATGTAATTTATTTACTTTCAATGAATAGACCAATAGCCCATTTATGTTAATACTAACATTTCAAAATATCATAGGATTATTACCATGTCATTCGCAAGTGTCATTTGTTGACTTTTCTCAAAGAATCGTAGATATTTTCCTTCTAAGGGAAAATCAAGAGATCATCTTGTCCAGTTCTCTACTTTTAGACAGGTAAGGTATTAATATTCTCATCTTAGAAAGAAACCTTTGATGAAGCCCTGAGCAATGGATGACTTGACCAGTTAGTGGTAGAATTCTAGGTTTTACATCTTCCAAATGCAATGCACTTGTTAATATTCTGTGCTGCTGATTTCTGTCTGCAGCATTTACTACACTAAATAAACCTCATAAAATTACGTTATGGTATATTCAGAGACCCATTGGTGAAAGACTTAAGAAGGGAGAGTACATGGTCACCTTAAAGGACCACAGGAAAGCAAAGGAGCAGTGATTTTTAGGCTCAACCTTTGCACTTTAAAGATTTTGTACACAAAACAAGCAAATGAACCTCTAATTTTAATGAAAATCATAACTATAATCTTAAACAGTCATATCTGAAGAGAAAAATAGGAATCAGAGGAATGTCAGTAAGTTGGAAGGAAGTCTAATTCTTTCTCTTTATCCTTTTTCCTACCCACAATGCTGTGAATAACCAGTAGAATCCCATTTTTACTCAAATTGAGGCATTTTCATATGGAAAGAAAGAAGTAAGGAGAAATGTGAATGTTTTGGTACTCGCCATTCACTACTGATGTCTTTGAACAAGAGATTTGTAGAAAGCATCTGTAAATTATTGCATTTGTGCAATAAAAGACAATGTATGCCCTTGTCACTCTCCTGAAACTCTCTCAGCTAAAAGCAGCCATTTACCCTTCTTCTGCCACTGAGAGCTATATTAATCTGGCACCACAGAACTCCCCTCCTCGGATTCAGTTCTATCCATCCTCTCCAGGCACTGTGTTATGTTCTGTACTTATTATCTTTTCTCCTGTTCTCCCATCACCATGACAATTCCTATTTCTGTACAACATCTAGTACAGTGCTCTCTGTGTTGTCCCAACAACCATCTATCTCTGTCCCCATGCAGTTACAACACCTCAATTCTAGATGTTGGCCACATTGGTCCTAATCAATCAAAACGGTCCATCTTCCTGGCCGCAGTGATTGGTTTAGGGAAAGGTATGTATTGGAATTTGGTCCAATAAGAGGGAATCTCATGCCTTTGTTCAGGATAGAACATGGGATAAGATGACATCTCTTACTATGATGTGATATTTAGATATGAGACCTGGAATGGCCGTGGCCGTTCTGTTGTGATAAGTAGGCCATCTTAAGGAAGCAGTAACATGGAGAACAGGGAGACGATGTGAGAATACATAGAAATAATGCAATGGGGGCTAGCGCTGTGGCTGAGTGGTTAAGTTCTCGCACTCGACTTCAGTGGCCCAGCGTTAGCTGTTTTGGATGCTGGGCACAGACCTCTACACCGCTCCTCAAGCTATTCTGTGGTGGCATCACACATAGAAGAGCTAGAAGGACCTACAACTAGAATATACAACTATGTATTGGGGCTTTGGGGAGGAAAAAAAAAAAAGAGCAAGATTGGCAACACATGTTAGCTAGGGGCCAATCTCCACACAAATAACAAAGAAAGAAAGCAAGCAATGATCAACTCACTCTTGAAGCTTGCTTGCCCTCTTCACCTTTCAGTTAAAAAGGCCAAATTCTGAGATGGATACAGAGGCAAGAAGCCAGTTTGACTTAGATGTCCTTTTACTTACAACTGAAAGTATCTTAAGAGTTATCTGGGAACAGGAATGGTATGTTACAATGTATTATGCAATACGGAACGCGCTGAGCTGAGGATGTTGGACCCAGAGCAACAAGAAGTCCACGCCACCAATGAGAGAATTGGCAATTTTGTTTTGTGTGATCTCATGAAAGGTGTGTGCAGTAAGTTCTGAACTCCTGATGGTATAATTATGTGATTTTATGATGTAACTCTTCCAAATGATGTGCACTTTTAAGGCCAGCTTTTTAAGCCCAAGGGAGTGATTTTCTTATGCTGTAATTTGTATAAGTTAGTTTGGAGGCCAGCAAAGTTTTCTATTTGCCTCTCAAACCATACAAACTATTCCATCTGTGTGTGATACACACTGAGTGAACGAAAACCAATACAATCTTACCATTAACTTAGATAATAAAGGGAATACCATTCCTTTAACATATGCAATAATTCTTCTCAATGCTCTTCTGTACCAGTGCTCTTTTTTCCAAGTGCCCCACTATGTTAAAGCTTGTACTTATTTTATAATTAAGGAGCATCTAACATGATTTCAGTAACATCTTTATGCTCTCAAACCTCCAGTTTTTGTCAGAGTGGTTATTTTTGTCTGTCTTTTTAAATTTTCTTTTGGTGGGAACTAAACACAATTGAATTGCTGCATAAAACATGGCCACACAGAATTTCAGTCTCAGCTGCATAACCAAGGCAGATGGAAAGATGCAGCATCTGTTACACATTTTGGGTAAACATTCTGTAGCCTCTTAAACAAATATAAATTCAAGGTGCCCTGTCCTTCTGCCCAGACCTTTGGCTGGCATCCAGGAGGCCTGGTGAACCATCTGTCCATTCATATTTATAGTGAATTGTCCAAGACTTCCATGATGTTGCCTCATTTTGTCTTGTTTACAAATGTGGTCCGTTTGTGCACTGGGAAGAGCCCTGGACTGGAAGAAAAGAATCCTGGGTTCTAGTTATTGTTTTTCGTCTAACCAGCAACGTGACCTCAGGTAGAACATTTCGCCTTTCATGGCTCCTTTTCTCATATGTAAATGATGGGACTGAACTGGGTCTTCTCTGAGATGCCTTCCCAGATTCTGTGAAGAGTTTCTCTTCTTGCCGAATATGATCTCCCTTCCCTGTGTACTCTGTTTTGACAGAATCTTTCAAAACCTGAAGAAACAAGTTTGGGCTTACGTGGAAGCCACATGGACTCAATAAGCCATGGTAGTGACTTCAATGAAGTACCAGTCTAACAGACACGCTCCTTGGGCACAGCTGGACATCCATCCATCTATTTGTCCAACACGTCTTGAGCTCTCATGGTGACAGGGACTACTGTATTTGCTGTGTGAGAGGGGAGAAATGTCAGGGATGGGTGGGAACTATGCACGAAAGGTCGTTTTTCTGTGCTCGAGGACTGAGCTCACCATTCAGTGAGGGGATAGACATAAATAAGGAATTATTTTACTAACTTCCTTTGTGGGTTGGGGACCAACGATCAGAAGCTGAAGGAGCGTAATGAGGACAAAGTAAAGAAGATTCAGAAGAAAAGTACATTCTGGATGTGCTAGGAAAAGATTCTTTTCAGTTGCTTTCTTTTCCCCATCACAGTTATCAGAAAACTACCCGGAACAAGTTCATCCCATATTTGCAAGGGCCTAATTAAGAAACTTAGATGATTAAATGTGTACTTTGTAAATCAATTTACTGGATAAATTTGAGCTCATCGAGTACTGGAACTTGACTGTTTTGCTCACTGCTCCATCCCCTACAATTAGCATAGAGTCTACATGCAGTGGGCACTCAATAAATACTTGCTGAATGGCTATGGGATGGATTAACTTGAAGTAATTCTAATTAGTCCTAATTGAAGTGGTGTGATGTTTTCTTTATCAACTAAATGAAATGCATCAATATATCAATGTGTATAAAAGAAATTAGGCTGATTCATGAGCAACAGAACATTACAACTTCACTTTTATGAAATTAGAAACAGAATGAGGGGTCCATACTTTTAAATCATTTTAATACTGAAAATTAGTGGTTGGAGAAGGTAGAAGTAAGAACTTTGTGAGGTTGTGGAGATCTAAGCATCCCATCGAATACGGAATCTGCTAATTCCTGATTATGATTACATTTACTAAAAAGCCCATCCTGGGGCTGGCCCCGTGGCCGAGTGGTTAAGTTCGTGCGCTCGGCTGCAGGCGGCGCGGTGTTTCGTTGGTTCGAATCCTGGGCGCGGACGTGGCGCTGCTCGTCAGGCCATGCTGAGGTGGCGTCCCACATACCACAACTAGAAGGACCCACAACGAAGAATATGCAGCTATGTACTGGGGGGCTTTGAGGAGAAAAAGGCCATAAATAAAAGCTTTTAAAAAAAAAAAAAAAGCCCATCCTACCCTATAAAAGCCCAGAGCAGTTGGAGGAGCCCCCTGTCAGTGGACGGCGATCAGAGCAAGGGTGGCCAATTTTGAGAAAATATTTAAGCAGCCTGAGAAGCAAAGATGCAGAGTTTACCCTATGCTAGGCCTTGGAAATTGCAGCAGTAGCCACAGCCCAAAGGGTGTTGAATGTGTGATCTGTGATTGTCCATCATCCCAGCAATGAGCATTCTACTGTCACCCAGAGAGTAACAGCAATAACGTCACCAAGATTGTACCAACTACTCTAGCTCTTCTTTTTCTTTTCAAACCAAGGAGACCAGTATACATTGAAGTCCTTACATTTTATTTATATACAAAAGACACATTTTGGATGCAAAGCATTGCTTTTATGTAATTTTTACTGATGAACTCTATTCTTTTGGCCAAGAAAATCACAGGCCTGAACCTTCTCAAGTGAAAATAATTTTAGCTTTTATAGCAGCAATAGAGTCATTTGAAGCAGTAGGGACGTCTTAATGATTAAAGACAGGTATTTTTCAGTGCATTTGGGGCCTGATGGAATAGAGGCTTGGTCGGTTCTGGGTGGGATAGAATAGAGTCAAGTGATCAGTAGCTTTCAGAACATTTTGTGGCTTGAAGGGAAAAGCTTTCAAATCTTTTAAAATTGCTCTGCACTAAGACATTTCAGGGCCCACTTCCCTTTCAGATTTAACCATTATGAAAATGGGAAGCATCGCAATCATTCCAAATGGGCACAGTGTGCATGAGGTAAGAGGAGAATTAGGGGTCTTGGGCCCTTTTTACTGGTATATGCTCCCTCAGTCACTCAGCTAACCTACTGGCAATGGTTCTAAAACTCTAAAGCTATAGGGTGTGAGCCAGAAATTGTGTGAGATACTCCATAGGAAAAAAAAAAATCTGAAGCAAATGGTATTTGATAAAGAATGATTGAAGCCAGGTCAAATTGAAGCTCTAAGGTATCGTCTCTCCTCCTAATGTATAGACAATTCACTAGTGACCCTCTGAATGAAGTTTGCTGAAGCAAGAGGAGGTCTGGCCATGCGGAGTTAACTCTTCATCACACCAGCTCCCACATAAATTGACATTTGCTAAAGTTGCTGAATATGAACCTTTTTCTTTTCTGTAGAGAATGGAAATACATTAGGAAATTCTAATTCATACAAATTAGGTAATAGTAACTCACCTTGATACATTTCTGCAGCAGACACTTCTAGTTGTCAATCCAGAGTTCTTTATCATCTCCATGGACAGAACTCAGACCCCTTGTGGATGGACAGAGCCTTGGTGGCTGAAATGCCTGTGCCAGAAGATGCTGGCTGCCATCCAGGCTCCAAAAACCTTTAGTTGACTCCAGGGTGGCACAAAAATAATATCCTCTTTATGTTCATATGACATTAAAAATTTTGTGAAGTACTGACCTCCTAGGTATCTCTTCTCCCTTTCCTTCTTATCTTAAGAGAATGCTGATTTTGTTTGGGGCAGTGATGTCCCCAATGAAAAGTTAACATTCCAGTTCCCTCATGGATAGTGATGTCCAGGTGACATAGTCATTGCCAATGAAATGTAAGCAGAAGTCTGCATAAGTGGACCTTCTGGGAAATCTAGAATTTCCCAGAGTATTGGGTCTCAAAGTCCCTGGACTAGTAGCATGGACATATCCCTCTACCTGTTAGAAATACAAATTCTTTACCTAGACTGCTTAATCAGAAACTGGGCATAAGGCCCAGCAATCCTGGTCTTAACAAGTGTCCAGGTGATTTTGATGCATGATAAAGCTTGATCACTAATGTCTTAGACCTGGAGTAATTGTTCTTAAGCATGGCTTAAAATTGAAGTCACCTGAGGTGACTGATGCTTGGGTACTTCCAGAGATGCTCATTTAATTGGGCTGGGATGTGGGTTGAATCAGTTCCAATTTCCTGGTTGTTATAAGGCCTCTAGTTATGCAAGATGTCCCCCTCCTGCTCCCCAGGCGATTCCATAGCATGTAAAGGTTGAAAAAGCCTGGTCCCCTGATGGCACATTCCACACTGTTCATTCAGAGTTTGAGTGATGGAGAAGACTGAAACTGTGTCTGCCTTTCTGCTTCTGATCACTTATTTGTTGAAAGCCTCACTCTAAAAGTAAGTATCAAGGAGAGCAATGCCAAGAATCTCGAGTGTTTCCTCCTATCCATCTCCCCACCCCCAATTTGTCCTAGAAAAGGAAAAGTGGGTTAGATCCCAAAGGTACTGAGGAATGTTTAAGTATGGTAGTGACGATAATAGAGCTATGGAGCAATAAAAGAAACTTTGTCTTCTGTTCACGGCAGGATGCTTGAATAGGGGACTCTGTTTTTTACATATGTTAATGTGGTACATTTTTAGCATTCTCAGGAGGTTCATTGCTGGCCTCCAGCTAAGGCGAGCAATGGTTTTGCTCCTGCTGGAGGTATGCTAAGTAAGCAAACTCAGTAGTTTAGACTTGAGGCACTGTGGTTTGTGGCTGTCCAAGTTTACTTGTTTATTGGCCTCTAGGCTTTCCTAAATTGTTGGAGAAGGCAGCCAAAATGGGCACAAATGGTTGAAGCAGGAATCTGAGCAGTGTTTAAAAACTGGGTTGTGGTGAATGAGCAAGGCTGGGTGGAGTTGATGCATTTAGTGAAAACGCACATTAGCAGTTGATTTTGGGCGGGCGTGCACAACTGAGAATAACGCTTGGAGAGAGAATTCAACGTGATACGTGGCTTAATCTCTGGAGGTAGTGTAGCTGAACTGAAATACAATTTGCTTGGAGTCAGTATGATAACACTAATCTCATGGAAATGACTCTCCCTAACCCCTCTCTGTTACAGAGAACCATAGCAAGTTCATGTTTAGTTAGGGCAGCTTTACAAACTTGAATGACATACACACCAGTTTTAAAGAAAACACAAAAGCCTTCTTTATTCTTAGCAGTGACGTAGACAGTTCTTAAAAAAATGTTACTTATAAACAAAGAAAATCAACAACCTGATATCAACATTATCATCAATTTAATATGATAAATGATGTTTGCTGAAGGAAAAAAAAAATCTCATTTTCAACCGCCAAACTAGAAGGTTTTATTGACCCATCTGTTAGTCTGGGTCCTCTGAGAAGCAGACACCGAGAAGAACATTCAAGAATTTTATTAAGAGAAACTTCTGTGAGAAAGAATGGGGAGAGAGCCAGGAAGTCTGACCCCTTGTGAAGGAAGGACGGAAGGAAGGTTGGGTGGAAGTGTTCTAGACTGCTGGGCAGCCTAAGGAAGTTTTGTTAAGGCCACTGGGGAGTCATCAAGCTAAAGTCAGTCATCAGAATATTCTTGATGTTTCAGGAAAGAACCTGCTGTACTAGTATCTTCATTGTATACCATGGACTCACATGAATGTGATATATTCAAGTTAGATAATACTAACAGCTAACAAAAAAGATCTTTTCCGTTGGAGATGCCTATATACCTTTGTGATGCCCCATGATTCAGTTCGCCCACCACTTTCATATATTGTGAAATATTATTGATACAACACATTCAAAGGTCGTCTGGCCTTCACTTGCCAAAATTTCTTCATTTTCATATTAAATCTTTCTCTATTCTTTTCTTAATTGCCAGAAACAATTAAAGAGACATGTGTTTACTTTATGCTTTATGCTGTTTACTTTATGCTGCTTACTTTATGCTGTCCTTGTGATTACAAGTCTAATTTTTTAAAAGGTCATTTCTTAAACTCAGTGCTGTTTCTTTGAAAATATGTTTTAGTTGTGAATGACTAGTGCAAAAGAACCTTTCTTTTTACCACTAGAAAAGTAATTCAACATGAGTAAATGGCTGCCTTTGTGCAATTGTCATTTTAATCATTGAACAGAGTGGCCTAATGACAGCCAGTTACACTTACCAATGCATGAAAAGTTAAATACCATCATGTTACTACATCATTTGTCACAAATAAAAGTACAAATACAAATGCAATGGCGGCAATGAATTCATGTCGTGGCGTGGGATTATTAGGTGGCTGCCCAGATAATCAACATCAAAGTTTGTCAAACGCGGCTGCTTAGTAGAATCAAGGAACTACCAAAATATATGTTAGAACCTGGATGTCACCCTTCAGAGATTCTGATACAAATGATTTTGAGTGGAGCTGAGTGTTTATATGTTTTAAACTCACAAGTTTTAAAGGAAAACCACTGGTAAACTTATAGTGAAGTTTTAGATTGTTTTAAGAACGAGAAAATAATTGTCATAGAGAACTCTTGGGTCTTTTAAAATATGATCATGGGTGGCACAGTCACTTTGGAAGACAATTTGGCAATTTCTTACAAAACTAAACATTCTCTCACCATATGACCTAGCAATAGTGCGTCTTAGTATTTACCCAAATGAATTAAAACCTTATGTCCATACAAAAACCAACACATAGATGTTTATAACATCTGTACTCATAATTATTAAAACTTAGAAGTGACCAAGATGTCCTTCGATAGGAGAGTGACTAAATAAACTATGCTACCTCCAGACAATGGAACATCATTCAATACTAAAAAGAAATGAGCTATCAATCCATGAAAAGACATGAAGCAACCTTAAATACATATTTCAAAGTGAAAGAAGCCAATCTGAAAAGGCTACATACTGTACGATTCGAACTATACGACATTCTGGAAAAGGCAAAACTACGGAGACAGTAAAAAGATGACTGGTTATTAGTGGTTGACAGGAAGAATGAACAGGTGTAACACAGAGGATTTGTAGGGAAGTGAAACTATTCTGTATGATACTACAGTGGTGGATACATTTCGTTATACATTTGTCCAAACTCATAGAATGTACAAGACCAAAAGCGAATCCTAATGGAAAGTATGGACTTTAGGTAATAATGATGTATCAGTGTGAGTTCATCAGTTGTAGCAAACGTACCCCTGTGATGCGAGATGTCAATAGTTGGGGAGGTTTGCATGTGTTGGGGCATGCACAGGAAATCTCTCTACTTTGCACTTAATTTTTCTGTGAACCTAAAACTACTCTAAAAAGTAAAGTTACTAATTAAAAAATATGATCATGGGTCTAATATTGGATTAGGGTAAAGGAATGAGAGTTTGAGTTAGGAATAAGAATTGCTTACAAACTCTTATTTCCAGTTTTTCTCTGTCCTTGCATCTAGCATTGAATCGATCTTTTTTCAAAATTTAGATCATTTTTTGGAATGTAAATTTTTAAGGCAATTCACTGTAAATAAACTTCGAAATGATGCAGTAGGATGATTTACTGGAATTCAGGAACACAACACTTCCTAGGTCAAAGAATGCCCAGGCTTCAGTGGCATTAGCAACTGGGCAGCCTATTCCCAAACAGATGAGTAAAACTGGCCAATTTCCTCTAAAGCTGGCTGTTGAAATACCTTTGTTTTATTCACAGTTACCAGACAACTTCCCAAAATTTACTAGAACCACTGAAAAATAAAAGGTTTATAGTATTAAATGAGGTGTGCTGTTTTCTTTTTATTTAAGTAGATTTGCAATAAAATATTAAGTCTCAAAGAGTAGCTCGATGTAATACAAAAGTCAGTGGCCTAGGAATCTTATAGACCTGGATGCTAATCCTGGCTTTACCTCTTATTAGCTTTGTAGTCCAGAAAGGAAATTAATCTCTTTTTATCTCAGTTTTTCATAGTGAAAAGCTATGAAAGTTATAACTAGAAATAGTTAGAACTCGTAGACTTTTTTTTTGGTTAGGAAGATTGGCCCTGAGGTAACATCTGTTGCCAATCTTCCTCTTTTTGCTTGAGGAAGATTTTTGCTGTGCTATCTATGCCAATCTTTCTCTACTTTTTATGTGGGACACTGCCACAGTATGGCTTTATAAGCAGTGTGTAGGTCCATACCAGGACCCAAACCCATGAAACCTGAGACACCAAAGCACATGTGAACTTAACCACTACTCCACCAGGCTGGCCCCCATTCATAGACTTTTATAGGAGTTAGGTCAGATAATGTTGCAAAACTCCTGGCACTTGGTGCATGGTTGTGGCCAAATTAATTGTGAGTTATTATCATTACTGACAAAACATCTGAGGAAATCCCAACACTTCTTGTTCCTTTCCCAATCAAGGTTTGGGAAATTCACATGGTTTTTCATTTGTTTTTTGGTTCACTGAAAATCTGGGGACACTATACATCAAAATCCAGAAGCATGGACATTCTCCCAGACACAAAACTGAGCATAAAATACCTGAGATTTCAAGACCCACCCAAAAAATCTACACATAAACCATTTAGTTTTAGGGCATTCTACCTCACAGTGTGTTCTAAAGGTGGTGTTATAGAAAATGTAGATTTAGGAAGAATCCTGCATGATTTTTTTATTAGAGAACACAAAGGACAGACGAGAACAGAAATCTTCAACAGATTTGTATGCATGCTGGTGAAGTTTTCTCTGGTATCCTGGACTCCATCTATCCCAGACATCTGATTTCTCTGGATTCTGCCTTTTCTTCTCCAATTTCTCTAGTTTTTGCTTTTATCTGGCCAGACCCAGTGTACCTGATTCACATCCTTTTGAACAAACTAGATCTCAGATCCTGAAGCTCACTGCCAAGTCTCCTTCCCCTTTTAAGATTCCCAGCACAAAAATTGGTGGTGCACATGATGATTATATTTTCCTTCACACACAACTGTAACTCATGGAATCTGTATCCTTCAATGCCACACATGCACTCAACTGACATGATAGCCTTAGCAGCTGTGGACAGGGAAATGGATGTTAGGAGGCCTATGCCTTCTGCCACCTTCAACACTCTCTGGGTTCTATAAAAGGTATAAATCCTCCTGATCACGAATTCCTAAGCCTTAAGGCCAATGTGTGAGGAGCTCCCATCCCATGCTCCTCCACCAATGGTTTTGCTGTGTTAAGACTCCCTTGTGTTTCTTAATCTAGTTTATGACAACTGCTCAGTATTTCATTACCTTGCTGCTTGTGAAGAGCACTGAGGAGTTATTTTTTCAAATGTCCCTCAATTGGGGTTAGATTCATGTTTTCTTAGGATTGGATGGAGCTTATGCATTTTTGTCAAAAATACCACAAAAAATCAAATTGTGTCCTTCTCAGTACATCGTATCAGGGGATACATGATGTCTACATATATTACTGATGATGTTTACAACCAAATATGAATTAGGGTACTAGAGCAGTAAAAGGACATTAGTGGAAAAATTGGTGAAATTTGAATAATATTTGTGACTTAGTTAATAATGTTGTATTGGCATTAATTTCCTTTTCTTGACAATTTTACCATGGCTATATAAGATTTCAACATAAGGCGAAGCAGGTTAAGGGATACACAGGATCTTCCTGTATTATCTTTGCAACTTTTCAGTAATTCTAAAATTATTTCAAAATAAAACTTTTTTAAAAATGCAAAATATTAACAAAATGTACAAGGAAGATGACTGACGGGCCTGGCAATCCATCAGTGAGTAATAAATTTCTATCTAACCAAATATTAGTTGAAATCACTCTATATACATGCTCAGAATATTCTACACTACAATAGATAAAACCTAGGAATACAATAGATAAATTCCTAGGAATCTAGGAATATAACATTTGATATCTCCAGGTAGGGTGCTTAAAAAACAGTTTGATCGATAACTAAACATAACCGTTTTCCATCTCTTCCAAAACTCAAAATGGATTACAGTAGGAATTTTTTTTCAAGTTTGCAAATATACTGAGAGATTACTTGTTCAGAGTTCAATGCTATGACAGTTTCAAAATCTATATGGCTGTTCTCCAAGAGAACTAAAAGTAATTTTAAACATTTAATCTCCCTTTCCAAAAATCTTCCTAGAGCTTTTCTTCTGTAATATAACTCTAGACTAATTCAATTACTTCTAAAATCAGAAGAAGTTCAGACAAATAGTGTAAGATTAAATCACGTTTTTTAAAGGCAGCTGAAGTTTATTATGTTGAAAGATTTCAAAGGCTTGCCTCAGAGTGTTTTTAGAGCTTTGCATTTGAAAATAACAGGAAAAAATGAATATTATTTGTTTCAAAAATGTGTTGCTATTGATATTAAAACAAATGGTAAAAATAGACAAAGAGCCTTGTTTACCATTTGTGGGTTGTTTGTGGCTTTTGAAAAAACTTTGGTGCTGTTACTAAGTTTGTGTTGCTTTTTCTTTTTATATGAGCTGTTTGAATCACAGCCGCTGTTTTGACTGGGACAATATGCCAATTTTGCTAGAAATTTTGAGGACATGATTTAAACAGCAAATCCATCCAAAGAGTTGTAGGAGGGCTAACTAGGCTAAGTTAAATAGGTCCCACAGTACCTACTATCTTCCTGTAGCTTAAATATGTGCCAATTATGGATAGATAGTACCTGAATTTGTGTATCCAGAACAAGTCCTGTCCATGTGGGTGAATAGGATTGGAAAGCCCTAAATAAGAAGCCCATGGTTTCTTTCTTTTTTTTTTTCACGTGTATTCTTGATTTCTCTCCTTTTTTCAATCCATACTCAATCATTTTTCAAGTTTTAATGAGTATATCATTTTGCTATCTCTAGAAATGTCTTTTTTATCTATTTATCCTTGGATTAGTTAAGGCCCTCATCATTCATTAATTCACTCAAAAATTATTTATTGAGTACAAATTATCATTTGGGCTTTTCTAGAGAGATTATTTCTAAAATGGAAGGTTGTTCATACCTCTCGCTTGTTAATATCTTTCAATAAGTCTCTAACTTTCAAGAGAAAGCCCCAGCTCTAACATAGCAGCTAAGGACCTTCAGGGCTTGGTGTTGCTATAGCCAGTTTCCCCTCCCCCAACACACACACAACATTGCTATGGTTCAAACATATCAAATTACCTGCGGTCTCTTAAACTTATCATGCCTTTGCACATAATAATCCCCTATATGAAATCCTTCACCACAGAATCTAGCTGCCTTTTTCACATGCTTCAAAAGTCAGCCAAAGAGCTGACTTCTCTGGGAAGTGCTGCCTAGTAAATGCTTATATAATAAGAGAAGAGATAAAGGAAGAGATAAAGTAATGAATGAATTCCTAGCTCTGTTTCTGATCTGGTCTGGAGGGCTTTGCAGAGACATTGATCCTGAGAGGAAAGTCTAGAGAAAGAATGCTAGACAGAATAGCCTGTTAAAACTTCTGGTTTATATCCATAATTTGGTCAGTTTCTAGAATGCCAAGAGACGTGTGTTTTTTTTTTTCTCCTTGGGATAGTGAAGATGATGGTCCTTCTCAAGCTCAAGTAAGCTGCTAACTGAGAGCAACTCATAGTAGACTTACTCTGGGGTATCCTGGAATCCTTATTTAATCAAGAGTCTCTTCCTGCCTTACTAACATAAAGATCTTCAACAAGTAGGAAAAAATTACTGAAGAGATAGAATACTCAGTACAATCAAGGAGTTTTTGGTACTAAAGAAGGAATCCTTCTAGGAAAATCTTTAACCAAGAGCTCAGAATAATTCTTCAGCATTGAGGCAGTCTAGAGTGAGACCTCACTGGAGAGAGTCCTCTTTCATTATCCCATGCTGGGTTTCAATGGAGATCACTGGTGGCATCCTTCAGACCTATGTCAGAGTTGGCCGATGGTTATTTTCAAAAGCTACTAGTCCTTGGCAAGGGAAGGTCAGACATCCTCTTGGCTACCTGAATATACTGCTATCAAGTAAGTTTTACTATCTCTCTCTCAAATTTATTCCTCTACAAAGGTTTCTTTTTTAAAAAATGGTAACAGTTCCCTCTCCCCGACTGAAAGTCATCTTAACTTAAAACTATCAGCAGCTCCCAGGAAGCCCATTAAATATTCAGGAACGACAGCTCCTGGCGGCATTCTAACAGAATTGCTACCATTGATTTGTTGTTGTTTACATGTTATGGGGCCTCAAGCATACTTGTATTTTAATTTACATATGTTTTCTATCTTTGATATTAATCTCTAAATACCTTGAAGAAAATATTTATATTTGAGCTATCAATTTATCCTCCATAGCACCTTGTTCTATATTTTATAGATAGAGATAAATAAATACAGGTTAAGTTACCAATGGCATGAAATAAAACTCATGACTTGAGAGAGTAGAGAGTACAATGTGACTTTCTGTACCTTCTTTCTGTAGTAAAACATCACTCAATGTTGGTCTCTCATATTCTTTCAACTTTGAGCAAAATGTTAGTTTTCTTACTTGGTCATAGCCATAAACCACAATAAAATAATGAAAGAATCTTAGGTTCTATTGAACAAAAATTAATAAAATATAAATCACTCTCTTTACATTTAAAAAAAAGTTTCAGCATTTATAATTATTTTGATTTCAATAACTTTGTGCAAATATTTGGAGAATGGAGTATTTGGGAACATTTTCAAGTTAAAATTGGTCTTTTGAACTTGTATTACCTTTCAAATGGTGTTGGAAAACACTGTGCAGAGTTAACCTCTATTGACTTTTGTGATTTGATCACTTAATTCAAATTAACACCTTTCATTTGGTCTGTGGAAAAACGTTATTTCTTATTGTGCCATAGAGTATATACAGTATTTGCCGATTATCCAACAATTTTAAAACAACAATTAGCATCCTAAACAATTTTACGAAACGTGATAATACAAGTCCCCAGAATTATGGAAGTAATAAGAAAGGATTACATGGGAGGAATAACTGCTTTTTATGAACCAAGGATATTTGAAACCCTAGAAGCATTCACTAAAAGCCAAATGATTTTCTTTCTCTGTATTTCTTTCAAAAGGTGATACTGATGTTTAATTGAGATGATATAAGCAAATCAAATTCTACAAGATTGCGTTCTATGAAAAACTTTGCATTGTTAAATTCCCTTTTCCTCATAATTAAATGCAATTAAATTGTATTATTCTTCAGATTATGATACCCATTCATTTAGCTCAGCCACTTTCATTCTGGAGAAAGCATTGGACTAAACACCCACAGACCTGAATTCTCAGCCTATCTCTGTGTTATTCTGTTAATTCATTTTTTACTTTTTCCATATATTCACAGTCTAACATAAATGATTATATGTATCTGGTGCATAATTGAAGCTTAGTCAACTTTTGTTGAATGGTTTGATTAATGCTTAGTGTGACTTTGGTCAAGATTTCCTCATCTCTAAAATCAAATATAGTGATGTTCAAGTTCCCCTCTAGCTCTATGATTTGAAAACATGCCCTTTCCCAAATTACTATGAATCTAAATCTCAAAGTATTTCAGAGCAGAGCAAAATAGGCTACCTTTTGTCATTATTTAAGGTATACATTCACTTTTCATCAGTGGCTATTCATCTTTGGAGAAATGAGGGTATGACCACGACTAGTATTTTCTACATTCTTAAGATAAAGACCCCTTTCTCTGCAAATTATTTTACCATGAGTCTCAGATTGAAAAAGTGTTGAATATCAAGCAAAATTAGAGCCCTAATATTTATGTTACCCTCTACACTGAATTTCTTATTTCAGAAAACATAGTTCAAAAGATGGTGTTTTAATTTTGTTAGAGTTCTACTAACTTGTTCCCTTACCACCACTGCATGGGTTTCAAAATAAGTCACCAAAATCACATAACCATTTACAATCACATTCACTGGCTTCGCACACTAGGGACACTCTGTTCTGTAACGGCTCTCTTACAACATCTGTTGAGGTCCACGCAGTTCTTCTCTTGGCTCGAGAGAATAAATCAGTGGACAAATGTTCATGTAAAATAAAATCACGGTCATGGAGGTGATCCTTAAAATAAAAACTTTCTGATTTTCTTAGTAACTCTTGACAAGCCATTTATCCCATCGTTAGAAAAATATACACTTGCACGGAGCCTGTATTTTTCTTTGTCTCAGATTAGAGTGTTCTCAGTGAAGTTGAGGGAGACAATCTTTAAAACTGTCAGATTGTGCTGGAAACCATGTAAACGAAACTTCCTTTTATTGAGGTTTTAATTACGTGCTGGAAAAACATCAGGGCCACGTGAGCTGTTGGTTAAATACAGAGCCTGTAAACATAGCTAGACTACCTGAGTACAAATCTCTGCTCTGCTGCTTCCTGGGGATCTTGGTCCTGGGATCTCCTTAGTTTTCTCATCTCTAAAATCGAGTGAATAAAGGTGTATCACTGTTTGTGATGGTTTTTATGGATTCAATAAATTAATACATCCAAAGCATTTAGAATACAGTATGACAAATCAAAGCACACAATGAGAGTTAATTATTGTTATAGCAATTATCATTATTTTGAAAGGAGAGCTTTGAAATAATCTTTATTAGGCACAGTACCAATACACATCCCTGTTGAGCATGGCCCAGTATTGAGTTCTAAATATTTGTTATTTGGGATATAGCTTGAGAATATTATAATACTGACAGTATGTAAAAAGTCAAGAAAATGTCCTTCTTTAGGAAATGTCCAGGTAGCTTCTGTTGGTCCAATGCTCTCACAGATGTTTTCAAGGATACTTTAAAGAATAAATTTTTAAAACTCATACTGGGCAATGCTCCTCAGGGAAGTATATTGGTATTGTTGATATTGATATGTTGAAAGCCATAAATTTAAGCATTCAAGAAGATCAGCAGAGTCCAAGCAGAATCAATCCAAAGAAAATGATACCTAGGCAATCCCAGTCAACCACTAAAAACCAAAGATAAAGAGAAAATCTTGAAAGAATCCAGAGAATAATAAAACATTACATAGAAGGAAGCAATGATTCAAATGATCTCTGATTTGTTTTCAAAGGAATGGAGTCTTGACACTAGTGAAATACTATCTTTAGAGTGACAGCATCTCTCAAGAATAAAGACAAAAGTAAAAACACTTCCATATTAAAAAAAAAAAACTATGAGAATTTGTTAGCAGAAGTTCTGCACTACATGATGTTCCAAAGGAAGTTGTTCAGATTGAAGGGAAAGGATACCAGATGGAAACTCTGATTCTCAGGAAGCAATGAAGACCACCAAAAATGTGTTTAAAAAGCCCACAATAATGTAATATTTGAAAAACCTGTGCAACTAGACACAAAAATGAAATGTTTTAATTTTTTCCCCTTTGCTGCTTTCGACCATGCTTGGAAAAATCTACCCTATTGACCTTAAGATGTCTCAGCCAACCACCATGACTCTTCACTCTGTCAACATTTCAAAAAGTTTTTTCCATCTACTCGGGTTCTTAATTTTATAGGCAATAATGCTTAGTCTTCCCCTTCCACTCCTGTCAGTCAAATTTTAGCTCACAACTAGGAATGGATGTATACATGGCCTATTCTATCGCTCCTTTTCTTCCTCTTTTCTGCGTCCCTTTCTCTGCTGTTGAAGGAAAAGGGGAAAATTCAGTAAAAGCATCAAATCAAATGTCTTTGTGTTAACAAGTGCTGCCATGGTCCTTTTTGGGTTGCCCATGACACAGGTGTGCAGCCTCTGAGCATATTATAGGGCCTATGTTGAAGGTGTTTAGACTCTGGTCCTGTCCTGGGTGGCCTGTGCCACAGGTATTCAGAGCCTGACCATTTCTTGGGGCCTGTGAGCCATCTCATGGTACATCTCATCAACTGGTTCTATAGTGAGCTCTTGGGAAAACTCTATACTTTTGACATTCAGCAATATCTCCTCAGCTACCTTGTCTAGCCTGGAGTCTACAGTCACATACTTTTGGAAAACCCTCTTTGCTCAGGTTTTGTATAATATAGGACTGCTCATGTGTGGACTTGGCCAGGCTGCTCAAGACTGCCTTATGTCTACTTGAGCCACAGAAAATCTTTCAACTTGACTACTCAAAACTTTCAGGATTGCAGATCATTTTACTGTCGCCTCATTTCTCTTCTCAGCCATTTACCCTCATCCTCTACCCCATCCTCCATTCACCAGGACAGAAGACAGATCAGAAGTCCCTTCCTGAGTAGGTGAACAATCAGGAATGAGATACTAGTCTTTTTTTTAAGCATTCTTACTTGGATGTAAAGAGAGGCCAGGGGCCAGCCCCGTGGCAGAGCGGTTAAGTTTGTGTGCTCTGTGTCTGCGGCCCAGGGTTTCATTGATATGGATCCTGGGCGCAGACATGGCACTGCTCATCAGGCCATGCTGAGGCAGCGTCCCACATAGCACAACCAGAAGGACCTAGAACTAGAACATACAACTATGCACTGGGGGTGTTTTGGAGCAAAGAAGAAAAAAAAAGAAGATTGACAACAGATGTTAGCTCAGGGCCAATCTTTAAAAAGAAAAAGAGAGAAGACAAAAACATGTCCCATCTTACTACCACACAGGCAAAGAGAGACAAGCCATAGGACTCTGCCTCTAAGCCAATAACCCACCACTCCACATATATCCTTGAATCTACTCCTATTTTATAACTTTTATTGGAAGAGATTAACGGGAAAATGGCTGAGAAAGCAGAATAATTTTGACTGCCTGTGTTTAAGTCCTAGGGAGCTACCTGAGCCTTTCAATGTTGGCTCCTTTTAGAATGTAAGAGTAATTATCACCAATGTATGTTCATCTTTCACCATTCACTAATTCTGGGGCAACAGGAAAAGATCCACTCAGCATTTTGCTATAATTGCATGATCGAAATCTCTGAAATATAAGATCCAATTCTTCTTTTTAAAAATCTCTTTTTTTCTTATTTGGAAGGTGGAACCAGATAAGACAGCATTTATTTAGCATTCTTGGGAATTCTTAATTTATATGTCTTCTGTCATTGATACTAGACATTAAGAAGATATGCATTTTGTGAGGTTCCATCTCAATGATCTCAGGAGCTCTTGACTCTGGGTCCTGTAGCACCTATTCTCTCAATGACCAAGTTAATTGGGCATGTCCATAAGAGGAGTCCTACTGCTTAGGATCTATGATTCTTTAACTTTGAGCCAATAGTTTTTTTAATGACAAACTATGTACTCCATATCCACATTTATGGTGTCACTGTAAACTATGTTAATGTTTTCTAAATCTGTATCCAGCTGGTTCCCTCTGAGCTCCACAAAAAATATATATGAAATGCTCATGTCTAATTTCATCACGATCAAAACTAAACCTATCATCTTCTTTCCAAATGTTCTATTCCTACATTCATTCCTTCAAGACATATATTTTGAAGACTACTCTCGTGGATTAGTCAATCTCAAGGAGGTAGATGGATAACAAACAAATATTATGTGAGACAATAAGTACTATGAGAAGAATAAAGCAGGAACAGAGGATGAAGGGAGTTGGATGAAGCATAAGTTGGTAAGTAACATCCTCTATGATGAAGTGATATCCAGGTTGAGACATGAAGGCATTACATCAGTAAGCCATGTGGATATCTGGAGGAAGAGAACCCAAGAGACAAAAGCTGGGCTGGAAAATCAAGAAGGCAAGTGTGCCTGGAGCACAGCGATCAAGAAAGCAAGTGACAGGAAGTGAGGTCAGAGAAGTCGTGTGGGTCAGATCATATATGGTCCTATAAACTGTTACAAGGGCCATGATTTTTACTCAGGATAATGTGTAAAGCCGTTCAGGATTTTGAGCAGAGAGGTATATGATTTTTTTAAATATATGTATATAATGTAAAAAGAGCCATGTGAAAGAACAGGTCATAGTGGGAGTCAGTATGGTAGAACAAGTATGTAGCAGTGCAAGGGTGGTGAGAATTGACTATGGCAGAAGTGGCGAAATAAAGATGGTGGCATAGCTTGTTCCTGACTTCAGTCTCCCTCACAAGACCACCTGGCAACTATCTGTAGACAAAACACCATGATGAAAATCCTGGAACCCTACAAATGAGGCTGAAACAACTTTCTGGACCACAGAGATTGAGAAGTACCACAAGGGCAAGAGAAGCTGTTTCACTTTGACTGCATTGCTCCTTCTCCAGGTTGCCACAGCCCCGCATTGAGAAGACTCCCCTGGGCCTATGGTTTATACAGCGGGAAAAAGACAGCCTAGGTGGACATGAACTTTCCTGGCACTGCAGGATGCTTCCTGGAAGGCCCACTCTAGTCAAGACTCATGGTGTTCACTGAGGGAATCTGCCAGGCTCAACCACTGGGGATCAGATAAAGACAGAGAAGTGGGCCAGGGCTTATAGCTACCAATGCTTAGATCTTGGCAGACTGCATTCCTGCTTGCAGCAGTGCCCAAGCAGAGGTCCCAACCAGAAGCTCTGCCCCTCTGCAGAGCCAAAGTGGTAGCCCTGCCTGGCCAGAGATCTTGGTTGGCAGTTCTGTCTTAATTGGGCCCCCAGACAATGGGACCATTTATGGCCACTTCCAGGCAAGAAGACAAATTCCAAGCCCCGCCCAACTACGAGTATAATCTCTGGTTCCACCCCACTGGGAAGCATAGCCACAAACACTCAGCAGCTGGAAAGCACATCCTATGGCCCTCCTGGGCAGAGGAGCAAAATTGCAGCTCCACCCATCTGCTAAGTATAGTCTTCAGTTTTGCCTGACAAGGAAGCCTGGGATGAGACATTGGGCAGCCCTGGAATGCATCCAATGGCCCAACAAGGCAGGGAAGCAAGGTAGCACAGTTACTCAACTCCTTAGCATAGTCTCTAGTCTTGCCCAACTAGGAAGCCAGGCTAGAATACCCAGACAGCTACAGAGCCCATCCTACAGGTCTTCATGGACAGGGAGATAAGCCAGCAGCCTTGCCCAACTGTTAAGCATAGCCTCTGATCCCAAATAACCAGGGAGACTGAACAGTGGCACTGGGAAGCCTTGAAGTCCATCATATAGCTCTATCCAGCAATTGAGAAAAGCCTATAGCCCTGCCTGACTGCAGAAGACAGTCTGCCCCTTTACCCAGGCAGAGAAACCAGCCAGTGACAATGCCCAATTGCGTGTCATATCCTGTGGCCCCACGCTACCAAGGAGCATGGACAACAGCCCTGTGCAGCCACACAGCACAGTCTCCAGCTCCACTCAGCTGTAGGATACAGTTGGAGGCTCTGCTCAATCAGAGAGTATCAACCAATGACCTCACCTGATAGCAAAGCTCAGCCTGTAGTTCTATCCAACTTCAGAGCACAGCCTGGGGACCTACCTGATCACAGAGCACAACCTGAGGCCCTATCTGATTGCACAGCCCTGTTTGCAGCCCTGGCTGAACATATAGTCCAGTCAGGGGCTCTATGTGGTTAGGGAGCACAGCCTGAGGACCCACCTGACAAGGAGTGATTACAAATCCCAGCTAGCAGTCTCAACTCATCATGGAACGTGGCCAGCAACCCTACTTGACTAGGAGCCCACTCACAGCCCCACTTGAATGTGCAGCCCAGCCAACAAGCCCAACAAACGACAGATACCAGCCTGTGCCACCCCCGCCACCTAACACATGGTCAGAGGCCTTGCCCAACTACAGACCATGATAGCAAGCCTTGCCTGCCCACAATAGCTACCAGTCCATCCATCCAGGGACCCAAGCTGAACTGATTTGCTGCCAAAACAAACATGAAAGTCTAGAAGAAGACACCTCTTACTCAAATGTGCAGATACTAACCCAAGGAGTCAAGGATCACAAAGAATCTGGTAAGCATGACACAATAAAAAAAATTAATAAAGTTCTGATTCCAAATGGACATCTATGAACTGTCTGACAAAAATTTAGGATAACTCTTTCAATGAAATTCAGTAAACTACAAGAACACACAGACAGGCAACCAAATGAAATTAGGAGAAGAATGCAGGAACAAAATGAGATGTTAAGCAAAGAAATAGAAACCACAAAAAACCCCTGGAAATCTTAGAGCTGAATAATACAATGATGGACCTGAAGAATTCAATAGAAAGCATCAAGTATATTTGACAAAGTAGAAGAAAGAATCAGTGAATTCAAAAACAGGTCATATGATGTTAACCATTCAGAGAAGCAAATTTAAAAAAAAGGAATGAAAAAGAGTGAAGAAAGCCTATGGGACTCACAGGATTCTATAAGCAGAAAAATTAAACACATTATGGGAATCCTGGAAGGAGAAAGACAAGAGAAAGTGAAAAGTCTATTTAAAGAAATAACAACTGAAAACTTCCAAAACCTGGAGACAGAAATGAATATCCAGATTCAAGAGGCTCAAGGACCCCCAACTAGGCTCAAACAGAAAAGGGCTCCACCAAGACATAATTAAATTGTCAAAAGTCAAACACAGAGATAATTTTGAAAGCAGCAAGAGAAGAGCACTCATCATATTCAATGGAACCCCATAAAACTGTCAGTAGATTTCGCCAGAGAAACTTTGCAGGCCAGGAAAGAGTTGGATGATATATTCAAAATATATCATTCAATTTGAATATCATCAATATTCAAAATATTGATAGAAAATAAAAAACCGTCACCCAAGAATACTATACCTGGCAAAGATGTTCTTCAGAAATAAGGACAGAGAAAGATTTTCCCAAACACACAAAAGCTGAGGGAGTTCATCACCACTTTACCTGCCTTACAAGATATGCTAAAGGATGTTCTTCAAGCTAAAATAAAATGATGCTAATTAACATCATAAGAACACATAAATGTGGAAAATCCACTGGTAATGTAAATACGTAGTCAAAGATAGATTGTCTAATGGTGTAATGGTGGTGCATACATAACTTACAACTCTGATTTAAAAGTTAAAAAGCAAACATATACAAAATAACTATAGTTATAACAATTTGTTAATGGATATACAATACAAAAATTTGAAAGAGGAGAAGTTGAAGTACAAAGTTTCTGTGTGCTATGGAAGTAAGTTGTTCTCGACTTAAAATAGGATGCTGTAATTATAAGATATTTTGTGAAAACTTCATTGTACTTAGATGGGAAAACCTATAGTAGACACACAGAGATTATGATAAAATTTCAAAACAAACCACCATGAAAAGTCATCAGATCACAAAGGGAGACATCAAGGGAGAAAGCAAGGAACAAAGAATCTACAAAGACATCAGAAAACAATTAATAAAATGGAAATAATAAATCCTTACCTACCAGTAGTTACCTTTTTTTTTTTTGTGGATGATTAGCCTGAACTAACATCTGCTACCAATCCTCCTCTTTTTGCTGAGGAAGACTGGCCCTGAGCTCACATCCATGCCCATCTTCCTCTACTTTATATGTGGGACGCCTACCACAGCATGGCTTGCCAAGCGGTGCCATGTCCGCACCCAAAATCTGAACTGGCAAACCTCAGGCTGGTGAAGCGGAACATGCAAACTTAACTGCTGTGCCACCAGGCTGGCCCCATAATTACTTTAAACATAACTATAATAAATTCTCTAATCAAAAGACATAGAATGCCTGAATGGATTTAAAACATAAAAACCAAGTGGCTGGCCCCATGCCGTAGTGGTTAAGTTCAGCATGCTCCACTTCTGTGACCTGGGTTTCGGGGTGTGGGTCCCGGATGTGGACCTATACCACTCATCAGCCTTGCTGTGGCAGTGACCCATATGTAAAATAGAGGAAGATTGTCACAGGTGTTACCTCAAAGCTAATCTTCCTCAAAGAAAAAAAAGAGGAAGATAGGCAACATATGTTAGCTCAGGGCTAATCTCCCTTAGCAAAATAAGTAAATAAATAAATAAAAACCAAGATTTGATAGAATGCTACCTACAAAAGACTCAGTTTGGCTTTAAGACACATGTAGGCCAAGAATGAAGGGATGGAAAAAGATAGTTCAAGTAAATGATAACCAAAAGAAAGCTGGGGTAGATATACTTATATCAGACAAAATAGAAATTTAGCTATTAAGGCTTAAAATTTTTTAAAGCTTTCAAATTGTCACAAGAGACCAAGAAGCTCATTATATAATGATAAATGGGTCAAGTCGTCAAGATAGTATAACGATTGTAAGTATTTGTGCACCCAACATCAGAGCACCTAAATATATAATGGAAATACTAACAAAAGAAAAAGGAGAAATAAACAGCAATACAGTAATTGTTAGGGACTTTAATACCCCACTCTCAAAATGGATAGATCACATAATAGAATAAAAAAGGAAACATGGATTTGAAAAAGACTCTAGACCAAATGGACTTAACAGACATATAATGAACATTTCATCCAAAGGCAACAGAATACACATTCTTCTCAAGTGCTCACAGAATATTTTCTAAGATAGATCATATAAAGGGTCACAAAACAAGTATAAAGAAATTCAAGGACAAAGAAATTATATCAAGTATCTTTTCTGACTACAATGGTATGAAACTAGAAGGGTAACAATGAAGGAAAGCTAGAAAAATCATGAATACATGGAAATTAAACAAAATACTCCTTAACGACCAATGGATCAAAGAAGAAATCAAAAGGGAAATAAAAAATATGTTGAGACAGATGAAAATAAAAACATAAAATTTATGGGATATAGCAAAATCAATTCTAGGAGAATTTTATAGCTATAAACATACACTAAGAAAAAAAAATCTCAAACAAACAGCTTAACATTACACATCAAGGAACTAGAAAAACAAGAACAAACTAAGCACAAAATTAGAAGAAAAAAGGAAATATTAAAGATTAGAGCAGAAATAAATGAAATAGAGACTAGGAAAACAACAGAAAAAATTAACAAAACAGTTGAAAAGATAAACAAAATTGAAAAACCTTCAGCTAGACTAGCCAAAAAGAAAAAGGACTCAAAGAAATAAAAATATAAATGAAAGAAGAGACATTACAACTGATATTACAGAAATACAAAGGATCATAAGAGACTACTATGAGCAATTATACACCAATGACTGGAAAATGCAGAAGAAATAGATAAATACCTAGATACATACAACCTCCAGAAACTGAATGGTGAATAAATAGAACTCTAACAAGATCAATAACAAGTAAGGAGATTGAATCAATAGTCAAACACCTTCCAACAAAGACATGTTAAGGACCAGAGAATTTCAGTGATGAATTCCACCAACTATTTACAGAAGAATTAATGTCACTCCTTTCTCAAACTCCACCAAAAATTTGAAGAGGAGGAAACAATTCTAAACTCATTTTACAAGGCTAGCATTACCTTGATACCAAAACCAGGCAACAATACTAGAAGAAAATAAACTTAGAGGACAATGTCCCTGATGAATATAGATGCAAAAATTCTCAACAAAATACCAGCGAACTGAATTCAATAGCACATTAAAAGGATCACACATACATCAAGTAGGATTTATCCCTGAGATGCAAGGATGGTTGAACACACACAAATTGATAAAGGTGATACATCAGTTAAATAGAATGAAAGATAAAATCCTCATATGATCATCTCAATATATGCAGGAAAGCATCTGATAAGATTCAACATCTTTTCATGACAAGAGCACTCAACAAACCGGGTATGGAAGGAACATACTTCTGTATAATAAAGAACATACATGACAAGCTTGCAGTTTACATCGTCCTCAACAGTGAAAAGTTGAAAGCTTTTCCTCTAAGATCAAGGACAAGACAAGGATTCACACTCTTAGCATTCTTGTTCAAAATAATATGTTTTGGAAGTCCTAGCCAGAGCAATCAGGCAAGAAAAAGAAATCAAAGTCATCCAAATTAGAAAGGAAGAAAAAGTTGTATCGATTGGTAGATGAAATGATCTCTCACATAGAAAATTCGAACACTCCACCAAAAAAACTATTAGTTAAATTTTAGCATTACAAAAATCATCATTAAGAAATCAGGTTCATTTCTATATACCAATGACAAATTATCTGAAAAAAAAATAAAGGAAATAATTCCATCTACAAGACATTAAAAGCAAAAATGTAATTAGAAATATATTTAACCAAGGAGGTGAAATATCTGTACATTGAAGGCAATAAGACTTTGATGAAAGAAGTTGAAGAAGACAGATATAAAGTTAAAGATAGCCTGTGCTCATAGGTCATAAGAATGAAACTGTTAAAACGTCCACACTAACCAAAGGCATCTATAGGTTTAATGCAATCCTTATCAAATTCCAATGGCATTTTTCATAGAAATAGGAAAAACAATCCTAAAATTTATATGGAACCACAAAAGATCCCAAATAGCCAAAGCAATCCTGAAAAAGAACAAAGCTGGAGGTATCACACTTCCTGATTTCAAACTACCTTACGAAGCTATAGTAATCAAAACAGTATAGTGTTTAAAAGTTGATACAGACAAATGGAACAGAATCAGCAGCCCAGAAATAAACCCTCTCATATATAGTCAGTTAATTTTTGACAAGGGAACTAAGAATACTTGATGGGGAAAGGAGAGTCTTTTCAATAAGTGGTGTTGGGAAAACTGGATAATCACATACGGAAGAATGAAATTGGATCCCTATCTTATACTACTCACAAAAATTAATTCAAATTGTATTAAAGATTTAAACATAAACCTGAAACCATAAAATTTTTACAAGAAAACGTAAGGAAAATCTCCTTAACGTTGGTCTCGGCAATGATTTTTGAGATATGACACCAAAAGCGCAAGCAACAAAAACAAAAACAAACAAGTAGGCCTACATCAAACTAAAAATATTTTGCACAGCAAAGAAATGATTGACAAAATGAAAAAGCAACTTATAGAATGGGAGAAAATATTTGCAAACCATCTATCTCATAAGGGGTTAATATCCAAAATACGAGAAACATACCCCTCAAGGATAAAACAAGCAAATAAATAATCCAATTAAAAAGTGGGCAGTGGGTCTGAAGAGACATTTTTCAAAGGAAGATATATAAATGGCCAATAGGCACGTGTTCAACATCACTAATCATCTGGAAATGCAAATCAAAACCAAATGAGATATCACCACACATCTGTTAGAACTGCTATTATTAAAAAGATAAGAGATAACGTGAGGATGTCGAGAAAAGAGAACCCCTGTCCACTGTTGATGGGAATGTAAACTGGTGCAGTCACTATTGAAAACAGTATGGAGGTTCCACAAAAATTACAAATGGAACTACTGCATAATCCATAAATTCTATTCCTGAGTATGTATCCAAAGGAAATGAAAACACTAACTCAAAAAGACATCTACCTTCCCACGTTTACAGCAGTATTATTCACAATAACAAAGTAGGGAAACAACCTAAGTGTCCATTGATGGATGAGTGCATAAAGAAAATGTGGCATACACACACACGCACATATATGTACATACAATGAAATATTATTTATCCATGACAAAGAAGGAAAGCCTGCCCTTTGCCACAATACAATGGACCTTGAAAGAATTATGCTATGTGAAATAAGTCAGACAGAAAAAGACAAATACTGCATGATCTTTCACATATGTGGAATCTAAAAAAGCCAAACTCATAGAAACAAAGAGTTGAATGCTGATTGCCAGGGACTAGGGGGTGGGAGAAATGGGGAGAAGTTGGTCAAAGGGTACAAACTTCCAGTTATAAGACGAATAAGTTCTGGGGATCTAATATGCAGCATGATGACTATAATTAATAATACTGTATTATACACTTGAAAGTTGCTAGGAGAGTAGATTTAAATATTCTCACCACAGGAAAAACATGGTATATATGTGAGGTAATGGAGGTGTTAATCAACTCTATTGACGTAATCATTTCACAATATATATGTGTATCAAATCATCACATTGTACACCTTAAACTACACAATGTTATTTGTCAACTGTATCTCAACAAAGCTGAAAAAACAAGAGAATTGACTGTCATGGGACAAGACAAGTGAGAAGTAATCAGATTCCGGATACAGATACAAACTCACATATGTGTATATGTATACGTGGACATGTTAGTGTACAGTTTGGTTTTACTTTATTGATAAAGTATAAAGTTCATATAGTGAGTTATGCAAACTCCACAGATCTGAAGTATACAGTTCAATTAATTTTAGCAGAAGCATCATTGAGGTAATTCTTACCCAAATCAAGAATTAAGACAAGAATATTTATATCACCCCAGATAGTTTCCTTATGCTTCCTTCCCGTCAATACCCACTTCCGGTGCTAATCACTGTTCTGACTTCTCTTTTAATTTTGCCTATTTTTGAATTCACATAAATGGAGATTTTTGTATATATTTTTAACTTGGCTATATTTAACTTGGATATATTTTAACTATAGGATTGATTGATGAATCTGATCTGATTATGAAAGAGTAAGAGGCATTCACGCTGACTCTGAAGTTTCTGGCCTTTGTCACTAGAGTAATGAACTTGCCAATTAATGAGGTGGGGTAAACCGAGCAAGAAGCCAGCCTTGGGTCTGTGTGGGAGATGGTGGTGGGAGGAGATAATTAATAAGCCTTCAGCTTTTGATTTATTAAGCTTATGGTTTTTTATTATATATCCAAGAAGACAGACCTACTGGATAGTTGGATATAAAACTGTAGTTTAGAGTAGGGTCAAAGCTGAAAAAAATAATTTTGGATTTAACAACATATAACTGTTATTTAAACATATAAGATTGAAAGAGAGCACCTGGGAAGTGACAGCAGACTCTCCCCAAAAAGAAGAGATCAGAGAACTCCCATTTTTTAAGATCAGAAATATGAGGAAGAAGCAGCAAAAGAAAAAGAAGCTAGTAAGGCTAAGTGAAAAACACATGTGCGAGTGTTCTGTATACAAATTGAAGAGTGCTTCCAGAAAGAAGTTATCAGCTATGTTAGAGTCCTTGGATAGTATGAGTAATGTGAGGACCGAGAGGTTACCGTTGCGTTTAACACTATGGGATATGCTTGTAATCTTGAAAATAGCAATTTCAGTGGAATGGTGAGAAATAAAAGGCGAATGGAGTTCAATAGGAGAAAGGGTGAAAAGCAAGGTTATCTTCTGACTCGGGAGGAAAAGTTGGAGGTTTGAGGAGCAAGAATAAATATTAAGTTATCTGGAATGGAGCTGCATTAATTCATTGCATAGTTATACCCTGAAAGCATGCCTGTGCTGTTTGGACTGGGAATTTCAGTAGTGTTGATCTAGAAGGAAGAGTGCGTGCGGGCTCCCAGCATATGGCTTCTTGTCCCTGGGGACTCCACCTTGTGGGAAGGAATGCATCAGAAAAGAGAAAGGAGAGCTGGAGCTGTTGGCTGGATCGAAGGACAGTCCTGACCGCCACCAGCTTGTCTTGATTGTCATCATCTCTGATCATTTTTAATCCGTAACTGCTTTCTTTGTCTGTAGTCTCAGTGCCCCTCAATTCGTTCTCTGGAATCACACTGTAATCTTTCTATAATACAAATCTTATTTGGTTGAACTTGTTGCTTAAAAGTCCTCTCAAGGCTCCAGTAGAGGTCAGGTCTAATCTTCATAGATTAGCATACAAAGTCTGTCATAATCCAGTTCCTTCTTGCCTTACCAAAGGTTTCTCTCAGTTTCCCTGTAGACAACTTACAGATCCTCAAATGCACCATAGCCTCACATATCTCTTTGCACATAGTGTTTCTACTTCCTGTGTGTTGTTATCGACTTGATTCTCTGCGCCTCATCTACAAGCACATGTCCCTTCCACAGTAATGCCTGCCTCGACTTTCCAAATTTAGGTTAAGGGGCACTATTATATGCTTGCTTTTATCAAAATGTATTTTAATGATCTTTTGACATTTTTGTCATTTCTATTAGATTGTGAGCTCCTGAAGGTCAATGGCTATCTGTCTATCTGATTGCTTCTCTTTACATTTCTATTGTAATTTACTCCCCAGCACCTAGCACAATGCCCGAAATTTAGTAAGTGTTAAAAAAAAAAGCTTGTTAAATAAATGATGCAGATTCATCAAATACTTTGCAAGTTATAACTTATTCTGGTCATTAAGAAGAAATCTTGGGCAAGACAGTGAAAAGACAATCTAAAAATGGGAGAAAATATTTACAAATCATATATCTGATAAAGGCTTAGAATCTAGCATATGTAAAGAACAGTTACAACTCAACAGCAAAAAGACAACCCAAATAAAAAATGGCAAAAAGTTTGAATAGATATTTCTCTGAAGAAGATATACAAATGGCCAAGAAACATGTGTAATGATATTCAACATCATTTTAGTCATCAGGAAAATGCAAATCAAAACCACAATTAGATAGCACTCACCTCCACTAGGATGGCCATAATAAAAAAGCCAGAAAATAACCAGTGTTGGTGAAGATGTGGAGAATTCTAGCCCACACATTTTGCTGGTGGGAATATAAAATGCAGTAGACACTGAAAACAGTTTTATAGATACTCAATAAATTAAACATAGAATTAAAATATGACCTACCAGTTTCACACCTAAGTACATACTCCAACAATTTGAAACCAGGAGTTCAAACAAAAAATTGTCCATGAATGTTCATGGTAGCACTGTTCATAATAGCCAAAGATAGAAATAACTCAAATGTTTGTCAACTGAGGAATGGACAAACCAGATGTGTTATCTCCATGTGATGGAATATTACTCAGCCATAAAAAGAAATGAAGTACTGATGCATGCTATAACATGAATGAACCTTAAAAAAAATATGTTAAATGGAAGAAGGCAGATGCAAAAACAACATCTATTGCATGATTCTATTTATAGGAAATATTCAGAATAGGCAAACCCATAGAGATAGAAAGCAGATTCGTGGTTGCCAGGCTCTGGGGGAGGAGAAAATCGAAAGTAAGCACTTCATACATATAGAGCATCTGTTTGGGTGATGAAAAAGTTCTAGAACTAGATAGTGGTTATTGTCGCACAACATCGTGAATGTGCTTAATGTCACTCAATTGTATACTTTAAAATTGATAAAATCACAAATTTTGTTATCTATATGTTACCACAAGAAAAGGGTTTCTTGCAAAATGAAAATAAAAAGAAAATTGAGGCGATCTCTTTATTCAAGAAGGGATCTTGAGCTAAAGTGTTTTATTTTTTCTAAAACAAAATAAACAAGAGAACCATTTAACCAGAATTATACGGGAAGCTACTTTCTAATTGTCATAGATAGATAGGTTTCTATTTTAGATACTAGAGAATAATTTAAGCACAAAGAAAAATGGCTATTGTTTCAATTAAAAGTACAGAATTGCATGGGCTGGCCCCGTGGTCGAGTGATTAAGTTCGCTCTCTCCCCTGCAGGCGGCCCAGTGTTTCGTTGGTTTGGATCCTGGGTGCGGACATGGCACAGCTCATCAAACCACGCTGAGGTGGCGTCCTGCATGCCACAACTACAAGGACCCACAACGAAGAATATACAACTATGTACCGGAGGGGCTTTGGGGAGAAAAAGGAAAAAATAAAATCTTTAAAAAAAAAAAAGTACAGAATTGCAGAATGTTTTCTCTGGTGACTAATTTACAGAGCTTGTGGAAGAAGAAACTGAGACTTTAGATAAATTGCACATATCCAATATAGCACACAGCTAGTAGATGACAGAGTCTGCAGGAGAAAACTCATTTCAAGACTTAGTTTCTATCTATTCATAACGATATAAGTATAAACTATTCTACAATATCAGTGTAACTCCATATGGATGTATATGCGCCTATCTAATAATTCAACCTGCATTGGAGTAAAACGCACCCATCTGATTGCAAGCCCCAGTTCATGTAATTATCATTAGGTAAACTCTAGCCTCTTAAAAAAGAACAGATCCTAGAACAGAGATGATTTAATACCTTCTCATCAACGTAAGCAAGTATTATAGTTACAATATGTCTTTTCCAGCCGTGTGCCTGAGTAGTCATGCTAAAAATATCTCCTGACTCAAAACATGTACCAAAATATATCAAATATCTTATATGATGTATAGCTGAGGTCACATGAAATAATGGAACTTAAGACTCCTAGCTAAAAATGAATTTTCAAAGAAGGCATAAACCCACTAGGATAACGAAAATGGGAGAGGAAACAACAGCATCAGCATTTCGGAGGCAAGAAGAATTACCCTTGTGATAATGGAATTAGCAGCTCCTAAAAAAAACTCAATTCTAAGCTGGCCTAGGGGAAAGCCAAGAAATGACTTTATTTATACCACAGAATCCTGTTCCAGGTATCTCATAACTGGGGTAAATTTGGGAATAAACAGAGATTTGTTGAAATCTGTATGAGAAGTGGTTAGAAGTCCCAAACTTTTTCCCACACTTGGGAAGCAGGCAAGAAGTTTACATTATAGAGAGGTTATAACAGCATCTCTGGTTTGGAAAACACCAGGCTCAGGTGTAATTAGGGTATGTGTTGAGAAACACGAGATACTGAGAACCCAACATTGTTCCCTTAGTCGGCTCTCTGAATGCTGGCAGCCAGGCCCATGACTTTCCAAAAGGGTGTTGAAAGGACTTTATAGAAGATAACCAGACAAAGAGGAACAATGTAAAGATACCAACATGCAGGACTTCCAGTGGTATTGGTTTCTGGTGCTCCTGTAACAAATTACCACAAACTGGTGGCTTAAAAACACATGTTTTGTCTCACATTTCTGGAGTCTAGAAATCCAAAATCAAGGTGTTGGCAGAGTTGGTTCCTTCTGAGGGCCGTGAGAGAAGGATCTATTCCAGGCCTCTCTCCTTGGGCTTAGAGATGGTCATCTTTTCCCCATGGCTTTGCATATCTCTTTCTTCTATGCAAGTCCCTGTGTCCATATTCCCTGCCCACCCCCCTTTTTTTTTGAGGAAGATTAGCCCTGAGCTAACATCCACCACCAATCCTCCTCTTTTTGCTGAGGAAGATTGGCCCTGAGCTAACATCTGTGCCCATCTTCCTCTACTTTATATATGGGATGCCTGCCACAGCATGGCTTGATAAGCAGCGTGTAGGTCCACACCCAGGATCCAAACTGGCGAACCCCAGGCTGCCAAGGTAGAGCAGGTGAATTTAACCACTGTACCACAGGGCCAACTCCCATATTTCCCCTTTTTATAAGGAAGTCAGTCATATTGGATTAGGGCCTGCCATAAGGACCTCATTTTTTTTTTTTTAAAGATTTTATTTTTTCCCCTTTTTCTCCCCAAAGCCCCCCAGTACATAGTTGTATATTCTTTGTTGTGGGTCCTTTTAGTTGTGGCATGTGGGACGCTGCCTCAGCGTGGTCTGATGAGCAGTGCCATGTCCGCGCCCAGGATTCGAACCAACGAAACACTGGGCCGCCTGCAGTGGAGTGCGCGAACTTAACCACTCGGCCACGGGGCCAGCCCCATAAGGACCTAATTTTAACTTGGTTACTTCTATAAAGACTCTATCTCCAAATAAGATCATATTGTGAGGTACTGGGCATTAGAACTCTAATTTTTCTCTGTTATTATACCAGTAAAACTATCAAGCTCCATGAACATACACAAAACTTCTGATCTTCTTATTAATGCCTCACTTTTAGATGTAAGTAGACCAAAAGACTGAGAAAATAACTTTGAGAAAACAGATATACAGGATGAAGGAAATTAAAAAAACAAATTTTCAGACAGATATAAGAAGACGTCAACAAACAAGAATAAGTATTCTAACTGAGCCAGAGTCTAGCATCAATTCTGTTCCTATGTGGGTTTTTTTTTTCTTTTTCGTTTTTATAGATCTAAGAGCTGAGAAACTTTGTTAATAAGTAGATGAGAATGGACAAAGTTTCCTTGTAGCTCTTGTTACTTGAACTCCCTCTGCTACATATCAAAAACCACATAGAGGTTGAGCCGACCCTGATGGGCTAGCAGTTAAAGTTTGGTGCACTCTGCTTTGGTGGCATGGGTTCGGTTCCTGGGCACAGAACCACAACACTCATCTGTCAGTAGCCATGGTGTAGTGGCAGCTCACATAGAAGAACCAGAAGAACTTACAACTATACACAACGATGTCCTGGTGCTTTGGGGAGAGAAAAAGGAATAAAAAAAACAAAGGAGGGAAATTAGCAACAGATGTTTGTTTAAGATGAATCTTCCCCTGGGGGAACAAAAAAACAAAACATAGAGGTCTATCACTAAATTTACTTCTTTCTTTATTTTTTTGGTGAGGAAGATTGGCCCTGACCTAACGTCTGTTGCCAATCTTCCTCTTTGTGCTCGAGGAAAATTGTTGCTGAGCTAACATCTGTGCCAATCTCCCTCTATTTTGTATGTGGGACACTCCCATGGTATGGCCTGACAAGTGGTGTGTAGGTCCACACCAGGAATTGAAACCTACGAACCCTGGGTCACTGAAGCAGAGTGCATGAACTTAACCACTACACCACCAGCCTGGCCCCTCACTAATATTTTTTAATCATAAATTTAACTAATGAAAGGATGAGATCCTACTAAAATTTTGTTGAAAGTTAAACATTATGGGCCACCTGACTTGCATAAAGTTATATTATGTAGTTATTAGAGTTATTGACAGTGTAAATAAACTGCAATGTTTCAAACTGTCATTTTGGTGCTCAAAGTACTTCTATATTTTGGGGAAATGTTCCATAGTAAAATTCTGAATGGATCTCCAGGTTTTCATTTTATTTTATTTTTCATTTTGCTTTAAATTAATATATAGAAACATTTATTATTCTGTGTGTACAGCTCTGTGAATTCCAACACAAGTATGAATTCATGTAAATACCCTGACAGTGAGACAACAGAATAGTTGGCATCAACCCCTTCTCCCCAAAAAGCTTCTTTGTGCTACCTTGACACCTTTGTAGTCACAACTCCCTCCCACACCTCACCTCATCCTGGGCAAAAACTGACCTGCTCTCCATCACCACATATCTGTCTTTTGCAGAATGTTATACAAGTGGATTCATATAGTATGCAACATTTGAGATATTTATGTTACTTAGCAAATGCCTTTGAGATTTATATAAGTTCATTCTTTTCATTGCTGAGTAGTATTCAATTGTATTCAATTCCGTTGTATGGATATACCACAGTCATTTATCCATTCATCCATTGAAGGACATTTGTGTTGTTTCCAGTTTGGAGCAATCATGAATAGAACTGCTATAAACTCTTCTGTGTAGGTTTTTGTGTGAACACAAGTTTTCCTTTCTCTAAGATAAACACATAGGAGTGAGATTGATAGGTCATATTTTAAGTACATGCTTAATGTTTTAAGAATCTGTCAAACCATTTCCCAGAGCGGCTATACAATTTTGCATTTATCATCAATTTATGAGCATTCCCAGTGTTCCACATCTCACTAGCACTTGATATTTTCAGTATTGTTATCTTAGTCATTCTAATAGTTTTATGTAAAATGAGAAAAGGAGAGATTTTTGAAATTTTGAAAGGAAACATGGGACAGGAGAAACAGCACAACACCTCAACCATAAGCACCTTCTCAGATAGATCACTTTAGGAAAAAAATAATGTGGAGGTTGAAATGACTTGGTTTCATTTAAAGTACTTATGCTCTCATGTCTCATGGAGACATTATGTATATTCCTAAGAGTGACTTTACCAAAGTCTAAAGACCAGCTCACAGAAAAACTTTCATACTTAGACAATACTTAGATGAGAAAGATCGTTGCAGTATCATAACAGAAAAAAACCTGAAAATAACCTGAATGTCTATCAACTAGAAAATAAATAAATTATAGTCTATTCATATAATGGAAAAAACTGCTACTGTGAAAATGAATGATCTAAAGCTACATTTCTTAGTCTGGATGAATTTCACAACATTAAACAAAAATGGAAAAATGTGTAGAGTATCATACTAACTATAAAATATTTAAAATGTGAAAGATAATATTATGAATTATTTAGGAATTCAAATATAGATATAGTAAAATATAAGTACATGTGTGTGAATTAAAAAAATAAATGAGTGACTTCCAGTTTCTGGTCCAGCAGGTAAGGAGATTAGAAGTATCTACTCTGTCCTAACAACAAATGAAAAGCTGAGCAAACTGGAAATCAACAACTCTTTGTAGATTCAGCTGAGAAGTGGGATCACAGGGAAAATCATTGACCCCAAAATGAAAAAACAGACAGGCAGATACAGAGAATCACAACTTACCAGAGGTGAAAACCATGAGCAGAAACCTCCTTCAGAATAAGTGCTGGGGTAGGAAAATGTAGACTGAAATTGATGAGTTAAAAACTCCAGAGGGGACAATGTAAAAGAAACAAATAAATTCCTAGAAACATACAACCTACCAAGACTGAATCATGAAGAAATAGAAAGTCTAAACCGACCATTTGCTGGTAAGGAGATTGAATTAGTAGTCAAAATTCTCCCAAGAAACAAAAGTCCAGGACTAGATGGCTTCTCTGGAGAATTCTACCAAACATTCAAAAAGAGTTAATGCAAGTCCTTTTCAAACTCTTCCAAGAAAACAGAAGAGGAGGGAACACTTCCAAACTCATTTTACGAGGCCAGCAGTACCCTGATACCAAAACCAGACAAGGATGTCACAAGAAAAGAAAATTACAGGCCAATATCCCTGATGAACATAGATGAAAAAATCCTCAACAATATATTAGCAAACCAAATTCAACAATGTATTAAAAGGATCATACACCATGATCAAATAGGATTTATTCCAGGGATGGAAGGATAGTTCAATATCAATCAATTAATGTAATACACTACATTAAAAAAATGAAGGATAAAATCATGTGACCACCTCCATAGATGCAGAAAAAGAATTTGACAAAATTCAACATCCACTTATGCTAAAAACTCTCCACAAAGTGGGTTTAGAGGGACTGTGCCTCAGTGTAACAGAGGCCATATATGACAAACCCACAGCTAACATCATGCTTAGTGGTGAAAAGCTGAAAGCTTTTCCTCTAAGATGAGAAATAAGGCAAGGATGTTCATTCTTGCCACTTTTATTCAACATAGTATTGGAGGTACTAGTCAGAGCAATTAGGCAAGAAAAGGAAATAAAACGCAGCCAAATAGGGAAGGAAGAAGTAGAACTGTCATTATTTGCAGATGACATGATATTATACATAGAAAACTCTAACGATTCCACCAAAAACTGTTAGAACTAATAAATGAATTCAGCAAAGCTGAGGATACTAAATCAATATGCAAAAATCTGTTGTGCTTCTATACACTAATAACTATCAGAAAGAGAAATTAAGGAAACAATCCCATTTACAAGTGCATCAAAAAGAATAAAATACTCAGGAATAAATTTAACCAAAGAGATGAAAGACTTATACACTGAAAACTATAAGACCCCAAGTAGACAAAGCAATCTGGAGAAAGGACAAAGCTGGAGGAATAATGCTCCCTGATTTTAATCTGTATTATAAAGCTATAGTAATCAGAACACTATGGTATTGGCATAAAAACAGACATATAGATCAATGGGAAAGAATACAAAACCCCAGAAATAAACCCACATGTAAATGGTCAATTGATTCATGACAGAAGAGCCAGCAATATACAAGTGAAGATAAAATAGAAACTTTTATTTTTCTTATTCTTAGTTGCTCTAATAGTTACATTTTGTTCAAGATAATAACAATGTATTAGACTATGTATGCCTGTGTGTGTGTGCATGTGTGTTTATATCGGATGCTTTGTTTACCCCATTAAGTAATACAATGTTATTTGAAAATGGAATTGAATTGGTCATAAACATATATTGTAAACTCTAGAGGAATCACTAAAAAAAGGAAAAAAAATTATAAATGATATGCGAAGAAAGGAGGAAAATAAAATCATATAAAATGCTTAATTAAAACCACAAAGACAGAAAAAGTATATAAGACAAAAATAGGAACAAAGAACAAGGGGAACAAATAGAATACAGTAATAAATATGCTAAATATTACTCCAATTATATTAATTACTTTAAATATCAGTGGTCTAAATATACCAATTAAAATAGATTGTCAGAGCAGGTCAAAAAGCAAGAACCAACTACATGTTGCCTATAAAGAAACCCACTTTAAATATAAAGACGTATATAGGTTAAGGAGATGGAAAAATTATACAATGCTAACACTAATCAAAAGTAAGCTGGAGTAGCTACATCGATTTCAGATAGAGCAAACTTCAGATCAAGGAATGTTATCAGGGATAAAGAAGGTTATTACATATTGATAAAGGAGTCAATACTCCAAGAAGGCATAACAACCCTTAACACGTGTGCACCTAACAAGAGAGCATCAAAATAGGCAAGGCAAAATCTGAGAATAGGCAAGGCAAAATCTGAGAGAACTGCAAGGAGAAATAGATGAATCTGCTATTACAGTCGGAGACTTTAACAACTCTCTCTCAGAAATGGACAGATCTAGAAGGCAGAAAATCTATAAGGACAAAGTTGAACTCAACAGCACCCCATCAATCCACTGGGTATAACTGAGATCTATAGACTATTTCATCCAACAGCAGCAGAATATACATTCTTCTCAAGCTTGTGTCAAACGTTCACCAAGGTAGATTACGTTCTTGTCCATAAAACACACCTTAATGCATTTAAAGAAATAGAAATCATGCAAAATCTGCTCTCAGAACACAATGGAGTTACACTAGAAATTAATAACAGAAAGATAGGGAGAAAAATCCCAATATACCTGACCATTATAAAACATACTTCAAACACAAAGAAGAAATCTTAAGAGGAATTTAAAAATATTTTGAACGGAATGAAAGTGAAAATATAACTTAAAATTTGTGGGATGCAGCAAAAGCAGTGCTTACACAGAAATTGAAAGCATGGAATGCATTTATTAGAGAAGAAGAGAGATCTAAAACCCGTAATCTAAGCTTCCACCTTAGGAAATTAGAAAAAGAATAAACTAAATGCAAATTAAGCAGAAGAAAAGAAATAATAAAAATTCAAACAGAAATCAATGAAACTGAAAACAGGAAATCAATAGGAAAAAACCAACAAAACCCAAAGCTACTTCTTGAAAAAGATCAATAAAATCAATAAACCCCTAGCCAGGACAACTAAGAAACAAATAGAGAAGACACAAATTACTAATATTAGAAATGAAGAGGGGACATCACTACAGATCCAATGGGTTTTAAAAGGATAATAAAGGAATATTATGAACAACTCTATGCTCACAAATTTGATAACCTAGAGGAAATGCACCAATTCCTTGAAAGACACAATCTGTCAAAACCTACCAAGAAGAAATAGACTATCTGAATGAGGCTATATCGATTAAAGAAGTTGAATCAATAATTAGTAACCTTCAAAAAGAAAAAGATTCAGGCCTGTATGGGTTCACTGGTGAATTCTACCAAACATTTAAGGAAGAAATTATTCCAGTTCTCTACAATCTCTTTCAGAACGTAGTGGCAGAGGAAATATTCCTACCTCATTCTGTGAGGCCAGCATTACTCTGATACCAAAACCAGACAAAGACATTAGATGAAAAGAAAACTACAGACTGGTACCTCCCGTGAACATTGATGTAAAAATCTTCAGCAAGATATTAGCAAATCAAATCCAATGATGTATAACCAGAATTAAGCACCATGACCACGTGGGATTTACTTCAGATCTGCAAGGCTGGATCGACATTCAAAAATAATTTAATTTAATTCATCACATTAATAGGCTAGTGAAGAAAAATCAGTGATTCTATCTATTGATACAGAAAAAGAATTTGATATAATCCAACACCCATTCATGATAATAACGCTTAGCAAACTAGGAATGCAGGGCAACTTCCTCAACCTGAAAAAGCACATCGACAAAAACCTACAACCAACATCATACTTAATGGCGAGAAACGCCAAGCTTTCCTGCTAAGATAAGAAAATGACAAGGATGCCCTCTCTCACTGCTTTTTTTCAACATCCTACTGGAAGTTAATGCAATAAGACAAAAAGGAAATAAAAAGTATGCTGATCGGGAATGAAGAAATAAAACTTTGTTCGCAGATGACATGATTGTCTATGTAGAAAATCCATAAGACATGGAGGAAACTTAAATGCACATTGCTAATTGACAAAAGCCAAACTGAGAAGGCTACATATTGTGTGATTTCAACTATATGATGTTTTAGAAAAGGTGATACTATGAGACAGTTAAAAAATCAGTTGTTGCCCGGGGTTAAGCGGGGGGATGACGAATCGGCAGAACACAGAGGATTGTAAGAGCAGTGAAACTACTATGTGACACTACAATGGTGGACACATGTCGTCATATATTTGCCAACACACTTAGAATGTACAACGAAGAATGAAGCGTAGTGTGAATTATAGGCTTCGGGTGACAATGAAGCGTTAGTGTGGGTTTGTTGATTGTAACAAATGTACCACTCCGGGGCACGAGGTTGATTATAGAAGAGGCTGTGCACGTGTGGGGACAGGGAGTATACTGGAACTCTCTGTGCTTTCCACCCAGTTTTACTGTGAACCTAAAGCTGCCGTAAAAATAGTATATTTATTTCAAAAAGTAAATAAATGTTAGTGATTGGGTAGGAAGGCATGAAAATGCAATCATAGATTATTATGCCTGGGGTTTCTACAACTATAATATTTCTTAAGTTCAATTGTGGATACACAAATATTCATTACGTAATTCTTCATGCCTTTTTTGCCTATCTGAAATATTTAATAAAATATTTAAAAATATATTCATCTCATCCTTTTCTTGTGCTATCAGTGTTTTTCATGTCCATTCAATGCTGCCATCCATTTCACCTTTTCTGTTCTAATGTCATAGTCCACTTAAGGCTCTAAATCTTTAAATCAGTTTGGGAAAAAGGAAACATTAAATATTGATCGCAGTTTCCAATGTTGTTTATATGCTTTATTTTCAGAAATTCATTTTTGGATTCAGAAAGCACCAAACAATAATTCTAAGAAATCAACTTTTGAAGTTAATCTTGAGAATTTCAAATGACAAATCCAGTGTGAAAAATATTTTTTTAGTAACTAAATATTTAGCAAGTTTATTATAAGTATGCCTAAATTCTTGGCTAGCTAGTTTTTCATTAGGAAGTGGGATAGGCCATTAAAACAGTTGCTATAATTAGCTCAAAACAATGGTATTGTGAATTAATTGCAGGCAGCATGTTTTCTTTATCTGTATACTATACTTTCTATGTGACTTGGATTTCTTTGAACATCATTACTTAATAAAAAAATTAATATAAATTGATTAGCTATGAAAGAGGTAAAATTCCATATTTTCCTAAAAATATTGATTACTACTATATTTGCTTTTTATATATATTTACCCAGAAGATAATCTTTGAGCTTCTTGAGGACAGAGTGTCTGGTTCAGCCATGTAGTCTCCAGCACTCTTCAGAGTACTTCCTGTTTCCCCAAACAGTTGTTTGTTGAATGACTGAATGAATGCAGAAGTGAGTGAAGCTTGTTGAAGTATACTTTCAAAAAATTCATTTGCCTTGCAGTTACTGCAATATGATCACATCCTACGTATAGCTCAATGTATTATTCATTTAATTATTTTATAAATTTGAGCCTTTCTTTGTTTCTACATACTATTTTTTAAGATGAAATTTCTCCCTCTTATTATCTAATTTCTTAAAAATTATATTAAGGTCTTGATGTCAGTTTACCCATTTTAGTCATAGTTTTAGATGTGGGTGAGCTTCAGCTAACTTCCAGGGCTCTGCCGATCCCAGACAGAAATGGCCCGAGACAGCACTGTGTAAATGCCAATAAAATTATTCTAGTTTTGCAGATGTTTAGATGTATCTGTATCAAATTGGACTGCGAATACGTGTCTCCATGTATAATGATCTAGAGGAAAAGACGAAAGCTGTTCTTAAAAGAAAAATAGAAGACATTCTGAATCTTTACTGTAAATTATACACTATACAAAATCAGACCAAATTGTTCAAACCCTTGGACACTCACAGTGTTATTATGCTCGCTGCTCAGAGTACCGTATAATTATCCCAGTTAACAGCAGTTTGCTAGTGCTGAGCTCCTAAGAAGAGATGCAAGACTCACAGAACTAAAATAAGTACAGATGTGGGTCCCTGTTTTTGTTCTCTGACTCTGCATGTGAAAAACAGCCACTTAATTCCAGGCTTTTTTGATTTCCCTAGTTAAGATGTTAAGCTGGATGGATCAAGCGGCTGCTCAGTAAATAAGAATTTTAACAGTGAGTTTTAAGGCAAAGTGCTAATGTGTCTCAAATCTAAATTCACTTATTTGGAAGGGACATGAACTTTCCTTATATAATGAAGAAAATTTATTTATTCCATTGTGTCTTTTTCCTTTCTCAGCATGGGAAAATTATTTTCAAAAATATTGTGGCTTTTGGTGAGACTTTATTATAATTTATATAATGAGGTAAAAACCAAACTGATGGGAAAGTGGATGAGAACTGGGCTAAAAACACATCTCTCCCTTTAAAAGGAAACCAGAGCCTAAAATGGTGCCTAATTTAAACAAATAAAAATAAAATGAGTGAGGGGCTTGCCCAGTGGTATAGTGGTTAAGTCTGGGCCCTCTGCTTCAGTAGCCTGGGGTTTGCAGGTTCGGATCCCGGATGCAGACCTACCCACTGCTCATCAAGCCGTGCTGTGCGGCATCCCATATAGAGGACGATGGGCACAGATGTTAGCTCAGGGCCAATCTTCCTCACACACAGAAAAATAAATAAAATAAAATGAGTGAAACCAGTTTCAGTAACACTAACGTTGTTATCCCCTTGCGCTAGGTTTTTCACTGATTGAGAGAAGAACTGGGGTATCAGGAAGGAAGTCATTGCACAGTATATAAAACCGTCTCCCGCATGCATAAACCTCGCTCTCCCAGCGGCTCCTCTGGGCCCTGTAAATCCTTCTTCCCTCTTAATTGTGTCAATTAACAGTGCCCTGAGTGAGCCACAGGGGCAAAACTGAGAAGTCGGAGAGGAAGGTGAGTATATGGCAATTCTCTTCACATAATGGAGAATAGCCTAAATTACACACTTTATTATAATGGCATTACTAATCTAAATATCATTGTGGAGGATTTATTCCCGTCATAATCATGGGGGAATCCTGCAAGTCAGCTTGAAAGAGAATTGGATCCTAATTTTTTCTCGTTTGATTTGACACGTTCTGCTTTAAACATACTAGCAAGTTAAGAGTGTGTGGCATTTAAAATCCATCTGCAAAGAGCTGCTCTTTTAAATCCAGCCTGGATCAATATGACCAAACATCATAGACATTTAAGCATAGTTGAAAGGAGGTGCCTAGTAATGAGGCTGTTTTTACCCTGAGCATATTTCTCAGTCAGTTACTCTGTGTTAACTGTAGCTAACAGGACAGTTCTCTATGGGCCAAATGAATATGAGAGTTTCTAGCAGTGACCCAGATAATCCAGGCAAACTGCCCACTTTTGCCTGGAGTGTCAGGAAAATTGCTCTAATTCCCCACTTTGCTTTGACAGTGGAGGCCTCGTCAGTTTTCTTCAGTGTCCTGTTAGGCTCTGAGCTCCTCTTAGTCCATCGGATGGGGCTGAGTGTGTCAGTTGGAGCTCATTCTCTGTACCTTTGGCTTTGATTGCTATTGAACTGAATGGGACTGAAATAATAGTTCTGCTGAACTCATGGGAGCTGTACAGCCATGCTATTCAGTCCAATCGCTCTTGTGTCGTTTAAAATGATGCCGTGTGAATAGCAATAACTGAATGCTCCAATCCTGGTCATTCTTATTATTTCATCCATTCTACAGATACTTATTAAATGTCCATTACATCTCTGTTACAGTCCACAGGAGTGGTATGTACAGGGCTCTAGCGGAAACTGGCCATTTCTTTGGCCACCAAGCCCCCGAACATTTTTCATGTGTTTGGGAAATTCCTGCTCATCTCTGGAGAAGCCATTTACTCACTTGTATGATACAGGCTAGATTTTGAAGAGGAAGCTAGTGAAGCAAAGAATCAGGCATTGTGTGTGGGTGGTGGCAGTTCTAATTTCCAGAGTAGCAGAGGGTGGAGTAGAACCTTCAAGAGCCTCACATGGTCAGTGTTGGCAGTAGAAACTGAAGAGTCTGTTCTTAGGGTAGCAGCAGAGATATTTCTATTGAACCAGCTCTACCATGTGATTTGGGGCATTGGTTTTGGCTGTGCTGCCTCTCTAATTGTTGTCTGAAACCCAAAGGATTCATAAGCTACCTGATATACTTTAATAAATAAACGATTCTTTTGAATAAAAGAATAGATTTAGAGTTGGTTTCTCTTATTGGAGACTAAATGGTTCAATGTGGAACTCAAGACAGAGCGGTCAGTTCTACTGAGGGAAGGAAAGTGTCAGGAATGGAGTTATATACGAGGCCATCATTGAGCTGGGACTGGAAAGGTGAGCTGCCCTCCCCAGCCCTCCACAGTTTGACCACGATTGTACGGATATAGTACAAATTCGATTTTTCAATAGGGTCGGACTGACACGCAGATACCTAAAAGAATGGATAGGTAGATGTCAAAATCTCTAATTTCGATTATGAAGTGTGATGCTTTGCTATGCTTGAAAAAATTAGGGAATATAAAATAAAATTTGGGGGTTTGAGTCCCTTTATTATATTAGCCAGGGTAATTAACGCAAGAGACAGGCCCTCAAATCTCCACAGTTTAACTCAATAAAAGTTTAATTCTCATTCATTTCAGAGTTTGATTCCGGTGGGGCCACTCCCAAAAGTAGTTCTCACTCAAGAAGGGACTCAGGCCACATCATGCAGAATATGTAGCCTCTAAAGTCACTCCCTGCCACAGGAAAAGGTAGAGAGGAAGTGACAGGGTGTGTCTCCAGCGTCTGCATCAGAAATCAGACTTACTTCCTTCGCATTACCTTGGCCAGAATTACTTCCATATTTCCAACCTAACTTCCAGAAAGCCTGGGGAATATAAAGAAGCATAGAGATGTTCATAAGCCTTAACGCCTCTGCCAGTCTATCCTTTGGTCACTCAATATTCACTCACTCTTTCTTCCCACACATAGAACACACACACCCCTCTCGAGGGGGATGACCCGAAGTCCCATCCAGTTACTGCAATTAGCTCAAGTCCAAGATTTCTGGGTGGTCCTATATCTGCTCCAATATATCCAGATGTTGCTCCTTTTGCTCCTGAGGCCCGTGGGCGAAACATGGCAGAGTATCTGTGCTCCTCCCCCTTGCACACATCCCATATATATAATGTTGATGTAGGAATGAGATATATGCAATAAAAACAAATCCCACTGGGAAGGAGGAGGAATGAGGTGCAGCTGTCCGTGCTCCATAGCAATTATGAAGTCACATCGGGCAGCAATTGTAAAGACTCCTTCCCCGTGGCGTGGGAAATACCTTGATTATGTCCTGTTCCTCAGTCTGAGAATAGCTCTCTTGCTGGTCCATTTCTTCCTGGGAACCCTGTCTGTATCCTCCTGGATGCTTTTCCTTTCCCATTACCCTCCTTGGCAACATCTGAAACGGATGCTAGGGAATATGACAGCTTTGCAAGTTGCAATGTTCTCAGCCTCCTTCGTCCATGCGGAATACGACAAGCCTGAGGATTGTTTCAATTCTCAAAGTGTCAGAGGGATTTTATTAGTTAATTAATTAATTAATTTATTTATGTTAAGGCTTGTGATTTCTTAGGGACAATAGTATATTTTCCCCCCAGAACCTTAGTAGGTCTCTGATCTATTTGCATCCAGTCTGTTTAATGGGCCAGTAAGTCTACACAAAGTTCTTTTTGAAACGGTTCTTAATCTGTTTTATTCTCCCCTTTCATTTTTGCTTAGAGGTCAATTTCTCTCGACTCAACTGAGTTTCCGTTGGACAGCTCTTAGGCACTATTTCAAACCCTTGGCCTCCTTTTCTTTCCCACTACTGCTGCTCATCTGGTTCCATACAGGCTTTGACCACTTTCCTGCAAGCATCCTGGGTAATATCTTTCTACAGACCAGGACCAAGTATCTTTTGCTTCTAGTTCTGGGGTTTTCTGAAGTCCCAGCATGTGACATCCTCAGGGTCTGCTCAGCACTCATATTCATACACCCCAGAAGTGGAATTGCTGAGAAATGAATGTAAATGGATCCACCATTGGCCACTGGGGAATGAGGGCTAATGGATAAAGTCCTCCCCCGTTCTATTGCCTGGATGCACAGTTCTGACGAATTCTGCAAATCTCAGAAAAGCATGCAAAATTCAATGTCATTTGTCTATAGCAGTGGCCGACAGCAAAATGCATTTTTTATACAGGTTTTCCTTTTCTATGACTTACTTCTTATGCTTCATTCTATCTCAAATCACTTTCCAAGTAGACTACTTGTGTGTAGGCCTTGCGCTTAGGCTCTGCTTTTGAGGAATGCCTAGGATAAGATAGTGGCTAGCTGGAGCCTCTCTGGTGGGAAGGAGACAGCTTAATTGTGATCTTTTCCCTGAGTCGTTTTATCCAATTGAGTGAAGGCATTTCCCAGGTAGTCAAAGTTTCACAGAACTTTTGCCACTCAAAACTTTTTTAATCCCTTGGTTCATTCTCCTCTCCAACTTAGATTTCCATTTATTTGTTTGTTTATTTGCTTGCTTGGGGTTTATAATCACTTGGTTTTCTGATCTGTCCAGATCTATCCAGATCTGATTCATCTATTACTTGGCTGAATTTCTGAACATCATCTATTCATTTTAATTTCTACTTGCTAGATGGTAACTTTTTTCCTTTACTTCCCTCTGTAGCATCTTGCTAAATATTACCAATAGTAGCCAACTCACAAAACACATTACTATTTTCCAAGCTTTTCTCCTAAGTTGCGAAAGCAATAGGCATGTGGCTCACCTGCCGTACGATCATAAGTGGCATTTGTCACTCAATATCTTGTGTTAGCCTAACCTAAACCACCATCTTTTTATTCTCTAATACCAATGACTTCACCGCCCACATTTGAATACTAACCTAACAATATGTATTTTGCATTTTTGTTCTAGCAACATCCAACTTCAAGTACTAGTTTCTACTTTAGTCAAGGTATTTGTCACTAGGGGCCACAAGTACAAACCCTGAAACCCAGTAATTAATATAATAAAGATTCATTTCTCACACTCATGCTGTCCAATGTGTGTGGGACAGCCTCCTCCATTGTGCAGGTAGTCCATCTGAAACCCACAGCCATCAAGGCCTCTGCAGCAAGAGAAGTGAGAGAGTGACGAGGCTCATTACCTGGGAACTGCCCCATCTCAGAGTTAACACCTGTCGCTTCTGCTCACAATCTGTTGACCACAATAGGTCACAAGGCTCCAACTTCATTGCAGGAAAGTGGAAAATAAACAAATATTTGATTAGCGCTCTCTTGGGTACCTTCACTTTAGCTGACTCTTAATTTTCTCATCTGTGAAACAGGAATAACAAAATCTGTCCTATTTTAAAGAGTTATTATGAAGCTCAAATCCAATATGCTTTTTCTACAGCTCCTTGTAAAGTGTAAAGTTTATGCAAAGGTTAATTTATAACTAAAGAGGAGACTAGCTCATCTTTCAACTAGTGGCCATTGTGTTATGCCTTCTTTTTTACTCTCAACATGTAGAAGGTATGTAAAAAGAGAGATTGGCATGTGTATATCAAGAAGCAAGTGATTACTGTGGTTGAGTTTTTGTGGCTAGTTACTCCTATTGGAATAGGTTGATATTACTTGACTGTTTACGCTATATCATCAAAGAGAAAAACAAATGAAAAAAGTAACAAAAAAAGTGTGTCTTAAGCTGACAGCCCTGCTATTGCCACTGCAAGCTCTATGCTCCCAGTCTCACAAAAGATCTGTGTCTGTTGGCTCTTGGTTTCCAAATCTTTCTGAGTAGAGAGATTCATCCTGGTAAAATAATCTGATTTAACCTGTCACATCTGATCATTTGCTTGAATATGTCCTCTTCCTGTCCTCCTCACTTCTTCCCCACATTTATCCGTATCCCCCACCCCCAACCTCCCTAGAGCTCTGGTACTTCATAGCTCTGTTTTAGCTCTTTCAGATTAACTGATCATTTTTTAACAGTTTAAGGCGGATCCTGCAGTTGTATCAATCTCTCAGTATTTCAGGATGCTCATTTTATACAAGGTTTAGGCTTATATAACTGCCTTTCTTCAAAGGCAGTGATTGCCAAAAAACTCTGCCTTTCCTGTGAAACTTCATCCGGTAGCATAATTTACTACCATAGTTCTTTTACTGTATGTGGTCTCTAGAATGTTGGACGAAAATCATCTCTACAGACCAATAAAGTGGAGCCTCAAGTTTTTAAACGCTGAATGTAATCTTTGTGGACAGCTAATAAAGATTATTCTGCACCCTTAAAATTTTCCCGGCCCAGTATAATTTCTCCATCTCTCCATTTTGTTTGTTATACAGTCTGTAAAGTGTTTAAATTCATATTTTACGAATCTCTTATTTCAAATATAGGCTAACACTTCTCAATGGCAAATCTTTTCTATTTTTTTATGAAGACTAGATTGGTTTTTTTTTTGGTAGACTTGGGAGAGAAATTGGACCTGCCATTATTTTTTTATGATTTTTTTTTATCCAACAGCGGTTAAGATCCTCAGTGTTCTTGCTGCTGTCACATCAATTATTGTCCAAGAAGAAGTCTTTCTATGCAACAAAACGGATGCATTTCAATCTCCACAGCAGTAAGATTCGCTCCCATAACTAGATACACTGAGAATTATTTCTGTATGTCTTTAACTTATTCTATTTTATGGTAAACAATAATTTACGGTCAAGACACCATCTCTGATTTCCTTCCCCATTGAGTCAATCTAGAATCATTAAGATAATCCCGTCCTCCTGAGTTTACCATAGTCCCATGAGCTGGACAGATGTTACTATAATTACCAATATTTGTGTTGGTGACAATATTTAGCAATGGACTAATTCTGCCCATTAGTTTAAAATACCTGTGGGTAGTCACTGAATGTTCCATAGGCTGGCTAAAAATATGAAAAGAGAAGAAAGACTGCCTGGTTATTCTCTGATTTTCAACTTCTTCTAATTAAGGTATTTTGACAACACACAAAAGGAAAGTTTTGCATAAAAATACTTTTGCATAATATAAAAAGCCATTAATTGTGATGCTTTTGCTTTTTGCACATTGAATCTCCTTTTTGCAGCTATACTGAATATGGAATACGTCCTCACTTGGAATTGTTTTGTGTGATAATGAGAAGTGGGGGTGGGAGAGAGTATGTTTTTACTCAATCACCACATACACATATCTGTAGATGAATGCAGAGGGACCACACACAGTACATATAAAGAAATTTGATGTGGCACAGGATATTTACTTCTGAGCACAGTAATTAATCACTCAGGACAGCTAAATTAACCTAGCTAGGGATGTTAAGAATAAACTGGACCTAAAAAAATCAAAAAAGAAAAGACAGAGGAAAGAAACTGGAAAGCTTTGTGACTTCCTGGCAATGGATGAAATACTTTAATCAAAAGTAGGTCCTAAATAGAACGTTAGAACAGCCTCTTTCTTCTCGGGGCTCCTCCCACCTCGACATTGGTGTGGAGAGGACAGGTAAGTAAGGTAGTGGATGGCTAGTGAGCAGTCTTTTGATAAATACTGCATGAGGCGGGAGATTAAATGTTCTCCTAAAATTCATCAAAATGTTAAGTCATTCGATCCATGGTGTATATTAATTTTCAAATGTTTTGGAATTCCAAACAATAGCAAAACCTTCCAGTTTATTGTTGAGAAAAAAATTCTAGCTTTAAATATAATTTTAAAGAGAGAGAGTACATAACAGGTTTTTAATTAATACACGTTCAACAATATTTTGAGGAATCTGCTTGCTGTTCTAATACCAGTTGATCTTTGTTCTATAATTGCTTACTTACTTTTAAAAATCTAATCTAGTGGGCCAGCTTGGTGGCATAGGAGTTAGTCTTGCACGTTCCACTTTGGTGGTCTGGGGTTCGCCGGTTCAGATTCTCGGTGTGGACCCATGCACTGCTTATGAAGCCATGCTGTGGCAGGCGTCCCACATATAAAATAGAGGAAGATGGGCACAGATTTTAGCTCTGGGCCACTCTTCCTCGGCAAAAAGAGGAGGATTGGTGGTAGATGTTAGCTCAGGGCTAATCTTCCTCAAAAAAGAAAAAAAAAATAATGTGATCTACATAAATATTTTGTCTATTGCAAAGAGAATTTGACTCATGAGAAACTTAGCCTACAGTTTAAAATTCAAGTTCAAAATGTCTTCAGGAAAATGTGCACTCTGATAGAGCTGGACAAATCCATAAGAATTTAATACCCATTTTCTAAATGTTGGCTGTTGTTGTCTGAATAACTCAGATGTTTTCTGAATGAATAGGATGATTCCCCCTTCCTGGTCTGTCACTGTGAATCTTCTCTCTTCACCCATTTACCAGTGCATATGCATAACAGTAATTGGAGGCTAAATCTTGGAAAATGAATATCCATCTTTCTGTTAATTCTAAGCCATTTGTTGCAGTTATTTGAAGAATTAATACGTTCATCCTCATTTTATAGAAATGCAGAGAAAACACATGTTCCTTTCTAATTCTATGAGACTAACATATTTTTAGGATCCATCTGCTGATGAACTTGAATAAAGAATCAGGCTGCTGTTTTGAAAGTAATAATAATATAGAGCCCACTTGTCCCTAACATAAAATAGTGGAGACACAAACAAAAGACATTGAAAAGGAAGATAAAATGATGTACTCTTAAATATTTTAGCAGCTATGTCCCTAGACTGGGGTTAATTTTGAAGTATGAGAGTAACAAAAGTCATTCCATGTTGAGTTAATAAGTGGAATGGCTAGAATGGCAATTTCTATCTATTTTTCTTTCTGATTTAACAGGAGGGCAGAACCCTGCAGCAGTTCATAGCAGCCATCTCCTCATCTCCGGGTGGCTGCCAGGGTCACACAATTGATGTCCTTCTGTAACAGTCCTGATAACATTAGAGAATCGCAGGTCTTTGCACTACAGCCACTGGCCAAACCCATCCAGTTTGTGCAGACGGGGGGCTACCCACCTGGGGTCCCAGGAAGGAACAGACTCTTCCTCAGCCAAGAAGCCCAGGGGCTCTGCACATTCTCTGTGAGCTCAAAGATGCTGCAGATCCATCCCCAACCAGTGGCTTTTTTCTTTTGCAATTTCATCCAAGGTGTTGTTTCTCACCCTTGTACAGGGAACTGGGGGTCTTTTGGGGTTTCCATTCTTTCCCTTTGTCCTGTGATAAACCAAGTCCTCACAAAGTAAGAACAACTACCCAATGTCAACGTGGGTAACATATTTCCTTCCCTTCCTATGAGAGGCATACAGTCTGGGGTCCATCTGCAACAATCAGATTGCCCGTTACGAACAACTGCTGTTTTTATTTCCCAGCCGACTCTAGGTGTTGCTAGAGCCTGTGTTTATCCAAGTCTTGATTTTAAAAATGTCCTCTCAGCACTGATTATTCTGTGATGACGCTGAGATTTGTTTCTTTTTCCCCACAACATTTACTTTCTTTAAGTATCACTTTCAAGAGTTTCTAAAATAGTTTTAATTTAATATTCAACTATTAATACATCCTAATAAATTATTCATTATTATTTTCTAAAGGTTAACTATATTTGTCTAAGATTTGGGGTTGTTTACCTGAAGAATAGAATTCAATGAATCTTTTTTACATTGGAAAATATTTTCTATGGGTCAATCATAATAATAATTTTCACCATGTGGCTATCCTTATTTTTTTCCACTTTTTCTTACATTTTAATGAAAATGTAATACATTAAAATACAATTTTAGGGTCTAGCCCCATGGCTGAGTGGTTCAAGTTCTGCACTCTGCTTCGGCAGCCTGAGGTTCATGGGTTCGGATCCTGGGCTCAGACCTCCTTTCATCAGCCATGCTGTGGAGGTATCCCACATATAAAATAGAGGGAGATTGGCAAACGTGTTAGCTCAGGATGAATCTTCCTCAAGAAAAAAAATCAATAAATACAATTTTAAATAAAATAGTTTTGTATCTGATAAAGACACATAAAAAATTATGTCAGTAGACTACTGGGGGTGAGCATGATGAAGTATATTCAAAAATTGATAAACAATACTGTATACCCCAAATTATACAATGTTATAAACCATTACAATCTCAATAAAATTACTTGGGAAATTAAAAAGAAAATCATGCCAGTTTTTCTATCTTAAAGTTCTGGTTAAGAAACCAGAGGCAAACAAAATCTTCCCAAATTTCCAGGAGATGTGATATTGTTGATGCACCCATGTACTAGTTTAATTGCATGCTTTTCAAAATACACCAATTTCTTTTTTCCATTCCCCAGATTGAAGTTTAACTGGCCCTTAAGACTTCTCTTGGAAATACTCAAAAGTTGGGATAACACAAATGGAATGAACATGAAATATTTAAACTGCAAAGTCTCATTGAGTGGCAATTCTTCTTAAAAATTGTTTAATGTCAGCTGACATAGCAAAGGGATGCTTGAAAATGAGTAAAGAAAACAATCGTAGAATAAGAGGTTTTGACTAATGAGGGTGACTAATTAGGCATGAGTTTACCCAGGATCTAACCTTTTCTTTGCTTGAAGCCACAAAGACTAAGGAAACATTACAGAGTAGAGGAAAGTTTCAGGATTGCACGACATTTGAAGTAAATGACACACACACAGGCGGTCACATACACATATATACATACACATACATGTAGGCACCAGGAAATTGAAAGCTATTTAATAAGTTTTCAAGAGATTAAAAATGTTGTTAAGGTGGTCATAATGTAATGAAAAGAGCCTTGTATTGGTCATTACAAAACTTACATTCTATTCAGACATTGTCTTTTGCTAGGTGTATAACCTTAGTCATTCAGTGATTCAATAACTTCTTAATTCCCATTTCCTCATCAGTCAGATAAGGAACTTGGCTGAATTTATTCATGTAGTTCTTCAATTCCTAAAATTCTATGAATCTGGTAACTTATCTTGTTTGGGTCTGTCAGGGAAGTGCTTCTTATCTTAGAAAAATTCTGCATAACTATAAGCAGATTCAAATCCACTGAAAATCTGTATATAAAGTCAGATATAAACCCCCTCACATTTTTCTTTGTTCTAGTATTTTTTTGTGTGTGTGAAGGTTGGCTGTGAGCTAACATCTGTGCCAATCTTCCTATTTTTGCATGAGGAAGATTGTCGCTGAGCTAACGTTTGTACCAGTCTTGCTCTATTTTGTATGTGGGATGCCGCTACAGCACGGCTTGATGAGTAGTGTGTAGGTCTGAACCTGGGATCTGAACCTGTGAACCCCGGGTTGCCAAAGCAGAGCACACGAACTTAACCACTATGCCACCAGGCCAGCCGCTTGTTTTGATATTTTTCTTCATCTTAAAACATTGTAACAATAATTAAGAATCTTTTGAGAGAAAGTTTCGCAACAACTACTCGTTTGTAAAATGTAAACTTAAATGTGAGTTTAAGCAGACAATTTTGTTTAAGGAAGAGGTAGTTGCAGAGAGACCAGCAATTGATAGTAAGCATTAATAATAGTTACCATTAGAAACTAACTACAAAGAGCGTTAATAGCTACTGCTGCTTGTATGATCTTGTATGAGGCATGGACAAAAGAAATCAAAAGGGAGGATTTGAGAATCAGAATGACACATTTTTGAAGTGTTTAATTCATATTTTTAGACAGCCATTTCTATATAACATGGAGCTATCTCAAATAATTGGAGAACATCAGAACTTGTCCCAATGTGGAAGTAGCATTTTGCTGAGATAAAATTTGCTTTGACATCAAAGAGTAGATATATTTTTAAAGTAAGTGGGAAACACTTATGGATGTAGCTGACATGAAATTAATCAAGCTGGGAGGTCTGGGATGTTTCCATCACCAACAAGAGCATCTATAATTTCTCCCTCCAGTTCAAGACTAGGAGTTCTTTTTCCAGGTTCCTCATATGTACTCTTTGCACTTGGGAAGCTAATTCAGGTTTATCCTTTGTGGTGTGTTGGAGGAATTCTCTCATCTCTTACTTAGAATATGAGGTGCTTGACACATGGCTTTCTGGGTCAAGACCTCAGACTAGAACAGAGAAATCATTATCTCAATGCCTTGCTGTCAAGGTCTTGCTGATTCCCTCTTTATTCGCACTTGAGCACTTGATGACTTTTGAGCTCTTTCAGGAAGAGATATTAGTTGATCTCTATTTTGGTTTCTTGATTCAAGTGATTGGAATTTTCCTGGAAAAGTAAAATTCTGCAAATAAAGTCAGAAACTCTGATATATGTTCTGCAAGCTTTCTTAACCATCTCAGCAAATGTGAAGTGTTTCATGTGTCTCTCTCCTCAGGATATAATGCATGGGTTTGGTAATGTTGGCAAGTCCAGTTAGATCTGTACCGAAATCTCAAAACTGTCTTCTTTTGGGTGCTGTAAGGTAGAGAAAATTCCATTTTCTATACAGAACTATTAAATGATAACTCAAACAAATTTTTTTTCTCCATTCATGTAAATAACAGCCACAAAAATCAGGTATTCAAAGATCTTCTTTTAGCTAAAGGTTTAGTTCCATGTAGAAATAAAAATCTCTACATTTTAAAATTTCCTTAGTGTTTAATTATTTTAATATATACAGACATCATAATGGTATGGAAAGCAATCACATTTTCTTACACGATGAACCTTCCTCATGCTTTTACCATTGCCTAAATAACTCTTGAATAGTAAGTCACTCCAGAACACTTTTAATTTTTCCATCAGCAATAAGGAAGAGAATTCCTTCTCAAACATTTTCTTAGGGTTTCAGAACATAAGCATTTTACTTTGATTATATTATACTTATAAGAAATACTCATAGTTTTATTTAATTTTATTTCTTCATATGTTGATTCTCTTTCTAACAAACACTTAAATGAGTTGCCTTCTGACTAAATAAGTATTTGATCAGGTTTTTTGGAGACAATGAGAAATTGGAAACAATAAGTATGTACAATAATGTTTTTTAACAATGAGCTTAAAATTACATAATCAATAAGCACTTAATTGTAATCTTATTATTAGAGGTTAGTTTATAAAGTATGTCATCTATGTAGTAATTTAACATAACAGGATAAATAGTTATTAATTATTGAGGTAAGCACTGATAATTACTACATAAATTGACATGCAACTTAAAGTGATTAGAGTTATATGCTTTTCATATAGTACCATCAAATTTGAGAAATAAAACCAGAAGAGAATTATGAAGCAAAAGGGATTTGGGGCTTCTAGATTATCAGTTAATGGTATGCGAGAATGAGTTTCTGGTGTTAGATATTCTTCCAGTTCTCTGTGTAGTTACCCCTCATCCTCTTTTAGAGACACATCAATTTGCACCAGCCTATGGGACTTCATGAAATTCTCCAAGTTTAATTCATTTGTATTAGTTTGCTTTAAGAGGATAGACTGAGTAACCTTTCTTGCCACAGAGAGAAAGTGTGGCAATGAGGGCACAGGACAACAGGATCATGGAAGTGGGAGCAGCATCAGAGTTGCCTATGCATAGAGGTGGTGGAAGTCAGAATTCAGAGGGGGCCCAGGGAAAGCCAGCCGCGGTAGGAGCATGAAGTGAGACTGACCAGCAATGATAAGATTGTCTATCTTCAGGTGAGAGTGTTCATGGTGGAGAAAAGAAAAAGAGTATGCCCAAAGAGGACGGCAATATCTGAGATGAATCATTGATAGCCAGGAGACCTGCTGCTGAGCTGCTCGCTTCACCAAACAAGGCTGTAACAACAAGGCAGCCAATAATCTAATGAATGCTCTCAACTGCAAAGCTGGAAATGCAATCAAAATTCACCAAATATTAATGAAAACCCGGAACGAAGACAGAGAATGCCAAACTCACTCAAAACAATGATTTGCACCTGAGGAAAGACTTACTACGAAAATAAGGACAGAATTTTAAAATATGAAGGAAGGGTCTGATTTTCAATAAATGCACGTTCGATGAAGAAGGAATAACAACTGGTGGTAGACAGATTGGATAACCATATAAAACCAATACTCAGGGCATTCCTGGCATCATATGTGAATGATTAACTTGAAGTGGATCATAGACTTAAATGTAAAATCTAAAGCTAGAAAACTTCTAGAAGGATACAGGAGAGAAAATCATGTGATTTGGGGCTATGCAAAGATTTCTTGCGTGTGACATCAAAAGCAGAAACTAAAAGGAAAATAAAATGCTAATATGAACTTTGTCAAATGTATGAATGTCTGCTCTTTGAAAGACTCGGCTAAGATAATTAAAAAACACGTCATAGAAAAGGCAAATCACAGATATATAAATCACATATCAATTAAAAGACTAGTATTCAGAACATATATAGGACTTTCAAAACTTAAGGCAAAAAACAACCAAATGATAAAATGAACAAAAGATTTGAACATTTATTAATGGGTTAATTATTAATGTGGGTTATAAATAAGCATTATTAATGTGGGTTATAAATAAGCATATAAAAAGATGTTCAATATTGTTAGTCATTAGGAAAATATAAATTAAGAACACAATGAGACCAGTACTTTGAAATGGTGAAAAAACAAATAAAAACAAAACTGACATTACCAAGAGCTAATAACAGTGAGGAGCAACTAGAACTCTCATATGTAGTTGATGGGATGTAAAATGGCACAAACACTGGGAAACATTTGATGTTTCTTATAAAGTTAAACATACACTACTATATGACCCAACAATCTCAATCCTATGCATTTACCCTAGAGAAACTGGGATTTATATTCACACCGACACCTGCACCTGAATGTTAATAGCAGTTTTAACCATACTAGCCATGCTAGAAACAATTCCAATATCCTTGGACTGGGGATTGAGTAAACAAACTATACTACATCCACACAATAAATGGTTACTAAGCAATAAAAAGCAACAAACCTCTAGTACACTCAAAAGCATGGCTAGATCTCAAATGCATTATGCCAAGCGAAAGAATCCAGACTCCAAAGGCTAAATATGTGCCATTTCATTTATGTGACATTCTTGCAAAGGCAAAACTATCAGTAGTCAGCAGGGAACAGGAGTGAAGATAGGAGTTGGTTTCAAAGAGAATAGGAAGAATTTTTTTTGAGATGATGAGAGTCTTAATTGAGGTGATGAGTATCTTACACGATTAAGTGTTTATCAAATCTTGCAGAATTGCACACTAAAGAGGGACAATTTTACTGTATGCAAATTATACTTTAGTAAAAACAACAACAAAAAAGCAAGCAAACACAAACTTTACAGAAATAAGGGAAAATTGCAAATATAATAAAGCATATAAATAACTGAATAGAATTTGGTAAAAAAAATATGGCTATGAAAAGAAATTGGCAAGTCTTAGAGATCTTAGAATAAAGCATAACTGTTGATTTGTAAAACCAGCATATGGGCAGAAGAGGAGAACAAGAGAGGTAAAAGAATGTGAATGTCAGGTATGATTCAAATAACAAGTCGTTGGGAGCGATATCGTATTTATAAAAATATATTCTTGACAACCGAATGACTCAATAACTATAAAAATGAAAGGATAGAAAAAGTTACGTCAGTGCAGATTAAATTGTCAGATTAGGCTATTAAAATTGTGCAAAAAACTGAAACGTCATGTACAACAGTGAGCAACATTAAACACTGAGTGGGGTTATGTGTGATGCACATGGTGGAAAGAAAAGACAGGACTTGGCAAGTTCCATTGGCTTGTTAACCTGGTACTCAGTGGTGCACCCATATTTCTCTGTCCTCTCCATCATCAGGATAAGGCCAAGAGGATGGTCCCAGAACCAGGCCACATCAACAGGGTGGATTTACCCAAGCCCTAACTCTTGACAGCTATGAGGTGGTTACTTGGTATTGGGATATCTGCTAAGATTTCTAAGAAAAACCAAATGCCTCCATGACTCTGCTCCTCAGCAGCAAACGCAAAAGCACAAAGCTCCTCTCTGCCCCATTTTCTCCTTGAAAATCACACCCCACCGCACCATCCTCTTGGGGAATAAAACACATCTGGAATGCTAGTGTAAAGAGTTCTACAGAATACGAGCTTTAGCTTTCTAGCTTCTGCACATCTGCACATCAGAAGTTTAAAATGGATGTTGAACACAATCTGCCGCACCATCAAAAACATCATCTAATTTGTTTTACATATACGTATGTGTATACACATCCATAAACAGAGAGATACATATATACACAAGCTTAGACATACACATGATTATGCTGTGTTTAAATAGAACATTTCTATGCCTTTACAGAAATGGACCAGGCACCTGGTGAGGAAGGGACATTTACATTTTACTATAAAACTCGTCTGTACTGTTTACACATACGCGCGTACATTTTTACCATATTCAGGTACTCAATTCCAATTAAAATATTTGGCTTTGACTAAAAACTTTTACAAAATGTTTTCATGCAGAGTATTCTAGTTGATCTTCATAGCAATGCTGTGAAATACATTTAGCAAACATTGTTATTCCCATTTTATAATTGGTGTTCAAGTTCAACAGATTTGAAGCATGCTAAAATATACTTAAAAGTATAATATTAATGGGATTGGATAGTCTTTTCTTAGAGCAATTTAGTACTATTTATAGAAACAAAAAATATTTATACCCTTATATTTAGCATTTCTAGATCTTGGTTTTTATTCTACACAAAATTCCCACAAATGCTTGAGGAGACATCTACAAGAAAATTTCTTGTAGCTTTCTTTGTAAAGCAACCAACAACAATCTAAATATACATCAATATGAAACTGGTTAAATAACGAAAACTACACAACCCTTAAAGTAATGAGGTAGGTAATGTATGAAGAAGTGAAATATGCCCTAGATATATTAGGTGGAAAAAAATTAAGTTGAAAAACAAGGAACGTATTTTTGATTCATATGTAAGGATGATAGCAATATTAGTGATAAATATGTTAATACTTACGAAAAGCATTGTAGTTATAAGCACCAATTTACTTAGAGTGGTTACTTTTGATCAGTGGAATTTTCAGAGGCTTTTGTTTTCAAGTTATGTTTATGTAACATCTGTATTTAATTAAGCTTTGTGTAATATTTGCAATCCGAAAGTAATGCTATAAAAGTAAGATGATAAAAATACTAGACAATTAAGACAGATTATTTCCCAGATTCTCTCCTCACATAATATTGTATGAGTTTGGCATATGAGTCTCCTCGAAGCCCAAGCAGATTGATGGAACAGTTTGTTTATCCCTGACCCTTAAGGCGAGCAGTCTGGTATAAGAGAGTGTCTGGGTAATTGAATGTTAGAAGATCTGCCTTTGAATCAAAATTCTGTCATTTCTTCAGCAAGTCACGTAATACAGCTGAGCCGCAGATTTCTCATTTATAAAATGAGAGTAATAAAAATACGAAGAATGCTGCTCAGAGAATGATTAGATAAGATGATTTAAAGATCAAATTGGAAACTAAACACCAGTATATTGTTAATGAGATAGATAAAAACTACTTTTTGAAGAACCGTGACTACACTTCTTCAAGATCTATCTTAGAAAACTTTTAAAAAATTAAAAATACTTGGAAACACTGAGACAGCCCATGTGGGATGCCACCGGCCGGGCTGACCACCACTTCCAAGGCTCAGGAGAAAGGAAAGAGATCCACATCACAGAAAAGATGAAGAATTTGGAGTTCCTGGGTGCAATCCAAATTCAGAGTTGGGAAGAGACTAGCAGCACAATACGATTTGTAGGCTTGTCTTTTAGTCCAGAAAGGGTTACTGTGATTATTTGAATAGTTATATGTTTCCAATTACCCAACTCAAGTTTTGGCGTATAAGTGGTAGGTTGGTTGGCCCAGCCCATTTTGGCAATTAGGTTTTGTCTGAAGTAATGTAAGCCATGGATACATCCTTAATTTGCATGCTGACGTTCCTACATCAAGTTAATTGTATTTTTCCCCGTAGAAGCAAAATAATCCTACATTAATGTAATTCACATTCACACAATGCATTTCCTTATGAAACATGTAGGGATTGGGCAGGCATAGTGTAATTTAAGTACTTTAATATTTAATAATATAAAAGAAAATTCTATTTTATTGTGATATTAATCCAATTTATTTTATAATATTTTTAACCTTTGTTTCATTTTATATTAGGAGATATTTGATATATAAGAAAAGCATGGAAATAACAAAATGACATCTATGTACCCACTACTCAGATCTATCAAATTCTACTGTTTTGCTCTGGTTGCCCCAGATATTTTTAAGAAACAAAGTATTTCAGAAGTATTTGAAGATCCCTGTACACCCAGTATAAATCTATTTCTTCCCTACTCACGAATATTGACTACATTGAATTTGGTGCTCATTACTGTCATAGATTTCTACAAACTGCTACCATATAAATAGGTATCCACATACAATGCACGGCTCAGTTTACAAATTTTAAAATTTATAAAAATGCATATGCACAGTATGCATTCTTGTTTGGTTTGCTTTCTTTACTCAACATTATATTTTTGACATTATTCATATTAATATATGTAGTTCTGTTTCAATCATTTTAACTTTATTTAGCATTTCACTGTGTATATGTAAGAGAAATTTTTAAATTATTGTTGACATTTTAAATTATTTCTGTTATTTTTCCTATTATAAGAATGCTGCTGCAGATACTCTCATGCATATGTTTTTGTGCATACATACACCTTTCTCTAAGATATATATGAAGACGTAGAATTATAGGATCAAAGGTTATTCACATTGTTAACTTTACTAAATAATGCTAAATACTGCAAAATTGTTCTCTAAGAAAGTCAAACTAATAATATATACTCTCACGATCAGCGTGTAAGACTTCCTTTTCTCTGTATCTTCTCAAACATTTTCAATTTTTGCCATTCTGATAAATGCTAAATTGTGTTTCAATATTTCTATTAGCGTTTCTCTGGTTACTAACACAATTTCTCTGTTTACTCATGAAATTCAATAGAAAAAAAACATTTTTTGTCTATTTTCTGATACAAACTGAACGACTTTGCTTTCAACATTTAAGTTTTATCTCCACTTATATTTCAGTTTTTGTATGGTGTGAGGTAGGAATAAAGTTGTCATTGTCACAACTCTCCTAGCAACAGGCATCTTTTTCTTACTCCTTCCTAATTTCCCTTCTATTATATATTAAGTTTTCACATGAGTGGGTATATTTCCTTGCTTCATATTTTCTCTTACTTGTGTTTTTTTTCTCCCTCAGCACTTAAGAAAGTGTAATTTCTTATTTATTCTGTCTATTAATCTTGTTATCTGACTAAGGTCAACAATATCTTAGGAAACACAGATCTCAGGCTGACATTTACTTCTGCCATTTTAGAGTAGGAGATAAAGGGTACATTTGAAAACATTTGAGTTTACGCTTTCATAGGCATTTGGTAGGGGGAAGGTATTATGTTATATGCTCAATTCCTCCCTACTTCATAAGGGGATCTCTGCAAAGAGGGGATCAGTTAGAAGAGAAAAAGAGAAGCAGACTTGGGGGCAGAAGATGTTGGTTCTGTTTTTGGACATATCTTTCTGTTTCCTTTGTTATAAAAGGTGTACAAAATCAGCACTGCCTACTTCATGAAGTATTACATCAAAGAAGGTGATAATTATGCTACTCTGTAAAGCATTATGCTGGTACTAGTTGTTACGAGGATCTTATAAATGCCTTTTTAGAAAGTGGAAGTGAAAACTACTGTTAGTTATATACACATAGACTTATTTGTGTGTGTGTGTGCACATGTGTATCACCCCCATACACCCAGCACCCTTTGTGTCCATAGCACTACTTGGTAGCTATAATACCAGTAGCAGAAGTAACAGTAGCAACAGTGCTAGGAGTCTAGTAATATAGTAGTGATAGAGGTAGTGACACCTAATAACATTTTAGCTGCTAAGTCATTTGTTCCTTAGGATAAATAAAGTATTTTTAAGAACTGGTTTAACTGGAAGGATTAATTCACTGTACTGAAGTGGGGTGGGGAAGCACCAAATACAATGTTTCTTTTGTTTCTCAGTTTAGATAAGGATTAGAAGTGACCCCATGGCTGGGAGCTCTGGGTTCTTGGCCAGTATCTTTGACAATCTTCAATGAGTAATTCTATGACAACACTTCGAAATAGTGTCATTCTTTTAGTTCAACTCCCTTCTCTGAACTAACCACTGCTCTATGCTCTTTATTATTCACCATCCCTACATGTGCAATTTCTACTCCATAGTGAACATGCCTTTGGATGGGCATTGTCAGAGTCCCTTGTCTGCCTTCCTCTCTACCCTTTGGGAATGGTTCTGCTCTATTTGAAAGGAAAAGTATCTTGCTCCCTCTTTGATTTACCACTGTTAATGAATTAGAATGAGAACCACTGACACTGTTCAACTAGGTCTGCAATTTAGCTTGACTAAGCAGGAGAAAAAATATGAAATAGGAGGTTCTGTCTGGAATAGTGTTCAAAATGGTGTTCTTCATTACAATGTATGTGACATTTACTCATGGAAAATAAGAACACCCTCCTACCACATGGGGCATTTATACAAAGCAAAGAAAATGAAGTTATATGAAAGTGCGTTATAGCTTGGTATGTGTCATATGTGTGTCATACTGACTGAATAAAGAGTGTTTACAGAGAGTCACAGTGTGCTTTGAGCAGAGTAGAAAAGCAAGGAGATTTCCGTGCCCTTTAGAATAATAATAAATGAGATAGGTACCACTAACTTTCTTGTTTACTTTTGTGACTTCTTAAGAGTTTTCTATACACACACATTCTCTCTTTGTCTCTCTCTCTTTCTCTACACACACACACACACACACACACACACACGGGTACATATACTTATTTGAACAGGAAAACTATTAAGTAAAGCATATAAAAATAAAAATACTTGTAATATTTTTTGAATGGTAACATAAGAAAATTGGTAAATTTATTAAACACACAAAAGTGAGAGTGGTCAAAGTCTTAATAATTTTGGAATGTGCTTTGTCCAAAACCCAGCAGATGCATTTTTGGGGGATGGGGTGTGCATAATATACTCAGGCACTCCGAAACTGGTAATCCTTTCATGCCATAAAGGTTAGAACTAAGTGTCTCCCTGAATTACACTCCAGTGACTTAGGTCAGTGAGTTTGTTGATTTAGCAAATCTTTGTGGAGGGCCTACTATATTCCAGGCACTGTGCTTGGCACTGGGTATGCAGTGGTGCTCAGAAGATCAAAGTCCTGGATTTCGTGGAACTTAAAGGCTGGCAGGATAGGAACATATTTTTTAAAAATCCTACTATAAATATTACATGGATTTTTGCAAACTGATAAATGGTGTGAAGAAGAACCATGATGTGTGATGAGAGAGTGTGGCAGGGGGAATTGAGACCCCTATGGAGAAGCACATTTAGATGAAAGTTCAAGGATGAGGATCAGCTTTCCAGAAAAGAATTGATCTGGGAAGAACAGACCTGTGCAAAACTCTGAAATAGGGAAAGAAGTTCTTACGCCAAAGAAACAGAAAGGAAATTAACATGGCTCACTGAGGAAAAGAGAGGCAAGATATAATGCTGGAGTGATAGGTACGTGGGGTGCCAGGTATAAAGGGATTTATTAAGGATTTTGGATATTTCCCAAGTATGAAATTACTGAAATGTCTCATATAATGGAAAATTATAATTAAAGTTAGTTTTCATACTGATAGCTATCATTGAGTGCTTATTACATATTAGGCTTTGGGCTAAGAGTCCTATTTATAGGTAATTCACATTCAAAATACCTCTAGAATCATTTCCTAAATGGGGAAGGTGAATCTGAGAACTTATGCAATTTTACCTAAAATCGAGTTGCCAGAAATCAACAGAGCTGAAGTTAGAACTTGAGTCTCTATCTCTGAAGGGCATGCTCTTAAACATTCCATGCTTTCTAATATATTCAGTTAGGCCACTAGCACATATCTCAGAAGGTGGAAGAATCAGGCACTATCTACCTCTGTCTAGGAATTTTCTAGAACAGTGGCTAGTAACTGTTACTTGAGCAATCTTCTGTGGTCGCATTGAAAGGCCACTAAAAGAATCCCTCCTGGATGACAGTCACCTCTCAGCTGTGCCTGCCATTTGGCTTGGTTAACATGAGCAAAAATGAAATGGAAGCTCCCTCCACTTAGAATTTATTTGTGTAATGATCTATAATTAACTGGCACCTCTAGAGCTATCCTGAAATGGGACCACCCTAGCTGGTTCACAGCTAACATCCCTCTACCTTATTAAAAAAAAGGACATAAATCTAAAAATTGTTCCATGTGGCTTTTCCTTCTTTATCAACAACATTTCTCCCCATTATTTGCTTTTACTCTGTCCGAGGGCACCACTATTTTTATGTAGGGTAGAGATCTCATGCTAGATGGTTTATTCACAGTGTAACATATCATATGAACTCGTTACTCTACTGATTTAGTAAATGTTTAAAATATTGACCCCTCTGGCTTGGGTCCTACAGCATTTACTTAACTCCTTGCTCTAAATTTTAATCTGCCTACTCTGCTCTTTTACCTGAGCTCTATCTCTTCTCCTAATCTCATCCCTACTTAAATCCATGTCCATTTTCCTAAATTGACTTTACTCTCCTCTCCCTCAGAAAGTGTGAAGAGGGCCCAATTGCTAAAGAATAATGAAACCATTTCCCTGACCTGTTACAATAACCAAAGCTGGATGAGATCTTTCTGGTTCCTAAAATAGAAGTATGAAAACTACTCATTGCCAACTTTATGGACCCAAAACAAAACTCTTCATCTCAACGATGGCAACAGAGAAACGTTGGCCATGTAACTGAGGAGTAGCTGTGGTTCTCCTGAATGGTAACATCTGAAACGAACCTTGAGGATTAGAGATTCACCACCTTCTTCATCTTTCCTAATCGCATGCTATCTATCTCCCTGTGTCCCAAGGATGGTGACTTGAAATTCTAGGTGCTTGCTTTATTTAGTATCCGCTTAACTAGAGTTCACTCAAAATAAGAGGAACAACCACACAATTCATTCCTCAAACCAATAAGCTCTGAAGAGTTAAGTGGGATGTTATAATAACTATCCCAAGATAATATATGTAAAAGGCACTTTCCTGGAATAAAAGAAGTATAGTCCGCCTAAAAAAAACATGTCTATAAATCAAGGTTAAAATGACATTTATATTAGTCAACATTTTTCTTCTTTTTTCTCTTATCCTTTCTCTTCGCTCTTTCTCCTTCTCCTTGCTTTTCTTTTCCCTAAGCAATATTTAAAAATCCAGATATTAACCCATACTAGTTTTACCCATCTACTTGTGAGATATCTTTTTTTATTAATTTATATTTTGTTTTCTTCTAAATAGCTGTCTGGATTCCTGCTTTGGGGGGAGGAAAATTAAAAAGATTTTCTGCAACTGGGCTTCTGTTTCAAAGGGAAAAGGTGTTGTGACCCTCATAATTTCCTCCCCTGGTCCAAATATTATTATTAATCACATCATCCAACCATAATTTAGTTTTCTCACTTGAGGCACATTCGCTAGGCAGTTCTTACCATTTTTAATTAAAAATTCTAAGCATCAAACTAGTAAAATATATCTCAATTTTAAAATCTGTGTAATTTATCTCTTCTGGGTAAGGGCATGCAGATCTTAGTGTGATTTATTAATAAATACAGATAATCACAAAAGGTATTATTAACTGTATGGGGAAAGGCATCATTTCTTTGTTGGAATGTAAAGGTGATTTTGACAAAGGAACGATACAACACTGCTGTACTTTGTAACTTTAGACTGGAAAAACAGCAAAAAACAAAAAAGAGGGAGAGAGGAAAGAAGAAATATGTCTAAAATGGTATCTTGACTCAGCATAAAAACAATGAAAAAATATTGGAAGCCCAGAGGTTAGAATTATATTCTTGGCTTCACCTATGATATGGACGATTAAGCTCTTTGGGTCTCAATTTCGTATTTATAAGAGAGATTAGGTTTTAATACATCATTACCAAAGTTCTCTAAAATACTCTTCACTAGTATTATTTAATAAATCTGTAAACTCTGGTGTGTTTTGACACCTAGAATTTCACTTATGTCAGGCTCTATCTCTTTGAAGTAGTTCTCGAAATTCAGCTCACGTTGTGAGGCTGTTCTATATGGTGGGTAAGCATGGGGGCTTGCTCTCCATGTGATCCTGACTAAGATGTTAATTTGTGAACCTAGATTCTTCAACTGTAAGACATACATAATAGTACTATCTTTCGCCATTGTTGTGAAGATTACATGAAATCGTGAACGTGCTTAGTGTACTCATTGGCAAGGAGTGTACTGCAACTATTACTATTATCGTCATTTTTGTTTTCACTCATCTCTGTCATTTACAATTGATGGTGCATTAACACAGTATTAAAATAATCCCGGAAACATAGGTCTCCATTATATAGACCCTGAAATGGAATCCCTCCCCCGACTAAGATGGGCCACTCTCTGACCACTGAATGTGCTATGTTCATTCCCAGTTCCCTGTGTCTGCCTCTGCAGATCCACTCACCTTGAGTCCTCTTGACTTTTTTTTGGCCTACCCAATTGCCATCCTTCCTTTAAAACTCAACTCAAATCCCACCTCCTTGCATGAAGTCTGTCCCTACTATGTCAGACCACACTATTTTCTATGGATTGCTATAGAAAATAATGTCACATCTAGTCAAAGAACACCTTGTGTTGTTATCAGTGAATGTAAGGGAAAGAGCTCGAGGTGACGGGTTCACACACCTAGTTCCCATCCAAATTTTTTAAAATCAGGAAGTGAGCTAAACAATTTTGGATAATTATTTAACTTCTCTGATTTTGTTTCCTAATTTTTTAAATGTAAAGCACATTATGCACCTTCAAGTGCTGTTCTGAATACTAAATGAAATAAACATGTCAAATACCTGATATACATTACAAACTTAGAAAATATTTCTCCCGATTGCCTACTACAGTGATCTATAAAGAATGTTTCCTGAGCTGAATATAAAAAAAAAGTCTTATCCTCTCAAAAGAGAATGTAAGTTTTTTAAAACAGGGATGAATTTTTAAAAATGTTTTATTACTAAATATAACTTGTGAATGCATCATAAGCATTAAGTAAACACTTGTATTAAAATATTTGTCACTTATACAAAGTCTGTTGTTTGACTATAAAAGAACCAAAATAGAGCAAAGCCTTGTATGAATAAGAGTACTTATTTCCCTAATCATATTAAAAGGGACGTGATAAGCTTGACAACACTACTCATGTAATATGATAGAACACAGAGGTAAAGAGATTTAGGTAAAAGCTAAAAGGATAATAATAAAATAATAACCTTAATAATCCAAATGATTACCAGGAAAACCTATATAATTACCAAAGGTGGATTGAAAATTTGACTCTAATCTGACTCACAGAAATGAGTAGACTCTTTACCTTATATTTCCACCTACAAGTTTTCTTTCGGTTCTGGAAGACTTCCTTGGGATACCAGGAAAAAAAGTCTTGGCATTTCAAAATCAACGATTTTTGCCCAGGCCTATCTAGATAATGAACAGCATTTATCACATCCCTCTGGAGCTTATCTATCCGCTCTACTTTACAAGATCAGATCAGTCAGCAGCATTCAAATGGGCAACGTTTCAATGAGTGGCTCCAGGGATATACATCAGGTTTTCTGAAATAGCATTTCTAAACCTATGGAGTTTAGGAATAGCATTTAATAGCATTTCTAAACCCTCTGGAATCAATGGGCTAAACGTATGTGAAAATAGGCAGTTTTAGAAGGAGACAACTTAACTTTCTGCCAGGATATACTCGAGAAAAATCAGCAAAGCCCACTGTTATTGGTCTCATTGGCTATTCTTGAAATGATTACTGATACAGTGTCTATAGGATATGGTGTTGTTTCCTCTATGATACTTGCCTCAGACATTTCTCTCCATTATGTTAGTCTTCCCTTGGAGATCTATAAATATACTTTATTTTCCTTTTGTATTCTTCCATTCTAAAAGTGTTATTTTGTACACATGTTAACATCTCGCTTTACATATGGTGGGGCAGGATACTAAGATATCATTTAAAGAGTAATCTTGATTAATTGTAATCTAATTATTATCCTAATAATTATTTTAATAATTTAATTTTAAATAGAATGAGCAAGATATCAATATGCAAATCAATTTTGTGCATTTATTTTAAAAAGCAGCATTCATAACATGTCCTGAGGTGAGTATGGATTCTGTTCATTCGCCAAAACTTTAAAATATGTAGCTCTTTAATAATATAATTATCAATATCTACAAATCAGGAGGCTTTAGTTGTCAAAGAGAGATTAAATTATTATTATTATTATTAATTATTTTTGTGTGCATGAGGAAGATTGGCCCTGAGCTAACATCTGTTGCCAATCTTCCTCTATTTTATGTAGGATGCTACAGCATGGCCTGATGAGCCTTGGTGCTAGGATGTGAACCTGCAAACACCAGGCCATCGAAACAGAGCACTGAACTTAGCAACTACACTACTGGGCCGGCCCCTAAATTATTTTTGATGTCCCTACAGAAGCAGGAAAATGGACTAACTCAGTATTTCCCATGTGTGACAGGAAAAAAGTGCTTTGTGGTCATGTACATTTGCGAGACGTGGATTAAAATGAGATAGAAATTTATTTCATCTTTAGAACTTCTCAGAGCTTGAATTCCCTGGTTAATCCAAAACTTCTAACCCAAACCACACATTTCTTGAATATGCTGATTAAGTTTTCCAAGGCAGCTTTCCCCTTTAGTGGAATCCAGTTGACTCTAAATAGCTAAAATGACTTCTAAATGTTTCTAATATTTTGCTAGCAAATGATTGAGCATTCAGAAGATGTTGACATATCCTTACAAGAAGGGTCCTTGTTTAAGAGTCACTGTTGTTCTCATTTTAACATTCAGAGCTATGTAGATATGTCTTGGAAATAAGATTGATTGGCTAGACAGAGAGATTTTATATATGGGTCTAAGAAGCCTTAAAGAAGATAGAGTCAAGTTAATCAGAATTCATTCATTAATAAGAGGGTTGGAATCAGAGGGTAGTGATGATTTTGAGGTGATTGAGCCCAGAATCTTTCATTCATTTCTTCCAACCCAACTCACAAAAACTCTTGCTTGAGTTTTTCGGAATGCCGTCTTAGTCCATCCAGACTGTTATCACAAATACTAGAGACCAGGTCACTTTTAAACAACAAAAATCGATTTCTCACAGTTCTGAGGGCTAGAAGTCTGAGATCAGGGTGCCAGCATGGTTGGGTGGGGTCCATCTTCTGCTCACAGACTTCTCATATCTTCACATGGCAGAAGGGACTAGAGAGCCTGTGGATCTCTCTGTGGAGCCTTTTTCATAAGGCACTAATCCACTCATAGGGGTTCCTCACTCACAACCTACTTCACCTCCCAAAAGCCTCACCTGCTAATACCCTGACCTTGGGCATTAGGTTTTCAGCATATGAATTTTGAAAGGACACAAACATTCTAATGATGGCAAGGGATAAAGGAAAGCATTACAATATGAGTAAAAGCTGAAGTAACTGCCCCATTGAAGTTTCTCTATAACCCTGAAGACTTAAATTTGCAGCCTTGTAACAAGGATGATTGAGGAGTGTTATCCACACTTGCGATTTTGGGTCCACAGATTGGACCATGGAGTGGCACAGCAGCCCAAGTGGTGATTCAAAGGGGCTTACACATGCCCTGGAGAAGTGGTAACTGTATGGTTTCAGGGTAAAATTTCAAAACACAAATTAAATTTCCTCAGATTTTCTTTGTAGTTGATTCTTTGACCCAGAGGCTAGTCACAAATAGAATCTAAAGTAAAATTATGTAGAGACTTGAGGTCCATGAATATAAGTGGCTTTATTGTTCTTTTCTCTCCCTCCTGCTCTTTAGATGTGGAGAACAGAAAGGAGGGAGATGAGAAATGGGCAACAATTTTTACCGATCTGCTTGCAGTCTGCTGGAGGAGGAGTCAGTGGTGGGAGAACGGGGTCCGGCAACTCTGGACTCAAGTCAGCAAGTGAGTGGCCAAGGAATTCTCATTGATTCACCCATTTATTCATTCATTCAACAAATATACTGGTAGCTACTCCTAACCCTGCATTATTCTAGGCACTGAGAAAAATATAACTATGTACAAAGGCCTTAATCTTATGGATTTTATGTGTTAGTATGAGGAGAAAAACAGTAAATAAATAAATAAATATATATGATGTCAATTGATGGTGAGTTTTAGAATGAAAAATGTATCAGGATAAGAGAATAGAAAACAAAGTAATTATTTATTTATTCACGATCATTAAGGGAAAGGTCTCAACTGCAGTAAGTCAGGACGCAAGCCATCTAGGTATCTGTAACACGAGTATAGAACCATTGAGGCTTGCTCTCTGGAGCCATAAGGAATTCTGTATGGTTGAACTAGTGCAAGCAGGGGAAAAGAACATGAGAGCTGAGGTTAGACAGATAACTGGGGCTAGATCATTTAGAGTCTTTCAAGCCATGGTGAAACTTTGGTTTTTACTCCAGATAAGCTAGGAAACCACTGAAGATTTTATGCTGAAAAATAGCATTTGCCTAATGTTTTCAGCAGTTCCAGGGTTTATATTTTTTCAACCAAAGACTAGCCAGGTTGAGCTAGAATTACTTTATCCAGAGTCAAAATTCTTGAGGAAGAATTCTGATTGGCATGCTCCTCACCATTACACGATGGTCACCAAAGCACCAGGTGATGGTCATCATCACCACGTGCCAAGCTCTGAAGGCAGGCGGGAAGCGAGGACTTCTTCCCGTACTTTTCTCTTTTCATTGGGGAAGAAAATCTTTCCCAAAGCACCTTCATTACATACACTCTCAAGTCACGTTGGTAAAAACCCGGCCATATGCCCACTTTAAACTCACAGCCGACAAAAGGGAACAGGGTTCACATGACGGACTTAGATCAAATATATTCATCTCTTGAAGCTGAGTCTACCTTTCTTGAACACAATGCCTCCCGCTGCCACCAATATTTGAACAAAATTTGGATTCGTTTGTAAGGAAAACGTTTTGACTAGGCATCCTGCAGTACCCAGTATTTATCTAAAGAGAGACCAGTATCTACCAAACAGATGAAGAAAAGAGAAAAATGATATAGAGCCCCAACATGTTCCATAGAAGGAGAAAGCTACAAACTAAAGTTGCCTATTACTTAAGCCTTTCTCTCCTTATTTTTTTTCCCCACATCCTGATTCTGTGGCTTTGTACAGTCTTTCATGGTTATTAAGCCTCTCAAAAATCTGCTGTTCTCAAAGTTATTAATCTTTCCCAAGTCATTTGGTTTTCAGGACTTTCTAAATATGGAAGTGCAAAATTTTTGTTTATTTGCTTAACTTCAGGCATTTTGTTATTGGGTCATCCCTTTGCTAATTCTAAATTGGTCTAAAAGATACTTCAAATGCAATGCATTCTTCCTTTTTAGGAAGAAATTTAGAAAAATAAGAAAACCCATTCTAACAAGAGAGAAACATGAACAACCTAGAAATCAATGCAAAGGGGATAGAGTTTCTCTTTAAATAACATGGATCATTATCTTCAGAGTTGGACCCCATTATAAATTTCTTGAGTTGTTATCCATGTGCTCAGATTCCCTTCATTCTTTAGGGAAGTCTTTTTCCTACTCTCACAGACCCCTAACATTATCTTGATTTCTTCTTTCTCCAACCTTCCAAGTTTCAGTAAAGAATGTAATAAATAAAAATTACTATGTATAAATACAGAGTAGGGTTTAATTAGCTATCTTTCCCATGGGTATTTTAGTTGAACAGTAAGTCTTATATCAAAAGAATGCTTATTTAAATTGTAGGATTCTAAGTGCCAGGAAGCCATTGAGGATGTGCCTGGACTATGTGGAGGTGTTACCACTCAAGGGGGGTCCTCTGCTCACTGCAAGACATGTCAACAATCAGGAGGCAAGGTGGTAGGAGAGAAAACATTTCTTTATTACAGCTTGCTAGCAAGAGGGAAGATGGCTGACTCATATCCCAAAGAACCATCTCCCAGAACAAAAACCACAGGCCAGTTATATACAGGGCTGGTCTCCTGGTGCGGGAGGTGGCTGGTCTCTGGGTGGGGCAGACATCTGGTCCCAGTTCCTGATAGTCCTTGTTTTAGTGGATATGCATCAGAGAATGGAGCAATGCCCTATACCCTGATCTTTCAGCTGTCATTGATAATGGCTACCAGTATAGGCTCTCTGCCCTGGAGTCATCACATTCCCAAAGAACTCAAAAGAACAAAGTTATCATCTTAAAGCAGCCAGGAGGGGCCACAAAATCTGCAGAACGTGTCTGGGCTAGTTAATCAGAGGTCATTTAAAGCTACAATATGGCTTCTTTTCTACAGTATGGCTTCCCTTGAGCTGAGCTGGCATCAGAGGGAGCTGAAACTATTAACCTCACACCATGTATTTTTTTATTTGCTTGTGAGGCTGGTCTGATTGTCCCTTTTGTATTGGGTTTCATTCATTGAGTCTCTTTCTGGGAAACTAAAAGACAAACATATTTTCATCTTTAAAAACATATATGAGATAATTACATCAATTAACAACACTAAATTATAAAATGGAAAAAATATTGGACTGAAAAATTGGGAGAACAGGGTTCTGGGGCAAACTCTTTCCATGGTAAACTCTAAGACTTTGAGCTAATCTCAGCATCTTTGAATGGATTTCCTCATTCTTCAGTTGAAGGAGCTAGACTAAATAATCTCAAATGCCTTTCCAATCCTTCTGATTTTTAAACTTATGCTAGTTCAGAAACCAGTACTCTCATAAGGACAAACAAAGGGAAGAAACGAGATCAAAATGTACGAATCACTCTAAGTTTTTGAGAAATTTGCAAGCTGATTGAGGAGACACAATTAGAGAACAATGAAAAACCATGTGTAATCAAAAGTAAATTGTATGGTGCCAGCAAAAACTGCTATAATAACACATTGTCAAAGAGAGTCAGTGTAGTAGAAACAGGGGAGACATGGAAAAGACTGGAGGAAAAAGGACAATGAAGGATGAACAGAAGGTGTGCAGCCATGGCAGAGGCAAATGGGTATTCCAACGTCTGCAAATGAGTAGCACATTTAAGGATGAGCACAAGTTGGGTCAGAGGTCAGAAAAGGGATAATCACAGGGTCTGATATCAGGGTGTGGAGGAGATAAATTAGAATGAATTTGGAAGAACCTGTTATGAATTTCTTGAGAAATAGGGGGACCATAAATTTTATCATGCTAACTGGGATATTCAAGAGTAAAAAGAGGCACCGTTAATAATTACTCTAGAGCAACAGGCATAACTGGGACTATCCCAGTGAAACTGGGGCATATGCTCACCTGCTTACAAGGAGTGCTTCTTTTCCTTGTAAACATGGAAACTAATGAATCATAGGTTAAAATTGCAAAGGCTTTGTTTAGGTAATGAAAGTGGAGCCTGCTTGGATACGGTCTGCTCTAAATTTCAGTTCGCGCTTAGTCAGCTCCCTACGGACACAAACATAAGAGATGGCATTTGTTATGTAGCAGATATTTCCTGTGTGGGATTGCTAATTATACCTAAGGGAACAGAAGACCTCCCTGAGAGTAGCAACATGATGTGGTGAGAGTGATAAACTATTGAGCTAGACCTACACACGGAGAAGAAAGATGGAAGAAATCAAGGACTGTAAACAATTCGAAAAATCATCTTAGAATATATGACATTTCCAGATGGATCTTTTAGCTCCAGTTTCCTTGACATTTATGTGCACAGTTACTTCCTCGGAAATCTCTACATTTTGCTCGTGGTGGAAGATGTACAGCAGTTCCCCAAACGCTGATGCTTACACTGAGCACCGCTCTGTGCTAGCTCATTCTACAGCCCTATGGCAGCTGACATTCTTCTCTGCTCGCAACACTGCTCTGAAAGTTGGCCATGCAATAATTTTTCAGCACCTGAATGTGCAAGGTGGGCATTGAAGATATGATAGTGAGTTGGATGATTATGGTTCCTGCTCTCATAGAGCTTTTCTTCTGTCAAGGAAGAAACATGATTGTAAGTATGATCCCATGAAGGAGAAGTTCCAAATTCTATGGCAGCATGTAATTAGGTGACCTAACTTAGCCAAGACTCCAGGTAAAGTAGCTTATGTACTAATGGTTATACTAATACAACAACAAAAATAATTACCATTTATTGAGAGACTATAATACATGAAGCACTGTTCAAGGGCCTATACACGTTGCTTGAATCCTTACAAAACTCTGTAGTATGGGTAGTATTATCACCATCTTACAGTGAAAAGTCTGTGGCTCTGAAATGTACTGTGAATTCCACATCACCAATGACTGGTAAGTGTGGAGGTGGAATTAAAATTTTGTGTTGGCCTGGATGGAAAGCCCTCATGTTTTCCGTTGTGCCATATTTATTTTTTCTGAACCTCGGTCTCTTCATGTGTGACATGAGGGTGTGAAGAACTATCTCAAGGGCTTGCAGTGAGGAATGCATGTGACAAGGTATTTTAAACCTGGTACAGGGCCTTGCACATTGTTAGGTTCAATCTCCTAAACCTCTTTGATGTCTAAATCTCAGAAGCAAAGTATTCTGTGGGTATTTCCCATCACACCTTTTGTGACTTTTCCAGCTTTCAAATTGTAACCCTGATCAGGTTTCTACAAATTACCTCTTCTCATCGCCATGCATGGTTCTTGTCCTAGCTCCTACTAATAATAGGAATAATAGAACCATAGATGACTTTAAACTTACTATGTTCTATATATTGTACAAATCTTGTCTAGTTTAATCTAAGCAATCTATTTGACAAGCACTTTCGTTATCCGTATTTAGAGGTGAGAACATGAAGACAGAGAGTTTAATGAGTTGCCCATGATCCGCTGACAGGTAAATGTCAGAGCTGGATTAGAATCCAGGCCAGTAAATCTGCAGACCCCATATTCTTCATAAATGTGTTCATCACTTATTTCTGTGGTCATTAGACTGAGACAATTCAAGGATCTCACAAGATCCCATGAGTTTAAAATTTATTTATACAGACAAATGATCCTCAAAGCGAGACAATGGAGATCGATTGGGTGATAGAAGGATGGAAGAAAAACATTCTCTCCCCTAGACATGTGCTTACCTAAAGAAGCCCTGATCCACAGTCGCAGAAGCCATTTTAAATGGAAACAAGAACATTGGGGAGTTTAAAGTTGCAAGGGGAAGTGAATAATGAGAAGAGAATCTCAGAGCAGAGGCAAAGATTCCTGCCAGAAAAACATAAAAAGCATTTTTCATGTGTGAAAATGGTAATACAAAGGAATCTAAAGGGGATCATAGAAGTGGAAAAAGTACGGTGATTTGATACGGGCTGGAGGACTGTAGACAGGCAATGATGGTCAATGGACATCAAGTTCCAAAGCCATGAAATCAGACCAGGGACTGAGTGTACAGGAAAGTAAAATATGTTTGTTTCTTTGCTTTTGGAGTAATTGTTTGAAAAGAATATCAGAAGTATATCATGTTGTGAATGCCACACTCTGAAAATTCTGTGGTGGTAGGGGATGTACTCCGATCTGACCTAAGAAAGTATCTGGAGAAATCAGAGGAAAAGAAGAAGATACTTTAGCCTCAGTTGCTGAGGAATTAAGAAGGAAGGACAAAGAGAAGAACAAATGTATTTGTAAATTTTTACTAACGATAATCTGTTCTGTATTGAGTCAACTGAAATAATGTGTAACTACATAAGTTTCTCTAGAGTTTGTCATAGTTTAATAAAGTCATCATGTCTCCTCCACGGCTTCAGCCTTGCTGTGCACCCACTTGAGGCAGTGCCTGTAGCCCCTAGGCTCCAGAAACCTCTCAGTAATTTTCTCTCCCCTTCATCTTTCCAGCCTTATGTGGTGGTAGCTTCCTGCTATGGCTAATCTACAGTTATCTCGCTGCTCCTTGTTCTCATCTTAGCGACTCTTATGATCTGTGTAATTGATTACCTGCATTCGATTCCCTCTGTTGCAACAGCAGTGTCCTTAAAATGCTCCTTTGTTATGAGGGGCCGTTGGGTGGATGTGTTAGTTTTCTAGGGCTGCTGTAACAAATTGCCACAAGCTGGGTGGTTTAAAACAACCAGTGTTTATTCTCTGACAGTTCAAGGCATCACAAGTTGGAAACCAAAGAGTCAGTAGGGTTGGTTCCTTCTGCAGGCTCTGAGGGAGCCTCGGTCTCAATTCTGCCTCTCCTTTCTCTTATAAGAATGGTTTTCATTGGATTAAGGGTCTACCATAAGCCCAGGATGATCTTATCTCGTGATCTTTAACTTAATTACATCAGCAAAGACCCTATTTCCCAATAAGGTCACATTCACAGGTATCGGGAGATAGGACGTGGACCTATTTTCTGGGGCCACTATTCAACCGACTACAGGTTTTCCTGTTCAGATTGTAAGAGACACAGAATAATTCCTGCTCTCACCTTCTAAAGTGGCATTGTCCAATAGAGCTTTCTATGTTGAAGGAAATCTTTTCTGTCCACACTGTCCAATTAAGGTGCCGTTAGCCTTGTGTGACTATTGGGTAGTTGAAATATGGCTAGTGCTGCTGAGGAACTGAATTTTTAAATTCATTTCATCTTAATTTAAATTTAAATTGTTAGATGTGTCTGAAAGCTACTGCATTGGGCAGAGCAGTTCTATAGGGAAAAATTGACAGATACCAATCACATTAATTCAGTTATCAAAATAACACTTGTGAACACAAAAAGGAAAGGAGGAAATGTTAGACAACATCAAAACAAGTGAGGTTGCAGAAGCAACTTCTAGAGAACCCAATTTTCATGCTGGAGAGTTTGAACTGTGCCCATAGGTATGGAACAGGGGAAGAAAAGGTTCACATTTATTTTGATTTTTCTAGCTTTGTTGAGGTGTAATTGACAAATAAAAACGGTCTATGTTTCAGCGGTACAGCATGTTGATTTAATCTACGTATACGTTGTGAAATGATTACCACAACCCAGATAATTAACACATCCATCTCTTCACATAGTTACTATTTTTGTGTGTGTGGTGAAAACACTTAAGATCTACTCTCTCAGCAAATTTCAAACATACAATACACTATTATTAACTATAGTCAACATGCTGTACGGTGGATCTCCAGAACTTTGTCATCTTGTATAACCAAACCTTTGTACCTTTTGACCAACATCTCTCCATTACTCCTACTCCCAGCCCTGGCAACCACCATTTTACTTTCTGTTTTTATGAGTATGACTTTGAATTCCACACATAAGTGAGCTCATATTTATTTTTAAAAGGTAGCCTTGTCAGGAAGCAGAAATGGAAGATGAGTTGGAGTAGGGAGATCCCAGAAGAATTTCTTGTTCTAGCTCTCAGCTAAGAATCTATACAGTATGTGCCAGGCACTACAATTATCCAGACTTGAGAGATGAAGAAACTGTGCTGAGTTTATATAAAAGAATCACGTGCATGTTTTGATTTTATATATGCAAGCTAGTTAGTAAAGACAGTGCATTCTGTAGAGCATTAAAACCTTTGTAAAAAGCCTCTTTGTTAATTCCCTAGGCCGTCTAAGGTATTACACACAATATGTAAAAAAGGAACAGAATGATCCCCTGTGGTAGCTCACCTTCTACCCAGAATCACTTTGAGAGACGCCAAAGCTGTCCATCTTTCTGTTGCAAGGCCCTTTGGATTTGGTGACAGCAGCAATTTCTCTTGTAATTCTTGGCGAACGCATTAGCATTCACGGCAATTTCTGCCATTAGAGAGACTCTCCCGTGCACCATGACGGTTTCTCCTCTGTAATTGTAGGGATCCTCATTAATCTCAAAGAATATTATGACATTGCGAGCTTACAGGAGAGACAATTCATGACGGACACAATAAAGGCTTAAATTATGCTGCTTTTGATGATGAAAGATGCAGTGCTGCATTTTTTTTAACTTGGGCAAAATTAGGATTTAGCAGCTGTAAGAAAATTTCTTGTATAATGAAAGTGGATGGCGTTCAGACACAACCAATTTCAGGCCTGCCTTGAGGAAACCTTTTATTTCAGGAAGAGATTAAAATTTCAAAGCTGTTTTCTGGTGGCATTTTTATTGATAAACCTGCATTTAAAGCAGAGCTTTAAAAAATGCATGAGATGCACATAGCCAGAACACACCACGTTAGAAGCTGCTGCCTGGAGTCTGAAAGCTCACAGAATTTTACAGACGGCACTGGACAGTCTCCAAGACGTGTTTGACATATGTTAAATTTTTTACACTCAGCTCTGCTTGATGAGACAGAGCTGACTTTGGGGGATAGGTTTTTCTTTGTTATTAAGTAGGCAAAAACTGTTTACTTTGTTTCTTTTACTATGAAAAAGAAAAGTTTGGTTTTAAATTTAGATGAAAGAGATAACAAAAGGACTTCTTTTTCGTATTTTTCCTCTGTATATAAGCTATCATCATCTAGTTTTTTATAGGTGACTTGCTATATATACAACCTTAAAAATTTAGACTTCCTTTATCTCTATCAGTGAGGACACTGAAGCCAAGAAAGGTAGTGACTTTCAAGATCACTGATTCTTGGTGACAATCTAGGGGAAAGATAAGTCTTGTTTTGCCCTTTTCTCATCCAATAGTCTTTTTTTGCAACATGATCTTGAAATAAATAAACCAATATTTATTGAATACCTACTGGGTGCCTATCATTGTGCTAGACATCAGAAATGACTTTGACACCAGGAAGTCTGCAGTCCTTTTTGGAAAACCAAGCTAGCACACATGCAATTATGCTCGACATCACAAATAGTCAGGGAAATGCAAATCAAAACCATATATCACTGCACATTTGTTAGAATGGCTATCATCAAGAAGACAAGAGTTGGCAAGGATGTGGAGAAAGGGGAACCCTCATGCACTGTTGATGGGAATGTAAATTGGTGTAGCCACTAAGAAAAACAGTATGAAGATTCTTCAAAAAATTAAAAATAGAACTACCATATGATCCAGCAATCCCATTCCTGGGTATTTATCCAAAAGAAATAAAGAAGGAATATTAAAAAGATATCTGCACTTCCATGTTTACTGCAGTAATATTCACAATAGCCAACATATGGAAACAACCTAAATGTCCATCAATGGGTGAATAAATAAAGAAGACATGATATAAACATACAATGAATATTATTCAGCCATGAGAGTCAGTAATTATTCAGTTACTGTTTGCAACAATATGGGTTGAACTTGAGGACATTATGCAAAGTGAGATGAGTCAGGCAGAGAAACACAAGTACCGTATGATCTCTTATCTGTGGAATCTAAAAGGGCTGAACTCATAGACACAGAGAGTAGAATGGTGGTTACCAGGGCTGGAGGAGTCGGGGATCTGGGACATGTTTAAGGGTACAAACTTGCAACTAGTAGGTAAACAAATTCTGGAGATCTAATACACAGCATAGTGATCATGGTCAAAAATTCTCTAGCTTAAACTTCAAAGTTGCTAAGAGTGGAGATCTTAATTGTTCTCCTCACAAAAAAGAAATGATAATTATGTGACATGATGCCGGTGTTAGCTAAGTCTACAGTAGTAACCATATTGCAATATATAAATCTATCAAATCAACACCTTGTACACTTTAACCTGACACATGCTATATGTCAATTATATCTGAATTTTAAAAAATGGTAGACCAGCAAGTGAAACAAAAGACGAAATAAATGGATGTGACTACTTCAGACTAAAGGGCTTCTGCATGGTAAAGGAAACCATGAACAAAATGAAAAGACAGCCTATCAACTGGGAGAAAATGTTTGCGTATCATATATCCAACAAGGGATTAATTTCCAAAATATAAAGAACTCATACAATTCAATAACAAAAAAGCAAGCAACCTGATCAAAAAATGGGCAGAGGATATAAACAGACATTTTTCCAAAGAAGATTTACTGATGGCTAACAGGCACATGAAAAGATGTTAAACATCACTAATTATTAGGGAAATGCAAATCAATACTACAATGAGGTATCATCTATCTATATATATACATATATATAGACACACACACACACACACACACACACACACATATATATATATATATATATATATATATATATATATATATACACGATGGAATACTACTCAGCCATAAAAAAGACAAAATTGTGCCATTTGTGAAAACATGGATGGACCTTGAGGGTATTATGTTAAGTGAAATAAGCCAGACAGAGAAAGACAATTACCATATGACTTCACTCACATGTGGAAAATAAACAAACACATAGATAAGAACAATTAGTGATTACCGGAGGGGAAGGGGGTGGTGGAGAGGGTGAAAGGGTAAAGGGGCACATATGTATGGTGACGGATAGAAACTAGACTATTGGAGGTGAGCACAATGCAGTCTATGCAGAAGCTCATATATAATAAAGTACACCTGAAATTATACAATGTTATAAACCAATATGACCTCAATAAAACAACCTCAATAAAAAAGCGGTGGTAACCACAGCAATGCTTTACATATACAATCTCACTTAATCATGACAGTTCTGGGCTACATTTTACAGATGAGGAAACAAGCACAAACACATTAAACAACTTGTTGAAGCTCACAAAAATCATAAGTATAATGCTGGGATTCAAATCTAGGCCACTTGACTACAGAGCCCAACCATATAACCTGAACCGTCTTCTGACAGCTGACGTAATGTGGGATCAGAGAGGGGAAGGCATCAATCTAAGCTGGAACTGGCAAAATGGCATAAGTGCATAGAAGCTAAGCAGAGCCTTGAAGATAGAAAGGATTTAGATAGGCAGCAGAGAGGAGGGGTAGATTTCATGTTGGGAGAATGGAACGATGCTATCTGAGCAACACGATATGACAGCAGAAAAAGAGTGTAGAGGCTGATTTTATATAACAGACTCTGAGCTAGGCAAATAAGCTAAGTCACAATATCCCAACAATATAAACAATGCATCGATAACTGGAAACAATGCCCTGTCAGGCACACTCATGCATTTCTGCTTAAGGTTGTGCAATTTATCAAACTTCTCCTATTACTTATCAACTGGAGCGGAATTTGTTTCAAATTAAGGACATGTAGGTATTCCAGTGGTTGTTGGTCAACTTTATTTCTCTCCCTGACAGAACATATGGAAATGAGGAGCTATGACTCTTATCTGTGTGGCTGATATGACCTCACCATATGGACACACTCAGAACAAAGTCTTGAGGAAGCTGGTTGAATTTCACCTATTCTCAATGCTGTCAGAGGAGGACTCTAATTGACAGGGCTTCTCTAAGAATAGGTGCCCTTTTGCCATTCCAGAAACATTTCATTCTCTAGAGAGAAGGTCAAAAATATTCTCCCTCACGAGTGAATAGGTTTTTGTGTTGACAGCTCCTCATGTCAGTGGGAACCTATTAAATTAGTTTCCATCAAACTCTGCATATTTCAAAACATAACTCAAGGTGTAGATTTTACGTACACTCCAGAAAAGCATGCTTGGAGAAAAACTAATATCCTAACCAATGCTGTGTCCTTGTTCTCCAGTCCTCCCTCGTGACAGGCACTTCTTTTCCCAAGCGATCAGTTTCATTAAAACTCTGTATTGTCTGTTCCTTGTCATGCACCACGCAACTTTATTACTGTTCCAAAGAAGGAGTACATGAGAGTTTTCTTTCAATTTTGAGTTCACTTTTTACCCTATATTCTTCATGTAGAACCTCAAACATTTTTTTAAATAGTGCCTTAATGTTTTGTGACAATGATCCATGATCCCCATAATAAACAATAAATAACAACACAAAGAAAGCAACACATTATCTCAAATTTGTAGAAGTGACCACTCTTAACACAATTCTCTAGAGAGAATTTTGCTACCAAAGTAGATGGGTGGATGGAGAAATAGGAATAAGTTTGTAAAAACAAATGATACTACACATACTTTTAAAACATAAAAGGTGCTGTGTATCAGTTTACCTCCTTTTAACAGAAGAAAAATGTTATAATAAAACAGCTGGAGGGGCTGGCCCCGTGGCCGAGTGGTTAAGTTCGCGCACTCTGCAGCAGGCGGCCCAGTGTTTCGTTAGTTCGAATCCTGGGCGCGGACATGGCACTGCTCATCAGACCACGCTGAGGCAGCGTCCCACATGCCACAACTAGAAGGACCCACAACGAAATATACAACTATGTACCGGGGGGCTTTGGGGAGAAAAAGGAAAAAATAAAATCTTTAAAAAAAAAAAAAAAACAGCTGGAATCTCCCAACTCCAATCATTTTTTCCTTTTCTTTTTGTTGTAAGAGACATTATTTCTATGAAGTCTAAAGGTAAAAGATCATGAAAAACATTAAGAAATTGAAGTCCTGTTATTTTTAAGCGACATTATTCAGTTTTACTTAGTAAAAATGAAAGGAAATTAAAGGATGGGACATCAGCAGTCTTACACTTAGTATTTTTAGATTACTTTTCTATTTGTGTTTATAAAATTTGCATTCTATTCTATTGTCATAATTCCTATACTTGTTTCGTGCTGATTATGTAGTTAAAAGCATTAATGTTTTCCATCAGCCTCTCAATCCTGTGTTCTTTATATTTTATTTGGCTATCGGTTGGATGATTTTCATCATCTCCCCCTTCCCAACTGTCTTCAAAGGGCTTACATATTCTACAGTCCCTGAGATTTTTCTTATTTGAGTAAGTTTCTCTGTTATCTTTCCACACTCAGAGTGATGAGTATTCTTGGTTGAATTTCTTGGTAGACACCAAACCACTGTCTTCCAATATTAAGTGTTGCTGTATATTTTCTCACAGCTTAGTCTCTCGCTATAATTTACCACAATATTAATTATATCAGCTAAACTATAATTTTATATATATACGCTTTTGCTTTTTGGTGAGGAAGATTGGCCCTGAGCTAACATCTGTGCCAATCTTCTTCTATTTTGTATGTAGGACACCACAACAGCACGGCTTGATAAGTGATGTGTAGTTCCACGCTGGGGATCCAAACCTGTGAACCCCCGGCAGCTGAAGTGGAGCACATGAACTTAACCACTACACCACCAGGCTGGCCCCTATAATTTTATATTTTTAGTGAAACTATCTTTCCTGGAAACATCAATTATCCTTTTATTTGGATTAGTTACTCTCCAGGAGTGCTGCATAGTAACATCTTGAGACCTCTTTTGCTGTCATCATTCGCTGTACTCTGTCTTGATGTCCCTAATTAGTGGCTCTCACATCATCCTCTTTATTGGTCTATTACTGTCTATTGGCCAGGCCCATTCTGCAGTAGTCTTGTCTGGCCAAAAGACTCTACAATAAGCAGAGAGCATCCAGAAGCCTATCTTTTGGGTCACACTGCTCCAATTTCAAGTGATTGTCCTCTGCACACAGCACGAAGTGGTCCTGCTAGGTTCTCCCGTAGTTGCTGTCCTAGATATTCTCTTCTTTTTTCTCTTGTGTGGATCTCTCTCTTTTTGTTGCTGTTGTTCCATTTTACACCGGTTCTTGGTTTACTCCCTCATTTTGGTAGAGTTTTCTTGCTTCCAGTGGTGCTGATAAAATTCAGTCATTCTGATTCCTGATTCCTGACTTCATTTTTAAAACTTTATTAAATCTATTGCCTTTATTCGTGGAATCCTGAAGTTTCTCAATGATGTGCTATTGGTGAGAAAATTTCTTGAATGATGTTGCCTCTTCATTTTTTTTCCTGTTGCTCTCTCTTAGGGAACTTTTACCCTTCAGATATTAGAACTTCTGGACCAGTTCTCCAGTTTTCTTAACGTTTACCTTCTGTTTTCTTTTTGCCCTATTTTGGGAAGGGATCTTCAACCCTACTCTTCAACCCTTCTGTAATTGAAGGATATTTTTTTCTTTCTGAGGAAGATTTGCCCTGAGCTAACATCTGTGCCAATCTTCCTCTATTTTGTATGTGGGTCATCACCACAGCATGGACACTGATGAGTGGTGTAGGTCCATGCCCAGGAACCAAACATGGGCCACCAAAGTGGAACATGCCGAACTTATCCTCTTGGCAACTGGGCCAGCCCCAATTGAAGGGTATTTTTAAAATAACTACTGACATATTTAAATTTCTAAGGCTTTTTCTTTACTGCTTAATATTCCTGGTTTATTTTATTCTGTTCTTGTTTCATGAATGAAATTGTTCTTGCCTCTCAAAGGATATAAATAGTGGATTTTTAAAAAAAAATTTTCTCTCTGTATTTTGTCTTCTTTCTGCAAATTATTTTTTCTTCTGTTTTCTTGTTTGAGTCTCCATGTTACATGTGAGAAGCTTTCTTTGGAAGTCTTGAAATTCTCACTTTTGAGGTTCATGGTTAAGATGTGTATCTGTGTAGGGATTTGTTAAAAGGCTAATTAGAAGTTCTTTTTGTGTACATAGTAGGGCTTCTCAAACTTGAGCTTTACTATATGGTAATCAGTCAGGCTATTCTTTGATGAACCTAAGGTCAGAATCTTTAGATGTTTGCTATAGAGTTAATGGGCTTCCTTAAAGAGGTCTCTTCCAGTTTCTTGCCTAGAAGTGTCTGGTGCGAGGATAGTGGGACATGGGTGGAGCCCTCTAAATTCCTGAACCTTTTGAGGATGTTAGAGTATGAACTAGACTTTTCAATATACTTGGATGTTTAGTACACATCAGTATGTTTTCTAGTTTCTAATAGTCATTGCTATTTCCACTTCTTGTGTGCCCACCTTTCTTAGGTGTTTATGTCAAAAGAATATCTTTACTATTGTTGTAGTGGGTTTTTAGAATGGAGTGAACTTAGTATATATTCAATCCAACATCTTACCCTTAAAGTCTATTGTTTTCTTTTAATTTTACTAATTGTTCCCTTTTCTCAAAACTTACCGAAATTATCTCAAGTCTTTTCTCAATTCTAAGTTGATTTTCCATTGCGTCTGTTGTATTCCATGTTCTTTGCAATTTATTTGACAATACTGATATTAGTCAGCACGTAAGTCCTAATGCAGAAGACAGTATTTTTACTCACATTTCACAAATGGGAAATGAAGTTTCCCAGAGGTTATGTAATTTTCCCAGGGTCACACATTATTAAGGGAAAGAATTAAGATTCAAATTCAGGAAGTGTTATTCCACAGCGTCTGCTAATAACCACTGTAATATTCTAGCTTTGTGATGTTGTTCTACTTCCCTAGTTATAAACTTAAAAATTCCCATTCTATAACTTTTTATTATAACTTATTATTGAAATGTACTTCTGATGAATTTTCATTCTTATTAAGTTCTTCAGTAGTATAAAGCTCTGCTGGGACTTTGTCTTCTGTTTCTTGTGTTAATTTGCTATTGAAGCATATCAATTCTTTCATCTTTATAGGATGCTATGCTACTTTAATCATGATTATGTTATTATTGCTACTTCAAAATAATATCCTTTTACAACGAATATAACTTCTTTTTTCCAGTATAACCATGTTTAATATGAGCTGAGTTAATTGCTCTGATATTGTGTGAGCAACACTTATAAATTTCAATTTATCTTTAGCTAGAATATTCTATCTTCCTCTTTGAAATATAGTTTAAGAGATGGGTAATACTTTTTCTTGAGTTGCCTTTAATCTATTTGAGGATCTCTTGATGGGAGACGTGAAAGATTTTCTCTACTCTTAGAGACTTTTTAAGTGAACTGTGTCACTGCCCAATATAGCTATAAAGTCCTTTGTTCTTCAACTTCGTCCTGTAGCCAGCACCATACCCTACAAGATCCCTAAGGCCCTTGATTGTGCTAAAGTCCTGGAGTGGTTTAAAGGACTTCTAAGATAAGCAGTTTTACTATAACCTTACTGAAAGTTATTGCAGTCACACTAACTCAGACAACCTCTTTCATTTGCAGGATATTTATGAATTCTGAGGATGTTATCCACTTAGATTCTTTCTCTGCACTTCTTCCGGAGATAGAGGTGGGATGGGGGCAAAATTGAGAGAACAAAAGTTTAACCACAAACACATCTTCTCTTTCTAGCCATAGATATCACCATTGTAGTTTATGGCCTGAGATTATAAGCTATTTTCTCATTAGGTAAGCTAGTAAACTCCTAGAAGTTTTCTTTTCCTTTTTTTTAAAGTATTTTGAATTGTTCAATTATTTATTGGAGGAGAGATATTCTATAATCCAGTTTCTTTCCACTACTTTATTTTGATCATGTTGGTACTCACCTGGAAAATCTATCAAATAGAGATCAGAGAGTCAATCTGAGAAAAAGTAGAGACTAGAGGTGAGCTCTGTATAAATGGGTAGGCTAAATTTTCATCCCTGCTCAGGAAGGAAGTTTAGACGTTATTTTGCTAAAGCTATTGTTTTATTCATAAAGAGACTGACGTCCAGAGAGATAAATTAATCTCTTGAGATTTCATTTCTGTCAGATCTAAACTCAAGTATCATAGTTCCCGTTTCACAAATGTTTCCACTTTACCATGCTTCCGTCTACACTGCATACAAAAATAGCCATTTTAGGAAGCATTTTGTATAGACTTAAATGCAGTATACTTTATAAATAGAATTTGAGTGCTTTTCCATGTATAGTTTCTTTCCGAGTAAAGTAGACAAAATCTAAAAATAAATCAATGCAATTCTCTCTATTTTTTCCAGCTTTATTGAGGTCTAATTGACAAAAATGTTGGAAGACATTTGAAGTGTACTGCGTGATGATGATTTGATATACACATACATTGTGAAAGGATTCCAATCGAGTTAGTGAACACATCCATCACCTCACATATTTACTTTTTTTTTTCTTTTTGGATAAGAACATTTAAATTCTACCCTGTTAGCAAATTCCAATTATACAATACAGTTTTGTCAACTATAGTCACCGTCTTACACATTAAATCCTTAGATCTTATTCATCTTATAACAGAAAATTTGTACTATTTTTTTTTAGATTCCAAAAATATAATGTGGCATTTGTCTTTCACTTAGAATAATGACCTCCAGGTTTATCTATGTGGTTGCAAATGACAGGACTTCCTTCTTTTCTAAGGCTGAATAATATTCCATTGTGTCATAGACACACACACAATGGAATATTACAATATATAATATATAATATTATGTTTATATATATTAGAATACCCATTCTGACAAATATGAGGTGATATTTCATTGCGGTTTTGATTTGCATTTTCCTGATGATTAGAGATGCTGAGCACCTTTTCATGTACCTTTTGACCATTTGTATATCTTCTTTGGAAAAATGTCATTTTAGGTCCACTGCCAGTTTTTTAATTACATTCTTTGTTTTCATGTTATTGAATTGTGCAAGTTTCTTTTTTTAGTTATTAATCCCTTATCATACACACGTTATCTTCTCATAATTAATTTCTAGTTTTATACCATTGTGGTTGGAAAATACACCTAATATGATTTAATCTTCTTACATTTATTAAAACATTTTTCCTGGCCTCACATATGATCTATCCTAGGAAATATTCCATATGCACTTGAGAAGAATATGTATTCTGCTGCTGGTAGATGGAATGGTTTGTCTATGTCTGTTAGGTCCATTTGGTCTATAGTGTTATTCAAATCCACTGTTTCCTTATTGGTTTTCTGTCTGGATGGTCTATCCATTGTTGAAAGTAGGACATTGAGGTTCCTTGCTATTATTATATTGTTGACTATTTTTTCCTTCAGATTTGTTAATATTTGTTTTATGTATTTAGGTGCTCCTATGGTGGGTGCATAAATGTTTACAATTATTTTATTTTATTATGATTTAACACCTTTATCATTACTGAGTGACCTCCTTTGTCTCATTACAATCTTTGACTTAAAGTCTATTTTGCCTGATATAAATATAGCTACCCTTGCTTTCTTTTAATTTCCTTTTGCATGGGATATCTTTTTATATCAATTCATTTTCAGTCTATATGCGTCCTTAAAGCTGAGCTGATTCTCTTGTAAGCAACATATAGTTAGGTCTTTTGTTTAAATCCATTCAGCCTCGCTATATCTTTTGATTGGAGAATTTAGTCTATTTACATTTAAAGTTATTATTGGTAGGTTTTGACTTACTTTTGCCATTTTCTTAATGTTTTTTGGTTGTTTTGTAATTCCTTTGTTCCTTTCTTCTTCTCTGCTTTCTTTGCGATTTGATGATTTTTTGTAGTGTTATTCTTTAATTCCTTTCTCTTTATATTTTGTGTATCCACTTTAGGCTTTTGTTTTGAGGTTACCATAAGGCTTATGTAAAACATCATATTTATAACAGTCTATTTTAAGCTGATAATAACGTCACTTTGAACACATACAAAAATTTGCCCATCCCCAAATTATGTCTTTGATGTCACAATTTGCATCTTTTTACATTGTGTATCCATTAACAAAATATTGTAGCTACAATTATTTTTAATACTTTTTTCTTTTCACCTTTATACTAGAGTTGTAAGTGATTTGCCCATATTCATTACAGCATTAAAGTATTCTGAATTTAATTATGCATTTACCTGTACCTATGAATTTTATTCTTTCATATGTTTTCCTGTTACTTATTAGCATCCTTTTAATTCAGCTTGAAGAAATCTCTTTAACATTTCCTGTAAGGCTGCTCGACTGATGATGAACTCCCTCAGCTTTGTCTGGAAAACTCTTTACCTCTCCTTCAATTCTGAAGGACAATTTTGCTGGGTAAATTAGTCTTATTTGACAGTTTTTTTTTTTCTTTCAGCACTTTGAATATATCACCCCCCTCCCTTCTGGTCTACAAAGTTTATGATGAAAAGTGTGCTGATGGTTTTATAGTGGTTCCCTTTCCCATAAGAAGTTGCTTTTCTCATGCTGCTTTTGAGATTGTCTTCTTGTCTTTAACTTCTGGCAATTTAATTATAATCTGTCTCAGTGTGGGTCTTTTTGGATTCCTCCTATTTAGTCCTTTGTGCTTCCTGGATCTCGATGTCTGTTTCTTTTTCCACGTTAGGAATTTTTCAGCCATCCTTTCTTTCAATAGTCTTTCTGCCCTTTTCTCTCTCTCTTCTCATTCTGGGACCTTTATAATGTATATACTGATCTGTTTGATGATGTCCCGTTAGTCCTTTAAGCTACCTTCACTCTTTTTCATTCTTTTTTCTTTTTGCTTCTCTGATTGAATGGATTTCACTGTCATGTCTTTGAATTCTCCGATACTTTGTTCATTTGATCTAGTCTCCTGTTGAGTCCTCTATTGGAACTTTTAGTTCAGTAATTGTATTCTTCACCTGCGTAATTTTTGTTTGGTACTTTTTTATATTTTCTCTCTTTCTGTTGAAATTCTCACTTTGTTCATGCATTGCTCTGCTGACCTTGGTGCAAATTTTTATGATTGTTATTTTGAACTCTCTATGAGATAAATTTCTTATCTCTGTTTCATTAAGATCTGTTTCTCGAGTTTTATCTTGTTCTTTTGTTTGAAGTACATCCCTCTGTTTCTTTGTTTTCCTTAGCTGTCTGTATAGGTTTCTGCACATTAGACAAAACAGCCACCTCTCCCAGTCTTAATAGAGGGTCTTATGTAGGAGATGTACTTTAACACTCTGCTCAGTCCATGTTCCTGGTTGTCTCTAAAACATTTATGATTGTTCAAGCTGCCTTCTTTGTTCTTAGTGGCTTCCAGTAGTTGGGGGTGTGCCAAAACTTGTCAGTGTACTGAAGGGCAGAATTGCAGTCAGAACCTAGATGCAGGCTGATTAAAAGTTTGACCCTCAGGCAGCAACTAGGCAAGTATGTAGTCTCTTTTTGTGAGCAACTGGGGGATGGGCATTTTTGGCTGCTCCCTCTGTGCTTGGCCTAGGTTTCTAGCTACAGGGGGTGCTCCCACACCCATTAAGAACTGTGTTTTTGTTTTCTATAATTCTAAGGGACTTGTGAATGCAAGCCCCATAAGCTATTAGAGACTAGCAAACCAGGGACCCATCCCTCAGGTGACTGACATGAAAGCTGGGGTGCCAGATATGTATACTAGCTCCTTCCATGGAGATACTGGTGACTTCATTTTACTATTGGAGTAGGCTGGAGGGAGAAGGCATGCAAGGTGCCCACCAGCTTCCCTGGTCTCTGAGGAAGATTGCAGCTAGCCCCTAGATGCTTGCTAAAATAGAAGACTAGCCCTCAGGCAGGCCTGGAGTTCACAGGTTTGGATGCCTGGAATGGACCTAGCACTGCTCATCAAGCCATGCTGTGGTGGCATCCCATATAAACCTGAGGAAGCTTGGCGCAGATGTTAACTCAGCGACATGACACTCTCTCGGGGGTGGGATTTATGATGAGAGTATGTTTCACCCTTTTCTACTTGTTTTGATGTGGGTATTTTCTCATTCATCTGATATAGAAGGGTCACTCAGCTAGTTTCTTTATCTGTTTTGGAGGGAATTGCCCCACGTGTAGCTGTACCTTCAGCGTGTCCAAGGGAGGAGATGAACTCAGGAGCCTCCTTCATCACCTTCTTGGTTGATTCAAAATGTCTTGCAATTCTCTCCATCTACTTGAAAGAAACTTTGCTAAGATAGCTATCAAAAATATCAACATCCGTTTTTTTTAACCCAAATAGTTACTTCTTAAACTATTTTTTCTCCACTCAAAAATATGCATTATCTTCTTACTGTACTAATAGGATAACTTGTTATGTTGCTCATAGGAAAATTCATTCAGTATCCATGTGGTTGAGATCTCCTTTGGATTATGCATCTTCTATATGTAGGTTCTTCCAACATTCCAGTACATGATCATTACCATTCTTGAAATAATTTCTGAGATGTTCAGGTTTTAGTTTTTAGCTAAATTGAGGAATATTTACAAAAGTATCTATCTTTATTGTCAAGCACTGTGCAACTTAAATGTGCCTTGAATACTCCTAATAACACTGGTAGGCCAAACTTATTACACCTATTTGAAGCAGAAAATTTGAGACTCAGAGAAGATAAGCCACATACCTAAGTTCCTTTTGTTGGTAAGTTGAGTGAAATTTAAAAGCAAGTCTGTTCTTCTCAAGAGTTCATGTATATCCTTTCCACTATATTGGCAGGCATTATGCCAGAAAAAAAATTGCACTCATATAAAACACTTTAATAAAGAAATTGGTGTCTGTCAACATTATTCTTTAATCTTAGACTTTGTATACTTCCTTTGAACATAAAAAAGAACTATTCAGTAGCTTCTGAGCTCTTAACATCATAAAAGAGATATGAAAGGCAAATATCTGAATTTTACCTCTCATTCATGAAATTTCTAAATCTTATCTTGAAGCATGCTATCCTTGGATACACATTTATTTCCTTTAGTCACTACTTACCATATTTTTAAAATAAGGTAAGGGTATCTAGACTGTACTTTGTCTTATTTATTATGAACTTTCACTGTTTGGTTAACTAGTGCTTTATTGTGTCAGGGAAAATAGATATATTTTAAGAAATATAACTAGATACCATATCACACTCGGTTTTTGTTACCATAGCTACTCACGTTCTTTGTTTTAACAGCCTGTTTATTCTTTTTGAATTGTGGTAAAATAAACATTACATTAAATTTACCATATTAGCCATTTTTAAAGTGTACAGTTTAGTGGCATTAAGAATATTCATACTGTTGGGGCCGGCCCCATGGCCGAGTGGTTAAGTTTGTATGCTCCGCTACGGCAGCCCAGTGTTTCAATGGTTCGAATCCTGGGCGTGAACATGGCACCACTCATCAAGCCAAGCTGAGGCAGCGTCCCACATGCCACAACTAGAAGGATCCGCAACTAAAAATACACAACTATGTGCCCAGTGGCTTTGGGAGAAAAAGGAAAAATAAAGTCTTAAAAAAAAAAAAAGAATATTCACACTGTTGTGCTAATCTTACTACCATCTGTCTACAGAACTCTTTTCATCTTACAAAAATGAGACTCTGTACATATTATATGGTAACTTCCATTCCTTCCTCCCTCCAGCTTCTGGCAACCACCATTCAATTTTCTGTTTGCGTGAGTCTGACTACTCTGCATACTTCATATAAATGGATTCATACAGTATCTCTCCTTTTGTGACTGGCATATTTCACTTAGCATAATGTCCTTAAGGTTCATCCATGTTTTAGTATATGTCAGAATTTCCTTCCTTTTTAAAGCTGAATAATATTCTATTGTATTTATATACCACATTTGCTTTATCCATTCATCTATCCATGAATATTTGTGTTGCCTCTATTTTTTGGCAATTGTGAATAATGCTGCCATGAACATAGGTGCACAAATATCTCTTCAATGCACTGCTTTCTATTCTTTTGGGAATATACCCAGAAGTAGAATTACTGGATCATATGGCGGTTTTATTTTTAATTTTTGTGGAATTTGCATACTGTTTTCCATAGCAGCTGCACCATTTTACAAATCCAGCAGTGCACAAGGATTTCAATTTTTCTACAATCTTGCCAACACTTGTTATTTTCTGGTTTTTGTTTTTATTTTTGCTGTTTAAAAAATAGTAGCCATCCTAAGGCGTGTGTGGTAGTTAATAGCCTATTTCTTTTTTCTGGACTTTATTTTCTTCCTATTTGTCACTATAATATGTTTCATAATATGCTTCTTATTTGTCAGTTATGGAATTTGTACTGTTGAATCAATTTGTGGCGTATTACAGGCTTCAAGATTTAGAAATGCGGTGCTATGTAATATCACCAACTGGTAGTAAGTTTAGTCAAAAGCAATGCAAGACCTGGTTTATAGAATATTTAAGAATTTATGTACTTTCATTTCATTCAAGAACATCAAGTATACCATAAAATCCTCAACAGAAAGAGAGACAATTAATTTTAAGAACTATTATTAATTTTGTAAACATATAGTTATCCTTTATTTATAATTAATATATTGGTTAATTGAATGCTAATGTTATTGGATTCAAAATTTTCTCTTTAAATGTAATTTTGCCTAGAAAGATTACATGAATTTATAAAAGAAAATTCAGAAAGTTCCAAACAGAAATGCAAAGGAAGTAATTCCACCACTAAGATATAACCATTTTCATTTTTGTCTGTTTTGGACACTTTTCTTCTTGCATAAGCATACTCATCTTTATGACATATATATGTATTTTTATATGCTAGTTTGTTCACATAATCTTCTATCAAGAATGTTCTCCTGTCTTATGCAACGTACTAAATATTCATTGAAAATATATTTTTCAGAATAGCTGTGTGCTCTTCAATCAATGCAGAAATACATAACCATCCCCTTATGGTTTCACAATTATTTTTTAAATCTTTTATTGTTATTAATAATAGTGTGATGATTTTTCCAATATTTATGTCTCTGTCTCCACAAATAATTACATACTAGCAGTCAAATTAGTTGGGTAACGGGTACAAATATTCCAAAACTATTAATTTATATTGCTTTGTACTGACTTATCGTAGAAACCCAATTTCTTTTATTGGTCTCACTGACTGTAAGATTTAGGTTAAACATTTTTCCAGAATGTTCCATTCTCATATATCTCTTACCTCTCATCAAGAGGCTTCATAAATTTATTTATTATGTGACCCTAACTACTGGGTCAAAGATGTCTCAGGTTGCTCATCTGTAAGAAAAAAGACAAGGAGAGGGGAGGGTGTTATATTTTACATGTTTGCAAAGATCTCAACTACACTGACATCTTTTACTTAACAAATTATGGAATTAATAGATAAATATGGTATTATTTGCTGACTTTGATTTGCTTTTACCAAAATCTAGGGACTTTTTTTTTCTTTTTTTACCAATTTTGCAGCCTGAAAGTCTTTGCATAGCTGTATCTTTGAGCATTTAATTTTCTTACTCTCAAGAAGTCTGTTAAAGTTAAAAACAATTTTAATTGGTCACTTGATTTTTAGTGAAATGGATGTATTTTAAAATAGCATTTTAGTTACCATAATAAGACCACTTTACTCCAGAATCAATAAAGTGATAGATAAGGAAAATATCTTTAAATAAAAATTAGAATATTTTTTCTCCATTTGGATTTCTAATATAAATGCTGAACTCTGATTCTCTTATTTTGAATACTTCGTGGAATTAAGAATCTAGGAAATTTGATTTACCACCATGTTTTCTGTGTAATATTAAGAAGTCCTTAATATTAAAGCTATTCAACTTTATTTTACTATCATATGTCAATTTGCATGTCTTGATTTTGTCTTATATATACATTTTTAAAAGCACATTGTTCCCACAATTTCTTTAGACATATCCAGCATGAGAGGATAACAAATTACCTAATGAGAGAAGAAGAGAGGCAGCATTTGGAATACTTGGCAAAGGAATTTATTACTGGCAAGAATATTTGAATTGTTTACTAAGTAATATAGCTCAAGATGAAAAATAGTTACACTCCAAAGAAGTACATACCTTTTAACTGATGCCTATAGTTTAAAATACATTACTGAAAGTATTTCATAAATAAATAAATACATTATTGTGGAATTTGCTTCAAACCTGATTGCTTTTTATATGGAGAATTTTTCCTCAGTTTTTTATCAAAGGGATTCTTAAATCATAGAAATTATGTTCTGAGAGAATTTTAGAGTTGATTATAACACCCTGTTCCCCAATTCTTATTTGTCTTATCTACATACACTGTTTTCTCAGCGTTTTTCTCACTGTCCATGCATCCTCTAAGAGGGAGATCTTTGGGCACTGTTGGTTTAGTGTAAAATGTCCTACACATTAATAAGCAGAGCTTTGTTTGCTCTGCAGAAGTTATACGTTGACCCACAGCTGCCTAATAGAACCACAATGAGATGTCACCTCACCCTTGGCAGATGGGCTGTTATAAAAAAGACTAAAGATAACAAGTGTTGGCAAAGATGTGGAGAAGAAGGAATTCTAGCACGTTGTTGGTGGGAATGTAAATTGGTGTGGCCACTATGGAAAACAGTATGGGGGTTTTTCAAAAAATTAAAAATAGAACTAGCATGCAATCCAACAATTCCATGTCTGAGTATTTATCCAAAGAAAACAAAAACACTAATTTGAAGAGATATAAGCACCCTCATGTTCTTTGGAGCATTATTTACAATAGCACAGATATGGAAGCAACCTAAGTGTCCATCCATAGATGAATGAAGAAGATATGATATATATATATTCATTGGAATATTACTCAGCCATAAAAAAGAATGAAATCTTGTCATTTGCGACAACATGGATGGACTTAGAGAGTATTAGGCAAAGTTAAACAAGTCAGACAGAGAAAGACAAATATTGTATGATTTCATTTATATGTGGAATCTAGAAAACAAAACAAATGAGCAAACAAAACAGAATAGAAACAGACTCAAAGATACAGGAAGTAAACTGGTCGTTATCAGATGGGGAAGGGGTTGAGGGCAGGAGAAACACATGAAGGGAATTAAGAGGTACAAATTTCCAGCTGTAAAATAAATGTCACGGGGAGGTAATGTACAGCATAGGGAATATAGTCAATAATGTTGTTTAACTTTGTATGGGACTGATGTTTTCTAGACTTATCATAGTGATCATTTCATAATGTATATAAATATCGAAACACTATGATGTTCTCTTGAAATTAGTAGGATATTGTGCATCAATTAAACTTCAATTAAAAAAAAAGAAACAATGAGGGCATATCAGTCAAGTTCACCTTCCTAACTCCTATGAGAAATCAAGTGTTGGTAAGTTGGGCTTTTCATCACTTTCCCTCTAAACTCCAATTAAAATAACTATAGTAGCCAGCCCAGTGGCTGAGTATTTGAGTTCACATGCTCTGCTTTGGCAGTGGAGAGTTTCGCTGGTTTGGATCCTGTGTGTGGACGTAGCATCACTTATCAAGCCATGCTGATGTGGAGTCCCACATCGCATAACCAGAAGGACCTACAACTAGAATATACAACTATGTACTGGGGTGCTTTGAGGAGAAGAAGGAAAAAAAGATTGGCAACAGATGTTAAAAAAATAAAATAGATAACTACAAACACATACCAAGATAAAGATGTCTATTTCTTGTAACTTTCCCATGAATAATAGTCTTGTACACACTGCGATCACTCTTCTGGAAAATACAAATGATGACATATAAATATTCTGTGCTATTCACCAAAAGTTACATATTTAAACTTACTGAGGCCAAAGGTATATATTATGATCATAATAAATCTCACGGTTTGTATAGCTTATTTATTTCACATCTCTTCACACATTGCTTAAAATAAGATATAGACTTCGATGTAATAAAATAAAAATTTTAAAATAAAAAAAGGAAAAGAAAGAAGAAAACATATGAGGTTGGAAAATATTTGAACTTGACTGCTAGCTGTAGACTTACCAGGAAAAATTGCTTCTCTATTGGGAATAAAATTGCTCTATAACTTTTATTTTTACAAGGCACAATCAGAGGAGTATTCTGAAATTTTTCAAATTCAATTCAGTTTAGTTCAGGAAAGAGACCATGGATAGGAGTCGGTAAGCTATAGATGTGCAAAATAGTCCTGCCCTTAAGAAGATTCAGGTAGGGGGTTGGGGGCGGAAAGCAGTGAGCATGTTTACCATTTATTAGGAGAAGTGCAATGAAAGCCACAAAGCAATGAAATAGTACAGAGAAAACGAGTGGGTTAAGGAAGTTTCTCAGAGGAAACTGACGCCTCAGTCAGTTTTGAAGGACATTTAAATAAAAGAACTTGCTAACCTGATGGGCAGGAGTAGGGGACATTTTAAACAAGGGGGGCAGAATGCATAGCAGTAGAGAGGTGTAAAATAACGTAGTCTTTTTTTAAAGGAACCACAAATATTTTACTACTGAGCATAAAGTGCAAAAGGAAAGTTGGTTGAAAGTAAGACTGGAAAAAATAATTACATATGTTACCACGTAAAGCTATAGGTGTTATGCTAAGCAGCTTGGAATTGTCCTGGAGACAATGAGGTGCCACTAAAAATAGTAAGGACATAGTGAATTTCATATCATGTGGAACCAGGAGGAGAGAGACCTTTGACAAGGTTAGGCAATAATAGTTAGACTGATAAATTGGAGGATCATGAATTGGAAGCAATGTACAGAATCAAAAATATTTAAGATATAAAGACAGAAGAGGCTGATGATTGCTCATCCATGTGAGGAAGATTGAAAGGGCAAAGCTGTCTTTCATATTTATGATTTGGGTGATTGGATGCATAATGATGTCAACAACCAAAGTAGGGAATAGAGGACAAAGCTCAGGTTTGCAAGGCATGGATAGGAACTTCAATTTTGAATTCTTGGCATCAAAGTATTCATTTACATTCATAAGGAAATATCTAATAGGCAGATATATAGATCTATATATACTCATATATATAGATATTTAAAGCTTGCAGAATCTAATGAGGTCTAGATTTAAGAGATGAAGATAAGTGCAGTCAAAAAATCAAAAACTTGAAGTAGACAGGCTAGCATTGTTCCATCTGTATTTTCTTAGATTCCGTATTTGTCTATTTGGCCTCCATTACTTAATTACAAGGCCAAACTAAAGGCCAAAGTTGTTTGCATCTCCTGCAATTAAGAGTCCATTCTCTGAGTCTCATCCTTGTCTAACCCACACACCAAGCCACTATTTTCCCTGCCCTACATCAACCCCAGGCCAGGTACCGGACAACTAGGGCCAGCCCCTTTGCTCAAAGCCCACTAGAATTATTCAAACATGCCAATCCTAAACTGTTCAGCCCACGGACAACCCCAATAAAAAGTCTAATCTGGACTTTTCCCTCACTCCTCCCTCGTGACAAAGTCTGGTGCTTCCCCATGTGACCCTGTGTGGCACAGCATGCCCATTTCTCTTGGGAAATGTAAGTAGTAAATTCTTATTTCAAAGGCAGTTTTCTCCATGTTTGTCACCTTACTGATTAAAACAAATCCAAGCTTATAAATCTTGAAACCAGCAGTCAATGAGAAAATGAGAAGAAAGAGTGGGTCGAGGATGGGCAACCGGAAGGCATCAGAGCATGAGGGACTGGAATTAGCAATAAGAGAAGGACCAGGAGAGCCAAGTCTTATTAGCATTATTATTTTCAAATAAAGATTCTTGTTAACCACGTTAGCAAAATAAAGACTGAAAAAGTGTCCACTGATTTACAAAATAAAGTTATTATTAGTGACTTTAACAAGTGTTTCATGGGTATGCTACAATCTAAAGCTAGATTAGAAATTATGTATGGATATTAGTCTTCCTTACTAATCTTTTCTTTCCTCAGATAAAACTCATCAAAAGCTATGATTTCTGATCTTTAAGAATATAACTCTAAACATATAATTTGTACTTCAGAATAGTTAGGTAAGTACACTATATATAGTATGTGCCCTCTCCATATATATATTTAGAAACAGAATTTCTCTACTACAGTGTGATGATTAGAGAAAGAGAAAGAAATTTGTGAACTGAATCAGGCATAAAAAAGGCTTTTTTGAAAGACTCCAGTACATGAGTAAATTACCACTAAACTTGACGTCAAATTCAACAGACTTATTGAAATAGAACAAATTTATAGATCTGGACAAGATTTAGCAATATAAATATACTTCCTAATTTTAGAGGGGGAAAATGAAATTCGAAAAAGTTAACTTATCTGGGACCCACTACCCTAAGTGTTCTGGTTATTTGCACAATGCTTTCCCTCTACTGCATGGCACATGGCCTTCGAATCATTTTCCATTAGTCCTTTATCTAGTTTGCTCCCTCCATGAAAAATGCCTGACATTACCCTGTAATTATATGATATGATAGATTAGTTCTTACTTAATATTCCATTTGGCAATAGATTCGTCTTTTCTTCAGGACCAAAAACAGTCCCCTGTTGTTTTTTTTAATGACCGTGGCATTGTCCTGTTTATCTGATTGTAGTTAGAACTGTGTAGGCAATGAGGTAATGACACGTGTAGAATTTTTTTCGGATGGTGGTGGTGATGGTAAAATGGTTGGAAATTTTTACAAAGAGTATGAATAGACAGATAATTGAACTCAGTGTTTCCCACAGAACACAAATGCACCCACACACGAAAAGGAATAATGGATTTGTCCTAAATTTTATAAGTTAAATAAGGCAAAATTTGTCAGTGATATTTATTTCAGAGATTGCACATTTTTAAGACCCCTCTCAGAAAAACCCCAATCTATCATAAATATTGCAAATTGTCCATTTTGTGATACGCCAACATTGGAACAAAAACACTTTCTGAAAAGAAATTTTATTGGCTTTGTCTCTTTCCTTCCTTTCTTGAAAACCTGTCACCATTCCAACATTCTCTCCATTTTTATGTTCTTTCCTGTTTTCCTCTGCTTAGTGGAAGTAAATAGCTCTTGATTATGGTTGCCCCAAGCAGTATGAGCAGTGGAACTAAATCTGGCTTAGAGAAAAGTGATTGTTTGTCAAATGGAAACAAATTATTTCCAGGTTTGATTTTAAGCAGAGAATCGTTTCTTGAATCCTTCTAATGAGGCCTTTGAAAGTGTTCTGAAACCACAAGTCTGAACAAACATCCTGCCAAGGGATGTGTTTCCTCATCAAGCATAAAAGGAGAAATGGAAGACAGGAGGGAAGGGAGGGAGGGAGAGAGAGAGAGAGAGAGAGGAAGAGAGAGGGAGAGAGAGAAAGAGAGAGAGAAGGAAAGAGAGAAAGAAGGAAAGAAAGAAAAAAAGAAAGGAGGTAGACAGAGAAAGAGAGGGACAAAGGAAGAGTTTACCGGGAAGACCTTCACCCTCTAGCATTATTGATTTAATTTTGTGAATGTTTTTAAGTCAATTGTTCAGTAAATTGTGTCATTTTCATCTATTGTCTGTTTTGCCATTTTTTAAACTTTTAATTTTGCACTAAATTGAGACAGAGAAAATTTGAAAAAATGGTACGATTTCCCTCAGCTTCCATTAAGGCTAACATCTTACATAACCATAGTACACTTATCAGAACCAGGAAATGAACATTGGTACAATACTAGTAACTAAACTAACTACTCTGAATCTCACCAATTTTTCTTCTAAAGTTCTTTCCTCTGTTCCAGGATCCTATCTAGGATTTTATCTTTGATTGTTATTTCTCCTCAGTCTCCTGCAGTCTGTAAGAGTTCCTCAGTTTTCCCTTCTCTTTCATCACCTTCACACTTGTAGATTATTGAGCAGTTATTTTTCCAATGTTCCTTAATTGAGATTAAACTAATTTAAACAAGTTTTCTAATACATGACTGAATATGTATAAAAATACAATATCATTTTTTCTTTTTTCCTAATTTAGATTTGTTCACTGTTTTCTAATCACTATGCTGAGGTGATGTATCTTTGGCAAGAGTAACGCGAAACGATCTTGTGTCCTTCCCAGTGCATCTTATCACAGGGCACTCGATGTTCAAATGTCTTACTACTGGTGATGTTGACTTTGATTTCTTGGTTAAGGGGTTTCTTCTGACTTTCCCATTGGAAAGTTACTGTCCTACCCTTTGTAGTTAATTAATAACTTGGGGAAGATACTCTGTGAGTATCTGGACTCCATGTCTCCTCAAACTTTTGCCCACCGAATTTAGCACTCATTAGTCGATTATGTCTGCAACAATTACTATTGCAGTGCTCATCTAATGGTTTTATGTTTCCTTTTTGTTTCTATATTTATTAATTGGAATTTTGCTATGAAGATGAACTGTCCTTCTCTTCTACTTATTTTTTATATACTTTAAATTTAGTCTATGGATTAAAATCTAACACTGCTATTGCTTATTGTTTTCCTCAAATTATTCCAGCTTTGTCTATTGGGCGCTCCTTCAGGTCGGCTCCTCTTTCTTTGACAAGCCCTCATCTTGTTTGAGTGCATCTCTTACTTCCTGATACCATCAGATGCCCCAGACTCATCTTGTGTTTTCCCTATCTTAGCCCTGGAGTCAATCATTTCTCCAAGGAATGCTAGTTCTTCTTTTGAAGAATGGTACTTAGAAATCTAGAACTCAGTGCCACGGCAGTGTCAATATTTCTAGGCACTCACAGCAGGCAGAGCTGGGACATATATGTCTGTATACTAACTGTATTAGTTTCTGGGGGCTGCTACAGCAAATTACCCCAGATCTGGTGGCTTAAAATAGAAATTTATTCTTTCATAGTTCTGGAAACTAGAAGTCTGAAAATACTGAACCAACTTTGTATTCTTGGCATAAATGACATTTAGTCATGGTTTACCATTATTATTAATGTGGTATTGATTGTATTTGCTAATGTTTTCTTCGGAATTCCTGAATTAATATTTGATTCTGTTTGCTAACATTTCCTTTAGAATTTCTGAATTAATATTAAGGAGTAATATTGGTCTCCAATTTTGTCCTATCTTTATCTGGTTTAGGTATCAGTGTTCTTCTTGCTTCAGAGAAAGGAATTAGGTAGTTTTCCTTTCTTTTCAACACTCTGGAATAATTTATAGAGCATTGGGAATATGTGTTCTTTGAAGAATTTGGTGGAATTCTCCTGTGAAACCATTTGGTATTTTTTTATAGGGTGGCTCTTTAACAAGTTTTTATCTTTTTACCTATTTTCTGTCACTTGCATGTCTTTTATTGACAGTGGTGTGTTCTAATCTCCTATTAGTAGGACTGAGACAAAGGTCAGGTGACTGAGGTACTTACCCTAGGCACTAAGTTTAATGAGACACCAAAACACTTAGTAATCAAGATAAATGTTTAATGCAATACTTTAAAAGATCAAACCAGCAAACTAAAGCCTATAGAGCATCTTCCTGTTGTTATAAATAAAGTTTTATTGGAATCTGGGCCATAGTTACGGTGACGTGAGTGAGGCAGGGCTGTGTAAGTGAAGGATCAGATCTTGTCTTTACTTAACAGTTTATATTAGGTCGTCATGGGTTTTTAAAATTCATTTTGATTGCATTAGTGTAGATCTTATCAACATTTATTGAGCTGTGCTACACTCTCACTTGCCTCACCCTAGCCTAGGTAGGAGTCTTAATTTCTTTCTATCTCTTGTAATTTTCGCTTCATAAAGGTAGTAGCTGTGTCATTTGATTTTTCGTACATTCCCCTTTGAACACTTCTGCTTGGAAATCTTCTCTGTGCAGCTCTAGCTCTGCGTTCCTGCTGGTGTCCTGCTCTGATCTCCTTGTTGTTCTTTTTTTTTCTCCATCTGCTGGCTTTTTCCTCAATCAGTGTGCTGCTGGCCATACAGAGGGCACAGATGGGGCAGGAGCATAAGACTGTGTCCCTTGTCTTCCTTTAATTCTCTTTCATATGTAATTATTTTGCTGTTTCTACTTTCTATGTCTTTAAGTAATTTTGAGAGTGTGGTTTTGCTTTGAATGTTCATAGATATGAAATTATTTCCCATTGTTGGGGAGGAGATATTGGGAAGTTGTTTATTAATACCTACTGTTGCCTGCAGCTACCTGGAAGTCTTCTGGTCATCATTAGTAACATTATAATTGTAATCTTTTATATTTTTAATCCTTTATAATGATGTTATATGTTCCCAAGCTATATACAAACTGATAAACAACTTCAGAAAATATCAAGAGCTGTTAACCTGAAACAGCTAAAGCTAACTGAAAAGGGTAGCTGAGATCCTGGTGTCTGAAAGTGGGCAGAGCAGGGACAGTTGTCCCTACAACAGAATAATGACAAGAAATGCAGACCTATGTTTGATTTCCTGCTTAGGGCATATATTTTGAAGTTGAACATATCTCTGTTTCAATTGACAGAGGCAAAATCATGAGCACTTTTCCTAACTTTCCAAAGTTTCATTTTCTTCCTCTCTAAAAATTTCCATGTCCTTGGGAGAATTACTAATCTGATCATGTGTTGAAAGTACCTAGTAAGAGTGCCTGGCATAGCGTGTGTTCAAAAGTGTTTTTAACTTACCATTTTCTTTTTCCTTATCCAAAATTTTTGTTGCTATCATACCTAGTCTAGAGTATTCCTTTGGTTCTCACATTCCTGTGTTGGAAATAGGGTCTTTTCTTCATTTTGACACAAATTTATCATCACTCTCTCACTCTGCCAAATATCAAAGCACCAATCTTACCACATTGTGAGATGCATAATTCTCAATGCAGAGAATCAGTTTTAGTTCTCACTGTGAGGTTTTCATTGCATAAAAATTACAGACAAATATCCAATCATCATCTCAAACTATTAATTCTGAATCCTGTCAGGCACAAGTTGGGATTTGTGATATTTAAAATTTCTTTTCTGTGGCTGACCCAGTGGGGTAGTATTTAAGTTTGTGCATTCCATTTTGGTGGCCCGGGGTTTGTGGGTTCAGATCCCAGGCACAGACCTACACACCACTCATCAAGCCATGCTGTGGTGGTGCCCCACACACAAAATAGTAGAGGAAGACTGGCAGATGTTAGCTCAGGGACAATCTTCCTCAGGCAAAAAGAGAAAGATTGGCAACAGACATTAGCTTGGGGCCAATCTTCCTCACCAAACAAACAAAACTTTCCATTTTCTCTTGTCATCTAAGTATTTCATTATTGGACTGTTCAAGAAATCCAGAAGCTTACCTCACTGCATTTCTGAACTAGTTTTGCTCTACCTGAGCTTACATCCTTTCTTAGGCAAATCATTGTTTTTTCTAGTTCTTCTTTAGATTCTGTTCCATTCAGGCAACTCAGTTCTACTCAGTGCAACTCAAGTCAATTCAAATCAGTTCAGTTAAGTTTGAGATATTTCAGTTTCCACTTACAGAGCAAATGCTATAGACTGGGCACTGTGCTTATCTGTCACTGAGGAAATAAAGCTGCTAAAGGAACTAAAAGTCATTTAGACAACCTACAGAACACAAAGTAATATTGTCACACTAGTGAGTCAGACCTGGCACAATGGGATCACCGAGAAAGAGTGGTGAATTCCATCTTGGTTTTGGAGCAGGAACAGAGAAAGAGTGATTTTAGAGCTGATCTTTTAAAATGAGTAGGATTTTACCAAAAATAAAATGACTGGTGGTGGTAGTAGGCATTCTGATAATGGCATTATTTACAGAAACAACCTCAGGTTATGTATCAGTCCGTGATTTTTAAGCAGAGTCCTTGAAGGCCTAGATTTTCCCTGAAGACTTCAGGGGTTAGCAAAAGGACATTGCCTAAAGGGAGAGGTAAAATGAGAGTTTGAAGAGTGAACATAGCTGATATAGGAGCACTACTCTAAATTAAAAAGAAATTTACTGAATTTTAAGTTTCAAAGATCTAGCTGATCTTTACCCTAATAAAAGAGTCCTTTTTCTATAAAATCTTAATACTTAATATATTCATACTTAATATATTCATGCTTTATTTTCGTCTTTATCACTTTCACAAGATGAGTCTGGGGCATCTGATGGTATCAGGTCTTCATATCTGAGACCTGGTCCAATTTGTCTTTCCTTTATTGCTTAGCTTGTGTTATGCCCTTCATTCTAATAATTCTGGCTTGCCCACTGTCCATCAGCTATCTGCTTACCTCATATAGATGAGCACTTTCAATTATGTAGACAAATTGGATCGAGAAAGCATTGTTGGTATTAAAGAAGGATACGAATGAGTTGGGTTATTATGGAAATTTTTGCCTAGAGCAGCTTATAAGGCTCGACATCCTCCATTGTTTATAATCAACCTTCCTCATGCCTTTTTTTTCTTTTCCTTAGTCTCTTCAAAAGCAATCATGACTCTGTGGAGACTTTAGAGGAAGAAAAACTTGGGTTTCCTCCTGTTATTTTCCAGGTGGATGTGAAGGTAAAGTGCGACCTTAGAAGCTTCTGGCAGGAGATGAAGGTCCTGTCAGCCTGCTTTCCTGAATGATTGGGTAGATCTTCCCTATTTCAACTAACTGAACTTTAAGTGACTGAGTAATAAACTTGTATTGTGTTAAGGCAAGAAGATTTAAGGGTTTATTTATTACAGCAGCCAGTATTATAAACGACCAGCTACAAGTGACATACACTTCTGTGCCTTTTTACCTATTGTCTTTTTTTTTAAGATCCATAAAAAAAGTCTTAAAACATTTCTTGGAAAACTATGTTGTTTAAGAGGCTTAACCAAATAAACATATAATCTATAGCTCTGAATAGAGATGCTAATTGTTTGTTTTTTTTATTAACAATTATCCCCCAGCGAACATCAAAATGACTGGGGTCTAGGAATGGAATTTTTACAAAAAAAGATGAAAACAGATATTTAAAGTGCAAACAGACAAGTATAAGGGCCATCCTGGAAAATACTTTATTCACAATATGAGTAAACCATGACAAGTACATATTTTTAAAATTAAGAGGAAAACAATAACACCTTATATTTATCCATATATTTATCAATTCCAGCACATTTCATTCTTTCCTGCAGATCTGTTATTATTTTTCTTCAGCCTGAATAACTTCCTTGGTCACATCTTGCAGTGCAGATTTATTGGCAACAAATTCTCTTAATTTTAGTATCTGCAAATGGCTTGATTTTATCTCAACGTTTGAAGGATTTTTTTCTGGGTGTGGAATTCTGGATTGTCAGAGTTGTTTTTTTTCTGTCTTTCAGCTCTTCAAAGATAGATGTCCCGTCTCCAGGGTTTCAGTTAAGAAGTCTGTGATTAGGTGCTGGCCCCGTGGCCGAGTGATTAAGTTCTCGCGCTCCGCTGCAGGCGGACCAGTGTTTCGTCAGTTTGAATCCTGGGCGCGGACATGGCACTGCTCATCAAACCACGCTGAGGCAGCGTCCCACATACCACAACTAGAAGGACCCACAACAAAGAATGTACAACTATGTGCCGAGGGGCTTTGGGGAGAAAAAGGAAAAAAATAAAATCTTTAAAAAAAAAAATGTTAAAAAAAAAAGAAGTCTGTGATTATTTATGTCATTGGTCACCTGTTTATTACGTGTTTCTGCAACTTTAATATCTTTTTATTTTGGTTGCAACTGTTTGAAGGTAATATACAGGTGTGGTTTTCATTTTACTTATTCTATTTTGAATTTGGTGGGTGCCTTAAATCTATAAATCTATGTCTTTCCCCAAATTTGGAAGTTTTTGGCCATTATTACTGTAAATATTTTCCTGTCCCAATGTTTCTCATCTCTCTTCTTGGAATTCTATTCACTCAAACTTTACATGATTTACTATTGTTCTACAGGTCCCTAAGATTACATTCATTTTTTTTCAATTTTTTCCAACTTCCTTTTCAATATAGATGTCTTTTGTTTCTTTTTATGACTTTATTGAACTGGCAAGAACCTTTGGTACAAGTTGAATAGAAATGATGAGAATGGATATTCTTGTCTTTTTCCTAATGACAGGTGGGAAATTAGGTCTTTAGTCATTAAAAATGATGTTATGTATACATCTTTCATAGATGTCCTTTATCAGATTGAGGATACTCCTTTCTATTCCTACTTTGCAGGGAGTTTCTTTTTTTTAAGCAGAATTGATGTTGGATTTTGTCAAATGATTTTTACATCTATTTCAGTGATGACATTTTTTCTTCTTTAGTTTGTTAATATGTGAATTACAGAAATTGACTTCCTAATAGAAAATGACTCACATATCTCATATAAACCCCACTTAATAATGGCATATTAATACTTTTATATATTTTTAATTTGATTTGCTAAAATTTGTTTAGAATTTTCACATCTATAATTTATGAGGGATATTAGTCTGTAGTTTACTTTTCTTATAAGATTTTTGTCTTTTTTTATCTCACGGTATTGCAAGCATCATAGAATGAATTGAGAAGAACAATTTCTTTGGTTTTTTTGACTTTGTGGATAATGGTCATATTTCTTCCTTCAATGTTTGGTTACTTAGAAAATCATCTTGGCTTGAGGGTTTCTTTGTGGAAAGAATTTTAAATACAAATTAAATTTCTTTAAAAGATATAAGGCTATTCATGTATCTAGTTCTTGAGTGAGCTCTGGTGGTTTATTTCTTTTAAGGAATTTGTCCCTTTCCCTTAAGATGTTAAATTTACAGCCATAAAGTTGCTCATTATATTCCTTTATTATCCTTTTAAATCCATAGAATCTGTCATGATGGCCCCTCTCTCTTTCCTGATATTTGTAATTTGTCTATTCTCTCTTTTTTCTTCATCTATCTTGCTGGAGGTTTATTGATTTTCTCAAAAGAACAGCATTTTGACTTTCATTTAATTTCTTTATTGTTTTTCTCTTTTCTATTACATTGATTTCTGCTCTGATGTTTATTATGTCATTTCTTCTACTTATTTTGGGTTGAATTTGCTCTAATTTTTCTAGTTTCTTAAGGTGAAAGCTAAAGTCATTGATTTGAGACCTCTAACTTTTTTCATGGTACTCCATCCTTGATGAGGGAAACAGACAATTAACAATAAACATAATACATGATAAACTATGTAATATGTCAGAAGGTTAGAAGTACTATGAATAGAAAACAATGTGGAGGACGATTACAACTGACTGGGAGTGGGATCCTTGAGATGGGGTTGCAATTTTCCATTGCGTGCTCAGTTTGGGCATCATTGAAAGATGAACTTCAGGGAGACTTGAAGTTGGTGACAGAGTTAGAGAGTTAGGCCTACACATTTCTGGGGAAAGAAATTTCCAGAAGAGGAAAGAACTAATGCAAAGGCTCTAACATGACACACAATGGGAGTATCTGAATAACAGCAAGGAGGCCAATATGTCTGGAGAGCCAGGGAGGAACTAGACTAGTCGGAGATGAAGTTGTTGAGTTGAGAGGAGAGTCCTTTTACAGTGTAGAACACGTATTTTCTCCATGAATTGTATTCTAACAGGTTCTATTATGGTCATTTTTAGGATACATCCTTCGAGGATATAACCATCTTTTTTAGGGCTGTCCTTACAATCCAAACTTAAAAGGGGAGAAAAATGGATTTACATTGTGCAAAATTGGAAAATTGAAAGAAAAATGCCAAATATCTCTGTTGACATTAACTACAATATGTTTATAATTTTACTACTCACTCTAACTCCTTTCATTTTTCCTTTCCCTTCTGACTGAACCATAACCCTCATGTGGCATTTTTAAGTCTTGGCTTTCCAGGATAAATAATCAATTTCCTCATTTGAAAGAAAAAAGAAATCGAATTTGCCCAGATTCTACTGAAATATACATGGATTGTTTTCGTGAATGAAATGGCAAAGTTGGTAGTCCTTGGATGAATGCATGAATAATTTCTTTTCAAGGATCATATGAACATTTTTGAAACAATAAATTGTGTTATCTGAAGGAATGTAAATATTTTTGTCACTGACCTTATAAAAGTGGATGACACATTTAAGAATAATTTCATGGTACACCTGAGCCTTGTCTTTCTAGTATTCTCTCTTTGCATATAGACCATTTTCAAAGTTTTTGATCATTGCCAAATAAGTTGTTAAATAGAATAGGTTTTGTGATGCTTTAATTATGACCAGATGAAATAGAATCTTGTTTAACTTCTTGCTTCTGAAAACTACATGTCCTTTTTAGTTTATATTCATCAATTTACCTCTTGTTCTTGAAGTGTCTTATATGCCACTTGTAATGGTAGAGTAGAAACAACCATGACAACAAAAGCAAAGACAAACAAATGAAAAAGCAAGCCAACTTGTTTTGATCTTTTAAAGATTCTATGCTTAAGGCAGGGTCTTCCACAGGTGGTCTTCCAAACCAACAGCTGAAGCAGATGCATACAAACAAGATGCTTCTGTGACACATCAAGGAGAACATTTGGACTGCATGCTGTGTGTCTTATTTTGCTTGCTTCTCCAATAGCATTAGCTTGCTCACTTTGTGCTACGTACAAGAAAATACTGCCTTTGGACTGAGTTTAACAAAATTGATTGGATTAACATAAGAAATGCTATATCCACAGTCATTAGTGTTTGTCATCACTCCCTCATAGCCTGACCTTCTTTCCCCAAAACGCTAGAAATCATAACAGGTAAAGGTGTGAAGGAAACTGAGTAGGTGAAAATAGCACTCATTCACCTGAATTCAGAACTATAAGGATAGTGATGGTGGTAATCATAATTTAAAAAGCTCAGTTATCTTCAGTGTGGTTGAATTTTGTGAGAAATTGACATATCATTATAACAATGTTAATAATTAATTACTACTAATTAAGTCTTCCAGAAAATTTTGGAAATTGTACAAATCTCTTGAAGTTAAAAATTCAGTAAGCATCAAGATAGTCTAAATCCTTGGATCAAGTGAAGTTTAAACTGTGTTTCATACGATTGCCATGTCAGGTCGGCATATTCATAGGCAACCCAAAATAGAAACCACCTTTGTCAGTATTATACTTTGTGAGATATGAAGGTTGTGAGGTCCTTGAGAGTGTGTATATTGCATATAATGCTATATCCTTGTTATACTATCTCACTTATGCTTGAAACAATGCTAAGAAGTCAGTGCCACTCTTGTTTTGGTCTTGTAGACAAGGACTCTGAAATTCAGAGTGAATAAATGACTTGTAAATAGTCCTTCAGCCATCATGCGTTGACATCAGGACTTGAACCAAGATGTTTTGACTAAATCCTGTGCCCTTTCTATTGCATCCTGAAAACTTAAAAAATTGAACACCTTTTACACCCACCTCAAGACGGGAAATGACTATTGTCTCCTCTTTTTTTGTCTGACTTTCATGACCCAAATGTTCACAATTGAGTTCCAATCATGTGTTCACTGTAGATTTCAAATGTCCAAAGAGGGAAGTTGGCTATAAACACTAGGCATATCTGATTTTCTACAGTGGTACACTGCTCTTTGAAGAACCTTGTTTTAGAATTTCAACATCTTTTAACATCAGAACAAAATACTTTGGGGCGCATTTGGTATCTTGTCACTGTGCCTTCTTCCATAGACTATGCTGTAGCAAGGAATAGGTGGCACCAATGTTAGGTGCTAATTTCCATCAGGAAATGGACAGGTGGAGGCGAGTTGCTAGGGTGAAACTTGGAGCTGTTTTTCAAATATGCTCCTGCTGGTCTCCAGATCTTCAAAGCAATTCCTCACCTCACCAAACCCCACCCTCCAGATGCTCCATTCCACCATAATCCAATGAATTTCTTATCATCCGTTCTACGTGGCAATCTTCCAGTAAGATTTATTTTTAATAAGGTCTCTAGCCAGAGACACAAGTTTGTAAACCATGAAAGGGGACTGGGGAGGGGACCAAGCGATCATTAAAAAATTCCTAATGTCTTCCTGACTGGGCTTTGATTTTTCCACTTGATTGATCCACACTCTAACGCTAGATTCCTTCTATCTCCTCACTTCTACCTCTAATTTCTAGGGAGATGAGAAAATATGGAAATAATTTGCCAAAATGCGGGCTTTTAATCAAAGGCATATAAATACTTTTCAAAGTGTGGTCATCAAGCATTGAAAACAATTTTATACTGAGGATTTCATAAGTATCTGGCTTAGATAATGAGACTTCCCTTTTCAAGTACACTATCGCTTTGAAAAAATTATAAACAACTTTAAAAGCATGATTTTCCAGCATTCAAGTATATGACGAAGAGAAACATAATTTGTCAATGCTCTAAGGGCTATCACTGCCCAACATGGTAATGGAGCTAATGACTGCACTGTTGTTGTGTGAGACCTCTAGTCTATTAACATCCAACGTTAGTCACCATGAGTAAAGACAGAATCTGGCCATTTGTATTCTTTTTTTTTTTTTTCCAAATAATGCTAAGGGTCAGAGGGTAAGGTGTAAAATTTTTATGGTAGCTCTGGGGCTTTGTGAGTGTGGGAGGGCATCGTTTCTACTCTTCATTATCCAGCATACCAGCTTTATGAGCATCATCTTCAAGTTTATTTTATTGAAGTGATGTAAGCCATTCTGCTTTAACCTTATTGGAATTCTCTTCTCCGCCCCCTTCCCCCTTCATCCCCAATTCTTTTTATTTCCTGGTTGTAAGCTTGACATGCTTCATTTGATATTGATGATACCAATTTGTTATGTTTTTCTACCCTCTTCTCAAAGCTAGCTCAATGGCAAATGTAGGTTAGGAAGAAATATGAATCCTTGTTAATAGTTAATTCTTGTTTTTTTTTAATTTAATGGCAGTACTTTCATAGATGCACACTGGCAAGAATATTTAGAATTTTATGCTTTCCTTTTTATAAAACTACATACTGCCTTTCTTTACTCATTTTCCCTGTGAATATATACATGGTGCCAGAAATTATATTTAAACTACTTGCTTATTGAAGCAGTTACTGCAATTTTCCTGCTTTCAATGTGAAGACATCTTAGATGTGGTGTATGTAAGGGTTTAAATGCAGCAGCAACACGCTCTCCACATCTCCACTCCCAGTTGCTATCTCAAAATTTGAAAAACACCTTCATTCTTATGTAGAAGGACAAAGGGCAGGGTCACCTGCCGGTGCCTTGTGCTTAAATTGAGGTGGGATAATTCATGTCTTTTCCTTTTTTTTTTTTCTTGAAGATAACTGCTATTTTCACCACAGAGAGGAAAAAAGGTTTTACTGTACATTTTTATAATGGAGCTAAAAGAGTTCAGTAGACTGTCTGAACTGAAAGGTCTAATTAGATTCTACTTTAACGTAAGATCTTGGCTTCAAGGTACTTAACCACTAAAAGAGAGAGGCCTTTAAAAGAGGAAACTATAAAATGTTTAAATATAAGCATCTTAAGCATATAACTAGGAAAGGAAAATACAATGCACCAGGTAAACTGGGAATTTTCTAATCCATTCTAAAATGTTCTCATAAAGGGAATGGTGATAAAACGAGGTGAGCTGTGAGAGAAAAGATCTCAGCGAGATCTCCAAGTTTAAAATAGAAGCAAGCTGTTTTAATACCATTAGTGATACAGAGATTCACAACTTCTTACTCCCGCCCCTTCCACATTGCATCGTGGATGAAAGATATGGAAGGTCATTTTCTTTTTTATTTCTAATATTTTCCAGACTGGCAAAATTGAAACTCAATGAATTTACTATTGTTAAGCAATACTTAGCAGTGTATTATTACACTGCAGTCCGTATGAGATTTTGGGGCAAATGTTCCTGAAATGTATCTGCATATTGAGTTTCACCACTTGAATTATTCAGATTCTGGGATTGCACGCCCTGAAATCCTAATTCTTTTGGACCCCTTGTGATTTGGGACTTTGTTGAGATGGCTGAAACCTATACCTTCCTCTATTTACCTCAGCCACTTGAACCAACAGCTGCCTGTTGATGACATAATTAAGCTCCAGGGGAAAAGAAGTTGCTCAGACATAAGATTCAGAATCTGGAATTCTCTTCTGCTCCAGGATTAATTTTGTAATTGAAAGCCCTTCATGAATCCTTCAACTCAATAATTTTGTAAACTTACTCGCATTGTTCTTTTTCTTCCTCCCATTTTAAAAATCTCATGCCTTTTGTTGTGAAACTGATAGGACCAAAAAGAAGTTTTGTGAACGAACCTGGTTTCTGGCCTCTACGCTATTGTCCTGTAATAGAGATTAATTTTGTTCTTTCTCTGCTTTCAAATAAGCAGAATCTTAAAGGACGGCTTTAAATGAACACAGTGATGAAGAGGGTCCATTTTGTTGAGACTTGTAGTTGTTTTCGCTTAAAATAATATTTTTGGCTAGGAACTGAAGGGAGGATACCCTGCTAGCATTCAGGAAATATTTGAAGGACTAGGATGTATCCAGCACTAAGGAAAGAATAAAATGAAATACCAAACCAATATGGATTGCTACATTGACACATTAAAAAGAAAATACCTGGATGAGTTGAGGCAGGCTAATATAGAATCTTCCAAAAAGCAAGTTAACTGAATTAGGAGATGGGCCATACATTTTTTTCATTTTTGTTTAGTAAAATTGCAAAAATATTAACAGAATTTCTGTACACCCAGCTGCCAGTTCCCTCTGTTGTTAATATTACCATGGTACATTTGCTGTAACTAATGGATCCATGTTGATATATTATTATAACTGAAGTCCATACTCTATTGGAAATCACTGTTTTTTCTCAAATATCCTTTTTCTCTTCCAGCATCCCATGCAGGATATTACATACATTTAGTCTTCGTGTTTCTTCCGCTCCTCTAGACTGTGAACATTTATTGGGCTTGCCTTGTTTTTGAAGACCTTGACAGTTTCAGGGATGACTCAAAGGGTCAGGTATTTTGTGGAATGTCCCTCAATTTGTTACTTTTTCTGATGTGTTTCTCATGGTTAAAGAGGAATTGTGGGTTTTGGGGAAGAAGATCACAGAGGAAAGCTCTCCTTTAAGCATACCACTGGTACTTGGTATCAACATGACTTATCACAATTGATATTAATCTCGATCACTTGTCTAACATAGTGTTTGTCAGATTCGTCCACTGTAAAGTCCCTTCTTTCCCCCTTCGTGTAATGTATTTTTTGGAAGGAAGTCATTAAGTGCAGTGCACATTAAAGGGTGGAGTATTACACACCAACACTTTGAGAGGTGAACATTCCAAAATTAATTGAGATTTTTCTTTATGGGAAATTTGTTTATACTCCTCCATTTATTTTATTCTACCATTGATTTATATCATTATGGACTCATGGCTATTTACCGTATATTGTGGATCACAGTCCAATACTATATTAATTTGTTGCTCAAATTGTTCCAACTTTAGTCATTGAGAGATCTTTCAGTTGGCTCCTATGTTCCTTGGTCATACACCCATCTTTGTGTTTTTCTAGCACTTCTTTAATTTCTGGCACTACACGAAGCTTCAGGCTCATCTTGTGTTTTCTCTGCCCCAGCCCTAGAATCATCCATTTCTCCAAGGAGCCCTCATTCCTTTTATTGATTCACTCTTTGTACTGAAATGTTCTACAAGTTTCAACAAACACATAATGTTGTATGTTCACCATGACGGTATCATACAGAATGGCTTCACTGCCCTAAAAATGCTTTGTGCCTTACCTATTCAACCACACCCCTCTCAAAACCTTGGCAACCACTGATCTGCTTCCATCTCTGTAGTTCTGCCTTGAAATCCTACAGTGCATAGCATTTTCAGATTGGCTTCATTCACTTAACAATACTTATTTAAGAGTCACTCATGTCTTTACATGGCTTGATAGCTCATACCTCTTTATTGTTGAGTAGTATTCCACCATTTGGACATACCACACTTTGTTTATCCATTCACCTCTTGAAAGGCATCTTGATTACTTCCAGCATTTGCCAATTACAAATAAAGCTACAAGAAACATTCATATCCAGGTTTTCTCCATGGACATAAATTTTCAAATCATTTGAATAAATATTTAGAAAAGAGATTGCTGGATTGTATCGTAAGGCTATGTTTAGCTTTGTAAGAAAGTGAAATTGTTTTCCAAAGTAGGCGTACCATTTTGAATTTCCAAGAGCAATGAATGAGAATCTCTGGTGTTCCTTTTTCATCAGCGATTGGGATTGTCAGGGTTACTTCTCTGCTTTTAGCCATTCTACTAGGTGTGGAGTAATACCTCATTGCTGTTTTAGTCTGCATTTCCCTAATTACAAATAGTGTTAAGCGTCTTTTCATATGTTTATTTGCCATCTGTACATATTCTGTTGCGAGCTGTCTGTTCCCATCATTTGCCTATCTTTCAGTTGGATTGTTTGTTTCCTAATTGTTGAATTTTAAGTCCTGTGTATATTCCAGATACAAGTGCTTTATCCAATCAGTGATTTACAAATATATTCTCTCAATCTGTGACTTGTCTTATTCTTTTGGCAATAACTTTCAGACAACAAAAGTTTTAATTTTAACCAAGTCCATCTTATCAATCTTTTTCATGCATCATGCTTTGGTGTTGTATCTAAAAACTCATCACCAAACCCAAGGTTACACAGTTTTTCTCCTGTTTCCTTTTAGAGTTTTTGTATTTTGCATTTTATATTTATATCTTTGATGTGTTTTCAGTTGATTTTTGTGTACTTGTGAGTGAGGCCTGTGTTTATGTTCATTTTTTTCCATAGGGACAAGCAAATATTCTAGTCCCATGTGTCAAAAAGCCTCCTTTCTTCATTGCGTTGCCTTTGTGCCTTTGTCCAAAATCATTTGACCATATTTCATGGGTCTGTTTCTGGGCTCTATATCCTGTTCCATTTATGAATGTCTTTTCTTTTGCCAGTGCCACACTATCTTGATTCTGATAGCTTTATAATAAGTCATTAACTTGGGTAATGTGAGTCCTCCAACTTTGTTCTCTTTTGAAAGACAAAGAACCTAGGAAAAACTGTTGTAGGCACCTGAAGCTTTTTGTTAAAGGTTAAAAGACAAAAGTAGTAAAAATAACTTTAACTGCAATAATTTGTTAGCACAAGGTAAAATGATGTAAATTATGACATCAAAAACATAAAATGTGGAGGTGGAGAGTAAAAATATAGAGCTTTGTATGCATTTGAATTTATCGGGAATTTCTGAGAAATAGAGTCTTTGGGGTTAGTATGTAGACAATCATGTCATCTGAAGAGCAGACGATTTTATTTCTTTTTTTTCTTTTTTTTTTTTTTTTTTGCCTTTTGCTCTAGCTATGACTTCTAGTACAAAGTTGAAAAGCAGTGCTAAGAGAGAGCATCCTTTCCTTCTTCCTGATCTTGGTAGGAAAGTGTTCAGTTTCATAATTAAATATTCTTTTTGCTGTAGCTTTTTTTATATATAACCTTTAGTAGGTTATGGATATTCCCTTCTATTCCTAGTTTTTTTTAAAGAGTTTTATCACAAATTGGTGTTTGATTTTGTCAAATAATCTTTCTGAATATATTGATATGATCATATTGTTTTTTTATTTAGTCTCTTGGTATGATGAATGATGTTGATTAATTTTTGAATGTTGAACCAGCCTTGCACTCTTGGAATGAACTCAATTTGGTCACAGTGCCTTATATCATTATGCTGGATTAGATTAGCGCATTTTTCTTTTTTTTTAAAGACTTTTGTCTCTATCTTCATTAGAAAATTGTCTCTGGTTTGCAAATGTCATCTCCCGATTGTTAGATTGTCTTTCCAATTGTTGATGGTTTCCTTTGCGGTGCAGAAGCTTTTTAGTTTGGTGTAGTCGCGTTTGTTTATTTTTTTTCTATTGCTTCCCTTGCCCAGTCAGCTGTGGTACTTACCTTGAGTGTATTACGCTAAGCGTAATAAGTCAGAGGGAGAAAGTCAAATACCATATGATCTCACCCAGAAATAGAAGATAAAAACAACAGCAAACAAACACATAAAGAAAGAGATTGGATTGCTGGTTATTAGAGAGGAAATAGAGAGGGAAGGAGGTGAAAGGGGTGATTAGGCACTTGTGTGGTGATGGATTGTAATCAGTCTTTGGGTGGTGAACATGATGCAATCTACACAGAAAGCAATATATAATGATGTACACCAAAATTTATATAATGTTATAAACCAATGTTACTGCAATTAAAAAAAATTAAAGAGTTTTTTTAAAAAACAAAGAAAAGAAATTGGTCTGTGATTTTATTTTCATGTAATAGCTTTATTTGATTTTGGTGTTAGGGTAACACTGTCCTCATAAAATGAGTTGGGAGAGGTGGGAGGTGCTCCCTCTTCTATTTCTTGGGAAAGGTTGTAGAATTAGTTTATTTCTTATGTAAATCATTGCTAAAATTCACCAATGAAACCATCTGGGCCAACTGTTTTCTCTTTTGGTAGATTTTTAACTGCTACTTTGACTTCTTCAATCAGGTTCTCTATTTCTGCTGGAATAATTTTTTGGTAGTTTGCGTCATCACATAATCAGTCCATTTCATCTAAGTTTTCAAATTTGTGTTTATAACATTGTTTTCAGTGTTCTTTTATCCCTTTACTGGCCATAGAATCAATAGATTGTCCCCTTGTCCGTTCCTGATATGATAAAGTCTTCTTTTCTCTCTTTTTCTTGGTTAGCTTGGCTAGAGGCTTATCATTTTTATTCATCTTTTCAAAGAACTAGCATTTGGATTCATTGATTTTCCCTATTTCTTTTCCAATTTCAATTTTATTATTTTCTGCTGTAAATTCTTTTTCTTTCTTCTGCTTTCTTCAGGTTTGATTTACTCTTCATTCTCTAGTTTCCTAAAGTAGAAGCTGAGATTATTGATTGTAGATGCATCTTCTGTTTTAATATATATTATTATTAAATATTATTGGCTGCATTCCAAAAATTTTGAGTATAGTTTCATTTGCATTTGGTTCAAAATACTTTTTACATTACTTTGAGACTTTTCCCTCTGCCCTATGTGTTATTTAGAAGTGTGTTTCTTAATTTCTAAATATAGGGGAATATTCCAGCTATTTTTCTGCCCTTGATTTCTAATTTAATTCTGTTGTGGTCTGAGAACACATCCTGTATGATTCCTACTGTTTGAAATTTATTAAGGTGCATTTTATGGACCAGAACATGGTGTATCTTGGTGAATGTTCCAGGTGAGCTTGAGAAGAATATATATTTTGCTGTTACTGAATAGAGTATTTTATAAATGTCAATTAGATCGACTTGATTGATAGTGTTATTCAGGTTATCCATAATCTTACTGATTTTCTGCCTGCTTGATCTTTCAATTACTGACAGAGGGACGTTGAAGCCTCCAACTATAACTATGTGTCATTCAGCTGTAATCCACTGTTATTATAGTGGAGGCTTGTTGATATTGTAGGATGTGAAGGGGGGATGGACATTCTATAATCTGCTCATTAAGCCTCAGTCTTTTAAACGGCCTATGTCTCAGAGGTGAAGGCTTCATAAGTGTTTCTGTTCCTCCCCCAGGAGTGTAGTTTTCTATCCTCCATTCTCCTACTCCCTTCTCTGACTATGGCGTTCCTAATCTATTTACTTGAAGTCTAGTATCTTTTCGAGCATTTTTTTGTTCCCTAAGTGAGACAGGAAGGTGGCATTTGGGGGAGGATTTTCTTTCCTAAACTGGGGTAGGGTTTCAAGTTTGCCCTCTGGTGACTCCTTTTCCTCTGGAGACTAGGCTTTTGTGAGGGTGTAGAATCTATGTGGATTTTAAGATTACTACTCTTCCCTTCCCCCAGCATGGGCCATGAGGGGATCACTCTCAGATCCTCCATCATGAGATCTTGGTGGGGTTTCTGGAATGAAAGCTCACGTTAAATGTAGGACTTCCTTAAGCATGCTACCTCCAAGAATTTCTCACTCTCACACTAGTCTGAACTCACTCTATATTAATTTATACAAATAGGCATTCAAGTGTTCCTACCAGCTATGGATTCCAGTGGCTTCTTCTTCAGATAGGCAAACCTCAGAAGCTGTATCTCTCTAGGTGCTTCTGTCTCTTTAGGTTTGAGCATAGTGGTTTATCTGGGGATGACAGTTCTCAACTTTGTTCAAGAAAAGTCATTGACTTTCATTTAATTCAGTTTTTTTCTTGTTGTAAGGTTGGGAGTGACAATTTATAAACTCTTTATATGCTGAAACTTAAATTGAAAGCTTTGGTTCATGTTTTTAATTAGCCATACTGTCCTGGACTTATTATTCAGCCTCTGAGCATCAATCTCATCATCTCTTTGAAAATAATAAGAGTGGATTATGCACTCTAAATTCCCTTCAGACAAACATAGTAGGACTCCAAGCGATTAATGGACATGGAAACCTAGAGATGGGCCTCAGAAACACCAGTATTTTAGAGCCCCTGACAGGATATAGAAATTTAAGTTAACTTGAGTAAGCTATTGTCAGTATTAAAATGCTACGAATTCCTGAGCATTCTCTTTTTCATACATTACCTGCTGAAGGTCTGAAATCTACAGATCAAACCATTAGAATTCAAAACAGAGGTTAAAAGCTCACTCCAATAACTAAAATTTACCAATCACCCATGAATTCCCTCTTTTTTCCTTACCTTCTCAATTTCAACCAATATGGTACATTCAATGAATTAGATAAGATGTTACGCTACCCTCATAATAAAAGTAACCAATGTTACTGAAGAAAAAACAAAAAAAGCAAATGAGTTTTTCCTTACTTATTTCTATAACAGAAGGGTTCATTTACTTGGCATGATTACTTAATATCATCCCTCATCCTTGCACGTGTCTAAGACTGGAGATTAATGTCTCTAGGAGAACGAAAAAGAAACCAAACCAAACAACATCGTAAACAAAATAAAATGTGCTAGCTTACGTGATTGTTTATTTAATAGTATATCATCAAGTCTTTAGGCATGGGGGCTTAGAAAGGTTTGAGTTAGTTACGGACAAGTAACAATTATATTTTTTCATTGGCCATGACCACCTAATAATGACTCCCTCCCTTCATCAGATGGAAATAGAATTTGGGATGTCCTGTGTTTAGTCTTTGGCACCAAATCATTTAATGCTTCTTAGTGGTCTCTTTAAACTAAACAGGGCTCAGAGGAAATTTATTTTTTGTCCTACTCTGGTCCTTTCTCGCCTCTCAATTCTGAAGACAATTTCTTTATCGTGCGCGCCTGTAAACCTTAGAATTATCTTTGACTTTGTGTTCTTCTCCACCTCTTATATTATTCTATCGGAAAGTCTTGTCATAACTTCTGTCCAAATGTCTCTGATTCCCCCTTGCTTCTCTGCTCAGACCTGTTCCCACCTTAGACGCCAAGTACAATGAAAACTTACATTAGTCTTCTTCTTTCCGAAATGAAATAAATAACATTAAACTATTAAGCACAAAATTTCCGGAGCAACATAAAAGTAGCTTTATTTTAGAATGCAAATACCTTGATAAGTTAATCAAGGCTAAAATTTACCTCCTGTATTTTGAAAATTGTTTTGTTAACCCCTGCATTGCCGATGCTCCAAACATATGTTTTGCTTCCATGAGTACATAATAAAAGTTTATTAGGAGCTCAGAGTTAACAGATGGCAAGATAGCAAGATAGTTGGGGACGTGGGAGGAAGATGGCGATCCTTGCTGTGTAATCACCTCAACACAGAGGAGATGTGACACTTTTCATTCTCCCTTCTTCAAAGTCCGAGGCTCTGAGCAGCTTCTTTTGTTATTGAAAGAACTATTTTATAAGAATATGCAAAGAGGTTTTCCGAGGCCAAATGAATTCACAAGTTAGTGTTGTTTCTATGTTTTAGATGTTATTTCCCTATCTTTCTTCCCTGACTACTTTCAGCACAATGGCACAGCAGAGCCAAAATGACCTACTTTTTTAGGAGGACTCATTAGCATGTTACACAGTCTCATTTTTAAACTTTCTATGGCATTTTCCACATTAACCTTATTTGCCATAATAGATTTGCATTTTATTAAATTGTGAAAATAGCGCTTTCTATAATAAGAGATTGGTTAATTTGCCTTTTTACTGAAATGGCTAATTGGGAAGATTTTCATATTGAATTACCATTAGCACCCCATAGATTTTAAAACACATAACTGACTCTCCATAATGCTGCTGTGATTGGGTGTTTATCCTCTAACTGTTTCTACGGCAAAGTGGACCATCTGTCTCAAGGTCTGACGATTCTGTAGAGATGTTGATGCTCTGTCTTTATCACTTTGCCCTTTGGTTTCAAGAACAAATTTAGATATTTCTATTCTTGCCAATTGCTTCTGATAGTTGGGACATTTAAGTCCTTCTTGTTTGTTGAATTCTGTGAAACATTTGTTATTCTTCCAATTTAAGGAGATATTTAAAACCAGCTGCTTAAATTGTTACTTTAAGTGAGCTTTTTTGAAGATTGAAAATAAAATCATCCAGAAACTAGTAAAAGGAAACATTAATACTGCTTTATACTTAAAAATACATATATACACTGCAATATATATGTATATATGTATGATATATACTAATCTAAATGATACATCCTTAATATATGGCATAATTTTGCTCTTTCAAGAAAAAGAGTAAATTGAGGCTGGCCTGGCGCTGCAGCAGTTAAGTTTACATACTCCGCTTCAGCGGCCCGGGGTCTGCCAGGTTGGAACCCAGGCACGGACCTACTTACCACTTATCAAGCCATGTTTTGGCAGGCATCCCACATATAAAGCAGAGGAAGATGGACATGGATGTTAGGTCAGGGCCAGTCTTCCTCAGCAAAACGAGGAGGATTGGTGGTGGATGTTAGCTCAGGGTTAATCTTCCTCAAAAGAAAGGAAAACAAATAAGTATATAAAGTAATAGACACTAAATAAGGAAAACTGGCAACATTGAAAAGAAGAAAGAAGAAAATGGAAATTATACAGTATAGCCAACTCAGCACAACAGCTGAGACAGTTCTCGTGTATTTTTGAGTACTTTCCATGCCTAGAATGTTAGTATATATAGTTCTAAGAATAATTCATGCAAATTGTACCCACCCTTCTTTCCCTTAATAGCAAATCAAAGGCATCTTCCCACATTATTGTTTTCCCTTAAGTCTCTCTAGATTCTCTGCGTCCAAGGTCACTCCAGCTTAATAACAAGGGAACTTAAGAAGTGATTACATACCTACAAATGTGGTCAACGCTTGAGAAGTAACATTTGAGCATGTTCTAATTAAATGCTTGAAAGTGTTCTCTTGTACATTTAAAATAACACATTTATGTAAGTAAGAGTGGAGAGTAAATGAAAGATTAATAGCCCGAGGTCAGAATCAAGTAACGGCCAAAGCAAATAATTGCTGCTATTGTAGTATTTTCTGGATATAGAAAATGTCTTTGGATTATTGACCTGTACCTTTAATAGCAAATGATTATAATTATGTTTTCGGTCTTAACTAAATTATAAATTTCATACACATGGTTATTACTGCTTTCTATAATATGTTAGTAAGGATAATACGTTTTCTTAATGATGATGATGCTAGGGTGAGTTAAATAGACTATATCAGTATAATCTCAGGTTTCACAGAACTGTATTTTATGAATTCAAATGAACTTCAACCGAAACCCCATCATATATACTTATTGTAGTGGATGCTGTGAGATCAAACATTTGTCAGTTTCAAACAGTTATAATGAATTGTTGCTTCTACTTAAACTTCTGTATTGTATATGAAGAACAATTTATTTATTTATTTATTTTGCTGAGGAAGATTCGTCCTGAGCAAACGTCTGTGCCAATTCTCCTGTATTTTTTCATATGTTGGACACCTTCACAGCGTGGCTGGTGAGCGGAGTATGTCTGCACCTTGGATCCGAACCGGTGAACCTGGGCCACTGAAGCAGAGCGCATGGAACTTTAACCACTTGGCCATGGGCTGGGCCCCACAATGATTTATTTTTAATATGAATAAATAAGTTTATACTCAAATTCATATGTTGCTAGAAAGAAGTATTGACTCAATTACAATACTGCTTTGTCTCTCAATTGTTTGCTCTGCTCTTTTTCAGATTTCACTGATCAGAATCACTTCAAGAAAAGTACAGTAGAAATTTAGGGAATCGTCAAGAGATATGAAACTAAAGAAGCAGGTAGAAGAAGAATAACATTATTTTCAATAATATCTTATTACTCATAAATCAAAAATAAGTATTTGATACTCCTAACCTAACATCTGTTCTGAGTTCCTGGAGCACCATCATATCTTCAGTGTAGGTCGCATGTTTCTCATTCGGATAGAAAGTTTTTATTAATGACTTGTAAAACTTTGTCTCTGGAAACAGAAGGCCACTGAGCTATTCAGATGGCCTGAAGTGAAATGCACTTTTTTTCTGATTAATTTTTAAGTATTATTGCTGAGCTAGATTTATGTAATGTTAGCATATATTGTTTGGACATTTAAATTTTTTTTTTTAAGTATGCCTTTTGGTGAGGAAGATTGGCCCTGAGCTAACATCTGTTGCCAATGTTCTTCCGTTTTTTTTTTCTCCCCAAAGCCCCAGTGCATAGTTGCGTATCCTAGCTGTAAGTCCTTCTAGTTCTTCTATGTGGGATGCTGCCACAGCATGGCTTGATGAGCGTTGTGGAGGTCTGCTTCCAGGATCTGAACTGGTGAACCCTGGGCTGTGGCAGTGGAGCACGAGAACTTAACCACTACGCTACCAGGCCAGCCCCCAGGAGAGTTAAATACTGACTCACTAGACACATACCTGAGGTATCACGATAATTCTGAGGCATTTTGTTGGAATTTTGTTTTTAAGGCTTAGTTTAGGTGTTCTGGGTACTGTGTTTGGGTATTTAATAAGTGCTCAATAACTATAAGTTGAGTTTGATCAACTTTGTGATATTTCTCTAACAAATATCTTATATAGGTCTAGTACAGTGCCTTGAATCTTACAGCTGCATCTTTGGAGACAGAGCTCTCATAGACTGTCTTCACAAACATTTTGAAGGCAGAGTCGTGTATATTATGTGATGGATTACATCTTGTCTGGATCACAGGGAGTAAAATGTTATTACAATAAGATAGCACTTCTTATTTAATTCTCAAGATCAGTCTCCTTTTGTTCAGAAACCCGCAGAACGATGCCTGACTTGGGGAGCACCATGAATCTTTTCCACAGTAATTTTGTATGTATATATCTATAACTATCTCTCTCTGTATATATACAAGATATATATTACATATATAATCCATCATATATTTACAAAATTAAAATGATATCCATTTTATATATATTTATAAAATATTATATATTTTTTCCAAGATCTTTCCTCCCCCTTACACAAGGTCAGTATGATTTGTTTTTGCTGGCAAAACTTATCTCTGGAAAGAGTTCAAAGATGGAAAGCTCCGGAAGGAGCTCAGTTGCCTGTTGTCTAGCACTGATGACAACTCACCAGTGTATGGCTCTAGAATATGTAATAATTGCAAATATACTGCATCAAATGTTGGCTTATATTGATCTTAGCAACCAATTGTCTGGGTCCACTGGCTGCTCAGAACAGAAATATCAAATACCACACACATATTTCCTTTGAGGTTTGTGAATATCACATTGAAAAATATTGACCTCAATGTCAAAGAAAAAAAATTTTTATATGAAAAACTTATCTGTGGCTAATATTTATATTATTACAAAATGTTCTGTAATATCTATTTCTTTAAGCTTACAGTGTAAGCTTCAGAATACCTTGTAATTACACTTTTTGCACCTTAGAACAAACACACTTGTGATTTTTCCATGAAGAAAGTATTATAGGAAATCAAGTTACATTTTTTTTTTAAATTAGCTTCCTACAAGGCCAATATTTGGGAGGAGAATGGATGCATATTATTTGTTAGACTATGTTATTTTCAATCTAGGTAAATTTGATAAAATTGTGGCCATGTTCTTTTTATAAGAAAAGAAAGAAAAAGATCTGGAAGCTCCAATCCCATTTGAAGATCTAGCTGCTAGCTGATTTGTCTGTCTTGTAAAAAAGGAAAGACTGGCTTTTTGTTTAAGTTCAATATCCCCGTGGTGCCTAACAGTCTCGATACCAGTATTCAGCCTGTCATTATCCATTTCTGTATCAACCAATCTCATTTTGCTCTAAGAGATTCATGAAATTGCCTATGTCATAATTTCATTTGAGTTTAATAGTTTAAGCTATCTTGTCACAAGTGTCATTGTCATCCAAATAATTTCCCAACTATCAAACTGTATATGGTTTCATTTTGGGGGGTCTAAAATTAAGTAAAGTGGTATGGTCTCTGCCCTTTAGCAGTTTATCATCTCAGAAAAAATTGGTTAAGGCAAACTTGCAGAACTCCATCTGTGATTTATTTCTGTGACTTTGCCTGTGATTCTTTCTTGAGCCCTTTTCCAAGTCTCTGTCTCCAGATATTTGCCTTTAGTTGTAAGAGCAGAAGGTTGGTAGCAGTGTGTGTGTGTGTGTGTGTGTGTGCGTGTGCGCGCGCTCGGGAGAGTGCACATCAAGTCATGGGTCTGTATCTTAATCAGGTGGAAACATTTTATTAGGCCATACACCTGGCATGATTGGTTGACTTAAGAAAAAGAAAGTAGAAACAGTTTCACAATTCTCCAACTCAAGCTTAACTCTAAACTCAATGCTTTGCCCAACACACCACTCCTGAGCAGAGAGAAGCTGAGAACACAGAAAGATGCCTTTTCCTAACATCACCCTTTTGCTTCTGGACCAGCCTGATGTAAACTTAATCCAGTCGCTTCTATGGAGGAAGCGGCCATTCTTTTCCTTCCACAGCACAGAAGTGTAGATCACAAGACACTAGGGATTTCTGTAATGCTGGCTCAAACAGAGAAAACCTGAGAGTGGTCTAAGAGGACACAGGAGGATTTCTGCTCCTTATCTCTGTGTCTTCCCAAACACAGCCACCTCCAGACTGTGCACATTATTAATGGTTGTCATTTTTCTTTTTGAACAAATCACCTCCATGCAGTTTGCACTCGAGGGTACTGGAGAGTGTCCTGCCTATCTCTGTACATTAAATAACCTTATTGTGGTGCTGGGCCTGGCCATGTCTCTCCCTTTCTCTGTGGCAGGTGTATTTATCATTTTCCCCACTCTGACATTCCTAGCTCCAGCTGCCAGACCAGGCCTGGCGCCTTTCTCTCCGTAGATTAGTTTGCATTCTACAGGATTAAAAAGGTTTAGAGAGCAACTGGGAGTTGGCAGGAAGAGTCTGAGTTGTTTAGAAATGTCAGAAAAGCGTCAAGACTGCCAGTTTTCTGGGGGCGAGAATGGGGGGAGGAACAGAAGCACTTTTCAGTCAGATTCTAGCAGACAAAACACCGCAAGACAGAGGCAGCGAGGATCCCTAAGATAATAAGAAATTGTTGTATTATGAGTAGAGTCGAACGAGAAAAGAGAGGGAGGATGGTGAAAGGGGCAAACAACTCTGCTTTTCCATCAGGCAACTGAAAGTTGGAAATCAGACAGCCCAGTACATCACGCTCCAGTGTCACTCATCAAGGTTAGTCAACCTTGTGGAAAGCAGCCACGGGAGAAAAGACAAAACAAGGGGTGGGGTGCTCTGAAAACACACATATGACTAACGCATTGAGCAGCATCTCACTTTCTCATTTCATTTTCTGCTTGTATTCAGATTTCTTTGACTATTTGTGGAAGAGGGAGCCTTTATCTTTGATGTGTTTCTTTGGAGAGAGGGAGTACTTCCCTGGGCTCAGAAAGAAACCCTGATCTCCCAAATATTCTGTGCAGGTGACAAAGAAAATGTGTGAGTTATAATTTTTAATGCTGTATCTATCATATGCACAGCCACCACTGCTAAGAACAAAGAGGAATTGTGTGTGAAAACCTAAAGCTGGATTAAGCAAGAAAAATGAATCAGAGAGTGTTGTTACCACACTGTATATATGGATAGATTGGCTACACCATCCTGCCAATGTTTTGTGCCTTCACTGGGGCATATATTCTGAGCAGCCTTGGAAAGTGTATGACTCAGTACACCAAGAAAAAGGACTGAGACCTGAGAAACTTGGCAAAGAATTTCCTTGGATTTGGCTGAATTTGAAGTGAAGCACTGAAGTCATTTGGCAGACCTCACAGAAGTGATTTCCACCATGCCATGTGCCAGTTTATGTCACACTTTGGGACTTTCTTAGGTAGGGAAGGAAGAAGAGTAGATAAGAGCAGTTTTTTTGACTTTTTCCTCATGGCATGAAGTGTGGGAACACTCTTAAATTGGGACTCAGAAAGAAGAGGTTTAGTCAACATCTTGGGCTTTTTTCTTCACTTTTAATATGGGTAGTGTCTAGCCCAGATTATTTTTAAGGTTTCTTCTAAAATAAAATCATGTAATTCACTTATTAAACTCATACTCCTGGCCCTAACAGCTGGACTAGGCTAGTGAATTCTGCTCTGGCCCAGCTGTTCTGTGTGCATGTGTCCTGTTTAAAGTTGTTATTAAGGAAAAGGTCAAATCTTCTTCCTTGTGATGATAAGTTCTTAACCAGACATTGAGTTCAGGGGCCAATGTCAGGGGCATCTAAACAAATAGGGCCAATCAACAGGAAACTTCCTTTTGGCCAAAGTGGTGTTTTCAAAATTAGTTAATCACTTCTCCTCATGGAGGCCAGGCTCCCAAGGGGATGCAAGAATGTCTTCCATCTCAGAGAAAGAAGTGGATCTTGTCCTCTCAGGATAAATGTCTACTCTTATTAAGTTCTTTACCACCTTACATATATGAAGCCTCATTCCACCAATGTGTCTCCATTCTCTTCTTCTCCACAGGATTCCTCTCCTAGGTCTGTGTGCCTACCTGAGTCTCCCTTGGCTACACCTTCAACCAGATAGCTCTGCTCAGATCTCTCCATCGTATGTTGTTCTTTTCCTTTATGCATAAACATGTTTGGAGCAAGACATAGGACAGGACAGCAAAGGTCCTTGTTCCCATGCAATTTAATTTCTAGTGTGCTGTGGGAGTGGGGAGGAGATTTCAGGGAGAGAATGATAATGATAAACATATACATAAACAAAATACTTTAACATAGTGATGAGTACTTTAAAGACAGTAAAGTTAGGTGATAGAAAAGAGAGTGAATGGGAGGTGGGCCAGGGGGCTACTTGAGATTCTGAAGTGAAGAAGACCTTTCTGAGAAGATGGCATTTTAAATGAAACTAGAAGTTACAGGAAATATCCAGTCTCGTAAAGATCCATGACAAAGCATTCAAGGCAAGGGGAGTAGTCAGTGCCAGACCCACAAGGCCAGCAGGAGCTAGGCACCGAGAAGAGAATAAAGGCCAGTGTGGTTCTGCCACAGGGAGCAACAGGGAGTGTGGTAGGAAACAGAAACAAGATAGACAGGACTGTATCATGAAGGCCTGAGGGCCTGAAGCTGTGCTTAAGATTTGGAGGCTGCCTTTGGAGGATTTTCAGCAGGAGGTAACATAATATAATTTGTATTTTAAAAATCATCCTCGCTGTTGTGTAATGAACTGACTGTGGAGAAGCGAGAGTTGAGGTGAGAAGGCCAATAGGGAGGCTACTACAGTAGTCCAGGTGAGACATCATGGTGACCTGAACCTGGACCACAATGGTGGCATGGAGATGGACAGGAGACATATTCAAGACCTAATTCTGAGATTAAAGCAACCATTTTGTGGGGTAGATTGAATCTGTCAAGTAAAGGAGGAAACAGGGCTGAGAATGACTTCCAAATCTCTAGTTTGAGTAGTTGAGTCCTTAGGGGTGACAATGATTGGGATGGGGAAAGCTGAGAGAGGAACAGATTTGAATGTTAATGAAGGATTTGTCTTTGGCCATCTTTTTTACACTGTATCCATTTCAAATAGATTTCTATTGGGGGCAGGAGGAAACACCTCACTTTTCATGTTTCCATGTGGTGGGACTTCTGATTAAATGGATACTATTCACTTCTCCCTGCCCCTCACTCATACATCCCCTGGCAGGAGAACTCAATTATTTGATGAGTACATTTATGAGCAAAAATGAGGAATGCTTGGTTCTGCCCTTTCCGCTTTCTTTTCTCCTTGAGATTTGCCTTCACTTGGGTTCATACTCTGGAATTTCTGTGACCATTAACTTCCATAGTCACATTCATTCAATCGATGAGCCACGTTGATTCTGTTACAGTTCTCTTGTGTCTCTTTTTTCTGTCATTCTCTAGGTACCAATCCTCATTACTTATCATTTGAAACCTTGACTGCCGACCTACATCCTCTCCCCATCTACATAATGTTGAATGAACATTTTGTATCAATAACTTTCAGCGGTTTGGGCTGAAAAAAAGATGTAAAACTCCCTTAGACCATTTACAATTTGGCTCCAGTTAATTCTTTCCCAATTCATGATCTAATAAAAAAAAAATCTCCATTTCTCACTACTACTTTACACTATCTGAGTCTCCATGGATCATCTGTGCTATTCTCTTAGCCTAAAACCTGACATTTCTGCAAGGCCTAATTCTTTCCATCCTGTAAGATCCAGCCTCAATGACACCAGTGAAATGAAATATTTTCCTATCGATATCTCCAGATGGAGATAATTTCTGTCTTTAAGTATCATATTAGAATATGACCCATATCCCAACAAGTACACTGAGAATTTTTCATAGAAATTTTTGTGTGTATGTGCATCCTCCACTGACCTCCAACTCTACATCTTAAATTGTTCTTAAGAGTAGATTCTCGAATAGCAATTGCCAGATTAAAAAGAGTAGTCAAGGGAATTTACGATGTTCTGAATCCTGATGAACATCATGAAGGCACCGCTCACTTAAAGGAGAATGTGAGTGAATTAGCAAGAAAGAAGTGGAGAATGAGACAGGGGCCAAGATAAACATTACTCTGTAGTCTGTTTCTTTCCTTCCCTGGAGCTTCTAGCAAAGTCTCAAGGGATCCCCACAAGCACATTTTAAGTTACCTTTTGTGGATTAAAGTCATAGATTCTAGACTTCCCCAAACTTCAATTGCTAATTACCTGGCCCTTAACTGAGTGATATCAGGTGCCTGGTATTCTTAAATATGTAGAATCCTGGTGGGGTTTGTTGTTATTTGTATAAATATGGAGCTTTCTGGTTCTTACCCAAAGCTACTAATCCACTGCTGAATAGCATTGAGCATCTATGTATCAAGATAACGCTTTTGATTTTACATTGTGACATTTCTGGAGGAACACAGAGCTCAGCACAAACAATGGTTCTGATACCATCAACAAAAAAGATACTGGAACGCACTGCTCCTTGAAAACTGAAACCGGCAGCATTTTTTTAATATGCTTCTAAAGGATAGAGAACCAGTGACCTGCTATCAATATCCTTTTATTGCCATTATGAAATACTTTCAATTACACAATATCACCTGGATCTCACACTACCTTTTTAAGATAAGCAGGACGAGTATTTTAAGTCCACACTCGTAGAGATGAAGTAACTGAAGTGCAGAAGAAGGAACTGGCCCCAAATCACAATGTTAGCGAATGGTATAGCGAGAACTTGAACCTCCGCGTGTGAGGCTGACACAAGTGCTCTCTCACCGCATTGTGCAACAGATTGCCAAACTAGCATTTGGGGTTATCAAAGACTAAATTAATTGGACCAGGGGTAATTAGTGCAGGTTTACACACACAAAGACACAAGCACATGCACAGACACGAACAATTTGTGGGACCAAAAAAGTGCAATATTTTTCTTCTGGTCTTTCAATTTTGCTGCATTTAATAATTACATTAATTATTTTTCTCTATGAAATGCAAAGACTGAGGCAGCAGAGAAATGAAATCAGATATTGCCTATCTTACAGAATTTTCCGTTTTTTATCTAGAAGCTTGGCTTTAACTAGATCTAACAAAATGCCATATGCCATGGGGAAAAAAAACTTTTCAGAAATACCTTATCTCACTCATTTCTCTTTTCATCTTTGTTTTCATCTGTGTCCAAAACTCTTTTAAATGCCACGTTTGTGTGTGTATGGGGATTTCCAGTCGAAAGCCATTTGGGATCGAAGGTTTTCTGTCGTGTGTAGAATCCGGATTGAAGCCCCAGGAATGGCACGTTTGGGGACACAGGAATGACATAGGCAGCACCTCTGGCCATCTTGAGTCAGTATTCAGCATCCACCATGATGTCTCCCCCAACCTACTGCCCTTGCTCATCATGCTCCAGCCTCCTGGAATGTCTTTCCCCTGGACACTGCTATAATCCTAGCCTGTATTTTATGTATTGCATACAGATCCAGCCAATCATACAAATGCAAAATCTGTATTAGTTCTCTAGGGCTGCCATAACAAAGTTCTACAAATGCAGGGTTTAAGCAACATGAGTTTGTTCTCTCACAGTTCTGGAGGCTAGAAGTCCAAGATCAAGATATTGGTAGTGTTGGTTCCTTCTGAGAATGGTGAGTGAAGAAACCGTTCTGGCTTGTATTCCGTGTATTCTTTATCCCTGCAACTACTATGAGATCTGGGACATAGTTTATTTTCTTCACTCCTCCGTGACCCAATCTAGAAGAGTCGCGTCCATGGAGAAGGGTTCAAAGAATGGATTAATGTATATCCTCAACAAAACCCTTAGGCAGGAGTTTTTGAAAGCAGAAATGGAATCCCTTTGGTGACATTCCATTTCCTAAATTTTGAATTGGGCATCCTAATTTGAAAGCCGTTTGAAAAAGCCTCTTATCAATTAAGAGCTCATCAGTATCATTTGCTTAAATATATATACACAGACTCAAGGGTAAACCTCTCAAGAAAATATGCGATTGTAGCAAGGTTTGGGACTCTAGTCTCTTTTAATTCATACCCTTGTCTTTAATTCTGATTTACTTTCAGTCAGAGCATTGATTTACCTTTTTTCAGTCTTTTCTCACTTTGTTTTCATAAGCCCTTTGTTGGTTTGCTAAAAATTATTGCCTCTGAATTAGATTTTAATGGAGTTAATATATCAGTATGTTATTTAGGGTTTTAGTCTGTGATTAATCCAAGAAAATCTGGTTGAGTGCCTTACCGGAGGGCTGTGTTTCCTCCAGGTTGTAGCATTAGTCACGTCAGATGGGAGTGGACAAATACAGAGTGGCAGAAAAAATGAGGTAGAAACCAGGGGAATCTGGGCTTTGGCACTAGAAAAGAAGGGTACATTTTTTGCAGCGAGCTCAGTTTTCAATTTGAGGGTCTCTGCTGAAGCAGGTTGACTGTAATGCTAGTGGTACCCGGGATTAAGGTGCTATTTAATTCAGACCTATGATTATGATGAACTAACCAATTTGCCTTTGTATTCAACTATGTCATATTTTGAATCTAAGCAAAGGGCAGACTGTTAGGTTATGTGGATCTAAGACATGCAGTTCTATTTGTGACTCTCTCTCCTTGTCAGACGAAAAGGAGCTTAATCTTTATACCAGTCCTGTAAATAACATTCAGAACCAGTTAAATCCGATTCTCAATTTTTGTGCATGTCATCAAATATGCATTAACCTCACGCCCCAATATCTCTGTGTCTCCTTTCACTAGGGACCTCCCCCACCCTCTATTGCTTTCCTGATTTGCAGGCCAAGAGAACACCAGCAGAAAATTTACCTGAATTCCTCTCTCAAACACAATGGCTACAAAAAGCTGAGAAGGCTTATGGAGACAAGCTCGTACATTTTTCCATCTGAAAGAGGGCCTGGGAAATTAGATTCTGCCAGTCTGGCTGAGATGTCAGCACATCCTTCTAGATACATTTTCTCTACCAAGAGCATGGCTGGCAAATATTTCCTCCTGCAGTGTGTCTGGGCCCAGTGTGAAATAGCAGTGCTTGTTTCATTCAAGATACCTGGAGCTACAGGTTACTTTTGAAACCAGCGAAAATCCCCTGCAGTTCCAGGTTACTTTGACATAGGTAATGACTGAAAATTCCTCTGAGCTTAGATTTTACACTTGTGATTCTCCAAATTAGCTTTTGCTATCCCTGCAGGTTTCTGCCTTTCGAGCTTTTAGCGTTGTAAGTTTCTAATATAACCAGGCACCAAAGTCCTTAGCTTATCAAGTCACAAACTACCGCAGGATGGTCGGGGGATGTGAGTGCTTGTTCGCGGGGGCAGCGGAGTTACAGTTAGCGGAATGAAGAATTGAAGAAGTGTCCTATGATGAGGAGAAGAAATGGTGCTGGATATCAACTACAGAGGCACCAGCTAATACCCAGTTAAATCTGTACCAGAAACGGACAAAACTTTGAAAAGGGAGGAGAATTATGGAAGGTTATGGAAGTACGATGTTTCTCTCATCTTCCTGACATTTTATGTATACTCTTGTGCCATGTGAAGCAAGAATAAATAAAAATATTTGGCCAGGGTTTCACGTATCATGTCCCACATTTTGTGGTTAGGTTTAACTTTTAGAACCCTAATTCATTGAGTCTTCACAAATGTCAAATATATGTCAGCAACAAATATATTATGATCTGCTTATGAGCATGAATAACAAATATTATTTTTATTTCGTATAATCAGAGGGCTTGAAAGGAAACTAAGATGCCATCAAAGCTGTCTGTCTAGCCATGTGCAAACGTGACCATTCTTACAGAAAACTGTGGACATATGAGTATCTGGACTGTTTTCAAAGGATCTGGACATTTCTCCCTTGAATAAATCATTCTTGCTGTTTAACAATCTTTACAGTTGGGACGTGCCTTCCCATAAAGAACTTGCTTTTAGAATTGACTCGAAGTTTTCCATTTTGCTGGAAGAAACAGACTACTTTGTATTGTTTGACCACATACTAATGCTTTTGTAGCCAAGGAATTCATTACATGGTGAATGCATAGAGTGGGGGATATTTCTTCCAAGCAACCCTCTCTTCCCTCCCTCTAACCTCTGCAATTTCAAGTAGGATTGTCTCACAGATACTCTTTTTCTTCCCCTCTGGGTTACAGTACATCACACTAGATGGCAGTAATACCCCAGTTTGCGAGCCCATTTTACATCGCCCCTACCCCCACACGCAACCTTTGCTTGTCCAAAATAATATGGAATAAAACATGCAAATAAAATCCGTTCATTTTGTGCAAGGTTCATTCAGAAAAGCTGATATACAATTAAAGCTGGTAAGGAAAAAAATATGTTAAACGATATTGAAAACTCAGGCATTGTGGGGTTTTGGGGGGAGGGTGTCCTCAGGTTTGTTTCTTTGTTTGTTACTGTCTTTCACATATAGTTTAATTACAAAAAAGAAATTTGTGGGGCCAAACATCTAAGCTTAAATGTGAAGGTAAAAGTGTACATCTGAGAAAAGAAGGGAAGTCGGTCATGCTAGTTGCATATATTTTTTCAAATGCTATGCTTCTTCCAGCAGATTGACGATGCTTTTATGCAACATTAACCTGCATTTTCTAGACAGAGATGGCCAGTTGCAAGCTCAGAGCCCTATGGGTATTGCCCATTAGCAGAGAGTAGGATGATTGGAAGGAAAACAAAACCAACCCGAAAGCTCTTGATACAATGAGAACCCCTTTTCATTGCGTTTGTATAAATCTGGAGATCTGCTGAGGATTTGGAGGGAGACAAGTTCAGTTTCTGTAAAATATTCTAGGTCAGCTAATCCAAAGCTCCAGAATGCCCTAGTCAGTGGGAACAGTTACAGAAAAATATGCAAAAAAATGGCTCTACTCTGATTGGCACTAATTTACTTTGTATATAAAGTAGTAAAAAGGTAAAATGTTTTCATCCAAACAAACTTGTCCAACGTTTACCTTGATGGTTACATCAATGTTATTTTTTTCCTCTCACCATTCACAGCCCTGAGCTTTATGTTGGAATTCACAGGCTCTATGCTCTCATTTTAAAGGAAAGCATATAATCACCTTTTAAAGGTTTTTACACAGAGGTACACACTTTAAAGGTTACTACACAGAAAACTGAAGCAGCCTCATAAGGAGTAGGATGAATTCATGAGCAAATATGAAGAATGTTCCTTAGCATGCATGTGCAAATGCTTAATGCATTATTTATAGATACTGTTTTACCGCAAAGATCAAGGTCATGCATTGGACTCCTGGGCAATGGGTCAAGTCTTGAGAGGCCATCCTGATAATCCCAGCTGACAGTTTCTTGGATAGAGTTGGTATACTTTATGTGGATGTATTTTCCAACTTGGAGGGAACAGTGAAAACTTTTTGTTTTTAATTAGCTAGCTACTCATTTATCCAACTTGATCACAACTCATTAATTTTGATCAGAAACAGTGCGTGGGGTTCAGAGGTGTTGCTATGTTCACATTCTCTCTCTCTAGATTCTATGAATCATTCTACTAAGAGAAGTATGCAATTAACCTTTCCTTCTAGTAACCGCTTCTTGTCTTCTACCCTTTGCCAATGATGTTTCCACAGTGTCCAGAGAAAAGCAGACATGATAATAGTTTGACTTATAAGAAAATACTGGAATCCTAAGACATTTACTTTAGAATTTCCAAAGGAAAATTATTTCTAAACGCTTTTCAAAATCAATATATATTCAATGTTACAGCATTCCATATCTTTAAGTTGTTACCCACACTGGGACCCTTTGTTGTATGTGTCCCCCTTGGGGTCTCCTGTATTATACAGAAGATGTAGACCCGCTTGTTCAAGTAATCTTGGGACATGATATTGAGGTCCCGACCTCTTCTAGCATTAAACAAGCAGTGGCATATGGTGGGGGGCTCAGGAGGGAGTGGGCCACCCTTGTGCATGCTGTAAGGAGGGTCATTGTCTTTGGAGAATTTAAAAACAATGCTAAACCTTACTAAAAATAAGTCTGGTTTTTATTATCTTCATGCACCAGCAATTCTAAACAATGTCAGTAAGAAAACAGTCCTCCATGCCAAGCAGATCCTTCCTACTCCCTGAAGGGTTGTGGAAAAGGGGAAGGTTCTGGATGCTATCATACTAGCTCAAAGGGGCTCTGTTTTCCACTTAGGCTTCAATGTAAAAAAAAAATAATAATAATAAAACAAACAAAAGCACAAAGTTCTCTCATCCTGCCTTTGAAAGTCTTTCCCAGTTCTAGTCTCCTATATTTCCTTCAATTTTGACTTGAAGTTTTCACATATTATTCCTGTGAGCAAGGAGGATTTTGTGGAAATTAGCACTTTGCATGAATACTAAGCATTTCTAGGTTGATCTGGGCTTTCCTTGAGATCTTGAAGCCACCTTTATGCCTTTCTGTCTTTCCCTACATCCAGGATCAGTAGATCAGAAATCAATCAAAATAGCAGTGATATTTCATACTAACAAAATACTATAAAATAAAAACATTCAGAAAAAAAGCATCCCTGTTTAATAGGCAATGGAATTGAGGGTAAGAAAAGGTGGCAAAAGGACCTCCTGGGAGAGGATAACTGGCAAGAACTTACCACCAAAGCGAATCAAGATAGCTTCTAAGCAGTCATCTCAGGACATCTTTGTTTTGATTAAACACCTCTGCATCAAGATGTTTCTAGGTCAATCAAAAAGATCAATGAGTGAATTTATAGTCAAACCAGTGTATGAATGGAAAGCAGTGTTGGTATCATTTGTACATCCTGGAGAGATGTATAAATAAGACCCATGATTAGAAGCCTAGATTTTAAAGTCAGGAAACTCAGAGTTTTAGTCCTATCCCCAACACTTACTAAATGGATGACATTGCTTAAGTTTCTCTTAAAGATTTGGTTTTCTCATCGGTTAAATTGGTATAAAATTAGCATAATAATAGCATATTATGGGATTGCCATTAGGTTTAAATGATATGACGTAGATAGAATGCTTACCTCAGTTCTTGGCACATAGAAGACTTTCAATGTTTCCTAGCTATTTTTTCCATATAGAGTTCTGTATGCATAGTGGGTGATAGAATAATAATTCATAATAATTCTCTTTGGCCTAGACTAGCTACCAATTAAGACAGTAGTGGGTTCATCAGGCCTTAAGCAAATGATCACTCTAGTTCCTCATTTTATCTCTCTGTATTGACTCACTTACGCACACATCAGTCCCAATTATTTAGTCCAGCTCTGGTTATTTAGAAACTACCCCATGCCCTCTCACCAGTGTGTAAATAATGACAATATTATACTCCTAACATGGGTGGTGAATTTATAACAGAGAAAGAAGAAAAGGCAAAATCAGTATGGACTGAAGTAAGAGAAGTTTTTACGGAAGAGGAGCAACTTGAGGTCAGTCTCCCAAGATAGTGTGAGTTTGAAGAGCGGGGAGCACGAGGATGGCTCCACTCAGAGTTGGGGGAAGAGCCTGAGCAAAGGAGTGAAGACAGGGGCACAAAATGTGTGCAGAATAAGGGGGGAAGCAGCATCACTGGTGTGGGAAGACATGTCATGAGTAAATCAGGTTGGATAGGTAGGCAAGGCTTACCATACGAACCTTTCAACACTGCGCCGAACTCTGAAGCAGGAAGCCACTTGGGATCGGAGATTTAGGGTTGGGGCTGAGATGCAGGGTGAGAGCTGGGTTTAAGATTGGAGTTGGGAGTTGTTGTTAGGGTTTGAAACTGCAGCTGTGGCTGGGGTTAGGTTTGGGGGTCACTTATGTATAAAAGCAAAAATGTATACATGTATGGATGCATAAATTTCAGAAGGTTCAAGCTCCTTGAAGCTAATCAATGCATTTCTGTTTAAGAGCCTCTGTCTCTCGCTGTGTATCTCTCTCTCTCTCTCTCTATGTATCTATATAGATATATAGATATATAGATGCATATACAAATCTACATATATATATATACACACACACATATGAGTACAATATATGTTCACATACACATATATAGTCAAAGCAGTGACTGCTACTACTATGGGAAATGTTATCTGATACATTTGCTAAACCAAATAATAAAAATAAGAACTAACATTTATTCAACCCAGGCACTGTGCTTAACACTTCATCTGTGTTCTCTAATACAATTTAAATCTAATGGAAATGGAAGAGAGAGATTATAGTTGGGGTGGAAAGGGGACTGAGATCAAGGAAAGCAGCTAGTAATCTGTTGCCAAAATCCAAATTTGAACTGATGAGGCTCTGGAGTATGGTACACAGAACTGGGAATGGAAGGGAAGGAGGAAAGTGTGAAAAATCTTAGAAAGGGAGAAAGGATTTTCCTTTGGAAGAGATCAGGTAGAGAGTTTTTAGAGAGGAAACTTTGAAAGATGTTTGTAAATTTAATAACTTGGGAGGCTACAGGAATGAGAGAGGCACTGACATGTTTGTAAACTGCAGTGTGCTTATAAATGCACAATATCATTATATTATTTTACTTATCTATGCAATCCTTCAAAAGAATACTTGGCTTCCTGTTGTATATTATCCTCTGCTCTGTAGTCTACTTTAAATAATATCCTTCCAGCCCTTCTCTGACTTTGTCTTCTTCTTGTTTCCAAGCAAAAAGGAGAGAAAACACAGCTACAGACCGGCTTGCTTCAGTGATATCAAACCCCATGACCATCACTTTTCCAATCAGGACATGGTTACCCTAGCAACCAGCTTCTCTGTTTTCTCATTTTCTCTCCCAAGAAGTACAAGTTACTTTACGTAGACTAACTGAAGAAAACCTATTCACTATATTCCGCATTTTACAATTTGGCTCTCCTAAAGATATCTCACTGTTTCTTTTTCTTAAATGGGTTGGGATCTTATATGTTTTTCTGAGTATTTTAAGACCCAATTTAAACAAAATAGACTAGGTGATGTCCTCAGGAAAGCAAAACATTTCACTCTATCATTTTTTGAGGCTGACATTGTAATAGGTGGTTTGGGGAAATCAGGAAATATTAACAATGCCCTCCTGAACTTTAAGTCCAGACTGAGATAATGAAATTATGATTTATTTTTCTCGAATCTTCTATTCTCCCTTCCTGTCATTCCTCAACTGGCGTTCTCAGATAGAAATATCATGGTCATTTCTGCACTTCACAGAATAAGACTGACAGTTAAAGGAGATAGTACATGTTCAGAATTCAGAGATGAGGTAGGGGTTGGAATGATGCTTTTCCTAATGTGATGATTTTTGTGGAGGAAATCTAATTGTTACGGCAAGCCAACTATGTGTCAGGCATCGCATGAAAGAGTAGTCCTTCGGTACAAAAAAGATTTTCCTGACTCATTTTGCCTTTTTGTCCTAAGTTTTTCCTTCAGGAGTAGTCCAATTCATCTTTTATAGCTAGATTAGAAGAGTTTTAGAAGAGAGGACTAGAAAACATTCAAGACCACTACTTGATAGTTTTCTCAGTAGTATCAACTCATATTTGAGCAATTTCATACCACTTGAAGAATTTAGGTTTCCAGCAAAAGGGAATTCTAAACAATTTGAAATAGCTAGATTTACACTGGCAGATGATAAAATATAGGCATCCATGTACAAAGCATTTTTATTATAATTTGCTGAAGGGTTTATGAAAGCTTAAATTTCTATAGATTTGGGGGTTCTCAAAGTTTTAGACTTTAGAGTTTCTTAAATCTAATGAAGATACGTGATCAAGGTGGACCACACGAAGAAATGAAGAAGGTGATTTGAGAAAAGAATTGAAGGAAGTGAGGGACAAGTAGTGAGAATATTTGAGGGAAGAAAATTCCAGCCAGAGGAAATCTCCAGAGAAACATCTCAAGAAAGAAATGTGTCTGAATGTTTGAAGAAGAGCAAGGAGGTTGACATGGAGTGAATGATGTGAGAGTAATAAGTAATGAGATCAGAGAGATGTTAGGGAAAAGCTGGGAGTGAGATAGTGGGTTGGTGTAGGTCATTATGAGAAATTATGAGGATGTTCGCTTTTATTCGGAGAAAAAATTTCTGCTAAAAGCCACTGCATATAAGTTACCAACATTATTCACATCCTTAGACTTCTACAGCAGCTCTTTTTCATAAACATCTGGATAATAAATATTTTAGGCTCACAGACCATACAGTATCTGTTGCAACTACTCAACTCTGCTATTATAGTTCAGAAGTAGCCATAGGGAATGTATATAAAATGAGGGTACTTGTGTCTCAATAAAACTTTATTTACAAACACATGCAGGCAGCCCACAGGCTATTGTTTGCTCACTTGTCATCTAGAGAGTTAGTCTGATTGATTTATATTTCTTCCAGGAAAATGGAGGAGAAAATAACACTGATTGACTATTATTTGCCAGCATGTGTTCTGGGCATTATATACACACACAGTTATCTATTTCCATCCCAATTATCAGCTACTTGTCCAAGATAGATAGCTTTATCTCTCTCAGGAAAATAAATTCAATAGCCTCTTCCCTGATTCTGTTTTGCTTTTATACCTCCTCAACTCACTCTGCCAAAGTGATCTTTTAAAACATAATCATTCTAAATATTTAAAGAAAGAATAGCACCAATATATCTCTATATAATCTCTTCCAGAACACAGAAGAAATGGGATCAGTTCCCAATTATAAGGTCAGCATTATCCTGTTAGCAAAACCAGACAAAGGCAATAAACATACTATGAAACAATAGCCCTAGTGAGCATAACGTAGTCAGGAATTGGAATACTCAACGTAATAAAGATAGTAGTGCTCCCCAAATAGGTTTAATGCAATTGCTATCACAATCACAACAGGATGTTTTGAAGATAGAGACAAGCTCATTCTAAAATGAAAATGGAAAGACAAACAAAAAAATAGGATAGTTCAAACAAGAGGTCAGTAAGATTGGAGAAATCACAATACCCCATGTGAAGACATTTTATGGCTACAATAATCAAAACAGTGTGGTATTGACAGAGGGATAGACATGGAAATCAATGGAACAGAACAAATGAGTACAGATACACAGAATTGATTTTCTTCTTTTATTTTGTTGTGGTCACATTGGTTATAACATTATGTAAATTTCAAGTTTACATCCTTTTATTTCGCTTTCTTTATAGACTGCATTGTGTTCACCACCAAAAATCTAGTTTCCATCTGTCACCATACATATGCTCCCCTTTGCCTCTTTCGCCCTCCTCCCACCCCCCGTCCACTCAGGGAAGCACAAATCTGTTTTCTTTATCTATGTGTTTGTTTATCTTCCACATATGAGTGACATCATACAGGATTTGTCTTTCTCATCTCACTTAGCTTAATACCCTCAAGGTCCATCCATGTCGTGTGTCACAAATGGTACAATTTCATATTTTTTATGGCTGAATAGTGTTCCATTGTGTATGTGTGTGTGTGTGTGTGTGTGTGTGTGTGTGTGTGTAACACATCTTCTTTATTCATCTGTTGATGGGCACTAAGGTTGCTTCGAAGTCTTGGCTGTTGTGAATAATGCTGCAATGAACATAAGGGTGCATATATCTTTTTGAATTATTGTTTGCATGTTCTTTGGATAAATACCCAGAAGTAGAATAGCTGGATCATATGGTATTTCTATTTTTATTTTTGAGAAATCTCCACATTTTTTCCCATTGTGGTTGCATCAGTTTGCATTTCCACCAGCCATGAATGAGGATTCCCTTTTCTCTGCATCCTCTCCAACCTTTGTTATTTCTTGTCTTTTTGATAATAGCCATTCTGACAGCTGTCAGGTGATAGCTCATTATAGTTTTGATTTGCAATTCCCTAATAATTAGTGATGGTGAACATCTTTTCATGTGCCTGTTGGTCATCTGTATATCTTTTTCGGAAAAATGTCTGTTCATATCTTTTGCCCATTTTTTGATTGAGTTGTTCATTTTTGTTGTTGTTGACTTGTATGGATTTTTTTATATATTTTGGAAATTAACCCCTTATCAGATATATGTTTTGCAAATTTTTTCTCCTAGTTGGGAAGTTGTCTTTTTGTTTTATTGACGGTTTCTTCTGCTGTGCAGAGGCTTTTTACTTTGATGTAGTCCCATTTGCTTATTTTTGGTTTCCCAACTGATTTTCAACAAAAGAAGGAATGATCTTCACCTTGTCTTCCCTATAGCAATTAATTGCATCTTCCTCCTTTTTGTTAGGTATAGTCTAATGCCTGATATTAAGCTTTCGATTATAGTGTGAGTGCCTGACATTAAGCTTTTGATTCCTGAGGCTTCCATTTCAAAAGACATCCATCTTGAATAAACATCCCGCCAGCTGTATGACACAGACTAATAAAACAACCAAATATGCTGCCCCACCCATGAAGTTCCTCTTTTAGAAAAGCCTGGGTGACCTAAATAACTGACTGCTTGAATGACACTGACTCCACTCTCCCATGCTTAATTCTAGCTCTGATGCTTCAATTAGCCAATAATGAGTGACCCTGGAAACCCCAGACTTCCCACCCTTGCACCCTAATAAATGCAGAGCCCCAGGTCCTCCCTCTCTCTCTCCCAATGAAATTGCTGTGTGGCCTTCAGGAATGCAGTGTACCCTCCAGAACTTGTGAGTAATAAATCTTGTTCCTCAATGGTCGTTGATGGTTTCTTGCTGAAGTGCATCCTGTGATCATAATAAGAATCACAAGGTCTAGCCCTGATGGGTGAAATGTCTACAGGGGCTCAAGAGTAATATAAGCTGGGAAAGTCCATCAGGCATTCCTAGATGAGAGTATTACCATCAATAGGCTGGGACTGATGCAACACTGGTCAAGCTCAAAACTAGAGTCATCCTTGATTCTGCTCTTTCTCTCACACCTTTGTTTAGTCTATTAGAAAATCCTGTCAGATCTTCCTTCAGAGCATATCCAGAACCTGACTACTTCTTAGCTCCTCTGCTGTTATCGCCACAGTCTGGACCACCACCACTTCTTATCTAAACTGTGGCAACAGACATTTAACAGGTCTCAATATTTCTACACTTTCCTGCTCTATAGTCTACTATTCATACAGTTGCCAAAGGAGTTGTTTCAAAAGTTAGGTCAGGTCACATCAGTCCTTGACTCAAGGTCTTCAAATGGCTTCTCATCTCACTGAGAGTATAAACCAAAGTCATGACCATGAGGTTAAAAGATCCTGCTTGGTCTGATCTGCCTTCCGCCAACACTCTGCTCTCAAATCCTTTCTGTCTCCCTCTTTCTCTCTCTCATTCACTCTTCTGCAGTCACACTGGCTTCCTTGATGTTTCTGGAACATACCAAATATACCCTACTCTTAACGGTGTTTGCACTTGGTGTTTCTTGTGTTAGGAATTTTCTTTTCCTAGAGCTCAAAAAGATTCACTCTCTTGCTTCCTTCAGGTCTCTGCTGATATGGCATCCTGTTAGAGAGACCCTTCCTGAGCACCCTATATAAACACAAGCTGCTCTCCCTGACATTCCCAACTCCTCCTACCTGCTTTATATTTTTCTTTCTTTTTGGTACATACAACCTACTAATGGATTATATATTTTTTCTTTATTAAGTTATTCCATAAGTATTTAATTTTCATGAGGGCAGAGATTTTGTCTGTTTTGTTTTTTGCCATATCTCCAAAATCTAGAACAGTTCCTGCCATATCATAGGTACTCAATATATGAATATTTAGTGAATAAATTTAATAAAAGTATAGTTGTGATGCCCAATTCAGAATCTATGAATATACTTGATAAATTAACAATGCTCTGTCTTTTATGAGTATAAATGTTGAAAGTACTTTTAATAAACAACTTAGGTTATATGAACTATTCTTCTTATTATTATTTTCATATCTTTAACATAAACCAATATTTTTTTCCATTCCTCCACAATTCTTTCTAGGGCAAATTCTTTATGAAACTCCATAATGCATTATTCATCATTTTATTTTCTACAACTTATCATTATTACATTAAGAGTTTAGACTTAATGCTCAATAGGCTGCCTATTTCATCTTTAGTCCTTTGCCAAAATTTAATAAATGCTACTTTTAGGTGTGTGATGGTTTTGCCATATGTTCCAAATAGCCAGTTTTAGTACAAGTGTACTTAATTCAAAGAAAAATCAATTTTGGGTTTTTTTTTCCCCACTCAAATGTCTTTGTTATAGCTTACATTGATAAGATCATTCATTTCCATTTTGAAAAGAAGTTTGCAAATATTTACTAACAAATACCTGTTTCCTTTTTAATAAATTCAAAGACAAATACAAAACTTAAAGTCATAATTGACAATTGTTACATTATATGGAACTTGTGTCAAGAGGCTTCTAAACAGAATGGAAGGTTTTGACATTTATATGATAGACCAAAATAAAAAAGAGATTGGAGCACCTGAATAAGATTATATGACATAAAAGCCACAAGAGCATTCTTCTCTACTCAACGATAATGAGACTGCAACTGTAAATAAAATAAGACAAAACAAAAAACAAATGGGAAAGCATCCATGATATACCTAATTCTATTGGAAATTACTATCAGCTAAAATGCTTCTTAAGCAAAGAAACACAATGTTTACCCTTAAATTGACTACAATCTAGGTCATAGGAGAAGCCAAACCCACATCTCCTACCACATGACAACAGATGAAAGAGAGACAAATTATTACTGAGTTTTGGGTTCCAAAGCCTTTCAGGGACATTGGGAACTTGCAGGCAATCCAGAGAAGAGCCACAGAAATGATTAAAGAGTGTAAAATGGGACCTTTGAGGATAGGTTAAAAGAATTGGGATTATTTAGCTTGGAAGCAAAGTGATTAAAAAGTGGTTTCATAACAGCTTTAAGAAAACACACAGTGTTAGCTAATTGATGGTGGTGACTAGCTATTCTCCAGAATGAGAAGAAATGGACAAAATATACTACCTGAGAGATTTGGGTTAAATATGCAGTAATGGGGAGCTTTCAGAGATTGAAGATAGAATGGGTGGTCATAGCATGATATTATATTCTCTTTTTTGGTTTATTTAATCTTTAAAAACAGAGAAGAGATTTATAGGGCTGGCACGCAAAGGCAGAGAGTAAAAGTTAGTCATTTTTAAAAGCTAGATGACTTCTCAAAATATCTTCTAGGTATGTGACCCTTGGACCTAACGCAACATTTGGCAAGTTTTACAATAGGCTTAGCGTCAATTTAGAATAGGAAATCCTGCACCTTTTCTTCTCATCCTCTCATCTTTAATTTTTATATAACACTAATTATCTCTGCAGATTGCAATTTAAATGCTTGGCATTTTGTATCCACTTATAATCAGGCACACCAAAATATCACAAAGGAATGCATTGTTTGTTTTCTTTAGGAAGTATTTCATAGTTCATTGGTAGGTGATGTGTAGTCTTCTGGCTTATGAAGCTAGGTTGGCAATACAAATTAATTCCTCAGAGATTATTATTTATCCTACACTTAGCATCTCCAAATAGTTTTTATAGAAAAAAAGTCTGGAATAATCAGGCTGAGTTTCATTTGTTCACTTATTAAAGACCAGCTAAAATAAAAGGAATGGTTAATGTGATGATTATGAAAATAAATTTTTCCAGTCCAAAGGCAATAATTCAGTTGAAAAGCTCATAAAAATGGGTACTCTGATACAATTCATCTCTCTCAAAGCTTGAATGTTTGATTTCTTTCAAACCAAATTTTAAACAGCCTAAGCAAATCCAAATTTATTTGAAAACCCAACTCTCATTGTTTACTTTTCAGCGGTTTTCTTCTTGGCAACAAAGAGCCTGAAGTCTTAATAAAGATGAGAACTTACTTAAATGTGGTGATGAAGAAATTGGGCCAATGCTTAGGGAAACTGCTTGCCAAGAAATTTTAGAACAATTGCATTTTAAGTATTGTTCTATTTAAGAGGCGGAATTAAACTTCTAGGGAGAAAAACTGCCATATATGACTTATCATTGGAGTATGCTTTGCACAATCTTAAATGGACTTAGGTTTCTCAATAATGAAGCAAATAAATCTGAATTTATTTCCTGAAAAGACAAGATACGGATTCCAGTAATAGTGTTTTAAAATACACTCTTGTGTACTTACCTATATTACAGTATTTCAAAGTAATAGAAATCTTGGCCATCGAAAGTATCTTCATTAATTTCACACTGTGCACATGTAAATAAATAGCTAAGCTCAGCGCAGATTTTCTAAGTCGTTCAACTCCACCCATTTATCTATTCTTTTAGTTTCATTTACTGTGATGGTAGACCCAGTTATTGGACCCCTTTTCGGTGCGTGAATCAATGCATGCTGGAGATAAAATTGTTTCTTATTGCACCAATTTGCTCATATTTAAGCTAGAAAAGAATTTTTAAAAAGAAGGAAGCAGAGAAAAGGAAGCACCATTGCTCTACCTTTGCCTATCTCATATTCAGATATCTTGCTTTTGGCTTTAAAGAATAAGAAAAAGGCCACCCAGTATGAGGGGAAAGAGATGGTCGCAGTGGTGATGGAATAGATGGCACTCTGAAGAGGAAAGTTTAACTGACCTCTTTACTTCGGATTACAGCCTCTTTTTCTTATTATCCTGTTGCCAAATTGCAAAAAGAATATTTCTAAGAAAATTGGGAATTTTGCTCAACAATACTGAACAATCCTGGAGAAGCGCTATGCTTCCTGAGTGGAACACCTGCAATGAGAATAACCCATTTAAAGACATTTTACTCTACATTAGTTGGGATACAAAAAAAAAAAAAAAAGGCCATCTGGGTAAAATTATGATCACCAGCTTTTTACCTCTGAAGTTTTCAGAGATACGCTTTCCCACTAAGGCTCCGTTTAGGCAGAAATTAAATTTCCACCCTTATCAGCTGTGCAGGCTTCTGTGGAGTCATGCCGCAGAGCTTAATCCAGACAGCGCTGTTTTGTCATCCACAAATCTCTTCTATTCTAATCTTTGGGTGTGTTTAGAAAAATGAATGTGGTATTTTCAGAGGCCAGGCTGAAAATTGGAGGCATACCATGAGGCAGAAAATATGAGTTCATAGCGGGGGAAAAGAGCTTAGGTATTTTACTCTAAATTGACAAAAAGAATGTTTCTGATCTCAAAGGAATTCCTTGGTCCGCTACTCAATTGCTATTAAAAAAATGTATTACTGAGAAAACAGACCCAAAATGAGATCCTTTAGAGAACAGAATTTCAGTATATTTTCTATTATTCACAGTAAGAATTAGCATTGCTGAATTAAATGCAATGCAAAATGAATTCAATTAAAAAGCCACTATCCTTGGGAAACTTATGATGAAGGACATTGATGCAGAAAGAAACACGAAGGATAGAATGTCATTTGTTATGTAGACACCTAAGAGAGAGAGAAAGTTGTAATAATGTGTTTAGACTGAAGAGTTCCTGAGAAATTGTCAAATATCCTCTTGATAAGGTTTGATTTGGAAATAATTCAGGTGATCCCTAGATGTACAAGATAGGAATTTAATACACACAGGAGAATGGGACATTGAAGGATTATGGTGGAAACAGAAGGGGAGCTCGGAAGATGTAGTATTGCAATGACAGGAAAATGAGTGAAAGGGGAGAGAACGGATGTGTGCATAAAAGACACAGGTATCCAGTCTTCTCTACTGTCTCTCTTAAAATAACACTCTAAGGAGAAGTGCAAGGTAGTCATAGATAGCTGCTAAAAAGTGTTGGAGCAGGTCCTGATGGGAAGGTTAAAGCTAAAACTTTCATGCTGTCATTAAAGTCTCTTGGGGGAGAAGTAGCATTTAACCATCATTATCTCCGGCTGCCTTTAATTTCTCAATATACTTGACATTATTAGCAAATTACAATATCATGAATCTTTTCAGAAAAGCAGCGTTTGTAAGCATCCAAGGAAGTATGTGTGAGATACACACACACACACACACACACACAATCTATAATCTAAGAGTCCCTTTTAAGTTTATGCCACTTTCAAGCTCTATTTTTTATTTTCTTCGAAGTAGCTGTATTTATTTTACTGTTATATATAAATTTAGTTATGAAGATGCAATATTATATTTATAAAGATGGTGTGAGTAGAGTACAGATGTATATAAAAATCTTGGAAATAATTTCTTTGGGCACATGGCAGTTATAACATAACAAACCCTTTCAAATGCATTTACTTAATTCTTAAAGATTGCTCGTTATATTATGTTAAATTCATTAGGTAAGTTTATAAATTCACTATTTATAGTGAAATGACTAACCCTTAAAATAAAATAAATGCATTTTAGCGTTGTTGACGGGTTGCAATGATTTAATAAGCTATGTCTATTTAATATTTTCTGTATCTATTTAATATCCTTTACAAATATTCATTCTAGGAATTTAGAAAAAGAAATGAACCATTAGGGCAACTTGCCCTTTCTGCTTTTTCTATACTCAATAAATGTGCCTTGTCCATCCTTGGTTTCAGTAACTCTGGTGTTGGTTCATCTCTCATATCCTTTGGGAACATAATCCAGACACTGATAGTTCTCAATGTTTAGATATTTTCTTTTCTAAAACAGTAGAAATTAGTCCTTAATGTATATAACAAAATATGTTGCTTGGAATTGGTACAGGATATTTTCTAGGGGAGTAAATGCATAGCACATTTTCAGATTTATAAGATTCTTCTAAACACCTGCAAAATCCATAGCAATATGCTTTAAATCGTTTCATTAACATGCCATCTCATTGAGAATTAGATCCTTAAAACTCAATTTTATTGTTATATGTATTTTTTTACTCTGAGTATCATATCTCCTATGAGTCACCTGGTGGGGTATAAATAGAAAAGTCCTTCAGGGACCCTCCATCATTCTGCCTTCTTGTATCTCTGATTACACATGGAGCACTTTTAGATAGAGATATTGGTTTATTATTTCTTTCACATGAGGTTGTATGTGTTTATTTGTATTTGTCTTGTCTCTGACATCAAACATTAATCACAACAAGGGTCACCCTCTCAAGTCCAATAGCGTAATTAGAGAAAATTTTCTTTTTCATACAAATGTAACTCACCTTAATAAAATCTAAGTGGAAACAGGTACACTGAACCAAAAATGAATTCGGGACATTCAAGATGATTTATTGCCTTCCATGCTGTTTTGCATTCTTTTTTGGAAAGCAGCTGTACTGCAGGGTTAAAAGTTTGGTCTCTGCAGCTAGAGTCTCTGGGTTCAAATTCATGGGTCCTTTGAAAGTCTGTGTTATATGTCTAAGTTTTTTTATCTGTAAAATGGAGCTAAAAAATTTGGTACATCCTAGAGTTTTTACGAGTATTAAATGAGATAATGCATTTAGAACACTTATTAGAGTGTCTAGCTCATAGTTGGCATTGAATAAATATTAGTTATTATTTTTATTTGAAAAATCAAGAAAGAATAATAAAATAATAAATTACTAGTAATGGATGTGAAGATGTGCCATGCAGATGCCCTTCAAGTAAGGACTCGTGGTCCCCGCTGCTGTAACTGTGGTCAGAAAACTGCAGTTGGCTGATAGGGCCTCACGGAAGTCTTCAGGTGCAGAGACTTACCTCCCTCAAGAGTACGTCCTTGGGGGGAAGCCATGTGCATTGATGATCAAAGCATGGGTAACAAGATTCCTTTTTAGGAATGAAAGTTTAAAGAGATGAGTTTCTTAAATAGTTTTATACCATGAAGTTGCGTTCTTCATCAAAAGACCTGATATCCCAAATTCTATAGAAATTACTATAAACAATGCATGCATTGTGTTATAATTGTTATAATTGTTTAATGGAATATGACATTTTCCAAAGTGTTCATTAACGACTTGTTTTGTAGCAAAAAATTTATTTAATTAAATTTATAGAAAAGATCATTCAAGGAGGTGCTTGGCAATTATGTGCCTCCAGGAATCAAAAGAATCCTGGGAGAAAGTACGGTGAGATCTCCTGAATATGTAAGGGCTTGAATGGAGGAGCAGGCTAATTTACAATATCATTCATTTATTTATTTATTTGTCAAATAAATATTTATCGAGCATGTATTAGATAACAGACACTGTGCTAATACCAGTGGTGAGAAAAAACAGATGTGTTCCCTGTCTTTATTCAGCTGCTTTATGGTGTGAGACATATAATCACATAAATACCTACAAAATCCCAGCTGTGATAAATGCTAGAGGGAAAAAAGGGTATTTGGTTCTTTGAGAGATTTCTATAATAGGGATTTACCTAGACAGGATGGGTCACAGACGTGACTGTTGAGCAAAGCCCTGAGAGATGAGTAGAAGTGACAGGATGAAGAACGTTTCATGTAAATGCAGTAACATTTGCAAAGGCCCTGAGGAGGAGACAGTTTATAAAGTTTATATATATGTATAAATATATATATGAATATATGTATTATAAAAGCATATAAAATTTGATATATGAAAGAATGAAAGAAGGTCAGTTTGTGAACCTCAGAAGACAACGGAGACCAGGTGAGGCTGAGGAAAGATTTTTTTTTGAAAAACATTATCCTGAGTTAGTCAAACTGGAACACTGAATATTGCAAAGGAGGTGATAAAAATAAATATATATATATATATGTGTATAGATCTTTTTGGAATATGATTGGCTAATGAAAAACTAGTCTTATTATGTTGGTGGACATATAAAATAGTTGTAGTCAGAGTGGCTGCAAAGATGGCGGCGTAGGAGGCTCCTGAACTCCCCTCCATTAATGGACTCACCGAACGTACAGCTACACATGAGCAATTCCTTCTGAAAGAAATCTAGAAACCAGCTGTGCTTTGTACACCTCAGGGGAACAAGAAAATACCCACACTGAAATGGGGAGGAAAGATGGAGAGACAGTCTAGCCGTGATTCCCACCTGGGCACACCACCGTGCAATCTGGAGGGAATACCCAACTCCCAACTTCTCCCTGAGGAGGGAAGGCCTTGGATCCCACATCTAGTGCCCCCAATTTTAAGACTCTTACTTAAGGGACATTCCCCCAAAACACCTAACTCTGCAAGCCAACAGAGTTTGCATCCACTAAACCAACAAGACTGTAGCAAACAAAGCAGCAATTCTATACAGGCATAGAAGCACTCACCTCCTCACCTCGACTGTCCTCCCAGGCCTCGGCACAGAGGGAGCAGGCAAAAACCACCAAGGTCTCAGCTTTTCCCTGAAGGGGGTACTTCTGCATGTTTTAACAGCTGCTGCCTAAGGGCCAGGCTTCTAATTTAGCATGCACCTGGAGGTTGACTGTGACCTCCCCAAGGACTAGGAAGCCAGCAGATGCCTCCCCTGCCCTCACCCTCCTGCCTACCCCAGGTTGCCAGTATCTCCTTGAAAGGAGCTTGTCCACACATCTACCCCCTGTCTTTTCTGGGCGTTGCTCAAGGGATGGGTCCGCAGATCACCTGGCTCTGATAGGCAACAGGGCTTCCATTCAGGAGTTCCTCAAGACTGAAGCAAGCAAAGCAGCAGTTATTAACCAGCCATCAGAAAGAGAAATTAAGAAAACAATCCCATTTACAATACTATCAAAAACAATGAAATATTCAGGAATAAATTTAACAAAGGAGGTAAAAGATCTGTACACTGAAAATTATAAGATGTTGCAGAAAGAAATGGAAGAGAACACAAATAAATGGAAAGATATCCCATGCTTACGGACTGAAAAATTACTATTGTTAAAATGTCTATAGAATCCAAAGTGATCTATAGATTCAGTGCGATCCCTATCAAAACTCTAATGGCATGTTTCACAGAAATAGATCAAACAATCCTAAATTTGTTTGGAACCAGAAAAGACCCCTAATAGATAAGACAATCTTGTAAAAGAAGAAGAATACAGAAAGCATCATACTTTCTCATTTCAAACTGTTTTATAGACTTCAACATCACTGATGGGGGAAATGCAAATCGAAACCACGATGAAATATCACCTCCCACCTGGGAGAACGGCTATCATCAAAAAGACAAGAAATAACCTGTGTTGGCCAAAAGGGAACTCTGGTGCCCTGTTGGTGGCAATGTAAATTGGCGGAGCTGTGACAGAAAGTAGTATGGAGGTTTCTCAAAAAATTAACACTAGAACTACCATATGATCCAGCCATCCCACCTCTGAGTATTTATGCTAAGAAAACAAAATCACCATCTTGCAAAGATGTGTGCGCCTCCATGTTCACTGCTGTGTTATTTACAGTAGTCAAGACATGGAAACAACCTAAGTGTCCAGTGACAGATAAATGGATAAAGAAAATGTGCTAAGAATATTATTCAACCATTGGAAAGAAGGAAATCCTGCCATTTGCAACAACATGGATGGACCTTGAGGGAATTATGTTAAGTGAAATAAATCAGACAGAGAAACACTAATGCTGTATGATGCCACTTTTATGTGCAATCTGAAAAAGCTGAACTCATAGAAACAGAGACTAGTATGTTGGTTACCAGGGACTGAGGGGTGGGAAAATTGTTGCGATGATGGTTGAAGGGCATAAACTTCCAGTTATAAGACAAATAAGTTTTGGGGATCTAATGTACAGCTAGAGATTATAGTTAATGATACAGTATTATATACTTGAAGGTTGCTAAGAGAGATCTTAAATGTTCTTACCACAAAAAGAAATGGTATTTATGTGGCAAGATGGCGGTATGAGGTAATGTATGGTGATAATCATTTTGCAATATATAAGTGTATCAAATCAAAATGTTATACAGCAGGCTCACACAATGTTGTATTTCAGTTTCATCTCAATAAAGCTGAAAAAAAAAGAAAAAATTTCTCATCAAAGCTATTTTCAGGAAGAAAATTATTCCTAAAAACTTTTAGAATTTGTGTATATTTAAAAGATAATTTTAAAATAAAAACATTTAGTATTATTAGTGAAACTTAAAGTGACATACGCATAATAATTATTGATGGTGCACATTCAAATTCTTTAATCCATTTCTTAGACTATCAGTCTCCAGTATTGTGTCAAGAGTATGTTTTAATGTTTTTTAAAATATGGTGTTATTTTAATATTTTTCAAAAAACCCTCTGCAAACTCTTTGAAAGTTGTATTTTATAGTTAATAATATTGAAATTGTTGATATTTTATTTGACTGTTTTTTGTAGACCATAATATTTTACTTGTGTTCCACAAGTTTTGTTATTTCATATCTTCATTATCATTCAATTCAGTATGTTTTAAATTTCCCTTGTGATTTCTCTTTGATTTGGCTCACAGTTATTTAGAAGTATATTGCTTACTTCTCAATCACTCCCAACATTGAGACATTGGTGTCCAAAAGTTGGGAGGTAGGGGCAGGGCTTAGAGGTGACAGGTGGAAGAGGTGACCAGGGTGGTTAGGTTATTGGTTATAGGGAGCAAATATGCTAATAATTGAGCAAGTAAATAAGTATATTAAGAATAATAGGGGGGCTTGCCCAGTGGCCTGGTGGTTAAGTTCGTGCGCTCTACTTCAGAGGCATGGCATTTGAGGGTTTGGATTCCTGGCATGGACCTACACACTGGTCATCAAAGCCATGCTGTGGTGGCATCCTACATACAAAATGGAGGAAGATTGGCACAGTGCTTTGCTCAGGAACAATCTTCCTCAAACAAAAAGGGAGGATTGGCAACAGATGTTAGCTCAGAGCCAATCTTTCTCACCAAAAAAAAAAAAAAAAAAAGGAAGTCATTATTCTGTCTGAGAAAGTACTTATAAACATAGTAATTGGGAAGGCTACAAATAATCCATATATAATGGATAGGAATTGACAATATTTTGAACTCAATTTTAAAAAATATAAATATACAGATAGACATAGAAATGTTTGTGTGCGCGCGCCTGTGTGTGTGCATATTCTCAGTTTTTCATTTCTATTCACTGAGAGGCCTAGAAGCAATGATACTCAAGTAGCCATAAACACACCAAGCACTCAGAATTCTAATTCTAAATACCATTCTCCACTAAAAGGGAACAAGGACCCCTTCAAGAAATAGTTAATTTCAGTACTGGGAAAGGGAAAGGAGATGAGCTGGGAGTCTCTTTTTTTCTCAAAAGAATGCAATTATTCAAATAACAATGGAAATGTATAAAAAGAACACAGGAATCAACTTGAAGGGCCAAATCTATGAAATCTGAGACTCAAAATAAATAATGAGTTTATCTGATCCATTTTATTGAATGAAACATGAATTATATTAATATTATACTTATTTTACAAACATTTGTAATTTCCTTTTTTTTTGTTGACTATGCCAACTGGAATCCTGGAAGTTTCACATATACTATAGGCCTTCATGAACTGTCTCTAGCTGCTTGAGTCTCAGTGAATATTTTCAAACAGGAAGAGCCCCATATGTTATCGTTGAAAGAGAGGTGTTATATTGAGTCAGAGGAAGAGAGATGGGTTTTTGCTGGTTGCATTACATATTTAATTAGACTTTAAAGTGAGCACTTTATCTACTTCCTATATATTCACACATGACTAGATGGACATTGGCAGAAATTGAAAGTACAAAACATAGGTTTACCAAACACATCCTCATTTTTTTCCCTAGCTTTTTAAAAATGCAGCTGTTAATAATGCTACTTTATTAAGGACGCAGAAATCATGAAAAATTCTAAAACAGATGGGATGCTGGGACAACAAGCATATACCACTACTATACTAGGCAAGCAAGACATGATCATCTACAAGAGCAAAATAAACAGTCTATCATTTTAACTGCATTGCATCTTGAAAGAATTGCCCTATTGCATTGTGGGGAAGGAACTGGGTGGCATGAAAGAGATAGTGAGAAGCCACACAAGAAATTATGATAATATGCCAGGTGACAGATGAACTACGTTGGTGGTAACAAGGATGGTGAAAAGTGGATGAGTTTCTGCAGATACTTAGGAAATAAAATCAAAAGGATTTCATTCTATTTGGTTCATGGAATATGAGAGAAAGTTTCAATAATGATATCCATGCATATGGTTTTCATGACTGGGTGGGTGGTTGTTTTATTCTCTGTCAGAGAGGGACCACTAGAAAAGGTCCAGGATTGTAAGAGGACTAACTTGGAGATGAGGTGACTTTTACTCATTCAAGAGAAGATGTCAAATAGCTGACTATATGAGTCTGGAATGAAGGAGGATAGAATACTCTTAGACTGGATTTGCTAAGAACTTAAAGTTCCATCTGATGAGCTGAATTTTCTCAGCCAAGCAGGAGACAGAAATTTTAGTGATAATAAGTGGAGGCGGGAGTAGAGAGAGAGAAAGAAACAGATAGAGACAGAAAGACATAGACAGAGAGAGGTTAGGAGACTGAAATTAATCATCGTTATTGCCTTGAGCAGATGCATGAGTTGACCAAGGACATGGATAGGGTTACACAGTGCCATTAAGGCACAGGAATTTTCTACACTGTGATATAGTCAGACTGAGCCAGGTTTGCTGTATAATTCAATCCCTGTACGTTTAATTATGAAAAGGGGCAGGGGACTGTATTATTCATTGTCTTTGTTGAGCATATCTTAAATTTATTATGTGTTTTGTGAATCAAAGTCACTTTTTGTTGATTAATGTTTGAAAACTATTTTATATACTTTGATGAACTGAGATGAAAACAATTTCTAATTTCCTGCCACTGATCTGCATTGGCATTTTCTGGTTGTTTTTCGGAGCAGACTTTTTAAATTGCTATCAGATTGAATGAAAGGATTCAAAAATAGGCTAAGAATCAGGGAACAAAATATTTGTGGTTCACACTCAGTCATATAACCAGTTTGTGTCTCCTTTTTCCTAGCCCTAGCATTCTAGAAGAGAGTGGGTAACGAGATCGTTTTTAAATCCCTAGACCCATTTGTAACATGAGTGAAGAAAAATTATTGTTAGCTACGAGCCTTTATTCATGCATTTAAATATACTGTGCACTTTATTATAAGTGAATTTGGGGTCCATATCTATCAAAGTGATGTTCATAGAAAATTGAGTTCTATTAAATGTAGAGTTTATGAATATGATTTCAACAGAACTAACACCTACAGACTGTGTTCATTTTTCAGAGGTCATCCTCACTTTTTAACACATCTGACATTTAAAATGAGAGCTAAGGATCAGAGTTCATCAGTTCCCATGGATGAAATTCATAAGTCTGAAAAAGAATGAGCTTATTGGTAACTTAAGAGACAAAACTGACCCAACTTTTAATCTCTTAAGTCATTTCTTAGACGCTAAGCCATATTTGAGAAACGCTTGGTCTAAACATCTTCCAGGTTCAAATGGAAGCTGTATGGGCAGAGAGGCTTCCTGTCCATCAAATGTCATTTAATTCACAGTTCTTAACAACTTTGCCCCTACCTTTGTTAAAACTGTCTACTAGTCTGACGGGGAACCGCAGGATGCATTTGCGTGTGTGTTCTGCCCCCACCATCTGCTTCATCCCAAACCAATGTGGTCAAGTAAACAGCAGGGGGCTGGGGGAATGTTATTCTGTCACTAAGCTCTGCCCAGACCACTAGCAATGGAGAAACAAAAATTTTTTTGGAGAAGGTTGGGGTATTAATTTCTTGAGTTATCACTGTCATATTCATTGGATTATTCAATGTACATTTCTTTCCCACTCTTTCTTTTTCATTCTTTCTTTCTCTTACTCTTTCTTTCTGTGTTTCCTTCTTTCCTTTTCTCTGATTATTGAAATAGTTAGTTTTTTTATTTCTAAATTTTAAGTTTCACTCCTCTGGATGGTAACTGAAACTTGGGCATGTTAGAAATACAGTACATTCATATGCCAAACCCACTGGTATCACTTTAAAATTCTAGAACTAGGAGATAATTGGTAGGACTTCTATTTCATGTGAAATCATTCTTTGAGATAGATCCCTTTCTTGGTGACAGACTGGTACCGTAAATTAAGAATATTCACAAATGATCAAGGATTTGTAAAAGTTTACCTCAAAAAATTTTTAAAGTTACAAACTACAAATAGATTAAAAAGCTGCTAATTTTCAAGCTATTTACATTTTTTGTGTGTGCATGTGTTGGGGGTGGGGTGGCACTGGCTGTGCTGGTGCATCTGATGGTTTGGGAGGGTGGGAAAAGAAAGATGAGTCAGTTACTCAAGCTGAATAACAAATAAACATGCCCCTCCCTTTTGTGTGGAGGGTTCTTTGGGAACAATGAAAATCTGTCACAACCAGGAAAACTAAGTAATTGCTTTAACCTGCTAAAGAGCCCTTCTTACTCCTTAATCTATTTAGAACATGAAGTTTCATTTCCACCCACTGCAGCATGCTCACAGATGCAAATGACAACAAACACCACTTTGCTTGAAGGTCCTGGCAGTGTTCATTAGGAAGTCAGAAAAAAATGATGCTGAAATGCATTTGCAAATCCAGATATATCCTTCAATATCTGTTATAATTTATTTTTCTAAGGCAAGCAATAACTCATATAATTCATTCATGAAATACAGCATTGATTTTGGCCCTGACAAAATAAAGATATTCTATATGTAACCCACATGCTTTGTGAACTTATTTCAGTAGATACTAAGACCTTTATCATATAGCATGATGATAATTTCCCCCTTTCGTTTTTTTATTGTTAGTTTTCTTGGAAAATAACAGAATTCCGGCTCTTTTTCTATATTTAAGTGGACACAGCCTTCACAAATAGATCTCGAGCATAGGGGAGGGAATAAAATGCCAACTGATGAAGTTTCTGTGAAACTTGGATATTGAATATAATCTTTATTAATACTTTCATAAATGTATGTATGATTGTAGTCACAATTGCATAGCAAGAGTCATAAACTTTAGTTAGCATTACAATTACCCAGAAAACATGTAAATTTTTTAGACATATGCTCTTCACTATTTTCTAAGGATCTTAGATATCCCCAATTAAAAAAAAAGTTTTGTGTTTCAAAGTAGAAGCACTGTGGACAATTACTGTATTTCACAAGTATGGGGACTTTCCAGAGGAAATACCATCTCTGGTGTCTGTAGGCTCACCTAAATACACTCATTTATCATTTGAAAAACATTCATTGACTTCACGGTGTGCTGGACAGGACACAAAATTGTTTTTAAAAAATCAGTCCTTTCTTTAACAAGTAAACAAACTAGAAGGAGAGAAAAATAATTCGAAGAAAACATTATAGACCTATGCAACAAAGATTGTTATCAGAGTGCTGCTGAAAAGAATATAGATTAGACAGAGACCCATTCATCTCTCCCCTGAACCCTAGACTTTTATATCCAACTGCTAATGTGACGTCTCCATTTGGTGTCTAACAGACATCTCACACTTAACATGTAGAAAACTGAGCCCCTAATAGTCTCCAAACCTGCTCCTCTTCTAGTCTTCTTCAATTCAGTAAATATCAACTTCACCCAGGACAAAATATATGAAGTCACCTGAAGCCTCTATCTTTCTCTCATATGTTGCATCAATTCTTCAGCAAGTCCCGTGGGCTTGACCTTATCCATTGCTGTGACTTTTTTCCAGCTTTGAACATCTTTCACTTGAATAATTCCAATAATCTCCTAACTAGTGTCCACTTCCATCACTGATCCATCCTATTTATGAATTTTCAGTACAGTAGTCAGAGTGAAATGGTCATAACTAGAGCCTTTTCGTGTCACTGCGAAACTCAAAACTCTCCAGTGGCTTCCCATTTTTCTCTGAGTAAAAACCAAACAAAGATTCAAGAGAACCTACAAAAGCTAGTTGCTTCTTTCTTATATGACCTCAATTCCTAAAATTCTCCCTCTTGATTGTTCTGATACAGACATACTTACCTCCTATCTGTTTCTCAAACACTGGAGATGTGCTCCTCACTCAGGGCCTCTGCCTGGAATGTTCTTCTCCCAAATATCTGCCCGGCTTTCACTCCTTCAGATCTGTTTGTCACCTTTTGAGAAGCCCTGTCTAGCTGTCTTTCCTGCATTAGTTAGGGTTAGCTAGCTACTATAATACACAGACCTAAACATCTATCCTGGCTCTGATACAGTAGATATTTATGTCTTAGTCTCATAATAGTCCAAGGCAGGTGATCCTGGTGGAAAGAATTCTTGGTTGGTGGAGTACTTTTCTCCATGTGGTAATTCAATTTCCATTCTATCTTATGGGTCAACCATCCACTAGGGCAGGCACCTGTCTGCTAACCAAATCTGACCTACAAATGTGTTTTTCATTTTGCATGGCCCCATAGTGAATTTTTTTTTTTACATTTTTAAGGAGTTGTGGAGAAAATCCAGAAGAATATGCAAATGTGTATGGCTCATAAAACCTAAAATATTTAATATTTAGCCCCCTACAGAAAAAAAATAAATTACTAATCCCTGGTCAAGACTGTAGGCAATAAATTGGAACCAGATTAAATATAGTCATCTAAAAATCTTAAGCTTGCATATATATATATATGTATATATATATATGCATGTGTTGCATATATATAAACTTGCATATATATATGTTTTTCTACTAAACCCTTTAAAAACTAACAGATAAAGAAATCTTAGTTTGTGAGACATACAAAAGGAGGTGGAGAGCTGGATTTGACTGGAAGCCATCGTTGGCTGACCCCTGCTTCTGGCCATTCACTCCCTTTGAAAACAAATCCTTTTCTAGGGTTCAACCCCAACAGACATAATAGAATATTTTTTGGGAGCAAGTCTGAAAATTGCTAGCTTAATACCCTCTCCTTGTGTTAAAAGAGTGGGGGTTTTAGTTAAAGGGAAGAGGAGAAAAGGCATTTCTTTACTCTTCAATACCTTTCTGTTGCTCTGACTGCTATGCTCTGCAGCCATAGACCAGTGGCCAGTGGGAACGAAAGATTGCAGGCCTTGGTGATCATTTTTACTTGAACTGAAGTTTTACTTTAGTGGCCTCCGGGGGTAGCTATAGGGAAAATAATTACTGCGCAAGACAGGACAATGAACTTGGTAAAAAGGGGAATTTCCCCTGTACATCCTGATGAAGCTTAAGGCATAAAACACCTGTCACTTTAAATACATATCTGCTGTGGTCTCTGTTTTCACGCCAGCAACATTCACTGTGAACTGTAACATTTCCTTACATGTATGATTAAGATGGTAAAAATAACAACCTCGTGCTAACAGAACTTATTTACTTTGTGTTGAATTTCAAGCAAGCTAACACACAGTGAAAATATAAAATCATAACAAGCCAAGTCAGTGACTGCCATTGTTTTGAAAACAGGAGAAATAAAATTTTCCTGAGTGTTGGGGAAATAAATGTTTGGGTGGAATAAAAAGGACATGGAAATTGCACTTGCCAAAGTCAAAGTCATGAGGTGAAAGTTCCCTTTGTTCTCATGTGAATTGAGTTAATAGGAGGTGTTGTTTAACTTAACCATGAGGACATTGGAAAAGAACTGGCCATGTAGTATAATGTCACTTCACTCAGCCCTCATTTCCATTTCACTGTATTATACAAGATGGAGACTGTTGGAATATCTGCCAATATAATGTAGTTAAATCAGTGCAGGTAGCATATTTTTAGTTCAAGTCAACACGTATTTGTTGAGAGTCTGCTATGTACCAGGCACATTGCTAGTGGATATGGATATAATAATGTGTTACGATCCCTGAAATTAAGAACCTATAGTCTATTGGAGATGACAGCACCCAGGAAGCCTGTAGTGATACAATGTGGTCATCACTGCAGATAAAGCCATCATCACAGAAGATGATGAAATCTTAGGTGATTTTAGCCTGGGAATCAGCTGATGTGGGGTCGAGCTCCCAGCCTGCTATGATGGCCTTGGGCAAAGTTTGATGGACTCTCTCTTATGCCTTCATCTGTAACATTGGGGCAATAGTACCTATCTCACAGATATGAGGCGATAGATTGACAATAGATACATATACAGATGAATGAATAGATCACCAGATAGATGATGATGGATAGATATTGATAGATAGATAGATAGACAGACAGACAGATAAATAGGTCTTCTATGTGAAAGCATTTGGCATAAAGTACACACTAAGGAAGTGTTTTTCTTTACTCTTCTAATCCTAGAGTTGGATTAACCTGAAATATCTCAACATATTAAAAAAAAAGATGGAAAGTGCTCAATAATATTTTTCCATAGATAATATAAATGTTTGTTTTTAACATCACTCCATATTTTTATAGCTACTTCATAAATTTCATAACTACCTCCCTTTTGGCACTGAATTTATTTATCAACCTTCCTTTCTTGACAGCATTTCAATAACCACAAAGGTCGCCACATTTATGAATTAAGGGCAGTTGGCTACACTAAATTCCAATAATATCAGTCATAGTCTCATTAAAGGCAATAAAAAACACATTTTATTCTAGTGTTTCATTGGAAATATATTTCCTTCTTTAATTTATTCGAGTAATTGGAATGTGATTTTTTTCCTATCTTTGCCTTTGTCTCCTGGGTTTTAGAATTCTTTGAATAATTGTGTATTTGCATAGACTTAATATCTGCAAAACATCTTTTAATCAATTATTGGCTATTCATACTGTAGTAATTAGCATATGTGTGAAAATATATGATTTGAACATCCACTTGTTAAAATTGTGACAAACATGTATCTTTTGTTTATTTGAAATGTCAAGGGGTCTTTGCAATGTATATCTTATTATAAATGTTTTTAATTTATATTAAGTGTATATTTGTTACACAATATTAGAATACTTGCAAATGAGTTCTTTATACAATCCTACATGGCTTTGAATTAGCAGAATCCTTCTAAAAGGGTGTATAAATATTTTCTCCCAGCTGTGTGGCAGGATTGGATCTAAGAACGTTTCTCAAAATTATCAGTGAATTCAAAAGGGAAATATGTGTCACGTTAGGGTACCAAAATAAATATAAAAGAAATTAAAAAAAAAAACTTGCTTGATCCCATGCTCTAGACAGGTATACGCTAAACCATCCAAAGAGATTTTCTTTTCTCTACTGTGATTTTGTTTTCATGTGCACAGGCTTCAGTAAGTCTTCAGCGGAGTTTTCTGGTTTGTCAAAAACCTGACCATCAGAGAGGTTTTGTTACACAAAGAGGTTTCGTGTGTATCTGTGTGTGTGTGTGAGTGTGTTTCTGTCTAATTACCTTCGTGGGTAGAGTGAGACTACTGGAAGTTTTGCAGGATTTGAGTTTTAAAGGATGAGAAGAAACAAAAGAATGCGACCATCTGGAAGTGGAGGAAGGTTCCCTCTTGCTTGTGTATCCAGAAAAGAAGGCAGTTTAATGTAGCAGGAGACGTGGGTAGCACGGCCTTAAGTGATGCAGCCCCAGAACGCCATGCATATGTTTAATCTTAAGGATAATTAGTTGACATAGGAGCTTCTCCACAAAGGTTGAAAGGGCAGAGGGCTCTGCAGCATCTGCACTATCTTCTATGCCTATGGGCCTAACAGTGAAAAGAGAATTGAGTAAGGGAAATTGAAGAAAAATGTGAAGATTCTGTTTTGGTATAAAAAGGTTTGGATAATAGCAAGACTAAGCATTTGTGAGTACACTGTGGAGAATGGGAAATGGTGTGCCCAATAGAGGAGAAAATTGGGGAAAACAGGTGGACCAGGCTGAAGGCTTTCTACTGAAATGTTATCAGTGTTGTCATTGGTCATATTACGTAGATTCTAGAAACCATTTTTGTATGGGAATATAGTTCCCCAATTTTTACAAATGAAGCCATCATATTAGTTGTGAGTCTGATTAGCGCTGCTGGAAAAGGTAAGCTCTGGATGTGTTAACACACAGAAAGGCATCATAGCAGGCTAGAGCTGTCAAAGAAGGTTTCCAGGAAGAGGCAAAGCCAGAACTGAGTAAGGAACAAGAAACAGGAGGGAGCCAGGGGAAGTGGGCGAGGGCCAAGAGGGGTATGAGCATGCAGGGGACAGTAGGATGCGTCAAAGAGAGCGCATTGCAGCACGTCTATTTCACTTAGATTTGTCCCGAATCCTTTCATAACGGAGGAACAGAGGCAGAAAGTGTGAAGAGGATTGGGGTGGGGGAGGCGGGGAGAAAAAAGTTACATCAAAGTAACAAGCAAATGCTTAGCAGAATATATTAGTTCTTTTCCACAGAATGAATGGTGTATTGAATATTTTAAAACTCAAAAAATTATCATGCCTTTCAGGACAGCTTTGCTTTAAAATTGTCCTTAGAATATCAGAATATTCGGCATTTCTCAATCATCAATCTAACATATATTGACCGCCTGTGATGATCTTTGAGTGCCTGACACTGGATTTACCAACCAGGAGATACTAATAACAGAAATATTCTCATGGCTACAAGGAGCCTACAGTCTAGTTTTATGAGGAATCACCACTTTAACTGGCTATTTTAAAAAATGCACCTCCTCTTTTTAAAATCCTGGCTAACATAATCCTCATTTCCAGTGCCCTACCTCACTAGCAACTTCTTAAGGGATGATGCAGCAGAATTCAGCAGCAATGACCTAGAATATTTTCAAAATACCTGTGAGTGTTCTAGACTTTCGTCGGCCGCAGCAGATGGCAACCTAAAGAGTTTGAGAAACCTAAGATTTTGAAAATGTGCTTTTTAGATCACGGTGCTTAAAATGGCTGTGGATAGTTTACAGCAATCCCCTTAGAATTTCTGTGGCAATCAGAGTCTCTAGTCCAATTTGTTTGGGTCAGCAAAAACATCAAAACGCCCCTATGATGAAGCTCTGCAGATGGAACTTGTCTATGCATCTTCCTCCCACAGCAGACGGAGGTGGCTTTTCTCCAACACACCAGAGTATAAATACTTTCAGCTTCAAAGATAGGGTTTTTGAATTGTAATGGTGACAGAAGACCAAACATTTTTTTTTAACTGAAAGGGACATTATAGATTATCTAATACAAACTCCTAACTTTGTAAGAAAAGAAATAGAGACCAAAAGTTTAAATGATATACTTAATATCACACAGTTAATGACAGAGTTTAGATTGCAATCTACATCTTTTGACTCTTGAAACAGTGTTCTTTTTCACCGTGCTACACTATCTCAAGTTATTTAGTGAAGATCTGAAAAAAAAAAAAAGAACCCTAATAGGTTTCAGAATTTATTTCTTTATATCAGAGACAAGTTTGAGAAAAATAGTAATTGTGAATAAAATTCCATTCAACTATTTTTAAACAGGTGCTTCTATTTGTAACAAGAAAAAAAGAACCTTTCTCTAGTCAATTGAACAAGAATATTATGTGAATAGAAATGCAAATTGGAGCATCATTCAGTTCCCTCTCTTTCCCTATTCTCTGAAAAACCTTTTGTTTCTAAGTAGAAATTAGCTAGAGAAAAGAGCCCCTTTGCCTGAAAGTCAGGGCACCCACATTATCAGACCTGCTGGGCTGTCTCCCTCTTTCTTCCTGCTCTTCCTTTCAGTAGCTGGGAGGTACAATTGCATTTTCTTATTGGTCTTACATCCTTAACTATGCAGTTTTCCCTTTATTCTGAATAACTGAAGGATAGTCCCAGAAAGAGGGGAAGAGCAACAAAAAATGAAAGAGGGAGAAAGCAATAGAAAAAACAAGAGAAATTCACTACCTTTTACAAACTCCTAATCATGGTAAAAAGCCACAAAGGGCACAGGAGAATGTAGAAAATTATCATTAAGTACAAAGAAATAAAAATACTTTAGACTATACTGGGGATGGGGTAGAGAAGAAAAAAGCTACCTGGTAGTAAAGCAAGTAGACTGGAGAGAGTAATGGGCATGAAACTCAGTGAGGCGTCTTAGCATGTCCCATTTTTAGCTGAATGTATTGGATGAGCCAATATCAACTATAAAATGCTTGTGGCCATTTTTAGCAACTCCCTCTGAATTTCTTCTACAATTCAGGAGCAGTCTTTACTGTCACAACCGTTCCTTCCCTTTCTCCTTTCCCCACAACCTTCTGCCATAGTTTCATTGCAACTCAAGTCCCTGAAGATCTTGTCTTCCAAATTAATTCTTCAGTGATCACCCTGATTAGTAGAAAGACCTGCAGTACCAGCCCATAAACTTGTAGGCTGAGACATTATGGTGACGTTTATTCCGTACTTTAATCTCAAGTTCAAGCATAAAGCCTATAGCTACAATCTCAAGAATAGATCAATGTCAAAGGTAGCAAAAGAAGGTCACACTGAATGCAGTGAGAGCTTGAGGCAACCGAAAATCATATCAAGGTAACAGGTCATCGTGATTCCACCTCATGAATACTTTACAAAGCAGAGACTGGTGGTCCCCAAACCATTTAAGGCTTTTATTGCTTTGCTAGGCAGCCTGTATAGAATCTCAACTATCAGACATTAGCACCTTGAGGGCTCTCCCAGCTCAGCGGAGTTTTCAGTTCATTTGTTGTTCTATCTATGTAAGGGAAGTTGAGTTTATAACAGAGACTTTGATGCACCGGTATGTTCATTCCTGATATCAGAGTTATGTCTGTAACTTTGCTGAAATCAGCCAAGCCTCCATGTTGCAACGGAAGACACAAGTTGTGCCTGTATAGTTGTCATTCAACACGTTTAAATAAATTCAACACGTTCAAGTAAGTTTGCTGAATAAAAGTGTAAAAAATGGAAAGAGAAAAGAAATAAAGAAAGACTGCTGGAAAGAAGAAAGGCAGGCAGGTATGAACAAAGGTAGGAGGAATAAGGATGGCAGAAAAAAGGGAAGGGGTAAACTAGAGAAGAGCTAAATAAGAGGATGGAATAACTAATTCTCTGGAAGCGGGTGAATCTATAGCGGATTCAACTATAATGACATTGAGTTGTGGAATTCAATTTTTGAACAGTAAAATTATTTTCATAGTCATTGAAATAGGTGTAATTATTGGAAAAGATCTGGCTACAAAATTAATATTAATGGTTCATTTTGGTTTTTAGGACAAGCAATTTGAGCTCTAGCTTGTGAGGAAAATCCAGACCTTATTTTCTATAGTTAAAAATTTGAGATGGGAGAATATAGAATGTAGGGGTGGAAGATATTTCCTCTTCCCAAATGCGGGTTCGTCTGGCCGGAGAATGAATTAAATTCACATGAGACAGAATAGCAAGAGAAAATTAAACAAGCTTTATGAGGAACCATGGCCCGGGGCCTCTCTTCCTGAAGGAAGAAAGGGCACCAAAGAAGTGGGGTGCACATAGTGGTTATATACCCCCAAACAGGGTGTTTCACATATGATTGAAATGTCCCTTTTACAATAGTCATGAGGCTGCACAGCGCTTGATGGAAATGACAGATAGGTCTGCTGTCCCACTGAACGCCCCGGGGTGGCAGGTGTGTTGCCTCGGGCTCTGGGGTGGTCACAGATGAGCCCTGCAATCGGTTCCCAGCCTAAAGAAAGATGCTTAATCTTTAAGGAGATACCAATGTTGGGAGGGGGAGGGAAGTCAGTTACAGATTACCAGAGAAGCACAATAAAATGCAGATTTAAGTCCTTGCCTTTGGCATTGATTAAGAGTTTCTAGAAAGAAGGTCATCTCCTTTCTTCTTCCTGGTACAGAGAGGGAGGCACCTTTTACAGATAGAGATTTACCTTGCAAATGTAAAGGTGTCCTAACAAAGGGCAAGTTCCATTCCTCAGAGCCTCTTTCCCTGTCCCAGTTTATCAAAAGCAATCAGCCTCAAATAATCCTGATGCCAAAGAGACATATCTTGGGGTGGCCAATTTCAGGTCCCCACAAGAACAAGGACATGAGGATGACTGAGTGAGAAAACAGACACAGACCCATTTGCAAAAAGGACGTTATGGATGTAGCATTACCTAAAAAGATTTGGTGTACTATTTTGAATTTAGATGTGGTATTTTATAATAGTGAAATGAATTATGATGAGACATCTGTTTACAAAAGTATTATTCTGTACTCCAGATGACGGACCTCTACCATCCTAAATCTATTTTTGAGTTAATTTGACATTCCGCCAAAAATGAAATACAAGATCCACACAACGAGTGCCTTAAATGTGACATTCTCCCTAAATATCACACAGACACAGACACCACACACAAGCAAAATTCATTACTTAGTGAAGCAATGCCCTTAATCACCTCTCTCTTTCTTTCTCTCGATTTCTCTCATCTATCTATCTGTCTGTCTATCAACCTATCTATCTGTCTTTATTTTTGAGGTTCAACATTAGATTACCTAATTTTCAATGCCTAGGAGATGCTTCCATAATTTTAGTGAAAGAGCAGAATATAGTCCTCCATAGTTTTTAGAATTCTGTGGAAACTAAGCAAAGAAAAACACCAGAAGCAGATATAGAATGCATAATGTTAAGATTGGCTCCCTTGTAGATGAGAATTAGAGGTGATTTTGATTTTTTCTTAATGCTTCTATGCATTTTCCCAAATTTTCTACAATTTGAATATTACCTTTACATTATAATATTATTTGACGAGAATATACTGCTGATGTTGCTATTTTAGCAAAGTGGAAAGGAAAGAGAAATCTACATTTCAGGTCATGGTAACTACTCAGGGCTCTTTGAAATCTTAGACCTCAGTGTGGGTTGTCAATTTTTACTTTATTTTCTTTTTGACCAGCCCAAGATTTTATCTTAGAGATAACTCAACAATGCCTCCAGGACTGATTGGTACTCTTGATCAGCCTTCAAGAGATCAAGGTTCAATACCAATTTCACTTACAAAATGTGTACAGATTCAGATGCACATGCTATTCTCTTACAACTACTATTCTAATATACTTTTAAAAATAAACCAACCCCATTTGAAGTATACCAGCATGCTGGACCAAACTGAAAATCCATAGTCACAATAATTTGATTATATGAATTGCTTCTTAAAAAACAAAAATGAGTTTCATACTTTGATTGATCCAAAAATTGAAATTGAAAAACTCTGGTTCAGTTATTTAGCTAAATTTTAAAAAGATAAAAATATGCTAGATATCAAACCCATATGAATATTACTTCATTCAGGAAGCTGGCCTTGGTCTTTTAAAGTATTCATAATATTCATTAAGGTGAAAGGGAAAAGGAGAGAGAGAAAATCTTTGAGCATCTGAGTTCAAACAATTTTTTATATTGCAATATTATTTATTAATGAATCTGGGATTAATTAATAAGCCTGTAAATTGATAAAACCAAGAAATATATATCTATTTCTTTCTTTCTTTGTTCTAAGTTAGTTAAGGGAGAATGTTGCAAGAAATCCTTCATCATGGTGGAAGATTCACCCAGTCCATCCCCACCCATACAGAACAGTATCCTTTTGTTAAGATTTTCCCTTTACAGAAGCTCTCAAATTTCATTTCAAGTGGACTTAATATGTATAGTATCTGAAAGAGTAAGAAGAAGGTGTGTCTAGTGTAATTTTTCTTTCAAATGTCCTTGGCTGAAAACTATGTGTTAAATTATACAGTCAGAATACAATTCCTGTATCTAAGACACCGTAGCATCCTGAAGAAAATGTCTACTTCCATGGTGAGCCATACCTTCATCTGTTACAAGCAAAGGGTGGAGAAGGAGATGATTACAAAATCATGATAGGAATTGAGATATATAGCTAAGGAGGTGAACATGCTACTCCCCAGAATTCATATTACAGTTCATAGCATCTCTTGTTCACTTAAGGCAAATGGTCCATGACGTAGTCACCAACAGTCTTTGTGTGTCAGGTTCTGATAGGAATGTTCCATCCCAGATAATCACAGAAGAGTGGCTATCCTATGATTTTTTCTTTTTAACCTAATGTTGCATAAAATGACGTGATGTTGACAAACTGACAAATTCTTCATATAGAACATCCTATTCTCCTATAAACTTTTCTATAACTACAGCTACAGTTAAATTAATAACTAGTAAAGGAAGATAAAGGGGTGGATTTTTTTTCTACCAGAGATTCATGAGATAAGGGTTTTTTCTAAAGTGTCTAAAAGCATGAGTTAAAAGCAATGAAAGTGACGTGGCAATAGGTGATACCCTGTTGCTACCGTAAAGCCCTTCTCGTCCCTGAACTGACTTGTTGCTTTACTACAGTGTGGAAGAAAAATCACCAGGCATGCTTAGAAATGAATTGCTCTGCCAGGCTGCTGTGTCAGGAAGATCTAGACATTATGCATGGCTTTCCTTTTTAAAAGGAAAAAACAACATTAAAAGATCATTCTCTAGCAGAAAGAAGAAATTTGGGTCAGTAAACTTCCTGAACATTCAAGCCCTAGTTTTCACACACCTTTGTTCAGAAACCAAGGGGATGGCATGCTTCAATAGTGATGGAGCATATTCAGGAGGTGGGTCTTGCATCGTTTTATCTGCTCTGAGAGCAGTCCTCGCTCCAAATCTGCCTTAGGAAGTTTTCCTCCAGAATAGATGCAACAGTTATTTCACGTAGATGGGAATTCACAGGCCCTCGGACTCTCTTCACTGGAATTTCTGCATCTTAATAAGACAGATGAGGAGTCACACTTCTTCATTCTGCCAGCAAACCACTGCTAAATGACACGCTCCATCACACATGAATGTATGTGTGTGTATGTGGCTGTGTGTGTGTGTGTGAGTGTGCCCACAGGTGCACATGCACACATATCCCCATCTACTCTGGAGTGGTTCCCAATAGAAAAAATATAAACTTCTCCACCTTTGTTTTCACACATTTCTTCTAATAAATATGAAGTCCAACACACTGAAAGAAGAATAGAAATAGCTTGTCGTTATATTGAGAGAAGAGGGGACAGAAGAATGTGGCTCTCCAGATGATTTTTGTAATTAGAAGAAAAATAAATAGAAAGAAATAACTCTTCTTCATGATATCAAGTGGACAGGAATTGGAAGAGTGTGTGTCTCCAAATGAACTCTTGTAATTATTTGTCCTCCACAAATCATTATCTGAGCACGTTTGTCTTTTAAATTGACAAGAAATCCTTCGCCAAGCCAAATAGTGTCAGGAAGAGATTGGTACCTTACCAGCGTATGCAGTTTTTTGGGTTTTTTTTGTGTTTTTTTTTAAGTTCATGATTTAGTACCTGCGAAAGTAGGAGGCTGCTCTCCCAGCAAGTTCCAAGATTGATTTCTTCAAGTTCATCCTTGCCAGCCTCATTTGACACGTGCAAACACAATCAATATAGTTATACCACAGGTAATCACTCATTAGAAGGACTCCATCCATTCCAAGCGCTACGTGTATCAATTTATCATCTCATTTGCAAGCATGTCAGAATGGTGTGTTGCCTTTCAGTGACGGCGTTTGAATAGACAAGGTTAATACCAACTTAATTTTGCTGTAATGGTGATTTAAATGAAATACTTTGATGAACATGAAGAGCTGGACAGTCTGCAGAGGAAATTCAATCACAAATGGTCTCATAACAGAAGTATGTTTTTGATGAATTGTTGTTCATACCGTTTTATTTGGTCCCCTCCCTTTGATGTAGTGTAGTAGAAGACTAACACCACGGGGCCTGAGGCATGTTGACGAAACTGACATTCATCACTGAACTGCATTTGTTTTGGTTAAAGCCTGGTGCAAAGAATGTCAGTTTTATTACCCAGGACTTTTAATGTCCTGTCTTTGCATAAGATGATGGCGGAAATAGAGCATGGGAATTGTTATTCCTATTGTCTCTATTTACTTCTTCTTTGTGAAACTCCTTCCATTATTCAAGCATCGGCCTTAGTGTTGCTAGCTATATGGCCATCCTGTGCCAGAGAGATCTAGTCATTCCCCTGTGGCCTCATAGCATTTTCTCTGGCTTCCCCCATCACACTCACCATGTTGTGTTAGAATTATCTGGTCAAGCGTCCATATTCCTGACTAGAATCTGGTCTGCTTATTCCACAATAGCTGAGCTACAGTCTTATCTCTGTTCGGCACATACAAAGTTTAGTGGGCACATGGAAAGCACTCTTTTGATAGTAATACTCATTCGTAATTTATGTTTAAAACATTTTTATCCTGTAGTGAAAATGCATTTTTTTTCTCTTCTATTATTTTTCCTGTGTCCCTTGCTTCCAGTCATCAACTAGGGCGTTTGTTTTTAAGAACTGGGTCATGGGTTATCACTTGTGAAAGCTTTTATAGTTAAAAAGTGCTTTCAAAATAAAATAGCAAACTTAAGGCTAATATAAACCTGTGAAGAGAGAAACTGTAATGCATGTTAGGAAAAAGTCAGGGAACGATGACTGAGAATAATAGTATGTAGTTTACTTACACATTGTATTTGTCATTTACTTCTCCGACTCCATTTGAGTGAAGATTTGTTTTTGCACATTGATAATTCCTCAACACACAGACAATCCCTGGGCATAGTAGATGCTCAATAAAGAGTTGTTAAATAAATTAATAGATAAAAGAATGAATAAAGGTCACTATACTTTTATTAAATCAAGTCTCAGTCAGGCCTCCAGTGCTTCCTTCATTAATTTTCCCTGCCTTTTCTCTCAGTGGCTGTTCTAAACCTTAACCATTCTGATCAAACCTTCCTCTCTCTTCCCCTCCGTTTGGCTGATAACATGAAAAGCATCTTCACAGAGAACAGAGAGGGCTTTAGGCAAGAAGCTTCTCACCTTCTTGCCTCCACACATCAAGAGAGCACTGAAATTTCATCTTCAGCTTCTATCCCACACCCTTCAAGGCTGATTCTACCAAATACACTCTTTGTTCTCCTCCTCTCCAGCTTCTCCTGGACCCTTACTTATTAAGTATTCCATCTCCCCCGTATTTCAGTCTACTACCTTCTTTCTGGCTTTTTTCTTAAAGGCTGACCAAGATGAAGTCACTCTTACTATCTAAATTATATTTCTCTTTTTGGTACCAGCCTCCCTTTCTTCCTTCACGGACAAGATTCTTCTGCATTTATTCTTGCCTTCTCCATATGGTAAAATCTTACATACTTCTCCCGTCAGCTTATCTGGTTTCTATCCTTACCAATGGCACTAAATCGATGATATATGATCTCTTAATTGCTAAAACCAATGGGCGCTTTTCAATTATGATCTTATTTAAATTTTTTTGGTCTTGGTTCTCTTGACCTTTTCCGAGATTTTAGAACACCGTTTCTGTTATGACTCACCTCTCTCTGGTTCTACCTCTGTCTTCCTCATCACTATTCTTCTGCTTTTACTTGTATTTGAAATGATGATGTTTCCTGATGCTTAGCCTTCGTTCTTTATTGCTTTTTTTATATGGTCCCTTAACAATCTTATTTATTCCAGTGATTTGGTTCCCACAAAAAATGTTAATGACTCCTAACTCTAACCCTGATGACTTGCTTGACTTCTAAATTAAGAATCTCCAGTTATGAATTTTCCAAAATTGAATTCATTATTTTCTCTGGCATCAGTTTATATTCTAAAATTTCATGCCAAATCATTTGAAGACTCCTAATCATGTCATATCTTCATGCTTTTGAAAGTATCTTTAGTTAATTTGGAAATCTCTCCACTTGCCAATCCCTCTTTCATCTGGTAAGCTGTTCCTCACTTTGTAAGACTGAATTGTCAGCAACTCTGTTATCCTTCCCTGACTCCAACCCAAATATAATTGATGACTTAGTCCTTTGAATATCTGCTGTGATTCGTGTATCAACTTAAACTTCTGGAACCAATGACTATAATTTTTCATCTTTATATTTCCAGTATCTTACAAAGAACTTAACACAGAATAACTAAGTAAATATGATTTGAATAAATTTAAAATGACCCATAATACAATATCAATCGTTCCTTATTATTTATTTCCATGTGTGGTTACTAATTAGCAATTAGTATTAATTAGCAGATTAGTCTGACCTCCAGACTAATATTGCCATATTTCCAGATTGCCATATTTTCTTCTTTTTTTGAAATAGGCGTTTCAGAGAAATGTTAGCATTTGCATGTTCATTCCAGCGCTATTTGCGATAGCCAAAATGTGGAAACAACATAATGTGCATCAGTGGATGAATGGATGAAAAAATATGGTATACGCATACAATGGAATATTATTCAGCCTTAAGAAAAAGAAGGAAATTCTGCAATATAAAAATCTGGTAAAAGAAAACACCATGAAAATTATGGGTTTGAATGTATAAAATTATGTTTTAGGCATAAGATAACTTGCTATTTCTCTAGACAAAATGAGCTCTTAGACATTGTAAATAAACCAATGTAACTGAGATGAATAAAGTCAAAAAGAGCTGGCAACGCACAGATTCATTTTTCAATAAAGTTCAGAAGGACATAAAAGTAAGAGCAAAAAGGATAATTGGTAAACGTCTTTCCATTTGGGTTAAACTCACAGTGTTTGAAAAATGGCTGTGGGAATTTTGGCTAACACCCTACAGCCCACTTTACCCGTCTCTGGTTTGATTTACTGTCATGCGCCCCAGAAAGCTGGGACCTAGCAGGTCTGTGCTCATTCATATGACTGTTCCATAAAATTAAACTGGTGTAAAGCTCCAAAAGAAGAGTTCTTAATACCCTAGCATTACCTGCATATCGCAAAACAATAATTCTGCAAATAATCACCTAAGACTTCCACAACAGTGAAAGCATATTTAAATAAATGACAGGGCACAGTCAAAATTCCCCAGGCTTACGTTCTATTTACTACTTAAGTGGTGAGAGAAACTCTGATACTAAAGACATTATTTTTTCTGACATAATGATAATATTATTCTCATATTTTTACCTAAAGCTTCAACTTCAGCACTGAAAGAAAATAGCAAAGCAATACCTCCCCCCTGTATATTGCTGAAATAGTGCTACGCACAAATCCAGTGTACTTTTCTTGATAGGAAAGCAATAGAGACATATCATGTCCTCTTGAAAAGGTCAGAAAACTGGGGTCATATACCCACTTCTACTCATTCTTTATGTTCTTTTCTGTCACCTCATACACATTGGGATGAAGTAGAACCCGCTTCTAATACTGCAAGTTTTCAAGTTGCAGGTGGGGTAGGGAGCAACGGCATTTGTTGGAAATACGATAGGGCTATCAAAAATATATGCAACCAGCTATATACACTGTGAAACATAAGTCAAGTTCATTCTGCTACAGGGTAAAATAAATATAATTTTTTCATGAAGATGAAAAAAGAAAAACTATGAGCAATTTGGCATTTAATTCAACTAATCCTAACACCTCAAGTTTGAACCGCTCTCTCTCATCCTCTTGAAATTATTTATTATTAATAAAAAATGTATAGCTTAACATTGATTAGCACACACAAATTTTAGTAGCATTAAAATTTAACGGTTCAGAACATATGACTTACAATGAAAGAATCGGAGTTTTGAGTTCTAGTTGAGTTCTAGTCCACACTATTTTTGTGTGACTGTGGACAATTTACAATATGACCTTAAAGTCTCATGTAATAAATTCATGTAATTCATGTAATAAAAACACTGACTTCATAAGTATTTTATGCGGGAGTGAATGTAAAGTGTTTAATACATTGCAAAACCTGTGGTAAATATAACATGATCTTTAGATGATTATTATCACAGAGATGCGGTTGTTAAGATAATTAATACCACCATTCCTTAAAGGCCAGTGCCAGAGCAGAGATAATTCTGAATATAACACCATGTTGTATACGCAGATGTTCCATTGGTCCATGGTGATGGACCAATGGTGAGGATTCCATGGTCCATTGGTGAAGGAACAGCAATATAAGTGTACAGAATCTTAAAAGAGCTCTTCCATAGAATTTCTAATGGACTTGAATTTGAAAGTCAACACGAGTGGGACAACTTTATTGGATTTGCTACAATAAGGAGATAAAATTGAGAGTCTCTGGATTTCCTTCTGAGCCAATAGAGATAGAGCTTGAGATGGACAATTTAGTAACAGTTATTGCTTGGACATTGGTTATGGACAAAGGGACTCAAACTACAGACAATCTGCTAGTAGAAAGTGGGAGAAAGTGAGTCGAAGAGAGCCAGAAAGTTCACTTACTTAAAGATTCACCTCTGTATTCAGCTTAGGGAGTTACTTAGATAAATTTAGTTATTGAAGCACTGGAGGCAAAAGAACTCCCAGGGCACGGGCAGGGACTGGTAGATTCTAGAAAGAGCACAGTTTCCCTGCAGCCATTCTCCTTCGCCCAAAGGCAGAAACCAGCCGATCCAGGACTCCTCTGAAGACGCACCAGCCTTCCTGCTTCCACATATGCACATTAGTTATATTATCGTCTAATAACATCTGCTTGCTTCCTGTCTCACAGGGACAGAGGAAGAATTAATGGTATGAATTTTGTCAAGCACTTCAAGACCCCTAGAGATATGCAGTATAAATATCTTATGATTATTCCTTCCACATGTTTTGTACCTGGTAAATGGGAGAGGAAGATATATGCATTTATCTAGCAAATATATTCACATTTCTTTTACAATAAAATCAGGCTGTATTCTTTGGATTTTGAGAAAAGATGATTTTTCTCTTTTGAGGAAGATTAGCCCTGAGCTAATATTCGCTGCCAATCCTACTCTTTTTGCCGAGGAAGAGTGGCCCTGAGCTAACATCAGTGCCCATCTTCCTCTCTTTTATATGTGGGACACCTGCCACAGCATGGTTTGATAAACGGTGTGTAGGTCCACCCCTGGGATCCAAACCGGTGAACCTTGGGCCACCAAAGTGGAGTGCGAACCTAACCACTGTACTGGCCCCCAGAGAAAACATAATTTTTTAAAAAATGGCTTTTACTTTGTTCATATCCTCATCAGTGATTTATGTGATACCTATATTCTTACTACCTATCCCCATAACTAAGCTATTTTAACCTTTGCAATAGCCATCACAAGCATTCTGTCTCAACACTAGTCTTTTGCTCAGGCAAATGTGTTGTCTCCCTACCATCCCATAGTCTCCCACCTCTTTTAAGAATATGTGAGAAAACGACCTCAAATAAAAGTATTGGAAATGCATAAAATAAGCCAGATAAACTACTATTGGTTCTTACTTAGATAAGCTATTGTATTTTTCTTTAGTAAAAGAATATACTTTATGCCTAGCTAATTAAGCTGATATAACGCCCTTAACTTCAGTTAAGGAACAATGGGAGCAAAATATTTTAATAAGATGAACAGAGGGCTGACTGGTGGGTCCAGCTCCTTCCTGATGTATGTGATCCATCTGGATTCCTTTTGAAGGGGCTTACACATAGACAGGATGTGCTTCTGCATGTATGTTACCCTGTTCTGCTTCCCAGGGAGGGAGACTTTCTGTGGCAGTATGCTGTGGATATTTTTTCCCCTCAGAGCACCAATGAATTATTTAGTACTTGATTTGCCAAAGAAAAGCTTGGCTACCCTACAGTGACAGAGTTAAGCCTTAGAAATAGAATGTTGTTTAAGAAATTATTGGTGCAAAAAGACAACTAAAGCAGAAGACACATTTGGTTTTTCAAATATACGTACACAGCCCTCATATTTATCACAATTCAAGGACCTTATGGGAAAAAAATTCTAGCATGCTTTCCTTGATAAAACTGTCTTTATGTTCTATGTGCATCTGTTGCCTGGCATTTCCTCCCTCCCCTTCTCCATAGCCCTCTCTATTGTTTCGTTAAGAGTCTACTTTTTCACTTACATTTAAGATAAGATGAATATTTCTTTTATATCACCTCTTGTTTCCTAACATCTCTCAATATCATATTGCATGCAATTATCTATATAAGATGTGTTCAATAACATTTAAAATTTTTACTTTCTTGGAAGTGTTTTTTAAATTTTTTGCTTTTTTTGCCTTTGGTGAGGAAGATTGGCCCTGAGCTAACAAGCCACAGCATGGCTTGATGAGTGGTGTGTAGGTCTGTGCCCGGGATCTGAACCTGTGAACCCCAGGCCACCAAAGTGGAGCACACAAACTTAACCACTAAACCACCAAGCTGGCCCGAAAGTATTTCATTATTTCTTTTGTTTGTTTGTTTGTTTTTAAATATCATGCCTCCTCTCCCTCATGACTTTTTAAAACTGGCAATGAAATAACATTTTCATTATTCAACCTTCTTGTGTACTCAGATTGGAATACAGACAGTTCTTGCTTTGCCTGGTTGTGATATCTATGGGTTTCAGTGATCCCAGTTTAGTTAAATAACAACAGTGCCCAAACGGCATAGTCAAGTTCAACTACCATGGTATGTTAACTGTGAGTAAAGGCATAAAGTACAAACTTTGCTGCTAGCTCTTCAGCCCATGAATCTCTACATAAACAACAGATGAGCATCATTTCTAATGACCAGTCACATCACTTCTTTCAAAGTCTATTGATGACTGGTCCCTCCACAGCTGTTGTTTGGTTCGCACACAGACAGCAAAGCGTGTAGTGGTGTTTCCTTCTTATCTCTTAGTACTAAAATCAGGTGACATTGTACAAAACCACTGATGTACAAAAATTGATAGTTGAAGTTGGAAATTTGCCAACAAAAATGAAAGTGCAGCAAAGAAAAGAAACATGATAACACTAGGAGTAAAATTCGAATGGAGCATAAATGGAAACCACTGAACCTAGGAATGTTCATGCTGCTGCCCTAGACTCTAGACTCTACATAAGCTGCCTAGACTAGATATGCAACCAGAGAAACTTCATGAAAGCAAACATTGACATAAATAAGAAAGGTGGTTGTGATAAAAGGGATGAAGACGTCCCAGAGCAAAGGACACTAACATAGAACTTCTCAAAAAAGGAACTCAGAGCTATTGTATGTCACTGTAAGACCAAAAGATAAAATGTTGAAAGCTGATGGAAACTTAGAAAGGGGTAGGAAATTTGCTAAGGCATAGAAAAGACGCTCATTCCTTACTCCTTACTGTGATTTATACAATATGAAGGAAGCAAGCCTCGTTCAAAGGACCCTTGGTAAGTGTTTACAAAGAACTAAAGCACTAATTTTCAATGATTCTAATGTTTGAGATTATGATGTATTAAATACATATTAATTTTACTATTTTATTTATTTCCCTTTACATTTATAACTGATGTTAAGGGAGTTTTTAAGGTTTTGACACAATTTTTAAAGGTCATAGAACAATAGTATTTTTTTCCATTGCTTATTATGATCATATTGCATGGTTTTAGTTGTATGGTCATTTTTACAGCACCACACTACTGAGCAAAGCAAGGGCTGCCTGTGCTTAAAAGTTTAAAATATAGGAAAATAGCAATTCTGTCAATTCAGTCTCTTGGATCAAGATATTTAAATTACTTGATGTATCTTAATGTCACATGTACTTAATGACACGTTAACTGATGCAAAGCGGGGTAGGCTTTGTTTTGAAGTCATTTGGGAAATGTATTGTATGTAATTCTGTTACAGGGAATTCAAATCTTGAATGTCACTGTCCAGATGCCAAAATCGTAATCCTAAAAGAGAGCACTTCTATTATTTTTTGGTTATTTTTATTTTAACAAATGAATGGCATTTTACTATGTAGGGTCGTTTTCTTAAGAGTTAAGGATATGTTAACTAGTTGGTCCCAAAGATTCTCCAGGTGTTGTCTGCAAGTCATGTCCCTCTTCCTGCTGTGCTTTTCTTTTCTAAGAATCTATTGTTAAAATAAAAACAATAAAAACTTTAAAATTAATAAATAAAAATAAATAACAGCCATATGAAGGATACCTCTGCAATTTTTTTTTGCAATGTTGAAATTGGGATCACTGCCCTGTTATATAACTTTCAGGCATAAAGTTTTCTTTTGTAGTTCAGGACCAGGGAAACCAAAAATTTTAATCTTCCATGAACAGGGTGCATCTTTGCATCTGTATTAGTTTCCCATTGTTGCTGTAATTAATTACCACACACTGGGGCTTAAAACAACATAAATTTTGTATCTTATGGTTCTGGAAGTCAGAAGTCCTAAAATCAAGGTGCCAGCAGGGCTCCATTCCTTCTGAAGAGTTTAGGAAGAATCCATTTGCTTGCTTTTCTAATTTCTAGAGGCCTCTTTCTAGTCCTTGCATATAGCCCCCGGCGTGTCAGAATCAGCAACAGGGAGTTGAATTCTTATGTTGCTATCGCTCTGGTTTTCTGCAGCTGGAAAAGGTTCCCACCTTTTAAGGACTTGTGGTTAGATTGGGCCCATCCAGAAAATCATCCTCTCAAGATCCTTAATCTTAATGATAACCACAATGTCCCTTTTGCCATGTAAGGTAACATAAGCACAGGTTCCAAGAATAGAGCATGGGCGTCTTTGGGAGCCATTATTCTGCCTACCAGGGTGTGACAATGAGAATAAGGAAACAATTATACTTCTTCCGACTCAAATAGTACAAAGCTCAGAGCTATGACATATACTCAGTTGTCATAATTTCAAATTACACTTTCCCTTCTTGACTTTTTCTCTGCCATTACCCCCGTCCCATCTATTTTCTGATTTTACTGTGCTAAGGTCCTTATTGTACCTGCCCTTTTACTAGAAATTAGCAGTTCTTTTATTTATTTATTTATTTAAGGAAGATTAGCCCTGAGCTAACATCTGCTGCCAATCCTCATCTTTCTGCTGAGGAAGACTGACCCTGAGCTAACGTCCATATCCATCTTCCTCCACTTTATATGTGGGATACCTGCCACAGCATGGCTTGACAAGCAGTGCATAGGTCCACACCTGGGATCTGAACCTGGGAACCAGAGGCCACTGAAGTGGAACATGTGAACTTAGCTACTGTGCCACTGGGCTGGCCCAGTAGTTGTTTTATTCTTGCTTTCACTAACAAGTAAATTAAACAAAAATAGTATTTGCAGTGCCTACTTCATACTTCTTTTAATTTGCCTAGGAGTGATGTTAAAAGACGGAACAAACAGCATATCCATTTTAACTAAAAAAATGGAGGATGGATATGATCCCAGAATGAGTCCTTTCTTTCAAAGAAAGTAGAATGCCAAATATACTGTTCAGCTATCTATATTCTCGTGTCTCTACTATTATTAGAATTAAAATGCAGATAAATATAGTTGCATTTTGATTTAACATTTGTGTAGCTTTTTCTTTACGTGAGTATATTGACTTGATCCATATTGAATAACAACACCGGAAGTGCTGAATCATCAAAGCATCTCGGTACGTTGTATTTCTCCTGTTTCACGTAGATAAACCAATGAAAATGGGAGCAGCACACTTCCGCTTCACTGAATTTGGAACATTTGTCCTTCAAATAAATATTTAATTGCTTTTTTCCCCTAAATTTTGTGGAGAGTTTGATATTGTGTAGATACCACTTGATGAACGTTCACAAATGGAAATGACACATGAGAATATAATTGTATTTCCTGGCAAAAGGGTATCACATTTATGACTTAGTAAAGAGCCCAGACCTGTACTGTTCTGTTCAGGTGACTACAACGGTATTAAAAATGATCGTTTTTTTCTCTACCAGTTGTGAGCTCCACACCCCACACTTTTTTTCTTTGGAGCAGCTGCCTGCCCTCACCTTTCAGAGCCTGTTTTTCATGGCCTCTGCTAAGGGGCAGTAAACAGGCAGTGCAGAGGTAGATTCTGACCCAAGCTACATCAACTGAATTTTTGCTCCTAGGAATTTAGATTGGGAACATGGAGAGATTGTCACATAGTTTGTGGCGCTAAACCTGGGAGCTCACGTAAGGATTGGGCTAGAATTACTGTTTTCTGTCATGTGTATGAAGTAGCAGAAAAAGCTAGACTACAAAGAAAGAGACCAATGAAGAGATGCTGAGAGAGAACCAGCAGTGACAGAACATGTGACCAAAGAGAGAGAGAGAATCAACTGGGCTTCCTGGGGCCACACCAGGCTGTTTCCAATGCTTGGGACGACCAGTTACATATTTTTGACCCCACATTCCATGTGTCCTTTCTAATAAATTCTAATTTTAGATAGATAGAGCAAGGGCTTTTTTTTTGTATTTTGCACCCCAAAGTCTTTCTGACTAAGACTTTAATTATTCCATGCGAAATCCCCTCTTATCCAGATTATGAAATAAAATATTTTGATGAATATGTTGGAGTCAATTAGGCATGTCTGATGTAACAAATATTTAAAGAATGCCTGGTATGTATCATACTCAGAAATGGGTCCTGGAGCTTTAAAGATGAATAAGACATGGATCCTATTCTGTGAAGCACTTTTTCTGCAAGATGAATAAACACAGGTCCTGCTTTTGGTCAGACAAAAAAAACCCCTCCATTTTATTGGTCATTTCTTATGGCATATGAACCTTCAGTATTCAATAAGTGTGTTTCCATGTTAATAAAGCTTGGATGTACTGTGGCAGTTTTTATGATCATTCAGATATGTTCAATTTTAATTTGACTTTTGATTTAAATAAAGTGGAATGAGTATAGTAAAGGAGGCATAGAAATGTGGTGAATTTAATCAGGAGGATTTCTCCTTCGGGAGATTTACAAGAATTCCATGAAATCCAGTTATACTTAGCTTTGAGACATAAAGAAAATATATGTGAAGGGAAAGGTCATTGAGATAATTATTCTCTTTTTTCTGCCTTTGGCGCCAAATCCTTTCTTTTTGAACTACAGCACCCTGGTTAGGAGCTGAAGCTCCTAAGACAAACTTACTGGTTTTGAATTCTGGTCCTGTCATTTTCTCACTGAATGGCTTCAGCTAGCTTATTACTTGCTCCAGATTCCTCAATTTTAAAGTCATTTTTATTTTATTTATTCATTTATTTTCCAGGGGAAGATTCACCTTAAGTTATCATGTGTTGCCCATCGTCCCCTATTGTTTTCTTCCTTCCTCCCCCACCCCAAAGCCCCAGTACATAGTTTGTAGAGTTGTAAGTTCTTCTGGTTCTTCTATGTGAGCCACTGCCACAGCACGGCTACTGACCGAGGAGGGATGTGGTTTGCACCCGGGAACTGAACCCAGGCCACCCAAGTGGAGCATGCCGAACTTTAACTGCCAGGCCATCAGGGCTCTGATGTCTCATTTTAAAAAAGGAGCTACAATAGTATCTACTTATACAGTCATTTTATAAACAAAATAAGATAAAAAATATAAAATCCTTAAAATAGTACCTGGTATGTATTAGGTGTTGAATACATAATAGCTATTATTATTATTCTCTTTAAATACATACACAGAAAAACACAGTGCACCTGTGCACACATGCAAACACACTCAGTCCAAGTAGAGAGAATCACAGGATTCTGAATGCATTATATTCTTTAGGGCCTGAGGGATGAGAAGTGCTACAAAAAATAAATGTATGTATAGTGACCAAATTATATTCATACCTTGGAGTTAATTTAGTAATGCAAGCTATCCTTCAAAAAACAAAAACAATTTTTATTCTTCCTTTATCTAGCTTTGCTATTCAGTAAAAATAAGTTTTATTGTTATTTACTTGAACATTCATTTTCTTTGGTGCAATAATCAATGGCAAAGGGATGTTTGTGGCTTACCTTTTGTTATTAGAAAAAAATTATGACTGGGATACAGAGAGTAAATACAGATTTATTTCTGGCAATAGCAGTTTAGCTAGAAAAGTTAGATGCTAAGTTATTCCTTTCCTGTGAAAGTTATACAAATATAACTGAATTTATTTGATGGATTGAGGTTAAGTGAATGTGATATAAATATTTATAAAACACGATTGAATATACATAATTTATATATGTACATATATGTATTCCATACATACATATATATATATAAAATGGAAAATGTACTGAAGAATAAATTCTGCATACAAATACTGCTGTGAAGTTTATGCTGCTCCTTTACAAAAATTAGAAAATAAGAATACCAGGAAATATACCTCAAAGATCAGAGGTTAACAAACCTAAGATGCGCCTTTAGGAAGATTCAAATTATTTACTCTATGAGAAGGATTGGAACATTTCAACTGCTCATTATGTATAAAAGTGATCAACCTTATAATGACTGATAAAAACTTAAACCAGATCCAATATTACATTGTTACTATGTTGTATTGTCCAAGGAAATATATGCCTAATGTTATCTTAACTTTCCCTCCTTGTATTAATCAAGTGTTGATGACCATGACTTAAGGCCTGAAAATATTATGATAGGAAACCTTGGCAGAGGGAAAGCCAGATCGTACATGCAAAGGGTTATTTGTCATGCTGTCACCAGACCCTAGGGAAGCGCAGTTCCAGCTAATTTATTACAACATGTTTTCATTTTTACCGGGCACAGGAAGGACTTACTCTGAGGCCATCCCACTGTGATCTGCACTAGAGCAGCAACAGTGACGACATCACTTTGCTTGCACAGTTTTTGTGGCCCCTATTTCTCCCTCACTCTGCTCTCTTTCCCAGAACATTTAAGAGCATTCATTAAATTCAATAGAAGCCAAGAGCGGTATACATCTGGTGAGGACAGAGAGTGGAAAGTGAGGAGATCGAAACAAACGAATGCGGCCCCAGAACTTACGTACATGTTACTTGCAAATGTGGCTTGTTTAAGCCCCTAATACCTTATGTAGGGTAACTCAATAAACAAGACGTCCAAAGGTTGTGGCTCTCCACAAAGATGAGAGAAGGTTGAAGGTGATATTGAACTACTGGAATGCTAAGTCTTTTTTTCTAATACAAATGCACATAAAAAATGGAATTGGGGTAGCGAAGAATGAGTCACGATGCCTGAGGAAGTGAAGAGTCTGTTTTAATCTTTTGCAAACATTATATATGAGATTTCCTATTTCTTTTCCTCTCATACAGTCAGAAAGGAGCTCATTTCAAACCTTCTTTTAGGATTTAGCCTCCTCAAAGAAATTGTAAATCAGGAATAAGTTCTTATAAGTTGTGGATATTTCCTGAGAATGTGTAATATACATATAAGTAAAGGCAACATCAAAGAGAAATGCATAGTGAATATTTAGATCAATTGCACAAAGAATGCAAAACACAAAAATGTCCCATATACCTAAATGTGGGGTATAGGGGCCAGCCCAGTGGCTGAGTGGTTAAGTTCGTGCGCTCTACTTCAGTGGCCCAGGGTTTTGCTGGTTCGGATCCTGGGTGCAGACCTAGCACCACTCCTCAAGCCATGCTGAGGCAGCCTCCCACAAAACAGAACTAGAAGGGCCTACAACTAGAATATACAGCTATGTGCTGGGGGGCTTTGGGGAGAAGAAGAAAACAGAAAATTATTGGCAAAAACAGATATTAGCTGAGGGTCAATCTTTAAAAAAAAAAAAAGTCTAGCATACATCTTGTCAGTACTCTCCCACTTTACTACCTACGCCCTGTTACAGACTTGATCCAAGTGAATGAGCATTTGCGTGGGAGAGTAATGTTTTGTGCATCAAATACCCGCATTCTAAGGACTTGAAATAATATTAATACCTGTGTCAATATAAGATATATTTGTACCTTTGGATGTTGTTATCACATCTGCTATTCTATTTGATATGTCAAATAATGCTTTGAAACACGATAAGGTGGTTCATCATTTAGCAGCTAGAGTAACTGAGAACAAAGTTATATGACCACTTTAAGTTACTACTTAGTCGTAGTCACCACTAGAACCCAGGACTAAGGTTACTAAATCTTGTGTTGTACAGATATTGTAATAGGGAATTTGGACCTATGCAGACATTAGTGCAAATATATGTCTTTTGAGAATTCACACCTTTCAGTAAGCCCTTTGCCTCCAGAATAAAGTCCAAACTCCTAGACAAGAGAATGAAACCCCTCTTGGATCTTTGGCTCAATTAACCCTTACTTCTGCTTCACGCTTTAGAATCCAGCAGAACTAAACCACTTGTAGTTTATCCCACAAAATGACCATTCACAGATCTTTGCTGAAGTCTACCTCTTCTTAGAAATGTTTCTCTTCCCTCCCATTTTCCTATCACTTAGTAGTTTCTTACCATATGCAGCCCACTCTCCAGAAGTGGTCCTTGATGTCTCAATCAGACTAGACTGCTTACCCTCCACTAATCTCCCAGAATTGCTGTGCATGCACACGTCTTTTTACTTCTCACTGTTGTTCTAAAATGAGCTGTGAATGAGTGCGTCACCTGCACTAGACAGTAACCTCTAAGAGAGCAGGGAAAATGTTGATTATTCTCTTCTAGTTTGAGCACATAGCCAGAGCCCTGGAATATATTAAAAGTAGTTCATGAATGTATCTATAAATTAATAAACAGTAGATTTCAATGCAATTACTTAGCTGGTTGGAGGGCACTCACTAATGGTTGTAGGTGATTATGGATTCAGAATACTTAGGGGCCAGTTAGTTACATCATTGAGACAATAACCTATTTCTAGCTGTGTTTCTTCTCTATGGAAATGTATGGGTCAAGTCAAGAACATTTATGGAGCCCCTCCTAAGCAGCAAAAGTGGTTCCAGTTTCTGGAGAGTCAGTTCACTGTATAGATAATGAAAAGCAAATACTGAAACTAGAAAAATTCCTTACATCTCACATTCTACTGATAATTGATTAGTAACGTTAGCTTAGTAAACCAAGAGATAACATTTAACATTAGAAAAATAATTAATATTCCCCTGAAATTATCAAAGTCTAATCTCTTTTATACCATATTAAAGAGTTGCTGTAATCCTGTCACTACATAGCGAATTCTTATTAACCTTAGTATTCAAGGTTGGGAAAGCTATAAAATAAAGCTCTTGGGAAATTATTTGGCACTTTTCCCCGTTTATAAACATAGCCTTTCTCAAATGTACTCATTTATTAAAGACATACATGGAAAAGAATGAGTGAATAGATGCAAACTTATTTCCCCCAGGATTACTACCCTATTTAACCTTAAAATAAAAACAAAAAATATAGCTAAAATTATCAAAATTTTACATATGCCAACAAAAAAATACCATGATCCCCTTAGGTTGTTAGTAATCTAATTTACAGAATATTGAATATCATATCTTCTTCACTCAGAACTTTCCTATCATAGACATGCTAACCAAATTTATTTATTTCTATACCAGGGAACTATAAATTTAAAAACTGCATTTGAAATTTTAAGTGAATTTAAAAATAATCTCATGTGTTTTTTTGCTGCTTTTTAAAAATCCTCCAAATTAAGCATATTAATTTCCTTAAGTGAGATTGTTATCACCTTTCTTTGTGACGAATTTCTGTTCAGTTGAAAGCCTTAATAGACTATGTTGTAAAAATATTTAGAATATGCTTGTAAAACCAAATTCAGGCTTAACAATAAAACAGAGAGAACCTTGCTTGCACAAACGCCATTGTTCTGGACTCCTGTTCCTCATTCAAAATCCTCTCTGCTCCACTTCTTAACTCTAGCCTTTGTTGCCTCAATGGTCTCATGTAGGCTCTACCCACCTTCACACAGGTGCAACTAGACAAGGCCTCCTCGCAGACCAGCACTGTGTCTCTCTTGTTTCCTTCCCTGAGACTCTCTAAGACCTGATAGGAAATCACCAGCAAGCATTCTGCATTCATGTATGAGCAATCTACAAGGTCAGGGATGCTAATGCCTATGGGACAAACCTTGACCAATGGGATAGAAGATAAATGGATCAATGTTTCCTTTTTCTAGCCTTTAACGTACACACTTCTGAGGTTTATTTAATAATGCTTTTCAGAAATTCCTTGTTAGCATCACAATTACAAATTTTCTCATCTTTGGAGGATTGGGAGAAGGAATGGGTGGGAGATGAAGCATTGTAACCATGGTTATCAAACTGTCTCCTGAGATCTTGTTACAAATGCAAATTACTGTGCCCCGCACAAGACATATAGAGTCAGAAACTCTGCGGGGTACAGCAGGGCAATTTGTGTTTTAATATCTTTCAGGTAATTCAGTTGCACAATAAAGTTTTCGAAGCACTGAGTTACATGATAGCTGTGGTACTTCAACAGTCTGGGGACACTTGTAAATAGAAGAATTGTGAAGCTAGTTGGCTTTATTATTGTTGTGGAAACCCTGAAAAAAGAAAATGATAAGCCAAGTTCAGTTAAATATGATCATGTTTCAAAACCAGAGTACTTCTATAGTGGCATTTATAGACGCCCCATGTCATACAGCTAAGGGGCTCACTGCTGAAAATCAGGCCCATAATCTAATTGTAAGAGTGAGAGATCTTGCAAACTGAAAACATAGTCTCCATAGAGAGAAACTATGTTACAAATCAGGGCTTTAATAAGAAAAGAATGTGACCTCGGGACCTGCAATGGCCATATTTAGGATAATAAGTCTGAGAATCTTTCATACAGACATGAATACACTCACACACTCACGCACACACGGATATGCTGGTATATATACATGCCGGCATGTGTATATGAATGCATGCATTGACAGGTAGAGAGATAGATTTCAACAACAAAAATTGGTCTCATAAATTATCTTAAAATTGAGAGAGGCCAATAAAAACTGTGGAGAAATGTGAGGAAGCAAATGATAAAGAAACCAAGAAAATACAAAGAAAATAACCAAGGTGTTATTCAAAACAAATTTATTGCTATCTATAATTCCAATTCGCTCTTGTTAGAGGATTGATGATGTCAAACAGAAGATTTCCCCCACTGCCCAATTAAGGATAATTTGAGAGTGCAGCCTGGGACAGAGACTTGGGAAAGCTAATTGCTCTGCATAATAAAATTGATAGAGAACTATCTCCATTTTTTTTTTTAAAGATCGGCACCTGGGCTAACAACTGTTGCCAATCTTCCTTTTTGTTTTTAAGGATTGGCACCTGGGCTAACTGTTGCCAATCTTTTTGTTTGTTTTTTCTGCTTTATCTCCCCAAACCCTCCCTGTACACGGTTGTATATCTTAGTTGCATGTCCTTCTAGTTGTGGGATGTGGGACGCCGTCTCAACGTGGCCTGACAAGCGGTGCCATGTCTGCGCCCAGGATCCGAACCCTGGGCTGCCGCAGTGGAGCACACGAACTTAACCACTCGGCCACAGAGCCGGCTCCCATCTCCATTTTTTTTCTGAGGATTCTTAGTGTGCCATGGATGAGCCCAAGCTCAACTTCCGGAGGCACTGATTTCATCTCCTACTTCCTGTGTAAGTTAGAGATGCTACCTTTGTCACTCTATTATCTACAGAGGCACTTATTTTACCTGTTTGGAAAAATAGACTACTCAGATAAGAGAACCCTAGTCCTAGCCTCCAGCAGAGATAGATTGTTATTATTCTGTTCTTCCAACATTTCTAAATCAAGCATGTTAGCCTAGACAGACACCTAAGATGGGGACTCTCAGGAAAAAGCAGAATATCTTCCTGCTAGGGCTATGCTGTCTAGCATGCTAACCCACAGCCCCATGAGCCTATCGAGCACTTGAAACGTGGCTATTCCAAATCTAGACGTGTTGTAAAGGTAAAATACATATCAAATTTCAAACACTTCATACAAAAATAATGTAAAATATCTTGTTAATCATTTTATATTGATTACATGTTAAAACGATTATGTTGGACATATTGAGTTTAATAAAATATATTACCAAATTTATATCTTGACTACTGTAGACAATGCTGCAGTGAGCATAGAGGTGCATATATGTTTTCAAATTAATGTCTTTGTTTTATTTGGATATATATCCAGAAGTGGAATAGCTGGGTCATATAGTAGTTCAATTTTTAATTTTTTAAGGAACTTCAATACTGTTTTCCATAGTGGCCACACCAATTTACATTCCCACAAACAGTGCATAACGGGTCCATCTTCTCCACATCCTCACCAACATTTATTATTACTTGTCTTTTCGACAATAGCTATTCTCCAATGAGGAGATATCTCATTGTGTTTTTGATTTGCATTTCCCTGATGATTAGTGATGTTAAACTAAGTGTCCATTGATAGATGAATGGATAAAGAAAATGTGGTATATATACAATGGAATATTACTCAGCCACAAAGAAGAACGGAATCTTACCATTTGTGCCAACATGGATGGACGTAAGAGTATTATACTGAGAGAAGTAAGTCAGACTGAGAAAGACAAATACCATACAACTTCACTTATATGTGTAATCTAAAAACAAAACAAACAAATAAAACAAACAACAGACCCATAGATACAGAGAACAAACTGGTGGTTGCTAGAGAAGAAGAGGTGGGGGATGGGTGAAATAGGTGAAGAGGATTAAGAGGTACAAATTTCTAGTCATAAAATAAATAGGTCACATAGCTGTAATGTACAGAACAGGGAAAATAGTCAATAATATTGTAACAACTTTGTATGGCGACAGATGGTAACTAGATATATCATGGTGATCATTTCACAATGTATAAAAACACTGAATCACTATGTTATACACTTGAAACTAATATAATATTGTATATCAATTATACTTCAATAAAAAATAAAGATATATATTACTAAATTTAATTTATTTTGTTTGAACTTTTTTATTGAAAATTTAAAATTATATCTGTGGCTCACAATATATTTCTATAGCATAATAGTAATACAGATGATTTCAAACTATTTGGAAATTAATCAAACTTACTTCTAAATAATTTATGGTCAAGAAAGAAATCACAAGACATATTCAAAACTATTCCAAACTGAATGAATATGAGAATACAACATATTGAAAATTGTGGATTGATAAAACAATGATTTGAAGGAAATTTATGGCTATAAGTATATTTACTAGAAAAGAAGAAATATTTAAGAACAATTGTCTCAGTTTCTACCTTAAGAAGTGAGAAATGACACTAACTTTAGGAGGAGATAGAAAAACTTCCCAACTCATTTTTATGAGGTTTGTGTAACTGAAAAAAAGCCTGACAATGACAATTCAGGCAAAGAAAAGAATTTTAGAGTTTCTGATCAGAAAGTCCCACGATATAAATGCAAAATTCTATAAGAAATATCAGCAAATCAAATCCACCAATACATAAAAAGGATAATAATCATAACCAGTGCAGTTTACCCCAGAAGTGTATGGTTAGTTTAACATTAGAAGATAAAGTGATGCAATTCCATGTAAACAGAAGAAAAGAAAAAAATTCTATGATTATGTCAATTGGTGCTAAAAAAAAAAATCCTTGACAAAATCCAACACTCATTTATAGTAAAACTTCTCAGCCAACTAGAAAGTTAGGGAAATTCCCTTGACATAATGAAGAGCATCTATGAAATACTACAGATAACTTCATAATAGTGAAATATTGAAAGTGTTTTCCCAAATTGGTAATAAGAGAGGATTTTTCCTCTCAAACCTAAGTACTGGAGAGAAATACTGTATGTATAGATCCGGAGACTCAGTATTTTCAATACATGTTTTCTCCTCACTCCTCCATAAAGAGATCCAATGCAATCGCAATCAAAGTTTCAGCATAATTTGGGAGAAATTGACAAGCTGATTTTAAAATTTACATCAAAATGTAAATAACGTAAAAAACTAACACAAATTTTAAAAGAAGAACATGGAAGGCTTTACATATCTGATTCTAAAACTTACTGTAATGCTGCAACAATCATGAGACCATGTAATGGAGCAAGCATAGACAAACAGATATATGTAACTGAGCTACAGACCACAAATAGACCTACAGAACTAAATTATGGCCACAGCACCAGTTCAATTTAGTGGGGAGATCTTAAAAAATACTGTCTGGAACAACTAGATATTTTTATTAAAGACAAGAAGTATTCCCACTACATCACTTCATATGCAAATTTAATTTAAGAAAGATCATAAACCTAACCACGAAGCCTGGAGCAATATAGCTTCTGGAAGGAAACGGAGGAGAAAATCTTCACAGTATTGGAGTAAGTAAATGTTTTTTCATAGGATGCAAAAAAAGTACAAAAAGGAAAAAGACAGAAAAAACAGCAAATTGGACTTAATCAAAAATGAAATTTTATACTCACCAAAAGAGATTAAAGACTAAGAAAAATTGTATGTGTCTGTCTGTGTATACAGAAAATATGAAGACCTCCTACAGGTCAACAATGAGAAAACAAGTGACCTGTAGTAGGCAGAATAAGGAGACCCCAAAAGATACCCACATCTTAGCCCCTGTAACCTGGGAATATGTTAGTTTTTATGGCAAAGAAAATTTGCAAGTGTGATTAAATTAAGGGTTTTGAGATGAGATTATTTTGGATAATGTGAGTGGGCCCAATCTTATCATAAGTGTTCTTAAAATCAGAAGATCTCTTCAGTGCTGAGTTCAGAGAGAAAGGGAGACGTGACTACAAAAATCATTAGAGGACTGAAACATTTCTGGCTTTGAAGGTGGAGGAAGAGGTCATGAATCCAGGAATGTGAGCAACCTCTAGAAGCTGGAAACAGGATAGAAAGGGATTCTCCTCTAGAGCCTCCAGAAGGAATCGAAACCCTGTGACTCTTTGAGTTTAGCTCAGTGAGACCTGTGTCAGAGTTCTACAGAACTGTAAGATGATAAATTTGTGTTGCTTCAAGCCACTAAGTTTGTGGTGATCTGCTAGGACAGCAATAGAAAACTAATACACAACCCAATTAAATATGACCAAAGCTTTGAAGACACACTTCACCAAAGATTAAAAAATGACCAATAAGCACCTAAAAAGGTGCCTTACCACACTGTTCTTTAGAAAATGCAAAGCAAACCCAGAATGAGACACCATTCTACACCCATTGGAATGAATATTATTACAAAATAAAACAAAACAGAGAATATACAACCTTGATGCTATGGACTGAATCTTTGTCTTCCACCAAAATGCATATGCTGAAGCCCTAATCCCCAATGCGATTGTATCTGGAGATGGAGCATTTGGGACGTAACTAGTCTTCAGGGTGGAGCCTCATGAATAGGATTAGTACCCTTATGAGAATGGACTGGAGAGAGAGAGTCTCCGTCTCTGCCATGTGAAGCTAGGGCAAGAAGTGTCTGCAAACCAGGAAGAGAGCTCTCATCAGAAATCAAATCAGCTTGCACCTTGATCTTGGACTTCCCAGCCTCCAGAACTACGAGAAATCAATATTTGTTGAATTCACCCAGTCTACGGCATTTTCTATAGCAGCCCCTGCTGACTAAGATAACTGGCAAGAATGCAGAGCAACTAGTGGGACTGTAAAATGGCACCATCATATGTAGGCCTGCTTAGCAACATTGTTATAAAGTTGAGTACATACTCTATGAGTAGGTAATTCCATTCCTAGGTACTTGCCACAAAGAAATATTAACAGATGTCTACAAAAATGTGTGGACAAGGATCTTCATAGGAAGCTTATTCATAATTCTCCAAAACTGGAAAACACAATGCCATCAATGAGGGAATGGATAAACAAATAGTGGTACATTCCAACAAAAAAAATACCACCCAAGGATAGAACGAAATGAACAACTAGTGTACATAACAACATGAACGAACTTCAAAAACATTATGTTGAGTGAAAGAAGTCATACACAATGGAGTATATATTTTTATTACATTATATTGTTGTAGAACAGACTAATTTAATTTAAATTAAAATTCCGGTTTAAAGTTATAAAAATCAGAGAGTAATTGCCTTGAAGTTGGAGAGAATTGACCAGAAAGAGACTTTAGGAAAGTTTCTAGGGTGATGGTGACAGTCATATCTTGCTTAGAGTGAAGGTTTCATGTGTTTATACACCAGTCAACTCTCCTTAAACTGAACATTTAAGATCTGTGCATTTTGGGGCCGGCTGGGTGGTGCAGCAGTTAAGTGCTCACATCTGCTTTGGCGGCCCGGGGTTCACAGGTTCAGATCCCGGGTGCGGACATGGCACCACTTGTCAAGCCATGCTGTGGTAGGCATCCCACATATAAAGTAGGGGAAGGTGGGCTCAGATGTTAGCGCAGGGCCAGTCTTCCTCAGTAAAAAGAGGAAGATTGGCAGCAGATGTTAGCTCAGGGCTAATCTTCCTCAAAAAAAAAAAAAAAAAGATCTGTGCATTACATTTGATGTAAATTACACATCCATACTCCAGCCTTGCACAGGTATATTTGGACAACATACTGCCTCATTCCTATGCTGCATATGTCTCACTCTCTGCCCTGTGGCTCCTCTGAAATAATCAACTGGGACACTATGGGAACTTGCTCTGCTCTCAGCATGTGCATGCAGGATTAGAGGGGCGTGAATGCCCATTCGATCATCATTGTCCAATGAAGGATGGAATATCATTCTCCAGCAGAGAAATCTGAGATCCATTCCGTTAGTGTCCTCAGAAACTTCTGTTGGAATTGGGTGACTAATTCAAAAACTCACCCATGTGTTGTTGCTTTTCCTGCTAGCTCTTTTATCCCACTTTCTGCAGTCCTGCTTCCTTAGAATCATTCCCACACAAACTAACTGAATACAAGAATCTGTCTACTGCTCGCTTGGGGAGAAGCCAGGCTAAGATGTCATCATATTTAATGTAACTCCCCCTTCCTGGTAATATATTTTTTTCTTATCATTGACGTTTTTGTAGCTATAGTATTTTTAATAAAGAAGTTGCCCTTGTGGTATAATATTTATGTATAATAACGTAATTAAAACATGTATGTCTTTCAGGTTTATATAAGGTAAACAATCATAATCAGAAATCACTAACAGTTTTTTAGAGGTCAAACTTAATTCAGCACGCTTTATATTTTAGCTACTTAGAGTAACAGCAGACATGTTTGTTTTGTCCAATGGCATTCCTTTGATACTGGCAAATATCTCATATCACATTATATTTTTTAAGTCCTATTTGTTATTGTACATACTTTAAGTATTCCTTTCATATTTACATATTAAAACCAATAGTAGAGTTTACATCTTCAGACACTTTACCCATAATATTTATCGATTTAAATCTCAAGAGTTTTAAAGTTGGAAATTTCTTCATGGCAGAACACTTTCCAATAACACACTCAAATGATATTTAATTCTTGCAGACCAGGCTGGGATGATGCCAATTTTGTGAAATGACTCAGTGTGTTTTCATTTTTCTCTCTTTATGAGCCTTTATTTCGCTGAAGATGTCACCTCCCTCTTGAGGGCAACTCCCATCCAGCTGGGGTTAATATTTCCTCACTGTTGTGTAATTTGAAAGAAGAAAGTTTTTGGAGTATGCAAGAGAGGGATTGGTTCTCTGCCCCACCACCTGCCAGATATGAATCTGCTGAGGAAATCTCTTAACTGCTCCATACTTTAGTTTCCTAGTTGAAGAAGATTATATTTCCCAAAAAGGTCATGGCAATATTTCTGGTCCCTCATGCTCTTCCAAAACCTTGCCACTCCCTATGAAGAGATGAAGCCTCCTCTCACCCTCTCCTGCTGCTTGAACCTTGAGCAGACTTCTTTTCCCATAAATAGAATGTATCACAAAAAACACTGCATGGCTTCCATACCTCCTGGCTCTCTTTCTCTTGGGATGTTTGCCCTTGGAATCCAGCCACGATGCTGATAGGAAGCCCTCACTAGTTCACTTAGAGAGGTCAAAATGAGAGGCCCACAGGGAGAAGAACCCAGGTTCCTAGCCCATAGTCAGCATCAACAGCCAGACACTGAGTGAATAGCCCTCAGATGGTTCTAGTTCCAGCCCTCGAGTCTTTCACTGAGGCCCCAGAACTCATCAAGGATCAGAGGAAGTTATCGCTGCTGTATTTTGTCTGAACTCCTGAACCACTACTCCCTGAGCATAAGAAATAATTACTTGATGTCACTAAGTTTGGGGATGATTTGTTATGTAGCCACAGTAACTGGAGGAGATTTTGGTACATGAAAGTACCAAGAGGTCTGCCATTACAAAACCCAAAAATTGGCATTGATTTTGGAACCAAATGGCAGCCCAAGGTCAGAGGGGCCTTTGAGAGTCTGCCCTGTCTTCTCCTACTCACAGGACGGAATAAGAACCAAGAACTCACAAGAGTCAGTGGTTAAGATCATATTGTGAAGTCCATCCTGATTTGACGGGAAAGAGGAAGATGGAAGCTTGGCCATTATGTAATAGTTACTGGGAAAATAGCATTCTCATTGACAGCATTAGTGCTAGGTTCTCATTTTAATATTTCTCTTTCTGCTGTTCCCGGATTTGTCTACGTTGGGTACAGAGGTACAGCAGTTAACAAAGACAGGAGAAATGATATCAATGCTCTAAACTTATCCTTATTTTGGAAAAAATGAATACAATCTTTTGAATGTTTTCTCAAATGATAAGAGATCTCTCCCCACATGTGATTCTACCACTTTCCCGATAAATGTTTTCATCTCCTTAAAGTCCTTTTTGTTCTCTTATCCTTTAAACAAATCTACTTCAATCCCACAATTCAGAGTAAGAAAATAGCTGACAGGGATAAAATATAATTTATCAGCTTTACCATTTTCCGCAATTTTAAATCTTTCATTTTCTTTCTATCCAGGTAGTAACTCAGCTTGACGGCCCCATCTTTAAAAGTTGAAATAACAATGTATACAAAATTCCCACAAGATTCCCAGTTCCTGGATCGTATCCTAGTGAAGGGCTGACTGAAATGGACGTTCTGATGACGTTAGCAATAACTCAAGTTTGTGAGCTCTGTCTCTTCTTTTATTGTCCTCCTTTGTTTTGATTTTTCCTTTCCATCCTTTTCTCTCTCCCTGAAGGAAAAATGCCATTGCCAAACTGTAAAGATAAAATGGCTCAAGGTGTGCCCAAACGATGCCTCCTGTCTTTCAAATAAATGCAACAATGATAGCCCAGAGAGATTTATCATTGCGCTTTGTAAAACACTTTTGGTTCATTTATTTATTTATTTATTTTTATTATGCCTGCCCCACCCCTTCACCGTCCTCTTTACACTCTGTTGCTGCTGAGTCCTGTTTAGCATTTATTTAGGGGGTATGTTTTCATCCATTCACGAGAAGGTGACACAACATCCATTTCAAGTGACAGCTACCAAATAGGCTGGTCTAGCCTGATTAAATGCATAGAGAGTTTCTTTTCTTTTCCTTAAAAAATAGTTATTCACATAGTCTAGGGGGTAAGGGGGCATAAGGACATATCTGTCTTTTACTTGTAACAGTTGAAATTTAGTTAACTTTCAAGGCCTTATTGATTGGGGAAATTCTATATTTCTGAAAACATTTGCTTAATTGTCTGAAAAGTAAGAATTGCATTTACCAAGGCAATCATTCAGTAAACAAATGTCACAATGAGCGATTTGAAGGGTTATAAAATTACCCTTAAATAAAACAAACAAATCATTGACCATGCTAAGACCAATCTTCTGTGAATCAGTCAAGTGAAGATTCAGAATTAGTGTACAGATTTTGGCAAATATATATTCTCATTCAAGCGGATTTGAAGAGTATAGTGGCAACAATGAAGAGTGCAATAGCAATGATTGCTGATGCTCTTAAAAATTAGAATACTACGCCTTCCTCCTCATATAGACTTCTATTAATTAGTTAACAATGCTATGAAAGTAAAATATTAAAAGACAACCTTAGTTTCCAAGCATTTAGTCGTTAAACTTTTCTTTTTTAAAAAAATCAAGTTTAAAAAAATTGTCTCAGTTGGCGAATGAGTGCATCTTTCATGACATCGCATGCTTCTACCTGGTTAGTTTCCTTAGTACTGAGAGCAATAGTAACTTGGACAAAGGCAACTGTTTGGGGCCACTAACGTCCTTGGCTCTCCTTCATGCTTGGGGAGAATCACGTAATCTGCATCACTGGATGTATCACCTTGAAGTTCAAAGACATTGTTTTGTTTGTTTGACTTGTTTGCTTTGTTTTTCCACCTTTAATAATTTCTTGTTATCAACAAGAAGTCCAAGATCTCCCTCTCATGGCACTCACCTGAAGTGCCCAAAGACCCATGGAGTCCCACTCATTTTAAAGGAGTTAGGCTTATTTTCAAAAGCCTCAAGAGAAGGATAAAATGAAACTGGAATCAATGATCTTGATCTTGCTTACACTGGTAAGATCTGGTCTTGCTTACATTGCTCCCATCTTGATGCCGTGTGTGGGGCTGTGTACGCTACAATGCTCTTGGCAACCCAGATTTCTGTACAGGCCCCAGTGGTGCCCCAGAACTGGATGTGATGGAAGCAAGTCTTTTAGTTCACATTCACAGGCTTGGCTGTTATCTCCCAAACATGGTACTTTGGTAGGGTAGCTGAGCCCAGAGTGGGTACCAGCTTCAGCCACAAGTTATCAGGCCTTCTCCATGAAATGCCAGAGCCTGGTAGAAAACCCTAATGGCTCTGCTCTCCTCACAGTGAGTTCTTCTCTGGGGCCTTTGTTCTTTCCTGACCCAAGATTTCAGTCGTAACTATTACAACCCATCCACCAAATCTCAGGGTCACTTTTGAAACTTCTCACCCAGAAGGTTCCCTGAATCCGAGGAAAGATTACCTCATGCCTGTCAAGAACCATGCCAACTAAGGATAGTTAGGAATGGTAACAATGGCTAAATTACACGAAAGTTTCATGAAGACAAATCACACCTTCTAGATTTGCATTTTTGTAATTAAAAAGGATCATTCAGGAGGTTTGGGATGAGGGAAAGAAGTTTTGAACCCAGATGACCATTTATCTGTGATGCTAAATAGAGAAGTGCTAGCAGAATTTTGAAATCTTACCTTGCCAGGAGACCTATTTTATTAGCCTAGTGAGTTTTCGTTTCATTATTTTGTTTTATTTGTCAAGAGTCCCAATATGTGACATAGACAGATGCTCCTCTTCTCAGAGACTCAAATTCACAAGTTAAATAAGAAATCAATATATGAGATGGAGTGTCAACTACATATACAGTGTGAACCAAATATAAAAGGAAATAATTAGAAAAAAAGAGAAAAAAATACACTGAACGTTAATAGCAATCACTTATCAGCTGTGAGATAATGCATTAATCCTCTTTATTATTCTCAGAAATGAATGTGTATTATTTTATATTAGAGAATAATACTAATAATTTGGAAATCAACACAAAAGCATAATTGTGGTTTTTCTTTATTGTTTTGTTTTTGAAAGCAGAAGTAATATATATTTCAAAAATAAGAAATTACATCATCTAAAATATGGAAATATACAGCTTTTTATATTGCTCACTTGTGTAACTTTTTTAGGCGGCTATCTCTGAAAACTAAGAGAAATTTAACAAAAGAAAAAATGATACTTGCTCTTCACACAATTCTTCTCAAATGTTCTTAACTGGTATTTACCCTCAGATTTGAATGTGTCACTCGTTAATTTATGTCAAACTTCTCAAATTTATATGTTTAGCTTATAAGTCTTAAATGGCAATGTGTTCTAGGCTTTTTACTTGCAACCATGTAAAACTTTGACCCTGAAACTACCTCTTTTTCTGTGTTGCGAATGTTTTTAGTATTTTTGGATTTGCTCACCCATCAATCAACAGCCTCCATAATTTTTTGTGCTGCTGTTATATTTTCATTTAGTCTTTGACTTTCCAAAATGAAAGACCTCATTTTCACTTTTCAGTACAATTTCCTATTGTTCAAACCCCTTCATAATTTAATTTGTCTTCCTTAGTACAATTTAAACATCCCCAGGGGGAGTGCTGACCAGACTTTTCTAAAGGGTGTTTGTCCATTATGTTTTCTTACTTCTTCAAATTCAGGTAAGATAGTGCATTTGGTATTATTTCTAATCCTTCTCTTCAAAATGCCTCAAGAGAAAGTGGAAGCTGACTGTTTCTGAAAAGCTTTGTATCTCATGGGCATCTACAGATGGAAATGGTGGCCCGTAACGCATTGCCATGGCAGGTGTGCAGATCAGGGCAGTGCCAGGGCTGGAAGTAGAAAGGAGGCAGTGGCCATGACTCCAGCAGGTCTGTTCTGAGCACAGGTAACAGAATCGCTATGATCGTTCAGAGGCTGTTCAAGTTCTTCTCTGTCGTTCAGTCTGCAACCTCAGTGCATTTGCAGAGGAACGTTGGTGTCACAGCAGTGGCATTTAATAAGGAACTTGATCTTTTACAGGAGTTCTTTGTGGACAAGATTAGAGAATACAAATCTAAGGGATGGGTTTCTGGAGGACCTGTTGAGATTGGCCCGGAGTATCAGCAAGCGCTCGAGAGGGAGCTTTTTAAGTTTAAGCAAATATACGGTAAAGCAAAGATGACTGTGTTCCCTAACTTTATATTTGAAGATCCTGATTTTGAAATGATGGGAAAACCCCAGTCTTGAAGAAATAATGTAAAATTAATTTAGTAATTTGTCCTAGATTAGTTGTACAGCTAATCAGAAGTATCAGAATAAACATTTTGTAAGTGTCAAACCTTCTTTTGATTTTCATTCCAAATAAATTATTTGGTGATGTTGGGTGTAAAATAAAAAGAAAGAAAATAAAGGAATATCTTGATAGAGTGCCTTGACGTCATGGCTGTTTCCCAAATGCCCCTTTCTGCCTTCGTTTTCTATCCAAATAAATAAACAAATAAACAATTTGGACAGGGCTTGAGAAAGTGAAAAACAAAGAAAAACAATCCAGGTAATATTTGAGCAATTTGAAAATATTAACAGTATATTCCCATTGGTAGATTGGTATGTTGTACAGGCTTAATTTCTAACTAGAAATTAATAAACAATGTAGCTGTGGTCCCTAAGTTTTTAACCATTCCCATCTCTGTCTGTATGCTGACAAACACATTTAGTTGTGTTTGTTGGCCTCCATATTTTGATTTTTTGGAGTGACTAATTTTATAAAGAGATTAAGAACTTTATATTTAATAATTTTGAGATATGTATTTGTTGTTGTTCAATTGTGGCAAATGAATTAACTTTGTAACCTGAACTTTCTTTTAATAAAGACAGATAATCAGTTATCAGTTGATGCTGAACCCATTGGGTCCATGATGTTGGGATACTGCGTATTCACCAGATTTGAAAATATCACTCACCCACAGACTATTCCTTATAAATTGAATAGATAGTGTTACAATAGATGCATTTTAGATAGCACCACCTTAACCAAGTGGTCACATTGAGCATCACCAATAGACTAATAGTGGCATAAAATTGAAGTTAAGTGCCACTTGATGTGGAGCAATTTTAAAAAACCCACAACCCACCCTATTTTTGCCCCCCTCAAAAAATGTGGCTATAAATATAGTCAGTCATGAGGAAGTAGTCAAAGAGAGCCAGACTCTGGGACAATCTACGTGAAAACTGTCCTGGATTCTTCAAAAAACTCACGTCTTGGCTCAACATTATGGACTAAGTATAATTAAATTAATCTTAACAGTCATGTGTTTTAATTGTATTGTGGTTATGAGGAAAATGTTCTTATTCTCATAAATGCGTGATAAAAAAGAAGAGCATGATAAAGTATTTAAGGGTGAAATGTCATGACGTTTGCAAGTTACTTTCAAACGGTTGACCATCATTACCAACAAAATGTAGTAAAAAATATAGATAGAAGGAAACCGGTAATGGGAAAATATTAATAATTAGTGAAAATAGTGAAGGATAGATGAATGTGCATTGTGCTGTATTTCACATTTTCATTACTCATGCTGAATGATGTCTCCTACCCATAGCTGAAAGATTTGAAAAGAAGTGAACTAAAGCCAGCTCAGGTAAACTTATTTCCTTCCAGGCTTTCTCAGGGAGCTCTGTGCGCAATTCATTCATAGCCAGGTGTCTATTAATGGCTTCAGATTGTTTAGAGGGTAAGTGCAGAATAGATACGGCAGTGAGACATCTGGGAGTGAAATTTGTGGCATATGTGACTATAAAAGTATGAATATAAATGTGCATGGGTGGATAAAAGAGTATATATATATATGTATATATCAGAGTATGATGTTTATCGCAGCAGTAAATTTGGAAAGAGCTATTTATAATTAAGAGCATATTGAATAGCAGTAGATCATCCAGAAGAGAGTGCACATTTTCACTCATACATGATTTCCAGAGGTACAAGAATGACAGGAAGATCAATACCACTCTAGTTGATTATAAGAGTCTGGAAAGATTAGGTTGAACATTTTCACGGACTAAATGACAATATAACAAATCAAAAACGTTGAGGTCAAATAAAAGGCAACCTAATTCCCACACCTTTGTAGATAGAGTTGAGATCATCCTCAGGCACAACACAGAACTAGCAAACGTGGATGCTTGCTTGCTATTTCATCTCTTTATGTCACTGGAAGCTATTGTCTTCATTATCTCAAACCCCCTAAGACTAGCAAAAGAAAAGATTCTTTTATTTTCCAGTTAACTTCCTGTTTCGATTTATTTTATAAGAAAAACCTTGATATTACAAAGTACCAGCATAGAAATTAAAATCAACTTGAAATTGCTTTGGATAAAGAAAGAATCATTTCCTTGGCAAACTGTTAAATATATTCAAACAGGTATGGCAGAATATTGCATCTGCTCTTGTCTTTCCTTATAGCTTTATCAGCTTTAAAGGTCAATTGTGATGGTGTTTATTAAAGAAAAGGACAAGAGAATTTGCTTCACCTTTAAATCTTTCACATACTTTGCATTAAGCTATCTTCTCAAGACATATAACCCATTAAAGCAAATCTGGCCACCTTCTTGCATTATAAAATATGTATAATTTTTCTTCCTTACAAAAGGATTTGTTATCTTTTTAATTACTACAAGTTTAGTTAAAGTATAATTGAAAATTGAGAAAAAAATTAAGGATATGTATCTTGAATTTGTTTAAATCATTTACCACCAATGATATCCTTCTTAAATTATGTTAGCCAAAATCAATACTCCAAAATATTGCAGATATTAAATATCATTCAACCAAGTCCAATAACAAACATAGAAAGTGAAATTATCAGTTGATTTTTTTGCTTACATATTTTTTATTTTAAAAAAAGAATATTCATCCTAATTAACGTTGTCCTTCAAAGAAAAAAGTGAATCATTTCAATTTATTGAGTGCATTGTGTGTTCCAGGTCCACTACTTTCCTAAGTAAATTGGCTCTACACCTAAAGAAAACGTCAATCTTTAGCTACACATTTTGTGTGGTACAAAGCATTTCTGGAAATTTTTTTTTCTTTTGGAATTGAGGTGAATATGTTGTCAAAGCAGACTGAGAAGCCATGCCCAGAGACTTAGGCAAACATCCATGAGAAAGTGCCATAGTGACAGCAAAAACGGAGAAAGCCTTCCAAAAGTCAAGAATGCCAACTGGGTCAAATGCTGCTGAGAGAATTTGCTAAGATGAGCCTGGTGTATAGCCATTGGATTTACTATCATAAAAGTCATAGGTGGCCAATTTGGAGGAACAATGAGAACAAGAGCCAGATTAGAGTGGCTTGAGGAATGAGGACCAAGAGACAGAGCTTGTTTCACTATTGAGACCTTCTTATCCTTCAGTATTGTCTGACAATGACATGGACTACTTAGGAGATAATGTGTTTCCTGACAACAGAGATGCTCAAGGCAATTTTCAGTGTTCAAGGATGTTACAGCATGGATTTAATCACGTGTTGGGAGGTGAGGAAGAAGACAGTGCTGTATTCAGTATCTGAACTCTTTGGGGAAATGGCCAGTTTTTGTAAGCTAGCGAAGTCTTAGGAATTATGTTTATATTTCTATACATTTCCGTACAACCTTCTTGTTCTTTAAGTACTAAATTAGCAGTTACAGATCAATATTGACATATACAAATTCTGAGAACCTTCTGTGAGATTAAGCAAGCTAAACTCTCAGGTAATTAGAAGGGAAAAAGGAATAAGAAATACCTGTGAAATCATAACAGAAACATCATGCTCTCAAAATTATTGGGAAAAATGAGATTTTGATTGACAAGAGATGTCCTTCCAAATATAATCTGTAATAATAATGCTTTCAATCTGAAGTAAGCCAAAGTCAGGGGAAGAAAAAAAAAAACAGAGCCAGACCTGATGGCCTACTGGTTAAAGTTTGGGGTGCTGTGCTTTGGCAGCCTGGGCTTGGTTCCTGGGCACAGAACCACACCACTCGTCTGTCAGTAGCCACACTGTGGTGTGGGCTCACATAGAAGAACCAGAAGGACTTACAACTATACACAACTATGTACTGGGGCTTTTCAGGTGGGGGTTGGGGGAGAAGGACAAAAAGGAGAGAGATTGGTATCAGATGTTAGCTTAGGGTGAATCTTCCCCTGGGGAAAAAAACAAACAGAGAAGGCAGGAAAGATCTTTGGCTTGAAGAAATTAAGACATATCAGGAAATAAATAAGGTATTTGGAGTTAGAATATTAAACATATGTCTATGTAACCAAAAGCTGGGTTGTAATGGTTCAAAGTTGGATAGCAAAGGTTATTCTGAAAAATATCTCGCAATATGAGAGATATTATTTGAAACCAAAATATTTGGAATCCCTTGTCCAAGGCTACCTGTATCAAAATGGTGCCTGTTGCTAATAGGTATATAATTCAGGATTAACTCAACAAAAATTTACGAATATCTACGATGCCCTTGACACTGGTCTAGGTGCTAGAGAAATGGTGAACAGACAGACAAAAGTTCCTGTCTTCAAAGGGCCAACGTTCTAACGCAAGAGACCAAGAATGCCAGGAGTATTAAGTGAAATGTATAATATTCTAGAAAGTGACAAGCACCAAAGGGCAAAGGTAAAAATAAATGGCAGTATGAAATGTCTGGGGACAAGACCAACTGTTCTCTCTTGTAAATAATTTCAATGCCATGTGTAAGGGGAGGATGGACAGCGTTAGCCCAAAAGAGTTTTTATTAGTCCTTCTACAAACTTCTCCAATTAGAAATACAATAAATTTCTTAAAGATGTGCACATTATGTAAGCCCAGGCTTAAATCTCCTCTTCAATTCCACACTTCCAATTACATTGCTGCCCCTAATATCTTCCCATATTGAAATTTTAAAGCTGCTGATGAAGTAGATGTGTATGAGAAGTCAAAACATCATGAAAATTTTGCTTGGTGAGCATATATTTGAAACAAAGAGATCTGGGTGAATTAAGTGTTTAATATATAGCCTGAGTATATCAGGCTAAGATGGCCTGATATACTTATTTCACACTAGAAATAATCTTGTCAATGGTACCAAAAGAAGATTAATCTTGATTTAGGTTTTATATATCTGAGACAGTCCTCAGATGCATACTGTCATCAGCTCATTTCGAGAGATTTTTCCATGCTTGCATTGGGCTGACCATCCCTGTTTTGATTAACACTGCCCTTATTTATGCAAGGTAATAACTTTACTAAAGTTATTGTGATGTCTCATTGGTCCAGGATGCTTGCCTCAAACTGATTGTGCTTTGCTTTTATATTTCAATTGAGGGCAGATTGTTTTCTGTTTTCTAAGTTTTGGGGGAACAGGACAATCTTCATGTATAGACACATAGTTTAAGCTAGTCATCTTTGGCTTTTCCGAGGTCTTTAGGAAGTTCTTCCCATAATGCCCAAAGACTAATGATGCAAGTTTCTATCCCATAGATTTCAGAAGCCTATTCTCCTACCAAGTCCTCTTGAGAAGTAATTATTGTGAACCTCAAAATCCACACTGGTAGTCAATTGTCACTTTAGTTTCCTGATCTGTGAAAGCATTTTATTTTGAACCATTGTAGATGAACTCTTCTGTATTTCTGCCACTTGCTCTGCCAGAAATTGCTTTGCCCCAAGCATGAACATAACTAGCCCCTTAACTCCCCAAAGCACAGCTTCCACTGAGCTATCTATAAGACCACTTTTAAGGTGGCTGTGGAATAAAAAAAGTAAAATATAGAGAGCGATTACAACTACTGGAGCTGCCCTCTGGGTCTAGCTAGGGGAAAAGGCCATCCTCCTAGGCACCACTTCAAGCCTACTTCCCTCCTTTCCTGCCTAAAATGATTGCTATGAGACTAGCCAGTCCCCTCTGGGGGAATTACCCCGAAACGAAGAGTTTGTAGATGTCCTTCAAATAGAGCCACATGTATATTTCTAAATGTCTGCCCTATTCTACCTTAAATTATACCACACACCTGATGCCAACTCTTCAATACAATTTTTGCTATGCTAAGCTTTGTGTATTTTCTTTTTGCAATTCTCCTCCAAGGTGAGATTATAAAAGAAGTACAAGTCATCTGGATTTTTATATACTATACTTTCATTGAAATTGTAACACATAATTCTTCAAAACAAAGTGTATCTAAATATAGATTTCTTCTTTAGCTTCTCTTGTTGTCAGGCTGCCTAGTTGCTTGGACTCTTGTCACGTCGTCAATCTAAAAGCATTGCTTGGGGTCAGTCCTGTACTAACAAGGAGTCTATCCTCTATCTGTGACCATCCCCATGTCTCCATGTCCAAAGATTTCAATTCATGGCTCTGGGAAAGTAGTTTTATATTTAAGGGGATTCAAACATTATTAGGAAAACCATAGACAGCTGAAATGCCCATGTGTTTCAAGCACTACTATCAAAAATGCATGTGTTGTATGCTTGCAAGATAGAATATAATTTAATCTTTCTTTAAAAGGCAAGGCAAGGGAAATATTTTAATATCATTATACTTTACTGGTGGGAAAAGTCATGATTCCCTGAAACGTTACACAATGTTTTGTGTAAAATGGAGAAATTTACCAGAAAGGTACTATAGTAATTTGGAGTCCATGTACTCAGAGATTCTTCTAATTCTAATTTTCCTTTCCTGGTAGTCAGCAAAATCCTAATGCTCTGCTTGACTACTCAAAGAGGTGATTTCTTTTCAGTAAATTAAATCAATTTCCATTTGTTCTTGGTCTAGGAAATTTTATTTTCTCTTGTCTTTATTCAATTTTCAATTCATTCTTCCCAGAGCATAAATCAATGTCTTCCTTTGATTTCATGGCAGGTATTCCTATTTCTTTTGCATTATAGTAGAGCCAGGAAAAAGAAATCATTATATGAAACATCATTCCAAGCTTTGAAGCTGTAGTGGTGCAAAGTAATCGATAGAGTCATTTCTAACTCTATGGAAAGAACCAAAAGCTTAATATTCAAAGTAATCAATAGAGTCATTTCTAACTCTATGGAAAAAAACAAAAGCTTAATATTCAAGTAGATGAATACTTTAGCAGCAGAAATTAGAGCCCCTTGGTTAGGCTTACCATCTTAGCACAACATCGTGAAGCAGAGATACCATAAACCAAGAAGAAAAATGTTCATGTCTTAGTCTCAGAACTTAGGTCATAATAATGATTTTGTCAAGATTCTACTCTTATCCTGCACAAGTCCACCTGCCTTGGTTTAGATTTGGTATCAGTACTGTATTAATTTGCTGGGGCTGCCGTAACAAAGTACCGGACTGGGTGGCTTAAACAACAGAAATGTATTTTCTCGCAATTCTGGAAGCTAGAAGTCCAAGATCAAAGTGTAGCCAGGATTGGTTTCTTCTGAGGCCTCTCTCCTTTTCTTGTAGGTGGCCATTTTCTTCTCCTGTATCTTCATGTGAGTTTCCCTCTGTGTATCTGTGTCATAATCTCCTCTTCTTATGAGGACACTAGTCCTGTTGGGTTAGGGCCCACTCTAGTGACCTCATTTTAACTTAATTACCACTGCAAGTACTCTATTTCCAAATGCACTCACCTTCTGAGGTAATGGAGGTTAGGGCTTCAATATATGAACTGGGGGGAAGGCGCTGGAATTCAGCCCATAGCAGGTATAATGAGCCCTAGAGAGTACGCCATGCGGCCTGGCAGAGATAATAGAGACATTTTGCCAGGAAACCAAACACTGAGATGAAATTCAGATTCATCTTTTGCACCTGCCCTGATAAAAGATTAACACATAGAAAATAGGAATGCATACTTGTAATCATGTGTATCAAAACACTGGTGAATAAATGAAAATTTGAGTTTTAAATTTTTCCCCTTACATTATATCAGGTGGTTTAATCCTCTCTCTATTTCTTTACCATGCCATGCCCCTACATTCACCTCTCAACATCTAGAAGTATTTGCATGAGCATTATGAACATAGAGCCTTGAGGTTTGCTCCATTATTGAAGAGTGATTTATTTTGACCAACTCAGTCAATATCTCATCAATTGCAAGTATTCTCTTATCATTATTTAATTTATTATTTAATCCTCATGATGCGTAAATAAAGTTTCATCTTTCCTTAAATTATTTACCTGATACAAAAATACTGGATTAAAAAGTTTAAAATTTGTTTAAAATTATTATTTAGCATCAAACAACAGAGCTTAAGATTAAATGGATCTTTAAAATCAGAATTCATTTATATCAGTTGATATGTTCATGTAACATTAGGAAAAAATTAGGGTAACTTCATCAGAGCCTCATGTCTGTGGGTATTATGAATTTACAGGTTAATCCAGGTGGTAGGGAGTAGTTACAAGAGGGACCAAGAGCTAAAATGTTTGAACATGTACTTCAGTAGTTTAAAAGTCACTTTTGAAGTCCTCAAAAAAAATTATAATTACAGTTTTTAACCGAGGCCCTCAGAGCAATAGCACTTAAACAATTTATATTCAATGCAAATTAGGGAAAGTGTGATGATACAATGAATAATGGCTAAACTCCAATCTATTCAGGCAGAAAGTATATTATATGTTTATGTAATGTCAAATATCCATACATTTAAGACAATCCATTGAGCATTAATTAATGCTCAATAATTTAAATTGGTTGTCACTCAGGTTTCTGACAGACTTGTTGATATTTAGCATTATGCAAAAATACAGATGATTGGAATATGATTCAGCCATAAAAAAGAATGAAATCTTGCCATTTGCAATCACATGGATGGACCCAGAGGGTATTACACTAAGTAAAATAAATCATACAGAGAAAGACAAATACTGTATCATTTCACTTATACGTGGAATCTAAAAATATGAAACAAATCAACAAACAAAACAAAACAGAAACAGACTCACAGATACAGGAAACAAACTTGCGGTTACCAGAGTGGGTGGAGGGATTAGGGGGAAGGAAAAAATAGGTGAAGGAGATTGAGAGGTACTAACTTTCAGTTATAAAATAAATGTCATGTGCGTGTCACATACAGCATAGGAAATATGGTCAGTAGTAAAGCAATAACTTTGTATGGTGACATGGTAACTGGACTTATTGTGGTGATCATTTTGTAACGTATATATGTCAAATCACTCTGATGTACACCTGAAACTAACAAGATTTTGTATGTCAATTATACTTCAATTAAACAAATCAATGATTGGTATTTTGAGTTTTATCAACGATTCCAGGTGCCCTTTAAACTCACTCTTTGTTATTTTTTAGTTTACTTCTGCAGTTGCCCTTAATTTTCTTTGTGCTTGTTTCTTTTAACTTCGGATACTTTAAAATGGAGACAAACACAAACTAAAGTCTAAGAAAATCTCCAAAGTATTTGATTCTATGGCTGTACTGAAACATGAAAGCCAAGGACAATTATGGCTTCATTTCAATTACGGAGGGTATTCTTTACATAGATGTTGATATTAAAAAAAATACAGCAATCAAAAATTTTCTTGTGAAACATGCTTCTAAGATGCCAGGATATTTTAAAAGAAAGATAATTTCAATAGAACTCTCATTCATGAGAGATGAAGGACGGTGTCAAACTTTAAAGAACAGAAAGTAAATAGAGTAGACCAAATGGTTTCAAGCTTTCACAGCTCAATTATTAGGCTTGCTTGAATAAAATAAACATGTCAGATCAAGACATTTGTTTTATCCCAATTTATGTAGATGAACACCTGGTAAACTAATAACACTTTTACAGCACAGATTCTCAAAAATATTTCATTTAAAGGCTTTTAAAAAGTGTTATTTTTCAGTATTATGTTAAAATCATATATATAGATATCTATCTTGGACATATATATTATATATACATATGTGTATTGTATATCTATATACATGTATATACATGTATGTATATGTATACATATGTATGTATTGTGTATATATATTAGATGTAGATATATATTAGGTATATATATTATACATCTAGTATATATGTATTCTATATAGAATATTCTATATTTATATTATTATATGGGTATATAAATAAATATTAGATATATAAATAAATATATCTGCATATATACATATATATGTATTCACATTCCTAAGTAATTTATAGTCTTGACATGTGTAACAAACCACAAATGATAGATATTATGTAAAACATAAAGAATTATATAGCCTTTCTTTTTAAATTGCTTATTTTTTCAAAACATAGATATTTATAGAGAGTACATATGTCTATCACCATAATAGCATACAGAATACTGTTGTATATATGTTAGATACTCAATATAAGCCTGTTTATTTAACTTAATTTGAACTAGATGGACACACATACTTTGCAACATGACAGAAGATATCTTATTGGGCATTTTTTTTCTTAAAATCTTTCTGGCTAAAAAAAAAAAAAAATCTTTGGTGAGGACCAAATACAAAACAAAGTAAACAAACAAGAAATGGCTTTTGCCTTTATTTTATATAAATGGGTGAAACTGATTTATGTTATTTTCATGGTGTTTAGTAGAAATAAAGACTCTGAGGTTTGTACTTGTCTTTCTTTTTATCTTCCTCATAAAAAAAGAGTTAAAAAAGGGGGAGTGTGTAATTATTGAATATAATGCACAAGGTGTTGTTCAAGGTCTTAAAAAAACAAAACATAAACTTGCAAGAAAATCAACTAAGTAAATAATATACAATACAAAGCATTCTGCTAAAAAATAAGAGCTGTGCCACATACCAAATGAGCTATGAATTTGCTAGAAGAAGACATTATCAGAGTTTGCTTTTACAATTGTAATGCTAGTAAATTATATTATATTATTTTAATCTCTGTAGAGCATTCAAGAAACACAATTCATCAGTTAAAAATGTAATTTGAAAATAAATAAAATTCTTGCATTTTTGAACAATATCAAAAGGAACATATAGATCATGATAATATATGAAGTTTCCTTTTCCATCTCTTCTGCTTTCCTCACAAACCACAACTGCCAGGTGATTTTCACTATTAATCGTCTACTTATTGGCTAGAAATGCACACCATCTTTTACAACCTGCCCAAGAAAGTGAAATTCATAATCTTCTCTTCTGCCTTTCTCAAAAGCATCTGTCCATCCACATAGATGATCTTTTCTTTCTATCTCTACTATTCTCTTCTTCTCTACTCAAGAGAGGGTCAAGAAATGGAAATGAGGGTGTATGGCCTGCAGGCAGGAAGGGAGACGAGGCCCTATAATGTAGCACATGAGTAGGAATTCGATGAAAATATCTGCCCTTGCTGGGGGTCCTTCTTTTAAAAAACCAAAACAACAACCACAAAAACAGACTGGATCTCTTTTGAGAACCTGGTTGAAGAAATTCCTTAGTGGCAACACCACCTGTCTTCAGATTGCCAAACTGATTAAGGAGGAAAAACAAATCAGCCTATAATTTCTTTACTATGACATATTTCTTGAGAACCCAGGCAACATTTTGACTTATTGACCTGGTTGATTTATTTTGTCAGGAAACTTCTCAAAGCAAAGCCTAAGAGTCTGGTCACATTTCAAAGTGTGAGTTTTTTTTTTTAATCTGGGGAATAGCCCTGAATATCTTTTTACTTTAACTGTATTTAGCCATCTTAGATAAGAAAGAACTATAATTTTATCCTTATGTCTTTGAAAATAAATGGATTATAATTTGGGCATAATGTCTTTGCCATAGGTGTTCTTGAATTTCTAACTCGTTTATATAAAATATTTACTATTGGTGATTATTTGAATGATTAGGATTCTTATATTACTGCATTATATTTTAAAATGTCAGGTTGTAGTTAAAAAACTCTCTCCCATTTTAGTTGATCATTTAAAATAGTTTTGGACATTTCAGCTGTCCAAATACACAATAACAGGATTGTGCGACAACCAAAGTTGAAACTACATTGTAGGCTGCATATGAACATAAGGAATCACTTATTGGTAACTTGATATCTAAATTCCAACTGATGGTTAAAATTAACTAACATGTTCTTAACAGCTTCAAATTTTTGTGCTATTTCTTAAGAAGAAGAATCAAGAAGGCTGTACTATGTGAAACATTACTTTTTAAAATAAAGAAAACAGCATCCTATGGTTCCATTAACCCTTGACTCTGAATGATGAAAGATCGCTTTCAACCAGATATGTCCACGTATGCCCAAGCTGTCTACAAGATAACAGAGAAGACACATAAATAGAGAAAGGGATTGGTGTAATTAAGAGTTTGGCTTCTAGTGCAAGTGTTGATAATCAAATGGTATTCTTAGGTAGCAATCTTAGGTACTTAGAATAAATATTTCCACAGCTTAAAGAGACAAGGGCATTGCTCAGAATTTCACTCCTTCCCTTTTGCACTCCATTCCTTCTGTTACTTCCCTATCTCACCCACTTTCCCAAGTCAAAGCAGAATTTTTAGTAAGTCTTCAGATTTGTCCAATTAATCTAATATTAGAATGAATGGAGAATAACATTTACCTCAAAATGGATATGGTTAAAGGAAAAACAGAGAAGTTAACTGGATCTGGAGGTATAAAATATGTACTCTTTCTTCTTAATTAAAGACAAATGTTGGGTTGGAAATTAAGAATCAATGTATTGTGGGTGAATGTGATGCTTAGAATAATTATTCTGATTTAATTTTTTACTTCCCTTCCCCTTCTTTTAAATAAACAAATTTTTCAGATCAGCATTCAGGGAAACAAACAAAACAAAACAGATCTGCTTAGGTTTTGGATTCTATGTGAGTTTCTGGAGTAGTAAAGATGGTTTACATCAGAGTGAATAGTGGGGAAGGCTATTGAAAAAAGATATGGTCGAAGCACAATATACGAACAATGTTGGTAGATGTGACATTCAGGGCTACCTGTGATGAAAATGGGACTTCCTGGTCATGCCCTATTCTTGGCAAGAGAATCAGTTGATTATTAAGCACCGTCTTCCATTTCAATAAGAATTTCGGATTAACTTAGAACAAGTTCAAGGTTCAATTGGATCCCACCTTTTTTTTAGGAAGATTAGCCCTGAGCTATCATCTGCTGCCAATCCTCCTCTTTTTGCTGAGAAAGACTTGTCCTGAGCTAACATCTATACCCATCTTCCTCTACTTCATATGTGGGACACCTGCCACAGCATGGCTCGACAAGTGGTGTGTAGGTCCACACCTGGGATCCGAACCAGTGAACCCCGGGCCACCAAAGTGGATGGTGTGAACTTAACCACTGTGTCACTGGGCCAGCACTGGATCCTACTATTTTTAATAGTAGTGAAGCGTTGAGTCTGTAGCAAGAAATTATTTTTGATACTCTTCTAAATATTAATGATTCCATATTAAGGAGAAAAATAATTAAAGTTTACTATCTGAAAAAAAGTTTTCTCTTGAATATTGGTCTGACTATGCTAGTAGCTATGAAAATATTATTTCTGTCTATGTAGTCTTCATTATTTAAAAAGTCAGCTGATGCTAGAGTTACTGGAATTTGGAAAGCACCTAAGAGTTGGGAAAGTGATGCCATTCCATAATGCCACTTTATAAATCATTAATCTCTATGTTAGGATTGTATTGTGAAAGTCTGCTTGAAATTGAATTATAAAGTAGGACTCCTCTGTCTTTGGCTTCCTCTAATCCATTCCTCTTTACTTCTAGTGTACGTTTCATTTTCATCTACTACACCCACAGACAACCAGTGAGTCTTGCATTGCTTCTTCATAATAAATAGCCAGCAGCAAAGGAGTCCTTTAAGGTCAAACCTTCCCTTCAATGTCACATTCCCAGAGAGAACATTCTCTCATTGAGATCTTGGAGGGCCAGCAATCTGAACAAATGAAAGATTTTCATATAGTATAAGGAAGATTTCATGAAACAATGTTGTGTTGGCAACCATAAGCTCTAAATAGGCTATGAAGAGGACAAATAAATAACACTAAATTATTCTCCCTAAGGGGCTAATTTATATAGGTAAAATTCAGATCATACTCAATTCCTTCTTTTCAAACAGCTTAGACTTTCATCTCTGTTTCAACTTTACGTACCCCAAATGCAAATCAAGTCAAATCAAAACATTTGCTTTCAGGAAGTGAGAAACATATGTCAGTGCATGACCTCTCTGTACACTAGTTGTAGATTCATACTACCCAAGGACCTCAACATGCATTTTAAATTCAGTGCACTTTTGGTCAATTGTATCCCCCAAAGTTTGTCATAATCAACGAAAAGGAAACAAAGTGATTGTTCCTCTAGGGAGACACCAATCAGGCTGGGAATATTGGTGATTTGGGGCATGTTTTAAAGTCCAGAGAGTGCTCTGGTTTCGGCATTAGGCACTAATTCAGTTTATTTGACTGTTAGAGTTGATCCTCCAGGCATAAAAGGATGTTTAGTCATCAAACAAACAGGATTACTGTATTTTGGACTTCAGCCACTGGAAACCATTAGCGGAGTGTGTAGTGGGAGGAGGGAGCAGAGGTACAGATGGGGAAAGTTGGGTTACTATCCTTCAGAGACCCATTTCAATGAAACAGACTTAAACTCCCTAATAGACTTTGAATGCTAGCCTTTCTCTTTGTCCTCTGTCCATTCTATACAACTTGGGATTGTATTGAATTGGAAGGGGCCCTAGAGATGTTCTAAGCAGCTTCCCACTCAGTAGAAACCTTCTCTGCAAAATGTTTATGACAAATGATTATCACAGACTCAAAGTAAAAAATTTTATATTGAGGGAAAATCTGCTTCTCAGTATTTTTACCTCTTGGCAATAGCTTGCCCACTGGAGCGATGAAGACCAATATCAATCAAATCCCAGTTTCTTTTTGACAGACCTGGCAGACAATGGAAGACGACAATTACATCTTCTAAGTTCACCTTTTTTAAGATTAACATGCACAGCTTTCTCATTTTCAGTTCTTTTGCATGAGACAAAGAGCTTAACCTCACATATCTGTGGGGCAGACTCTATTTGGACTTTCAGTGTCCTGGAGAAATGCTCTAAAGCCTTGTGACTTATGAGGTCATTGAGAGGATTGTGGGAGGGTTTGAACCACGCTTACTGGTTTCAAAGTCAAGTGCTTTTACACTATTGCACGTTCTCTTTAGCACAAAGGACCACCTCGTTAAAGATGACTCCTTCCCCAAACTGTATTAGCCCAAAGAAGAGGTAAGACTTCTCTGTGAGTAGCAATGTCTATAAACAAAAATAAAACTACCAAAATAGATAATCTCTGAATGATTCAAGAGTTGAAATCCCTGATGCAGTTCCATTGTCCAACACTTCACAATCCTCTCTTTGGTCCCTCAGTATGTTTTCACTTTTACTTTAATACATCCTTGAGAGCAGTTGCACACAGAAGCCCTCTTCACTTAAAGTGATAATTATATGGTTTCCCAGACTTTAAATTGGAATCCACATAGAGAGGTTCCAAGCTTTGGAGGTGCGTGTTTGTTGCAAGATGTGCATTTGTAGGAATGGCAATGGCAAGACTGTGTTGTTATATCATCAAAGTAAATAATTAAAACTATTTCCCCCATACATACACCCCATTTTTGTGTGGTTAATCATCATAACAATGCACTTAGATATAGACAAGGATATTATTAGATAATGCCTGAAATTTGAAGTGGCCTCATTAGCCACCAAGACAAAGCATAATTGCCCCATTTCTGCACATTATCAAATAGCAGACAATGTTACTGAATGTTATTACTTACGTATTTTAATTTGTCATTTAAAGAAATTAGATTCCAGCTCTGTGAGTGAGCAATCTGTCTTGGGTGAATGCGTCTTGGCAGGGGTGGGTTGCTACGTGAAGGAGACCTGGGTGATCCTTACAAAGGGTGAGGCTTGCATATAGAAGACACACATTTTTCCTTTCTCCAGACACACAGAGAAGTTTCTAAGTCTGTATCTTCTAAGCAAAGCAAAGCTCTATCTTCAGTTCATTGAAGACACAGCTATAACAAAGAGTTGCTGACAGTCTGTAAAGCTGTTGTTTTAATTTTGATAGCAGAAAACTGTCTTCCTTCACTGGAAAGCAGAAAACATGAAGCAGTTGACATCACCACAAGTCACGAAGACAGATAGATGCTCTGGCCCATGATGCATTTTTACTGTTGTTGCAGATGTAAGTAGCCACACCAGATGTGTGATGTTAACTAGGATGGTAGAGTGTGTATCTGCTGTAAGAGACTCAAGACTGCAAGCGAACTGGCTGTGCCTCTTGCAATCCAGTCTCTGCTGGAGTAGGAAGCAACTGCTGTATTAAGGACTGGTAACAGGTCACATGGAACGACTATTAAATTCCCCTGTCCCTCTGGAGCTTCAGAAGCATTTCATTTTATTAAAGTTCATCACAATGGCATGGTTGGAGTCCGGTGTTGTTGTGGTGGGTTTTCTTGTTTATTTTTTGGTAAATCACTTTCATTAAGTTTCTCTTTGGCTACTCTCCTCATAATGAAGGCCAGATTCCTTAACGTAGCTTACAAGGCCTTTCGTAATCTACCCACTTGCATCCGTAGTCTCATCTCTTATTTTTTCTCCACGCACTCATGCACTATGCAGACTTTTAGTTCTCAGAATGGCCATGATTTCTCCCTTCAGGGCCTCCCATCCTAGGACTTAGTTGCCTATATTTCCATATTTCCACAAGGCTGTGAGCACCGTGAGGGTAGGGACAGTGTGTCTCATTCATCATTCTTCTCTTAACATTGAGCATTAATCATATATGTAACCAACAGTTGTTGAATACATGGATTATGGGACATTATATTACCTATAACCGGTAATCATGAAACATTAAAACAAAAAGTCATAGGAAACTTAGTATCACATTTATTACCAAGAAATTTTAAGGGACTTAATCCAATTCCCCTGCATGTATATCCATGGGAGAAATTTCTTCTAGTTGTCAGTTCCAGAAAACAATTTAGAACTGAGAAAATTGGGGGTTTTGCTTCCTTTTTTTCCTTCTTCCTTTTTTTCCCTTCCTTTCTCCTTTCATTTTGAATTAATTAATTAATTTATATGCACTAGCAAAATATGTTTCTTTTTATTTGCTGGCCGCTGCAAAGTAGAGACCCAAATTTGAGTCTGCATTTGCCACACTAACATAATTCCTGGGTACATCGTATTTTACTTTCATCCTAGTTTTCTTGTCTTTTTGGTTTTGATTGTTTCTTCAGAATGTTTCTATTTCTATTTGATTTTTTTGCAAACGAGGCAAAGAATAACTTATTAAATGAATTTATTTTCATTTCATAAAGTTCTTAGAACTTTCTGCTATCGGAAATTAGGCCTTATTTTTTTTCCAAATTATGCTACAAAAGTTGTGCTACAAGATTTCCTTTTCATGTATAGGTAAACAAAGGCAGAGACAGAAAACAAATTTTCTTAGGTTGTGTAATAGGCCACTATCGTCACCTGAATTAACTAAGCCGCTTCTTGACTCAATGCTGGCATCCTATTTACGTTTAAAAACATAGCTCATGGCTTAAACAGAGAACAATTGGAACGACAATTCAGATTGAGCTAGTTAGTGTTACATAACTATTTTTTAAAAAGTTCTAAGTGGTGATAGATTTGAGCTAATAGCTGCAGTTTTCCGAAATAGGTGTCAAATGGCCCTACACTCATTTCTCTAATGCTTCTAGAGCATAGAAGACTTTTGCTAATTGGTTTGAACCTAGGTTTTAGTGAGGTGTAAGCTTAGAAATGTTCCATCGCTAGCCATGTTTATTCAGTTTAAAGAACTCGGCGAAAGATCAGCCTTGAAACACGCGCCGCTGTAGGGCCATCTCTTGCTACAGTTTGCAGCCTGTGATTTTCTACAGATATTATGAGGATCTGACTGAAAGTGAAGGAAAGCAAAAACTGTGCAGCAAATTACCTTCAGGCTACTTTGCACAATTTTATTAGTTCAAAGTCTCCATAAAAGAGGTACGAATTTTAATTGTGCTTCTTTCATCGTCTTATTTTGGACACGGGCACTTGAATGGGGAGATGCAGAGGATCATTTCACGGCTTGTCAAATGACCTCGCTCTGTTCTTAGTTCGTTAAAATGTACACTTAGTTTTTACTCAAAAAAATACAAAACAGTTTGAGCAAGCCATAAATCCTAACTCAATGGATGTTAAATCTTGACTAATTATATTTAGTCCTTCCAAGGGTATGAACAAACAATACTGACATTTTCTATGAGAGCTGATTAAAAAAGCAATGTCGTGGCTGTTTACACGTTTGTTTGTTCTTTGTTTTTAGTCTCTTCAGGTAATTGAATTGTGATACATAAAAATTTCATTTACCACCTAGTACAGTGGTTTGATCGTGGAAGGACTTCAATGTAGCATTGAAGTCTGTGGGAGAGACTGCCAGTGAATTCCCACTGCTGGCCCCTTTCTCCTCACTGGGCGCAATTAATGACTCCGCCCTTTGAACTGGAGGACAAAGATACACGGTATTTGTGTTGGTTCCCTTGGAAAGAGGTCAGTCTATTAAGTGCATAGAAAGATAAGGCATGAATGCATGGTGCCCAGGAGGGATAACTTGGTAGACACTGGCTAGGGTAGGGTCTGCTAGGCCCATATGACTAGTTTTAGCCAAATACATAGAATCAAAAGTGACGACGTATATAATCTTGGTCCAAGGTGATTAAGAGCTGGTATGCCACCTACACAGTTGCTTACACTGCCATATCCACGCTGGAGGATGCATATGGGATTGAAGGCTGGAATGGTGAAAAGTCCCTGCCAAAAACATCAGATTTGTGTGAACCAGAAATAAACTTTTGGTATGATAGGTTACTGAGATTTAGTTGTTTTCTAGATTAATATATCACCACTAAATTACATTGTGGTCCAGACTTCTCAGTCTTGTAAACATGATCTCTTCTGAAAACTCGAATGTGTTCTAGTTTATTTCTATACTTTCTCTTTGGAATGAATGAAATGAATTAACATGCTACCTATCTTTCTTGGGTACTAAATATTAATCAGTATAGAAGAATTTTATTATCAATTTTTTAAAAAGTAGATTAGGTTAACTCTAAGCTGCCTTTAAGTGGTAAGATTTTATAATGTTTTGAAGGTAATTTAATTAATTTTCACCAAGATTAGTTGCGGGGATTTAAAGACTATCTTAAAGATAACCAAATGGAAATCCGATAAATTGAAATGTGGTTCAGAGATTTCTTTGGGAAGACTATTAAATGATACAGAAACAAATGTTTTAAATTAAAAAAATGCATTTTATAGTGAAAGTGGTTCTAAACTTCGGGTATTAGTCTAAGGATGAATTTGTTTATCTTCACTTTTTTGTTGATGTTGTTATTTAGAAACAAAACAAACAACAATGAGATTGAGTAAAGGCAATAATGACAATAAATAAGACTTTATCTTTGAATATAAATAAAAATTAGCTAACTATTTATTTATCATCAACAAATATTTATTGACTTAATTATGGCCACTCCCAATGCTTTGTGCCAGAAATAGAGTTGAATAAGATAGGATCAATGCCCTCAAGGAATTTGCAATTACTGGAAGGAACAGACTAGAAAGCCACATAATTACAACAGGGACTAAAAAGAAAGGCTTTAATATAAACATATTCAACAAGGTAGGGGACCATGGAGTGGGAGTAGGGAGGTACAGTGAGCTAGGTAGGGAAAGGTTATCACAATAATAGAGTGCATTTTGAGTCTATAAGCGATATCTGAAAAGGTTATTGTAGGAACCCGCCTGGGTGACGCAGTGGTTGAGTGCGTACGTTCTGCTTCCGCAGCCTGGGGTTCGCCAGTTCGGATCCCGGGTGCGGACATGGCATCGCTCATCAAGCCATGCCTGTGGTAGGCATCCCATATGTGAAGTAGGGGAAGATAGGCACGGATGTTAGCTCAGAGCCAGTCTTCCTCAGCAAAAAGAGGAGGATTGGCAGCAGATGTTAGCTCAGGGCTAATATTCCTCAAAAAAAAAAAAAAAGATTATTGTATATTAGAATTTCTTTCCCTTTAAAGTAATTAAAATAACCAAAGTAAATAGTTGTATGTGGACTAGACAATTACTTCAAACAAAGGAAAAGTTAGGATTATAAAAGAGGGAGAAAATGCCAAATTGAGATGAACAATAAAATAATATAGGGATATAAGAGCATTCTTATAAAATCATTCATCTGAAAATGTGTCAGGAAATGCAGGTCATCTTCAACAGGCAATACTGAGTATAGCATTCCTTCACAATCTCCAGAATTTTATAAATAATCTCAGGGATACCTTCACCATCATTAGTCAATGAAGGCAGAATGTCAAGGAAGAAAAAGGACCAGCTTTATAATGAAGAATGGATATAATTATAGCTATTATCACAGAGAAAATGAGGCAGAACAAGTTTAAAGGAATGAAAATGTGATCAAGGATCAATTTAAAATACACTCTTAACTTGCTGTAAATACCACAAAATATACCTCGGAAAAATTTTAATCCCACATTACGATAGAACCGTTTAATTTTTAATTTGAATTTTTAAAATTTCTTTTGTATTGAAGTATAATTGATCTACAATATCTTATTAGTTTCAGGTGTATATCATAGTGATTCAATATTTATATATATTATGAAATGATCTCCATGATAAGTCTGGTTACCATCTGTCATCATACAAAGTTATTACGATCTTATTGACTATATTCTCTATGTTGTACATTGCAGCCCCATGACTTGTTTATTTTATAACTGGAAGTTTGTGCCTCTTAGTCTCCTTCCACTACCCCTGCCCAATACCTCCCATCTCTGGTAACCACTAGTTTATTTCATTTAATTTTTTAAAAGCCCTGATCCATTGCTGACCTCAAAATGCTCATAATAGAGACCCAAATTCATCTCACTTATAAACAGGTAGATGTTAATATTTCCTTCCTTGTGCACAGGTAGATGTTAATATTTATGCCTAATTTTTCTTATCTATGAAATTAGGATAATAAAGGACTTGTCCATTTCACACAGTTAATAGTAGACAAAATGAGGAATTCAATTCTGATGTTCTTCCATGTTATCGGGCTACTTTCCAGAAAATTTCTACTTGTTATAGAAGATTTGACACAATTCTTTCCCACTTTCCTAATTCCTTTTCAGCCCTTCAGAAGAAAATAAATTTCAATTTAGTAAAATTGTGTTGTCAAAACGCATATTTACAAGGAAGGATTAGGGTGTTACAAAATCAAATATGATTCCAGCCTCCCACCTCCATTCTGCTTCTTCAATAGAAGTTGTTTTGAAATCTTCACCCAATAAATGTGTCCTTGTTTAAGGGGGCTAGAGGTGCATAAACAAGTCATCTAAGAGTTCTCTTTTCTCCAGAAGAGTTTGGAAAACATCCTGGTTGAGAGCTAGCGGTCTCTACTAGATAAATCCAGAAAGCAGTTATTCATAAAGCAGAATTAAAAAGGGGTCAAGTGGGAAGAGTAAAGAGATATCAGGACCAAAGTCGATCAGTGTGACTAAACTGGGCTGGATTAGTCCTTTTGGTTACCTGCTTCACCATGTCTCATTGGCACTGTCGCCATGCAATCTGACCCAATCAAACAACACTGGTCTTGTCACAAAAGAAGTGATAAGATGGATCTTGATATATTGGAAATGTCTTGCACATGAGTCAACCACAGAATGGATTTCTTGAAAATATGGTTACTTAGGCCTTAACAACGTTGAGGACATTATCAAAAATCTGCTAACTATCATATAAGCATTTAGGTCTCTCAGACTGTATCCTCATGTTATGGCATGCTTCATATAGTACTGTTTTGTATTTATACAGCGTTTTTGCTTGGATTTTTATTAGCCATTTTTCACAAGAGTCCTGTAAGATGTATCAGCCATCATCTCTCCACTTTTTACAAGGTAAAGAGGCAACAGAGACTTGGATGCATAAAGTGATTTGCCCCTGGGCTCTGAGTTCTTGTAGGCTTGTTACAGCACTATGTCACTGCAGTGGGGTGAGAGTGGGGTGACGCTGAACCCTCCTCTGATGTGCTTGCAGCCATTTTTCTGGATTACATGTCTGAGTTCAGGGCAAATGAACACATGTAACATGAACAAGTGTTTGTTAGGCCATTCTTCTGCTTCAAGCCAGTTGGAAAATTCGATGACAAAATCTCTGTACCGAGGAGACTCAGAAATGGTCTTAAACTTCCCAAGGCTGTTTTTAAGTCTCCTAAGGTTAGTGGAGAAAAACTAGTGGAGATGATTCCTGTGGGTCTGGAAAGCATTAGTGGTAAATCCTGAGTGTAAAGCTCATCACATCACTTTCCCTTAATGAACATCTAATCCAGAAATACAATGCAGTCCCTAGTGTCAAGACTACACATCTGCTATTCACATCCCAGCAGGGCTTCCAGTTTTCTTGGAGGAGGACTGAAAAAAAGTCTCTGTAATATCCATTATGCCCTTGAAATCAAGCATGGGCATTTGGAGGAAATACAGCTAACTGATTTGGCTGAAGTGAAAACCAAGCTGGACTTTTAGCCCTCCCCGAAATGCTTAAAAGCAAATCTAAAACATATGTGTGACAAAATATATCGACTTGTCTTCTTTATTATCAATAAATCTTTATTGGGGCCTACTTATAGTGAAGGCACTGAGGTAAGTATTAAGAGCATAAAGAGTATGAGGTAAACAAGGCATCTTTATTATAAGAGGAAGCCTAGTAGGAAAAACAAATATAGGCACATACAATATAAAAATATTTAAATACACAGGTATACCTCTATATGCATACATATAGTTCCCTCTTACATCAGTTCTACAAAACTCTGGACTTTCATGGCAGTCAAGAGGACCCCCATAGGGCCGGCCTAGTGGCACAGCAGTTAAATGAGCATGTTCCACTTTGGCGGCCTGGGGTTCACCAGTTAGGATCCCAGGTGCAGACGTGGCACCCCTTGGCACACCATGCTGTGGTAGGCGTCCCACATATAAAGTAGAGGAAGATGGGCATGGACGTTAGCTCAGGGCCAGCCTTCCTCAGCAAAACAAGAGGAGGATTTGTGGTAGATGTTAGCTCAGGGCTAATCTTCCTCAAAAAAAAAAGAGGACCCTCAGCAATCCTCAGGTCCTGGTATTGATGCTTTTGTGGAGTCCCCTCCCACACTGAATAGGACCAACTTGGGTAAGTAATAAGATATTGCAGAAATGATGGGGTGTGACCTCAAGCTAAACAGAAAAGACATTGAGGCTTCTGCTTGCTCTCTTGTGCCACTCACTCCGGAAATTCCAGCAGTCTCATGGGGGAGGTCCACATTGTGAGAACTGAGGCCTCCTACCACCAACCAGCGCTAACTCGCCAGGCATGTGAGTAAGCCACCTTAAAGCACAACTCTGGTCCTGTCGAGCCCTTAGATGACCACAGACCCAACTGACATGTTAACTGAGACCTCAGAAGAGACCTCGAGCCAGAACCACCCAACTATGCTCCTCCTGGATTCCTGATATATAGAAACTATGCGAGATAGTAAGAAAAGTGATTTAAATGCATATGCCTCAGGGTATTTATTATGCAATAATAGATAACTAACATAACTTCTGTAATGTAAATCAACATTACCTACATTGTACTTCTGTCAAGAAAGGCATAAGCTTTGAATTGCTATTCCAGGACTGGTGATGAATTTAGTGAGGGAACATCTTGTCAAAATCTACTCATTGCTAGAAATTCAAATTGATAAGATGGCTGGTCAGGATTTGGAGTACAGTCTAGAGCCAAATAAGTAAAGCATTCTATCCTTTAGAATGCTGAAGTCTGCCTGAGGTGTCCTCTAACCTGTTCATTGAGCCTAACCTATTCATGGCATGATTTTCTCAAAAAATATTTGTTACTAATAACTATGTTGGAGTTTGTGAAATTATTAGAGATGATTTAGTGTTATCTCCATTGCAGAATTCTCATTCACATTCATTATGAGTAGGAAAAAAAAAGAGAAGTTACAGCACGTGTTCAGGAAAGTTATCGACATTCCCAGTTATACCCTTGAGGAGTCTGTACACTAGTAAATGTCAAACGTCCTGTGTGTCTCCATGGAAAAACAATTTGAAGTTAATCCACTCGTAAAAACAGCAGATGAGTTATACCATTGAGTTAGTATTTTTGAGGACTCTGCATAAAGGAGGAGAGGTTTTCACATGCATTTAGAAGAGACAGGGTGCAAGTTTGATGTTCGATTGCCTAGAAATCTCAGATAATCCAAATAATGCTCAGAAGTGGGATAGGGAGACCAGGCAGAGTATGGGCGAATCTGTTAAGATTGATGGCTTCTCTTGTTAGAGATGAGGATGTTCCCCTGTAAGTGAGATAAAATGAATGATGCAAGGCAAGTGGAGCCAAGTGGAACTGAAGAATTTAGCTGGAGGAGGGGGAAAGTGGAGACACGTATGTTTTCACATCATGTCTAATTGTACATAAGGAAAGAAGAACACCAAAGGTATGGGTTTAGAAGAAGAAAAGGAGATCAGGGCCCAGAAAACCACTAGCCCCTTAACAACTAGAAAAGAGAAAACGAATATATTTTGGAGTCAAGACATGACTACCTGAAAGAAGTAAGGCAAAACACAGGTGAACTTCCCCTCCTGATCCTGATCCTGACCCTTGTGTAGTCACTTATTTCATCATTATGTCATTCAATAACATAGTCATTCAATTAATAAGGTTTTATGGAGTGTTTTCTCAGTAGCCAGCGCTTGCTGGGAACTCAGGATACAGCTGGCAACGAGACAGCCCTGGTCTTATACCCTCTGCAGATCTTCTTCCTCCTGTTACCACTCTGTCCTGTCTTCAGTCTCTGCTTCACTACTAACCCCTTACTTAACCACAACGAAACAGCCCCTATTAAAAATATGAATACAGGGCCAGCCCAGCGGCACAGCGGTTAAGTTCGCACGTTCTGCTTCTAAGCGGCCTGGGGTTCACCGGTTCGGATCCTGGGTGCGGACATGGCACCGCTTGGCACGCCATGCTGTGGTAGGTGTCCCACATAGAAAGTAGAGGAAGATGGGCACGGATCTTAGCTCAGGGCCAGTCTTCCTCAGCAAAAAGAGGAGGACTGGCAACAGACGTTAGCTCAGGGCTAATCTTCCTCAAAAAAAAAAATATATATATATATATACATATAAATACAAAAGCATGGAATTCTTCCTTGGCCTAATATTTCTGAGCAGCTATTCTTTGCTCGCTTCTGTATCTCAAGGGTCTGTTTAGAGTAACGATACCCTCGCCTCATTTGGTTCCCCAGTTCTCAGCACTCTGGCTCTATTTCCAACCATGCACTAAAACCACACTGGACCTCTTTATAGGGTCATTAACAAATTCCTTCTTAGTGCTCAATGACATTTACAGCAGTTTTCCACAATCTCTTTTCTCTTCTATACCATAATTTCCCAATTCTCCTAACTCCTTTGGTGCTTCCTTTTCAGCATCAAATGACATCATTCACCCAACGTGTGACTTACAATTCCACTCTATGATCTCTTCCATTTCCATTCCGTATAAAAAGTGATCTTATCCAAACACATCTTCTTCACCTAGAATTCTGATTAATTAATTTTTGCAGAAAATATTCCCTGAGTACCCACTGTGAACCAGGTGCAGTTCTAGATGCAGAGAATCTGGAAATAAACAAAGTCCTTGCCCCCATGGGGTTTATTTCTTGCAAGGGAAGGCAGAAAATACAGAATGCGTCGAGAGGCCATATGTGCTATCACGAAGAGCTGCATGGTCTCACCACTTTCTCAAGTTCTGATCTCTCTCAATCTCAAACTCTATTTTCCCAACTGTCCTAAACATTTCCCTGAGTACTTAAACTCAACATACTCCCAACTGAATTCAACATCAGTTCACCTCTACCTGACATCCCCTCAGAAGTATTCTCTTTTTAGTTCTCTTTCTCAAATAATTAAAATATCATCTACCCGGTTGCTTGAATTTTGATACATTTTCTGTATTGCCGATGTTATTATTTTTTGAAAAAGTAAGCCAAGTCTTTCCCTTACATAAATTCTCTTAGTAGCTCTCCATAGAAAGTCCAGACTCCTTGGGATAGGAGAGATAGCCTGCCATAATCTGCGACAGCCTCTTGTCCTTTACGTGTACCTTCTAGCATATCCTTTCTTGCCCTCATCTCTTTGCTGAAGATCCTCCTTTTGCTAGTCATATCCTCTCCCATTCGATCCCTTCCATCTAGCTAAGTCTAATTTAGGCATTACTCAATATTCTTCTGACCTGTAACATCCTCTTGGAAATATGCATCATACTTGGCTTTCCACTTGAGGTTGGCGCCCCCAGTGTCTCTTCATGTTTCCTTAACATTCAGAGACTTACTTTGTCATTGACCATAACCACATTATATAGTAAACCATATGTCTTGTCTCTCTCCCACATTCAACAGTGACTTCTTTTAGGGCAAAGGCTGTTTTCTCCATCTTTCCCCCCAAGTTTAGCCCAGTGCCACGCATAAAGGAAACTTAATAAAGAGTTTGAAATGATGAATGGGTTCAATATATTACTGAGTCACAAGGTCAACATGCCAGTCACCGAGTTATATTTATATGATGCTTACTTATATCCCCCCTTACTTACAGGAATTATTCTATTGAAATAATTTCATATATTGGTATTCATACACGGTCGTATTCTCTTGCTGTGGTGTGAGTTTATCTCATCTTGTTTGCCCAAATGAAAACAAAGCAACTGTTGTTCACGTTGTCTCTCTGAGACCATCTGTCATCTCCCTGGGCCTAATTTATACTCTTTGCATTTATAGGAAAAAGAAGGAGAGAAGTAAATTACAGAATTTTACTTAAGATTACGTAATCTTTAAATTCTTCACTATTTACTCCACTCTCCAACTTGATTTGCATGTCCAAATATGTCTGGGAGCATTTCGTGTGCCTGTGGTGTGACTCTTCTCTTCTCATTAGCAGCAGTTAAGTGGGACTTAGTCCATCAGAGGCTATACTCACAGTCAATGGTCACGATGTCTGGTGGAGACCCAGGCACCGTCAGCTATGACTGAAAAGCAGATCCTGAGCCGACTTTATATTGCAGTGCATGAAAAAAAGGGAAATTGTGACACTTGGCAAGATTGAGTTTTGTTCGTTTTTCTTTTCCCCACTGTGAGACAAATAAAGAAATGTTCTTTGGCCTCTTGAATGCTCACTCGAAGGCACACTGCTGTGCAGCTATTTTGTAAATGTGGAGAAATGGGAAATGATCATGTTCCAAAGTAGGTGGAGGCTGCCTGGACTCCTGACCAGGCTGCAGCTCCTGGGGAAGAATGATTAACCTGCCATATGCCACAACCTGGAAAAGAATGATAGAAGAGATGGCAGTGAACCAAGTCACAAGAAGGTAAATTAGGCCAAATAATGATACAAAAACTCACTACCACTTATTCACTATTTATTCACTCATCAAATATTTTTTGAGTACCTACTTCATGCCAAGCACTGTTCTAGGTGTGAGGGATGAATTAGAACAAAGCCAAGAAAATATCTACCTTCATGATTCAACATTCCAGTAGGGGAAAATACAACAAATTACAAACATAACAAATCAATTATATAGTATGTTAGAGAGTACAGGTATCACAGAAACAAATAGAACATGGTAAATGGAATCAAGGGGGCTAAAGGTGAGTTTGTCTTTTTAAAGGGAGCCACATTGAGAACATAACAATGGAGCCAAGACTTGAAGTAAGGAGAGGAAGTGAACTGTGTGACTGTTGGAGGAAGATTACTCCATGCAGGGGAACAAATAGGCCCTGAGAAGGGAGCCTATAAAATTTGTGAAGAATTGAGGAAAATAGGGTGTTTTCAGTCACCTGAGCCAGGAGAAGGTTGTAGGAAATGAAGATAAAGAGATAACAGACCAAGAAAGAGGACAGACTGTGTGGGGTGTTTTGGGTCCTTGTAAGGATTTCAGCTTTCACCCTAAAAGTAATGGGGAGCCCCTGAGGAAACTCGAGTGGCATGAGATGAGATGACTTGGATTTTTACAGAAGCTTTGTGCTTGCCATGTTGAAGATAGTCTGTAGGAAGCCTGTGTTGGATCCTAGTGACTAAGGCACTGAGAAACATGTTACCTCATTTAACCCTTTTATTAAAAGAAGTATTATTACCCATTTTTCAGATGAGGAAACCAAAGTACCATGAGGTGTAGTAACTTGAACAAGGCTACATCATTAGCCAATGATGGATCCAAGATTTAAACTGTGAAGCAAGCAGTAATGTGTAATCCCCAAGCCCTATAGCAATGTTGATTCTAGTTTACTTACCTTGATGCTTGGGGTTACTAATGGGATCTTAAGCGTGGCAGGAAACAGTCCATAGACTTTTGGGCATTACTACTTGAACTAATTTCCAGATCATATATGACTCATGTGATTGAAGGCTTTGACCAAAATTTCTGGCACTTTTAATAGCTGATCTATGAATTTTCTACTTAAACGAGAAAGAGTTCCCCGTCTCTCTTCACAGATGCATCTGCGGTTTACTTTGCACCCCTTCATGAGGATTCCTGCATCACTGAAGTGGTATGACACTTGTTAGGTTACTCACACTCGCTGAGTTGATACCTTACCAATTTCCTGATAATAACTCCATCCTGCTTCTAAAACATACAGTATTTTCCAGAAGCAAAGATCAGAAAAAAATCATCAGATCAAATAAAAGCAAATACTATAGTGATGATCAATGGTTTTTAGTTGACTCCATATTGAAATAAATCTTCATGATTCTTTCCTGCATCAATTTTTACATTTAATATCTCTGCTTTTAGTTAAGAAATATGTAGAAAGGCTTGTAGCAATAAAATCAATAAAGGTCAAAAATTATAAAATAGTAACTAGAATCATAAAAGTTTTGTACCTATCTTTGAACCAAAAAGGTAAGAGAATCATTAGAATATGAGGAGTTTCCACTTTCAATGTGGGTGACCTTGATTTGGGGACGGAAATCAGAGAGCAAATGTGGGAAAATCTCTTCTGAAAATTTAATTGATTATAAATATTATGTTCACTTTAGGAGGTAATTTAGAGGATATTGTTAATTTGCCAAATTTTCTGATTACTTGATTGCAGACGTTAGTTTTCAAACTGTTTAAATTACAGACTTCTTGAATATAATCATAGGTGATTGGATATGACTTTCCTGTCTTAGTTTTACCAAAGATATTGTCCTTGTCATTGAACCAGAAGCAAATAACTCAAAATATGGGCTCCTGCCATTCTCTTCAGGTAAAAGTCAAGTTTCAAAGGTCATCACAACATTCAAATTAAAGTTTCACTTGAATGAAGAAAACCCAAAGTTTTTTTAAACCATGTAAGGGTCCCAGTCTATATCTACACACTATCACATGAAATGGTTTGCTTATGTGATTTGAGGCATAAAAAAAAGAAATAGTTGCATCCAAATATTTGGCCTCACATGGAGAAGAACATCTGGGTAATTGATTGATTAAGAAAATGAATCTGAATGTCTGGGTGTAGAGAATAGTTCCTGTACTTGGGTTAGAAAAGTGGCCTTGACGTCTTTAGGGAGAAGTTCTTCAGGAGAAGAAATCTCATTAAACTTTCAGTGTGACCTATTTTAAGCTTGACTGGAAAACACATAATCGTTCCATTTGAAACCAGGAAGTAGAGCAAGTCCACATCCTTTATAGCCAAGTCAATATAAAAAGTGCCTGTTTATATATACGTGCCTTAACAGTGCATAGGAAAACTGATGGTTTTCAGTTTACAGCATCTGAAGGGAAACACATTTGTACGTTACATTGGTTAACTAGGTCTTATTACTTTATGGTCACACTCTACTTGTGTTTGTGCATATATGCATTCCACTAAATTATTTTTACCAAATCAATTTATAAAATTTAAAAATCTGTATTTTGCCCTGATTCCGTCATAATCATTAGGAAACTTTTCTGTTGTTTTATTTGTTTTGCCCTCTGGAGATGTCTCTCAGCACCCCGATTTATTGTTTATATTTTGTCTGTGTTTCTTATTGATTCAAAGCTACATGTAGTTGTTTTTAGGTGTGCTTCTGTATTAAACAACGTGATCGATCTTTCAAAACCATTTTACAGAGACCAGTGCGGTTGGACTCCTGAGTTCTGAGGGTATTTTGTCAACACAGAGACACCAACTAGCTGTTGAAATTAATGGAAATTTTGGCAAACGTTTCTGTGTTTAATTGATTTCCATCAAATTTCAATAAGATGCTGGAATGAGTGAATGGCTTGGCTTTCTATGACTGAGATGTCAAATTCATTTTGTTAGTCAGAAATACATTTTAACCCTAAAGAAATAAAATTCTTTTCTTTATTTCACTACACACACACACACGCCACACACACCTACCTACACCCATGCCCCCAACATAGGTATGCTCCATATGTAAAGGAATTAATCCTATCACACATGTGTGTGTGTTCTATCTATCTATCTATGTATCTATATCTAGACATATATCTGGATCTAGATATGATTATACAGTATCTAGATATAGATAGAAAAATTAGAGATAGATAAATTAGACATAGACAGATCATTTCTTTTTCTCTGAGAAAAGATATGGACTTTTATAATATTGAACATACATTTCTGTCCTCCTAAGTGAGTGTGCTCATCTCATGTTACCTATTGGATCCAGGCACCAGGTTAACTAACATAAATTTGTCCATCTCAAGACTATTGTATAAGGTTTCCTTCAGAGGAAAGACTTATTTAAACACACATCATCTTATTTCTATGGATTTTGTTTAAAATAGATTAAGCATTTGTCAACAACTTCTCTTCCTCCCTCCAATCCCACCTCATAGCAATGTCCTTAAGCTCACAATTTCCCCAAAAGGCGTGGGGGTGGAAAAGAAGACCAAATCATATTCTATCAATTTTACTACTTACCCTTAGAAGCTCTAGTAAAGAGCACAGTAGAAAATGGAACATAGATTCTACGTTAATTTTAACTATGATTGGTTTGAGTTTTTGCAAATAGTTCTCAAATTTTTGTTTCTTTTAATACACTGTGTGTCTGAAAAAGCTTACAAAACAAGGATCATTGGCAACTGGTTAACTTTTTAAACGTCGAGCCTCTAATTACCCATGGTGTTAAACTCTAGGAATTCAACTTATATTATGTCCTGTAATGTCTTTTCCATGCTCTGATTATTAAACCATCTGGTTTTCCCTCACAATCCCAACCTGAAAACAACTGTATTTATTCCTCGTAAAAGATTTTGATAATTCAGAAACTTGTCTATAAACATGTGTTATGGTATATGAGATGAGCATAACGAATAAAATTATAGACACCAAATAGCCCAGGACACATTAAAACAGCAATAATAGAAATTATACTATTCCATAACCAAATCAAGTTTTGATGGATATAAACATGTAACCAATTACTTTATCAGAGAAAAACAGCAAATCAGTTGTCCTGTTGGGCTCTAATGGGGAAGCCAGATGGAGACTGGCAGGCAGAGTGGCATTCCTGGGACACACAGAGCCACAGGAAGCAGTGAGCCATCAGTTTGCATTTCTATTTGCATATAGCCAGAAGTGCACTTAGGAGTAAGTACAGATTTGCTGATCTATGCATGTCCCAACAAACATACTTTCATCTGGTAGACAGCAAACAACAGCTTCTGTTATAATAGAGACTTTCTAGTTTTTATAAACACTTCTAATTATTTTAATGTGAGGAAAGGAGGTGAGCCCAAACATATAAATGATATGAAGAAACTATGAGGAGTGAATTATTTCCATCTGAGTTGCATAAACATACTCATTTAAAAGGATATTAATGTGTTTTCCATGAGTTACAACTCACTCCATCTTCAGAAGAAGAAATGAAAAATCACTTAGGAGACAATGTTCTTGCCCATATGGAGATAAATTACTGAATTGTGGACAGACCGTAAAGGCATGTAAAGAACAAAGAGTTGTAGAAGATTTTTGACCTGTCTTCCCACATTTAGAAAGCATTCTAAAGGAGAATAAGTACATTGTGAAGAGTTTCAAAATGGAGGGTGTGCTAGTCACCTTTCACCATGATTTTCTAGACATTTCTCTTTCATTCCTCTCCCCCCATTGCTAAATTATGCTTGGGAGGAGAGAACAATGTACGGATAGCCACAGAAACCAGGGAACTAAACAGAGTTTATCAGGACTGAGCCTCTTGTTGCCTAAGTGTCAACAGCTTTTCTTTATAACAAGCTTTACAGTAGCCCAGCCTCATTTCCCTAACATGTCTGCCATAGAACTGCGCTCCTCGATCACAGTTCCTCCTCCTGTATTTACACATGAAGCCTTATGTCAGAAGCACTTATGGCCAAAGGACCCAGGATTTATCTCAACATGTCGCATTTTGCATTCTTTGACATCACATTTATAATCCAAGGAAATTCGTTTGCCTAACCGTCTTTTGCATTCCTACATGGAGGTACAGATTTGACAATGAACCAAATTTAGAAGCACCTTTTAAAAATGCTATATTTTATATTGTGAAAAAAAAAAGTCTGCGGCACTTGGAGTAATGGTCCCTCCAAAGTTGGTCACTTCCTAATCCGTGGAACCTGTGAATATGATGGCAAAGAGACTTTGCAGATGTGGTTTAGTTAAGAATTTTAAGATGGGGAGATTATCTTGGCTTATCTGAGCAGTCTCAATATAATTACACGATTCCCTAAAAGTAGAGAATCTTTCCTAGTTATGTCAGAAGGACATGAGACTATGGAAGAATGGTCAACAAGACGCAATGTTGTTGGCCTTAAAGATGGAGGAAGGGAAGTACAAACCAAGAAATGTGGGTGACCTCTTGCTGGGTGGCAAGGAAAAGTAATCTCCCCTAGAAACTCCAGGAAGGAACACAGCCCTCCTGACATCTTAATTTTCACCCAGTAAAATCCATATTAGATTACTTACTTACACAACCATAAGATAATACATTGACTTGTTTGAAGCCACCAAATGCGTGATGATTTGTTACGGCACCAAAAGAAAACTAACACAGTATCTAATAAAACTACTTTTATATATTATCAGTGACAATTTCCAATGGACTTCCACCAAGCCTTGTTTTATATTTTCTCTCCCCCACTATATTTGGGGATGAAAAATTATCTCCATCTATTCACTTAACTTTCAGTCAGGTGAAAAATCCCATTTAATGTATCCAGTGACTTTTTTTTTTTAACGATGTTCTAACCTCTCATTTTAAACTTATAAGATTCTTCTTTCCCCAGATAACCCATTTCACTACATTCCTTTTTAGTGTTGCAATCAGCACCCAGGAAGGGAAAAGTGATTGTCTCAAAAACTAAAACTCAAATACTAGCAATCACTTAAAAAGATGCATACATTTCAAGTGCACATGGAATATTCTCCAAAGTAGACCATATACTTGGCTATAAAATGAGTTCAAACATTTAAAAATATAGTAGCCACACAAACACAAAAAAATTCTTCTGATCATGATGGGATTAAATTAGAAAACAGTAACAGAAAAGATATCTAGAAAATCAACTAATATTTAGTAATCAAATAATTGACCTTAAATAAACCTTGAGTCAAAGAAGGGCAATTAAGAAAGAATTTGGACCAAATGAAAATAAAAACAAAGCATATCAACATTTGTGGGATGAAGTCAATGCAGCATTTTGAGAAAAATCTATACCATCAAATGTTTTCTTGGAATGGAAAATAATGGTCTAAAACAAATTATCTAAGATTCTACCTGAAGAAGCCAGAAATAAATGAAAAAAATTTAACTCAAACCAAGCAGAATGGAGAGAATAATTAAAATAAAATTAGAAATTAATCAAATAGAAAACTTCTGTTTTCTATACTATACTAAGTAGGAAAAAAATCAATGAAAACAAAACTGATTCTTGAAAAGCTCAATGCAACTGATAAACTTCTGTCCAGAATGATCAAGAGGAAAAGGGAGAAGACAAAAATTAGGAATATCAGGAATGAAATGAAAGATATCACTATAGATTCTACAGACATTAAAAGGACAATAAGGGAATATTATAAACAACTTTTGACAATAAACTCAGTAACCTAGATAAAATGGGCAAGTTCCTTAAAAGAAACAAATTACAAAATTTAATCCAAGAAGAAACAGACAATCTGAATATTACTACAACTACTAAAGAAATGTAATGCATAACCCAAACAAACAAATGTCTCCTACTAAAAACTATCCGGGGGTAGTTGGCTCCACAGGTAATTCTTACCAAAAAATTTATGGAGGAAACAATACTACTTCTAAACAATCTCATCCAAAAAAAAAAAAAAAAAAGAAGAGAAGAGAGCACTTCTCAAATTATTTAATGAGCCAGTATTACTCTGATAAAACCAGACAAAAATATTATAATAAAAGTACAGATATCGCTCAAGAATAAAGAAAAAAATCTTAAAAAAAATAATCAAATTGAGTGTAGAAAAACATAATAAAATGATAACATAAAATGATGGAATGAAGTTTATCCCAGGAATAAAATGTTGTTCAATATTTGAAAAATCTACCAATGTAGTTTATCATATCAATAGTCCAGACATGACAGTTGTATGATTATTTCAATAAATATGCAAAAAACCTTTGATAAATTTCAGCATCCATACTAGGAACTTTCTAAACCTGATAAAGGACATCCATGAAAAATTTACAGCTAACATCATTCTCAACGATGATAAACTTTGTTTTCCCCTCAAGACTGGGAAGAAGACAGAGGTTCGCACTCTTACTACTTCTTTTTAACTTTGTACTAGGGGCCTAGCCAAGGAAGCAAGGGAAGAAGCTGAAATAAAAGGCATACAGGGGCCGGCCCAGTGGCATCCTGATTAAGTTCACAAGCTCCGCTTTGGCAGCAGCCCAGGGATCACAGGTTTGGATCCTGGGTGTGGACATACGCACTGTTTATCGAGCCATGCTATGGCAGACATCCCACATATAAAGTAGAGAAAGATGGGCACAGATGTCAGCTCAAGGCCAATCTTCCTTAGCAAAAAGAGGAGAATTGGTGGCAGATGTTGGCTCAGAGTTAATCTTTCTCAAAAAAAAAAAAAAAAAAAAAAAACCCATGCAGATTTTACAGAAGAAGTAAAGCTCTATTTATTTGCAAAGAACATGATCATCTACTAATGGAAAGCTACTAGAGCTAATGAGTTTAGCTGTGTCACAGGGTATAAACTCTCAATATAAAAGTCAATAGAAATTAAAAAGAACATTTATAATAGCATCATAATGTGAAAATTTAGGAATAGCTTTAAAAAACGTATGCAATACCTGTCTCTTACAATTACAAAATATTGCTGAGAGAAACTAAAGACCTAAATCATTAAAGAAATAGACTGTCTTTATGGATAGGAAGTTTCCACGTTGGTAAGATGTCAATTCTCCCCACAGTGTATATACATTAAAAAAAATCCCAATCAACATTGACACACAGTTTTTGCATCAATTAATTGACAATCAGGTTCTTAAATTTACTGATAATACAAAGGACATAGAGAGCCAAAGTGATTTTTAATGAGAAGAGCAAAATTGGATGAATTGCACTACTTGATTTCGAAACTTATGATAAAGCCACTGTACTAAAGACTATATGATATTGACAGAAAGACAGACACATAGATCGATGGAATAGAAGAGTTCATTCTAAAATAGACCCCCACATTGTTGTTTGATTTTTGACAATGTTACCTGAGTAAATCAATAGGGAAAGGGTGGCTTTTCAACAAATGGTGTTGGAACAACTGGATGTCATACTTACTTTATACTATATACAAAAATTAAGTCAAAGTGGATCATAGCCATAAACATTAAATTCAAACTTTAAAACTTCTAGAATGCATAGAAAAAATATTTTTGGCATTTGGTCAAGCAAAAATTTCTTTTATAGAGCAAAGCATAGAAATGAAAAACTGATTTTGTATATAGTGTCGGGAGTTTCATTATTTCTATATTTCCAGCATTGAAGGAAAGATAAATATCAAAATTCATTAATATTTTGGAGAATATCCCATTTCAAAATAACAAACCTGAAGCACTCATTTGGGATTTAACCATCAATGTTGAGGCCTACTTGTCTATGTTTTTATCTCATGGTGTTTATTTTCACTTTTATATATACTATAATTTCAATCTCAACTAGATACCAACTCCTTGAGAGTAATCTTTGATACATCTTGCTGACATGCTTTATTACATAAAGGGATATATAAGTGGGCTAACTGGCATTTATCCATTTTTTATTACGTCATATCCCTCAGGAAAGGGTAGATTACTGAAAAGATAGGAAGATGAGTATGGAGGTCTCAGCAATAGATGGGAGATATGGGGAAAAATAACAGCATAGTGTCCCACCTCTTTTTCAAAATAGTGATGGCCTGGCACAATGCTCAGGCTCTATTTGACCTACCTGGCTCCCTTCACTTCAGCAACCCGAGGTTATAAAACATATGCAGAGGGATACTGAAACTTTTCAAGATGGCAATGACAATTTGTCTTTTTGTTATATACATACCGATCTCTTGTTATTTTCCTTCTTCCGATATTCCTATCGTAGCCCTTTACAATTATCTTCAAAAGTTAGCTACTTATACAAAGAAATTTTGTCAGGTATCTTAGGAGTGACAAAATTTCTTTATATTAGCAATTGATTATTAACTGGAGAGAACTCCAGATTAGAAAAAAGAACTAATATTTGCTGAACTCCAACTACATGCAAAGCCCTTTATAAGCTTTAACTTGCTCAGTTCTCAAAGGTCTCATAAAATACTAATGATTTAGGTATTATTTCAGTTTTAAAGATGAAGAAATTGAGGTTCAGAGTTATTAGCAGAACTTGATCAAACTCAAAAGGAAAGGAGGCAGTCGAATTTTTGTTGAAACCAGCATCTGTCTGAGTTTAGAGCCTGTGTTCTTTTTGCTACTTCACCCTATATCCAGGAGGATCAGGAACCTGGACTCACTTCTCTTGCCCGGCCAATGAGTAGCACAAAGACGGTGTACTAGTCATCTATTGCTGAATAGCAAAGTATCCCAATACTTAGCAGCTTAAAATAGAAGTAAATATTATCTCACATACTTTTTGTGAGTCAGTCATAAAAGGAGCAGCTATGTTAAAAACTACTCAGGGGATTTTCATTTATGGAGATGACTGAGTGACAACATGGAGAGGCTAATGCTATTGAAGAAAAATTTATTACTTACATTTCCTAAGAGAAGGGGATAAGCCACACCACGCAGGGCTGCATGGAGAAGCACCAGAGGCAGTCTGGAGTCAGAGCAGGAGCAAGGAGAAAGCAGAAACTTTATAGTGCTTTCTTCAGAAAAGGCGAAGTAAGGCAGGGGATACAGCTTAGGATTGGCTAGATGAATAATGTCAGTGGGCTCTTGGCTGTAGGAGTGGTCTCTAATTGTGTGGTACCAGGCTCTGCGTTGATTTAGAGCAGGGGAAACATTGGCTTGGTGTGGGTGTTACATAAAGGAGGCACTAAGGGTTGTGGACTCAGGATCAGTCGGTTTGCATATGAAATGTGTTTGTTTTTACAGGTGAATTATTTATGATCTCTAGGAATTAGCTAGCCCTGGGAGGGGTAGACTCTCTCCAGCCAGTTAGGCATCTCAAGATTTCAAAACATCATAAAATATAAAAAAGATGATGAATATAGCAGCCTGGCTGAGTAACCCTCTAATTTAGGGTCTCCCATGAGGTTCCAGTTAAGATGTCAGCCAGGGTTGCTGTCTTCTGAGAGCAGGGTGTGGAGGATGTACTTCCAAGATGATTCATTCACATCATGCCAGTTATTGGTGGGAAAACTCACTTCCCTTCTTTATTAGTTTTCTATTGCTGTGTAACAAATTACTACAATTTAGTGGCTTAAATCAACACAAATTAATTATCTCACAGTTTCTGGGGGTCCAGAGTCAGGGCACAGGTTAGATGGGGTCCTCTGCTCAGGGTCTCTTCTGAGGTTGAAATCAAGATGTTGATTGGGCTGTACTCTTATCTCATGCTCAGTTTCCTTCTCCAAGCTCGTACAGGTTGTTGTCACTTATGGCTATAGAGATGAGGTCCCTGACTTCTTGCTGGATGTCATCCAGGCATCTCTCTGAGCTCCTAGAGGCTATCCTCAGGTCCCAGTCATGTGGCCCTCTGATACCATGGCAACTTTCTTCTTCAAAGGCAGCAGGGGAATCTCTATGCAGTCAGCTATGGCAGCCTTAAATAACATAATGTAATCATGGGAGTACCTATCCCTCCCGCTTTTCCCTATAACCTTGTTTGGTCATGAGAGGAATAGTCGATCATATTCATATGTCCTGCCCAAGCTAAGTGGAGAGGACCACCCAGGATGTGCAAAGCAGGAGGTGGAAAGTTGGGGATTATTTTAGAATTCTGCCCACCACACTCCATGGACTTTCCACTGCCATGGACATGGCAGTTGGCTTCTTCCAGAGCAAGCAATCCAGGAGAGCAGGCAAGGAAGAAGCTGGGATGCTGTTTGTGGCCTAGTTTCACAAGTCTTGTACTGTTACTTCTGCCTCGTTCTATTCTTCAGAAGTAAGTCACCAAGTCTGTCCAACTCTCAAAAACAGAGCAACTAGGCTCCATCTTTTGAGGGGAGCTTATAAAAAAATTATGGATGTATTTTAAAACCACCACAGATGGCACTTAAAAATGTTAGCTCTTTGTCTCATGATCTACAAAAGGAAGGGCTTAAACTGGTTGGTTACTAAGATTCCTGAAGTTATGTGTGTATGCATCTCTATATATTTGCGTTTAAAGTAGCTTTATTCTTGTGCCTCCAGAGGAATATTCATTGGCAAGGAGAGTGACTCCTTCTAGGGAAGGATATGTTTATTTTGAAGTCAATTGTTCTTTGTTTTTACTTCAATGCTTTTTACTTCAAAGTGAGGAATTTTTCTCATTTTTGTAATTTAATTAATAGATAAGAACTCATATTAATGGTTTAAATTGTGCACATTGGGGGCGTTGTCACAACATACTTTGCCACATTTCAAACTGTCAAGTTGTTGTTTCTCCTTTCTTTGCAGGAGATTATTTTATAAATAACTTTTTCTTCTGAAATAACGGGTAGTGTTAATTTTGTCGATCTTTGTGAAAGAAAAGGGAAAAGGGAAAAAAATCAGTTTTAGTCATCCCTGACATTCAGGGAAATATAATAACTCATGTCCAGTTTTCCCATCAAGAAATTTCTGTGGTTTATGGCATGTAGTTCAGATCCATTACCTCATGGATTTAGTGGATCATGGATTATCTAGCATATATTTCAGGAACATTACCTCATGAAGGAAACATCTGTATTATAAGACATCCATGTTTCTGAAAAACCTTGCTACGTAGTGGCTACATGTGGCTGCCTAGGAATATACATTAACAAAAAGCTTTGATCATTAAGATATCTGATCTTAGACAAAACAGGGCCTTGTGGAAAGCCAAATGAGCTAACACTATTTCTCTCTGACATTTTGTGAATTAAATGCTGCTATTCAATTCAAGAGTGTATTTGCCAGAGAAAAATTTCCCATTAGAGAAAGCCACAGCCAATTTTTTCTCCTTTGCAGAGTTTCTAAAGCAGCAACAATCCAAAATTAATCTCAGAAATTATAGTCTTCTCAAGAGTTTATCCAACTGTTACTTGATTTTAACATTGTTTATTCAATATGTTTAAATTATCAAGGATTTCCAGACACTTCCAGGGCCACCAAAATTAAAAAGTGGAAATCCAGGCACTTTCTCAGGGTGCCACCATGTCAAGGATACTAAAGTCATGATGGCATGAAAATAGCACAAGAAACATAATGGACTGAAGAAGAAGGTTGGAAGAAATATTCTGGAAATTTCTCTCAAGGTAGAGGTAGAAGAGTTATGATCACGTGGCGATGTCTATTTTTTTTAACAATTTACTATTTGACAGAAGCTGTACTAAACATTTTGTCTGCATTACCATAATCCTCAATATCATATGAAGACAATACTGCTGTTATATGCAAATGAGAAAAAAATAAAAGTAAAGTCAAGAGACATCAAGTAATTTGCCCAAGTTCATCTGGCTGAAAAGTGGCAGAATTAGAGGTCCATTCAAGGAAGGCTAACTCCAAAGCTTATAAACTTTTAAGTCTGATGACTCAACTTCTAATAAGTAATTTTGGTTCTGGTAATTCTGACCTTCTGACTTGCTAAGTGGAGCATCTAAGCTATGACACAGCCACCAATAGAATGCGTCTTCTTTGCTCTTCTGATATAACACTTAGCCTCTCTCCGAAAGAAATACATTGAAACAATAAAGAATGTCTGATCAAGACAGTATTTTATTAGTGAGATTTCTTTTCCACAAAAACATTACCTAACAAACAGCTCCCCAGATCTCAGTGGTTTCTAATGATTAACGTGTATTTTTTTTTTCCTGTGGACAGGTCTACAGGTTGAATGAGATAGCTGTGCATCAGGTCAGGTTCTGGACTTTTCTATATGTCAGTCACTCTGGTAGCAGTGGAAGTTTGAAACACACTCATCTCATGGTAGATAGCAGAAGCGCAAGAGCCAAGCCATACCACACAAGCACATTTAAAGCCCGTGTTCACAGCAAAACTGCTCACCTTCCATTGGTCAAGATCTAGGCCAATGGAGCAGAGAAATAATGACAATGGTGGGGGGTGAACAAGTAATACTTTTCATCATGGGCATCAATTTATTAGCTTTTTAATGAAGTTTAAGTGACTTTATGGACCTTCCTTCCAGAATAGCCAGTCTTTCTTCAAAGGATACATGTTACCCATTTTCCTGTTTTAAAACTTTAATTCTTCATTTATTAGCGTTTCTCTCTCTTGTTTGTTGGTTGGTTGGTTGGTTGGTTGGTTATATATTTGATTCATAAGGACACGTGCTGTGGCTCTGAAGCCATATCATTGACTGCCAGTCCTGGACATTCTATGTCTGTCCCTCCACCACACACACACACACACACAACTTCTTCTTACTCTAATGATCTAATGACTGTTTGTCTGGGCAGAGTGTGAAATCTGCTTCTAATGCTAAGGCTTTTATTTCACCATTCAAAAGTTAAGAAGATAAGAGCATCTCTTTCTCATAAGCCTGTCACACTGATGCCATCTTCTCTAGGAGATCTTCATGCTCCTCCTAAGTTCAGATTAACTGCTCATGGAACTATAATTCCTTTTTTAATGTTAAATCCGTGTTTTTATTTATTTGTCCCCAGCTTTACTGAGATATAATCGGCATATAACATGGTATAAGTTTAAGGTGTACAACATGATGATTTAATACATGTATACATTGTGAAGTGAATACCACAATGAAGTTAGTTAACACATCCATCACCTCTAATCAGGGGATAAGAACGAACAGTTACTGATGGCCCACACTGGGTCAGGACATCATATATTGTAACACATTTAATAATCACAAAAATCATGCTGACGGGTTTTCTACTTGAGGAATCAGAGAATAAATAACTTTCTCAGGACTTAAGAGCATTAGATTCAAACCCAGATGTACCCCCAAAATTTGAGCTCCCCCCAGAAACTCTACACACATATTACAGTTGTGAGAGTCCAGGCAGTTATAATGATAAAAATAGGCACGCTTCACTCAACTCAGGAATGAGAAACAAATCTTCACTCTTGGTTTATGACCTGTATCCTGCAGGACTTTTACTTTCTCTCCTTTGTAATATTGGTATACTTGTGATTCTAAAATTAATAATAATAATACGTATGTTCCAAATTCATTTCCAACCCTGAGATTAGGTAATCCCCAAACCTTATCTACCAGCCAAGAGCTTTGCCAATTTGATTTTCTAGTAGAGACAGAAACTTCTATTGCAAATTCATCCTGAGGTTTATAACTAGCAACTATTGGCAAGATTTAGGAAGACAAACACATAGAATACAGATTCTGCAGCAAAACACCTTTCTGAATTGCCTCCATATTTCCCAGAAAATGTACTGAGAGCTTTTATACCTGCAGTATATAAAACTGTGAGCCCTACTCATACGGTTCCACACATCAGAACAACATGTGTGAAAATGTATTACCTTTACATTGTATTGTGCTTGCAACTTTCCCATGGATTAGCATTTATTTTCAATAACTCGAAAAGAAAGTGTCTAATGCTTACAGATTGAATTTTTTTAGCATGCTGACGGAATGAAATAAAAACTAAATGCATAATATTTTTAGCAATGTTACTGAAAAATAATCATAAACAGTTGTGAGAATGGGAGTTTCAAAACCACATGCATTGTCTTCGTTTCAGAGAGAGAGAGAGAGAAGACAAAAAGGAAGAAAGAAAATATAAACTTTGAAATTTGGTTTTTAAACTTGGGCTATAGTCATACAATCTCCTGTAATATTTTTCCTTAGTGGAACCATGGTTATTTTTGAAGAGACTTTTAATAAGTTACTCTTATGTAAAAAATTATTCTTTACATAAGTTTTAGGTTATGTTCTTTTACTTAAAACACAAGATCATTTCTTCTACTAGTAAACTTTATGAAAAACTTTAATGAAATGCTTCCTGCTGCAAAGATTTGAAAGCTTGACACTGAAGAAGCAGGATTTCCTCAATCCTATTGTAGTGGGTTTTTCAAGTTCTCAATTCTCAAAAGGATGTGGGGAGCATGGCAATAAGTTCAGTCTTTCTGCAGAGTCTACATATGCATGTACACTTTCTCACCTTTCCTTCCAAAGGCCCCTGAGCCGATGTTTGCAGACTGATTTATGTTCCATTATATTTAGCTGTTGCTTCACCCGGACTGAAAAGCAGTCATCTCTGGAGAAAAAGTGACAGTGGTTTAATGAAGTACATGGATACTGCAATGGAGGGCAGGAAGTGAAGGCTTGTTTGAATCCCCACCTGTTCTCAGAGAAATGTAAGAATTTTTTCTGTTAGGTGTTCTGTGAACAGATTTGGAATGTGGGGTTAGCATTCAGAAGGGATTCTCAACTTGCATGCCTTCTGCCTTCTCGTCTCCCAGAACACAGTTTTCCATCACACCTGGTGGGCCACACACACCAACTGTGTTCCTACTTCTTCTGGAAACCCTCTTTGCAATGATCGCTGTCAAGTCAACCTGAAATCTTGCTGCTTAAAAATGGTGGAAGTCAATTTTGTTGAGCGTTCTAATTTTGTTGGCCCCTTGACTCTCATTCTCCTTCCAAGGAAGCCAGCCCCTTTTAGAAACCCTCATCACAAGAAAGCTCAGGGCTATGTTACCCCTGGCAAAGTAACCAGTTACCAAGGGGCCATAGTGGAAAGTATCTGTCCCATCCTGCAATCCTGACCCCACTCCCCAACATGTCCTTCATCCAGAACCACTGGATTTGGGAAAACATTATGGTGTATTGTTCCATTTCATTTTCCATTCCAGTGGTTCCTCTAAGAGGTGCAAATTCTCCCTGGGGGCTGGGGAGGTAAGTCTTATCTAATTGGCTTTGTGGAATGTGTTTCCATTCTGATTGGAGAGACCAGGGCAGGATACACATGTAGTACTGGTTGTCTAGGAATTCTAGGCAAGGAAGAGAAAAGATAAAAGGGATAAAAGGAGTAAAAAAGGGAGGCAGAAAGCACCAAAGACACACCAGAAGTGTCTCCTTAGGACAAGCTGTTTTCTGTGATGTTGTGTCTCTGCTCACGTGCTCCAGACCCTTGGTTTTAAATGCTCTTGGACACCTCTGTATAGGTGAACCTCTGCTTTTCAAATATACTTCAAATACAGGAAAAGCTCAATCTTTCTCTTTAATTATTTATCTCAATGAACAAATAAAGCTTTATTTACTATTCTGTTTTAGTATGAACTTTATTCTTTGCATTGTGCAGAATTACGTTAAACATTTATTGACATACATATTCATTTTGAGTATAGTCCTGGCTTGCAGCAAGTATTCAGTCATTGTTACTGAGATTGGATTACATTTGATTAAGCTTTGGAGCAGTAGTTCTCTCTTTTTTTTCCATGGGAACTCATCTTGTGGTTGAAACAAATAATTTCACGAGTCTCGGGAGTTTCCTTGGGCTCTGAGTGGTCCAGTAAGACACTGAGGACCCAAGGTGAGAGTTGGGAAAGGCTCCTCTTATCCTGAGATAGAGTAGGCATTCTGAAAACCATGTACAAAGACTTCAACACATTGTCTGGCCACCCTCCTCCGCCATTGCCCCTCTTTTGGCAAACCAATGTCTCGTAGTTTTGTCTGAAGAAAAGCATACTTTCTAATATTCAGGTTGAAGTCATTCAATTTTGCTTCAACACTCAGTTATTGAAAGCTTACTATACCCCAGGCTCTTGCTAGGCACTTTAATATGCGAAAGCAATTTAATCCTCACAAAACCACCCTGAGATAGGCATTGTTATACCATTTTACACCTAGGAGTCCTGGAGTTCAGAAAGGTTGAGTTGCTTAAAATTAAGCATCTCATAAGTGAACCAGACTTCAAATTCACATCCAAATCTGCTGATTCTATGCCTAACATTCTTTTCACTTTAAATCACAACAGCTCATCAAAACAGAGTCAAGTCGTGTCCAGTCTTCTTTGATTACTCCCATCTGTTTATCATTTTCCAAAAGTTTGGCATTAAAGATTTGGACTAAATATATCAGCTCAGATTTGAAGCACTGCCTACCACTCTTTGGACAGATAATTTTAGCAAATGTGGTCCAGCTCGATTAATGGACTCCAACACACTAGATTTCAGCCCTGACAATTTGTGTTAAGATGTACACCTGTTGAAAATAAATCACAATATAATCAAGAGATCAAACTACACTGTAGGGAAATGATTCAGAATAGTTACCTAAAAGAGAGGGGTATTGTGAGTCTGATTGAAGTAAGATAAATATTTCACTTTATTTGAATCTGTTGTTGAAACTCATGTGTATGTCCTGGAATGTTGCTGATATAGCACCATCGTTACGTACTTGATTAAATATCAAGCACATCTGTATGTTTCTTTGTTTGCTTTTGAAAGGAACTCCTTTCCTACACCCTTTGCAAATATATATAATGGAGATAGGGCAGAAACTATAGCCAATTCTTAGACTTTTGACCCCAGATGAGAGAATAATACAGTATATTTAGTGATGGAATTGGATAGAAGTGCAGGAGTGGTAAAATACAGTGCTGACAGCCTGTCTTGATCAAGAATATTCTCCATGTGTGCCTTGCTGAAACATTTTCAAAGCCTTTTTTTCCTCTATTCTGAAAGGTGTTAAGTATCTCAGAGTGCCAGAAACACATCATTCCCAGCCAATTCTAGTGAATTTTTTGCCAATATTACATTTCTTCCTTCCTGCCTGAAGGTATGAGGCTAACTGAGAGTTAAGGAAGTTACACATATCAAGAAGGAAAGCTCATATATATTTTTTTAAATGTGGTTTATATGCCTTTCAAAATTGCAACAGTTCCCCGTAGACCTCCGCTCCTCGTTGTTCACTCATGCAGGCACAACAAAGTGACCTTTGGGAAGTGTTGATTATAGATATACCCTACACCATTTGGTAGACAATCAAGAGTCTTTATGTATGTGTCCTAGGGCCAGTAAAGTTCCCATGAGTGGTTATTTATAGGAGAATTTGAAGTACAATGGAAGAATCTCAGATGTTCTGTGAACAAATTAGGCATGTGAAATTAGCATTCAGAGGAGATAAAGAAATGCAAGAAGAGATGCTGAATGCTCTCTCGCTCCACGCCTCTTTTCCAAAATTCCAGAGAGTTCTAAGTTTTGAAAGAGGAATGGAGTTCATTAAATTGAGAGGTTGGAGTGGGGAAAAGCACAGAGAGGAAGCTAGAGAAGGCAGATAGGATGCATCCAGATTCTGAAGCTCCCATAACACAGAAGTAAAAGTATGTCCTATGTATAGCAACTTTGCCCAAGAGGAAAGAAAATTACACTACTCTGTCATTTCTGTTCCAGCTGATCATCTGGCTTGTTCTGCCTCTCCTTTCCAACCGTATTTCTTCAACAAAGTTGTTTTTCTCTTTGTTTTTTTAGGAGAAGCTTTATGCTATGGCAAATAATACACATCATGATCTGTCCGGTGCAACTCTTTAGCTTTACCCTCTATCATCCTCTCTGTTACTTTATGCCTTTGAAATCCTAAATTGCTGACAGCCACCTCCTCCTGACCCACACACACATGCTGTTCCTTACCTTCCTTCCTATGGTCATGCTGTTCTTCTCCCTAATTCAGCTTCTCTATCTGGAAAAAGCCTTGTTAATTTTTCAAAGTCCCCTGAGAGATCAAGTGCTCAGAGTAGCCTTTGGTGAAACTCAGTCTCCAGACTTAACGTTTCCCATTGATTTTGGATCTTACTTAGTCTTTTATTATTACAAATGCTCACAAATATTATGATTACATATATTTTTCCATATCTTTTCTCGCACGTAAGTGTGAGCTTCTGTTAGTCAGGGACAGTGTTTCTTCACGTCTTTATCTCTAGTGCACACCACAGTGCCTGGTACAATACAAACTCAAAAGGTCTTAGCATCTTCGCTTATTTTAGATAGACCTTTACTGTGGAAAAATTTTAACTCTTGTGATCACATTTTTAAGAAGACGGAGCTTTAACAGCTTGTCATTGCACTTAGGATAAAGAACTAACTTCTCACTATTGCATGAAGGCCTGCCTGATGGGCGCCTTTCCTTCCTCTCCATGGTCCTCACACGCTTGTTTCTCTTCCTATCTCCTCACTCTAGTTAACTCATATTCTTCCTTCAAAACTCGTCAAATCCTCACCTCCCCATGGACACTTCCCTCTCGTCCTTGAAGAGGTCTATAACTTCTGGTAAATACTTCCAAACAGCTGGTAATTTTCCATAAGCAGTCCTATATAGATCTCATCATATCTATAACTTAATATTTATTTGCATAATTATTTCATACATTTATGTTTTCTCATTATGCTCCATGAAAGTAAAAACCATGCTTTTCTTTATCTTCTTTGTTCTTTTTTTATTTTATATTTTTCAAAGCCTACAACATAGTAGACATTCAATTAGTATTTGTTGAATAGATGAATAAATGATTGTCTTCATCTTCATATTTAAATATCTTTAGCAATATGTCAATATTTACTCTTTTGGTCCTTTATGAAAATAATCATTTAACCACTGAAAATGGAAATTGAGCTTCTTCCTCTGGGATCACTTTGGTCAATTCAATTTAGGGCCTCAGCACTACAGATGGAATTAAGTTAGCCATCAAGTTACCTGACTGTAGAATGGAATAGTAATAATTCCTAGTTATCAGATGATTACCTTCCTGAAAGGTGCCATGAGCAAGAGTTAAGAGGGAGACTATGACCCAAAATAAGACCTCCTACCCAACACACAGAACATTCACATACATGCAGTAGGATCTCTGTGGACCACCATTGGAAGGAATCAAGACGGTTCATAAATTCAAAGTGTGACCACTTCACTTCAGGAACCCTTACCTCCATTGGCAGAAGCCAAGGGTGTATCCAAGAACTCTTCCTCCTCCTGTGAAGATCCCACAGTCCTCCCTTCGTTCCAACTTACAGCGCCTTAGGACTGTGAGGATTAGCCAGGATTAAACCTCATCACACCCCTTGTCCTGCCTGTGGCAGTCACCAAAAGAAGCTCAGAACTGCAGAGCATCCCTCATCCTTGAACTCTAGCCCCTGTACCACTCCAATCTTAGCCTTTTCTGCTCACTTCTCCCACCATGTCCCAACTCAATTCACTGAGCTTCTGAAACTCTAAGTCAATCATTAGTAAAACTCCCTATATCTTCTGCCTCTTCTCTGAACATTCACTTCATCTTCTTGCTCTAACTAAAATCTGACTCTCTTCTCATAATACTGTTTTCCCTATGACCTTCTCAAGGCTTCTTTCTCATGGTTTGTGTTCCACACCTGTCATACCCCTGGAACTTATTGGTGGGACAGGTGTCTTCTTTGCTACTTGTTGCCACTTTCAGATCGTTGTCTTTCTGTCTTCCATGTAGTCACTCACGTTGGACTCTCCTGTCATCAGACAATACCAACCATCCCCCTATTTTGCAGACGCATACTTCCCCTCCTCAAGTCACTGCACTGTATTCCTTGAAGAGTTGAGCTCCTGACTCACTATCTCTCTGTTCCATGTATTGCCATCATACCTGGTGATTTGAATATCCACAGAGATGACTCTTCCTATATTTAGTTATCTTGACTTTGTTATTATTGATAATTGCAACCCCTCTATGATCTCAATCGTGAACATCCCACTCAGTGCACATGTGTCTACAAACTGATGTGAAAGAAAGGAACAGGACTCTATATTCTCATGAAAAGGGTCCTAGACAGCCCTGAACCTGTTGGGGAGGTGTACTCCAAGAAGAGTGTGCTTGAGCTGATGGCTAAAGGGTGTGTAAGTGTTTAGTAGAAGGAAAACAATCTAAGTGGGCAAGTAGGGGAGAGGGGTTGAGGAGAGAACTCTCCAAGTAGGAGGAAGGCTATGGGTCAAAGCCATGAGGGTAAGAAGAAGTACATCTAAAGAACAGAAAATAAAAATAAACAAACAAATAAACCAAGAGCTGTGCAGTGTGTTGAGCTGAGACATAAAGACTTCAAGGAAAGAATTTTCACATCTAAGTTGTGTCTGGCAATGAATGCCTAATACTCCATTACCACCACTTTTTCTTTTGGTACCTGGATCTCTGACCTATTCCTAGATATAGAGGCCATGAACTTGACCCAAGTCTCTGCTAACTTAGATAGTCATAAGATGCCCCTTCCTCAAATAAAACACTTTTAAGTTGGTATATTACATGTTAACCTCAACAGCTCTGTGCTGGGGTCACTTTCAACCCTGGGGACAGCCACCCTAGGTTCTCACAAATGATGTTACCTGCTCATCAACCTTGGATGTCAGGGTGGACAAGCCATGGGTAGTAGGATCCTTCTGCCCCTACTCTGCCTTTGCCCAGTGGAGATTGGGCCTTGAGGAGCGGCAGACAGAGGAAAGCAGGGAGTACTGAGAGTACGAGACAGGATAGGGTATAGCCATGCCCCCAGAAGCACTACTAGGTGTGTTTGGGCATCCTCTTCCACACGGTTGCAAGTGTGTGTGATCATGAGTGTCACTATGGGTTTATGCAAGAGGAGCTTCTCTCATTCCATTCCAGGACTTTGTTTGGAAGCTCAGAATCTTCATGCCCTGCACCCACTGCCCACAAATCCCTCTTTGCCTACACTGTGAACGGCTCTCCCTCTTGTGCAGTCGATGCCGGGAACACTCATTTTTTTGTGGCCTGGACTTGACCTCCAGTCTCTGCTTTCATTGTCTACTTCTCAGACTGGAGCTCCCTTTGTTTTGGCTCCTTGATAATTGCTGTCTTGATTTCCTGCCTGTTAGATCTTTAATTCACTTTTGATCACTCTTCCTCAAACTGTAGAAATTTTTACCCATCCACCACCCCTGCCCTGCTAACTAATCTAAAACGCAGACATTGGATCAGTTCTCCCCTTTGGGAGAGTAATCTGGCACTCTAGTCTGAGTAATCTGTTTGACCAGAGAGGCACCAATCAAGCAAATAGATACTTATTTTTATGCCAATGTGAACAGCTTCAGTTTTATCCTTCTTTGAAACTGATAGTTAATGTGATGTTTGAAGACATTTAGTTTGGGGTACAAAAAGTGTTGTAACACTGTACTTTGGTCAGTGTTCTTCAAACTATATTTTACTCCTTGGATATCAGTATATGCAGTACACTTCAATAAATTCCCAGTGCCAGTTGCAGAAAATCACAAACTACGTTTTATGATCCTTTGAAAATGAAAAATGCAGGGGTGTGTGAATGTAGCAAACCCATACTTCATCATTTTCAATCGTTAAGCTCTGGCTGCAGAGGTTTTTTCTAGGCAGATCTGTGGAGTTTTAACTTTCTACTCAAGAATATTGATTTAACAAAGGGAGAGAGAGGTTGGCATTTTTTTGTCAGCTCTTTCCACTTGAAGACTGATCACTTATGGGCGGTGATTCCCTGAGCAGAGCGTGTCTGGGCTTATTTATATAAGCAAACCCATGGTGAGCGGAAGGTGGCCATAGAAACAGTCTGCTCTTTTGTTAATACAATCACTCTTGCCGTCTCTACACAATCAAAATTGAGTGGAAAGTTTAGATAATAATTGAAGTTCAAGAACATATCATTGAAAACAAAGGATTTTTACCTAAGTTATATGAAAGTTTGTATCATTGATCAACTTCATCTAAATGTTTGTCTTGCTCTCCTCGGCCTATTCTGATTTAAACTCAATGTGCTTTTAACAACACTTACCAATCAGAGGTTCTAAAAAGAAAATTGATAGAGGTTAGCATGAGAAAATGATTGCACCCAGGTGTAAGTCATGCTATTTGATAATTTATGTGGTTTTGGCTTTAAGAAAAGTAAAAATTTTAATGAAATATTCATAAAGATTCCCTAATTGATTCTTTGGGAAATTATTTGTTTCTAGAGTATTTTTTTTTCTAGAGTTAAACCTATATATAATAAAGATTCAGAGAAACAAACTAATATAATGCACAATATGGAAATAGACAAATGTCTAAAAAATCCATTTGAATTGACTGAGCGATTCTGATCAGATCTACAAGTGACCATTACTTTTTTCTTTGTGTTAAGATTAAAAACAGGCTGGGAACAAACAATGGTTCACCATTTACAGTGAAGTGTATCAAAACAATAAGAAACTGAGACAAGTAGGAAAACATAATAGTGCTTAACTTCCAGAAAAAAGATAAGCCACATAGGGAATTTTGCACCTTGCTTGTGTATTTCGTGTTATCTCACACAATAAGAAATCTGCAGTGAATGCAATAAGAGAGAAAAGCCATTTAAATCTATCTATTGTTGCAGGCGCATAACAAATGAACCCTTTTCATATCCTCCCTTCATGTGGTCCAGGAATAATAGTATAGTAAGTGCATGTCAATACTGATGGCACATCGTTTTTCTCCCCTTGGAGGGGGAGCAGAAAGAAATCTATTTAATAAATGTATTTTAACAATGTCATATTTTTATATCATAAGCCTCTTAGGTCATATCATCCTGGTACAACACAAATAGGAATTAGTTAGCAACTACCCTGTGAATTTTGATTTCACAAAAAGCTGATCTGGATTAATCGAGATAAAAGTGGATTTGCCCTAAAAGAATTGAAGTATAGATAAATTTATGAAGAGAGGTACCTTTCTATTCTTTTGGTCCAGGCAAGGCTGTCTCTGGTGGAAGGCAAACTACCTTCAACATGTCTTGGCATCAGTATTTGAATCATGGGGCTTATTGTCTGTGTGGTTCTCCAGCAAGTCACTTATCTTTGAGAATCAATTTCCTCATGAATGAGAAAATAATTGTCTTCCAAGATTGTTATGAAGTTCACACATGACTTATAATATTAATTTATAAATTCATCTACTAAAAGCACAAACATCTAAAATTTAGTAGCAAGGAAGCATCAGAAGCTGAAATAGATAGATAGAGATTGTAAATAGATAGATAGGAGAAGAAATAAAAGAATAGAATTCAGCGGCTACAGCATTTTTGTTACTGAAATTTAAAACATCCAATTCAATTTGTAAATTCTACTATAACTGATGCACACAATTCAAGAGTATCATTTTATTAATGTACACATGTATGATTTTCCACCTCAAATTGCTTACTTTTTAAGCCCAACTTTGCATACATTTGATATCCTTCTAGGAAAGCACACCTATATTTCAAGAAAGATGATGTGTTAAAGGCAGCCATCCCTATATTTCAATGAAAGAATACTCTTTAACTGGTCATAGCTCTCTTCCAAGGCCTGAGGGCTAAAGGTCAGAGCTCCCCAGTGTAAAGTATGGATCACGGTGTGCAGTTTAACTCCTCAAGCCATTGTTTTTCCTTATGAATTTATGTTGATAGAGACTGGCTGAATGTCAGTGAGTTATGTGGCATCTACTCAGGCTGTGTAAACAGGCAAATTATCCATATTCATTGTTTAAACTTTAAAACACACTAAAAACTGCCATTTGCATCAATGTTCTCTGTCTCACTTCCCCTCTATTTCTTTCACCTTCCCTGCTTCTCACTATCTCAAAACTAGAACATGGTAAGGCTCTCCCTTATTGCTTCTCCAAGGGGTATCCAATAAACACATTTTAGAAGTAGGGACTCCGACCAAATTCAGAGAGTGGCATTTATCAACCAAAATGACCTTTGAAACTTGGACCATGATTCTCACTGCCATACACAACACAATAAAGTGGTCTCTTGAGCAAGAGTTCAGGCTGTATTTGCATCTCAGCATTTCATTTTCCTTCCAGTGGAAGGGCATAACTCCAAGACCTTACCCCTTTCTATTTATACGTGTGTGCTCTTCCCAGCACAAAATGGTGAGTGAAGTGGACAGGACAAAAGCCCACACACAGTCCCTTTAATTGTATCCTGAATTTACAGCGAATGTAGAGAAGTAATGAGCAATTTGCAATGAAGAAAAGAACACACAGAATTTGTCTTGGCTCTTCAATAATTTTCACTACTGTTCAATACATCTTTTTTGACAACAGGGTGCATTTTTTATTTAGATGGTGGAATACATTCAGGAAATGCAGGCCCCCTATCAGGAAATTTAGGAAGAATTTGTGTACAGACTTCACTGTGGAGCTTAAGCAGATGCTAATCTTAAATAACTGCTTTAAGACACTCAATAATTTTATCAATCTGTCTTAGATTTAAATGCAAGACATTTTCATTATCCACTAAGGAAAACAAAATAAAATTGTATGAATACAAGTTTGCTATGTTCCTGGTAGTTTATGCTCCCCAAATATTTTCCATATGAAAAAAGCACTAACATCCATTCTTCACCTGAGAGCATGTCACTGGATGAATCTGCAGGATTAATGAAAGTATACTTTTCACTAGATTATACTGTTTGTTCTAAGACTTAAACCTTGCAAATAGAAAAATAAACCTTGTACAAAAATTATTATTCACAGTGCAGATATGTGACCTCTGACTCAACTCAGTAACAGTCACCATTTCTTAGACTGTACATCACAATCACTTTAAACATTAATTTTTTGATGCCCTTCATGAAAAGCATCACTCACTAAAAAAAGTAATCTGCATCTTACATAAGCACTGAGTATAGTTCAACAAGGTGAGCAGAATGTGAGAAATGTGCACTCTGCAATATCTGTGGATAGTTTTAGAAATATCAGCTCCCCTGGAGGTTATAAAGGAGAACATATGCTAAGCCATTTGGCATAACCGTATCTTTCTTTGCATATGGAAAGAAAGCCCTGATGATGAATCTATTTGATTTTATAGAACATTCAACAATTTCCTGATTGCTATAGAATTTTCAAAGTAAAGATTTTGATAATGGGTCTGCATTTGGATTTAAGAATGCTGGGACAGGGCACAACCAGAAGGATCTACAACCAAAATATACAAATATGTACTGTGGCGGTGTTGGGGAGAAGAAGAAAAAAGAAAAGATTGGCAACAGATGTCACCTCAGGTGACAATATTTAAAAAAAAAATGATGCTAAAGAATAGTACTATCTAGGATGTTCTGATGTGGACTATAGAAAGATTATTTATCACTCATTGTGATGTTACACATTACCCGTTAAAACCAGATTTAATAAATTCTTGATAGAATTATCAATCTTAATATTTTGTCAAACCCTCTCTGTCTAAAGATTCAGGAACATGGAGTTTGCCAGATCCTCTGCAATTAGATTTAATGAACGGCCCTAAATCATAAAAGGTCCAAATTTTGCATCATCTCATGTGACATGACATGTTGGTCAACTAAAATGCAACTACAAAGGCATTGAAGTCTTTTCAAAGATACTTAAAAAGCATTTCCTTTTCATCCACGTGGCAGTCTGGATGGATCCTTGAGAAATCATTAGTGGAACAAACAAGAAAACCACAATGTGAAAGTGGATCAGCTATTTTTAGCTCCACCAAAAATATTTATTTCTTTATAGCTCTATTCCCATGAACCCAGTTCTTGGTCATGTGCTCACACCAAGACTACCTCTCTGGGTAGCACTGCCTAGCACCTTAATTGAACACAGATGTCTTTCTTCTTGGTTTCTTTTCATTGCTGAGCATGTCCCATAAAATAATTAATTCAGTGAGACTCTTGCCCTTTAACTTGATACAAAAACTTCCATAACATGTTGAATAACATAGAAGTCTTTCACCTTCACAAAAGTAGTACTTCTTGGGAATTTCTTCCACACCTTCCATGTCTACAGCATCATTCTACTAGTGAATTTTAAAGTCAGTAAATGAAAGGAAAAACCAATGTTCACTAAAGGGTAATCTTTAGGATGTATATAAATTTCCTATTTTCTTTCACTTTGGGTATGTCATTAGGGAAATGACTGTGAGATGGGGAATCTGGCTAAAATACAGTCAGTCAGTAGCCATAGTTTTGATGCAAAGAAAGTTTTACAAAAGGGAAAGCCTATTTTATCTAAAATTAAGACCAAAAAAAGTCCCCAAGTTTATCTGTATAGCTGTGATTCAGTTTCCTGTGTGTATGTGTGTGAGTGTGCATGCGCCATTTTGACTTTGTAGTAGATAGAATAATACCATTTCCCCCTACCAAAGATGCCTAAGTCCTACTCCCCAGAAGCAAAGAATATGTTAGGTTACGTTGTAGAGGGCTTTTAAGATTACAAATGGAGTTAAGATTTCTTATCACTGACCTTGAGATGGGAGATTATCCTAGAGATTAATCACAAGGATACTTAACAGTGGATGAGGCAGGCAGAAAAGGTCAGAGTAATACAATGTGAGAAGAACCAGGCCCACCAATACTGGCTTTAGAGGAGGCCACAAGCCAAGAAACGTGGGCAGCATCTAGAAGATGAAAAAAGCCGGGGAATGAATTCTTCTCTAGGGCCTCCGGATGGGAATGCAGCCTTGATGACACCTTGATTTTTAACCTCATGAGACCAATTTCAGACTTCTGACTTCCAGAACTATAAAATAATAAATTCCTATGGTTTTAAGCCACTAAGCTTGTGGTAGTTTCCTACAGCAGCAACAGGAAAATAGTACAGATTTCCTGTAGTTCCATACTATAATGTTGTTGTATAAATTAATTGGCACAGAGCATTTCAAACAGACACCATGGTCAGAGTGGAGAGAGGAAACAAGATGCTGTTTGCCTAGAAAAGCTTCATGTCATCAAAGAACAGTTTCCTTGAAATTTTTCTACTCTATGCCCCTTTCCAATGTTAGCTACGGCAACAGATTGGTATCACATAAAATATGATCTAACTTTAATCTAAAAAAAAAGGCGTCCGATTCCCAAGGTCTTATTTTAATAAGCTTTTCTTTTTGTAAAATAGAAGAATGTATTTCAATATCCTATTTAACTAAAATAAGATTAAATGCCATCTCAAATTCTTTGTTACAAATCCATCTACTAAATGTGTGTATGTGTGTGCCTCATACACACTACATTTATATGCTATAAATCATTTTCCCTGGGACTCTCTTTCGCATAAATTCCTTTCCATTTTTGTTTTAACCAATTTCTGAAAGACTAGAGACCACTTTGTTTCTATTTGTGGGTTCAATGACTTTGTAGAGGATTCTGCATGTGATGCATTGCTCAAGAGAGATGTACTTAGCCGGGAGATTTTACATTTTTCGTCACTGATAATCTGAATTCTAGGATTAAAGGGAATTTAGAATTTACTAACTTCTCTTGACGTAGACATCTACATTAATGTTCTAGATAGATACTGCTTTTTTTTTTTCCTTTGCCTTTTCTAGTTCTCCCGGAAAGACATTTTCATAGCACATTAAAATAATGTGAAGTTGCGTTTCAAATCCATTAAACTGTGTTTTGTTTTGTCTAACCTAAGTCCCTCATGATCCATTTCAAACCCACTTCCTGGTCTGGTTTTAATAGTAACATGTCACAGCACTACATCCTCTGAATCAACTTCATTTATGTACTTGAAATTTTCTTAAGTATTCACCATTCTCCAACACTACTTTTGTCCTCTCCAGGCTTACTAGGGGCTAAACTATTTTCCTGAAAGATGAGAAAAATTTAACAATCACATTCCTTCTTCCTTCCTTCCTTGGATGTACTTCATCGGTCAATTGTGAAACACAAACAAGGTACCATGTCCTAATTCAATTATGATCATTAATTAGTTGAACAATATTAAGACATTTCAGTCGATGTTATCACTACATTAAAGACTCATCTTTAATCCATGGACTCCATAGCCTGGTTTTTTGATCACAATTAAAATCAAAGTTCCTTTCTTCTTATAAATTCTATAGTTTATTTCCTTCCATTAAAGGAGAAATATAGTTATAGTCCAAAGACTACTGGACTTGGAATAAGGAAACACACTCTATGCAACACTCTTATCTTAACTGGACCTCAATTTATTCTGTAAAATTAGACAGTTTGAACTACATAGATTTATTGTGCTATGTTCCTCCAGCTCTTACCCTTTAGATATTTTTAGTTTTATTGATGTGCATTTATAGAGCTCATGAACAAAAATATCCCACTGATGGCTGTGAAGTGCTACTTGATATTTTTCTCACACGAGAAATTTATCTAGTCTGTTAAAATTAGCCAAAGAATCCAAAAGGCAATTGTTCTCTAGACTATCATCTTTGAATTATTTGACAAATTTTTCCAATACTTTCTTAAGGGTGGTAGTTGAATTAGCAAGCCTCTAACTTCCCAAGCTATTGTTCCTGTGACTTAGAGATAGATTTTAAATGAGTTAGTTCTTATATGGGAATATTTACCTATATTTCCATAAGTTGCTCAGAAAATAAGTTACACACATGTACAAATGTTCCAATTGCAAAATTGTCTATACTTACGAAAACAATAGAAATGAACTTACTGACAGACAAAGTGAAATGCTAGGCTAGGTATTACTTGAATTAATTGTGAGGAACCCTTAGACATAAGAAGAAGTGTTTCAGATATGATCTTAAATTAAATATGATAGAAGTGTCTATATAAGTTGCAAATTTATAAACATATAAAACATATTTGCTGAATATGTGAAAAGAAAAATAACTGATGAATTAAAGTAGAAAATAACACTTTTCTAATTGCAAACTTGTCTTTACTTATGCTATATATTTGAAATTATTGTAGCTCATATTCTGGAGATACCTCAACAAATTTCTGAAGAACTATGATGGGATAATATTACATGACATGAGATTGAGAACTCTCAGTATATTTAGCTAATTCAGTTATTTAGACAGCTTCTTCCCCTTCACAATGCCCTATCTTAGCTGTATTCTAGCTATTGGAATGCTTCTAAGTTTGGGGTTAATGGCTATGTCTTAAAATAATTTAAGTTCTATCCCTTTCATGTTTTTGATAAGTTTTTCTTCCTTTTATATTCTTTCAACATATAGTTTGCGGTCTTTAGAGATGGGGATAGTGGGGTGGTTTTCAAACAGTAGTTACTATTGGCTCCAAATATAACCCAGAACGTAATTTCCTTCAAGGAAAGTTGTCTCTCCCAACAACAGTACTGTCTTCAAAGAGAAGACCCTGAAGGCTGAGTAGATATAATTGAAGAGGAATGAAATGTTTTTAACTATTAAAATTTACTTCTGGTTTACTAGATTTGATTAAATGTTTTTGCACTTCTTCAATTATTTGTATCCAACATTCACATTGTTAGCATTTATTCTACTAACAATTGGCAGCCTCGGTGTCCTAAGGTGGACAAACAGAAAACTTGTATATTCTTTCCCGTATTGAAGAATCAAAACATAAAGAGAAGATATAGGCAGAATAGTTTGTTTCCTTTGACCAATGCTGGCTGTATATTCTTTATTTTCTTCCAATACCTGATATATTAAGTGCTTTTTTGTTGTTCTCAAAGTGCATTTGTCATAGGAAATTGGCCAATGCAATATATTAACATTCCAGTGATAAAGCAGCTACTGACAAATTCAGACGACTTTCTTCCAGGAAATATAGTTGAGTAATTGAAAGATGTGATAATCTTTTCTCACTCCCAGTTTGCATGAAAATTGTTCCAGGAAAAATGGGTTCAGCTTTAACAGTGCCGGTCAGAGTCTTCCCATAGGAAGCCAGGATTCTCAGCGACACTGTGATACTTAGGGAGACATGGAGATGGATCGTAGTCAGACCTTGAACTTCAAATTAGTGGACAGTGGCTCTGTGGAGATACCCACTAATTTTCTCCCTACAGAAAAATTGTGCAGCCTGACAGGCCAATAGCATCCATTATTTTTAATTGGAGAGAAAAATGACACAGTTAGAGTGACATACCACATATCCCTGGCCTACCTTTGTGATAGGTAGGAAATTTGCTGGCAAAGTGGACTTGCGTTTTGTATTCAGTTCCTTTTCACATCAGCGGGAAGAGGTGAGGGGAGAAACGTCTAAATGTCAGACAGTCAGAGAGACAGAGACTGCTGGTTCTCAGCAGAGGTAATTAGGTGGACCTTTCTCAACCCTGGACCGGGGAGGGAAGGCTCCTTCCAGGTAATGGTGCCCTTTGTTCTGTTTTCAAGAGTCGCAGACCAATGTATGTTCTCAAAAAGGAGCTTTCCCCTCTGTGATTAAATATTTATTACAGCAAGAAGCTAACAGTGGGACTAAGTGCCTCCAATTAGCCACAACAGAGAGTTTTAAGTGACTACAGAGCAAGTATCAATATTTTAAAAGGGAGGCATAGGTCAGGGCAGCAAGGCTGCCAATCTTTATTTCTCCCCATAAGCCCATTATAAAGGATATTGTCTGCTGGTAAACATCGACACACTAGCCTTCTACTCTATTAGCAAGCTTCTGGTAGTGAGTGTCAATTAGAACATAACTTACACATAAACTCTCTTGGTTTCCAGGTGGTCTTACGAGTAAACAACAAAAGAAGGCTTCTAAGGTGAGACTAGTTTATTTCAGTGCTACAGTATTTAGAGTTGTTGCTCACCAAGAAAAAAAGTTGGCTTAATTTCCAGGCAAAGACAAGCTCCTTGAAGGCAAGCATTATACTTTCTATGGGTTCCATAATGTTCTCAGTGCCTAGATGGAGAAGAGTTTTAGAAGTAGGTATGATGACAACATTACACTCAGCCATCCTGAGTCAAAGAAAAAAAAACAATACTCATTTTCAGGAAAACACCATCTTGACATTCTTCAAGGATACAGAAATAATGTAAACTTGACAAAATGACCAGATAGTGCCAGGGAGAGATTAAAAACACAGCAGAACCATCTAGAAAAGAACTGGCAATTTGGTAAGATTACATTTCAGAGTTGGAGTACAACTACGTTTATATGATATAAAGTCAATAAAAACTTGTATTTTTCAGGGAGAAAACCAGATTTTTCACAACCCACATGTCGAAAGTTTTGTAATTGAATTTTAAGTTATAATTATTTGATACTTGTAAGTAGCTCTATGTAGCATAGGTCATAGTGTTTCATCATCTGTAAACATGAGAATAATATCCCGACCTCACTGAGATAGTCCAAGTAATAAAGGAGAAAGCGTCTGTTATCACAACGAGTACTCTGCCTGAAACATGGGTGCTCAGTGACTGTTGGTTTACTCCCTGTCCTCCTTCCCTTAGCACAGATCTGCTGCCTTGGATCGCTAGTTTATCGCAATTATTTTCTATAAAAATAGCTAATGTAAATGATCTATTAGCTTGCCATCTAATTGCGAAAAATCTGGCATGTCAGCTTACACCAATGTGATAACCCAGCAAATATTTTCTCAAATTTCTGAACCTTTGTATATAACATTGAGCCTAGCCATGACCAATTCACATGTTAATAATAATAATATTATCCAATTCATCTAATTTCGTGCCCCAGTGGCAATGGCTGACACTATCATCTTGTGCTATACATTCTATTTCCTCATGTGGGAATTCAGGATTAATTTTGTTAAGTCTCCAAAAAGAGAACAGTAAGGTGTATTTCTAGAGTCTTGAGGAAGTTCATTTCTATTTTTCTTCATTTTAGTATACTTCTCATAGATGGTAATTCCTGGCTATGATGTTTAACTAGGCCCCCAATGAAAATTTTCAACTTCGACCTTTTATGTCTATCTGGTAATTTATGTTAAAATAATTGAATATCAAATATGTTACTATCAAAGTATATTAAATATACAGTTATGCATCACTTAGCTATGGGGATATGTTCTAAGAAATGTTTTGTTAGGCAATTTCATCTTTGCGTGAACATCATAGTGTGTACTTACACAAACCTAGATGGTACAGCCTACTACACAGCTAGGCTACATGGTACTAATCTTATGGGACCACCGTCGTGTATTTGGTCCATCATTGACTGAAACAGCGTTACATGGCACATGAGAGTATGGGTTAAACATGTGTGCCAGTTAATGCTAATCTATGCCAAAGAGTCAGTTATTGGTTATTCTTAGTTGTTAGTGTTGTGTCTGATGCATGGCCATTCATTCAAAGTACAGTTCCATGTGCCTAGGGCAAAGCCTTTCCCAAAGGACAGAACAGTTTGTACGACTTTCCTGTACCTGTTTATTTGTAGCCAAATATACGACATTAGGTAAAGTTTGTAATAAGAGTTCCTTTCTTTATGATGCACTGCCTTCCTTTTAACCCTGGAGTTTACCAACCTCTACCTCCCCCAAAGTAAATAAATACAATAAACTGATATTGGCTGAACAGTCAAATTGACTTAGGTTGATGTGTAACAGAGATAAACATGTATGTCCCACTATTTCTTCTATGCTTACTCATCAACATTCTTTTCCTGCTTATTTTGTGTAAAGAGCACCACAAATATTATGGTGAAGAGGATAAGTAAACAATTATCCTGTTTAATTGGCATCACAACCGTTAATATATTTCTAATAAACATTCTTGTAAATGTGCATTTAGCAGCTTTGATCAGCAGCCAGTAAGTCAGTGGGTAGAGGAGATGGCAGTGTAGATTAACTGCTGCATTCAGGAAACAATCAAAGGAACAGAAGATGCTTTGTAGACTCTGAAATGCCTCTTGTTACCAGTCCTGAGTTCATGTGATTCTTGGAACAGTAGATGCGACTAAAGTTGAGATGCCTTTCAAGAAAGAATGTACAATTTACATAAATTTAAATAAAAATAGTCTTCTTGAAGTCACAATGCCTTCCACTTAGCTAACAAGTCACTATGGATCCAAGAAAATTATCTGTGTAGTATTTCATAGACTACATAAATTGAAGCTGAACTGGAAATATTCATCATCCTGAATGGCGCGGGTTGGAATAAACCTACAATATTTCACGCGTTCCCTGGTTATTTGAAAATGTGAAGGATTTGTATGAGTTACAAGATGAGCTCTCAGGCGCTTCATATAGGAACAAACCACAGTGACTGTCAGATCATTTATATGGCTGCTCTCTTATTCTGTTACAGCACTTGTCTGTCCAGAAGTTCTTTATAGTCATTCTATCTGAACAAATTTTTAAAGCAAGTAGTAATGCTTGAATTTAGGGATAGAGTCAAAATTATGTGAACAAAACAATAGCCGAAACACCCTGATAGAATGGAAAATGTGGAATTTGTCGTGTATGTGCACATTCTCGGAGTGGGTGGCCCCATAATAAGCCATGCAGGAGGAGCGCAAGCCTGTTCCCAAAGATCAATGCCGTGACTCTGGTCATCCCTCATCTCTAACACAGGCAGGATGCAATCAATGGTAATCCATCTCTTTCCCATTGGATAATTGATTTTTTTAAAAATTTGTAGGATTGATCCTTTTCCATTTTAAGAAACTGTCATTGCATAATACAGTAATTTCAAGGATTGAGGGGAAAAGGGTTTAGTAGTTTCAATAAAATTTTAATGGCACTAGATTTAATCATGTTCTCATTCACGGTTAGCCCTGGGAAAAATTGTGAAGCTTTTGTCTTGGATATTTTCCTGTGTTCCCACATTGGCTATTTTCTCCTCCTTTGGGACCATGTATAACCCACGATTTCTGCCTATGTCAATTAACTCACATTAAGTTATTTGCTATTAAAGATGTTCCCAATCCAGGGGACTTTGACTTTCATGGAGGTCTTTTAAAAAATAAAAAAATATTTTATCCCACAGGGCCTGTACCTAGAGGACAATGATAGCTAATAAAACATTTTTTTTTCAGTCAAGCTTTTAAGAAGATACAAATATTATACTACCTCACCACACTTCTAATTTTTTCCTTCAGCTTTATATCTCTAGCACTTAATAGTATGCCTCACATTCATTTATTCACTCATTCAAGAGGTATTAATTTTGTATCTCCAATGTCCTAGACACTGTTCAATGCACTTCACATAGATTAATTAAAAAGAAAAAAAAACCTGAGTCTCTCCTTCAAGGAAGCTACATTGCAATAGAAAGAGAATCAAAAAAATAAGAAATACATAAATATCTTTTAGTATTGATAGGTTCTATAGCACAAGAAATAGTCAGATCTCAGAGGGATTGGAGACTGCCCTTTTTAGATTCACCTTGAAAGCCCCCCTGGTGGAGGTGGCATTCTATAGAGGAGGCTCTAGCAAGGAAATAAAATGGGCAACTAAAAAGAAAGAGAGGTAATGCTGGGGTGGGGAGCCATTGTTTCAGGCAGGGTGTCAGGAGGGCATCTCTGCAGTGGCGGTGTATACCTGACAGCTGAATAGTGACAAGGAGCAGGCCACGCAAGGCTAAGGACGTAGAATATTCCTGCTGAGTGGCTTGTTAGTGCAAAGACATTAGGGTGAAACGAGATAGGCATGTTCTGAAAGAGCTTGATATACGTGATGAAAAGAAAGCTAGTGTAACCTGAGTACAGTGAATGTCATCTAGCATGGTACCCCCAACAGACAAAGACCATTGTCACCTACCTAAGTAAGAGCACCTCTCATGAGGAACTGAGACAATTCACAAAGCCAGGCTCACAGAACGTCCCCAGCCTGATGTCTCTTTTAGGGTCTTACTTTGAGCTTATAATAAACACTAACTTCTATAAGATTCATTTGTCAGAGTATTAATTTTCACCAACCACCAAACCTGACAATCTCAAATGCAAAGAATCCTAAGGCCCGTGGAAGGGTAGAAAATACATTGGGTGACTTTAGCCTTTAAGTATGCAAGATAAATTTTCTCAGGTAACCTCTTAAAATATAGAAATAGAGAAATTTGTTTGGAATTTTCCTTTTCTTATAACATCCTTGAAAGTTTTTAGTATTGGAGTATGCTGATTTGGAAAAGGTTCTTTTCTCCTCTGTTTTGTGCAACTGTCTAGATAAGGTTGGCCTTAGTTCTTCATTAAAAAATGTTGACCAGAATTAATGTGAAAAACCACCTGAGTTTGGAATTTTCTTTCTGGGAATATTTTGATAATTTCAAATCAATTTCTTTAATGGATAGAGGGCTATTCTCACTTTCTATTTCTTACCATGTCAGTTTCATTGTGTTTTTCCAGGAATTCCTCTATTTTATTTAGATTGTCATATTTATGTTTATAAACTTGTTATAATAGCTTCTTATTATTATTAATATCAGAATTTATATTCCCTCTTTTAATCTTGAGACAGGTAATTTGTTTTTTTATATCTTTTTTTGTAAACACTACTGCTTGGGGTTATCCATTTTACTAGTCTTTTCAAAAAGACTTTTAAAAGACTATCATTGCGGGGGCTGGCCCCGTGGCCGAGTGGTTAAGTCTGTGCGCTCCGCTGTAGGCGGCCCAGTGTTTCGTTGGTTCGAATCCTGGGCACGGACATGGCACTGCTCATCAAACCACGCTGAGGCAGCGTCCCACATGCTACAACTAGAAGGACCCACAACAAAGAATATACAACTATGTACTGGGGGGCTTTGGGGAGAAAAAGGAAAAAAAAAAAAAAAAAGACTATCATTGGGATTTCTTTTAGTACAGTCTTGTAGGTGACAAGTTCCTTCAGCTTTTGAGTATCAGAAAATGTGGGTATAAAATTATGGATTGAAAAGTTTTGGCTTTGTTTATTTTTCTCTATTATTTTTCTGGTTTCTATTTCACTGATATTTGCTCTTTATTTCTTATTGTCTACATATTTTGGGCTAAATTTGCTCTCTTTTATCTAGCTTCCTAAGGTAAAAAATTATATCATTTTTGTAAACTTCTCTTCTCTTCTAATATAAATAGGTAAACCTAGATATTTCTCCATAAACATTGCTATAATTGCATTCCACCAATTTTGAGGTGAGAGCATTCTCTTTATTATTCAACGTGAAATATTTTCTAATGTCCCTTATAATTTTTACTTTCACCCATGAGTTATTTAAAATTGTGTTGTCTAATTTCTCAGTATTGGGTGTTTTTCTAGATGTCTTTTATTGATTTCTAGTTTAATTCTGTAGAGGTCAGAGAACATGCTCTGTAAGATTGTAATATTTTGAAAATTACTGACACCCATTTTATGGTCCAACATATAGTTTATCATGGTAGACAGTCTACAAAGAAATAAATGTATATTCAGCTGTTATTGAGTGTAATGTTACATAAATGTGAATTAGGTCAACTTCATTGACAAGATTGTTTTAATCATTTATACTTTCATTGATTTTTTGTCTATAAATTACTTTTTCCATAAGTTACTGAGGGAGGGTCTTAAAATCTCCACTTATGATTATAGATTTGTCTATGTCACCCTTTTCTTCTGTTTTCCTTTATATATTTAAAACTATTGTTAGTTGAATGCACATTTATGGTTGTTGATTTATGGCTTTTGATAAATCAGTCTGATTATCATTAGCAATTGTTTGACTTTATTACTGGTTATACCCTTTCTCTTGAATCCACTTTGTCTGAAAGTGATATGACCCCTTCAGCTTCTTCATGTTTACTGTCTGCAGTGTATGTCTCTTCCTTGTACTTTCAATCTATTTGTGTCTTTTATATGAAGTGTTTCTCTTTTAGGAAGAATTTGATTGGTCTTACTTTTCTATTCAGCCTGATAATCTTACTCTTTTAGTTGGAGTTTTTAGTCCATTTACCTCAATGTACTTAGTACTGTGTAAAGTCTATCGACTTGTTATTTATTTCCTTGTTGTCTCAGCACTTTTATTTTATTCCTATATTCCTTCCTTCCTTTTTTTTTTTTTTTGGTAAGGAAGATTGGCCCTGAACTAACACCTGTGCCAATCTTCCTCTGTTTTGTACATCAAGCCACACTATGGCTTGACAAGCAATGCATAGGTCTGCACCCAGGATCCAAACCCACAAACCCAGACCTCCAAATTGGAGCATTGAACTTAACCGCTACGTCACCAGGCTGGCCCTTTTCCTTCCTTCTTCATTAGGATTAATTCAATATTTTTGGTACACTACTTTGTATCTTCTAATTTCTTTTGAGTTATACATCTTTGTTTTATTGTATTAGACATTCCTCTAGGGATTACATATCGCTTCCTTTCCTTAAAACAGTCTGCTATGTATTGCACCACCTAAAGAAACATGTAAGAGTTTACCAACAGTATAACTCTATTTGCACCACCCTTCCTTTTCGCTATTGATGTAGTTTATTTCTCATTTATAGGTATTATTAGTTCTGTAGTACAATGTTATTATATTTTATTTAAACCATCAGTTGTAATTTTTAAAAATTAGGAAGAGAAACAACCTATACTTTTATATGTACAATCATTGCCATTTCCAATGATCATTTTTTCTTAAAAACTCAAGCTTCCAGGCCAGCCCCAGTGGCCTAGTGGTTTGCCACACTCTGCTTTGGCAGCCCTGGTTCAGTTCCTGGGTGCAGAACTATACCATTTGTCTCAGTGCTCATGCTATGGTGGTGGCTCACATACAAAACAGAGAAAGATAGGTAATAGATGTTAACTCAGGGTGAATCTTCCTCAGCAAAAAAAACCAAGCTTCCAATCTAGTGTCACTTTACTTCAGCCTGATGTATTTCTTTTAGTGCAGTCTTATAGGTGACAGATGCTTTCAGATTTTGTGTATTAGAAAATATCAGATATATAATTCTGGATTGGCAACATTTTTTTCTTCCTATTTCATCGCTTAAAGATGTCTTTTCATCATCTTTTGGACCTCATAGTTTTCAATAAGTAGTTAACCATTATTTAAATTTTATTGCCATGCATGTTATGTGTCTTTTATCTAGGGCTGCTTTTACCATCTCTCTTTATCTTTGATTTTTCAGCACTTTGACTATGATTTTCTTTGTATTTTTCTTCTTGGATTTGCTGAGATTCTTAGATCTGTAGGTTGATGTTTACTGACAAATTGTGAACATTTTTAGCTATTGTTTTTAACATATGTATGTATTCTGTATATTTCTCTTTTCTTTTAGAGACTTCAAACATATGTATATTATTCTGCTGAAATTTTTCTATATATCACTGAGATTTTATTCATATTTTGTAATTTTTTTCCTGCAGGTTGAACAACTTCTATTTTTTCAAAATAATACCCCTTTCTTTTGCCATTTCTAATTTTACATTAAGCCTAGTCAATTAATTTTTCATTTGAGACGTACATTTTTCACTTCTAGAACTTCTTATTTGGTTCCTTTTTATAGTTTCCTGTTCTCTGCTGAGATTCATTGTTTGTTCACTTCTGTTCACCTTTTTCTTTAAATCTTTGAAAATATTTATAATAGCTGTTTCATAGTGTTTGTCTGTTAATTCCAAAGTCTGGGTAATCTTGGGGTCTGTTTTCATTAAATGTTTTTTGTCTTGATTAGAGGTCCTATTTTCCAGCTTCATTACATTTCAAGTAATAAGAAGTCTGGATTACTCTGTCTTCCTTTCTAAGGGCTGATTTTCCATCTGATAAACAGTTAATTTATTTGAGTTTTCTTGATCCAGTCTGGGTTTTATCCCTTCTTTGGCCATGCCTATCTTTATCTTCCTTAGTCCTATGGTATAGATCTAGGCAGTAATCCTTACTTATAAAGTTTGCCCTTCTGGGATCTCAACTCAATGCCCAGTGTGCTCAGTGTGGCATTTCCACCCTGACTTGCCTGGATATTCCAACATATCCTAGCACTGTGTGACTTCAGGAATTTCATTTCAATTTCCAGTCCCACAGCCTCTGATTTCTGGTAGACTTTGTAAACTAATCTAAGCCTCAGCCAAAGACCCAAAGGGTACCTCCACATAGACATCGCCTGGCTCCCCATAGCTCCATTTTCTCTGGTACCATGCCCCACAAATCCCATGGACCCCCACAGTCCTGAACTCAGATTTCTGCCTGCTTACCTTAAGTAGACTTAGCTTTGTTTGCTTAGTTAGACTCCTAATTTATAGTTGGGCTCCATATTCCTGTGCCATGGTCTAGAAAGTTCTGTATTAGTTAACCGCCCTTTGGGAGAATACTGTATAGCTGTAGTAGCTGTGTTAGCTGCCATAAGGTATAAAATTCTCTGAAAGTACTTTGGATTTTGCTGTTTTTAGCAGTAAGTGTTAAGGAGAAATCCTGTTACCATTTTGGGGACATATATCTCATATATATATGTAGATAGATAAATCATAGATATATATATATATATATATATATACATCAGATATCTAAATTGTAATATTTTTACTTGTATGAGGTTAGTAAAGTAAGGACAATAAAAGTGTATCAGTTAGAATATCCTGAATTATCTTAAAGCTATTTCCTTCCTCAGCATCACCCAAAGGTCCTAATGGCCATGTTGACGTCATCGAGCTGAATCTACTGTTTTGGCCAGTGATATTAGATTATCCACAATTTCTTCCACCAATCAAGACACACCTCTGGGGCTGAGGGTGGGGCCTGCTTTCCCTGAAACATATATACTTCATGAATGAGAAATGATGTCTGAAGCAAAGTTGGGGTACTGGATGCTCGCTTGACAATCATGTCTAGTACAAAATACTGTAGTTTGTGTGTATCTTCACATTGAAGAACTGAAGTCAGAAGTGTGCTCCTGATAGTAAAGATAAGGAATCAAGCACATTTTTGTTACTTTACATATTAAAAAATAAGTATAATGGCACTTAACAACAAAATGTCAAGTGCTATTAAATAGAATGCTTTAGTTGACGTACATAAAGCCTATTTATAACCACTATGAATCAGGGAAAGAAAACAATTGTTAAGATGACACTGTTATAGGTGTTCCTGAATTCTTGCAAACATATTTAACGTTTACACTATTACATAGAGAATACAATGGCATTTATGTTCTCCCCATTAGAGGAATTCATTTTCAGTTTTTCTTCTTTTTCAAGAGATTACTCTACTGCCAAAAATTGTGATGTCTACTTCCAATTTAGCTCCAGAAATAGAACACAGATTTATCAGGTAAAAGATCAAAAAATAGACATAGAGCATTGAGGTAAGACAGATGAAGATTTGCAGCATCAAGGAAAGAGACATGGAAATCATTCCTAAGGTGTTAAACAAAGCAGGTAGGCAATAAATTACAGACCATTCTAGAAGGAAAAGAAAACTTCCTGAGTAATGCAATGATGATGCATGAAGCAAACTTTGAACACACTCATTATCAAAGATTAAGAATTTTATATAAATAAATTAAGGATTGTGACCTGGAAAATTGCAAATCCCAAGGACAAGAGCAAACTTGTATAGAATAGGCATGGTCTTGGGACCCCAAAGAATAAAATATTATGGACAGTTGTTTTAACAAATGTAATTCACTTTCAATGCACTACTTATTAAAACTGAACTGAATTTTTATAATTTTCTAAGGTGCATTTGATATGGCAAGATTATTCATGGATATGAGTGTATGTAAATTTACTTACTTGCAAAAATCATCCATAAAGGATTTATTCAGTACCTATGAGCACACATCCCATGAGTAGGTTCAGTGCAGTCAATTACCGTATCCTAGAGGACTATGGCCACTGCTAATATCTTATGAATAGCCACTGGATTCATTTAGGTTAACAGCCACCCAGAAGGGTATGGATATTAACATTTCTTTTCATAAGAAAAATTACTCCAAAGCAATTATAGGTTTAACCTTCCACTTCTACCCTATTCTGAACACTTCCATAAATCCAAGTACCTGTGGGATACTGAGGATTTGTAAAACACTCTTTAGTATGCTAAGGAGCAGTGCAATTTATGTGGGTGGACTTCAGAGGCCATCTTATTAGTAGCTGAACCTACTCCTGCTCCAGTTCTTAACCCTCCCTCCCAAGTATCTGTGGTCTGCCTGCAGAAGCATCTAAGGTGCCTTCGATTAGAAAACATTGTGTCATTTATTTAAATACTTAGATCTGCTTAACTGAGAGGAAAAGACCCCAAGGACTCTCTAACTCCCTTAATATATATTTAACATTAATTCTACGTCTATTCTTTATAATTCTATGTTAGAATTCAGCAAAACCTATCCTCATGCTACAGCTAGTACCTTATGCAGCTGCCTTAACCTCCATGGTTGTGTGATCTTTTGAAAGATAATCCTTGGGCTTCTGTGTCCTCATTTGAAAAGTAAAAATAACTTTACTAATTATCTTATAAAGCTGCTGTAGAGTTCAAAGAAGTTAATTCATAGAGGATTCAGAATATCACCAGTCATGTAATAAGCGCTCAACAGGGATTAGTGAAGTGGCCCTGTTACTTATCATCCAAATAGAAACAACTTTGAGAGTAAAGGGGTCCTGTTAATAGCATACAGAGACATAAACTGGAGCCACCAGATCAAATGGAGAAGTGCTGTCATCCTGATTATTCGCCCTAATTAGCTAAGAAAAAATGTCCTGCCATGTAAGGTTTATGATTTAGCACTCCTAATTCAACTCGTTTGAACCTACCTTATACCTATTTTCTGTCCCCGTATGAATGTCCATGAATGGTAGTCTGTCTGACTTGCTTGCCACTAAATATTGACCTACTGCCTAATGAAACCCAATACAGTTCTGATGGGGGTAGACTTCAGGCCGAATATCACTGAGGTTTGAAGTAGCAATGGGAGAGATTGGGCATAGGCTGGCCTCCAAGGCTGGGCAGAATCTTTGAATATGTTGAAGGAAAAGAGAGGGCATTCCTGGGGAAGCAATGTCTAGAAGTACTGATAACAGTGCACATTGTATCCGTTGGAGAACAGACTGGGAGTAGTGAGCTCTGTATTAGTCAGCAGGGGAATATATGTTTATCCAGGTAAGGTGAAGTTTGGTTATAAAGAGACTTAAGGAAACAGAAAGGTTGGGATTTAGTGCAACAAGGAAATATAGTTTATGAATTTTGATCTGGAGAATAACACTGTGACTGTGTTCTAAGAAAGTTGTAGCATTCTGAACGAAGACACTGATTTAAACAGAGTCTGTTTCTTATTAAAAAGACAATTTGTTATCTCAATTCTTGAATCAAGGGCATTGAACATTATTACTATTTTGTGACTTTTCTCATAATCTACTGTCTATTTGCTTCCATGCAATTATTTTTGGGCTATCCTTAATGTTTATTTTCATATGTCCTGTAACTTACATAATGTCCTCTGTCCTGAGGATTCTTGGTGCTGTGCATTCATGTCAGGGAAAAGTGCTGGAAAGCAAAGATGTTAATTTTACAAGTTCAATGTAGTTCTTTTTTCAGTATTCAATTTAAAGAGAGAATTTTACACAAAAGTCCTGATTGAATATCCATCTGGTAAGTCTTTAGCATTATCTAATTTCTTTCCACTGTGTGTGGAGCTGCTGAGACACCTTGGGGACTATTTGTATAATATTGTTGCTGCAGGCCATGGAAAATCCTGTGCACCGCTTTCCATACATGTTTGGTTACAGCTGGTTCTGGTTTGTGCGTTTTGGGGTTTTCCAACGCAATTACCGCCTACTTCATATACACCAAAGGAATCTGTCTCTTTCTGTTTCAACCGAGGCCTTTGAAAACCAGAGTTTGAAATGAGAATACAAGGATTAAAAAATAAAAATGCCCAGATAGACTGAAGGATACTCAGAAGGACATAGAGAACCTCAACATAATGTTTTCCCAAGCAGGAACTACCAAATAATAATAATAATAAAGAAAGAAAAAGCCATTTCTTTTTCATCTTCAAGGTTCTATTAGACTCCTTTGTGAGTGTGCGTACTGATGTCTCAAGTGTTTCATTGGAGAGAATAATTATTTCCCTTTTCTGCGGAAAGAACTCTTCTGCCAGGAACATGATGTATTCTGCCTGGATCTGACAGATCCATCCTATTCCTCCTACATCAATATGGACCTCAGTCTCGCAGCCACTGTGGCTTTCGTTCGATCTCAGTAATTCTCAGATTGACTACCCATAAAGGCAGTGAGGAGGAGCCAATTATCCCACACAGCCTCTGGCTCGTTATTGCCATACACAATTATTGGAAGAGATGTGTGTCGCCTAACTCAGAGGATAGCACCAAAAGGAATGGCTTTTTTCGTCATTATAGTCCCAATAAAATCAGATAGTACTCCATCAACTGGCTTTTCAAATGAAGGGTTATATTGCTTTCCTGAAAATATGTGAAAAATGCATGGCCACTGACAGAGGAAGCCTGCGCTTTCCATGCATGCAAGCAAGATATTCCATATATTAACTCCCTTCTCCTGTATGCTGAAGGTATTGCTGACAGCAAGTGAAACAATACTCAAATGTATTGGTCCTTTCAATGCTATTGAAAGAACACCTGCAAACACAATGATGGATTTGTCCTTAGGACACATTCTGTACTGTTTTCTTATGTGCATGCATTTAGCAAAAGCAAATGCTAAATAGTTATGCATTAGCAATATGGCTAGTACTCAGTAATATTCTGTCTTTCAGTGAATAATATGATAACTATGTAACAGGCATTTAACGTGCTCCCTTCCAGATTTCCAAATAAATAAACCAATTGAATATGAAAATAAAGAAAGAAGAAAAAATCCTTTGAAGTTAAAGAAAAGAACTCCAAATGCCAGGAACTGTAAAGCATTCCTGCTGGATCCACTTTATTCGAGACAGAATTGAACTGAGAGGTAGGTTGTGGTTCTTCTCGTGGGAAGGACGTGTGTACCAGGGAACCAAGGGGGAAAAACTAGCAGAATGCTACTGACAATCCTGAACAATGATATTTGAAGGTTTGAGGGGGGTGTGTGTGATGTTTGGAGATGTATGTGTGCTGGGGACATAAGGAAGTGAGAGTTCTGAGGGAGAACATCTGGGTCCCCTCAGGGCCTCTGGAAGGAAGTTCTGGTTCTAGATCCATCAAGCCTGGAGGCTATAAAGACACGGACCACATGTTTACACCTGATATGGCTCCTCATTCCAGGCAGACATGGTGATTTTACGAGGGCTGACTGGATGAACGAAGCCATGCCGGGGGTGGGAATAAAGATATTACAGCAGTACGAAGAAGAAATGTTTCATCACAAGAAAAAAAAAAAATCACAGCATTTATCTTTCATTAGGCTTTCTCCCTTCCCTTCCTACTTCTCCACTTGCAAAATCACTGATCAAATACAGGAAATACTGTGTTAATTCTAAACTTCACACTTCTTACATCATTTGGGATTGATTTAGGAAAAGACACACTGGTTTTATGCAAAAGCTAGCTCAAAACTTTATAAGAAAATGGCATAATTGTTTGTTTTAAGTTGACTGTCTAATCCTATTCATGTAAAATCTTCTGCAATTAAACATCAAACTTCTTGGTGGAATCAGCTGATAACAAAAAAATAAAGTTATGTTTCATTTGCATACTTTCTCAAACAATAAATTCTGTATAGGTTGAGACATTAAATATAGGGGAAAAAACATGGTAAAATAGCAGAGAGAACATGGAGATTAATATTTAATTTGAGGCATAAAAAATCTTTAGTAAATATAAAAGTGAAGGGATAGATCAATTGGAAAATATTGGTAGACATAACTACATAATTGTAAATACCAAAAATCATCCCAACATCTTTCTTCAAATTACAAAATATTTGCAACATATCTGATGAAAAATATAATTGTTTCCCTCAATATGTAAAGAACTTGTCCAAGGTCAAAAACAGGAAATGCATAAGAAGAAATAAAAATGGCCAAACACACACGCACACACATTATCTTAACCTGTAATTTAAAAAACACAAATTAGAAGAAAAAACAATATGTCACCTCTTAAAGTGGCAAAGTCACTTTCTAAATTCCACTAGGATTGGGCAGAGTGGCAAAAAGAGCTCTTTCGACGGGTGCTATTGGTACCATCTTTCTGGAAAGCTACTTTGCCATATCATGGAGGGCATTACATGTGTATGTCTAATCGAATATCTGCGCAAAGATTTTTGAAGAAGGAGACATTGTTGATATATAGAAAAATTATACCAAATGCTAACGATCAGGGATTTTCTTTTTGAAAATGGTCAAACATCCATGCAGAATATTATGAAGTTATTAAAATCATTTCTTAAAATAATGTTTGATGGAACAAAATTATGCTCATTAAAAATTCTAAAATAAAAAATCATAATAAAATATCATGTTATTTCACCTGAATTTGTTAAAAGAGGAAAAATATGAATGATAAAATTGCACAAACCTTGGAGAAAAATAGAGCGGTAATGTGTGTGTGTGTGAACAATGATGTCCTTACAGATTACACCTTTGATATTAGCCATAATTATTGATCTACTCATCATTATTTACATGCAAACTTGGTATTATTTTTTTCAGGCACTCAAAGCTTTTAGAACTGTGCTCTCCCATGCACCAATATGGTAGCCACTAACACTGGAACCGTGACTAGTCAGAATGAGATGTGCTGTAACTTTAAAATATACTCCAGTTTCAAAGATAAAATATAAAACACACGAAGTATCTCTTTAATAAATTTTAATATCGAATAAATTAAAAGGAGCAGCTGGCCCTGGTGGTAAAGTGGTTAAGATTCAGCACTCTCTTCACTGAGGCCTGCATTTGTTTCCCAGTCAGGGAACCACACCACCTGTCTTGGTTGTCATACTGTGGTGGCTGCATGCTACCATGACACTGAAAGCTATGTCATCAGTATTTCAAATGCCAGCAGAGTCACCCATGATGGAAAAGTTTCAGGAAGAAGGATCTGGCTACCCACTTCCAAAAACACTTGGCCATGAAAACCGTATGAACAGCAGCGGAGCATTGTCTGATACAGCGCTGGAAGGTGAGAGGATGGTGCAAAAAGACCGGGCAGGGTTCTGCTCTGCTGTATACAGGGTCACTACGAGTTGGAATCGACTAGATAGTACTAACAACATGTATTAAAATGATAACAACTTTTACAAGGCAGGTTACATAAAATGTATGATTAAAATGAACTTCACTTGTTCCTTAATTCTTTTTTCAATCCACCTACCAGAAAATTTACAATTACCTATGTGGCTTGCATTGTATTTCTAGAGGACAGCACTGTTCCAGAACATGAAGATGTCTTCTGCTGACCTTCCGCCTCTATCCTGTACCAGCTCCACCATTTGACATTCTTTGTTGAAGTAGCTTTCGCCTCAGGGCAGGTTCAGCAGCTATGGAGAAAGATACAGGTAGATGGCCACGCAAGAATTTTTAAATCCAAATTAGTTTTGAGAAGTTATTACCTCTGACCTCAGCATTAGGAAATATTGTTTCGTGGAGTTGCTCAAGAGAATGCCAAATAGAAAACCCTGGGACAGGAGCATCACACTGAACTTGCCTTTACAGGGACCACGGCTGCTAGGTTATTTTATTAGTTTTTACTCTTTAATATCTAACTTATTGTCTGGTGCTGGGCAAGTCATATGTCTCTGGGGCTCAGGGTTTTTATCCATCTCTAAAAGGAGTAAAAAATTCTTCATTTAGCAAACCAAATAATGAAATTCACACAGTTGTTGTGAAAACCTAGTAAATGAATGTGAATGCTTAAAAGAGTGTCTAGCATATAGTTAAAAAATTAATATACGCTACCTATTAAATTTTCTTAATATTGATATATGTGGCAAACAAAGTGAAAAGATTAAATAATCTGATCAAAGTTTAAGAATATATTCATCTTATCAGAGAGGGAGCCCAGGAGAATTTCACCGTGCAAGCCAGGGAATCAGGCTTCCTGGCTCCAGAACTGACTCCTCTGGATCTTAACAGCTTTGTCGTGGGCAAGTTTACACGTAGCGTCTCTGTGTTTCCTCTTCTGCACAGCGGAGGAATGCAACTCACGGATGAGTTGGAAAAACGAAATGAATAAATACAGTTAAAATGCTTAGGAAGGTGCCCTGGAAAGTTAAATAGTTTAACAACTGTTATCTCTCATTATCACCATTATGGGGAAAGGTGACAAGAAATGGCCACAACTTCAGGTAAAACAAACAATCGGAAAACATTTGCAAATATCATATATTGTATTCCAAAAGCGAAATTCTTCTTGGGGATTAATGATGCTCATAGTATGTCTGAGGGCAGAAAGATCAGTCGCCTAGGGCAGTTTTTCTCCTGCTTTACAATGTGCACATGAATGTCCTGGGACCTTGTTAAAATGCAGACTCTGATGCGGTAGGTCTCGGGTGGAGTCTGATGGAGATTCTACATATTTAATAAGCTCCCGTGCACCACCAGTGCTGGTGCTCCTCCCACCAGAGTCAGAGTACCAAGGACTAAAGCAACACTGTCTACTTTGACAGCAGGAGTAATTGAGGTGCAAGATAACACAACGAGCATCAACATAAGTGCATGAAACAACAATCCTTCTTGTTTTTTTACATGGACTGCTAGCACAGGGCTAGATTAGCTTCTTTCTTTTTTAATTGAATTCATCTCATTAAGTTAGACAGAGGTCAGGCACCACTCTCTTTACAGAGATGATGATTCTATAGCACAGACAATTTATGACATTTGCTCTGGCTTTCATAACAAATACATCATAAAGGGTAAAAACCACTTTCAAATGTAGTTTTCTAGAATAAACGATTGTTCTAACACTATATTTTGAATGGTTCCCTCTTTACTGAGTTTTATAGACACCAGTTGTTCCGTTAAGAAAATTCCCTTTTAATGTTAATATGCAAAGAATTTTAATTACAAAGGAGTGTTAAATAATGTCAACTGTTTTTTGTGCATCTGTGTGTTTTCTCGTTTAATCTTTTAATATGGAGAGTCAGATTTGTAGATTTTTCTAATGCTAAGCCCTCCTTACATTCTTTGGAAAAACTCAACTTGGTCAATATCTATCGATCTATATCTATCTGTATAGATATAGATACTGATACTATATCTATATAGATATAGATACTGCTGGATTCACCTTGTCAATATTTTGTTTGGCCTACAATGTGCTTTCCTGCTTTCAATATCAAGGTCATAAAAGGCTTGTAGAATTATTTGGCTGTATTCCCACTTTTCCCATTCTCTGGTTGAGTTTTTACAAGATTACTCTCCTGACTGTCACCTTTGCTGTCCTTTTCCCGTCATAGGAATTTCTTCAATGACCGAGAATACTCTCAAGTTCACAGACTTTTGCTACATTCTCCCCTTTTAGAAAATTTGCATTTCTAATAAATTTCAGCTGCTCTTATGTACCAGGTACAATAAACCTTTATACCAGGAGTTAGTGCTATCTCATGGACAGTGAACAATATTTAAATAACATTTAGATAAATATACATTTTGTAGCATGTTTAGTAAATTATAATCATAGAGAGTTTTATTTCCCGTTATTACATTTATTTACTATTCAGAATAATACATGATTGACCTGCGCCCTTGTGGATGCTAAATGTCAGCTCTCTTCAACATACCATGGAAACCACCACAGATGCAGACTCCTTGTATCTCAAAGGATCAGGAAAGTCAGTTGCTAAAGGGAGAAACATCCCAGGAGTCTATGTTCCTGGCCCTTCTATAACACTCACATTTGTCATTATTTATTAAATTGACCATTTTTGGGGCCAGCCCTGTGTCCAAGTGGTTAAGTTTGTGCGCTCCACTTCGGTGGCCCAGGGTTTCACCGGTTCGGATCCTGGGCGTGGGCCTAGCACTCCTCATCAGGGTGTACTGAGGCAGCGTCCCACATAGCAGAACCAGAAGGACCTACAACTGGAATATACAACCATGTACTGGGGGTGATTTGGGGAGAAGAAGAAGAAGAAAAAAAAAAGAAGATTGTTAGCTCAGGTGCCAATCTTTAAAAAAATAAAAATCAATAAAAATAAAAAGATAAATTGACCATATTCTATAGACTTTATGCTCATTAATGATCTTATTTAATCCTCAGAATAACTCTGAAAGAAACTATTTTCATTCTCATTTTACATAAAACTAAACTTCCGTGTGGTAATTTTCTAGGGTCAGAAAGTATATGAATGAAGGAGTCAGGCTTCCAACTCAGGTCTGGCTGGTTCCAAAATTTGATACTTTCATGGTTAAGTGCTATCCCTTATGACTATACTTCTCCCAACTCAGTGTGGACAGCACCTTACTATTCTCCCAGGAATCTCTATTTTGTCCCAGATTCTGGGGATAATGGTTGTGAACTGGAAGTTTTCATCAGGCCTCTTCATTCTTTACCTTCATTGCTCAGTTTCATTGTTTATCTTATAATTATTGCTTCTAGATCACTTTAAACCTGCAAACAAATAAGTGAAATAGTTGTTTATAATCCAGATGGTCAGTTTGCTCATTCATTAATTCAAGCACCTGTTCATTTAGCAAACATTTCTACGTGACAAGTTCTTCATGTTTAAATCCTAAAGTTCTCCCTCCTTTATCATATTTAAAATGTTGAAAGCTGAAAAATGCTATCCCCTGCAGTGAATAATAAACACATATAAAATGAGAAAAGAGGTAATATTAGAGAACTAAAATAATTTCAGTATGTAAAACTCATTTAGAATATAAGCTGATCAAAATGAACGAAGCTATTGGTTCTACCAAGAAAAATGGCTTTGAACACCACAAATATTTAACCTGCCTCCTCACTAATGTGTTTTCTAATTTCAAACGCCATTGCATTTGTATTCCAGCCAATTTCCATCCTATAAATGTCAGTCAACGTAGGCTGATTATGCCTAAGAATGATTTAAAAAGAACCTTAACAACAGTAAAAGTCATGTCCGCATTTTCATTATGCATCTGAGCCTTTGGATTGTAAATATTCCCTCTGAGCTAATATTTTAGAATTCAAGGTCATATGCAGGGGATTTTTTCCTTGCTAATTAGAAAATAGATTACTTCACTTGAAATTATGTAGGTGGAAATTCTTCCCCGAGGAATTTATCTCTTTCAGATGTGTTTGATCATGTTCAATATTTTTTTAACTATATTATATTTGCTTTTCCCCCTCACCTACCAAATATGATGCACCGAATGCTTAAGGATTTGACTTATTATTCTGACATTAGTAATAAAGTCATATTAAAAATAATGGACTAGAAGTCTTTCACCTGCATACAATTTTCCTTATTAGATTTGCTTGTTATTTCACTTGTCAAATTTCAGAACGTCTAATGTTCCCTCTGTATATTTATAAAAATACTTTATTGCAGATGAGTCTAATCACTATGTAAATTAGGTAATTATTTGGTGAATATTAATATTCTTTCCCATACAAAGTAATACATATATTTTGAACCTTCTTTTCTTGCTTTTGGGAGAATATAGCAATTAAAATAGTTATTGAACTCTTATTTGCATGCAAATGAGGCAAGTGAAGTAGCATATCAGGATATGCAAAAGTATATTTAATTTTCAATTTCAAATGTATTTCTTATTAGTTAGACTACATCATTTTCAATGCAATTTTCTTCTGGCATGTTAGAATCATGTATCCTAAAAAGCTTTTCTGGTAACTACTTGCTTGCATGCATGAACTTTTAATCTTTCTGGATTCTTCTATGGCAAGACAAAATAAATCTCCTTTAAAAGACAGGAAACATCAATTTGTTACCAAATTATATGATTAATACATAGATGGCATATAGCAGGTATTTAATATTGTATTGAATGGATGATTTGAAAAGGTAAGACTATCTTATAAAGAGATATGCTGCTTATTCCCCTACCAAACAATCGTAAAAACGTTATTGAACATAGAACTGTATTTAAAAAGAAATAATAGATATGTCCCTGGGTAAATTGCGAGAAGATCAAATAAACTAAGACTTTTCTTATAAAGATGAAAACTGATGTTACTGATATTTCTATAAATATGAAGGATGTAGAGACACTAAATAAATATTTAGATACCAAATGTTATAAGTGTGTACCAATGAGGGTGCCTCTTGACATTTAAAGAAAACAGTTACAAAGGAAGTAAACAAAAATAATACAATATTAAGTGAATGATACATTGAGGAATACAATACCCCAAGGTGAAGTGAGTATACATGTATTCAAGATGGGTGCAATCTTTAGATCTAGCTCTTGATAATAAGCTCCTAAGGCAAAGTTTAAGGCATGGCCTTCGCTCTCTATGGCTGATGGCATGGAGGGCACGCACTCACACACGTATTCTGTAGCTTTAACATCAGACATCAAAACCTGACTATGAAGTTCATTGTCAGGACTTCGTGAGATATTCCTTAGATACTTAGATTGAGACAAAACAGCAATATTTAATGAAAAATTAAAATATGTCTCAAACCATAAATAGATTTTGGAAACTGAATGCTTGTTATGATGAACTCTTATTGTAATGGCAGTTACTAAAGAGGATAAGAAATGATTTCCAATAACTGTCAGTTATAGTAACTTCTGTTTTTTCTCTGTTATCTGTCCCAAACAAAACACCTTATTTGTTTATTTATTTAACTTTTTGCGCCATTCTCTGGCCCTCCTCAGTGGATGGAATGCTCTTCTCTGACTTAACTACTTTGGTCCTCCATGTAACCCTAATTCTGTACTTTTTTTTGATTTCTATGGCTCATACAGTCTGGTAGATGCCAGTAGGTCATGTTGAATGTGTCTGTCTGTCACCAAGGGCTGGAGGGCAGGGTTGAATCTAAGCTCTGTCTGGGTTTTCTAAGCTCTGTCTGAAATAGATGTTTTATAGCAAAGACTGGAGCTCTGTCATCTTGTTTTTGTACCTTTTGTCGGGTTTTAATCCCGCTTTGTGGTAATTGAAAAGAAAGGAGATCCTGGTATGTTAATTAGGTTATGGATTATTCAGTACCACAAATGGGTGAATTGAATGGCTAGCGAAATTTCCGTACAGGAGATAGCCTGGTTTATTTAAAACACACAGCATTTTAATGTTTCTAACTCCTTTCATGAGATGCAGTCCCCCCCTTTCTTGTTCTAATTACAACATATGCCTCTCCAAGCAACACTTCTCAGGGTTGCAATTTTACAATCTATTTTTAATTGTCATATTAATATTTGTATATCTCTATAATCTGATTCTTCTCAAAGGTAGAGTTGGTGCCTCTTTTTGCTCACTAGTATATTACCACAGTCTGGCACGTAGTCAATGTCGAATGAATTAATTATTGAATTAATTATTGAATTTAGGCTACACATGCAGCTTAAATCAATTGGGTTTAAGTTTGGTTCAACCACTTAATAGCTGTGTGAACCTAGCCAAGTCATATAACTACCTATGTCTGTTTCTCGCTTAGCAAAATTATGAGGATTAACATAAAATGCACTTCTGAAACCAATATAGAGTTGCTAGTTATTTTAATTTTCATAGTAATAATGCACAATGTAAAGGTTGTTATGAAAGTAATCAAATATAACTTACTTATTTTTGGCTGATCTGTTTATTACACATCTTTTTTATTTTGCCACAGTGAATCTGAAACAGAACCAACATTCTGAACACTTACCACGCTTGCAGCCCTGCATTAGCCAGCAGAAGGTTGAAAGAAGTGGTCAAGTTAATGACAATGCAACCCTACTTATTTCTTTGTTAATGCATGTAAGACACTGTTTCAGAGGAAGAGTGAACAAATTGATACTGCTGGTGTGCTGGTACAAATAAAAAGTTTCATATCCTACATGAGATATTGCCCATGAGCCCACTCTATGAAACTATAATTGATAATCTAATTATTGTGGAAGGACCATGGGCGTGTTGTGACAGGCTGCTTGTTAGAAAAGTACAAGGACAGCAGGCTATGCCTTGAAGCCGGATTCCAAACCTGAGAACCTGGAGTGAGATTGGTCTGAGCTGGAAAAGAAGGTCTGTGAAGAGTTACAGGTAATGAAAATCTCCAAGACTTCTGTTGGGACTGTTCCCAAAACTTGAGATTTTTAGTTATAAAATATGTGTGGAAAGTTCAGGGACAAGAAAGAAAGGGCTAACCTGGGGCAAACTGAGAGCATAGGAATAAAATAAGAATGTTTCCTGAGACAACAAATGATAGCAGAAAATAACAAATATGAATGGAAATGTTTTGGTCTGAATTGCATCCCCTCAAAATTCGTATGTTGAAGCTATAACCCCCAGTGTGGCAGTATTTAGAGATAAGGCTTTTAAAGAGGTCATTAAGGTTAAATGAGGTCATAAGAATGGGGCCCTAATCCAATGGGACTGGTGGCCTTAGAAGAGGAGGAAGAGATCCCAGGAGTGCTACACATGGAGGTAAGGCCACGTGAGGACACAGCAAGAAGGCAGCCATCTACAAGCCAAGAAGAGAGACTTTACCGGAAACCAACCCTGCCAACACCTTGGTCTCAGACTTCTAGCCTCTGGAATTGTGAGAAAGTAAATTTCTGTTGTTTAAGTCAACCAGTCTGTGGTATTCCATTATGGCAGCTGGAGCAGACTAAAATAGGAAAATACAATTTAATCTTCCCAAGTTTAAAGAAAAAGGCTTCCTGTTTATGGATAATTCACTAAGTGTAATACCTTATTGTCAGATGAAAGTAGATGAATGAGGTAATATATTTCAAACCATTTTCTATAATAGTAAAAAGAAGTCAACAAAATATTGGGACAATTGAGATTTCTTAAATATTGAGCAAAGACATTTTCCTCTGTTTTTCTATATTTTCCCCTTAACTTGTATTTTCCCCTCAACCTTTTCACAAAGGCTTTAGTAGAAGCCCTCACAAGGCACTGAATTGGTAACCCACTGACCCCAGTCTAGTTTAGTCTTTGACACAATTTGAGAGATTGTAGTCACATCATTTACTTTTCTGGGTCTCAGTTTCCTCATTTTGAAAGCAGTTGGATTACCTTAACATTACCAATGTGTGATGAATTTTATTTCAACTACAACAAAAACACAAATCCATGAGAAAACATATTTGAGAAAGGCCAGGTCATGCAAACTTCAATAGAATTCCCTATGGTAGTAATTCTTGGAGGCTTTTAAATGTTAATGTGCTTTACAAACTCCAAGCAGAAGATGTAGAGTGCAATATTCCTCAAGTGTTCTTTTACTATACAACACTGGGAAGAGGTTACTATCCACTATGATTCACCCCGGGTCCCAAATTGTAGGATCCTTTGACCATGATGTGTAAGGATCACATAAGGATCCTCTTTATCCTTTTTCTGGTCATCCCGTAAGAAAGAGGAATAATGAAGCTTCTTTGAGGTAGTTTACACTCAAGAAAATATGTTTTATAAAAGCACAACTATGCTATACACCCCAGGGAAAGTGTCTTTTAAGGAAGAGTTAGTGGAGGATTTGAGACTTGAGCCCTAACTCCACACACCACTCCTTCCATTCTCAAGAAACTTTTCTGTTAGCCAGGACAACCATCCCTATTTCAATCTATTGGTGTTAACGTTCCTTCTTTACAAATACACAGTGTACTATTTGTTTTGGTTTGATTTCTTTGTTCTTTGGAATAATATATTCACATAAATGGTGAAATAGACTCCAGAATTATTCGGAAGGAAATAATGGGCAAATGATTACTTATAAATAGAAATTCATCAGGATTATCTGAGAGACAGCAGTGGCGCAGCCATGGTTCCCAAGCATCATGAACAATGGTCTCTTGGAGGAATAATTACTGGCTTGCACCATCATTCTCATCGCGGAAGTGTAATATGCAGCAGTCAACTGCTTCCTTAGGATTGGTGCTGTGCAATATAATACAGCTCACCTCGTTTAATCTACATTAAATGGTGTGCAATTTACTAGGTTTTCTTGTACTTTCTTTTCTTAACCTTAGTAGAAACTGCCTCAGGTGGACTCATTGACTGTCGATCATAAATCAGCCATTTATTGGTGAAGAGGTGAAGTGGGTTAACAATGGATTTACTTGTAAATTGAGAAGAGATAAATCTCTGTTCCCTCAAGGGTAGCAGTGTATTTACAGGTTGGAAGGCAGTACCACTTTTCAAAAGGCACTTTATAGGAAGGTAAAGTCTTCAAGATCTTGGGTGTTTACAATCTCTGAAGCTTGTGTATCTGCAGAATTGTTGTAAAATACACTAATAAAATAAAATAGGATTTTGCTTTCTATTTGCCTGTGTTACCACCTGAAGTATGGTACTGGTAGAATAGAGGCGCCATAAAATAAACTCATAAGCTGAAATTTAATCCATTTGGGAAATCCGCCAGTTTTATTTACAGGTCTATAAGCCTAGCAGATAAAAATAACTAAGGGAAAATGTTGCAAATATATTTCGTATCGCTGTACAATCAAGGTCCCTGAATGGCCTGTAAGCATTTCCATCCCATAAACCTGTCTGGCAATCATTGTTGACTTGAATATGTGGAATTAATCTCTTCATCAGCAATAACCCAATCCTACTTCCAGAATAAGAGAAACATGGGGTAGACCTAGTCTTTAGCTGGTTTATGATTATATATTATGACACACTGAAATGTTCTTCTTGACTGCAAAATGACAGAATAATTACTTTAGAAATTTGCGATACAGAAAGCAAGTAAATTTGGTATGTAAAATGATGATAGAGATTTCAGAGCAATATTAAAATCTGAATTATATTTTTTAAAAAACATGGAGAGCTTCTTGTAAAAAGAGTCAGGCACTTTAAACATTTTGAAAGAATTGGCTGAATCAGATAGATTCTGATCTATCTCCATTCCATCTAAGTTAGATTTTTGGATATCCTAAACTATTTCTATTCCATCTCAAGCATTCTAACAAATAATAACTTTGGTAGAGTGTCCAGAATATTTTTTTTTATCAAGGTCATATTGGTTTATAACTATACAAATTTCAGGTGTACGCCATTATGTTTCGACTTCTGTATAGATTGCATCATGTTCACCACCAAAAGTCTAGTTGCCATTTGTCACCGTACACATGTGCCCCTTTTCCTCTTTTGCCCTCCCCCATTCCTTCCTCCTCTGGTAACCACCAATCTGTTCTCTGTATCTATGCACTGGTTTGTTTATCTTTCACATATGTGTGAAATCATGTAGTAATTGTCTTTCTCTGTCTGATTTATTTCACTTAGCATAATACCCTCAAAGTCCATCCATGTGGTCTCAAATGGCAAGATTTTGTGGTTTTTTTTGGTTAGGAAGATTGGCCCTGAGCTAACATCTTTTGCCAATCTTCCTCTTTTTCTTTCTTTCCTCCCCAAAGCCCCAGTACATAGTTGTATATCCTAGTTGTAGGTCCTTCTAGTTCTTCTATGTGGGATGCTGCCCCAGCATGGCTCAACGAGCAGTGCTATGTCCGCACCCAAGATGTGAACGTCCCAACTCTGGGCTGCCAAAGGAGAACATGTGAACAGAGCCACTAGACAACCAGGCTGGCCCCCAAGATTTTGTATTTTTTTGTGGCTGAGTAGTATTACATTTTGTGTAGGTATCTTCTTTATCTATTCATTCCTTGACAGGCCCTTAGGTTGTTTCCAATTCTTGGCTATTTTGAATAATGCTTCAGTGAATATAGGGGTGCATGCATCTTTTTGAATTGGCGTTTTCATGGGTTTTTTGGGTAAATGCCAGAAGTGGAATAGGTGGATCATATGGTATTTCTACTTTTAATTTTTTGAGGAATCTGTATATTGTTTTCCATAGTGGCAGCACCAATTTACATTCCCACCAGCAGTGTATGAGGGGTCCTTTTTCTCCACATCCTCTCCAACACTTGTTATTTCTTGTCTTTTTAATAGTAGCCATTCTCATGGTTGTGAGGTGGTGTCTCGTAGTTTTGATTTGCGTTTCCCTAATAATTATTGATGTTGAACAACTTTGAATACTCACTAGCCACTAAACAGGTAATATACCCTGAACAAATATCCTCTACTGTGTCATTTATTCATGTACTAATGAGATGTGGTGTGATATCAGGCAGAAGATTGACTACATTATCCATGCTGCCAAGTATGTGGAATGTCTACTTGGCATCTTAATCTTACATTATCTAGAGCTGACTTCCTGATCTGCCCTCTCTGAAACCTACTCCATGCACAGTCTTCTCATCTTAGTTAATGACTGCTCCATCTTTTCAATAGTTCAGGTCAAAACTCTTGAAGTTATTCTTGACTTTGTTTTTTCCCCCATACGTATATTCAATACATCAGCAAATTCTGTTTCACCTTTAAAATAGAACTGTAATGTGCTACCACCTTGGTTCAGCCACCATCATCTCTTATCTTAATTATAATAGCTTTCTTCCTGGGCTCCTTGCCTTCCTCTCTCTTTTCTACATTTAGAGTAACCCTTTCAACACAACAGCTGGAGTGATCTTTTATGAAGCCTGAATCAGATTATGTCTCTCTTCTGCTTAAATTTCTCTAGTGACTCCCTGTCTCATTCAGAAGTAGGAGCCAATGAACTGGCCCCTCCTTATCTCTCTGACTTCCTCGCCTGCTATTCTCCCCCAGATCTCTCTGATCCAGCCACGCTGGTGTTCTTGCACCATGTCATGTGCTCTCTGGCCTCAGAGCACTAGCTATTCCCTTTCCTGCAAATATCTAAGTGGTTAAATCCTTCATTCTTTGCCCAACTGTTACCTCTTAATGTGGCCCTTGCTGATAATCATATTGTAATTACAAGATAACTGCTAGTCCTCATGCCTGATTTCCCTTTCGTTGTTCTTTGTATCTTTTCATAGTACTTACCACCTTCAAACATACCCCATCTTCATTTATTTATCATGTTTATTATGTTCACTGGTCATTACCTGCTTCCTCTCACTAGAATGTCAGTCTCTCGAAGGCACAGATATTTTTTGAGGGAAGGAGGCCTTTCACTTACTTGTGCTAAGTGTTTAAAACTGCACTTTGCACACATCAGGTGCTCAACAAATTTTTATTGAATGATGAAATGAATACTAAAATTATATAAATCTAAGAGCTGTGCACCAAAAATAATTCATATTTTTTTAACACTATCTTGTTATAACCAGGTTCAAGCCAAAAGAAACACCGTATACCTAGAAGAATAGCATAGAAATGTGAATTTTTAAAGATCTTCTCAAATACAGATTCTTAGTAAAGCTCTTAAAAATATGAGGAAAGACAGAAAATTGATATGGTCTAACAAAGACAATGAGGCCAATGAGATCACCCAAGGTGTACCTAGAACAGTGTAATGTAATGGTTCATTCATATTTCACTGGCCAAAGCAAGTCCTATGGCCATGTCTGACTTCCATGTTTCAGGGAGGTATAAATCTCTCACAGGAAAGGAAAGCAAGTAATGGGGAATGATAATAAAATCTGTCACACTTCACCCAATATACAAGATTATGATGATGATTGTTACTTCCTGTGCACAAAAGCATTTGAAGTCAGTTTCTTCCTTTGAGGTTGAATCAAAGAAGTAGGTTCTAATCAATAGTTAGCTCATTATCAGTCAGTAATGTCTGTTTACTATGTGTTGTACACTGTGCTAGAACGTTCCACTTAGCATCAGTACTGCTAAAAGTATATCCTCCCTGCTTTGTAGATGAGGACAGTGAGACTTAGAGACTTAATCGACAAGTCAGTTGTCTAAGGAAATACAGAAAATGAATGACGGAGTCTGAGATTATACCCAGGCAGCCTAACTGTAGAGGCTATTTTTCTCAACTTGTCTGAACCTTGGCAATTCAGATAGCCAAGGAACTAAAGGAGCTGAATGAGATAATTTGTAAGTCATCTTTAGTTCTAAAAATCTGCATTACTTCCAGACTCATAACATATTTTTTAAATAAATAAATTTTTAATCATATGTTAAATATGTCTTTGACACAAGGCCATCTCTGTCGAATCTGCCATGATGCTCAAAAATAAACTTAGTAGGCACTGGTGAGAAAGCAGCATTGATTTACCAAGCCTAGAGTGTCTTTCATACACTTCACACCCTGGCACACTTCTGGGCAAAAAGGAGGGATCAATCAATCTTTCTGGAATAGAGTGAGAATATGAATTAACAAATGAATGCATGATGGAATAAATGTCCCTTTTCATGTCCAAGATCTACTTTCTTCACTCAGTAGTTATGTTGGCTTAAACACTACTTAATGACTATTTTTCTGGTTATAGGAGTCTTCATCATGTTCAGCTTCCGAGGTCAAACTAATAGCATTCAACATTAGTGCATTCGGCCCTCTGGCCCTCTATGTCAGTAGATTCCACCTCCTAGGATTCAGCCAACTACAGATCGAAAGGACTACAGTGTTTGCATTTGTACTGAACATGTACAGACTATTTTTTCTCGTCATTATTCCCTGAAAAATACAGTAAAAGAACTATTTACATAGCATTTACATTGTATTAGTATATAAATAATCTAAAGATGATTTAACGTATACAAGAGGATGTGTGTAGGTTATACTCAAATGCTACACCATTTTACATAAGGGACTTGAGCATCACAGATATTGGTATCCGCTGGAGTCCCAGAACCAACCCCTCCCCTGCAGATACAGATGGAGGACTGTATCTGTGCGCTCAGAGAAAAACTGAATCATCAGATATGGGAGGTTTGCCAAATACACGCATAATTACTCTTTCCTTATATCCAAGATGCATATATATCACTGTGCTGCATTTAGTACCATAAAACAAAAATATATTGAAGGATTGACAGCCATTAACAGCAATATCACCATAGTAATTATTTTTTCTCAGTTTCTTGCAAATAGCTGAGCACTAAGAGGCTGAGAATTACGTCTGAAAAAGAGACGCTTCCAAGAAAGCTATGTTCTAATGGTTGTAATTATTGGAAAACCAAGAGTCAGGTGAGAGAAATGCATAAGAGCAAATTAAAAACTTTATTTACAAGATAGATATAAAATTTATATAAAAATTAAAAATATATGCTTTCTTTAATATTTTGTATGTTATATTTTACATAAATATATATCTCTATATATTTTTTATATTTTATGTACTCAGATTTTTATTACATATGGTATAAGTATTTTATGTATAATTTATATATATACATATAATAGAAAAGTATAAAATATATACAAGGAACAAATAAATGGAAAATGTAATTAAAGAAAAGATACATAGGGCCAGCTGCAGTGACCTGGTGGTTAAGTTTGGCATGCTCTGCTTTAGTGGCCTGGGTTTGGTTTCTGGGCACAGACCTACACCACTCACCTGTCAGTGGCCATGCTGTCACAGCGGCTCATGTACAAAATAGAGGAAGATTGGCAACAAATGTTACCTCAGGGCAAATATTCCTCAGTAAAAAAGAGGAAGATTGGCAATAGATGTTAGGTCAGGGCAAATCTTCCTCAGTACGAAAAAAAAAAAGATGTCCATTTACAATAGTATCCACGGATACCAAATATCTAGGAATCTAACAAGAGTTTTAGAATGCTTCTATAAAGAAAATAATAAAATATATTAAGATATATTTTTTAAAATAATTGGAGAAATATACTTAAAAATAGGGCAATATGTTTAGTGGTTTGGTCCTTCTGAAAGTCAGTGAAATACAAATCAAAACCAAAATTCAACGTCATTTTATACTAATTCAACTGGTAAAAATGAAAAAGTGTGACAATACAAAGTTTTGGAGACATGTGAGTCCGTAGAATCTCTTAAACTTACTGGTGTAAATGCAGTTTTGCGCTCACTTTGGAAAGCAATTGACGTTATCTTCTTAAATATAAACACTCATTTACCCTCTAAGCTTTTTCATTTTTAGGATGATATATAAGAAAACATCTTGCATATACATAAAAGTAGATACTTACAAACATTTCCATAGCAGTACTGCTCAAAGTAGAAAGATATACCTAAATGTCCAAAAAAGAAAAGTACATGAATCAGCCGAAATACAGTTAAACAAGGGGACATTATGCCATAGCTGAAACAAATAAAATTCAATGACATAGACGAATCTTAGCAATATAACATTAAAAGAAAAATGGAAGCCTGAAAATATTACTTACAACAGGGTACTTTTTTAATAAAGTTAAAGCAAAACTTCTAACACAACAATATATATTCTTCTGGCATATGCAGGCAGATTTTAAAAAAGGAATAAAACATATAAAAGGAAAGCAAGAAGTTTTAAGTCAAGATAGAGAAATAGACAGCAGATTTACCTTCCTTCCAAAAAGAGCAACAACAAAAGTGACAAACATGCACGAGACATTACTGTTAATTACGGCAATTGAAATACTTAACACCAGGGACAGGAAACAACAGGGGAGCATTACAATTGTCCTATAAGCCCTATAATTTTCTAGGCCGTGATGTACAAAGGAATAATTCAGACAGAGCCTGGTCATCTTCCTGAGTTGAGCAGGTGGAGCGGGGAGTCTGGTGGAACAAAGATGGCTCAGTTTCATAGGGCAGAGCATGGAAGACAAGAGAAGTGCCCAGAGAGAAACTTCCAGGGATCTATAAAGGGTCTTTGAATATTCAGTTGAGAACAGACCATAATATGCATGAGAGGAAACTATCCAAGTCCAGGGAAAGAATCACCTGAAAGGATTAGAGGGCACAGTGCCAAGCACTGCCAGCATGAAAAATCCTATAATTTAGGGGGCATTGAAAAGAGTACATAGAAGGCTCTTGCCTCACTAGTGGGCAAAAATGAACTTTAGTAAACTGCAGCTGTGTTACCACCTAACAACATTTAAAAACAAGACCCCAAAGGACAAAACTATTTACAAAGAACTTAAACATGCTTCTTAACAAAATTTAATGGTATTTTTTAAACACAAATCTATACTGCACACAACAGTGTAAAATCTAAAAGGCTTGACATCCAACTTAAAATTATCAGACATGTAAAGAAGCAGGAAAATACAACAAAAATCAATCAGTTGAAACAGACCCAGAAATGACACTGATGGCAGAATTAGTAGCCTAGGACATTAAAACAAATATTATGACTGAATTCCATATGTTCAAGAAGCCGAAGGAAAGATTCAGCATATTAAGAAGTGATACAGACGACATGAAAAATACGCATTAAAATTCAAGAGATAAAAATTGCAATGTCTGAAATAAAAAGTTCACTGGGTGAAATTAATGTGTATAAAAATATTGCAGATGAAAATAATCTGAATATATGGCAAGAGAAAATATCCCAAGTGAAACATATGAAGAATAAAACACTGGGAAACAAAATAAACACAGCATCAGTGATCTGTGAGAAAAGTCCAGGCAGCCAAATATATGTGAAATAGGAGTTTCCAAAAAGGAAATGGTGGTATTTGAAGAAATAATGACCACATGTTCCAAATTTGATGAAAATTATAAGCCCATAGATCCGAAAAAGCTTATCTAACCCCGAGTGTGCGCATGCGCACACACACACGCAAAACCATGATGCAAATTCCATCAAGGCGTATAATAATCAGCTTGCTTAAAACCAAGTATAAAACAAAAATAAAATTTTAAGCATTAGGTGAAAAAAGACACAGTAATCACAGAAAAACAATCATGAGAACAGCAGATACATTGTTGGAAATAAAGCAAACTAGAAGACAGTGAAGTAACATTGTTTAAAATACTGAAAGAAGAAAAATTATAAACACAAAATTCTTTATCAAGCAAAAGAATCTTTCAAAAGTGAAGAATCAAAGAAAGAGTGTTTTCGATATATAAAAACTACATCAGCCACAGATGTGAATGAAAGCAAATGTTAAAGCAAGGTCTTCAAGCAGGAGGAAAATGACACTAGAAGGCAACATGGACATACACAAAGGAATGAAAAGCATCAAAAGTGGTAGCTACGTAGGTAACTAAAAAGACGTACATTTCATTCAAAGATTAGTTGGCTGCTTAAAGCAAAAATAAGATGTTTTATTGGATTTATAACATTCGGAGTAGTAAAATATGCGAAAAGAATGGCACAAAGGCTAGAAGAGGAGAAATGGAAGCATATTATTGTAAGGTTCTTAAAGTATACTTCATGTGGTATAATATCACTTGAAGTTAGACAATAATAGCTTACTCTAAGGCAGTGCTAAAAACGACGTAAGAAAGAATTATAATTAATAAGATAAAAAAGCGAATAAACTGGAGTCATAAAAATTACACAATTTATTCCAAAGGACAGATGGGGTAGAAAAAACATCAAGATGGTAGATTTAACTCTCACCATATCAATAAAAACGTTCAAAATAAGTGGGCCTAGGATTTTTGCTTTCTGGAATATGGATTAGGGGACTTTTTTCCTAGTCCTCCTTCTAGGTACAACTAAACTCCCTGGATATTATGTATATAACAAACATAAGAAGACTTTAGAAGGTGGAGAGAAGCAAACCGTTTGGAGACCTCAGGATGCAAGAAATGACATGGTGCCAGCTCCCTGGTTTATGTTTTTTTCAGGTTGTTTGACTTTTTGCCTCATATATGCCAGACTTGGAGCTGAAGAACCTGGCAATCTGGAAATTCCAATGAGTGCAGAAAAATAAACCCCCTCAAAAACACACAGTGTCTAACCAAAGTATCAGAGAATGGGCAGCATAACAAGACAGAAAATGTTTAGACAATAACTGCTCTACTCCAACCAAACAATGCATAAAAATATGGGCCCATCCCTGGGCTGAGTGGAGAGCCTAGACTTCCATCCTTATCATGCTGTAACAGGGCACTCCAATACCCCTGCCAGAGTAGCTTTAGAGGAGGCTGAGTGAGGAGCTAGGACTTTTATGTCTGTTAGATTGTGTCCGGGTTCCTCCCACAGGTATCAGCAAATATAACACTGTCTGATGCAGCTCTAAATATATGTAGTGAAAATATTTCAGAAAATTATAAAGGGATGTACAGGGAGGTATAGTTTCTATATAAAGTGACTATACTAGTAGATTATAATGTTAGGCATGTATAATTTAATACACACAGCAATCACTAAAAAATAAAGATATGTAGTGAAAAACACTATAAACAAATCAAAATAAAATTCCACAAACTGTCCAAGTATCAGATAGAAACGCAGGAAAAAGAAAACAGAGAAAGAAAAAAAATAGGAAAACAAAGAGAAAAGAAAAATAAAAACTAAGATGGCAGACTTAAGCCCTAACATATCAATAATTACACTGTAAATGATCTAGACACATCAGTAAAAAGACAAAGACTGGCAGAGTGGATTAAAAAAAAAAAATGATTCAACTATATGTTACCTATAAGAGACTTACTTAAAATATAATGACATAGGTGGGTTGAAAGTAAAAGGATGGAAAAATATATAACATGGAAACATTAACAAAAAGAAAGTAGGAGTAGCTATATTAATATCAGATAAAGTAGAGTCCAGAGCACAGAAAATCACTAGAGACAGAGAGGGACATCATACTATGGTAAATGGATCAACCACTAAGAAGCACATAGCAATCTTCAAATTGCCTGCACCAACAGAGTCACAAAATACATAAAGCAAAAACTGATTGATAGAAATTAAAGGAGAAATAGCTAAGTGCATAAATATAGTTGGATATATCAACGTTCTTCTCTCTAGCACAACTAGAGAGAAAGTCAGTGAGGATAGAATAGAAGCAAAGAATTATCAATGAACTTTACCTAATTAACATTTATAGAACACTCCATCAACCCACAGCAGAATATACTCTATTTCCAAATGTGTATAGAAAATGTACTAAGATAAAGCATATATTTTGTATCTCCTTACATAATAACTGTATTTCTACATCAATCATATTTCTATGCACTAGCAATGACCACATGGACGTCAAAATTAACAAGTCAGTACTCTTTACAATCACTCAAAAATGAGATATTTAAGTGTACATCTAACAAAACATGTACAGGACCTGTATACTAAAAATTAAAAACATTGATGAAAGATATCAAAGAAGACATGAATAAATGGGGAGACATACTATATTCATTGATTGAAAGACTCAACGTGGTAAAGATGTAGTTCTCCCTAAGTTAATATACAGACAACACAATTTCTAACAAAACTCAGCAAGATTTTCTATATGTCTAGATAATTTTATTCTAAAATTTATATGAAAATGTAAAGGAATTAGAATAGCTAAATAATTTTTAAATAGAACAAATGAGAGGAATCAATCTACCAATTTTATGACTTGTTATATACATACACTTATACACATGGTATAGCACTGGCAGAGGAATACATACATAGATAAATGAACTGAATAGAGAATCCAGTAGAATCACACAAATATATCTAACTGGTTTTTCACAAAGATGCAAAAAACAGTTCAATAGGAGATATATGGCATTTTCAACAAACAGTGCTGAAGCAAGTGGACATTAATAATCAAAAGATGACCTTCAACTTAAGTTTCACATGATACAAAAATTCACTCAGAGTGGATCATAGAAGTAAATGCAAAACACAAAACTATAAAACTTTTAGAAAAAATACAAGAGATAATCTTCAGGATCCAGGGTTAGGCAAGAAATTCTTATACTTGAAACCATAAGCATCATCCATAAAAGGAAAAAAATTGATAGATTAGGCTGCATCAAAATTTATAAACTTTGTTCTGCAAAGAGATGTGAAGAGGATAAAAATACAAGGTGCAGAGTGGGAGAAAATATCTTCAAACTAAATATATGCTAAGAGACTAATATCTACAATGTATAGAGATTTGCCAAGCTCAATTATAAAATATAAACTATTCAATTAGAAAATTGGCAAGAGAAATGAACAGACATTTCACCAAAGAGATAAACAACTGCCAAATCGGTATACGAAAAACTTTAAATGGACACTTTACCGAAAAAAGAGATGGATGACAAATAAATAAATGATAAGATGTTCAACTTCATTAATCATTAGGAAAATGCAAATTAAAGCACAATGAGATATCACTATGTACCCATTAGAATAACTAAAATAAGAAATAGTAACAACAACAAATGCTAACAAACATGCAGAGAAACTGGAACACTCATACAATGCTAGTAGGAAGCCACTCTTTGTTCATAACTAGAATGTCCTTCATGAATGAATGGTTAAACAAACTGTGGCAAATCTATGATGTGGAATACTACTCAGCAGTAAAAATGAATGGATTATTGATCGATACCCATAACATTCTGGATGAATCTCCAAATAATTATGTTGCATGAAAACAGTCAATCCCAAAAGATAACAGATAGTTTGATGTGTACAACAATCTTGACGTGACAAAATTACAGAAGAAGAGAACAGATTAGTGGGGGCCAGTGATTAAGGAAGAGGTGGAAGAGAAGTGGTTGTGACTGCACAAGTGCAACATGAGGCTTCTTTCTACTGAGAGAAATACTCTCTATCTTGATTATGTTAATATCAATATCTTGGTTGTGACAGTGTATTATAATTTTTCAAATTCTTCCTATTGAAGGAAATTGGGTAAGAGGTATACAATGTCTCTGTATTATTTCTTATGGATGCCTGTAAATTTCCAACTATCAGAAAAAGTTTAATTAAAAACAACTATATTTAAATTAAATAAAAATTAAATGGCATAATTATTCCAATTAAGAGGAAGATATTATCTGATTAGATAATATAGTGAGACTCAACACTTGATGCCTATAAGAAACCCAGTTTAAATATAAGGACACAAATGAGATAACATTCAAAAATGGAAAAAATACGCCATCCTGACTTAAAGGAAGCTAGAGGTGCTATATTAATATCAGACAAAGTAAATTTCAGAAAAAATAATATTATCAGATATAAAGAAATTCATTTTATAATGATCAGGGGTTAGTTCATCAAGAAGACACAAAAATTCTGAATGCTTATGTAACTAATAACAGACCTTCAAACTACATAAAGCAAAAGCTGATAAAAATGCAAGGAGAAATAGACAAATCCACAAATGTAATCAGAGATTTCAACACACTTCTTTCAATAGAAGATTGAACAAAGTAGTAAAAAATCAATTAGCATGTAAAAGATTACAAAACTATCAAACAAATTCAATTAATATTTATAGAATGTTGTTGATAACAGAAAAATACACATTATCTTCAAGTCGACACTAAATATTTATCAAAAAGACCATATTCTGGACCATAAAACAAGTCTTAAAGTATCTAACATGATTCAGGCCTTACAAAGTATTTTTTCTAACCAGAGTGAAATAAAATTAGAGATCAATAATGGAAAAATATTGCAACGTTCCCTAAGTAATTGGGAATGAAAGAATCAGTTCTAAATAACTTAGTGTCAAAGAAGAAATGAAAAGGGAAAGTAGAAGATATTTGAACTGATTTTTTAAACACAACACCAAAAGCATTACCTATAAGTAAAAAATTGATTAATTGAACTGTATTAAAATTAAGAACTTTTTGTCTTTGAACACATTATCAAAGGAATGAAATGACAATCCACAGTGTGGGAGAAAATATTTGAAAATAATATATCTGACAAAAGATTTATAAGCAGAATATATAAAAATAAATTTCAAAATCAATACTAAGAAAATAAACAACTGAATTTTAAAAAATAGGCAATGATTTAAAGAGGTATTTTACCAAAGAAGAGATATGGATGACAAACATGCATATAAAAAGAAGTTCAACATCATTGCTCATCAAGGAAAAGCAAAGTAAAACCACAATGAAAGGGGACTTTCGGTTTCTGCTTCCAAATGTAAGGAGCTTGGAAATCACCACCCTGTCCTAACAAGTGAAAAGCTAAACATATTGAATAATCAGCCACTCTGCTTGGATCCATAAGAGAGAATAGAATATAGGGCAGACTGCTTCTTTCAAATTGGAGACACAGACAGGCAAATAGAGGGAGTCACAGCCTGCCAAGCAGAGGCTCAGGAGCAGAAACCACTGTGGAACCTATTGCTGGAGTATGTCATGTCCAGCTTTCAAGGAAAAATTACAAGACGTAACAAAAAGCAAAATACACATTTAAAGAGACAGAGTAAGACATGGTAGGGACGTTGGAATTATCAGACCAAGAATTTAATATAGTGACTAATATACTAAGGGCTATAATGGATAAAGTAGACAAAACTCCTTCATGTGAGTAGTTATATGCAAGAACAGATGTGCAATATAAACAGAAAATGGACATCCTAAGAAAGACACAAAAAGAACTGCTAAGGATAAAAACCACTGTTACAGAAATGAAAAATTCCTTTGATGGGCTTATTAGAAGACTGGACGTGGTTGAGGACAGAATCTCTGAGCCAGAAGATACAGATAGAATGCTCAAAAACTGAAAAGCAAAGAGAACAAAGACTGAATAAAACAGAACGAGATATCCAAAGACAATGGGACAACTACAAAATGTTTAATATACACGTAATTGGAATACCAGAGGAGAAGAAAGAGAGAAAGAAACAGAAGGAATATTTGTAACAATTATGAGTGAGAATTTCCCCTCAATTAATGTCAGACACCAAACCACATATCCAGGAAGCTCAGAGAGCACCAAACAGGATAAATGCCCAAAAATGATACTCAGGCATATCATTTTCAAATTACAGAAAAGCAAAGATAAAGAAAAAATCCTGAAGAAAGACGGAGGGAAAAAAAACACTTTTACCTATAAAGGAACAAAGATAAAATTAAATCTGATTTCTAGTCATAAACCACGCAAGAAAAAAAGATTGGAGTGAAATATTTAAGGAGTTAAAAGAAAACATCTATCTGCCTAGAATTTCATATACTGTGAAAGTATCCTTCAAAATAAGAGGTAAATATAAAGATTTTCTCAAAGAAAAACCAAGGGAATTTCTTGTCAATAGACTTGCCTTGTAAAAAATGTTGAAAGAAGCTGTTTAGAGAGAAGGAAAACAATATAGGTCAGAAATTTGGATCTACATAAAGAAAGGAAGAGTACTGAAGAAGAAATAAGTGACAGTAAAATAAAGTTTTCATTTTTCTTATTCTTAATTGATCTAACAGATAAAAATTTGTTCAAAATAATAATAGCAAAAAGGTATTCAATTTGTATGCTTGTGTATCTTATGTGTATATCTATGCTTATATGTATAAGTAAAATGAGTGACAGCGATGTTACAAGGATGGAAGAAGGGAATTAGGATTGTTTTGTTATTATGGGGTATTAATGCTACCCATGAAGTGGCATAGTGCTACCTGAAAGTGCACTTACATTAGAAGTAAATAATTACTGCCAACTCTACAACAACCACTAAAAAAAGTAAAATAAGAAGTATACCTGATATGTTGAGAAATGAGAGAAAATGGAATTATATAAAATGCTCAATTAAAACCACAAAAGGCAGAAAAAGAATGGAAGACAAAAATAGGAACAGAGAACAAAGGCAACATATAGAAAATAGTAACGAATTTGGTAGATATTAATTCAACTATAATAATAATCACTTTGCATGTCAATAGTCTACGTACACCAATTATAATGACAGAGATTAGAGAGTATCAAAAACCAAGACCCAGCTATAGGTTGTCTACAAGAAACCCACTTTAAATATAAAGGCACGTATAGATTAAAAGCAAATGAGTGGTGAACAATATGCCATGCTAAAACTTCAAAAGGAAGCAAGAGTAGTTATATTAATTTCAGAAAGGAAAGACTTTAAAGTAAGAAATTCATCAGGAATAAAAAAGGTCATTACATAACAATAAAGTGGTCAATTATCCGAGAAGACATAACAATGTTTAACACGTATGCACCTAACAACAGAGTGTCAAACTATATAAGGCAAAAACTGATAGAATTATGATAAGTAGAAGAATTTGTTATGATAGTTGGAGACTTCTAAACCCCTTCACTCAGAAATGGACAGATCCAGCAGGCAGAAATTTGGTACCAACTTACTTGAACTCAACAATAGCATCAATCAACTGGATATGACTGACATCCATAGACTATTTCATCAAACAACAGAGGAATACACATTCTTCTTAACTTCACATGGAATATTCACCAAGGTAGACTACATTTGGGCCGTAAAACAAATCTTAACAAATTTATAAAGAAAAAAAAATCATATAATGTCTGCTCTCAGACCACAATGGAATTTAACTAGAAATCAACAACAGAAAGATAACTGGAAAATCCAAAAATACATGGAGATTAAACAACATACTTTTAAATAATAAATGGACCAAAGAAGTAAGTGAAAGTAAAATAAAAATTTTATTCTTCTTATTCTTAATTGATCTAAGAGATAAAGAGATAGCTAACAGATAAAAAAAATCAAAAATCAAAAAATATTTTCAACTAAATAAAAATAAAAATACAACACATCAACTTTTGTGGAATACAGTGAAAGCAGTGCTTAGAGAGAAAAGTTTGGCACTGAATACATATATTAGTAAAGAAAAATATCTAAATTCTATAAAATAAGCTTTCACTTTAGGAAACTAGAAATAGAAGAGCAAATTAAATCCAAAGTAGAAGAAAATAAATAATAAAAATTCCAGCAGAAATAAATGAAATTGAAACAGGAAATCAACAGAGAAAATCAATAAAACAAAAAGCTGCTTCTTTGAGAAGATCAATTAAATCAATAAGCCTCTAACTAAGAAAATGAGCGAATACAAATTTCTACTATCAAAAATGAAGGAGAGTATATCACAGATACCATGGAAATTAAATGAATAATAAAGAAATACTATGAACAATTCTATGCTCACAAATTTGATAATCTAGATGAAATATGTCAATTCCTTGAAAGACATAATTTTACAAAATATATAAAATGAGATAGATCATCTGAATAGGACTAAATCTATTAAAGAAATTGAATCAATAGTTAATAACCTTCCAAAACAGAAAGCACCAGAGGGGTGCACTGGTAAATTCTACCAAACATTTAAGGAGGAAAATATTCCATGTCTATACAGTTTCTTTCAGAGGCTAGAAGTGGAGGGGATACTTTCCATAAGGTCACTATTACCATAATACCAAAGCCAGACAGACATTACAAGAAAACTACAGACTGATATTTCTCAAGAACATAGATGCAAAAATTCTCAACACAATATTATCAAACCCAAAAAAGTATAAAAAGAATTAGACACCATGACACGTGGTATTTACCTCGAGTAGGAAAGGCTGATTCAAAACTTGAAAATTAGTTAATGTAATCTAAACACCTTAGCAGACTAAAAAAGAAAAATCACATGATAATATCAATAGATAAAGAGCATTTGACAAAATTCAACATCCATTCGTGATAAAAGCTCTCAGTAAATTAGGAATAAGGGGAACTTTTTCAACATGATAAAGACTATAAAAACCCTACAGCTAACATCATACTTAATGGCAAGAAACTCTAAGCTTTCTCTCTAAGATGAGGCACAAGGCAAGAACTTCCCCTCTCACCACTAATTTTCAACATTGTACTGGAAGTCCTTACCAATGAAATAAGGCAAGAAAAGGAAATAAAATGAATACAGATTGAGAAAGAAGACAGAAAACTGCTATTATTCACAGATGACATGATTATCTATGTAGAAATCCAATAGAATCATCAACAACAAAAATCCTCCTAGTACTAATAAACAATTGTACCAAGGTTGCAAAATGCAAGGTTATATACAAAAGTCAATTGCTTTCCCATATATTAACAATGAACATTTGGAATTTGAAATTTAAAACACAATACCATCTATATTAGAACCTCCAAAAATGAAGCACTTAGGTATAACTCAAACACAATATTTACAAGATTTATACGAGAAAAACTACAAAACTGATGAATTAAATCAAAGAAGAACTAAATAAATGGAGACATATTCCATGTTCATGGTAAGAAAGAGTCAATATAGTCAAGATGTCAGTCCTCAACTTCATCCATTGATTCAACACAATCCCAATCAAAACACGAGCAAGTTATTTTATGGTATAGACAAACTGATTCTAAAGTTTATATGGAGAAGCGAAGATCCAGAATAGCTAACACAGTATTGAAAGAGAAGTGCAAAATTGGAAGACTGATGCTACCCAACTTCATTACTTACCATAAAGCTACAGTAACCCAGCCAGAAATGTATTGGTGAAAAAAAAGACAAGTCTATGGAACAGAATAGAGAGCCCAGAAATAGACCCATGTAAACATAGTCAATTGATCTTTGGCAAAGGAGCAAAGGCAATATAGTGGAGCAAAGATAATCTCTTCAACAAATGGTGCTAGAATAACTGACATCCCCATGCAAAAGACAATAAATCTAGACTCAGACCTTACACTCTTCACAAAAATTAACTGAAAACAGATCATAAACTTAAATGTAAAATGAAAAACTATAAAACTCCTAGAGGATGACATAGAAAAAATTCTGGAACACCTTGGGTGGTGATAACTTTTTAGTTATAACATCAAAGACGTGATCCATGAAAGCAATATTTGAAAAGCTAGACTTCATTTAAAATTACAGTCTTCTGCTCTATGAAAGACAATGTCAAGAGGATAAGAAGGCAAGCCACAGAGTGGGAAAAACTATTTGCAAAATACACATCTGATAGAGGTTTGTTATCCAAAATATACAAAGAACTCTTAAAACTCAACAATAAGAAAACAAATACCCAGTTAGAAAATGGGCCAAAGATCTTAACAGATACCTCACAAAGGAAGATAACCTAAAGGAATTGAAAACTTATGTCCACATTAAAACTTGCATTCAAATGTTTATAGCAGCTTTATCCATAACTGCCAAAACCTGGAAGCAACGAAGACGTCCTTGAGTAGGGGAATGGCTAAATAAACCGTGACATATCTGAACAATGGAACATTAGCGCTAAAAATAAATGCGCTATCAAGCCATAGAGCGATATGGAGAAATCTTAAATGCATATTACTAAGTGAAAGAAGCCAATCTGAAAAGACTACATGCTATATGATTACAGTTCAACCATATGACATTCTGAAAAAGGCAAAACTGTGCAGATAATAAAAAGAACAGTGATTGCCAAGGATGGGCTGAGGGAGAGATGAGTAGTCAGAGCACAGAGGATTTTTAGGGCAGTGAAATACTCTGCATGATTTTATAATGATGGATATATGTCATTACATATTTGTTCAAACCCACAGAATGTATAGCATCAAGAGTGAACCCTAAGATAAGCTATGGGCTTGGGGTGATTATGATGTGTCAGTGTAGGTTCATCATGTACCACTCTTGTGAATGATATTGATAATGGGAGGAGCTATGCATGTGAGGGGGCACAGGGGCGTATGGAAGATCTCTGTACCTACCATTCAATTTTTTGGTAAACATAAACTGCTCTAAAAAAAGGTCTTTAAAAAAAACCCAGAATGATATATCACTAAACACCTGTTAGAATATGTAAAATTAAAAAAGACTGACCATAGCAGGGGTTTGCTAGGATATATATTAACTTGAACTCTCATACACTGTTGGCAGGAATATAAAATGATACACGCACTTTGGAAAATAGTTGGTAGTTTCTTTAAAATCTATACCTATCATACAACCCAGTTATTTTGCTTCTTGGAATCTTTCCAAGAGAAAGGAAAGCATGTGGTCCCATAAAGACCTGTGACAAATCTTCATCGAAGCTTTAGAAATAACCTAAAACTTAAAACACTTCAAATATCCATCAACAAGTGAATAAATAAACAAATTGTGGCATGTCTATATATTGGAACACTGCTAAGTAACAAAGAGGAATGAACATTGATACAGCAACATGGATGAATCTCAAAAGCATTATTTTGAGTAAAGGAAGTTGGAAGAAAAATATTTTTTTGTTTTCATTTATCTAAACTCTAGAAAATGCAAACTAATCTACAGTGATAGAAAGCAGATCAGTGATTGCCTGAAGATAGGGGCTCAGGCAGAAAGGAGCAAGAAGGAGAGATTACAAGATTAAAATGGAGAATGAGGAACTTTTGGGTTGATGGATGTGTTCATAATCTTGATTGTATTGATGTTTTACATATATATGTATACATATATGTCAGATCTTACCAAATTGTATACATTAAACATGTGAAGTTTATCTGCAAAACATATGTGATAAGGGGTTAATAGCCAAAATATATAAGGAACTCAGACAACTCAAGAGCAAAAAACTGAATAATCTGATTAAAAATGGGCAAAGGACCTAAATAGACATTTTTACAAAGAAGATTTTCAAATGGCCAACAGATATGAAAAGGTGCTCAACATCACTATCAGGGAAATGTAAATCAAAACTACAGTGTGCTTATCACCTCATAACCCTCAGAATGGCTATTATCAAAAAGACAAGAGATAAAGTGTTGGTGAGGATGTGGAAAAAGGAGAACCCTTGTACGCTGTCGGGATATGAATTGGTATGGCCGCTGTGGAAAAAAGTATGGGGTTTTCTCAAAAAATTAAAAATAGAACTACCATATGATCCAGCAATTCTACTTCTGAGTATATAGCTGAAGAAAATTAAATCATTATCTCGAAAAAAGTATCTGCTCCCCATGTTCATTGCAGCATTATTCACAATAGACAATGCATGGAAACAACCTAAGCATCCACTGATGGATAAATGGATAAAGCAAATATGGCATATACATATAATTGGGTATTATTTACACATAAAAATGAAGGAAATCCTGTCATTTGAACAGCATGGATGACTCTTGAGGGCACTATGCTAAGTGAGATAAATTAGACAGTAAAAGACAAATACTATAAGATCTCAATTACTTCTGCAATCTAAAAAAACAAACTCATAGAAACAGAAAACAGATCGGTGGTTGCCTGAAGCATGGGCTGGGGCAGGTATGGGTGAATTTGGTCAAAAGGTACAGATTTCCAGTTATAAGATAAATAGGTTCTGTAGATATGATTACAGCGTGGTGACTATAGTTAATAACATTCTATTGTATATCTGAAAGTTGCTAAGAAAGTAGATCTTAAAACTTCTCATCACAAGAAAAAAAATTGTAACTGTGTGAGGCGATGGATGTTAACCAAATTTATTGTGGTAATCATTGCAATGTGCTGCACACCTTAAAGTTACACAATGTTATATGTCAATTGCATCTCAATAAAACTGGGGAAAAATGCTATGTTAATTACATGTCAATAAAGCCATTCAAAAATGAAAGCAAGAAAAGGTAAACATATATTTGGGATAATGTTTACCCCAGTAGAGAGAGTTGGAGGTTTGCATTGTGGGAAGATCTTAGTTAGCTCTATTTTATTGTTAAGATCCTAGCTTTTGTGTTGAGTGATGTGGTCAAGGGTGCTTTTTATATTACCAAAAGTAGTAAAATGGGGGCCAGCCCAGTGGCACTAAGTTTGTATGCTCTGCTTTGGCAGCCCAGGGTTTGCTGGTTCAGATCATGGGCATGGACCTACATACCACGCATCAAGCCATGCTGTGGCAGCATCCCACATAGAAGAACTAGAAGGACCTACAACTATGATATACAACTATATACTGGGGCTTTGGGGAGAAACAAAAAGGAGGAAGATTGGGAACAGATGTTAGCTCAGGGCCAATCCTCCTCACCAAAAATAATAACAATAATAAAACGAGTAGATAACATCATGGAAGAATGATCCAATGATGAGAGTACATTTTATTTTATTTTAAATTTTTATTTGTTTGTTTACTTATTTATTTATTTATTTTTTGAGGAAGATCAGCCCTGAGCTAACATCTGCCACCAATCCCCCTTTTTTTGCTGAGGAAGACTGGCCCTGAGCTAGCATCCATGCCCATCTTCCTCTACTTTACATGTGAGATGCATGCCAGAGTGTGGCTTGACAAGTGGTGTGTAGATCCGAATCGGCGAACCCTAGGCCACCGAAGTGGACGTGTGAACTTAATCACTGTACCACCAGTCCCGCCCCAAGTGTACACCTTAAAACAATGGTTGTAAGGGTTAATATGATTCTCTATATCTGTCCTCCAAAAATTAATAATAATTATAATAATAATAATTTTTTCCAGGGTCTATTCAAATGTTAAACCTTCACAGTATATTACAGGAACAAGTTAAGTTCTACATTATCTTGGAGCAGAAGATTCCATTTTTAATCCTATTTCAAATTTGTATCTGCAGAGAAATAATAATGCACTAACTACAGTTTCCCCAAGGTATGCTTTTGCGTATTTTGGCAGTTATCCTTCCGGATACTTTCGGTTTCATAATGGTCAAGTCTAGCACAAGGAGAATGCCACATACAAAATCACTTTTTAAAATGAGTTGCAGGAAGCTGCATCTCCTCTGTGACCTATGCCATTTTTTTGTGCCTTCAGACTTGAAACTTCGCAAGCGAGTCTGCGCGGAGTGGCTGCTAATGCCCTGACTTTTGGAAAGGTGGAAAGATATTAGCCTTCGATTGCCTCATTTTTTCTTGTGGTGAAGGGTGGGATGATGTGTGGATATCTGATGTTTTTCCAAGGTTTCTGGCAAGTGTCACACCTCTGACCATGATCTCAACCGGAGGACATGAGCCAATTATTTCCCTGTTGGTTTTTCTCCTTTAATATATGAGCTTGTAACAGACCTTAAATCATGGTTTGGTAATGTATTTAAATCTAGGAATCTAATGGTCCTGAAATGCTCAGTTTTTGCTAGAAAGATAATGAAATAAACTGACTAATAGCTACAAATCCTTCAGAACAGATGTTGGTGGAGGGCTTTTCTCATTGCACAAATCCAGGCAGAAAACACACAGTAGAATACAATCTGAAAGATGGCCCTGCAGTTGAACAAGCATTCAGCCCTCAACGGTTAGAGAAAAGCATAAGATATATCAGAAGTCAATGTGTAATCTTTTATGTTCATGACTAAATTTTACTCTCCAGGAGTAAAATTAATTGTTAGTTATTCAAAAGATTATTACATAACTTTTCTGATTTTAGGAATCTTTATATTTGACACTTTTAGAAAAAGGATTTGGTAAAATGACTTCCTAATAAGTTTTGAACATATACAAATAAGTTACTGTTCATAGTCTTAAAAATACTCGAAATCTTGCGCAAGAAATCCTGGAAATAAATTTCCACTTTGTACCCATTGGTACTGCCACTTCTTCCCAACACATTTCAAATAACAACTGATTTAACCTATGTTTTCCAAAAATAGAGAAAGGTGAAACAAAAAAACCCAGCAGCTGAGAACAGAGCTATGAAATAGAGTACCAGAGGTTTTCAATACACTCAGTCCTGCATGCTCCCTCCTCATACCACATATATCCCATCTACCAGGTACCTTCTGGATGGTGGAGGTCCTTGATCTCTACAAAAGTCACAGTATAAGAATGTCAGCGGAGGGGCCAGCCTGATGGCTCAGTGGTTAAGTTTGCACGTTCCGCTTCGGCATGGAATTCACAGGTTCAGATCCTAGGTGTGGACCTACGCACAGCTTGTCAAGCCATGCTGTAGCTCAGGGCTAATCTTCCCCCCACAAAAAAAACAATGTTAGCGGAGCAGATACAGTCTCCTCTGCTACAACTGGCCCTGTGCTGTAATTGACCTTCGTCTATGTATCTAATGCCTCATGATATTTTCAATTATTTCCTTGGGTTAAGCAGGGTAATGCTTATTTCTAGAGGCAGAATAACTATATCTAATGGAGTTCATAATTGTTATGGTATTATCTTTCTATTCCCGAATTGATACCAATTTATACATCATTGATGGTAAATGAGAAGTCAATTGTCTTCAACTCTAACCAGCACTGAGTTTTGTCATCTTTGCCACCTTGATTTGATTTATATAAAATAAAACCCAGGAAGTTAAGTTATTAGGTAATGTGGCCATGTGTCTTGTACTACAGTTTTTATGAAAATCTCACCAATTGACTAGCTTTTGAATATGACATTTGGTATTTACATATCAAAGTGTAATAGAAATATTTACCTAGAGTGTTCTAAATCTTAGCAGACATTCTTAGTCTAGGAGGTCAAAACTTCAGCACCTCTCTGTTGTGGAAAACTTAATTTCTCTTATTCTTTAACTTGATAACTTTTACTTTCCTTAAGAAATAATTTTCAGTATCTACTCATACTGCATAAGTGAATATGCATTATTTATAGGAAGTTTAATAACTAACATGTGTTTGACCTACTAATCTGATGCAATATACAGTGCCCCACAGTGACAAAAACTCATTAAGATATTGCAGAGAAACTGGTGTTAAAATTCAGCAAATGTAATAAAAATTCATATTGGATTAAACAGTAAAAATGAAAATGATATTCAGTAAGAAACTAAACCTTAGTCTTTAAGCTTCTCAGCAAGAGCGATAAATTAGAATGACATCAACAGGGAGAAAGCCACAGAAAAGAATGACATTAGCTAGATTCCTTTTTTTGCTAGAATTCTTGCTTAAAAAATATTCAATGGAAAACTTATACACATGTACATGGTATGTATGCATGCACACACTGACGCTTCCTCAAAATTCTAAATACTACCTGCATAAATTTTTTATCTTTTATTTAACAAAATACATCTCTATCTTTCTTCAATCCAGTCCTAAGTCTTGGATAGCTTGTATACGTGACAAGCACTTTAGATCAGAACAGCTTAGATATTTATAAACCTTCATAACTATTTATTCTTCCATGTGTTTAATACAGATCTTATTTTTAAAATTAATTCCTTTTGTCCCAGTTACCCTTTTTTGCCCTGTGACTATATGTTCAGCCTCTAGTTTTAGCAATCCATTCTGCAAATTCCATTATGAGTGAATTTGCTAAGTAAGATGCTATGGACGATTGGCACAGAAGCATCATTACTATCAGAAAACGTGGCTCTAATTATATTCCTATTGACAGTTCAATCTTTATGCAAGAAAGGCTCTGTACCATACCTTCTATAATAGAGGACTTGGCAATATTTACCAAACAATTTAGGTGGATGGCGGAGACGCAGTTTAATTCAGAAATACCCTTAAATAGGTAAATTCTCCCACTTTATTGTTCATGTTTCTAAAGGGTTCTTCATTATTGGAATTAAAGCAAGGGTCCTTGGATGTTTTTATGAGGCTGTAACATTCCTACTGCCCCAGAGGGACATTAATTCTCAGGCTCCATTTATTGATAGACATTTGGGGAAAAGATAATTAGGCAAGTCATAATCATTTAGACAACTAGGTAACCAACCCAAAAAACTCAAATATTTTGGATAGTTGGAGTTTTCTGGGTTTCAAAAAACAGTGATCAGCATCTCACTTCGGGTGGGATTATTTGGATGATTTTCTAGAGCGTTTAGTCAAAGTTAGCTGCACACATAGCAGCTAAAATTTTGATAGAAAATCTAAGATCTTTGTGCTTTGAAGAACCAGAGAACAAAATTTGAGGCAAATAACAGCTGCTTAAAAATTATGAGGATCCAATAAAGGTGAGAACTAGAGAAAGAAATCCCCAAATTTTGTGTATAAACTCTGCCCAAATCTGTTTTACTCCTGAGCTGCGTGTGCTCCTGTTAGCCTCCAGAAAAGGAAAAACAGATTAAACTAAACTGAGAGTTGAGATACAGAATGTGGAATTGAATTCCTGCAAGTTAATTGCCTGTAAAAAACAAAAATAGCAACAACAAAATTTAAAACATTTTCAAATGAGTAAAACAGGGTCCTCAGCATCCATAGCATCACAACTCTCAAAATACAATCCAAAATTATTCTACATGTGAAGAAGCAAAAAAATTCGGTACATTTTGAATAGAAAAAAACAATCCTGAGACAATCTATATGTTACAATTAGCAGACAAATATTTTTAATAGCAATTACAACAATATTCAAGGATGTTAGGGAAAGTATGCTCACAAAGAATAAATGGATAGAAAATGGAAAAGAAATAAAAAGTATAAAAAGAAACAAATAGGCATTATGTAAGTAAAAAAATACAATATCTGAAACTTAAAAAAAGAAACTCCTAACAAATAATACAGATGAGAGAAAGTCAGCAAACTTGGAAAGAGAAAAAATTCAAAAAAAATGAATTGAGCCTCAAGAATATGTGGAACTGTATCAAAAGATCCAATATACTGGTTATTGGAGTCCCAGAAGAAGACAAGAAAGCAAATTGGGCAGACAATGTATTTGAAGAAATAATGGCCACTATTTTTCTCATTTGGTGAAATATATAAATCTAAAGTTTCTTGAAGTTTTGCAAACATCAAGCATGATAAATATGAAGAAAACCATGCCTAAGGCACATCATAGTCAAAACACCAAAAGCTAAAGATAGAAAAAAATCTTGAAAGCACACGAAAAAAACCCAAAAACCCAGCACATTACCTACAGAAGAACAATTTGAATTAACATGGATTTCTCATCAGAAAATCTACAGGTGAAAAAGCAGTGAACCGACACCTTGAAAGTAATTTAAGAAAAAACTGAGTTCTATATTCAGAAAAACTGCCCTTTAAGAATGAACGCGAAATGAAAACATTTTCAAATAAAGAAGAAAGTCTAAGATGATTCATTTCCAGCAGATCAGCACTAAAAGAAACGCTAAAGGAAATTTCTCAGAACAGTACAAAGCAAACATTACTACATTGTCCTGTGGGTCTTATAATTCCATGTGTATGTAATACATATAACAGCTATGGCATAAAAGATGGCTGCAAGATACGTACATTTTATGTAAAATGGTAAAATATTAAGACTATGTAGAATGAAAAATAAAGAATATATATTGTAATCCTTAGAGCAATCACTAAAAATAATGTAAATGGCCAAGCTAAAAAAGTCATTGGATATATTAAAGTAGAATTCTAATGATACTTAAATAATCCAAAAATATGCAGAAGAAAAAGAACCAAAAATACAAGTAACAAACAGAAAACAAATAGCAAAAGGATAAACCCAAATCACAACTATGTGAATAATTACAATAAATATTAATGGACTAAGCCCTCCAATTAAAAGTCAGTGAGTATCAGAATGGATAAAGTAAAACAAACACCATTCGACTATCTACTATCTACAAGAGTTTCCTTTTAAATATAAAGACATAGATAAGTTAAAAGCAGGTGGATGGAAAAAAGGTATGTCATGCTTACAGTATGCCTAAGAAGGCTGGAGTGGCTATGTTAATATCAAACAATCTAGTCTTTAACAGAAAAGTATTTTCAGAGGTAAACAGGGATAATGATAGAATTCTCAATTTACCAAGAATACATACAATCATATATGTTTATGTGCCTAATAACAGAACTTCAAACATATGAACAAATTGACAGAATTAAAGAGACAATTTCACTCTTACAGTTGGAGTTTTCATCATCATTCTCTCAGCAATTAATAGAACACCTAAACAAAACACCTAAACAAAAAGAATCAGTAGGCAGATTGTTTCAATAACAGTGTCAACCACCTTGAATTAATTGATATAGAACACTGCCCAACAACAGGAGAAAACATATTCTTTTCATAAGCATGTAAGATGCTCACCATGACAGATATAAAGCAAGTCTCAATAAATTTGAAAGCATTAAATCAAGCATAGTGTGTTCTCTGGCCACAGCAGGTATAATTATAAGTCAAAAATCATAAAATACCTAGGAGGACCACAAATATTTTCAAATTAAACAAGGCACTTCTAAATAACCCATGGGCCAAAAAAGAAATCACAACTGAAATAGTACAATATTTCAAACGGAATGATAATAACGATTCAGCATATCAAAATTTGTGAGATACAGCTTAATCAGTGCTGAGGGATATTACAGCTTTAACTGATTATGGTAGAGATGGAACAGTGATCACTCTATATCAGAGACAAAGGAGAAATCCAACAGAAGGAGATGAATTTTAAGGCCCCCAAGGCCAAAACAGGTTATTTGATGTCTTTGGAAAAAGGATAGCTTTTTAAATTTGGACTTTCTAGTCTTTGTATATCTCCTTTCCTTCTTTCCAAGAAAGTCCCAATGTTTAGTTAACTAGATAAATTTGGATTCACTGTAGGTTCTTCTTCCATTTCTTTCGTACGCCTTCACCCCTCATTTTCTGATCCTGTGTCTTTGATTGATGGTCCCTAAATAAACAAGGCTGAATTAATCCTCTGCCAGATTCAGTGGTATTCTTGTTCTAGTATCCACACTAGTACTGATGTTGATATAGAAGTCATTCAGATTTTCCTGAGGATTAGAAGGTAACCACTCTGAAGGGCTGAGGTGGGCTATTCCTACAGGCATTCTTTGCCAAAGCCAAACCTCACCTTTGGGAGCTGTGGAAATGAGTCTCTGGTTCACAGACTTCCAGTGAAGTTAAAAGTTAGGCTCAAAACTTTTCTATGTGGTTTCCCAGCCTAAATCTTTTGAACTACTCATTTGAAAGTCTGGATTCAGAATGAGAAAGGGAACCTATATGGTCCTCAAATCCAGAGTTGATCTCTGAGCTGGGAGAACAAGCCTTGACCTGACAAAGGAAGCATCATTTCCATATAGCACACGCTAGACAGACTCATAGAGATGAAAAATGTAAGATTTGTGGGGTTTTTAAAAAATTTTTCTTTTTTCTGGTGAGGAATATTGGCCCTGAACTAATATCTGTTGCCAATTTTCTTTTTGCTTGAGGAACATTGTCCCTGAGCTAACAACCATGCCAATCTTCCTCCACTTGTATATGGGACACCACCACAGCATGGCTTGATGAGCAGCGGGTAGGTCCACACCCAGGATCTGAACCTGTGAACCCCAGGCCACCAAAGTGGAGTGTGTGAACTTAGCCGCTATGCCACCAGGCCAGCTCCTGGGTTTTTTATATTGTAAGTTTTAACAAGCTTATAATCAGTTTATCTTATTTAACAATCCAAATTTTAAATGATGATGAGAGAGTTGGGGTTTAGAAGATCAAATCTTGGCTTTAATCTCTATGTTTTCCTGCCATATAAATACAAACCATGTAACATCTAAAACAGCACTCTCCGGGACAGCCCCACGGCATAGTGGTTAAGTTCTCACACTCCAATTCAGTGGCCTGGGGTTCACTGGTGTGGATCCTGGGTGTGGACCTACACTCCACTCAAGCCATGCTGAGGTGGCATCCTATATACAAAATAGAGGAAGATTGGCACAGATGTCAGCTCAGCAACAATCTTCCTCCAGCAAAAAGAGGAAGATTGGCAACAGATGTTAGCTCAGGGCCAATCTTCCTCACCAAAAAATAAAAATAAGAAAAGATAAAATAAAATGGCACTCTCTATCCATAATAGATTTAGTGTGTACAATCAAAACAATGCAGTATTGGTGGTCAAGAAATTTTATTTCCTTCCATTATTTTATTTGGTAAAGAAATATAATGTGTGGCATATATGTAATCTAATTTAGTGGCCATTGTTTAATAGACACATTAACTTTCTAAAAATGTCATTGTTGCTTTATGGTTTGTGGGAAAACACCACACCTAATGTTATTGTGTGTGTGCTAAATTTTATTGCATGTAAATAAGGATGTTGAGGGAATAAGATGTTATTGTTCTGTGATCTATTATGGCAGGTCTTTTAGGAGATTACTGCACTGTGTGTTTCAGGGAAAGGGAAAAAGAATTAGAGTTAAATTATTTTGGGGGTTAAATGTATTAATCACCACTATTTTACAAAGGAACGCTCATCCCATGTGTCTCTCATGCTGGTAAGTTGTACTTAGTTCAAGATTCCAGGGAATGTTGGAGAAAAAGAAAAAGGATTATTTAAAAGTAGTTTGTATATGACTGATGTAAGAAATCTCGGAAGACCAGATTCCAGGTGGCAGAAAACAAGATGGCATCTGAGCCCTGTGGCCAAAATTCAAACAAGGGCATAAAATACATCCGGGCCTTCTTTCCTGGCAATATATTGCTGTGGTCACAGAAGTGATATAACTTTATCATGTTGACTGATTTTGGTATCATTTCTTTCTCTGTCTTTCTGTTTTTTTCCCTCTGGAGGTGAATGTGTTAGTGATTGTGAAAACCATTGCAAGAAAAGAGTATAACCAATGAAGGAAAATCGCAAGCAGAATAAATCAGAAATGGCTGTTAGAAATGATCCTTCTGACTTGGAAATTTTATTTTTGGAGTGCTTACTTGCTCAAGTAACACATATAGGTAATTTTGTAAATTTTATTACTGGATGCTATTCTCATAAAAGAGTAACTATTTATGTATTATTCATTTCCTTATATTCTAAAAAATTAGCATGCAAAAAATAAAATGGAACTAATTGGGGGAGGGGAAAGTGGATCATAGTTAACACTTCCTTTAATAGTAGGCTTATTTTATATTTGTTCTAAAGGTTTTACATGTATTCCTCAATTGCTACGTATGCGCGCACACACACACACACACACACACACAGAGAACACCCGTCATAGTTTGAAGGTAGGTAATATTAGTCTCCTAATTTTATGAATCAGGAAACGGAAGCACAAAGATTTAGAAGTGACTTTCCCAAGAAGACATGAATAGTAGATGGTACAGTTCAAATTTGCTCTCAGGCAGTTTAGTTCACAGCCTGTATTCTAAACCACTATGTATGTTGAGGGAATGTTCTTCATGAGTTAAGTATTGACATTCTGTGAAAAGCCTGACAGTAACATTCAACTGCAGGCCTCAATAAACCAGACCTCAAATTCTTCTGTTCATAAAATCTCTGTTAACAGGTGGCGAGTCCTAAGATGAGTCACCCACCTCCACATTGATTTTTACCACCAGAAAAAAGGAGTTGAGTAAATGATCATTAAATACTTGAGTGCATAAAATTCTATACTTTTAAAAACAATGATCAATGTATCATTTATGTAGATTTTCTTTTAATTGATTATTTAAGTATTTTATATTTCTGATTTTGCATTCACAGACAGGAAGAGTGAACCATGATAATAAATGTAAAGAGTTTTCTTCTTCTAATAAACCCATACAAATTTTATGGGAAAGGAAGCTGAAGATATTAACAACAGAAAGATATGGCTGTAATACCATTGGTTAATGTACTCAATCCTAAAATTGTAAATAATAAAAGTTCCCATATATAAAGGAAAATGACGACAATGTAAATAGAAACATTCACAAAAGTATTTACAGCAATGACATTGAATAATATGTGTTATTTAATTTATGATCAGTGTGAATTTTTTAGTAATTATTTCATTCTGACTCCATATTGTGAACAGAGAAAAATCTACCAGAGAAAATGAAGGCATATTAGAGAAACACATGTATTTAAATGCCAAAGCCTATTATGAAGTTATTTTCCCAAAGTGAAAATCTATAACAGGTTCACAATATATGCAGTTTTAAATTGTCTTTGTTGTAATACAAAATAGTGAATTATTTTGAGCTATGTGTTTTATTAAATCCAATTGTCTTTGATATTTCAGACTGCAAGATTTCACTTAGGAAACTTCGACCTTATACTATTTTGTGTCCTTGAATATATCTAAATAGTGAATTATGGTAAACCATATGACAACCTGCAAAATTTTTTTCTGTCAGAAACCATTCCAGAATCTTATTAACCATAGCAAACCTTCTTTGCTTTTTTATACATAATCATTGATACACTTTTGAAGAAACTTCTCTTGCTACATTCAAAAGCACGTGGCAAAAGAAGTAATAGGCGAATATTTTTGAAATTGCCTGCTAAGGGGAAAACTGAAGGTTCCTGATTAATAAAAGAACTTTCGAAGACATTCCGATAACCAAGTTAGGGCAATTTCAATTAAAGTGGTTGAAATGCCCAACATACCAAACAAGGTTGTCCTGATACTATCAGTTCTGTGCTAGAGTGGGATTCACCTGCTCCCTTTTCTGTTATGTTATCAGTCTCCAACCATTTTCCTCCCCATTTCCTCTCTGTGCAGTTTGCTGGCCCAGCTCAATTAAAGGACAAATCCATTGCAGTCTGCAGCGTAGGAATTATAATGAAGTCAGCTGTCAAACTCCTATCTTGCAGCTGCCCCTCTGTGGGTAATCTGATGGCCACTTGTCAGCTGTTTCACCCAGTCAAACGCAGACAAAGGGCCTCTGATGGCCTGCTTTAGTCTAATCAATCTACAAGGAGGCAGATGTTGAAATCCCAACAGGAAAAGGTGTAATTTGATTTAGCATTCAGAAATGCCTTCTCCTATTGATATATGAGATCTCTCTGTACTCAATATCCTTTTGCAACCATGGGGCAAATGACTTTGTGTTTATTTATTTTCCTCATTCTGTCATTAAAAATAATGCTTTAGAATGGCATTTCAGGGCATAGAACATTGCCCACTGGAACCTAACAGAATACAATAAATTAATTGATCTCTCAAGGTGGAAGGGATTTGGGTTATTTTGATTTTTAAGGAGATTTCTACAATTTTCTAGACATTCTAAAGTGAGCCAGAAGTACCAATGAGCTATTCATTCACACATATCTTTTTATTTCTCTGTCAACTGGATATTAGAAAGAAGAAAAATTAGATTTTTTTTCCCTAGAGTAATTAGGCAGAAGACAAAAAGCAAGATTGGATTGAGAGAAATAAAAGGAATTGGAAGCAATTATATTCTCAGTTTTCCATTTTCCTACCACAAAGATTGTAGTGAAGTTATCTGTTTTCTTAATGCAGTATTTATCTTTTTTAATGAATAACTTAAATCAACATATATACTATTAATTGTACTCAAAAATATAAAAATATGTGATTTTGATTACACAATTACCAACTCTGTCACTCTCTGAATACAGCAGTCGTATTTCCTCACTTCTTGAATAAGACACACATATCCATGAAAATATGGCTTCAAGCAGATGGCTTTTCTTCTTACTGAATAGCTACAATTTCTATTTCCAATGCCTTTCTGAAGGTGGTAAATTCTTATGTTATTCAAATATTAAGTACATGGAAGTAATTATTTCTTAAAGACATGATTATAAGATAGCTTGGGGAAGCCAGACCATTTATCTTAACTTCTGCCTGAAAAATGAAATAGAAACATTCAGAATTGCATATTTGGGATTCTTTTATATTGAGAATTAGCATCTTCCCCAACCCAAGTCGTGTTATGTATTTATTAAATCACCTTTACTTCAGGCATTTTGTTTAGATTAATTTTGACTCAAGTTGTCAAAATATAAACTTCATTTTTATGTAGGTCTTTAAAAGTCAACATGATAATGAAATTCTGATGTGTAAAAGGAGTATATACTCTTCCCGCATAGCACATTGCTGAAAGACATTTTTTGGTGGCTCGGAACTAACTTTGCAGTGGTTTTTATAATTATTTAAAACATCAATATCTTCCTAAGAAAAGAATAATACTGCAGAGCGAGGTTCTGCCCCAGGTATTTCAATTGCTCATGTTGGAAGAAATACAGAGATAATATAAAATTGTAAGAAGATAAGGCCAAATCTTTGGTGGCTAAACAGTCAATGACATTTAATAAGGAAAATCACAGCCAGTCCTAGAAGAAATGAACTATTATGGAAACCAGTGTGTTTTTAAGAATTTGGAATTCAATGCTACAGTGGTCTTTTCATATTAAAATAGTATCAATGAGTGCTTTGCTGTCTTTGAAGATCAAGATGGGTGTGCGTGTGTGTGTGTGTGTGTGTGTGTGTAGAGTGCTTTAAGAATGACAAGAGCTTGATATAAAAAGAGAAAATGAGGACATAAGCTTTTGCTGTTCCTGGTAAAATCAATATCTGCCTATGTTTTGTCTGGCCAGTGAGCACAGTCCTGAAGTTGATTTCTTCTAAAAGAAGAGTAGGTTGTCCTAAAGATAAGAATGAAAGCTTATAACTGACTTTGGGTGTGTGTATGAAAATGCTGGTGGCAGGATGCGGTAATGGAGTCTGACCTTGTAATTTCTGTGTATTACCCTAATCTTGGAACAAAAAAGATCTTTAGACTATGAGATAACTGTCAAAAAAAACCCCCAAAAAACCAAAAAAAACCCAGCTTATATAATGGCTTCCTTTTGGAAGAGTTGCTCATTTAAGAACTATCTAGGTAGCTCAAGCTTCTTTGTGAATGGTTCTCAAAGTTTGTTTGGAACCCCTGGGGATCCCCAAGATCCTTTCAGGATGTCTGTGAGGTCAAAACTCTTTTCATAATAATACTAAAGTGCTATTTGCCTTTGTCATTCTATCTTCTCATGAGTATAAAGGGAAGTTTTCTAGACAGAGAATAAAATGTATATTGTACATTCTGCTTTAAAAATTCTTCAGTTTTAATTTCTAATATAGTAAATATCAATGGATACAATCCAAATAAACAAAAGCTCTTTGGGATCCTCAGTAATTTTGAAGAGTACTGCTATGGACTGAACTATGTTCTCCCAAAATTCGTATGTTGAAGCCTAAGTCCCAAAGTGACTGTATTTGAAGACATGCCTTTTAGGAGGTAATCAGGGTTAAATGTGGTCATAAGGGTGGGTCTTAATCTGATAGGATAGGTGGTCTTACAAGAAGAGGAAGGGAGATCTCTCTCTCTCCACACACACTCACACACACACACACACACACAACCAAGGAAAGGCCATGTGAGGACACAGAGAGAAGGCAGCCACCTATAATCCAGAAAGAAAGCCCTCACCAGGACCTGGCCATGCTGGTACCCACTCTCAGGCTTCCAGGCTCCAGAAGTGTGAGAGAGTAAATTTCTTTTTGGTTAAGCCACCCAATCTAAGATGTTTTGTTATGACATCCTGAACAGACTAAGAAAGTGTAAAAGAATCCTGAAACCAAAAATCCTGACAAGTGCTGATCTATATTAATAAAACTGTGATATTGGAGCCCTCTCTAGGCTCAATGAAAAAACTGAAATCCTATGATTCACTTTGGTTGCAATTACGTCTTTGAACAAAATGGGTAACACATTGTGCTGACAAGTGTTTTAAAATGCTGCATGTTTGCCATAATCATGTATTATGAGAGAAATCTTCAATAACTCCCTACTTACTCCCAAATTCTTAACTCTGTATTCAAAGCCTCATGCTTTGGGGCCCAAACCTACTCATCCAACAAAATCTCCTACTATGTCTCAGCATTAAGTCTTTTCTTTAGAAAGTAAATCTCAAATTCCCTTGAGTACACATTGCTCATCCTGGTCTCTGCCTCTGTTCTCATGCAATATTCACTCTATAAATTTCAGATCGTATCTTTCCATTTAAAGAACTTTCTCCACTATCATCCCATTGTGTGACTAATCCCAAGCTTTCTTTTGCATCTGTGTCCTCAATTTTCTCCACAGGAAAGCCTAAGACCAGTCCTCTGCCTGCAGGGGTGACAGTAGGCCTATGCAAAATAGGATTTTCAAATTTGCAGCAATATAAGAGAATTCAAACCCAGAATTCGTCAAGGTCAAAAAAGATTTTCCAAATTATTTTATCTCCTTCATGCTATAACATTATGGAATTAATTTGGTTGTACCATAGTTACATAACCTAGGTACTTCCATGCTTTGGTTCCCAATGTATCATTGGGGTTACTTGAAGATTCAGTGAAGAAGTTCTGGCCATGGTTTACTATAACGGTAAATTGGTTTTTGGTAAATACTTGCTCATTTTTTAAAACATTGAATTGAAAAATGCAAATTGTAGAACATCTAACTTTATTTTATTCTTCCTAGATTTGAATTTCTGGTCTATTATGTGATGCACACATCTCAGGGACAGACAGGCCCAAGGTAGAAATTAGAAGGAAATTTTTACTTTGTCATGATTATCCAGGCTGAAAATAGAGGAGCTACCAAGAAATTTGGTTTATCTAGATGTTAGGATCTTTTACCAGAGAGGGTAAAATGAGCACACACAAAAATGAAGGTGAGTTTTGCTCTGTTTAAATAGTATTATGCAAATGGATCAACTCAACATTTTCATTTCAATTTAATTTATGCAAGAATAATTAAAGTAATTCTGAAAGAATAGGACGGGACATTTCTCCCCTCAAAATAGAAGCCTATAGAAGATTGGATAAAATAATAACTAATATTTATGGCATTCTTTCTAATGTAGAAACTGTCAAGAACTTTTCTTCATTTCCCTTATTTGATCCTAACAAGAGTTTTATGCTACAATAAGAGGCTGAGCCCGAGGACTGTGTTCAAATCTCAGCTCTCCTACTTACTGGGTCATTGATTTTGGACAAGTTATTTAATTTCTCGGTGCCTCAATTTTATTATCTCTAAAATGGGATGATAATACTAATAACCCTGACTTCACTGTGTTGTTAAGGGTATTAAATGAACTAATGTATCTAAAGGGCTTAAATTACTATCTGGCTCACAGTAACCTTGATATGAACATTAGCTCTTATTTTCTCCTCTTACTAATAAGGATCAGAGACTTGAAGAGGTTATCTAACTCAAAGTCTGCAATGAGTAAATAAATAAGTCCTGGAGATCTAATATACAGTACAGTGATTATAGACAATAAAACTGTATTATAAACATTAAACTTGCTAAGAGACTAGATCTTAATTGTTCCTAGCACTAAAAGAAACGATAATTCTGTGATAGAGATGTCAGCCAATGCCACAACAGCAATCACATTGCCATATAAATGTAACGATTCAATATGTTTTGCACCTTAAACTTACACATTATAAGTCAATTATATCTCAGTAAATTTTCTTTTAAAACTCTTATATGCTAGACATGGAATTTAAGTCCCGACACTTTAATTCTACAATTCATATTTATAGCTTCTGTTCTAAATAGCCTTCTCCAGAACTGAAGTGGAGAGAGGAGAAGCTTGGGAAGAGTGCTGTTCCCTGAGGAACCATCAGAATGATGGAGTCAAAAAGAAAACCCAGCCACCGGTGTGTAACACTTCAGTCTCTCCTCACAAGAATTCGGTCAACTACTCAAAGCAAATGCTATTCTTCTCATCTCATAGATGGTGAAACCGAAACTGAAAAATATTCAGGACTTGCTGCATGTCAAAATGTTAATGGATAAGTCTCAACTAAAACCCAGGTTTTCTGACTGGACATTCAGGACTATAACTATAGGGAGATCAAGACAGAGAAGGAACGTTGATCTCGATCTCGTGTAGGATATATTGTGCTGTCTTTAAAATTCTTTGCTTGATTGTTAGTTTTGAAAACCCAACTAAAGAACATTTTCTATTGAAGCAATTATCACATTGGGATTTTCTAGAGCAGAGGTTAATAAACATTTTCTTTAAAGACTAGGTAGCAAATATTTTAGACTTCCCAAGCTAGGACAGGTGGTGTCTGTTGCAACTACTCAACTCTGACTTTGTAGCACATAAGCAGCCTTTGTAGCACATAGGCATGGCTGTGTTCCAATAAAACTTTATTTATAAAACAGGCAGCAAGCAGTAGTTGGTCTTTGGGCTGTAGTATGCTAACCTCTGTTCTAGAAACTAATTGATGTTAGCTCCTTACCAACTGCTGCATATAATAAATTTGATACTTGTGGATGGACATATTAAGATTAAGGGAAATGTAACGATAATAGCCTTATTGTTCATTCAATGAATATTCATTGAACACCTACTATGTGACAGACACTTTTTTAAGCGGTGAGAATAAAATGATCAGAAGATCACAAAGATCCTGTTCTGATGGAATTCATAATATGTGCCCTCCTATTAGAAGATCAATAAGTAAATTGAACATATATAGTATAATTACAAAGCAGAATAGTTGAGTGATATGAAGGAAATAAACAGAATGATGTATTAGAGAATAATTGGGTAGGTAGGGGAATTTTGAAGTTGGGGTATTTTAGGTATCATAGTTATGGAATTCTCTATAAGGATATCACTTGTGAGCTGAGACAAGACAGCAAAGTGCCCTAGGAAGAATGTTCTGGGCAGCAGACTCCTTAACAGAGAAAGTCTTGAGTTACAGAAAGTTTGTATGAGTGGATATCAGGAAAAGCAGTGAGTGGAGTACAAAATGCAGAGGAAAAGGCAGATTTTGAAGTGCCTTGTTAGAATTTTGTGTTCAACACACAGTCAACAAAGGGATTTAAGCTTGGAAACGGCATGTTCTGATTTTGTTGTTAGAAAGCGCTCTGTGGTTGCCACATGAATAATGGGTTGGGGGGAAGGTCATGGATGTGGATGACCAACAGTAGGATGTGCAGAAGCTTAGGTGAGAGAGGGGATGGCTTGGACTGGAGTCGTAGCAATGCAGTGGACAGACCGCATAAACCCGAGACTTACTTTGGAATAAATTCCACTCTTTCTAAAGGGATTCGTGGGAATTATTTTGGCTTGAGAAATTCAGTAAATGATGAGGCTGTTTACTGAAATGAGGCAGGATATATTTAGGGAGATTGTAGGTGTAAAAGCAAGTTTGTGATGTTTCTTGGACATCCAAGTAGAGTTGTCAAATAAGCAGTGGGGGAATTAAGTTTGAAACTCAGGGAAGACGTCAGAGTTGGAAGTATAGATTTAGGAGCAAGAAGCCTCTTTAGACAGTATTTAATGCCATGAGACAAAGCGGAAAAAGAAGACTAGAGGAGATCTATGCCAGAGCCCTGGGATGGCACAATAGTGAAGATATATTTGCAGGTTTCCTATTCAAGACGATAATGCAGGAGGATCCTGGGCTCACCTGCTCCTGCAGACACGTGGAATTTGCAGCTACATATGGAACAAATTCCTCTAAGAAAAACTTAAAAACCGCCTGAGCAATTCCTGTGCTTCAGGTGAACGAGAGAAGGCCTCATCAGAGTGGCTAGGGGAGGTTGGGTCACACTCTCTCCGTAAACCCCATCCCCAGCACAGTGACCCATCATCAGAGGAAAATCAAAACCCAGAGCTTCTCCCTGAGGAGTGAAGGGTTTGAATCCCACATCAGGCACCCCAACTTTTAAGACCTGCCCCTGAGAGATGATCTCCCAAAACATCTAAGTTTCAAAATCATCGTACCTCATGTCCACGAGTCCCGCAAGACTAAGACAAACTGAGAAATAGCTCTTATAGGCTCGCTCCCAGACTCACCCACTCCAGAGCTCAGCACAGAGGCAGATGGTCCAGAGGCACCCAGACTTTATGTGAATGAGGCTCATTTGCTAATCTTAAATCATCACCTTCACTGGTGGACATGTCATTTAGCACAGGTCTAGGACCTTGCTGCCTGGCAGGCACCATCTCCATGCACTCTGTGCCTTGCTCTAGCCAGTGGGCTTCATCTCTTTTTTTGCTCTTTTTTCAGGCTGGCACCATCTATACACTCTTCCTCTGCCTTGTTCCATCTGACAGAAGCCATCTTGGCGTGCTCTCTCTGCTGTGCTCCAGAGTGCCAGTATCTCCAAGACGGGAGCTTTTATGTGCATCTGGTGGCCCAGTTTTTGTGACTGCCACCCAGAGGACATCCTTTGATCACCTGGCCCTGGAGGCCATGGGGGCTTGCAATGCTGGGTTCCACAGGACTGGAACAATTGGGAGAGACAGTTCTAGGCAGACTACCAGCTCCAGGACACTGCCCAGACAGCAGACTGAAACATACCCCCAGTCTTTCTGTGAAAGAGACCTCTTTGCTTGACTGGGAGCTTTGGCCTGAGGGGAAGTTTCTGGTTAGGCATGTAACTAGGGGTCTCCAAAGGTCCTCTCAGGGAATGAAGGTCAGTAGATGCAATCTTTGCACTATCTGTCTGCCTCCTTCCAGCTCGCTAGTGTCTTCCAGAAAGGAGCTTATATCCTTATCTGGATCCCCGATGTTTGCAGCTGCGACCAGGGGACACCTCCACATTGCCCAGCTCTGGTGGCCAACGGGGCTTATGCTCATGGGTCCCACAGGACTGTGACCAACAGAGAAAGAGTTCTTAAATGGCTCCCACTTCCAGGGCACAGCAAGAGGCAACAGACCCAGAGGAACTCAGTCTTTCTGCGGAAATGGTCTGTTTGGGTTATCACCATAGCTGCAGGCTTAATTAAACACACGGTTAAGGGCTGACTGGCATTATCTTCCTGCTTTCCCTGGGCTGTGCCTAGAGCGCCAGTATCTCCCCGAGGGGAGCTTTTACACGCATCTGGTGCCCAAGTTTTTGTGGCTGCCACCCAGGGGACACCTCCAGATCACCTGGTTCTGGTGGCCAGTGGGGCATCTGCTTTCAGTCCCACAGGACTGGACATATTTGCGTGCTTTAAAAACTGCTGCCTGAGGGTCTGGCTCCCATCAGCCTGAATCTAGGTGCTGACTGAGATCCTCCCCTTTGGGGCGCTGACAGGTGTTGGCACCCCCTCGACCATTAAAAATAAAATTGGCTGCTTGGACAATCACAAAAGGTTGAGGGACAACCAAGAGCTGGGGCAGGGTTGAACAATAAGGTTTGTCGCCTATACAAGGTCACTCCTTCAAGACCGGGAGAGGTGGTTGTTGCATCTACTGTATAGAAACAAATGCAGAGAGTCAAGCAAAGTGAAGAAACAAAGGAATATATTTCAACGAAAAGAATAAGGTAAAACCTCAGGAAAAAAACGTTAGTGAAATGGAGATAAGTATTTATGAAATATTTTGAGAAAATACCTTAGCTCAGGAGATGGAGAAGCAGTGGCTGGAAAGGTAGGAGAGCAGGAAAGAGTGCTTTCATAGAAGACAGAGAAGGAAGTGCATCCTGAACAAGGGATCAGCCCCATGACAAAGGCTGCTGAGAGGCCCTGTCCTACAAGAATAATAAAATATGTACTTTAATGCTAACCTTAAGGGTGTTTGATAACCATGAGAAGATCATTGGAGTAATCAAATAAGAAGAGGGACTGGAAAGTATGGAAGAGAGAGTGGAAGGTGAGAACACGAATTCAGAAATTCTCTGAGTTAGGAGATTGCCATTCGGGAGGAAAAGGCTGCAATCAAGGTTTGTTTGCTTTACAATGGGAAATGCTGGAGTATGTGTGTATGATGACGAGAATGATCCAATCGAGAAAGGGAAATTAATGATGCCAATGACCAGATCCCAGAGCAGAGATTAGATAGAGAGATAACAGTATGGCATCAATATAGAATTAGCTCCATTTAGAACACAGAACACAAATTTTTTTTAAAAAAGCTATTTTGAAATTTAACTATTTCAAAATTTGGGATGAATGAAAGAAGGAAAATCAAAAGGGAAACGTTTGATCTGCACAGTATTTATAAATAAATACTACTAAGATTCCCACTATGGACTAATGGAGTACTATCTATGAGACTAACAACCATACATGGCTGAATGAGAAAATGAAAATAATTTGTTACTAGCATAATGCATACTTCAACATTATAAATACGTGCGAAAGAGCTTTTTAAGTACCATCAAATCAATTTGTTTTCTAAGTAAGCTAGGCATCGTCTTCCTCCTCAAACACTAATTGTATTTATACTTTTCTTTTTTTTTGAGGCTCTAAACTGCCTTCTTTTTTTTTTATTAAGATTATGATAGATTACAACCTTGTGAGATTTCAGTTGTACACTATTGTTAGTCATGTTGTGGGTACACCACTTTACCCTTTGTGCCCTCCTCCTACCCCCCCCCCCCTTTTCCCTGGTAACCACCGATCAGTTCTCCTTGTCTATATGTTAACTTCCACCTATAAGTGGGGTCATATAGAGTTCGTCTTTCTCTGTCTGGCTTATTTCGCTTAACATAATACCCTCAAGGTCCATCCACGTTGATGTGAATGGAACAATTTGGTCCTTTTTTATGGCTGAGTAGTATTCCATTGTGTATATATACCATATCTTCTTTATCCAGTCATCAGTTTCTGGGCATTTAGGTTGGTTCCACGTCTTGGCTATTGTAAATAATGCTGCGATGAACATAGGGGTGCATGGGCTTCTTGGGATTGCTGATTTCAGGTTCTTAGGATAGATACCCAGTGTATTTATACTTTTATTTTTCATATTGTGGCAGAGATAGACACCAGTCATATCTGTATTTGAGTTTAGACAGATTTGAAGGAAATATTCAGAGTCATTTAAATGCTTCATAAGGAGAACATTATGCCAATATAAATTACAAATATGATGATGATCAATATTTACATTACCTCTGCCCATCACCTAAACACATTCTGTGGCATTCTCAATGAGGGGGCTTATTTATAAGAATTTCTGTCTACAGCAGGCCATTGAGTGAATCACAATCATAATATCATGACATTAATGTTGGCTGACTGATGATTGGTTTCCAACTGAGTGATGATATAGTTGTGGATGGCCCAGTTCCAACAAGAGGAGGGGAGGAAATTCACTATTTTTATTTATCAGGTATAGTATTCTGTTGTCACTTTTCTGCCTGAAAGCTTGTTTTCCAGGTGAACTGGATAAAGAGACACTAGAGAAATTGACAGGTAATGTCTTTGTTGTTGTTTCTATTGCTATTGTTTTATTTTTAATTAACTAGATAAGATACTGTTTGAGTTCTTGCTATTTGCTTTTTATTTGCTTAAAAATCTGGTTTGATTTCTTTGTTATAAAATCACACTAGACGTATTTTTTTTAAATTGCTGACATTTGACCTCAAAATCTGAGGGTGAGAAAGATCTAGGGCCCAAGGTGGCACCACCTTGTAGCCCTGGAGATAACCCAGAAGGAGGGTCTAAAGAAGAAATCAGGTAAGGACTTGCTCTAAGCCTAAATGGATGAAATCAGGCTTCCAGAGACTCAGGCCAAAGCAGCCACAGAGTGTGTTATTTGTTAAGGCTATGGAGTTAGGAAGGCCAGTGGGGAAATTACCAGGAACATTGTTTCCCTCAGATTCTCCCTTCACTTTACTTATTATCGAACATCCATCTATTGCTGGCAGGTAAAGGACATTGTATTCCAAGTGTATAGACATAATGTAGTGAGAAAAAATGTGATTTAGCACCAGAACACAGAGATTTGAGAATCAATGTCAGCTTTATTAGAGGTATGACATTATATGTGAGATGTGGTCACTCAGTTTCTTCATTATTAAGAACCTCAGTTTCTTTACAATTAAGATGGGTGTCATGGTCCAGCCCCATGACCAGATGGTTAAAGTTCTGTGTGCTCTGCTTTGGCAGCCCAGGTTTGTGGGTTTGGATCCTGGGTGTGGACCTACTCCACTTGTCAGCTGTGCTGTGGAGGCATCCTACATACAAAGTAGAGGAAGATTGTCACAGATGTTAGCTCAGGGCTAGTCTTCCTCAAGCAAAAAAAAAAAAAAAAAAGAGGAAGATTGGCAATGGATGTTAGCTTAGGGAGAATCTTCCTCACCAAAAAAAAAAAAAAAGAAGATGGGAGGCCCCAGTGGCCCAACAGTTAAGTTCACAGGTTCCACTTCGGCAGCCCGGGGTTCGCCAGTTCAGATGCCAGGTATGGACCTACACACCACTTGTCAAGCCATGCTGTGGCAGGCATCCCACATATACAGTAGAAAAAGAGGGGCACAGATGTTAGCTCAGGGCCAGTCTTCCTCATCAAAAAGAGGAGGATTGGCAGCAGATGTTACCTCATGGCTAATCCTGCCTCCCCCCCAAAAAAAGGTGGACATCCATATAATGTGTCCTCTATAACTGTATGCATTGCAGATTCACACATCCTCATTTCAAATTCCAGCCCTGTCACAGACACTCTGCCTTACATTAGGAGAGTCACTTGATATCTTTGAACCTCAGACTGTTCAATATAAAAAGAGGATTAATACCACCTTGCTCATTGAGCTGTTGTTGCAAGGGATTAAACAAGATAATGGATGTAAATTGCTGATCTTTGTATCTTCCAGAGAGTTACATACTCAACAAATGTACAACATTCATTTTTATTCTCTAATTTTACAGATTTCTACCACTTTAGGAGTCACCAACATAGCCAATATTTTTCTCAAGCTTGTGAAGTGGACTTAATGAGATACTGTAAATTAAAGTACTTTGATACATTAGAATATTAGGGAGGCAGACAGAGCTCCCAAATGTATAGAATGATCTGGTACAAATGGTGTATATGTGTTTTAAAAATAAACTAAATTTTGAAAAGAATAAATTATATTATTTTTCTTAGTATGCAAATAAATATTCATTGTAGAAAAGCTTTACCTTATTCCACTTGTGGGGTTTTTTTTGGCACTATTTCTACTAATTTTCTGAGCATATCATTTTTAATTTTGAGTGTGTTGATAATTTATTTTTATTCTCCCATTATTGAGTTTTCTCCTGACATTAGCTATTATAGTAAATATTATTGAGCATAAATTCCTGTTTATGTATATGAGTGCTTGTTGAGAATTAATTCCTAGAATGGACGCATTGGATCAAATATATAGATAATCTGAGCCTCATCAATTTCCCTTTTAGAAAACTGCCAATATTGCTTCCCCATTAACCTCAGAGTGTGTGTTTCAAGTTCAGACCTAGACCTTCAGAGTTAACTGTTAGTCAATTAAATCTAAAGGAATAGATTGAAAGGGAGGAAAGGTGGAATTGATGTATGTTAACAATGTCACCTTTCCCTTTAGTATGTTTCAGATTAATTCTAGCCATTTTTGGACACATATCCATGGCTTCTCTGCCATGTGATCCTGTTCACTTAGATTGTGCTTGCCCACACAGGGATCATTGCTTCAGAAGAGTTGTTAGAAGCATTCTCAAGAGCCATTATTCATTTCTCTGCACCAGCCAGAACTACTCCTACTTCAGGTCTTAACCAAGGTATCTCTGGGGACTGTCCCTTGGACGGTGAGCCAGCTGTCCCTCCTCAATACTCCCAACAGTACCCTGTTTGACCCCTACCATTTATACTGTTTTATAAATGTTCTCAGCGTTGAATTTTCCTATCAGTAGGTAAGCTTTGAGAAGGCAGACGCTATGCCTTTCTGGTTCATTCTTGTATCTCCAAGGACTGTTATGAACACAGACTCTGAACTGACTGCTGAATGAAGGGCAGAATAAATGAATATCTGGATGAACGAATCCTTGAGGTTAAAGGTCAACCCCTTTCATGATTAGACATGTGGAATTACAGATGTTAGTGACTCAGAAGTCATGCAGCTAGTTAGGTGGTGATAGTCATATAACTAGATAAGTAAAGGATTACTTTTCCCTGGCAAGACAAAATAATTTGATGTATAGTATCAATTGAACTTTGAGAGGACAAAAGTCCTTTTCTGTGGAAAAACACATCAAAGTCTAGTTATATCTGATGCTTTCTTAAACTATCTGGTTCATACTTCCCAAAACCTTCTTGCAAAAATATTAAATACTTGTATGGTGTTAGCTTAAACTTAGATTCCCATAAAGAACCATTGAAGCTTGTATCCCTTAGATAAATCCCTATAGCTACATTATTAACTATTGCAGACAAGGCTGTCTGACTCCCCTAAATGTTTGTTATTCCTACATATTATTAGACTTTTATTTATATTTGTTTTGGTGGTTCAAAAAGGGAAATAATGATATTCTTAAAGAGACTCAGAAATCATTATTTTCTAGGTTCTTTGTAATTATTTTATATATTTAAAATCTATTTTCCTTTGAAGACTACTGAAAAGAATAAAACCAAACTGAAGCCTTCAAAGAAACCCCAGATTTAATCTGTGCTTTGATTCTTCAAACTAGCAAGAGAGGAGCTGTTTCTAAGCTCAATGACTGAGGTTTCTATTAAAAGAAATCCTTTTGTTGGTTGAGCAGTTGAAGTAAATATGAACCTTTTTAAAGAAAAGATGGAAAACTGAGAAAGATTATTACAAAAAACTCATCAAAATCCAGTGAAATTCCATAGGTAGCAAAGCACTGAGTGGAACTGGCAGACAGTTGTAGTTATTCCAGAAGATCGGACATTGATTCTATTTCATAGCAGCAAAGAAGGATGAGGAAACTACTGAATTCAGCTTTAATTTGCTCTTACATTCTAACCTGAAATTCTTTGCAGCGGTCGGGCCACATAATGCTAAAAACTTTTGACTCGGTGCCTCCTATCGGAAATCCAGAGACAATTGTGAAATTAATTTCAAGGTCATTAGCAAAGTCAGACTGCCTGCCTTCATCTTTTAATGTTAACAAGAGTCAAGAAGAAGTGTGAATAGTATTATCATGATGAATGCTGCCAAATATTTGTTGCTAAATTTACAATCTTTCTAAGGCCCTTCTTTGTAAACAACAAAATTGTTATAAGGATACTATGGATAATTTAGCAAAAGTTAGAATACGAGTATTTACAAAAATATAATGAGAAGTGAAAACTTTTACTGGGAGTGTAATGATGAATTTAAAAAATCCACATTCCCTTTTCTACCTTTTTATATTTCAGCGGTGATGGTAGTAAGGAAAACACGGCCCGAGGGTCCCATGACTGTTCAGGTCAAACATAAAATAGGATAGGATCAAGAATGGAGACAGCCACAAAGGAAGAGAGATTCTGGTGACAGGAAAAAAAGTTTAGAAATGCGATTCCAGATTCAATTTACTGCTGAAGAGTAGGCTTGATACATTCCTTATATACTTTATTTAAGGTTGAATCAACTACGTTAAGGGGGGCCATGCCTCTGTTATTTAAGTTTAAATTACACAAGTAATACATACTTACAAAAAATTAGACAATACAGATGAGCATAAATAAGGAAATTTGTATCACCTGTTTCAGATTTTGCTGTATAGACTTCTAACTTTTATATAAAACGTATTTGAATAATTTTGCACATAAGTGAGATATTACTTTAGATATTGTTTTGCAACTTTCTTTTCCTTGCAGTTTAACTACTTCTTTCTAAGTAAGTACACATACTTCTAGAACAATATTCCACAAGCTTTCCAGAATTCCTTATGTTTTTAGGTCATTATTTAAATTCAGTTCTCTGCTGTTGCTTCTAACGTTTTGACATATAAACAAAGCTATCATGGAGCTCTGTGTACTTTGGGTCTATGTAATCCTATTTTAAGAAAAACACGATTCCTATTATAGGAATTCCTCATTTAGAATTGTTAGTAAAAAATTCATCTGAATAATTTTAATGATTTGATATTATATTCCAAATTGCTTTCCAGAAAGGTGGAGATATACTCCTACAAAAATGTGTATTAGCATCATATCTTCATTCCCATCTCCAAAACCTAAGTACACTGAGCATACAGTATTTTTAAATTTCCAACTTGATATGCAACATGTGATTTTTGTTTTTTGAGGAAGATTAGCCCTGAGCTAACATCTGCTGCCAATCCTCCTCTTTTGCTGAGCAAGACTGACCCAGAGCTAACATTCGTGCCCATCTTCCTCCACTTTCTATGTGGGACGCCTACCACAGTGTGGCTTGCCAAGTGGTGCCACGTCCGCACCTGGGATCCAAATCAGTGAACCACGGGCCGCCGAAGTGGAATGTGCATACTTAACTGTTGCCTCACTGGGCCGGCCCCTGATATGCAACATATGATCTTTAGGAGATTTAATTCACAATGTTTGATTTCTAGGGAATTTGAATATGTGAATATCTTGTAAATACACATTCATAATACCTATTCATTTGTATACTACCTCCTCCTAAGACTAGTGAACAGCCTATTCATGTTGTTACAGTAATGATAGAGGTACAAGAGAGCAAGAGAAAACACGCAAGGCTTCTTGAGGCCTAGGCTCAGACTTAGCACACCATCACCACAGCCCCATTCTATTTGAGAGAGCACGTCAAGTGCCCAGACTCAAACACAGGAGGCAGAGCAGTGTCCCCTGACAGAGGGATGTCACCAAGACATTTCCCGGCAGAGGGCGTGGTTACTGGGAGGAAAGAAGAATTGGAGCCAATGATTTCATCTACCTCATTAATTGTCATGGTTATGTTTAATTAAAAGTGGATTTCTTTTACAATTTTATACTCTCAGTGCCTTATCACTTCTGTTGAATAGATCCCACATCTAAACAGGAAGTAGGAAACGCACATATCATCAGAGGTCAGAAGTGGCAGGAAGTACAAAGCTTGAAGCAGCTGTGCCCATAGTTGTGTGAAATGTCAAGTCTGTGTAAGGACAAATCAATTTTACAAAGCCATGTGCTGCCCAAATTAAACATCTTTATGGGTGGATTTGATTTGGTCCCTAGTTGAGACACCTTCTCAAGCCAAATACCTTTATTTTCCTATACCCTAATTTGCCTACAGAGGTGTTTCTTGGCAGAAATAATGGTAGAATTCACTTGTTTTTACCCAAAATTCAGAGATTTTTCTTAAGCACTTTATTATGTAGTGAATTTTACTGTATGCCTTTAGCAGATATAGTGAAAATTGATTTAAGACTCATCACCTCTTAGATTCACCAATATATTTTAACATGTTCTTTGATAAGAATCCAGCACTCAACGTAATTTGTAAAAATCACTGAAACTGGGACCAGACTTGTGTTGCAGCGGTTAAGTTTGCACGTTCCGCTTCTCGACGGCCCAGGGTTCACCAGTTCGGATCCCGGGTGCAGACATGGCACCACTTGGCACACCATGCTGTGGTAGGCGTCTCACATATAAAGAAGAGGAAGGTGGGCACGGATGTTAGCTCAGGGCCAGGCTTCCTCAGCAAAAAGAGGAGGACTGGCAGTAGTTAGCTCAGGGCTAATCTTCCTCCGAAAAAAAAATAAAAGAAAATCACTGAAACTTGTAGTGCCTCCTTTGGGTAACTTGGAAGTAAGTATGAGGAAAACTCTCCTACTGGGAACAGATTAGATTCCAGGAGCGAAGTGGAGCTGACTCTCAAAGTCAAAAACAGCCATAGAGATCACATTCTTCTCTCAATCTCCCTGGAACTTTTGTGTGAAGAGTTGTCTTTTTTAAAAATTGGTTTTCTATCGTGTTATTTTTTGGCCAACATTTGTGCCTTTCCAGCTGACTCTCATCCCTGAGATATACAGTAGAACAGTTAGGTTTTTTCAGTCCAGCCAACTAGATGAAATCTCACCTTTCATTTATGTAATTCTTTTTGAGGACCTTTCCAGAACAAGAGGGTATCTAAAGTTTACTTTCAACTCTGTCATGCCTGTTCATTAACAGCCAGGAAAAGGAAAATTCAAGACAAACCAATTCTCATCTGACTTATAATCAAAGATTTTTTTTCAAAATTCGCTCCCTATTTTACCAAATAATAAAGTAGCAGGATCAGGTGTCAGTTGAAAGCTCAGTTTCCTGAGTATGACGCTGGATTTGCATCCACGCCACCCACCAACTATGTAGCTTTGGGTGAGTTACTTAACCCTTCTGTGCCTCAATTTGCTTACCTGTAGAATTGGGATAACAGCAGTAAATACCTCCTACGAATGTTCCGAGAATTTAGTGACATGGTGACTATTAGCTATTTCTCATCCATTAATAAGCTAAGACTATTGCTTGCTTTGTAGCTCCTGAAAGAACAGAACCAAGTTTGTGTCATGAAAGAGATGGGTTATATTCTTCATTTTTTTTTTTTTTTTTTAAGGAAGATTCACCCTGAGCTAACATCTATGCCCATCTTCTTCTACTTTATATGTGGGATGCTGCTGTGGCTTGATAAGTGGTGTGTAGGTCTGCCCCTGAATTGGAGCTGGCGAAGCTCAGGGAGTCAACGCAGAGCCTGTGAACTTAACCGCTACACCACCGGGCTGGCCTCAAATGGGTTCTATTCTTGACCCACCAATAAGTTAATACCACTGATTTTCATCACCACTCTGGGGCGAATTTTCCTTCCTGAAGAATGAGGGGTTTATATTATATAATTTCTAAAACCCCTTCCACCCCTGCACCTTGTATAATGAGAGGTAGGAGGATGGGGGCCGTTTTTCATCACAGAAAAAGTTTAAAAAACAGAAACTGTTCATTTGACTCAAAATATTCTTGGTTTGGCCTGACTGAAGATTTGAGTTTGGAAAGAAGTGTTTAAAAGTTCTCTTGACTACAAATCTATAACGAAAATTTTTAGTTTTATTTACCAATAAAAAGCCTGATAGTAAAAAACATGTTCTGTGGAAAAAATCAATTCGTTCTGAATTCAGGAAGGGAAGAATCATCACTCTGATTACTCTTAGCAGGCACCTGTTTCTATCATTTGTAATTGATTATTCATTTCAGTCTCAAAATAATTCTTAAGTGTTTTATGATGGACTGTCAAAGTTTTAGTGCCCGTATAGAAAATGGAATAGACGAAACTATGGGTAAGACAAGGAATTATCTCAAAGCTTTACAGTTAAGATTATAATTAGTACACACTTTTCTTCCCAAGAGATAAGCCACTGTGGTATACATCATTTGGTCAGTTAATTTTCTTTAAATAATATGATAAAATAATAAATGTTATAATATCAGAAATTCAGGATAGATGGCATCTATAAATTCCTATTAGGCTGTCAAAATACTCATTTTACCTAAAAATAAGAATTGACCTCTAAAATTACCTCCCTGTATTACGAAATATATATTCTGTAGCAAGGGACTATTTTTATGAAGTGCACCAATATTCAAAATGTACGCTAGTCGCGGGGCTGGCTCCGTGGCCGAGTGGTTAAGTTCGCGCGCTGCAATGCAGCGGCCCAGGGTTCAGATTCTGGGCGCGGACATGGCACTGATCGTCAGGCCGCGTTGAGGCGGCGTCCCACATGCCACAACTAGAAGGACCTGCAACTAAGATATACAACTGTGTACAGGGTGGGTTTGGGGAGATAAAGCAGGAAAAAAAAAAAAGATTGGCAACAGTTGTTAGCCCAGGTGCCAATCTTTAAAAAAAAAAAAGGAAGATTGGCAACAGTCGTTAGCCCAGGTGCCAATCTTTAAAAAAAAAAAAAAATGTACGAAAGTCTAATGTGGTGAAGTTATAAGCAGCTAGCAGAGAAAATAGTGAAAACAAAATCCCACAGCTATTTCATTAATGGAAAACAGACTAGTAAATTTAATATTGAGTTTATGTAGACAAACAGAAACAAACAGGAATACTTTGCGTATTGTCTTTCAAGCATAAGAGCAAGGTAAAAACATTTTAAGATGAAACCAAAACTGACAAGTTACCATGAAAATGCCTTTACAAAAGTTGTTTTTAAAGAATGTACTTTAACAGAAATAAAAAATGACCTAAGACAGAAGGAATAAAATACAAGAAGGAAAGATGAGCAAATAAATTAGTAGAAATGTATGTTACACTAAACAAGATCTGCCTATATAATAATGTCCAATGGACGCCCCCAAAAGTGAGAGGATTAAATAGTTGAAAATTGTGTGTAAATTGATAGATGATGATCATGAGTGATGAAAAGTCCTTATATTTTTTCGTGGTGGGAGTGGTGGGATGGATGTTTTAAGATTAGATTAATTATAGGCTCAGGTAAGTAAGTACAGCTAAGATAATATAGTAAATTTTAAAGAATAAATTGTAAAGGACTAGAAATAGGTAGTTTATCTGATATATTAGTGGGGTAGAGGGATGAAAAGGAATCAAACTAGGCAGGAGATAAATTTTTTTAAAAAAATCTAATCAAAAGACAGGGGAAAAAAGCTTTAACCGGCTTTCTTTGTGTTTTCCTTTTTTCCATATATGAGAGATATAATGTGTGTGTGTGTATATATATATGTATGTATATATGTGTGTATATATATATGTATATATATATATATGTGTGTATATATATTTCAGAACAGAGATTGGAAAACAGCCCTGCTATATGTTATTTATAAGAGATACATTTAAAATATAAGGCCAAAGGATGATTGAAAAATGTGGGAAAAAATACGGACCATGCTAGCCAAAAAAAAAATTAGAACTGTATCCATATCAGAAAAGATATACTTTAAGATAAAATGGTTTTTAGGGTAGACAAATTTACCAAATGACAAAATATTCCACACTTCAGGAAAATATATACACCCAAAAATAGCTTTAAAATATTTAAAGCAAAAATTTATAGAATTACAGGGATAAGTTAAAAACCCAACATCATAATTGGAGGTTTCAAAAATATTCTGTCAGCAATTCATAGGTCTTGCATATGAAAACTTGATAAAGATCTGGAAAATTGAACAACACTATGTAATAATCTTGATTTAACTTATTTGTTTCTCATGTCTTCTTTCTTAACAACTCTATTAAGATACAACTTACCTACCATAAAATTCAACTGTCTCATCAAGGAAGAAGTAATAATAGGAATTTTTTAATACTTGGACATTCTTATACAGCTTGAAATGGCAAAGGTTGGAAATTACTCACCTGTCTGTCAATAAGGGATTGGTCGCATGACTATGGAATATAAAACAAAATGTAACATTAGGAATAGCTCTATATATGGGTAAAGTTCTAATTATAAATCCAGTGGCAGGTTTTTGGATAGATTTAAAGATATTATAAGTACTATTATCATGCTTCACAGTTCATATATATTCTACACATATTCTTCTATATGCATTACATAACAAACAATAAAACTATTCTGAACAACTCCTAAGAAAACAGTGCAGATATTGATGGCCTGAGACACCACAGAAGCCAGACAATTATGTGACTGACTCACTCTTTCCTGCAAACAGCAGGATACAGAAATTCTTAAGCATAACTCCGAACAGCTTTTTCTCCACTGATTAGCAACAAACAAAAATGTTTCAATGTCTTGTAAGCTACTGAAGTTATTCATTTTTCAAGCAGCTACTAATTTCTAAACATTTCTATGGAGCTTTTTTATTGAGGTATAATGGACATACAACATTATATCTGTTTCAGGTGTATGGCATAATGATTCAATATTTGTATCCGTTGTGAAATGATCACCACACTAAGTCTAGCTAACCTCTTAATCTACATTTCTGATGCTAATTTTAGTGCTTGATGCTGTGAAGTACAGTAGATGTCGGTTGAGTAAATGAATAAAAAATAGTCCAGACACTGTGTTAGGAGTGTGATCCTGAGAAAGGGAGAATGTAGAAGAAGCTACCACAGATAACACCCACGTGAATCCAAATCCACAAAAGTTTCACAGGTTCTTTTACTTTTTAATGAGGCACCAACACTGCCAGTTATATAAATTTTAAGTTCAATATCCCCTTGGCCCATGGGTGGGTCCATCTCCCATTGAGTGCATTGATGTGTGCGGCCATCACATTTTAGTCAGATAAATCAATTAAAAGTACGGATATCTTTATTTATTTGAGTATATATGTACAAAATTTTAGTTACTGCCTTCGAGTTGATTCTGACCACTAGCAATCCTGTGCACAGCAGGGTGGAACCCTGCCTGGTCTTTTTGCGCCATCTTCTCGCCTTCTGGCACTATATCAGCCAATGCTCCACTGATATTCATAGGGGTTTCATGGCCAGTTTTTCAGAAGTGGGTGGCCAGGTCCTTCTTCCTAGTCTGTCTTAGTATGGAAGCTCTGCTGAAACCTGTCCACCCTCGGTGACGCTGCTGGTATTTGAAATACCGATGGCAGAGCTTTCGGTGTCAGAGCAACACATAGCCGCTACAGTATGACAACCGACACATAGGTGGTGTGGTTCCCTGACTGAGAAACAAATTCAGGCTGAGGAGGCGAGAGCACCAAATTTTACCCACTAGACCATCAGGTACAAAATCAGCTAAGAAAAAAAGGAGCAGGTATTTAATTGCTTTGGACAATCATAAATTCATAAAAATGTAATAAAATCAGAAAAACTGAAGGGTTCAGCGTTGAATTCCCAAACTTTATCCCTTAGCATAATTCCCTGGACAAAAGGGAATCCGCATAACTATTACTTCATCTGCATGACCATTCTTTATAGTAAGAATGACCTTTTATCTATGCAAAGAGAGATTCTCTCTACTGACTTTTCCGGCAAATTTTAAACAGTAATTTCCAGACTAAGAAATAAAAATAATTTTGATGATGGTGATTTATTTAATAAGGAATTGTGATTTAAAGAAATTTTTTTTGATTATGCAAAGACGAGAGCAAAATGATCTCTCTACGAAGAATTACAACTAACTGGAATACTTACCCTACTGTATTAGCCATCAAGGTAACGATTATATAAAAGATCTTTAGTCCTTATTGAATAAATCATAAGGGCTCATTAGAATTGGGTTATTAGAACACTAAAATCCTGACAGCATGATCCACAGATACAAAAGCCCTTGAAGACAGTTGTTTTTTTTGAGAGGATTTACATTTTATAACAGCCAAGAGCTTTTCCTGCTTACATGTAGAGATTTTATTGGCATATATAAGCAATCCCAGTACCCTTGGCTTAAAACAGGATTTACATGTGCAGGGACCTTGTGTCTCATTGCTCTCCATCTTATTTTGGGATTACTGTAGGACTGTATATAATTTCACAGTAATTATCAAAAGCGACTATAAATATTGAATGCTGCATTCTTCCCATATATTATCTTCCTAAAAAACAAACTTATGTTTAATCGGTCAGCCACTGAATATTTTAGAGGCCTCCAAATTATTTGTGTTCCAAACCATATTGGAGCTTATTGAGCCAGAAACTGTTAGGAAAAGTGTGGAGTTATCATTTTGGAGGGGAAATAATATGCGCTGAGTGTGTCTTGCTTGTCAATGGCTGATTATCTTTTCTACCCATCAACATGGACTACCATCATGCCAACCAAACAGCTGCCCATTAGATACTTAGTTATCACTTTTGTCCCTTGAAGAGCAGATTGTGATATTTAGCCAAGTGTAAGGTGTCAATTCAGTTCAGTGGATCATCGATGTAACTGTAGATCTGTGTAAGTATCGGCACTGTTTAAAGGTCATTAAACAAGAGTAAGACAGAATGGATGTCTAATGCAATGGCTTTATAAAGGTAGCAGCAGAAAGAGGGTCCACACCAACATGCAATAAAATCTTGATTATGTTGCATTCAAACATGGCAGACTTCCTTAAGCACCTGGCATTTCAGGGAGCCCAGAAGGAGCAGAATAGCTTTTGAAAGCTGACAAAACCAAGAGATCCAAAGACTGGACAGTGAAAAAAAGACAGCATTCAATTTGTCTGTTTTCATCCAATAGTGATGCAGTGATGAAGGTTATAGAAGATAATTACATAGCTGTAAGAAGAGTGTTGTGGTTTGAAACCACTTATTTGAAGAGATTAAGATACCACAAGATATATCATTAAGATGCTTAGAAGCATTGAACTTCATGGAAATATGAAATAATCTATAAACGGAAAATTGTGGCTTGCTATGAAATATGTTCACGCAAAAAGAGTGATAGCAAGTAAAATCAGAAGTAGGAGAGTCAACACTGTAGCCTGAAAATAGTGACTAAGAATTATCCAGATTTGCCCATATGGCAGGTAATGGAAGCATTCCATCTTGATGAGTTAATCAGGTGTCTCCCATCTTGGGATATGGCCATTTCTAGAATTTCACGCTTTCCAACTGACCATAATGTGTTATCTCAGATATATGCTTTCTCTCTCCTTCCTTCCTTCCTTCCTTCCTTTATTTCTTTTGCCTATTTTGGGTTTTTTTCAACAGATAAATTGGTTGACTTCTTAGGCACTATTTTCTTCTTCCCAAAATTGGCACACACAATTAAAGAGAGAGAACTCGCTAATTAGAAGGTGACTGTCTATGTATGTCTATCTATAATACATCCCTATGTGTATATTATATGTACTGTGCTAAGATTTTGCATGTTGAAAAAAATCTAAGAATTTTCCCCACTACATTGATATCTCAGGTCCTCACCCCTCAATGCTGCCTAATCTAAAAATCCATTCAGAATTCAAATAACGATTCTTTTAAAAAGCGTAATACATGCAATACCTGATTATATTCTTCAGGATAGATGAACAAAAGAATAAATGTGTGATTTTGTAAGCCTGTAGAGGAGCAAAATCATGTCTAATATCCCTTTAAGAGCAGATTGTGATATTTAGAAAGTTTAAGGTTCTCAGTTCAGTGGATCATCTATGTAACTGTAGGACATTTGTGTAAGGATTGGCACTGGTTAAAGGTCATAGAACAAGAGTTAAGAAGCAGTCTAGTTCACAGCTGCATTTTGCATCCCCAGTATTGTTTCAGACACTAAGCAGCCTCATGATAAATAGCAGTGGAATAAATTAATTAATCATTTATTTGTTTCTGACAACTGATAATGCTTAAAATGTTAAAATTAATTGGGATAATACTAAACAGTTATTTTGATTTCTCCTTATATACCTTCGCTTATGTCAGACAAACATAAAGTAAGTAGCATATGTGTGTGAGTGAAGATAAAAAGAGATTGAAAGACAAAGTAAACAGTAAATATTCATGATGCGCTGAACATAGATGAGGTTCACGAGGTGCTTAATATGCATGAAATCTTAAATCAGAACCCGGTGATGATGCCCAGTCTCACCCAAAGTGTCTTCTTTTTGAGACACTGAAATAAAATGCCATGACAGCTCAGCAGGTCATTGGCAAACTACAGCGATGAGATATGAGTAGATATATCCACCCCTGAGGTCTATCTCTTATACAGCAAGTGTTTGTGTGGGTCCCTGATACCTTCCATCTGTTGGGATCCCTTGTGAAATCTCAACTCTGGTGCTCATAAGCACACCCATCATTGTGGAAGACTTACGCAGCAGAGAAAGAGGGAGGATATAGGAACTCTGCGAAACCGAGAATTCAGGTAATATGGGTTAACTTTATTTATACTTTCCCTGAGGGTCTCGCTTTGGCTTCTAAATTAAATAAGCCATGTGAATCATTCATTTCAATTTGGTCTGTGAGCCTTCCTGCTACACAATTTGAGTATAAGTTGCCTGGTCATGTACTCAGAGGCTACTTGCATCAAAGTAACTTCCCACACGCCAGCGGCCATTCTGTCTGCCAAAGTGAAGTAGGAGAAAGCCGTACATGGAGATTGAGGGCTGAAGGGTCAGATATGCAGTCCTTGCCTTTCCTTTGTTGGGGGGACCTCAAACTGGGAGAGAGATCAGTTACGGTATGACTTGCAAAGGCCATAAGTCAAGTCTTCCCAGAAACCACTTCAAAAATAAGTTCCTGAATGAATGAGTGGGAGAGATCAGCCTGATGACAAGCCCCTGGCTGATCTAGCTTTCTAGGTCAGCACAGAGCCTAGAGGAAGGTTGAGAAGGCTGGCAGACCAGCATAAAGCTGTGGGGTTTACAAAGAGGTCACAAGTCAGGAAACGTCAGGCTAACGGCAAAATAGTGGTCTCCACTTTTTACCACAATATGCACCAGGGATCCAGGCACCTCATAAGACAAGACACCAGAGAGAAACGTTTCAAAGACCAATCTGCATGCACTTATGCAGATTTCACAGAGAAGAGCAGGCAGTTGGAGGATCTGAAAGATGGAGCATTTAAACAAGAGAGACAAAGTCCTTCAGGAGTCTATTAAATCCCCTGGAAAATAAGATAATATTTTTTTCTTTTCTTTTCTTTTTTTTTTTTTTTTTTTTTGGTGAGGGAGATTGGTCCTGAGCTAACATCTGCTGCCGATCTTCCTCTTTTTTCTTTTTCTCCCCAAAGCCCCCTAGTACGTAGTTGTGTATCTAGCTGTAGGTTCTTCTAGTTCTTCTGTGTGGGATGCTGCCTCAGCATGGCTTGACAAACGGTGCTAGGTTTACACCAAAGGTCTGAAGCAGCGAACCCCGGGCTGCTGAAGCAAAGCACACAAGCTTGATCACTCAGCCCCAGGGCCGGCCCCTAAGATAATATTGATTGGGCAAGTTAAAAAATTGTCTTGTTTGGTTTTATCCCAGCTATGCTATGGTATGGGAGCTGGTAAAGAAAATGATATTGAATAAACTTAGAAGCTACATTTTCTTTGGATTTCAGTGTAGTGTGTGCAAACATTTAGCCCCTTGCACATGGTTAACAAATATAAAATTTGCTCTTCTTACAATAATATAGAATCATTACATTATAAAGATCTCACTAATCATTTAAAGATAAGCATTCAGGCAGTACGTATGCCTTTATTTATACCCTAAAATCTTTACTTAAACACTTGCAATAATTTGGAATTTACTACTTCACAAGTAAGCCTGCTTGGCTTTTGGTTAGCTATACTTTCTAAAAAGCACATTTTTATATTGGTCTAAAATGTACCTCTCTATAACTTCATTTCTTGCTCCTAGTTCTGCTGTACTTTGCTGCAACATAGAATAAATTTGCTTTCTTATCCATATTTATTCAGCAAACATTTATTAAGTGTCTGTTTCACAGCATTGCCTGTTAGGTGCTGGAGGTTGCTAAAAAGACTTAAAAATGCCTATAGGTGATTCTGGTTCACGAACTGATGTCTCAGAAGACCATCGTTCTCATCCTTATCATTAAAACAAGCCAGACAGATTACAGAAGCACAGATTGAACACCCATTAGAGAGAATAAGACCCACACAAACCTAAAATAACTAAACTCTAGAAAATGATAGCGAATTTACAAGAGAGAGAAAAATTCTTAGCTGCTCTTTTTTAAAAATTTATTAGAAAGACTTCTTTCCAACTTCATTGAGATATAATTGACATATAATGTTGTGTAACCTTAAGGAGTACAATGTGTTCATTTGATACACTTGTATATTGCAATATGATTACCAGCATAGTGTTCGTTAATGCCTCCATCACATCACATCATGATCATTTCTTTTTTGTAGTGAGAACATTTAAGATCTAAGCAACTTTCAAGTGTACAGTACAGTATTGTTATTTATAGTCACAATGCTATGCATTAGATCCCCATAACTTATTCATTTTCTAACCAGAAGTTTGTACTCTTTGACCAACATCTCCCCATTTCCCCCAGCCCCCAGCCTCTGGTAACTGCCATTATACTCCGCTTCTGAGTTGGGCTTTTTTAGATTCTACATATAAGTGATGTCATATAGTATGTATCTTTCTCTGTCAAACTTATTTCACTTAGCATAATGATCTCAAGTTCTCTCCAAGCTGGTGCAAATGGCAGAATTTGTTTCTTTCTAATGGCTGAATAATACTCCATTGTATATGTATATATATGCCACATCTTCTTTACCTATTCATTTGTTGATGGACATTTAGGCTGTTTCCACATCTTTGCTATTGTGAATTATGCTTCAATAAACATGGAAGTGCAGATATCTCTTTGATATCCTGTTTTCATTTCCTTTGGATATATATCCAGACATGAGATTGTTGGATCATATAGTAATTCTATTTTTAATATTTGAGGTACCTCCACACTGTTTTCTGTAGTGACTCTATTAATTTACATTCCCACCAACAGTAAATTAGGGTTCCCTTTTTTCCACATTCTTTTCAGTACTTATCACTTATCATTTTGATGATAATCATTCTAACAGGTCTGATATGATATCTCATTGTGATTTTGATTTGCATTTCCCTAATAATGAGTGATACTGAGCACCTTTACATGCACCTGTTGGCAATTTGCACGTCTTTGCAAAAAGATCGATTCAGTTCCTCTGCCCATTTTTTAATGATTGGCTTTTTTTTTGTTATTGATACGTATGAATTCTTTATATATTTTGGATATTAACCCTTTGTCAGATATTTTTCTCCCATTCCTTAGGTTGCCTTTTCATTTGTTGATTGTTGCTTTTTAGTTTGAGGTCGTCCCACTTATTTATTTGAACATTTGTTGTTTGTGCTTTTGGTGTCACAGCTGAAAAATTATTGCCAAGACCTAGACCAATATCCTTGATGAATATAGATGCAAACATTCTCAGCAAAATATTGGCAAACTGAATTCAATAGCATATTAAAAGAATCTTACACCATGATCGAGTGAATTTATCCCTGGGATGCATGGATGGTTCAATATACGCAAATCAATAAATGTGATACACCACATTAATAGAATGAAAGATAAAAATCATATGATCATTTCAATAGACGCAGAAAAAAACATTTGACAAAATACAACATTCTTTCAAGACAAAATCCCAACAAATTCAATATGGAAGGAACATAGCTCAACACAATAAAGATCATACAAGTCGATAGCTTTCATCATACTCAATGGTGAAAAGTTGAAAGCTTTTCCCCTAAGATTAGGCTCAAGACAAGGGTGCCCACTCTCACCGCTCTCATTCAACATAGTATTGGAAGTCCTAGCTAGAGCAATCAGGGAAGAAAAAGAAATAAAACACATCCAAATCAGAAAGGAAGAAGTAAAATATTCTTTGTTTGTAGGTGATATGACCTTATATGTAGAAAATCCTAAAGAGTCCACCAAAAATCTGTTAACACTAATCAACTAATTCAGAAAAATTATTTTATATAAAAGTCAACATATAGTTGTGTTTCTATATACTAACAACAAAATATCTGAAAAGGAAATTAAAAAAACAGACCCATTCACATTAGCATCAAAAACAATAAAATATTCAGGAATACATTTAATTAAGTAGGTGAAATATCAGTAAACTGAAAATTACAAATGTCTGATGATAAATTTAAGACAGAAACAAATGGAAAGATATCTCATGTCCCTAGATCAGAAGAAGAAATATTGTTAAAATGTCCATATATCCAAAGATATCAATAGCTTGAATGTCATCCTTATCAAAATCTAAGTGGCATTTTCATAGAAATAGAAAAGACAATCCTAAAATTTGCATGAAGCCACAAAAGAGCTGAAATAGCTAAAGCAATCCTGAGAAAGACGAACAAAGCTGGAGGCATCACACTTCCTGATTTCAAACTATGCTACAAAGCTATAGTAATTAAAACAGTATGGTACGGTCATAAACCTAGAGACCAATGGAACAGAATTAAACCCCACACATATGTCAAACAATATTTGACCAAGGAACCTAGAATACTGGGGAAAGGATACTCTCTTCAATTAACGGTGTTGGGAAAACTGAATAATTCTGTGCAGAAAAATGAAATTGGATTCTTATCTTATAGAACTCACAAAAAATAAACCAAAATCGATTAAAGACTAAAGTGTAAGATCTGAAACCATAAACCTCCTAGAAGAAAGCCTAGAGAAAGAACTTGGCTGCTCTTACTGAAGACTAAAACACAGCAGAGATGAAGAATTTGCCATAAATAGCATTAAGGAGAAAAAAGTACAACTCTTATAATCTTTTAGTGGCCATGTGTGAGCTGACATGACAGAGTCAAACCCAGATGGGTCCTAGACACCCCCAATGCTGGGATCCGGACACCATAAACAGGAGCAGAGAAAGAGAGCTGAGAGAAAGCCTTTGAGGTATTTTGACCTAAGGAGGTTGCTGAGAAATACCCGTCCCTGGGAATACCAGCTTCATAAATTACAGGGCAGCCACAAGCTGACCTCAAAAGGCTGAGGATGTCTCAGAAGGGCCAAAAGAGATTATGCTTAACACAACAGGCAGAACTAGAGAGCAAAGAAAACTTTTCTGTTATCCAAAATGGTGGGAGCAGGTTGCAAGACAGGAAGGAATCTCCCACACTTTGGATAAAATGCGGCCCATCTGTGGAACACAGGCGGCTCTCCATAATCTGACTGTAATCTCCATATCCTAGGCTACCCTACCCTCAAAACATTTGAACCCAGTGCTGAATGAGACTAAACTGGCATTTTAACAAAGCCCAGACCTCAACAGCTAAATATGTTGACTCAGCCCCTATCCTAGCAAACTGACAGAAAAAGGGGCATGTCCTTTCTGAAGATAGATATTATTTATTTCAGTCTCTACTGTAGTTTTATAAAAATGTTCAGCAAAAAGTTAAAAATCAAAGGACACTCAAGAAAGCAAGAAAAGGTGACTGACAGTCAAGAGAGGAAATAGTCGACAGAAAGAGAACGAGAGAAGGCACAGATTTTGAAACTGTCAGAACTTTAAATGGACTATGATGAAACACTTAAGTGGAAAAGGGAACGACATGTATAAAGAGATGATAATTTTAGCAGAGACATGGAAACTATGAAAAAGAATCCAAAGAAGTGAAAAATACAGTATAAGAAATAAAAAATTCAGTGTATGAGCTTGAGAGCAGACTGCATATGGCAAAGAAAAGGATAGAGAAATATGAAGAATGGTCAAGAGGAAATACCTAAATTCAAAGAAAAAGAGAAAAAGATTAAGAAAAAAAGAATGAGAAGAACAGAGTGCCCAATTTCTATGGAACAATATCAAATAGTCTTATCATATGCGTAATTGGAGTCCCAGAAGGGAATGACAAAAACAGAACGCAACAGAAACATTTGAAGAGATAATGGCTGAGAACATTAACTTGTACATGAGGCAGTCCAATAAACTCCGTATAAGAGCACAGGATCAGATCAAATTGCTGAAAACCAAATATAAAGAACAAATATTAAAAGTAGCCAGAGGAAACAGTGCTGTTATATACAGAGAAACAACAATGTGACTAATTGCTGATCACTCTTTAGGAAGAAAATGGAGGTCGGAAAGACAATTAATTAACATCTTGAAAGTATTGAAAGTAAAAAAAATAGCCTGGAGATTTATATTCATTAAAAATATTCTTCATAAATGACAGTGAAATAAATGCTTTCTCGGGGAGACAAAAGCTACGAGAATTATGTCCAGCACACCCATGTCAATTTATGCCAAAAGAAGTTCCTTGGGCTGAGGATAAATAAACACAGATGGGACCCTAGATCTTCAGAAGTAAATGGAGAGCACCAGAAAAGACAAATATCTGAGAAAATAGAAAAGATCTGTTTTTATTACATATTTTAAACACTGTTATGTATGTGTGAGTAGATTTTTTTTAAAGGACTATTGACTATTTAAGGCAAAAATCATCATACTGTACTGTATGTGGTTCGTGGCATATGCACATGTATTCCTTACATATTTGTGATGTTCCCAAATGATTTAGGACCTTATGTATTTCTAGCAAATTTTCACATTTATTCAACAAACTTTTTTTTGTGGTGAGGAAGATAGTCTCTGAGCTGACATCTGTTGCCAATCTTCCTCTTTAGGCTTGAGGAAGATTATCCTGAGCTAATATCTTTGCCAGTCTTCCTCTATTTTGTATGCAGGATGCCGTCAATATGTGACTTGATGAGCAGTGTATAGTTCCATGCCAGGGGTCCGAACCCTTGAACCCTGGGCCACTGAAGCAGAGCACATGAACTTAACCACTATGCCACAGTGCCAGTCCCTCAACAAACTTTTTATGTTCCTTTCAGCTAGGTGGCGAGCAATGGGCCTATTCTAGAAATATTACTCTATGAGCATTGGACATACATTCTCCTATATGACACCCAGTGTCCTTCATTAAAGAGATTCTCCACCAGAAAATCACTAAAAAATTCCTTTTGCATTAAATTAGATGCTTCCCAAAAACAATGAACATAGCCTCTCTCTGTTTCTTAAGTTGTTACTAGCTTCTTGTTCCTGCTTGAAGCATCAATTATTTGACTTATTCTGGAACTTTTGTAGAACCAGCAGAAAATGAAAGAATAGCCAATGACACCATTTATTACTAGGGAGATTGTGACATTAATTCATCTTCACAAATGCTGGATGCCATATGCACCCCTTTATTACATGCGTCATAGACAGATTCTTTGGTTTCATCTTAGAAATCACGTCTCTGAAGTCTTGGTCTGGGATTTCATGTCTAGAAGAGAAAGCAGCCATGAGATTCCTTTTTTTTAAGTTCATTAAAAATGATACTCTTTTTTCTGACTTGTGCTAGCAAGTGCAAGCCACTCAAGATAAATATAATTCCTCTATATAAGGAAAAGAACAGATAAGTTTACCCTAAAAAGAAAGTCCAAAAAATTCATCATAAACATGAAATTAACTATTGATGTAAATCCTAGCAAACAAACAAGAATTAAGTAATAGCTGTTTTGAAAATACATCGTAGATAAGACTAAAATGAGTCCTACATCTTGGCAAGGGCCAAGGGTACCTCCTTGAATGGATCATGTCGATATAAAATGTAGCTAATATAAAAAAGTATAATGGAAATTGTACATAACGAGGACATTTTTATGATAAAGAATAATATTATCTGATAAGGAGGATAGAAAAAGAGGATTGTATACAGAGAATTTTTCAGTATCTTTTCAAAACTGTTCAGAAATGCTGTTCAGAGATTTTAGCCCCCGTGATGTGTTACTTATTTAGACTGAAACATAGTTGAAGACAATAATTTGTTAAATAATGTTAGTCTCATTCATATAATCTCTTAAAAATACTCGAATTTTATACCCACTATATAGCACATTTTAGGCTCTTCAAATAACCAGAATTGATTATTCCATCACATTTAGCTCTCAGGAAAAAAGAATGTTTGAAAAATCTGGCTTATAGGATCCAGTCTGGAATTAAATGTGATTAATCCATATAAACCTATTCCAGAATCCTTATGATAAACTGGTAAATGAAATTTCTAAATCTATAAAAATTAAAGACCAAGCCCTATATTTGCATTGACCCTGCCAAGGAGCCTATAAGATGAACTTGAAACCAAGTCTCTCTCTTTCTGTGCATGTTTATGTGTGTGTGTGTCTGTCTGTCTCTCTGTTTTTCTGTCTCTCTCTGTCTCTGTCGTGCTCCCACCCTGCCAAATACCACACTGGTAATTACAGTAGTGATTATTAACTTATATGAATCACACTGAGCATTTAACTTTGAATAGGCAGACTGTCTCATTTTGTGTTACATCAATCATCACTTTTAGAAGAATATACTTAAAGAAATGTAGTATATGAAAAAGAATTCAACGGACCACGCTTCAATCGATCAACCAGGAATGCCAAAATAAGTTTACAAATAGATGTAAAGCTTTTCCGCAAAGAGCAGGGCAATCAATCATCCCTGCATTGGACAGGATTCATCTGCAAATGGAAAATACTTATTTGCATTGCTATTGGTTATCTGCAATGTAGAGAGCCGGAAAATAGCTCAAAGACAATGAAAGGTGCAAACCCCATAACACACGGTTTTCTGTTAAAGATATTCAGTAATCATCTTGATCCATTTCAGAGGTTTTCACAATTTTCTAAAACCACTCAGCTCCTTAACTTCTCCATATTGGTTATGTAAGATGATAATAGACATCAGTGGAGACAGGAAGCGGGACAACGTGAAAACAGGAAGGTGCAGCCTGGTGAGACTACGGATGTTGGGGGAATGACTGAAGGGGGTGTGCAACGAAAGCCTTTGCAGTTCCTGTCCGTATATCCATCTTTTTCTCCCTCCGTACCAGATGCTCAGCATGGCTCTGACAAACCAAAAGTCAGCATAATAAGGAAAACCTTATAGACCAAAAAGGCTATAATTCTGCATTTCCAAAAGTGATTGCAGTTCATGAAATGGCATCCAGAAAGCAAAGGAAAAAAAAAGACTAATTAGGTAATTAAATAAACATACAGTTTTGAAAAATAAAAGCTGTAGGATATCCCACCCATCACAGAATGCTAGCAAATGCCTATTGCAGTTTTCCAGCCTGAGAAGGAATTAGAGATTCTCTTTGGCAGCATAATTCTTCACATCAAGAGAGAACAATGATGATGGGAGTAAAAGCAACTTGACATCATTCTCATGCCCCTTTCTTCTTCTTACCACATTCCCAGACTAAGCAATTCCTAACTATTTTTCTTTTTGTTTTCTTTGTTTTTTTCCTGCAGCCTGATTAATTAGAGTGAGGGAAGAAAAAGGACACAGGGTGTACAAGTATTAATAAATATCTTAGAGGTCAGTACCAAGCCACTTATACATCAGGAAATAATGTGAGGAAATTGTCTGAAGTGGAACTTTTAATCCCTAAGACTGTATTTTCCACATGCTCTCTCATGAGGTAATATCAGATAGTAAAATGTACAGTCTTCTGGAAATCAGAAGACTTTTTCCCAATGCAGACTATGACACCTAAAGCATGTGGCATGGCTAACCCTTAGTTTCTTATTTGATAAAATGAGCCAGTTAGATTTTATTCTTTGTGAAGTCTCTTCCATCTTTAATATCTATTTATAGGACATCTTATTGAACATAGTCCTGAGAACGTCATTAAGCTTTTTAAGAAAATATGGCAAGGATAAATCTAAGGAAAAGAAATTCTAACCAATATGAAGAAATAGTTTATTTGAGAATTCTAGAGCTAAATAGAAGTTGCCTAACCTAACTGGATGCATCTAAGTTCATGGAATGTTGTATTTGTGTGTATATGTGTGAGAGTGTGTGTACATCTCTGTGTGTGTATGTGTGTGTGATGGATTTTACTTATCAATTGAGCCTCTTTGTATAACATAGTTTCAATGAATTGTATTACCAACACGAAATTACATCATTAGCATTGAGATGGCAGAAATTTCCAGTGCCTTAATCAGTGAGGGCATATTTAAAGCATAAAGCAGTAAACACTGCCATCAGTACAATAAAAGCAATATCTAATGACTCAATATCAAATGGGTTTGAAGGCTATAAAATTAACATAGTTTGCATAAAATCTGAACATACAAATTATTCTTACATAGATAGCATACTCAGCAGCCAAAAACAAAAAAAGTACTTATTACCAAAATATATTTTCTTATAATTCCTGCCATTCTATTTTACTTAACAGAAGGGCTACATTAAACTAATTTAGCCAGAAATATAAAGGGCTTTGATATTGGTTCCCAGTGCAAAAACTTCCCAAATGTCCTTTGTTAACCACAAAATGAGTATTGCAAATTAAAAGTGTACACATATTTTCTAGTAACTTCTATCCCCAAAATAATGTTACAATAATTTTTAAAATGTTTTTGTTTTGAACTGATTATAGACTCAAAAGAAGTTGCAAAAATGTTGCAGGGAAGTCCCTTGTGCCCATCACCCATCTTCCCCCAACGGTGGCGTGCATAACTATGTGCATTATCAACTCAGGAAATTGATCGGCACAGCACAATTAACTAATCTCCAGCTGTTGCTCAGATTTCATCAGTTTTTGCATGCACTCAAATTTTCTAGATCGTTTTACATTAATTTTTACTTTCAGAGATGGTGCACCAACCTTTCCTTTCACTCTGTACTAATCCGAAATCCTAATAGTTAAAAATTATATTTTCATTTTCATGTCATGAATAATAAGTATGCTTTATGGACTTAAAATGACCATCTAGGCATAGAATCAGGTATTTGTGAAGCAATGACTAAGATTTAGCTTCCCAAAGTAGATTCCTAAGATATTATAACTATCTGTGTTATATGTGGTGAGGGACTCAAGCGTTGAATTCAATCCCATTTCACATTAGAGACCATTAAGATGTTCATTGATTTAGGATGTTTATTGAACTGCTTATTCTGAGCAAACACCACACTAGATCCTATAAGGGATAACAATATGCATAAAAGCAGTTCCCCAATCATCAAGGGACTTGTATAATATGGCAGGGAAATACGATTGTGGAAAAAGAGAAAATAAACAGCAGAGATTGAGAAGTAGCCTAGATGAGTGAGAGGGATGAGGAAGAGCTCTTGTGCTTGCCGAGAGGTTGACATGTTATCCTCTTCCCCAGCCAGAACTAAGAAGTTTGAAATTAGGAGTCTAGTTTAATACCTCGACCCAAGTACTCTCTGGTCCTCCACTCTTGACTTCCAATCCCATCTACATTAATTTTATTACAGCAATTTAGAAACCTACTCTAATACGTTTATTTTTATAGGTTAGTATTCCCTTCAGGAATACAAAACAGCAGAGCAAAGATAAATGCTGCATTGAAAAATTTTCTCGGGGCCAGCCCTGTGGCGGAGTGGTTAGGTTCGCGCGCTCTGCTTCGGCGGTCTAGGGTTTCACCGGTCCGGATCGTGGGTGCGGACATGGCACCGCTCGGTCAGGCCACGTTGAGGCGGCATCCCACATGCTGCAACTAGGGAGACCCACAACTAAAAATACACAACTATCTACTGGGGGGATTTGGGGAGAAAAAGCAAAAAAAAAAAAAAAAAAAAAAGACTGGCAAGTTCCAACTCAGGTGCCAACCTTAAAAAAAAAAAAAAAAATTTGCTGTTTTCTTCCTTTGCTGCTTGGTGAGTTGGTTGGTTCATGTCTGTTAAGTGTTCGAACTCACAAAACGTATACAGCCTTGCCAACAGCAGAATTGAGTCTTCATGGGAAACGCTAACTTTTCATGTACCCCGCCTTTCCCCAAGATCCAACCTTTAGTTGGTAAGAATGAATATTAGGAAATGCTCTCCAACTTAAAACTACCAGAAAACAATACAAACAGTGCTCTACAGAGACAAAGGGAGACAAACGAAAACTGTCTTTTTAAAACTACTTCCTGCTGCTTAAAATTTTATTCGGCTTGAGGAGCTTGTTTGCACTAAAGAACACAATTGTGAGCATTTTGCACAGTATCATTACTAATTTAGTTTTAGCCAGAAGTGTAGTTAATGTCACATCTAAGAGAAAAGTAATGGGTTAAGTGGCAGCTTAACACAGGGGGTAAGTGTTTGGGCTCTGGAATCAGATCTCTTGGGTTATAATCTCTGTTCCCCAAGAGATCTGAGGCAAGTTACTTAACCTCTCTGAGCCTCAGTTTCTCATCTGTAAACTGGGAGAAATAATAACAGTAATGAATATCTTAAGGTAGGCTTGGTACCATAATGGATAAATCTCAAAATGTCAGTGGCTTAACCAATTAAAACAATATCTCTTGTTTCCTGTACAGTCTAACGTATGTTCCAGGTTGCAAAGCTCTTCTGCAAGTGAGTTCCTGTTATCTTGTGGCTCCATCTTCTTTAGTACGTAGATCCCAAAGATACCACCATGTGCGTGTGTGTGTGTGTGTGTGTGTGACAGAGCATATGCACACATGTGTATACATTGGGGATAGGGTTGGGGGCATCTCCATTCCAGCCAACTGGAAATAGCAAAGAGCATGGAGTATGGTGCATGGAAGGTATATATGGCCCTGGACTGAAAATAGAAGAGATCACAGCTCCCAACATTACATTGGTCTGAAGTCAGTCACAAAGCCATAGGTAACTGCAAGTATGAAATGTAGTCAGAAGAAAAAAATACATTTTGCTGAATGTCTAGTGGCTCTGCCAGAATTCTGTATCTCAAGCGTTCTTGTAAGATTTAAAAGGGATTAAAACATAGGAAACCCTTAGAATTATGCCTTGCAACACGATAAATATAAACTATTTTTTACATTGTTTATTACCACTTTTTCATAATCTCAAGTGTTACCTATCCTTCACCGTGAATTCTAAAACTTGAGGCTTCTACAAACAAAGTGGTAAATCAGGCTCTTAAACGAGTTACCACTCAGGAAAACAAGATGCCTACATCATCACTGGAAAGCCAATTAGCAAGTATTCACTCAGCAGCTTAGCTCTTAGTGTTTTAAGGAGACCTATACACACATATCAACTCAAAGAAGATGCATTTAAATATTTCTATGAAAAATAGCCAGAGTAACATGAACCCTTCAACTCAACAACCCTTCAACGGAACCTCTATTGCTCATGTTATCCCTGCTCTTAGATGCTAAATTGTTTCCCTTAATTGATAGCACATAACACAGATACATCCTTCATTGGCATTTCATCAGAATTGCCTTCTGATTAGGTGGATATCTTTCTTCCCTCCTCCCATTTGTTATTAATTCCTGTAGTGTTTTTATTTTTCTGTTATATCTCTCTATCTTGAGTCCAGCATTTTAAGGGCAGGGACTATATTTTTTTCACATTTGTAAGAAAAGAAACCAGGTTCTGGCAGATGCCCAGGAACTCTGCCAGAATTTGGAGGGCAGGGTCTATATGTTTTTTGATATCTTACACATTGCATTGTCTCTTGCAAGTGGCCTCTAAGTGCTTGCTTATTTGATTCTATGTGTCCCTGCTGCACCATGGTCAAGGGCAGACTTGGAGTCTGACCACCATATGGTAGCTTGTGAGACGTTGGGCAAGTTACCTACTCTTTCTAAACCTCAATCTCTTCCTCTGTAAGTGGGGGAAATAGTGGCGCCTGCCTGTGAAGTTTGGGAATAGTCTAAAGTGAAATAAACTGAGCAGGTAACAACTGCTCATAACAGTACCTATTAGTAGTAATATTATTACCAGCAAATGGCTGAGGGATCTTAGGATAAGTAGGGTGATGAATGAAAATACATAGGAGGAAAAGAGTCTATATTAGGATTAAATTACTCAAGAATGCTTGAAGCTCCAGACTTGATAAAGAAGTCTAGCAGCAGACGAAGGCAAACCATCACTTTTTATCTTTCCAGAGTCCTTCCATTTCCAAGATGCTGGATTACTGTTAGAGCAGTTGGGAAACAGCTAGAGGGCAGGCCAACACCCAGGAGATTTTCAAAGAGTTAGAGATGATTCACTTTGCTTCCCCTGGAGAGAGACACAGAGCACAGACAGAAGAAGCACTTCTTTCCTTAACCTGGTTTTAAATAATCCCATGGAGATAACAGGCAGTGTCTCTATTTGTGCTGTTGTTTGGTAGAAGCAATAATTAGTCATCAGTATTATCTCAGAAAATGAAATCCAGTGAAATGGAGCTTACATAAGTAAGCTGACTGAATTACACAATTCTCTGTCATTCTGACCTGGTCCTGTTGAGAACACACAGCATGAGTGGCCATTAGGAGTCTCAATTATTGAATTGGCAAAAAGCATTAAAACCAGCATAAGAGTCCTTCGTTCACTTAAGGAGAGCTCAAAGTATGAGCAAAGTTTTTACTGGAAGTTCCAAGTCTCCTTAAACTTCAACATTATAGAGCCGACCCTGAAAGGCATAATGCTTTGCTCAAAGGAAGCCACCCTTTGAATAAAACATGCTTTACTCCTCGTGTCTCCCTCGAGCTGTTTCTCCCCCATCACATAATTTCTGACCTTGTAAAATTTGGCAAAAGCATTGTGAGCAAGGCTATAGCTTGTTCTGGAGTAGGAGTAAGGCGGCATGTGAACGCTGGTTCGAAGCCATGGTCTGTTTGACAGAGCACACTCAGGATAGAAGGCTTCAGTTTTTCCACAACTTGTTTCCCAGGCGTATTCTGAGGCTGACTCGGAAGTCCACAAACAAGCCTTTTGGCTAACCTAAGTAAAGAAATTAAGACATGATAAGTCGAATAAAGGTAAATTGAGAAGAAATAAAATGAGATCAGTGTTGCTTACTTACGTATTTGAGCCTTCCTGAATGTGTATGGTTCTCTCGAAATACATAAAGGTTCGTTTCTACCTCCTTCCTACGGCCCGGGTGTAGGAGACATGGGTCCCGTCTAAGCTTATTTTAGGAATGTAGAGGTACAAGTTTGTGTTATAATTGCATATACAGCTTGAGAGGAAGATAGGCCGTATTTGCCTCTGTTCTCCCCATGAACAGAGAAAGGCACCTGGCTCCCACCGAGCCTAATGACGCAGATTTAAAAGTTTGGCTCAGGCCATCCTAGAAGAAGGGAGGGAGATGCTAGAGAACTGATGGTCATTTTCCATTCTCTTCAGGGGGAGTCTCTCGGTGCCAATCTCTGAAAAGGCTGGAGGCCCTCAAACAGATCTCCCCAGAAATCCAGCTGGAAAAGAACGTAAGGTATGGTATTTATCCTTCCCTGAACCTGTTTTATATGTGTTTCAGCCCTCTAGGCACAGGTAGCCTACCTCTGGCTCAAAATGCCCCAATTTGTTTATCACCTACGTCTACCCTATTTCTCCAACCCCCATCCATCTTGCCTCAGGCCGTTCTGAAAGCTCCATGTCATGCTAAGATGTAAATAATTAATATCTCCTCACAGATTTCCATTTTAATTGCTTTCCTTTACAGGATAAATGCTCAAGTAGTGGTATACAAAATGAGGAAAATTAAAGGATATCATATGGGGTTGTTCTGGGGATGTTGTCAAACGAAGGACCCTTCTTAATAACACCAATATTTCTTTATCTCTTTTCCATCCCAGCAAGCAGATAATGAAACATCTTTATCCATTAAAAGAAAAGTTCTTGGCTTTTCCTAAAGTGGCATTTTCCCTATAGGAAAAGTCTGACCTCATAGATGACATTTAAATAGGTGACACATCGAGAATCTAAGGACAACAACTGTAATCAATTCAAAACCCTGTAAATTAGAGAAGAAAACCGAGACCCAGGTATGCAAGACCCAAAGGCAAGGGCAGTGAAGAGCTGTAAATAAGGTCCAGCTGTCCAGCCTTGGAGATGAGTATTCTTCGTATCACAGCACACTTCCATGAATGCTGGATTTAATTCCATAGGAGGCAGAATGTCACAGGGCTCAAGAACTCAGTTTCTTCAGTTGGAAAAACCAGGGTTTGAAATGCAGCTCAGCCATGCGCAAACTGCTTAACCTTTAAAGCCTTGCTTCTTGAAAGTTCGAAGACCAGCAACAGCATCATCACCTGGCGGCTTGTTAGAGCTACAGCATTTCTGGCCCCGTCACAAACCAACACACCACGAAACCTCATTTTATCAAGACCCCTCCCACCCCGGTGATTAGCATGAACACCAAAGTGTGAAAAACACAACTTAAAGTCAATGATTTTTAATCTTGGAGTCTCATCAGAATGACCTGGGAATTATTAAAAACTACAGAGGCCAGCTGGGTGGCGCAGTGGTTAAGTTCACACAATCTGCTTCAGCAGCCCAGGTTTCACTGGTTCAGGTCCTGGGTGTGGACCCATGCACCGCTAGGCAAGCCATGCTGTGGCAGGCGTCTCACATATAAAGTAGAGGAAGATGGGCATAGATGTTAGCTCAGGGCCAGTCTTCCTCAAAAAAAAAAAAAAAAAAACAAAGAAAAAAACCAACACAATAGTATTTCCTGGGCCTCATCACCAGAGGTTCTCATTATGATTCTTAGGCAGCAGCTACAACCCATATTATGGGATTATCAAGTGATTTTAATCACATAACTAGAATGGAGTCATCCATGTGCCTTGGATGAATATCAGCCCTTTCTCTCCCATAGGCTCTGTTAACGATTACGTGAGATAATGTTTACATCAGCATAGACAGTGTGCTCAAAAAGTGTTATTTATTTCTTTTTTCTCCTTCTCTTCCTATTCCTCTTTCTCCTTTATAATGCATAAGTCAAAGCAAGTCTTTCCCCTTGGAAATGTCAAAATTTTTTGCTATTTATTTATCCAACAATTTTTTTGAACAAATAAAATTTAATGAGTTCATGGGACATGTGTGGCCCTGTTCTATGCACTGGCAAAATGAGTGAATGCTCATATCCCAAAAATCCTATGAAGACAGGAATTTCCTTCTGTCTCCACTATACACCCAGCCCTGAGTCCCTGAATCCTAGGCCTGCTTTATTATAGGAAGTAAAACAAAGGTTGAAATATATATCCCCAAAAAATCAATAGGTGTATCGCAGTCAACTGTTGGGGAGGGGGAAAAAAATAAAACCCACACAAAAGCTTTTCCTTTGAATATCTAGAATAAAGAAACAGTTTACTGATTTCTTTTTAATTTCTTAAATTTTGAAAATCTATTATTTCCCCCTGAAATATTTTTCTATTATAAATAATTACCTATCATCGAAATTATGATAGATAATGACATTGTTAAATTATCATATGCAAAAAAAAATAGTCTTCAAATCATTGAAGTAGGAAACCACAACAGCTGGGGACCTGTGGTCAGAGAAGCTATTGGCTGACCTTTCCCCCGTCTCTGCCCTGTGGATGTGAGCAACAGAACAGGAAAGATACAGGAAGCACTGCTTCGGGGCTATTCCAATCAAGGATTTATATTTTAATGTCTCCACGCTTTTGTCTGATCAGAGATTATTATTCACTGTTTCTAATTGCTCCATTTCTGGATCTGTTCGTAAATACACATCATAAGAACATTTTCAAAAGATCTGTCACAGGATTGTCTCTATTTTTTGTGCTTTTAAGTGTAAAAGCCCCCAAAAGAATTGTCAGCAACTCAAAATCGTGATTATGTAAATGAAAAAAAAAAAAAAGTCCTGCTTTTAAACCAAAGAAAGACAAAGCTATTTGGAGCAAGGACCCTCCTCTCCCCACCAGGCACCCGTGCAGCCCTCCTTTTGCCTGCTCCATCCACGCACTCTCTTCCAAATTCTGGGGGACTGTCTCTCCTTAGCACACCAACTGGATTAACAGCCAATTGCCAATCTGTACACTCACCTTTATCATAAAACTCAAACTGTTCTCGATTTTCTGGCACTTGTGTCAGGCCATTGCATGTTTATTTCATCTTCTGCAGTTGAACATAAATTCTGGTTGGAAGATAAAGGAAAAAAGCCCTCCAGATATTACAATAAACACACACACACACACAGAGGCAGAAAAAATTTTCTATCTCCATTGAGCTTAACAATCAGCAGGGCCCAAATTACCTCTTATTAACATTTATTTTACAAAAGAGGCAGGGTATAATTTGGTGATAGATTCAGATTCGGAGAGGAGCTATAATCAGCCTCCTGAAGGGCTCTGCCTGAAGTACATGGCTGCTATTTTTTGTAATTATATTTCTCTGTCCTCAACCCCCTCCCCAGTCTGTAGAGTCTTTCACTCTGATTTCTGGTGCTTGAATTTCTCCCTCCCCCTTCATCCCCTTCTTTCTCTCCTCACAGGCCCCCCTTCTCTCCTTTTCTCTCTTTAGGCCTCTTTGAATAATGCAGGCTCTTTCAATAGCCCAGGCAGGCTTGAAGATTAGGAAGCCTGTGTGTGGAGATGGGGGCCGGCTGAATAGGAGCAGCAGGCCCTACCCCCTCTGGCAAACAAGGCCCTGGGAACCAGTCCAACTGCGGAGAGCATGTGCTGGGGGGGCTGAAGAGGCAAGCAGCAGGCTGGCCCATATGTCAGCCTGTGCCACAAAGACTCCTCTGCATATCTACCATGACAAACAGGATTACCGAAGACAATTAATCTGGCACGCTTTATCAAAATCAAGCGCTGACCCCCGACCTCTCCCCTCGGTGTGCGGCAGATGCCACGTTCCAATTCAATAGACCTTGAGTGTTCCCTTTTTCACTTCTGAAAAGAATCCAAGGCCTGAATAAGCCTGGCATGGACTAATTGCGACTACTGTGTGATGGTGAAGGTCCCAATCAAATAGGACGAGTCTACCTTTTCTCCCACTTTTAATGGAGAGGCTGGCCATAGCTCCCCGTCTGCAGCAGAAAGAAAAAGAAATGCAGCCATTTCCTTTTATTCCTCTTGTTTGGTGCCTGCAGCTCGCTGGAGGTGGGAGGAAGGGACAGAGATTCAGGTAGCTGCTATTCTGATGCTTATTGTCTGAAATTTGGGAGTTCAGTTCTAGAGGGAGCAGGTCCTCCAATAGCTGAAGACCGTAATGATTTTCATGATTAGTTCATCCTTTTGTGGTACTTTATGTGAGAGATAATAAGGCAGCAGAAGAGTTGTGGGGCTTCTGGACATCAACAAAATCTCAAGTCTTGACTCCATCTAGTCCATTCCTATCACTTAATCTAATTTATCTAAGTTTTCACATCTATACTTTTTTATGACCCTGAGAAGGGGAATCCTGGATTTGTTTCTCTTAAGAATATTCGTAAAACTGCTTAGAGTGACTCAGAAATGACAGCCCTTTGTAGAAAGGAAATCTTTGTCATTTTTCTTGAAGCTTTTAAAGTTTGAGAGACTAATGAGAGAAGGGAGGCCTTTGGCCATATCTCTTCTCAGTGGGAAGACGCTATGGGAGAATATGGAAGTCAGAACTGAGCACAGTTGACATTGAGGCATTCTTTTTGTTACTCACAATTCTCTCTTATCCAGGAAGCTGTCTGAACACTCTGAGTATGGAAGAACAGGAAGCGGGATAACTCTCGTTGGTTGGTTCAAACTTGGTGACCCCTCGATTAGACCTTAGAATAATTTCTCAGTTTTAATTTCAGATGTTTTTCTCTAAAAATAAATGAGAAGCTACTGCATGAAGGAATACAGCTTTTCTTAAAGCATCATGCTCGGGACACTTGTGTCATGATCACCCAGAGAACTCATTAAAAGTGCAGATTGCTGGACTCCCTATCAGATCTAATGACTTTGATCCTCTTAGTGTGACCCTGTGTCTACCTTGTAGCCATATTCCTTCGGTGATTTTTGCGCACACTAATGTTAAATAAAAATCAAAATGGAGGCTGGGACTGCCCTTTGCCTTTGAGCCAATGGTGGACATCAGGCTCAGCAAAACTCACAAGGACCCATTTCCTGAGAAATAGCCACTTAAACTGTAGAAGCTTGAACATTATTTCCTTGTCAACGTGACTCACTACCTTGTCGCCAATCATCCATGGCCTTAGTAACCCACTGACCCTAACAATGAGCATTAAGCTTTACGAACTTCCTTTTTTAGGCTTTATAAACCTTACTATGACTTTCCCAAGAGAAGCTTCTTACCACTTTCAGTTTTGAAGTCCTCCATTTACAAATGTTTGTTTCTGACTCAACAAAACACTCATATCAAATAAAGCTCTCTAAATTTTCTTTTGACGCTAATCTCTGAGAATTGAGTTTCACTTGAAAGACAGACGGGGTGCCAGCTAGCAGACTTGGCTCTAGGTCTATTCTAACTTGACTAGTTCTGTGATCCTATCTTAGGGCACAGTTGCTATATGATTTTCTTTCTGGGCCAGTCTGTGAAACTGAGTGGAAATTACCAAGGTCAATTATTAAGAGCAGGCAGTGATTGTTTTGAGTGGTATATGAATAAAATCAGAGTGCTGAGAAGTAGTGCTTGTGTTACTCAACTTGAAGAAATCAAAGATGAAAAAACATACTATGAGGCATGAGTATGTTGGATACTAAAGTGAGTGGGGAAATTGTATTCACCTGAATTGTTGTGACCTTCAGTCCATCGGAGATTTCCAAAGTCAGAGTCACTTTCCACATCTGGCCCATTGTAGGCACTTGACTGGTGGGCATTAATCCTTGAAAAGTACAGGGACTCCACTGTCAAGAAAGCTCTCTGCTGACATCATTTCAACAAAGGATGGAGGAGCATGACTTTCTTTATGTGTGTCCTCTGTAGGGTTACATAGCATCCTTGCACTTGGGTATTGATTTTCCTTGAATACAGAATTCTCCCCTAAAAATAGGAAAATATTATCTTACTGCATTTATACTGAAAATTACTTGCAATTAAGTTATTATTTTAGGCATTTGCAAGGTCCAGGATCAGTAAGATTGACTCCAACTAATATTAACCATCTAATATAAGTCAGATTCTTATCACATAGAGAAGCATTTCCAGAAAAATGATGAATAAGTAAGGTAAAATAAGCATGGATGCTAAGAATACTATTACTTATTTTACAAAGAAAAATTGGAACATTAGGTGATTTTTTTCCTATAAGGCTTCAGGAGGAAATAATATATATATGTCTATTTATTTTTGGTATCCAATAACAAGAAACATAAAAACAGATAGATAGATATTTGAGACCCAAGGGAAGATCTGAGTGTAATCCTAGAGGCACAAGGTTCTAAGACAGTAAAAATTTGGCCAGTAAATACTTAACTAGACAGTTTTGGCCTTTACAACTATTTTCCACTCCTCACTTTCCAGCTTTACTAAACAATCCTAGTATTTTAATAATAGAAGGAGACTCAACTCGCCTAGACCTGAGCGTATAAACATGGATGGAGGTGGACATGTGCTAGTCATTGACATGATCCTGGGCAAAGCTAAGTTTGCAGGGCTGTGGGACTGAGATCAAATGAAGCCTGCCCTCTCTTTCTGGGGATAAGTCGGGGATGGAATTTCAGGCTAGCAGAGCTCCAGATCTAAGGAATCACTATATGGTGTCAGTGATTGCTATAGGATTCCTGTCCTGGAAGAAATAATAACTTAATGTTGATAAACAGGAGGGGATTGTCCTTGGTAAGCCAGCTACTGGAGCCACAGCTTGCTGGCGTCACTCCCACGCTCTCTCTTTAGTTCAAACTTCTCAGTTGGAGAAAAATGCAGGTGCTAATGTTGTCCCTCATTTACAAATATACAATCCTGCCCATGCTGTCTTTCATTTCTTTTGACTCTCTCAGCAGAGGATGCATCTGAGAATAAACCTAGACACCTTGCAACATCCGGAAAACCTTCCAGTAACCCCCTACTTCCGGACCAATGGAAAATTATCCCTACCCCCACCCCCTTTATCTTCCTTCTTCTGAATCTTTGTATGGTGAAACACCCCCAGGAACGCTGAGATCAACTGCTGCTGAGATAATTCACTGTCAAAAATATTGAGCATGCTTTCGTGGGATGGCAGTAGGCATGGTCTTTGCAAATGCGGCAGCACAAAAGCTGAGCGAGCCTATCAAGATTTGTTGGCAGGCTTCGCGTTTAACTTGTCATATTATATATTGCAGAAGTGCAATTCGGGATCAGTATAAATCAGCTTAGAGGACCCTGGGAAGCTGCGGGGATGGGTTGCATCAGCAGCACTTGGGCTAAACAGAAGGTGGCAGCATTTTAACATCATCAGGCTCCCGTACATATAGAACACTCACAGGTGCCATTGCCGTGATCAGTGGGTCCTTTTCTAAATTCCTGATGGGCAGTTTACAGCTTCATGCTTATTGCAGCAAGGAAGCAGAACACAGAGTGATGAGAGGTGTATTCGGATAAGATAGCACTGGACATTTGAAGGCTCTATGGGGAAAATATACAGCACATGGGAAATCAAGGCTTGGGCTGAAAACATTTATAGTAGTGTCACAAATTTTCCTATTTTCCATTCTTAGTTAAAACTCCAGTGTTAAAGGTAAAGGAGACGTCAAAATTAAGCCTAGAAAGGAACAGGCAGTTTCAATTTTCTCTGCTTCCAAAAGAACTTTATGGAACTGATTTATAACAGTGGGAAAACCTTGCACTGTGAGTCAGAAAATTATGGTCCATTATAGACTTCTGGAAAGGGTGTGAATCCTTAGGTCATAAGTAAAGGGAAAGAGCTCATGCTTCCTGTTAGGCTCCCGAAGTTAACTCCTAGCTCCACTACTGGCTAGCTTAGGACCTAGGGCGAATCCCCAGCCTCAGTTTCTTCATTTTTGAACAGGGCATGTAAATGTAGGTCTCTGATAGGGTTGTGATGGCTTGTGAGACCACATACGGAAATCACAGTGCCTGCTTCACACCAGGTGTTCCTTAAAAGTTATCTTTATGACCATTACTATGACTATTCTTACTGAGTTTCACTGTTTTCCAAAAATTTGCTGCATTATCTAATTTGATTCGTGCAGTCATTCTGAGAAGTAGGTGGGAAAGGAATTCGTATCTTCACTTTACAATTAGAGCTAGCGAGGGCAGGTTAAGTGACATGACGTGTTTCAAACCTTGTCCCTTCTCTAGGACTCCATTTTCTCCTCTGGTAAATGAAGAAGTTGGACGGATGAAGGGAATTCTAAAGTTCTTTTCAGCTCTAACGTTTGCAACTCTGTCACTTAGGTTAACTTATAGCATACTGAGAGAGCCAGAGAGGAATTTAATTGCAATTTACCATTAATGGTAATTTGCTACAAGTAAAGCCAAAGCCTGTTTGTTATAGGCACACAGAGTTCTTCTGCTTTATGAGGAGTAAAGGCAATGTTGGAACACAGGGCTCCGGTAAAGCCCAGCCAACCACAGAAATCAACTCAAAGTGGGAGCACTTCACAAAAAATAACCCTGCTTAATTTGATACACGCCAGGCACTTGGCTATATTTGGTAGTCAACTATAGTCCCTGTCCATTAGCTCTTTGTCTGTGAGCATGCTTCTCCTGAAATTAATCTGACCTAAATTTGTCATACATGTTCTAGAATGAATGTAATTATCAATACACTAAAAGAGTCACCTTCCAGGGAGAACAAGCAAACATTACCAAATGTGACTCAACGAACACTCCTTGCTAAGAAGTGGGGTGTTTTATTTATGGCTGTTGTTTTGGTAAAATATCTGAAGTCTCACAGTTGCCTCATGTTCCTGACACATTTAGGATTTTTTTGTGTGTGTAGTATTTTTGTACAATTAAACCACACATGAGAATTCAAGCTTCCTCATGACCTCAGCTATCATTAAGATCGTTGTGAATATTTCATTCCATCACCCAGATGTGCTTTAATTGCCACATCTAATGCCCTGCCATAGCTGTATTTTACAGATTTAAATTAAACCTTTTGTTATAATGGCAAGATCTGCCAGAGTTCTAATAATCCAAATGTGAAAAAAAAAATCTGTCACGTGAAGGTTGCCGAAATAGAAGATAGCAAAACAGGTTTGTGAGAAAAGTCCTTCTTTCTCAACAACACACCTATTTCTGACAAATATCTGAGCTGCCTCCCTTCCTCTCTTCGCAGTAGACCTTTGGCATTTAAGAGGGATATGCCCCAAGATTTCTGCAAATCCTCAAAGTCATAAATATTTTTATGACAGAATTCTTCAGGTCTTATGATGAATCGATGATAACTAATATGGCAGAGACGTTTACTGGTTATCGACTATCATTGTAGCCCCTCCACATTTTTCAGTCACCTTAAAGTTAGAATGATGTGAATACATTATCTGGCTAATGGGCCATGAATGCAAGTGATGTGTTTCTCTTATGGGCTGGCCCACTTAAGAGCTACATCGAAACCCTCTGGGTCCCTGAGTCCCTGGAAATAGCTTCTCTGTGGAGCCAAAACCCCACAATAAATAGTGTGTGAGTGAAAAATAAACTTTTATGCTTGTTACTGCTTCAAAGCTAGCCTATCCTGATTAATTTAATAACCATAATAATAATAAACCATCCTCAACAACATTTCATAGTCAGCAGCATAAGGTCATAAGCCTGTTTCTGAGATCATTCCTCTACGTCTACTGATGTCATTGAAGCTAAACAGTAAATCTTGAGATACCCAGGTCTCTAGCAGATCTAACTTAATGCATGGAGAAAAGTTGGGCAGTAAATCTCAACTCTATGCATGTTTTGCCAACTATGCAATTAAAACCAACTTTCTATCACACACCTCTCGGCTTCACTGAGAATCTCTAGTATAGGTTATCTGGAAGAACGTTACTTTAAATTGAGAATAAAGAGATAACCCAGAGAAGTAGGAAATTGGCAGTCAACAAAGATTATTCACTACTAAATGAGCTTTTTAAATCAGCTTTATAGTGCCCACGTAGTCAAAGGAATTATTCTGAATTTTTGTCAATTTAACTATTTCTTAGACTCCACCAATGCCTATTTGTGCTTGGCTTGGAACGTATCTCTATCTGGAACATATGTGGAACATAATTCTAACCCAGATATAATCTAATGTTAGATGTCAAAGGCATAGGATTATCTGTTCTCTAATTTTTTCCCATCCTATCAGCCAGGGTCCAATCAGGAGATAGAAACCATTCTTGTTATTAAGACACAAATAACTTAATGCAAGAATTGTTAACTGGGTATAACGTGGCTTAATATATGAGTCAAAATATAAGAAAAGAATAGTAGATCTAATACAAGTAGTATTTCAGGAATTAGTCTCCATCTCTAGGGCTAAGGAACAGAAGGAAGAGGTTGGCATTACTACGAGATGGAAGCTTAGAGAAGCCCATGGAGAGGAAACTCAGAGTTCTGAGGTGGTGGCATTGCCTGTCTTCTGCTGGTGCCTCTGAACTCAGAGGAAAGGCCATAGGGCTGGGACCCAGACTTTCTCCCCTCTGAGGAGGAGGCACTGACCGGCTGGTGCTGCTAAGGGGCCAGGGTCTGTGCTATGAGGCTGGTTCTTCAAGAGTTGTCAACAGTGCAGTCTTGATTGAGTTGCTATTACAGTCAGGAACTGCTGCTGTTGGAGTCAAGAAGCATTGCTTGGCTGACAGAGGAACAAGAAACAGGTGGGAAGGAAGCAGAGAGCCAGCAGGAAACAAACATGATAGAGTGAGGCCCTTCTCCCTCCTCCCGCTATGTCGACACCGCCTCGTGCCTCCTACTGACGAAACTTAACAGGGAGCCAGATAGCCAAGGAGAAATAGGGTTTTAGAATCCCGTTCCTATTATAAAAAGTCAGAGAATAGAAGGGTAGATTTGGTGCTGAGAAACCAAAACTAAATGTTGGCAGATATTTTTCTGTAGAATTTATTTCCTGATTTACTTTAGAAATAATTGTCTAAGTAATTTTAACAAATTAAGTGATTCTGACAATTACTTTTCCTTCCTCACCCATAGACTAGCTGAATTAAAATTTTTCTAAATTCTATATTTTAATTCAATTTTCTTTGTGCAGTAGAAATAGTACTAGCATTAGAAATAAGAAATCCTAGCCTAAGAATTAGAAAACCTGGGTCTTAGTCCTCCACTTACTATTTATGCGATCACTGGAAAATTATATAAGGTATCTGAGATTGAATTACCTCATGGGGATGTTGTTAGATTGTAAAAATAGAATATGACATAATGATTTCTCTTTGGTACTATGACAGCCATGAGAATACGTCTTGTAGACCTCAAGCACAGTTGTGCAGACACAACTGCAGAGGCTATACTCTGAAATCCATCACAGAATTTGTACTGAAACCACATTTCCCATGGGTTGCTCCAAACTAAAGACTGTACGTGACCACAACACTAAGGTTGGCCTGTTCCTGGCAAATATGGTGTTCCTGTGACAGCCTACTTGGTTAGTCTCAAGGACTCTCCAACATCTTGATTGAGTTTTCCTTAGACTGGATGGCAGTCTACCACACTTCCACCCAGCCTTCCTTTTCTCTCTTCTTCACTTAAGATTAAACTTTTATAGCAGCCTGATGTTTCTCCTAAACTTCCTGCCTCCCTCTCCATTTGCTCTCACGGACTTTTCCTCTAATGAAGTCCTTGCTTGTCTAATCTCATCTTGGCATTTTTGTTGTAACATAGTTTGTACTTCTGAAAATGTGATCCAGAAACCAGCTGGGCCAGAACCACCTTGAGTTGCTGGGTGAAATTCTGCTCTTCAGATTCCCCAGGAAAGCCCATCAGTGGGATTTTTCTGAGATTGGAAGAATTGTCTGTATTTTTAAGTAGTTCCCCAGGTTGTCATTGTTAATATTAAACTTTCAGCTCCACTGCTATACCAACATATCTTTCAATACTTTATGATTTCACTTTCCTTTTTTCTTGCTTGTAGGGTTTCCGACAAGAAGTCCATGCAATTCTTATCCCTGACCCTCATTAAGTAGGGTGTTTTTTTCTCTCCTTTACCTTCCTTGTCTTTGGTTTTCTATAGTTTGAATATGATATGCTTAGGGTTGTGGGAATTGTTTGTTGCTGTTTAGTATTTATTCTGCTTGTTTTTTTCTAAACTTCCTGAATCTGTGGTTTGATGATGGTCAATACTTTCTGGAAAATATTTGGCCATTGTTACTCCAAACATTTTTTCTGCCCCAATCTTTTCTTACCGTCCTTCTGATATTGTAATTTTGCATATGTTATACCTTTTGAAATTATCTCACAGTTCTTGGACATTCTGGTTTTTGGCTTGTTTTTATTATTCTTTTTTCTGCGTTTCTGATTAGGAAGTTTCTCTTGACCAGACATCAAGCTCAGTGACTCTTTCTTCAACTATGTTGATCTACTGATGAGCCCATCAGAGAAACACTTCATTTCAATCACATCATTTTCTTTTTAATTCCTTTTTATGTTTTGAGGAAGATTAGCCCTGAGCTAACATTTGCTGCCAATCCTCCTCTTTTTGCTGAGGAAGACTGGTCCTGAGCTAACATCTGTACTTATTTTTCTCTATTTTATATGTGAGACACCTTCCACAGCATGGCTTGACAAGCAGTGCATAGGTGCACACCCGGGATCCGAACCCGGGAACCCCAGGCTGACAAAGCAGAACGTGTGAACTTAATCAATGTGCCACCAGGCCAGCCCCTCAGTCACAGCATTTTTTATTTCTAGTGTTTCCTTTTTCTTAAAGCTTCCATCTCTCTGCTTACATTGCCCATCTGCTCTTGCACATTGACTACTTTTTTCATTAAAACCTTTAACATATTTATCATTCTTATTTTAAATTTCCAGTCTGATAATTCCAAAGTCACATCTGAGTATGATGATTGCTTTATCTCTTCAGATTGTGTTTTTTCTTGTCTTTTGGCATGTCTTGCAATGTCATGTCAACAGCCTGACGTGTTGTATCACACAATAGGAAACAGGTAACCAGACCTCAGTTTGGGGATTTATTAATCTGGGTAAGAGTTGTGCTGTGTTTAATGTCTTCTGTAGATGCCAGAGGCTTCAAATTCCTATAATGTCCTTGTATTCTGTCTCCCCTCCTTAATTTGGGCTTCCCTAAGTTCTCCTTCTCAGAGAGAGTCTACGTCTTACAGTTCTTTCTGCTGGAATATATTTTATTATACTGGACACCTGTTGGTGTGAGGGAAGGTATGGAATGGGGGTGTATTCTATAGTCTTATGATTGCATCTTTGTCTTTCTGTGGACCTGTGTCACAGGACCCTGATCTGCACAGATGTTTATATCCCTCTGCCTCCTACTCCCTTGCTTGGCTGCAGCATTTTCAATTATTTCCTTAAAGTCTTGACCTGTTGGCTCCATGTTTTTTTGTTTTGTTTTGTTTCATTTTGTTTCCCCTTTAGCTGATGTAGGAAGATTAGAGGGGCTGGAATGGAAGAAGTTTCCTTTCCCCCAGCTGGAATAAAGCTCTGGGAAAAGGCTTTCCCCTGGAGAATAGGCTTTTGTTATGTGGAAGGCTGTGGGTGCATTTCACAGTGTTTACTCTTCCCCTTTCCTTGCCAGAGCCACAAGGGGATCTTTCACGTATCTTCCTGCAGGTAAATTCCAGGCAATTGTTGACCAGCCCGGAAGACTGCAGTCCCTAGGAAGTTATAACACTAATTGCCTTCAACAATTCATCAAAATTATCGTGTTCAGTGGTCTTACCAATTTATGGGTCCAGCAGCTCCTGCTGCTGGTAAGAAAATCTCAGCCATACTTCTGGATCTAGATATCAAGATAGGGGTTCTCTGGTGGGTCTAAGAAAAGTCATTGATTTTCACTTTGTCCAGTTCTTTCTTGTTGTAAGGATGGAATGATGATTTCCAGCATCTTTGCATACTGGAGATGAAACCGGAAGTCATAGCCACATCTCTGGTTTCAAAAATCAACAAATATGCATTTAGTAGCTACAACATGAAAAATTACCGTAAGTGACAGAATAATGAACTAAGGATCTGTTTCAGGCTTCAACTTCACAGGAAATATGAGACACTCGTAACCCTCCAAGAGCTGAGATTATCCTATATCCTCAGGTCCAAATCGGGCTTTTCCTGCCAGCTCTCTGGTCTCGTGACTTTGGAGTGTATAACATCACAACAAATCTTTGACGTCAAGAGATCTGCTTAGTTTGAAACTCTAGAAAAGCTTCAGATCTGGGCTTCTCTATCTGAAGTGTAGCTTCTTCTAAAACTTTTCCCAACACTCTGTGTTAATCCTTGCTATAGCACTTATTATGTATACGTTTTTATCTTCCCACTAACCAGTAAAAACTCATTTTATTTATATTCATATCTCCAGAATGTGGAAAATTCTATCAAATAGAAGCATCTCAATAAATATTTAATAAATAAGTAAATTCACGGTTATTAGTATCAGGAAGTTTCTATCTGTAAATTACTAAATATGGTTTGACCAAATCTCCTTGACTGGGAACCCTTTTTACTGAAAATACAGGAATAAGATAAGATAAATAAATATAAGACAAAAATAACAAGATAAATTATAGGTAAGAAGCCTCCATAATTGTCAACATCAATATTAATTTAAAATTTGTAGTGTAAGAAATAATGGTAGTCAGTACCTACAGGCTATCTAGGCTTTTCTGTATAAGTAAAGGACTCTCCTTAATATCTTCGTCAAGATATTGATTATCAGCAATGTTTGTTTTTTCTTCTTGGTGCTCGTATTTTGATCATGCATATCTTATTATTTGTCATTCAGTTATTAATTCTGTCATCAGTAATTTATTAAGCACAAGTTAATAATAGTTCTCTTCTAGTTGCTGGTGATAAAACAAGAAAAGCATATGATCCCTTGCTTTTAATTAACTATAACACTGTAGGTACAGGGAGGCTAGAAAAAGAAGAATCAGCTAAAATGGAAAAGGTATTGCAGGAAAAGCTTCATAGAAGCAGCGATGAGTTGACATTTTGAAAAATGCAAATGTTATTGAAATAAAACATACCTACAGAAAAGTGCGCAAATGATACTCGCACAACTCAATGAATGTGTATAGCAAAGTGAAAACCAGTGTAACCGGCACACAGAGCAAAAATCAAGATAAGACTATGACGCAGAAAACTGCCCTTTGCAATTACTACCCTCCCCAAGTTCACCATTTTCCTGATTTCTAATATCATAGGTTAGTTTTTACTGTTTTGAAACTTCATTTATATAAATGGACTTACTTAAATAGATTTATCTTTTGAGGTAAGTCCAGGCAGGTACAAGATAGAGAGAAAAGAGTGGGAAATTCCAAGCAAAGGTCCCAATGTGAACAGAGGTGTTAGGGTCAAAAACCTGTATCATCCGTTGGTTGCATCCCATTTCTGTGCCTACTCTGGATCTCTCCCTACACCTGGAAGGCCGAGGGACTTATTCATGGCTAGCTCTCTGCTCCACCCACTCTCTCTTCCTCTCTGGAGATGTCTATCTTGCAAGGGAATTGACCGAATGAGTTTTTCCTCCCCTTCTTCTGTTTGCTTTCTATCTACAAATAATATCATCATTTCCATCTTGGTTTGTAAATTCCTATAGGGCAGGGGCTGCAGTTATTTGAACTAATTTTTTAAAAGTTTAATAAATTACAGGCCTAGGAAGGTGCTTTAAAATTAATAACATATATTCAATTATGTGACGGCTTCATACAGAAAAGTGTAAATGATGAACTAAGGTTATAGCAAACATCTCAATGTGATGTGTGTGTGTGTATTTGGCAAGAGTCATGGTTATGAAATATTCCAAAGTTATTTCTTAGAAATGTATAATAAGCCTTAATTTTTCTAAGGACATAACTTTTAGCCTTTCCTCCTTGTTTCAGTTATATCTACGGTACTTACATTTTTACTCAGGGCTCCATTTTTTCTCGTCTGACAGACACTTTTCCACAATATTTACTAGTCTTAGTGAATGCCAGAAGCAGTAGACCAACATGTACTCCAGGCTTTGCAAAGCACTTAAATTAGCCAGAAATGCTTCCCCTCTCTCTTCCTAAAGGAATTGGGTGATTTCAATGGATTTTCTGACCACTGATCTTGGCTGTGCAAAAATGTCTATTAAAAGGCCCATATTGTTTCATAGGATGTTTGATTTAGCCAAGCAAATGGAGATCATACTTATCCCACTTTCAAATGGCCAGCTCAAGGAAAGGGGGGAGTTGATGTTTATTATGATGTCTTGGTTCAGCATCTAAGTCTGAATCCAGCACTGTGGTGTATCACGGTATCACCGCTGTGATTTAGTTATCTGCATGTTAAAGAGCTATCTAGGGGTGACAATAAATGTTCTCATAAAAGTAATCATGATGATAATTAATGTTTGTTGAGTGCCTGCATAGTTCGGGCTGTGTTCTAATTGCCTTGTCAATTCATTTAACATTTTTGACAACCCTGTGAGGTGGGTACTATTATCATCATAACCATTTTGCACACGAAGAATCTGAGATACAGAAACACTAACTTGCTGGCTTTTAAGTGGTAGAATTGGGACTCAAACCCAGGCAGTCTGACTCTTAAGCCTGTGCTGTTAACAATGAAGCCACGATCAATGTGTAGGATTGGAGACTACTGCCAGAGGCCATATTAAATTTTTTAAAACTCAAATTTATCCTGAAGTAAATGCTATCCACGAGTAAGTTTATACTGAGCTGCTATCATGTATCCCTACTATACCAATAGAAGGGATGCTCCTGGAAATTTGAGAACAAGGCAAGGAGGCCAAGCCTCCAGTGCTAAATTTGGTGTAAAAGAATAAATTATGGGGGCCAGCCTGGTGATGCAGCAGTTAAGTTTGCACGTTCCACTTCAGCGGCCTGGGGTTTGCCAATTCGGATCCTGGGTGCGGACCTCCATACCGCTTTTCAAGCCATGCTGTGGCAGGCATCCCACATATAAAGTAGAAGAAGATGAGCACGGATGTTAGCTCAGGGCCAGTCTTCCTCAGCAAAAAGAGGAGGATTGGCGGTAGATGTTAGCTGAGGGCTAATTTTCCTCACACACACACACAAAAATCATGAAAAATAAAAAGAAATTGTTATAAGCCAATGTTACCTTAATAAAAACTTAAATAAATAAATAAATATAAAATAAATCATTGTTGTGACCAGCCAGAGAGTCAGGGAATGCCGGAATGCCATATGAACAAACACCAAGAAGGGCAGCTGAACATGAGGCAGCTGTTTGGCCAGGCTTTGAAATATTGAAAGGATTCAGATAGGCCACTAGAAAGGGAAAGAGCCTTCTAAAAAGATGAACACTGACGAACAATGTTGTGGTGATGCTAAGGCCCCTGGCTTGCAAGGATTCCTACAACTCTGTGCAGAGCAGGAGAGGAAGTAAAAACAAATATGTATAATACAACCAGACAGGTGCAAGACGAAGCATCAAACTGGCAACTGCTTATTGTAAAAGTGTGAAGTGTTCTTTTGTATACGTAGGTAATTATAACGTGTTAGGAGCTTGAACAGAATTTCTGTACCTCGTAGTCCTTGATGAGTCAAGTGGCACCTCCAGAAACCCTAGATGTGGTCAAGAGTCTGTATATATCCGTTTCTAAGGTGATTTTTCAATTTTGTGGCCCTTTTTTCATATTGCCTATTTTACACTTAATAAATCTATTTATAATTCATTTATACAGAAGGTACTATAAAGCCCTAAATTATACAACTTGCAAACTGTGGAATAAATAGGCTTTTTTTTTCCCCCTTTAGGCTTTTTCTTTCCTTTATGGTTGACACCTGCATGACAGATTTTCTTCAATGGAAACTTTTATTTTTGGTGGAGTTGGAGTAGGGGGTTGAGGGGTAGAGATGTGATAAAAGGAGCGTAACCTTAAAAATGACGAATAGACCACTGCTTGTGCATCCTCCTCAAATGAAAGCATGCCTGCCTTCATTAGCTAGTCCAGCTTCTCAAAGACTGGCAGCAGTGGGAAGGGAGATGGCCTACTGAGTGGTGCTGATGCCCTGCTCAGCTCAGCAGATAGAAGGTTGGAGGCCTGTGGTGTAGTTACACCTGCAACTTGGAGATAAAGAGTCCTAGGACGGGTTTCAGACAGCAACCTAATTGGAAAAGACTGGACGTGGCTGCTTACCTAGCATTTAAATCGTCTGTTTAGGGAAAAAAATTCTCAGAAAAAAAATCTGCAATATACTGTTTCTATTAGTAATATTAATATGTGATTATTCAACTTATGGTTTCCTAGTATAACAAAAAGAAGCTTTAACATGAATTTCAAATACCCCTTCTTCACAAAGAAATAAAATGAATGGTATTCAATTTGGGTGAAAATCTCCTTCCTTCTTTTCCTTCTTTTTTTCCATTTTGGAGGTCCTTTAGGTTTTGCTCAACCTAAAACCAATACCATTTTAACCCAATGCCCTAAGACCTTTTTACTATGGTCATTTAAGATGGAGTGGATGCAGCTTAAGAAGGCATTTTAGGCTCGTATTTATCATTCTTGGAATTAAAATCTCCTCAACAAAGGATATCTGATAGAGGAGCCAAACCCTGCTTTAGAAGTAAGGAGGTACGTGTTTGCATCCTGTTTGTCCCTTGGGCCAATCCTTTAAGCCAGTGGTTCTCAGAGAGTGGTCCCGTGACCAGCAGCATCAGCATCACCTGAGAGCTTGTTAGAACTACATATGCTCTAACCCCATCCAGACCTACCTAATATAACACTCTAGGATGGGGATTGTTCGGTAACCTGTGTAATTAGCAGAGCTTCCAGGCGATTCTGAAGCACACTGACGTTTGATAATTTTTCTGCAGTCTCTGTTTCCTTTGAAGTAAAATAATGAGGATTAAACTTGATCACTATCCAGGTTCACCTGACTCTTATCAACCCAAGATTCTAAACTTGTTTTTACCATGTTTTTATTGAAGTAACGTTGATTTATAACATTGTATAAATTTCAGGTGTACATCATTCTATTTTGCCTTCTGTATAGACTACATCGTGTTCCTCACTGAACATCCAGTTGCTATTTCAACTTTTCTAAGGCTCTGTCTACTACCAAACAAAAGAAATTTGGCTGAAGTAGCTGCTTCTTGGGGAAGCAGGCATCTTGAAAAGAGTTAAGTGAACTCTGACTACTGAGTTGACAGATAGCACCCGGTAGATCTCATGTGAAACATGGACTTCTCAAATGCTGCTCACAATTTCTTTCTTTTTAATTGACGTGTAATCAACATACAACGCCTGATTAGTTTCAGGCATACATCACAGTAATTAAGTATTTATATGCATTATGAAATGATAAGCCTAGTAACCATCTGTCATGGTAAGTTGCTACAGTATTTTTGACGATATTCCCTATGCTGTGCATTACATCGGCCTGACTTACTAATTTTATAACTGGAAGTTTGTACCTCTTAATCCCCTCCACCTGTTTCACCCTCCTCCCAACCTCTCCCCCTTCTGGTAACCATCAGCTTGTTTCCTGTGTCTATGAGTCAGTTTCTGTTTCGTTTTCTTCGTTTGGTTTTTCGATTCCGTGTATATGTGAAATCATACAGTATTTGTGTTTTTCTGCCTGACTTATCTCAGTTAGCATAATACCCTCTAGGTCCATCCATGTTCTCACAAATGGGAAGATTTCATTCTTTTATAGCTGAGTAATACTCCATTGTATATACATACCACATCTTCTTTATTCATTCATCTGTCTGTGGACTCTTAGGTTGCTTCCATATCATGGCTATTGTAAATAAGGCTACAATGAACATAGGGAGCATATATCTTTTCAAATTAATATTTTCATTATCTTTGGATAAATACTCAGAAGTAGAATTGCTGGATTGTATAATAGTCCTGTTCGTAATTTTTTGAAGAACCTCCATACTGTTTTCCATAGTAGCTACACCAATTTACCTTCCCACCAACAGTGTGTGAGGTACTCACAATTTCTTTATTCACATTATAATACATAGACCCATCACTACAAAAACAATTACCCCCTCAACAGCAGTCAGGATTATGTATGCTGTTTTATAATAATTCTTTTTTGTCATTTTATCAGGAAAAAAATAGGACAATTGGACTGTTAGTTTTCAATGATCTGGAGAAGCTCAGAGTTCAGGACTGTATTTGGCAGCTCCTGAATAAGAATCATTAAGTATTTAAAAAACATTTAAGATGTTAGCAAAAAGTAGAATTAAACAATTTCAACTATAATCCTCAGAGGATCATGAAAAATATGAACAGACAAATGACCAAAGAGAAGCACATCTATTGCCCTAGATAAAAACCGCCACATGATTCAAAAGTGGGCATTGGAGAAATAACACTTTTTCAGTAAAAAGCAAAAACAGCTGCAAAAATAATCACCCTCTTGATAAGCCAGAATTCAACAAAGACGTCAGTTTCTGTTATCTTTGTCAGAGGAAGAGCACAGCCACAATCCACTCAGCCCAGCCCAGCCCAGCCCAACCCATCAAACAGGGTGGGGCTAGTGGCTGCTGGATGAGAGAAGAGGCTCAGGAGCTGAAGAACAGATAGAAGAAGACACAGTGCATGAGGCAACCTCATTTAGAAGTATAATCTGGTTTCCACTGAAAAAGATTCCGGTTCACTCTGTCTTTTAAACTAGTTACGTTTGTAGAAACTTATTCTGGGTCCTCTGACCCTGTGTTTTCCAGCAAGGAAGTTTTACTTGAGTCTCTGTTTTCCATGAACTATTAAAAAGTAGAAGGAAGTAAACTCAATTTATTTATATTGATGTTCATTGAAAAAGAAATGGAAAGTAACAAGCTTATCTTTCCTTACATTTTATATGAGCAGTGATTTGAACTTGATTTTGTGTGTCAACCAAAAGCAAATATTAACTGGAGTGTAAGTTAAGAATAGTTTACCAGGGGCTGGCTCCGTGGCCGAGTGGTTAAGTTCATGCACTCCACTGCAGTGGTCCAGGGGTCGGATCCTGGGCGCGGACATGGCATCGCTCGTCAGGCCACGTTGAGGCAGCGTCCCACATCCCACAACTAGAAGGACCTGGAACTAAGATATACAACTGTGTACGGGGGGTTTGGGGAGATAAAGCAGAAAAGAAAAAATAAAGATTGGCAACAGTTGTTAGCCCAGGTGCCAATCCTTAAAAAAAAAAAAAGAATAGTTTACCAGATCTGGATCTAAACCTGCATATCAGTAAGGAAAGTTTGATACACTTGCATAGGTATCTGCGCAAAAACCACTTCATTTTAAGTGAGCTGCTTTGCCTAGAAAAATAAAAATCAGCATCTTAGGAAAGTAGGCATACATTTTCCGTACGCATCTCTAGATTTTCATAACCACAGTTCCTTAGATGCACACGAGAATCCTGTGTAAATGAGTGAAAGGCAAAATCCTTAGTTTACTTTTGCTAAGAAGACTAATGGGTGTAATGGAAAGAGTGGGCTTTTGATTCAGCCAGAGTCTCAGCACCACCGCTTCCCAGCCCTGTGATGCTATGTGAGTTACTTCACCTCTCTGTGCGTCAGTGAATTCAGCTATAAACTTTAGCAAATGCAGCTGCTCTAAGAACTAAGTGGCAGTGGAGAGGGAATATTTGCCATGTGATATCTACTTAAAACATGCTCTCTCTCTCTCTCTATATTTATCTTCCCTTTCATAAATAGAATTTCCTTTATACCAGTCTTATGTAAGGTCTTTAGTCCAGCAGAATTGTATTGGAGCTACTCCTTCCTCCCTCCCTCCCTCCTTCCTTCCCTCCCTCTCCTCTTCCTCTTCCCCCTCCTCCTCCTCTGTCTGTCTCTCCTTTATAGGAACTTGCATGAAAACCTATTAAGAGCTGGACGCTGTACTAGATAACAGATATCTCTGATATGAGTGACACAATTCTGGTTTTCAAAGAATTCATGGACTCTTTGACTTTGACAGAATGGTAAAGCAATTATAACAAGGAGGGATGGGGCTCTGATTGAGAAAGTGGCAGGAGAACTGGGTCAGGAGTTCACGGGGAAGACAGATGGGGAAGAATGTGCTGGAAGCAAGGAAGAACTGATGAATAGGATAGAAGAAGCAGTTTAGGACTTTGGGAGAGTTTTAAATATGACCAAAGCCCGTGGTGTATGCTGGGAACTTTAAAAAAAAAAGCCAAAATGAAGAAGTAGAGTGGGATTAACGATAATGGGCCTTTCAATTACAAACTGAAGTGTTTGGGTTTTTATCTTGAAGAAGATTGGCAGTCATTGAAGAACTTTAATTAGAGGAAAGATGTGATTAGACCTTCATTTTTGAAAAATGTTTGCCTCATTGGGTAGGAGGGGTTAGAGCAAAGATTTTTAACTGGATCCACAGCCCTTAGGAGCCACTGTGCTGGCTTCAGGTTCATAGATTCCCTGAATGACATGCCCGATTTTGTGCACACATGCATTTAAACAATTTTTTTTCTAAAGGATCAGATTCACTTGAGGAGTGCATGATTCAAAAATAATTTTTTAGGGGCTGGCCTGTGGCCAAGTGGTTAAGTTTGCACGCTCCACTTCGGCAGCCCAGTGTTTCACTGGTTCGGATCTTGGGCACAGACATGGCACTGCTCATCAGGCCACACTGAGGTGGTGTCCTACATAGCAGAACGAGAAGGACCTACAACTAGAATGTACAACTATGTACTTGAGGGCTTTGCGGAGAAGAAGGAGGAAAAAAGAAGATTGGCAACAGATGTTAGCTCAGGTGTCAATCAGTGAAAAAATAAATAATAACTTTTTAAAAGTCTATTCACTTAAAATAAAAGATACTAGTAGTGGGAAGATGATTTAAGAAACCATTGTACTCATTTGGGTGAGAGATAATGGAACAAAATAAAGTCGATGAAAGTGCTCAAGAGGAAAGCATGAATTTGAGGCATATTTCATAGGAGACATGTATAACTTTGGATGATCATTTGGAGGTAGATGATAACAGAAATGGAGAGTTCTGAAAAGACTCTCAAATTCCTGTCTGATTGACTATTTCATGGTGAAAGTCATGATGAGGGAGGAGTAGATTTTCAAAAAATATAGTGAGACTGATTCTGGGATGTTTGATTTGAAAAGTTAGTGGTATATCCAGTAGATATACACAAGAAAGTTGAATATAAGGATCTGGAACTGACAGGAAATCATAGCTGGAAACACTAGAAAACTCTAATAAGAGTTTAAGAAAAAGAGATCATAAATGAAACAAAGATTCATCACACAGAGAGAAAATGCCTAAAATATTCTTGAGTCCTCTTTCTTTGACCCGTATGGAGTAGACGACAGAGAAAAATGGAAGGTGGTGGGTCCGAGGTAATTCCTTTTACAAAGGGTAAATCAACTTATCAATAACAGTGGCCCGGTCAATTACTCTGTATTTGACAAATCAGTCCGGCGTCTTCTTTCTTGGATCTAGTAAGTGGTTGAGTAGAAAGGCTAGATTTGTCTCTCTCCTTTGCTTTTGGCTCCCCCTTTTTTGAATATTTTTAAACAATAAGCTTATCAGTCATGACTGTGGTTGCTCAGGCGTGCGGCTGCCTCCCTTGAAACTATTAGCCATAGAAGTATTTTTAGTTAATTCTCACCTTCTTAAGTCCCTTGTCCAGTCCAAGTAACAATGATTTCTTTATTTTTTTTTAATGTCTGTACTGTTTATGCCAACCCATGTTGCATTCTGGCTTAAGTGGAACGTATAACATACTTTTTGAGAGTGTGGAACCTGAGGGCATCTGGAACAAGACAGCAAGAATGTGAATCCCACCTCCACCACTCACTAGCTGTGCTATATTGGAAAAATTTTTAATCTCTCTGTGCCTCAACCTCCTTTGCAATAAAATGGGCATTCTGTTTGCCACAACCATATAGAATTACAGTGGAGATTAACTAACTTGATCAATGTAAAGTTCTTGAATAGCATCTGGCACATAGTAAGACATCAATAAATGTTATCTCAGTATCTATTAAATACTAAATTGCTGGTATTTCTGTGTAAACATGGCACGCGATTAGAAGTTTTTATTTCTCATGCATCTGTGGATTATCTGAAGGAGCTCTGCTCATCTCAGCTGGGATCACTAACTTCTTTGTGCAGTGGCCAATAGCTGGCTGGTCTAGATTGGTGGCTCTGGGTAGTTCTGCTTCAAGCTGCAGGTCTATAAATTGGTGGGGTCACTCTGCTCCTTTGTTACCCATCTTCCTGGGGCAGATAGGCTAACAGGGTGTGTTCTTCAGATGGTGACTGGAAGAGGCAAAAAAGGCCATCTGCATCCAAACACTGAGCATTTCAAATCTCTGCTTGCATCGTGACTACCAATATTCCATTAGCCAGAGCAATTTAAATGGCTGAGCTGAAAGGCAATGAGCAAGGAAATGCATTCCTCCACGAAAGTGAAGGAGAGGAAGGGACTGGATTATTTTGAACAATAATTTAAACTACCCCAGCTATAATTACCACATGTCTCTTTTAAAGTGAGTTCCTGTGTTTTCTTTTCTCATCTTGCCTTAAAAAAAGAACTTTGAAACCATCTGAGCACGTAGCATTGAATCTTGCCCATAGTATAAGAAGTATTGGAATTTTAAAGCTAGAGGAGATAGATGCAATTTTATTCATCACGTATATTTGTTGATTGACTGATTGAGCTATTCGTCATAGAAGAGAGAACGTGTTTCAACATTATCACTAGACCAGCAGTCATGAGTCATTTATTATCATTGTTAGTTGCTACCAAATATTACTAATTTGCATTTTGGGGAGAGAAGAAGAGATTTATATGAAGTACCAGTAACATTTTTTCCCTTAGATAAATGTGACATTTATCCCAGTTTCTTTTGGAATAAAAAGCCCACCTTTTATAGTTTGTGATGTGTTACTCTCCATGTCACAAAAGAAATGACTGATGGTACTACAGTTGCAAAAATCAAGCAGTCCTTAATTCTGAACTCCACTTTGCATACTTTAAAAGTAACTGGAGTATAATCGGAAAGGGAACCCAGTAACCTTTAAAATTGGGATGGGATAAAATAAATGACCACAAGTCCTATGAAGCAAAGGGGAGGATTTTCCTTAATTAACCCAAATCCTGGCTTCCAGAGGATTAAGTCTGCCTTAAAATAACTACTATAATTTTTAGGCTAAAAGAAACAGTTCATCTCCTTCTGATTTTAGACAAAAATTTCACAGTTACAGTCATTATAATGAATTAAATAATGTGTCATGATGTACTATTTAGACATTCTGCTAATCAGGAAACATTTGGCCAATTTCATCAAATATGTAACTAAAACTCATTCAGCTATCCACCAGACAGGATTTTATGGAATTCATCTCATCTGAATTTATGTCAATACACAGTCATAGGATGCAGGTGAAATGTCAAAGGATAATGCCAGGTAAGAATTCTTTAAAGAAAGATGGAAATATTCCTGAAGCAATTCTCCAGTCCATCTCTCCCTCCTTTTTTATACAATGGATCCATAATATAGTTTCTAATAGTTGTGATAGTATAATTCAATTACAAAGAAGTCATAATTTAGCATTATGTGGTATTGATTTTATATATTTTTGTTTATATAAAATTTAAAAATAATTTAATTTTAAAAATAAGTATTTCACTATATAGCAAGTTTGTGTGTTTTTTTGGTCTTTCTGTTTTAGAAATTTTGGGTGAAAAGTGAATACATTTTCAATGATGAGATATCAAAACATATTGGGGCATGATGCAAATAGAATCCAGAACAAATGGCAGCCTTCTAAATGTTAGAAACATACGTATTTTTTATAAGAGCTATTGAATTTTAATGACAGCTCTGTAGATTCAGGTTATGGAAACAGTTATCATACATAGAAACGAGAGGTTACAATTCATAAAATTAGAGTAATTCTCTAAGTGAATTTTTCTCCTGTCTTTTCCCTTTCATTTTGTAAAACATTTTTTGCATATCACCTCTGACCCCTTTGTTTCCTTCACCTGAATCATAATTATTATTGATGCCAGTTGGATTACAAGGATATTGACATGCATGCATAGTGAAACTCGTTTCTGGCATTCAACTTATATACATTTTTTGGCTCCTTTCTAATTAAAAGTATTCAGTTGATTTTTTGATGGATCCTCCTGGATTGTACCCACATGAATAGTTTTTGTGATATGACTGGTAATTACAGGGCACTTTTTCCACACACAGATTTAGAGTCGATTGCTCTTGCTGTCGGCCAAACTCTCCAGGATTCTGAAGATTGCAATCCTCACTCTCCTGGAGCTCAACTCTGCATGCTTCACCTGAAGGAAAAAATACCCAAGCAGATGCCTGTTCAATTTGCTTTGTACACGTGATGAAACAGTACTGAACAAAATAACTTTTGGGGAGACTGTTGGTGAGTCAAGAGAGAAGGCAGTTGACAAAGGGGAAGAAAGAAACAAAGAGGAGACAGTAAAATAATTATATATCTGTCAATTCCTTTTTTTTCCTGTTAAACACTCACCGATTTTTTTCCCTGTGAAAAGTTCATTTCAAGCTGTCCCCCTCCAGCTATATGAAAAAACCCACAATGCATTCAATAGTATAATACAAATCCAGAATGTTTTCAAATTTCCCTCTTTTGTGGGTTTTGAGATTGACAGCTCTATAATTAGGGATAACAAAGAAGAAGGGAGTTAATAAGATTCAAATACAGGGCCCCAGTCAGAAATCTGGAGCGCAGAATAGAGAGAAAAAGGAAATCAAGGGGTGTAAATCATATAATCTTACTGTAGACTGGAAAGTTCGATGTTCAAATTTTATACAACTAGTTATTTGTTCAGATTGTATACAACTAGTGAGATGTTCAGGTTTTATACAAAAACTCCTGGGTCATAGGAATCTTAACATTTATCTTTGGACTTCACTGTCTATTTGTTGATCTGAAATAAAAATTTGGTCAAATGTTCCACCAAATACTTGAGACGTTAGAATGTCTCCCTTGGTAAAGAGCCTCCTGGACCACGGGTTAATTAAATATAGCTCTCATTATCAGAACGAAAGCCTTGTGGACTGTGACAGAAACACCCTGCTGCATATTAGGAGGGAGATATTTACAATTTTTTTAAGCAAAAATCACTAGATTTCATCCCGGGGAGGTCTTCTTGTTCTTCAGAGCATGTTTTTTCCTACTTTACTTGCTTGTTTTATTAAATTAACCCATTGGGGCTTCTACAGGATATAAAAAGTCGTGTGGAATATGTTTATGTCTTTTAACTTTTTTTACAGTATCTGCCATACTTTTATTGCATTGCATTGCATTGTATTTACTTCTACTTGTTTTATCTACTTATTTACATCTTCTTCTCTTAGATATTTCTGATTTAGAAACATAGATTTCCATGTTTGATCTTCTATTTAGCAAGTAAACTGTGATAATAACACTGAAAGTCATTTAGATGTCTATTTAGTCATTTATTAAATATTAATGAAAATCACTTGTCAAAAGGTAAATTGTGTGGAGTATATATTTAGCAAATAACTTTAAGGAAGCATATGGAAAATTGAAATAAATAGCTATCAGGAAACTTGGGTTTTAGTTATCAACTCTGATACTTTTTACACATCCTTGCCAATTCATTTCAAATATTTGTTGACAATTCAAATCTCTATATTGAGATACTAAAAATTTAGTGGGGAAGATTAGCAGCCAAAAGCATAGTAATATAATATCGGCTCTACGGGATGTCTAAGTATGTAATGGGCCATGGAGGTACAGATAGGAAAACCAATAGTTCTGTCTAGAATAATTAAAAGCACCAGAGAGGGAAAACCTTTAGCTCAGAATTCTGTAAAACAGAAATTCTTCAACCGATCAAAAGGAAAAAGGGTCTTCCCTTCATGCGGAGGAATCAGCCTGATCAAAGGCAGGATGGACAGAGAAGTGCAGAGTAAGCCGTCAGAGGGACTGACACATGGGGTCTAGATACAGATGCAGGTACAGAGGAAGATATCCCAAAAGATACAGAGCGATCAGTGAAGATGACAGTGGGAAAGCCTTGCCTAATAGGAAAGGATTTGTTACCGAACCAGGTTCCTTTTGCCTGCCACATAATAGACCAATCACCGAGACAACAAGTTTGCAGCTGAGGAAGAGTTTATTCACAAGGCAGCCAAGTAAGACACAGGAAAGCATCTCAAATCCGCCTACCCAAAAATGAGGATTAGGGATATTTTTGGAGTAGAGGGGCAGGGTGGTCTGAAGTGTGGGGATAGATGCTCGGCGGTAAGGAGAAGTCAGGTAACTGATGGTCTGCCCAAGTGTAGTCAAGCTTCATGGACTCTTCGTAGGGCACATGTTCGCAAAATGGTGGCATTAGCATGATCTGAGGGTGGAGTTTTTAGCTCCCTGACGTCCCAGAGGTCAGCTATCGGATACCCGTATGGGCCCAATTGGTGGGTCAGTGGTCTTGACTGGCCTGGACTGGACAGAGGTTGACTCTTAGTTTCTAAAAAACAACTCGAGCATCCATTACCACGGTGACCCCGGTGTCAGGGATGTTATCTATGAGGAATCTAGTTGGAGTGGGAAAAAATATTACGTATCTGCATGACTTTTACAAATAAGTAGCAAAGCTAACAATGGTGGGTGAACACTAAAAGCTACAATGAATCACTGCCTAAAAAAACTTTAGTTGCTGGCTACCTAATCCTTAATAGCTAACTCTCCACCAGTTTCAGCTTAAACATGGAGGCCACTGGTTTTCAAACTCTACTGTCGTAAATTCACCCACAGAACTGTTGAAATGCAGCTTCTTGGGTCTTGTCGTCAAATATTTGCATTCAGAAGGTCTAAATTGGGGCGTTGGAATCTGCATACTATTTAATAATTAGCTCTAGTGGCTCATGGCCTTCGAAGGATCACACTGAGGACAATTATAGGCATTAAGTCATCAAAAGATTCAATTAGTGAAATAACGTAAGCTGATGTCGGTTTTAGAATGATAACTGTCTTCAATGAAGGTGATACAATGGAAGCAAAGGCTTTATTAATTATTTCTAAAATGTTATTAGAAACATTGTCCATTGTTATATTCATTGTAGTTAAAAAAAGAGTTAATTCCTCCCATAGTTGAATGCTAGGGAGACTATTTTCTCTCCTTGTGACTTGATATCTGGCTCTAGAAGAAATCTGTGAAACAACTCAAATTACTTTTTTGTTCCTGATTTCCAGCATAGTTAAAGATAAGCTTTGTGCTTAAGGCTATAAACAGCTTTAGGTCTTATGAAAGAAATTTTTCTCCGTTGAGTGTTGTGTTATTATTATTTTTAAAATTCCTATTTATTTGTTCTATATTTGTAGCTTTCGTTGTAAGCTGTACCTTCAAATTTTCAGGAATAATGAATACTAAACTAGTGAAAAATCAATGCATGGTTCACTGTTAAGAAGCTTCTGTGGCATCTTTGCTTTTTCCTCTGGTCTCAAAAAATTATGAGAGAAAATTATTTACATGTTTTCTTTCTGCTAGCTACCTAGGCGCTGTGGCTAATGAGCAAATCAATTGAGTTTCATTGACAATAGGTAATCTAAAATAAGACTTAGAATTGGATTATTGACTTGTTATGAATCTGTGACCTTGTCTTCATTAAAAAGATTAATTAATTAAGCATCAGAGAGTTCACTTCACATAGACCATTCAAAGGAATCAAGTTTTGCGTCCAACTCAGTGCATAAAGCCATGAACAGTCAAAATATTCACTAGTCTTTTCGTTATTGTAAGTCAAGCTAAACATCTTTATTGATAATAGTATGTCTTTTTTTAAAGTAGGATTTTTTTTCTGCCTCAATTACTTCTATTGTTCTTTATTGAATTCCTTTCTTTTTATCAACTTCTCACTTGCAGCCTCCACCATTCTAAACCTTATCCTATTTATTTTAATTTATTTTTCAAGTTACCTCGTGTACTTTTTTCTCTCTTTCTTTTACTTCTGGGTAGTTCTTTCTGTCCCCTTAATCCTCTGTTCTCTTTGATGTTTGGTGTTCTAAGAACTTTTAACATTTTATTTTTTTAGTCTATGCCTGAATAATTCTTTGTAGCACATTTTTTAAAAAGTCATTCACCTTTTGCTGCTTTCTATCATGTCAACATTAAGACTGGCCCTTATTTTCATTAGAGGGTTTTAAAATATTTTTACATATATTGCCTACCATTCTTTAGTTCCTCGTTTTCTCTGTAACTTAGCAACACAATGACTTAAATAAATTTTTTCATGATCTTGACTCTAAATATGAGTATTGAGAAAAAGTAGAGGCTGAATCCTACAAGTAGCTCCATTAACACACCTTCAAATCAAAAACCTCTAAGAATTAGCCATGTGTTCATTGCCTTCACTCCTTCAACAACAAGGCACGAGTTTATATAAAAGCTGCTTTGAGGAGACACAATCGATATTAATCCCAATAAATAAGATGTGAATTACTAGAATTTCATAGAAACCAAGTGTGATTTTGAATGGCTCAGGGATATTGGCTTGCTGCTTGACAAGGTTACATAATGGAAAATAATGTAGCTAAGGCATTTTATTCATTCCCTTTGCTGAGTACACAAAGTTACTTCAAATCAGCCCATCTCAGAAATTAATATTCCATAAATATAGATGGAAGGCCAACACTGCATTCAAAAAATTTATAGACAGAAATGAGGATCTTTTAAGGTTCTGTTAATCAACCAATTAAACTGAAGGCCAATGTCCCAGAATGTTTTTAATGTTAAAGAGAATTGGTTAAAGAAGAGAGAATTTGATACACAGAATCTCTTTCAAGGAGACTATAAGCTAAAGTTTCTAAACAGGTTATTGTTACATACAGCATTGAAGTAATTTTTAGAAAATATAGTACCAAGTCAAAATCTTACCACATCCCAGAGCATAATACATTTTTACCTAATAACATTGTGTGTATTTCTCTGATACCCTGAGTCCTTAAATATTTGATATATTCTTATTTGAAAAATTGAATTAATCTTAGTATGTCCTAAGTAGTGGGGATAGAAAGTGTGTGATCATTCCCATTTTAATGTCTGAGAAAAACTGTGGATAATGGTATTTCAATTATTTTGAGTGTATAGAGATTTTCCTTACATTAATTCAAAGGTGTCAGCAAGCCCATTTTCCTCATTGGATTTCAGAAATTTCACTTTCTTACAGATATAAAGCTGCTTGAGCAAGATAATTTTCAAATCATAAAACTCTACTTGATTTCTCTCGCTGCAGAGCTGTTAAAAATAATAATCTACTTCAATAAATTTTAAAGATAAGGCCAAGAAATACAAGTAAATAAAAATACAATTGTAAAAGTGATATACCTGGTAATCACAAGAGTAATTCCCCTGTTGCTGAAATATCATTCCCAGGGTCTAATTCAGTTATATATATTACTTTAGGATTTATAAAACTCTCAAGTTTTTATGGATCTTTCAACACACGAATCCTTTGAATAGCGATAGAATAGTTAAAAACTTTCTTAATGGATTACCTTTTTTTTTTGAGATCAAATTTTATCATGCGTTATAAGGCACACATATTTAAGGTCTAACATCAAACATGTAATATTTGACATTGCCCTTCATTTGCTTTATGATCTTTCTCCCTCGGGATGTTTTAGTTACCAATAAAGAAGCAAGAAATGAAACAAACAAATAAAGACAATAAGCAAAAAACACATAGAAACATTTCATTATCAAGGAACCCATTGGTCATTTTAAGACAAAGCTAAAGATTCAATCAAACTGTATGTTCTCAATTTCTATCTTATCCACTGCCCATTCATGTAACCGATTCTGAAACCATAAGTTCAAGTGTTCAGATAACCACAAAACAGTTTCTGGGGAGCCCCAGAGACTCAGTTTCCCTATGCATAATCGCTAGTTTCAGCTTCTTTTCGCTCAGAACAATTGCACTGTCCTGGTTTTGTAGCAGCCTCCTGTCTGTGGTTACAATCTCTACATCAGGCTTCTTCAGTTGCTTTCTTCCCTTTTCTTCTGAGTGAACGATTCACTGTGACACAAAAATCACACTTTTAAAATATAGGTTATACACAGTTAAATAATTTAATAGATCTTTTATGGGTTAACTATAAATACATCTTTTACATCCTCTGATGGTATTCATGTTTACCTACAAGTTGATAAACTGAAAAGTTTTCCCTGTGTGATGTGTGAAGGGTGGCAAAATGCCATCCAAAAATACGCCACTTTCGCATAAGGGTTATTTTGAAAAATAGCAAGTGCAAAAAGAAAGCTCTGATCTTCCCTTTTCTTCCTGAAAGCAGGAAATAAAATTCCCATGTGGAAGGTATCTGCCATCTACCAGGAGGAAAGAAACATTCCTATCACCAAAGATGGGGAGTTGAAGGCAAGAGAAATCTGTACAAAGATTTGTTAGATCTCGTTAAAATAACTTTCATCTTCTATTAGTTTCCCCATGTATTGCAGTTATTTTCCTACAATATCCTCTCTTTGTTCAACCTAGTATAAAACCATTTAGGTTTGGCATTTCCTTGGATCTGCATTTCCTTATGAAGGCTTCTGTGTCACATAAAACCTGTATGCAGTAAATCAGTGTGCTTGTCTCTTGTTAATCTGGCTTATGTCAATTTAATTCTCAGGTCCAGCTGAAGATGCTAAGAGGGTAGTTTTGCCTCCCCTGCATGTGCATGGTGGAAAAGATAAGAAAATGAGCCAAGTAAAACAAACAAGCTCTGAGTGCACATTTACTGTCTCCTGCTTTACTCTATGATCAAAAGACAAGAGATAACAAGGTTTGTGGAGGATGTGAAGAAAAGCAAACCCTTACACACTGCCGGTAGAAAAGTAAATCGGTGCAGAAATTATGGAAAACAGTATGGATGCTCCTTAAAAAATTAAAAATAGAACTATCATATGGTCCAACGATCCCACTTTTTTTTATCATGAGTGGGTGTTGAATTTTGTCAAATGCTTTTTCTGTATTTATTGAAATGATCACAGGATTTTTATCCTTCATTTTTTTAATGTGGTGTTTCACATTGATTGATTTGTGGATGTTAAACCATCCTTGCGGCCCTGGAATAAATGCCACTAGATCATGATGCATGATCCTTTTAATTTGCTGTTGAATTATATTTGCTAATATTTTGTTGGAGATTTTTGCGTCTATCTTCATCAAAAATATTAGCCTGTAATTTTTTTTTTCTTATGGTGTCCTTGTCTGGCTTTGGTGTCAGAGTAAGTCTGACCTCTGAAACGAATGTGGAAGTGTTCTCCCTCTTCTGTTTTGGAGAAGGATTGGCGTTAATTCTTCAAGATCTTTTTTTGTTGTTATTCATGTATTTATCGCTATAATCTTCCCTCTTACAACTAATTTTGCTGCATCCCATACAGTGTTATATGGTGTATTTGCACTTTTATTTGCCTCAAGATACTTTTCGATTTCTCTTTTGATTTCTTCTTTAATCCATGGTTTTTCAGGAACATGTTGTTTGATCTTCACATATTTGCGGTATTCCAGTTTTGTTCTTATAATTGATTTCTAGTTTTATATCATGGTGGTTGGAAAAGATGCTTTATGTGATTTGTGTCTTCTTAAATTTATTAAGATGTTTTATGGCCTAAAATATGACCTAATCTGGAGCATGTTTCATGTGCACTTGATAAGAATGTGTATTTTGATACTATTGGGTGGACTGTTCTAAAAATGTCTGTTGAGTCTTTCTGGTCTAAGTGTATTTTAAATCCAATGTTTACTTATTGATTTTCTGTCTTCATGGTCTATCTATTGTTGAAAGTGGGATGTTGAAGTCCCTTGCTATCATTGTATTGCTATTTCTGCCTTGAGGTCAGTTTATATTTGCTTTATATATTTAGGTGTTCCTATGTTAGATGCATAAATATTTACAAACGTTATATCCTCTTATTGAATTGACCCCTTTATCATTATATAATGACCTTCTTTGTCTCTTACTACCATCTTTGTCTTGAAGTCTGTTTTGTCTGATATAACTGTAGTTACCCTTCCTTTTTATTTTTGGCTTCCATTTATATGGAATACCTTTTCCATCCCTTCACTTTTAGTCTGTGTGTGTCCTTAAAGCTGAATGAATCTCTTGTAAGCAACATATACTTGTGTCTTTTTTTTTTTAAATCCATTCAGCTCTCTATGTCTTTTGATCAGATAATTTAGTCCATTTACATTTAAAGTAATTATTGATAGGTATGGACTTACTATTATCATTTTTTTCATTGTTTTCTGGCTGTTCTGTATTTCCTTTGTTCCTTTCTTCTCTTGCTCTCTTCCTTTGTGATTTGATGGTTTTTCTGTAGCGGTATGATTTAAATCCTTTCTGCTTATAGTTTGTGTATCTACTATAAGTTTCTGGTTTGTGGTACCAATGAGGCTTAGATAAATCATGTTATATTTATAAAAGTCTATTTTAAGCTGATAACAACTTAATTTCAAATGCATATGAAAGCTCTACATTTTTACTTTCCCCTCTGTATTTTATGTGTTTATTTTGAATGTCATAATTTACATCTTTTTATCTCTTGTATCCATTAAGAAATTATTGTAATTGTAGTTCTTTTTAACACTTTTTCTTTTAACCTTCATAGTATATTTATAAGTGATTTACCTGTCATCATTACGTTAGGGTATTCTGAGTTTAACTATATATTTACTTCTACAAGTGAGATCCATACTTTTGTTTCAGCCTGAAGAAGTCCCTTTGGCATTTTTCGTAAGGCTAGTCTAGTGGTCATGAACACTGTCAGCTTTCCTTCAATTCTGAAAGACAATTTTGCCAAGGCAGAGAATTTGTGGTTGGCAGTTTTTTCCTTTCATTCCTTTGAATATATGATGCTACTCCCTTCTGATCCAGAAAGTTTCTGCTGAAATATCTGCTGATAGTCTTATGGGGGTTCCTTTGAATGTAACATGTTGTTTTCCTCTTGCTACTTTTAGGATTCTCTTGTCATCTTTAACTTTGGACAATTTAGTTATACTGTGGCTTGGTGTGTGTCTCTTTAGATTCATCGATTTGGAACTTTCTAGGCTTCCTGGATTTGAATGTCTGTTTCTTTCCCCGGTTTAGGGAAGTTTTTAGTGATTATTTCTTTGAATAAGTTTTCTGCTTCTTTCTCTCTTAACTTTCTGGAAACTCTATGATGTGAATATTGGTCCACTTGATGGTGTTCCACAAGTCCCTTAAGCTATTTTTACGCTTTTTCATTCTTTTTTCTTTTTGCTGCTCTGATTGAATGAGTTCCATAGTCCTGTCTTTGAGTTCACTGATCACTTCTTCTGTTTTATCTAGTCTGTTGTTAAACACCTCTATTGAATTTTTCAGTGAAGTTAATACAGTCTTCAGCTCTGTGATTTCTGTTTGGTACTTTTTTATACTGTCTACCTTTTTGTGGAAATTCTCACTTTGTTCATACATTGTTCTCCTGTCGTTGGTAAGCATCTTTAAGAGCATTATTTTGAACTCTTTATCAGATGGATCACTTATTTCCTTTTCACTAATATCTATTTCTGGAGTTTTATCTTGTTCTTTTGTTTGGAACATATTCTTTTATTTCTTCATTTTCCTTTACTCTGTGTGTTGATTTCTGCACATTAGATAAAACTCTCACCTCTTCCAGTCTTGACAGGGCAGTCTCATATAGAAGATGAACCTTATTATTAAGCCCTTCCCAACCTCTAGGGTGCCTCTCAAACCTTTGTGATTGTCTAAGTCACCTACTTTGTTCTTAGTGGCTCCCAGTATATGAGGGTGTGCCATGATCTTTAAATGTCCCAAAGGGAAGGATCTCACTTAGCACCCAGATGCAGTCTGATTGGAAGCTGGATACTCAGGCAGCGTCTTTTAAATTACACAATTAGAGGTCTTTCAGGGAAATACTGTGAGAATAGCATTTCTGTCTGTTCCCTCTGCACTGAGCCCTGTTTTAATGTGGATAGTTTTTCATTTGTCCAATCTCTAGGAGTCACTCATCTGGTTTCTGGATTTCTTGCAGAGGGAATTGCTCTGCAATAATAACAAAAGTAAATTTGTTATTACAAGTTTGGGTACAAGATGGTGACATAAGAGACTTCTGAACTCACATCCTCCCATGGACAAACTGAACTTATAGCTATATATGGAGCAATTACCTCTGCAAGAAATCCAGAAACCAGCTGAGTGACTCCTAGAGATTGGATAAATGAGAAAATATCCACATCAAAACAGGGCTCAGTGCAGAGGGAACAGACGGAAATGCCATTCTCACAGTATTTCCCTGAAAGACCTCTAATTGCATACTTTAAAAGATGCAGGCAGCATCTAAGCAACCTAGCTGCCCATCAAGGGACAAATGAATAAAGAAGATGTGGTATATATACACAATGGAATACTACTCAGCTATAAGAAATGATGAAATCCAGCCATTTGTGACAACATGGATGATCATTGAGGGTATTATGCTGAGTGAAATAAGTCAGAGGGGGAAAGTCAAATACCGTATGATCTCACTTACAAGTAGAAGATAAAAACAACGACAAACAACCACATAGCAATGGAGATTGGATTGGTGGTTACCATAGGGGAATGGGGGGGAGGGCAAAAGGGGTGATTAGGCTCACATGTGAGGGGATGGACTATAATTAGTTTTTGGGTGGTGAACATGATGTAATCTACACAGAATTCAAAATATATTACGATGCAAAAAAAAAAAGAAGAAGAAAATGTATTAAAGAAATAACAAATTTAGATGATTCAACTTAAAATAGGGAGATTATTCTGGATTATCTGGATGGGCCCAGTGTAAGCATAAGGATCTGTATGAGTGGGGTGGTAGGCAAGAAGCTCACCCGTGAAAAGTCCTAGGTTGCTGAAGCAGGCTAGTGCACTCCTGTCTGTGGACCATGAATCTCAGAGGGTGCAGCCATGAGGATTATTAGCCAACACTCAAAGTAGCTGGAGAAGCGGGTACCCATACAATAGTGGGGCTGTCTAGGCAAGTCCAAAATCCTTGGGGTTGTTTATCAGGAAGGACAGGCTGGAGCCCTGGGGCTGAGAATGATCCTGCTGTCCACTACAGGAATAAGTTCTGGTAATCTAAAGTAAAGAATTGTAACTATAGTTAGTAATACTGCATTGTACACCTGAAATTTGCTAAAAGAGTAAATACTGTGTTCTTATCATCAAAAAAATGGTAACAATTTTTAATTTTCTAATTTTTTTTAATTAACTTGATTGTGGTAATCATTTCACAATGTATATGTATAACAAATCATCACACTGTATGCTTTAAATCTATACAGTTTTCCTTGTTAACTATACTTCAATAAAGCTGGGAAAAAATAATGAAAGTAAATTAAATACACTGGACAATGTCATTGCCAACAAGAGAAAAATAATAAAGTTCATATTTTAGTAAAGATGGATAACTTGATTTTGGATCTCACACAAAGAAGGTGACTGGTATTTTTTGCTTTTGGTGTGAAATCCAAACAACACTAATGTGGTAAAAAATAATCATTTGCTAATGGTGCTCAAAAAATAGAATCTTTGCTTATAAGTGCAAACAAATTTTGTAATATAGTTTACAATCTGAAACATAATATAGGAAATATTAGCAGATATCCTGCATTCCAAATATCAATTTCTCTATTTTTACACAAAGTTTAAGACTGAGGAAATGTCTGCTTTAGCATGCGGCAGGAAGAGTGAGGCTGCATGGCCTTTACCGAAGAATACTGGATACAGAGTTTTAATACTCAGGTTCCAATCACTTACCTCAGCCATGTGGCCTTGGCAGGTAACCTTGACGAGTCGTTTATCTCAGCTTCCTCCTTAGGTACCTAAGGTTAGTGATAAAATCTGCCCTTGTCCTTTTCAGTGTTGTTGTGAAGATCACATAAGGTAATTCACAAAAATTAAGTAGCTGTGTACAACTATGTTATTGGTGGTGTTACTATCATCATCATCGTCGCCATTGTACAAGTAGAAAGTTAAGTACTGATTATTTCAAATATTTGGAAGGAAAACATATTGACTTTCTGAATAGATATCAAGATAAAAATGGCAATATTCAATCCTGTGGACCAGACTGGGCCTAATATGTAATGACTCCAGAGACAATGCAGAATTTAAAAAGCTCAGCAATACATTTTTTTTTTTTTTTTTTGAGGAAGATTAGCCCCTGAGCCAGTCTTATTCTTTTTGCTGACTGAGCTAACAACCATGCCCATCTTTCTCTACTTTATATGTGGGACGCCTGCCACAGCATGGCTTGATAAGTGGTGCCAGGTCTGCACCCGGGATCCAAACTGGTGAACCCTGGGCTGCCGAAGCAGAGCATGCAAACAACGACTATGCCACCAGGTAGGCCCCTCAGCAATATGTTTTTGATTTAAGATACTCACCTATTTTACTCTATTAAAAATCTATAGCTGTCCTTCTTTCTGTCTTTATTACCTGGCTTCTAAGATCATGTATTAGTTATTTGGAATGCTACTGTTTCTTTTTTTTTTTTTTTTTTTTGACAATTCTAGAAGAGGATTGAGGATGATGAACACAATTCTTATTGCCCTCCTATCTTTTCATGTGGCACTTCCAACATTTTCAAATCGCAAGTCAGAGATAAACTAGCAATTAGTTCAGGTAGCATAGATCTGTCAACTACTTAACTCACACACCACTTAGAATAAGTTATGGGGAGGCTTGGAGATTTTAAATTATTTTGCAGTGGATTTGAACTAAACCAATCTACTTTCCACAGTATGCCTTTTCAAAGGAAGCGGATTTCAGGAATACCGTATTTTTTCTTTGTAAGCAAAATTCTCAATTAACCATATAATAATAAGATACTTTATTAAGCCATAGTCATAGATTATTATTATTACCTTAGTTGCTGTCGTGGTTCAATCTTCAAAAGGAAATACTACATGATTATATTTTCTGTTAACCCTGGCATGTGATATAAGTTGTAACTCTGAAAGCTTTTGGGTAAATACTCCTTCTTAACACATATGCATGACAGTTTCTTAAACATGATTGCCCTAAAGAAAGAGTAAATTCCCCCAAACAGCTTCCAAATTGAATATCTAATTTGGATTTGATGGCTTTTTTCCCCTAAAATAAAGGACAGAATCAGTTACAGTGTTCTTCTGCATTGAAAATTTTTATGAATAGTTTAGCATTGATATTCAAGATCTAAGACCTAAAAAGATCACTCTTGCCCAAGGCTCTGAGATGTACGCAGGACTGCTGTTGTTTCATAAATAATTAAGTTGGTATATATTTTCCATTGTGTTTCATTTTGTTGTTGCCTATAGATTTTTAAATCATGAATGATAGAAAATCATATTCCTAGAAAATAAATCTTCCAATGTCTTTCTAATGCCTTTCCACATTCTCATGTTTCTCTGCATGCTGTATTGCCTACTTGCTACTGGTTTTGAGTGATATGATAATAATAGAGTGTTATTCTCGATTGTAATTCATGTTGCTTGCATATCAGTCTTGCTGTATTTGAATGTATACAAAGAATAGTAATCACTGTACTGTGTGTCTTTAATCTCTGTCATAAAGAAGCATCTTTATTTGCATATGCATGATTTTCAGTAATATTTGCATAAAGAGAAAGTCACACATTTTGATTACTAGTAATCTTTTCACAATTTATAAGGTTTTACACTTCCGGCTGATTTTTTTCCCCTTAATTATTTTTTTTCCTTGTTAGGTTGAATTTCCTCTCATTTTTATGCCCATCCTAGATGATATACCGATACAGCTCACATTCAAGAAGCAAAATACTGAGAGAAACTCAATTAAAAATTGTCAATGTTGATTAACAAGCTGTCAATTTAGAAATGCACTCAGAACAATTTTCAGTCCAGACAGGTAAAAACTGAATTATATACCCTTCTAACTATAATATCTTTCTCCTATTTCCAGATCATAAAAAGTGAACTATCAAAGATCCAATGTTTAACATATAATACGCAAAACTTTCCCAGTATTCTTTAACAAAGAGCTAGAACAAAGTTAAGAATGGAAGAAGCTACAAAATAAAAGTGACATTTTTGGAAAAATTTGATGGGGCAGCAAGTCTTTGTATTTGTCCCTCTTTCCTTCAATTCTCTCACAATTAACCTTGGTCTGAAATGTGTCAAAATCTGTGATCACTTCCTGTCTATGAAAAATGTTGGAAACCTTCTGTCTTCTAAGACATGAACCAGGCTAAACGAGATCACCGTGGTTGAGTTTTTTAGGCTTTCAACTGGAGTTATCAGTCTTTACTCAGTGACAGTTTTGAATGTCATGCTGCTGCTCACCCACCTGCTACTTTATTTTTCTCTGATCACACTCAATCTCTGAAGATCACATCCTAGGGCTCCTTCCGTCTACTGCAGTCTAGCCGGTAAAGTTCTGTAACACTCTCCTTTTTCACTTTTGGTGACTATTTTTGCATCAAGTTTTCTTCACAGTTAACAACTCTGTTTAAATATATTACAAACTAATTTTCATTATAATAGCATATAGGCTGCAATAAGATATAGAAGAGTTGAAGGAACTAATTAGTAACCCAACCGACTAATACAGAATCTATAGAGTTTGTCACTCTTTTGTTTCCAAAATAATTTGGATTCACCCTCTCCCCTGCCATTTTGTTGAGTTTCCCATATGTGTGTAGACACATTTCAGACCTGTAGAAGGGCGGGGGTTCTACCACCTATTTTCTATTGCAGGAAACCATCATCACAGCAGCCCTTCTCTGAAGTCCCAAAGCTAGCATTTCTTTGTGAGATGTTTTGCATTCTCTCACAAGCATGAGAAAGTAAGTTTAATAGAGTTGTTATCCTCACCGTGCACAAGAACAAACTAAGAACTAAGAAGGTTAAATGACGTGTCCAAGGTAAGACACCAGGTGAGCCAGGACCTCTGGCAGCCCAATCAGATTCTGAATCTCACGCACTTCACAGTTGTCTGTTTTCTTAGTTAAGAGCCATTCAGGCCTGCCTTAAATGGAATAGAATGATAATAATAGCATGCATGTATTTTCTTATTTGATCCTGTAAACTCTGTGAAATGGACAGGGAAATTTTTTATTTACTTACTTACTTTTTGTGAGGAAGACTGGCCCTAAGCTAACATCTGTTGCCAATCTTCCTTTTTTTGCTTGAGGAAGATTGTTGCTGAGCTAACATCTGTGCCAGTCTTCCTCTATTTTATGTGGGATGCTGCCACAGTGTGGCTTGACAAGCAGTTCTAGGTCAACCTGTGGGGATCCAAATCTGTAAACCCCGGGCCGCCAAAGTGGAGTGTGTGAACTTAACCACTATGCCACCAGGCCAGCCCCCAGGCAAAATACTTTTAGTTTCTTTATACATCAGGAAACTTGTGTTTAGAAAGTTTAAATGAGTGGCCTAAGGCCACAAAGTTAGTTCATAGTAGAGTCCAGACCAGATTCCAGTTTCCCTGAGCAGAAATTCAGAGTGTCCAGTATGTTTTCCATAATTATCCTCTGACTCATCACTGTTTCGATGTCCGCGAGTTGACTTGGCACACGTTTTCAAAGCATGATTACCAAAGGATGAATTATTGCTACCTCGAGTCAGATGCAGGAAAAAACATTGAGGTTCTTCTTCTGAATTTCAGGACAATTGCTTTTCCAAAATATATTTAAAAATGACAAAAAAAATTCATGATTAGGGAATATATTTTGCTATTTATTTAGATATATTTTTAAATTCCTAGATTTTCCAAGCTTCATGTGTTCTTAAATTATAAATAAGGTGATCATATAATTTATTTTCCAAACCAGAACATTTTTGAAGGTGAAAAGAGGCATGATTAATAATTTTGCCAGAACAGAAAAACCAGGATATGTTCACCCTAATTGTAAGGGGTGTTGACAACATTTTGTTTGTTTCTTAGAAATAATTGTCTGCCTTCAGGTCATTATGTGCTTATCTGTAAAGACCTATGAGATTATTTGGGATCAGTTCTGTTACCCTTTCTCCCTTTCATTTTTTTCTTTGAGATAAAATTGTGTAATTTCTTTACATGCCTGAATACAATTGGGTGGGACAATTTGTGAGGGAATGAAAAGCAAATTGAGCTGAAATTTGAACCAGTATGTTTTAAAATATTTTCTATTTATACCAAAGGGTTTGGCTTACGATGAATTTAGCTGCCATAGGTTGGGATTGAAAGGAACAAAAAATGCCCATGACTCTCTTATGTGGTGGCTACCTGAAAAATCGCATTGCAATAGCCAATAATTACCTGCACCTCTTCCTTTCATTTAGCATAGAGAGATACATAGGAAATAAAAAGCATTGCCAGGAAGATCAAGTCCATTGGCTTCTCTTTCTCTCATAAACACTGGAAAGTGTGCAAAAATCAAAATCTGATTCAAAAACAAATTAATTTTACCAAACACAACATATCAACGATACTGAAGTGTGACATGCTGTCAGGTGTCGTTAATGGGAAGGATTAATATACTTTCATGTATTCCATTTCTGAGGGAAAAAAACACATACAACTAAGCAAAAATGCATACGAATCTCTTAAGCCATGCCCTATGCATCTGTCATGATTGCCTATCAACACAGTGAATTGATGCATTCAACAAATATATTTTGAGCACCTGCTGTGCGCCAGAAGTACAAGCTTACAGTGCAAAAAGGAATACAGATCTTATATTAGTAATCAACCAAAAAGTAAACACCAAATTGTGAAAACTGCCATCTGAGTGAGATACAGAATAAAGGGGTGACACTGACTTAAACTATATGATCAGGATGTGAAAGAGAAAAGTCAGAGTGAGGAGTCAGACGTTAGCAGGAATAGTGGTCTTGGGTCAGAAAGATCTTGGAGACAGATAAAATAATCACTTTTTGTGTCACAACATATAATGTCTCAAGATAAAGAAACCCAAACTTGTGTTTGTTTTCAACCATAAGCAAGAATTATTTTTTTACAATACCCTAGGCAAGATCCAGTTACGCAGGATGAACAAGTTCTAGAGATCTGGACTTCTGGAACAAGTTCTCCTATATAACATAGTTACTATGGTTAATTGACTATTGTAAGTTTAAAAATTCAAGAGGGTAGATCTCATGTTAAATATTCTTAACACACACATATACACAGACACACAAAACAAAGGTGTAGTGGGAAACTTTTGGGGCTGTTGGGTATATTTATTACCTTAATTGTTGTGATGGCTTCATGGGTAAATGCCTATCTCTAAACTCATCAAATTGTGTATATTAAATATGTCCTGTTTTTTGGTAAATAAATTATACCCAAATAGCGCTGTTAGAAAAATCCTAGGCAATTGGAAAAGAGAATCTGAAACGTGTGTTGTCCAGAAATACTTACAGCACTCTGCCAACTCTTGCTCCTAAACAATCGTAATATCTTTATACTCTTTTTGTGCGTGTGATGTTGCACAGAATCTGTAAAGATTCGATGCTGGGCAGAGGATTTAACTTGCTATTCTTACCTGGTGCGGAATGCAAAATAGCAAGTTACCACTCCCTTTTATTTTGCTTGTGTTTACCTCCTGACTGATTCAGAGCAACTGAATTTGGAAAATACACTTACAGAGATTTTAGATGTTTCTATGGAATGTAAAAAACCGTTTGAATTCACAGTCCTCCCCACCTATCCCCTTAGGAAGTTCACTGTTTAGAGTTCTCAAATGAAGACAGTGAATTGATGGTGGCAGGGAGTATATATACTCACACATTAGCATCATCTAATAGTTACCTTTACTCCAAGCTAAATAATTTGAGGGTATAATTTTATTTTTAAAAAATTAGTCATTATCTCATTTAAAAAATACATCGCTAGTCTCAGGGAGCAGGTTTAAGCTGCCTATGGATTCTAATTCTGTCCTGACTGTTGGGAAGCTAGGAGGCAGTTCCCCAAGTTCTATGGTAATGAGGGTCAGCGGGACAACGAGGGGATGTGCTAAAGATGCTGAGATGGACTGAATTATGTCCGCCCTCCAAATTCATATTTTGAATCCCTAACCCCAAACGTGGTGTTATTTGGAGACAGGGACTTGGGCAGTAACTAGGGTTAGAAGAGGTCATGAGGGTGGAGCCCTGGTCCAATGGGATTAGTGCTTTTAATAGAAGAGACAGCGGAGAGCTTTGTCCCTCTTTCTGTGTGTATGCACCCGGGAAAGGCCATATGAGCACACAGTAAGTGGGTGGCCATCTGCAAGACAGGAAGGGAGGCTTCAACAGAAACTGACCATCCTGGCACCTTGCTGTCAGACATCCAGCCTCCAGAACTGTGGGAAATAATTTTCTGTTGTTTAAGCCAGCCAGTCTGTGGTATTTCGTTATGCACCCCTAGCAGACTAATACACGTGTCATGGTTCTCAAGACTCATATGCCCACTCTGTCTGACCACGTGGCAAAATGTGTGCATTTTCAAGCCTTGCCTTTGAACTTACTTAGAAACCACCCAGGATATGTGTTAAAATGCATATTCCTAGGCCTAACTAGACTTGTTCAATCAGAATCCCTGGAGATGGGGCCCCAGAAGTTACTGTATCGTCCACTGGTGTTCCTGGAAAGCTTGATTGTAAGCAACATGAGGGCAGGGATAAATTCCGGTTTGTTCAATGCTGTGCAGTCAGCACTTAGCGAGAGGCAAGTTATATGCTACATGCCTCATAAGTATTTATAGAATCTGGAACAAGCAGCCCATTTAAACTCTTTAGGTTGTGACAGGAAGGATAAAGGAGACTAAAGGCAAAAGATTCTAGGGAACCAATTGAACCACAAAAGGGAATTTGGAGTAAGATGAAAATCCAGTGAATTATCAGACAAATCATTTTATGACTGTTAATTTGAGTTACACTACATTCTTACTGACGGGGATTGGGAATAAATGAGGCATCTCTGTTTGGGTTTATTGTCAATGCCCATGTTGGAAACAGTTTGCTTTCCCCAAAACTCTCTGACTAGCTACAGTAGAGAATACTTCTACGTTGACTATGTATTTTTTATCAATAAGTGTAGCCAGTGATTTTATTTTCACACTTTCTACTGTTAGTGCAGCGGGACAAGCACTGTATTAAGAATAAAATTTGTAGAATTTTATCCCAACTTTGACACAAGCTCCATGCTCAAGGGCAAATCCATTAAAACTCTCTGAATCTCAATTTTCTGGGATTGAACTTGTTCTCGATGGCCTCTAAGTACTGGAAAATTCAACAACTCTGTGATTTCATCAGCAGAATTTCTTTTCCCCCAAATATTGATTGCTTAGCCTGGAAGTTTATGGAAGATTTCAAATGTCATTCTGAATTAAAACAGAGCAAGAACTCCCCACTTGCCATGTAAATCCTTCTGGGGTTTTGAGGAGAAATAAATATTCATTATTAATCAGATTTAGATCACCATAAATCTTTTTTATTTGTTTTTGTTTTCTGGTTTTGCTTTTCTTTTCTTTTGCATACATCATTGGCGACACCCAAGTGGCAGAAGATAATAGTTACCTCCAGGTAATTAGGGGTGTTCAGATAAATACTCTGTCACAAGAATATAAATCCCAACATGCCCCACTATAATCCTCTCCGATGCAACTAACTAGATTCAACTACATGTGAAATATATTGATTCATACATTGAAAAAATATACTTTGTTTGGTTCACTAGGAAGGGATGTTTCTATTTCTGTTGTGCATCTGTTCAATTTTTTGGGGAGAGAAGATAGGTGTTGATGGAAGATGTAATCTAGTCTGGAGAAATTGAGAAATGTTTGTGGGAAATAGTAATGAAATGAAATGCAAGTATGTAGGAATTCTAGGTTGCCACACAAAGCCAGAACTGTATCCTGCTTTTTGCTGTGGAAAGGAAAAAAATAAGACTAACATCAGTCATTGTGTATCTCACCTGCTTTCAACGATTCTTAACCCACTTGCCTCTGTGGTTGATCCAGCAAATGAATGCGACTGAGTAGGTCACAATTCACTGGGAAAATCAACAAACATTCCCCAAGCCGGCTCTATTATTTCATTATCACGCCATCCCCACTTCTGTTTATCCTCTGGGTCCAGAGTTTTGAAATAAAATAATGACTAGCCATTGTTTTTAGGAGCAAAGAAAGGATGGACTGCATCATGGAGCAATCAAGCACTGCCGTAAGGTGAAGTGTGGAGGCCAAGTCTTTTTTTACGCAGTTGTCCCGACTATGATAATTTCCTGCCTGCTAAGGAGGCAAAGAACAGACAAGGAATACAAGAAGACGACTCTGGAGTTCTCAGAAAGCCTCCAAGCAGATTGGGAGAAAATGTCATTTCCAGATAACTTGCAACAGAGAAACAGTGGTAAGGTTTATTTCATTTGGGGGAAGTTGAACAGACTAGAAACTCACTTGTTTACTTTAGAGGTAAGTTGCCATTTGATTGTATTTAGTGCAAACATCGACTGTTAGCAAACAATTATAGATGAAATCTATTACTATAGCAGTAGGAGCGCTTTAAAAGAGCCTACTGGAAGCCATTACTAAATGAAATACTTTGCATATTAGTAGCAAATCTGCTCAGCTCTATTTCTGAGGAAAGGTGCTTACACCCTGGATATGTTACCTGGGGAGATGGATTACTGCACGTCAACAAAGAGCACTTATAAGCAAACAGCTTTCAAAGCAATGCTGCAAAACTGGCCAGCCTTCCCAGGAGCCCACCTGGTCAGCCCCTTGCCACTGCCCCTTCTACGGCAGGGCTCCAGTTCCTCCTCTCTCCATTGGCTCCCTTGATATCTCAGTCTTTCTATCACTATCACTGTCCTCCAGCTGTGACATGTACACACACACACACACACATATAGACACCAACACGCCCCTTATGTGACTTTCTAATAGAGATCTCCCATTAAAATTTGCACCTTTAAAATAGGTAATTCTTGAGGCCATTCTAAGTCATTGATCTCTGAAGAGACTATTCAAGTTTTGGATGAGCTCTTCATAAGTCTCTTCTCTTTATTCTTTGAATTGCTGTTTTGCCAATTAATACCTTAGGATATTTCTTCTACAATTTGGGAACTGTATTATTTTTAATCAGCATTATTGAAGTATGATTTATATATAATAAAATTCACCAATCCTAAGGGTACAATTAAATGAGTTTGGAGAAATGCATATAATCAGGTAACGAACACTAGAATAATGATGTGGAATATTTTCATCACCCCAAAAGGTACTCTATGCCTGTTTGGAGTCAATCTGCTACACCCACTCTCAGCCACTTGCAAACTTATGCACTTTCTGTCACTATAGTTTGCTTTTTCTAGAATTTCATTCAATAGAAGCATTGGCTATGTAATCTCTGTGTCTGGCTTCTTTGTCTTAACATTATGTTTTCAAGATGCATCCACTTGGTTGCATAGCATCAGTTACTATTGCTTTTTATTGCTGAATAGTATTCCAGTATACCATAGTTTGTTTGTCCATTCAACAGTTGATGGCCATTTGGGTTGTTTCTGCTTTTTGGTTATTATGAATAAAGCTACTATGAACATTAGACTACAAGTCTTTATGTAAACATATTTCATTTCTCTTGGGTAAATACTCAAGACTGGGACTGTTGAGTCCTGTGGTAGGTGTATGTATAACTTTATATGAAACTGCTAAAGTGTTTTCCAAAGTGATTTACACATTTTGCATTCCTGCCAACAATATACAATGATTCTAATTGTTCTACACTTCTTGATGTAGTCAGACTTTTTAATTTTAGCTATTCTAATAGGTATGTAGTGATATCTCATTGTGGTTTTAATTTGCATTTTTGTAATAACTAGTGATGCTGTGTGATTGTGCATCTTTTGCGTTGTTTTGTTTTGTTTTTACTTTTTATTACGATTATGATAGTTTACAATCTTGTGAAATTTCAGTTGTATGTTATTGTCAGTCATGTTGTAGGTGCACCACTTAACCCTTTGTGCCCACCCCCGACCCCTCTTTCCCCTGGTAACCACCAATCAGTTCTCTTTGCCTACATGTTTAACTTCCACCTATAAGTGGAGTCATACAGAGTTCATCTTTCTCTCTCTGGCTTATTTCACTTAACATAATGCCCTCCAGATCCATCCATGTTGTTGTGAATGGGACGGTTTTATCCTTTTTCATGGCTTAGTGGTATTCCATTGTATATATATATACCATATCTTCTTTATCCAGTCATCAGTTGATGGGCATTTAGGTGGCATCTTTTTTTGAGAAATGTCTGTTCAGATCTTTGGCTTATTTTATAAATTTGGTTTTCTTATTATTATTAATTTATAGATATTCTTTATATATTCTGAATATGAGTCCTTTATCAGATATGTGTTTTACCAATATTTTCTCCCAGTCTGTTCTCCTAGTCTATGGCTTGTCTTTTTCTTTTTTTTTTTTTTTGCTTGAGGAAGATTAGCCCTGAGCTAACATCTGTGCCAATCTTCCTCTACTTTTTGTATATGGGTTGCTGCCACAGCATGTCTGAAAAGTGGTGTAGGTCTGCACCCGGCATCCGAACCTTAGAATCCAGGCCGCTAAAGCAGATCACACTGAACCCAACAACTACACCACAGGGTCAGCCCCAGTGGCTTGCCTTTTTATGTTCTTAATAGTTTTGAGTTCAATAAAGTCCATTTTATCAATTTCTTTTTTTATGGTTAGTGTTCTCTCTAATTAAATTACTATATCTAAGTTTGTGAAGATTTTTCTCCTAAGCTAATCTTTATAACTTTTATAGTTTCAGCTCTTACTATTGGAGTCTCTGATACAATTAGAAGTAATGTGCGTATGTATGAGGTAAGGTTTGAGTTTTTGTTGGTTTTGTTTTTTGATTAGTATTTTTTTTGCGTTGGATTACAATTATTCTAGCACCATGTATTGGAAGGACTGTACACTCCCTGTTAAACTACCTTGGCATTTTGTTGAATATCAATTATTACGTGCATGTAGGTCTCCTTCTTATCTCTCTGGTCTGCTTCATTTATCTGTGTATCTATACTTAAAACAATACTACACTCTCATGATAACTGTATCTTTGTATTCGGTCTCGAAGTCAGGTAAGTCGTTCAACTAAGTTCTTATTCAAAAGTCCTGGCGCTGGCCCAGTGGTGCAGGAGTTAAGTGCGCACATTCCGCTTCGGTGGCCTGGGGTTCACTGGTTTGTTTCCCGGGTGCGGACATGGCACCACTTGGCAACCCATGCTGTGGTAGGCATCCCACATTTAAAGTAGAGGAAGATGGACATGGATGTTAGCTCAGGGCCAGTCTTCCTCAGCAAAAAGAGGAGGATTGGCAGCAGTTAGCTCAGGGCTAATCTTCCTCAAAAAAAAAAAAAAGAAAAAAACAGTCCTTTGCTTTTTTTCCTGTAAATTTTACAATCAGCTTGTCACTTTCTCTGAAAAAAAAAAAAGGCAGCCAGAGTTTTGATCAGGAATCTATAGACCAATTTAAATAATTTCTATTTTATCAATATTTAGCCTTTCGATCTATAAACATAATATATCTCTACACTTATTTAGGTGGTCTTGATTGTTCTCAGTAATGTTTTGTAGGTTTTTGGTTTTGTTTTGTTTTGCTTTAAAGATTTTATTTTTCCTTTTTCTCCCCAAAGCCCCCCAGGTACATAGTTGTGTATTTTTAGTTGTGTGTCCTTCCAGCTGTGGCATGTGGGACACTGCCTCAGAACAGCCCAATGAGCAGCACCATGTCCGCGCCCAGGACTCGAACTGGCAAAACCCTGGGCTGCTGAAGTGGATCCCGCGAACTCAACTGCTTGGCCACGGGGCTGGCCCCTTGTTTTGTAGTTTTTAGTTACAGATCTTGCACGTATATAAAAAATGCACCCTGAGTATTTCTTATCTTTTATTTTATTACAAATAATTTGGGTTTTATGTTTTGATTTCCAATGTTTCATCTGTAATACATACAAATACAGTTGATTTTCTACATTCATCTTGTATCCTGAGACTTCACTAAACTCAAATATTGTTTCCTGGAGCTTATTTTTTTTTTGAGGAAGATTAGCCCTGAGCTAACATCTGCTACCAATCCTCCTCTTTTTGCTGAGGAAGACTGGCCCTGAGCTAACATCCACAGAACCAGGTTTTGGCTTCATTGATTTTTCTCAATTGTTTCTGTGTTTTCTATGTCAGTGATTTGTTCTTTTATCTTTGTTATTTCTTTCTTTTCACTTCCTTTGTGTTAATTTGATCTTCTTTTCCCTTGTTCTTAAGGTAGAAACTTAGAATATTGACTTCAGAACTTCCATTCCCATAAGTTTACTTTAGATATACACCTAAATTTTAACATGTTATATCTTAATTTTCATTTGGCTGACAATATTTTCTAATTTGTCATGTAATTTTTCATATGAACTGTGGGCTTTTAGAAGTGCATTATTCAATTTTTAAATATTTGGGGATTTTCCAAATATTTTTCTGCTATTGATTTCTACTTTAATTTTATTTTGGTCAAAAAATACATGATTTATATTTTCAGGCATCTTAAAGTTTTGAGACTTATCACCTAAAATATGATCTATGAGTGCCAATACTCTGTGTCCACTTAATAATTTATCTTCAACTATTGATGAGTAGAGTACTTTAAAAATATCAATTATATCAATTTCATTGATGTGTTGTTCAAGTCTTCTATAATTTTACTGATTTTCTGTCAACTTTTTCTATCCATTATGGCAAGCTGAATGTCAATAACTTTAAAAGTAAATATAGATTTCTTCTTCAGCTCTATCAGTTTTGGCTGTGTGTATTTTGAAGCTCTGTTGTTAGGTGCATACTCAGAATTGTTATGTCTTTTTGAGGAATTAACTTCTTTATGATTATAAATATCTTGCTTTATCCCACATAATATTTCTCATATGCTTTTTGCACATAAGACGTATCAAGATCTCACTTTATTTAATATACAATCTGATTTCTAATTGCACTGTTTATATAATTTACCCTTAAAGCAGATATCACTATACTCACTTTACATATTTCTTTTTTTGCTATTTGTTTTCTATTTGTCCTGTCTACATATTGTTCCTTTTTCTTATTTACCTACTTTGGTATTGACATAGAGTACAGTTACATTTTTTCTTCACCATTGTCTTTTTAGTTAGACTTCTGTGTTTTTATTATTCTGGTTGTTTTAGAGTTTTCAATATAAATATTGAAATTTTCATGGTCAATCTGCTAATAATATTTTACCACTTTTCATATAGTATGATTGCTTCAATTGAAGTATATCCCATATTTACCCACTATTCATTGTGATTGTTTTTATATATAGTTATTGCCTTGTTTTAAAGTTTCCTGGTCTTTTAAAGATACCTAAAAATGAGAAAAATTTCTTTTCTGTTTACCACCCTATTTGCCATTTTTGTGACTCTTTCTTTTTTGTGTAGATTCAAATTTCCACCTGATGTAATTTTCCTTCTACTTGGAAAGTTTTCTTTGATATTACTTATAGAGCAGGTCTGAAAAATAGTAACAATAAATTATGGAATTGATACTATGTGGAGAAGTAGAAGGTATGACAACAATAACACAAAGTCTAAGAGGGAATAAATTAAAGTATACTGTTGTTTCTCATATTATGCATGACGTCACAAAATATCACTTTAAGGTAGATTGTGATAAATGAAGATATATGCTATAGACCCTAAAGCAAACACTAAAATAAAACAAACACTAGTTACAGCAAATATGCCAGCAAAAAGAGAAAAAAATGGAATCACAATTAATACTCATTCCAAAAATTCCAAAAAAGCAGAAAAATAGAAAAAAGTTTTTAAAAAAAAGGACAGTAAAGCAAATAAAAAACAAATAGCATGATGCAAGATTTAAACCTAACCATGTCAATTATCATGTCAAATTATTTAGTCTAAACACCGTAATTAAAGGCAGAGATTGTAAAACTGGATACAGAAAAAAAGACCTGACTATTAGCTGCCTACAAGAAAACTACTTCAAATATTAAGACACCAATGGGTTAAAGATAAGGTACCAAAATAAGATACACCATGCTAATTTTGATCCGAATAAAACTAGAAAGGCTGTATTAAAAATATTAAAGCAAATTTTAGAGCAAAAAATATTATGAGTAATAATAGGAGTAATTTCATAATTATAAAGAAGTCAAATCAAGAAGACATAATAGTCCTAACATGTATGTACCTAACAACAGTTCTTCAAACACAAGAAGCAAAACCTGAGAAAAGTGTAAGAAGAAATAGACAAATCCACAATTACAGTCAGAGATATCAGCCCCCATACCCCAATAATTTTTAGAACAAAAGAACAAAAAGTCAGAAAGGAAAGAAACTTGACCTAATTGACAGTTATAGAACGATGTATACAACAACGGCAGAGTACACACTTTTTTATGTTTAAACAAAACATTTACCCAGAGGGGTCATATTCTGTACCATAAAACTAGTCTTAATAATTTTCTTTTAAAAAACTGAGTTGGTAAAAATATTTTCTTTGCCCACAATGGAATTAGGTTAGAAATCATTCTCAAATATGTGGAAACTAAATCACACACTTTTAGATAACTCATTGATCAAAATCAAAGAGGAAATTACATAGGTGTTTTTGAACCAAATGAAAATGAAAGCACACCATATAAAAATTTATGGAATAAGGGAGGCAGTACTTAGAGGAAAATTTATACTTCTCAATGCCTATGTAAGAAACAAAGAAAAGTTTCATATCAATGATCTCAGCTTCTAACTTTAGAACCTAGAAAAAAAGAAAGAACAAATAAAACCACAAGTAAGCAGATGAAAGGAAGAAATAATTAGAAGAGCAAAAATAGTTGAAATAGAGAGAAAAAAATAAAATAGAGGAAACTGACAAAATCAAAAGCTGGTTGTTTGAGATCAATAAAATTGATTAAGCCCTAGTCAGTCTGATCAGACAAAAAGAGTTCAACAAAAATTAACCATATCATTCATAAGAGAAGTGACATCATTAAAGATACCGTGATTTAAGAGGATAATAAGGGACTATTATGAACAATTTTATGCCAGTAAATTAAACAACTTAAATGAAGTGGAAAAATTCCTTGAAAGATGTAGACTACCAAAGCTCAGTGCAGAATAAACAGATAATCTGTGTAGCCTTACATCTATAAATAAAATCAGATTTGCAGTTAAGAACCTTTCCACAAAGAAATCTGTCGGCACAGATGGTTTCATTGGTGAAATTTAAAAAACAATAATGTTTATTATTTTTGGCAAAAGAATAATACCAGTTTTTCACAACTTTTCTAGAATATTGAAGAGAAGAGAATACTCCCGAATCCATTCTGTAAAGCCACAATTACTCTGTGTGGTTTATTGTATGTCGAATGTACCTCAATAAAACTATAAAATATGAGTCACTGCAATTCACCATATTCATAGAATAAAAGATAAATTCCATATGAACATCTCAATAGAGGTAGAGACAAACATATGACATTTTTCAACATTGCTTTATGATAAAATTTCTCAGCAAGCAATTGACGGAAACATCAATATGATAAAGAGCATCTGCATAAACTTTCAGCTAGAATTAAAATTAATGGTAAAATATTGGGTGCTTCCCCCATAATATCAAGAACCATATTAGGGTGTACTCACTCACCAGTTTTATTCAGCATTGTATTGGAAGTCACAGCCAGAGCAATGGGGAGGGAGAGGGACAATAAATGGAGTAATAATTGGAAAGGGAAACATGACAACATGGTTGTTTACATAGAATATCATAAGGAATCTTCAAAATAATTGCTAAACATGTCATTTTATTTATATCCTAAGATCAATTATATTACCATAGACCAAAAACCAGTAACTGGAAAAGAAAAAACTTAATATTCCATTTACTATAACATCAGTAACAAAGAGCCAAGGAATAAATAAATGAAAACTACAAGACACTGCAGTGAATAAGTAAAGAAAAGCTAAATAAATGGAGAAGTATACTGTGTCCATAGATTGGAAGACTCAATCTTTTAATCAAGGCAAACTACAGCCTGTAGGCGCCCCAGCTCATTGCTTCTTTTGGTAACATTAATAAAACTAATTTTATAAATAGAACTAACACTATAAACTCTAATAAAGAACACAACCGTGGCCATTCATTTATGTATTTTCTATGACTGCCTTCATACTCCAAGGATAGAGTTAATTTGTTGCAACAGTATGGCCCACTCACAAAATGTAAAATATTTTCTATCTAGTCCTTTACAAAAAGCATTTGCTGATGTACTTTTTAATGTATGAATTCTCCCCAAATTGATCTATAAATTTAATGCAATCCAAATCTAATCCCAAAAGCCTTTTTCATAAAAATGGACAGGTTAATTATAACATTCATAGGAAAAAGCAAAACATTTGGAATAGCAAAAGCAGTCTGGAAGAAGAACATTATTGAAGGACATGTTATCTGATTTCAAGACTTGCTATAAAGCTGGTTTTCAAGAGAATATGATGTTGATGTAGAGATAGACACAATGAGCAATGAGACAGAATAGAGAGTTCAATATTAGACCCTGGCATATATGTCAATTGATTTTTTGCAAAAGCACTAAGTCAATTCAATGAGAAAAATGTAGGTTTTTTAAAAATTGCTCTATAATAACTAGGTTAAAATGATTCACTAAAAAATGAATCTGCCATCTTTATCATAAAACACACAAAAATTAATTTGGGATGTATTATAGAAATGTAAAAGCTGAAACTGCAAAATATCTAGAAGAAAACATCAAGCAATTTCTTTTGGTGGGGGAGATAAGGAATATTGGCCCTGAACTAATATCTGTTGCCAATCTTCCTCTTTTTGCTTGAGGAAGATTGTGGCTGAGCTAACATGTGTGCCAATCTGCCTCTATCTTGTATGTGGGATGCCACCATAGTGTGACTTGATGAGCGGTGTGTAGGTCCCCGCCCAGGATCTGAACCTCAAAACCTCAGGCAGCCAAAACAGAGCATGCGAACTTAACCACTACTCCACCAGGCCAGCCCACGAAGAATATCTTGATGACTTTGCAGGTGAAGAACTCTTACAGAAGATGGAAAAATTACTGAGCATAAAATAAAACATTGAAAAGTTGTCCTTAATGAAAAAGAAAAACTTCTGTTCATCAAAAGACACCATTAAAAAATCAAAAAACCTGGCCATAAAATAAGACAACATATTTGAAATACATATATTTAAGAAAGAATTTGTACCCAGAATATAGAAAAATGTCAACAAATCAATAAAACTGACAAACAACCCCTCTTCTCCAACAAATATGGACAAAAGGCAGTCACTTCACAAAAGAAGGTATACGAACGGCCAATAAGCACATGAAAAAGTGCTCAATATCATTAATTTTCAGGGGAATTGAAACCAGAATATGATACCACTTCACATCCACTAGAACATCTAGATTAAAAAGATCAGATATTGGTCAGTGCCTGGAACAATTGAAAATTTCCCTGATTTATAGTGGATGTGTAAAATGGTACAACCAGTTTGGAAAACTATTTGGCAGTTTCTTATAAAGTTAATCATATCTATCAATCTCATTCCCCAGTATTCTCCTAAGAGAAATGAAAGCATGCCCCCTAAAAGACTTGTACAGGACTTTTTTCATAGCTGCTTTATTCATAATGTCAAAAACTAGAAACAGCCCAAATATTCATCAACAGGAGAATAATAACCAAGTCATGGGATATTCACACCAGAGTACTGCACAGCAGTAATAAAGAATCAACTACTGGTGCACATGTAACAACATGGTTGAATTTCAAAATCATTGTGAATTGAAAGAAGCCAAACAGAAAGGAGTTTGTGTACTATCTGATTCCATTCCTCTAGAAGTTCAAAAACAAGCGAAACGAGGCTATGACAATAGAAATCAAAGTGAGGTTTCCTATAGAGGGTAGAACGGATGACAGGGGAAAACTGGACAACTGTCTCAGATGTTGGAAATATTCTATGCCTTGATGAAGATGGTTAGAAGGGTGTGTTCATTTATTAAGATTTTCAAATTGTGCCCTTAAAATTGGTACATTTCACCTTATGTAAACTTTACCTCAATACAAAATAATTTATTCGTAGGCAAAATGAAGGTCATTTTTTTTTTTTTGTAGGAGAAGGATTTCAGGGAGCAAATGAGGATATAGGTAAGTGGTGGAGAGGAGAGTTAAAGAGGGAAGAAGACTCTGGAAAGGAAGGAAAGGGAGGGGACCAAAAGAGGGAGCTCAGTGAAGTGGTGGGCACTATTTGGCAGTGTTTTCAAGATTAATCCTGCAGGAAAGCCAACAATCATTACTTTACTCTATCTCACAGTTTCACGATCATTTTGGAACTACTTAGAATCTCAGACATGTTCAGTGACCTCTGCCCTTGGTTGTGAGTGTTTAGTAACTAGATAATCAAAAGATACGCGTCAGAGGTACAACAATTCAAACACTCTGAAGGCAAGTGAAGCTTGGAGGTTGGCCCAGCATCCCCAGATACCCTATGGACCACCTGTGGGCACAGGGCTCCACACACAGCTCAGCATCTTGGGTGTCTCTCTATGCAGAGAGGGAGGATTACATAAGCATTCAGGTGTTTCATGCACCATGAGTTTTACATGTACAACAGAGGAAGATTATTTTTGCAAGATAGCAGCTTATATTAAGGCACACATGGGTTTATATTGTTTTTGGCATCCAGGGGCCCTTTTTACTAGATTTTGTCAACCACATTTCCTTTCTGAACAGAGGCTGCATACAACAATTGGAAGAACAATTTTGCAAAATCTCTCAGGGGACCTCTCCTGAGGCCGAGCCTGTATGAGATCACAATATGAGAATATGGCTTGGCTGGACTTTTATTTCAGTAAGTGATCTCATTCACTTAAAGCACTAATCACTTTAACAGGAGAAGCACAGCCTTCCAAAATCACAGCAGGAAAAAATAAGAGAAAAAGCATGTCAGAACGATCTCGTGGAGCTTCCCATGTGATTTTACACTGAAAATTTTCCATTTATGCATCGTCAGAATGGATATACAGTCTGATATTCATGGTGAAAGATATATGAGAAGAGTCAACCTAATGCAAACAAATAGGATTCCAGTCTGCAAAGATGACTTACCTGGTTTGGGTTTATTATATTTGACACGAAGAAAACCACTTTCTCCCTTTGGAAGTCTTTCCATCATAAGACACATCACATCTGCGTGAACATAATTTGCAGATGAGAGACATTGGAATATGCTTTATAACAGTTTGATACTAGTGACTGGGTCTACCTGATGTACGGTGTCTGGATGAAAACTGGAAGTTTTAACATGACATCCCCTACTGTGCATCCTGGTTTTACTTTATTTTATTTCTAGAGTCAGGTTAACCAAGTAGAGCTCTTTCACTTATATTCCCCATCTTCCCAACTTTACATCTGCCTCTTTGCTTATTTCTGATTAGCAACAGTGAAAAGCTTTGCTCTATAGGTACAGCAAAGCACTTTTAAGCATCTCACACTATAGGGAGTAAGATTACTTCCAGCTAAACCTAACAAATCTGGAAAGCACATTAAACCTAGAAATAACGTTGGCCTAATTCTGTTTTCCATCAGTAAATGCATCAGGAACAGATTCAAGTAAGTTCATGGAACTTATTTTAAACAAAAATTTGTATCTACTTGGGGAAAAAAAAGAGGGCGAAAAGATGATTAGCATTTCTATAATTGCATGCACAGCAATCATAATTCCTGGGTTTTCTGAATAAAATACGGGGTAATGCAGCTCATTGTGTAACATGTCAATTAATACAAAACTGGGGACTATTACTGGAGATGCTGATGGTCAGGGGCTCCTGGAGATTTGTAGAACTTGGAGTAATGATGAGTTTTTCCCAGCTTCTATGGCCAGACTTCTAAACATTAGATGTCCGCCCTCATTCTTCAATGGATACTGCTGTGGAAGGAGCCTCTGTATAGGAACCTCACCCAGAACCTGTTATCACAGCCAACACAATCAACTCAAATCAGAATTTCCTCACTTAGTAACCTTCTCTTAAGAATTATAGTTACCCAAGCCATGGCAGACCTCTCTCAAATGAATAAGAAACTGTTATAGCAAATCTTGGAAATCTGTGGGCAGTTTAGTCTGCCATTACTCAAGTCTGTTTTCCTTGCTCATTACCCAAGATCTGAGCCTTTCTACTCTTCTATAATCTAGATTCTTTACACATATCTGCTCCAGGTTCCTTTTTCCTTGGTCTGGCCTCACCGCTCAGTATTCACCCTCAATGCGCCTTTGGGAGACCATGATCCACAGTTACCAATTTCTCCCTCATTTGTGAGTTCTTCATTGAACATCCCCACTCTTCTCTACCTTAAGTGGAAGTTGATTCTGCCATGAAAAGCCATTTCCCCCTGCAGCCCTTCCTTTTGGATTCTGCTCTTGCACTGACATCTCGTGGACCTCACATTTGGGAATCATAGTTGGCATCTTTCTGACCTCCATTCTGGAATCTACACTATTTCTCTTTCTCCATAGAGTAAAAATCCTGTTCCTTGGAGGCTTATGCCAACCGCTATTCACCCACCTCATAAATCATCCAAGGACTTTGTCATCACTCTTGCTCACTTATGAATTTTTTAGTGCCTGGTTGTAGTCTTTTACCCCTGCTTAAGTTGGGCCTTTATTTTAGGTGGCCTCAAACTTCAGTTTGGCAACCAATCTAACATAATAGCCTCTCAGTTTCTTTATCTTTCTTGTCCTGTTCCATTTACCTCCACTGTGCTTTACATTCCTATCTCCGTGGTCACATCCCAGAAGTTGGCTTCCTCTGAAACCATTCTACTACTTGGCTAATCCTTCAGAAGCTTGGTTGAGATGGACAAAAAAGGAGAAAATGTGAGGAAAATTTAGAGATTGTGTTCTTTCTTTGTTTTTACACAGAACACTTTCAAATACATATTCAGAAAGAGTTCAGTGGAGAATAAAAGGGATGAAAATGACAAGTTTCATCCATTAGTGATGGAGAAAGATGTTTAAGAAGGAGAAAGATGTTTAAGAAGGGTGAGGGAAAAATACAAAAGAATAGGTGGGAGGATTAAACTTGGTTAGAGGAAGAGCAACTTTTCCTTGGAAAGAGACAGAAATAAGATAAGGACAAAGGTTTATATTAGTGGCGATTTTCAGGAATGCATGCTTAGTGGCTTCTAATTTCTTTATAAGGAACACTTACATATTTCCTAGTGAGAATAAAAAAATGGGAGTGGAAATGAGGCATAAGAACCAATGAAAATTATGAAAACTTGGAAGAAGATTACCAAATGCTGTTGCATACCCAGCTGAAGATCAAACCATAAAAGTATCAGAAAAGACGATATAGGAATGATGACTTGCTTGACACTGGCAGCATCAGGCAAAGAAGGTGAAGTTACTGATGAGTGTGTAGTTGATGGACAAGTGGGTTGACATTTGGTAGTGAAGGAAGTGAAGCCACACCGGAGGGCTAAGCGATTAAGAGTAAATTGGAGGAATCAAAGGACGGAAAGCCTCAGAAAGGTCAGAGAGAAAGTAGAATGAAAACAGAAGAGAAAAAGTGAAAGGATAAGAGATGTGGAAGGAAAAAATCTGAACTAACCCCCACCATTCCTTTCTCACATAACAAGTATCATGATAGCAGGCTTACATTACCACTGCAGGAATATCATTTCTACACAAGAAGCTTTTAGGGATTTACAAAACCAGGAGCAGATAAGAAAAACACATTTTAGTGCCACAATCCATTTGTAATTTGGAGACTGACTGCTTGTTCAGCCCTGTCACAGCCCAAGTGAAGTGGGATCGCTAATCCAATAGTTCATTTAAAGAGGAAAATAGAGAGGTAGAAAGGCTTCTTCAGCAGAAACAATGGAGAGAGCAATTCATACGTAATGTATTTAACCACAAATTGCTTTAGTCTCCCATCCCCATAGCAGACAAACAGATAGCAGTCAATTCTTTCAAACAATACATAAAAGATGCAGAGTGAATTATCACTGTATCTTTAAATAATAGAATAGTATCATAAAAAACACAGTCAAGTTTCAATTTCATGTAATATTTTACTTAAAAATAAAAAGTATGGTTTGATGTAGACAAAATGAAGCCAACATCAGGTAAGGATAAGAATCAAAGCAAGAATTGAAGACAACCACTAAAGTAGGTTGAACAGAACTTTGTGGAATGTTTTTGTAAGGAATTGCTATTGTCTATCAAAAGGAGAATGAGAAGGCAGACAATAATAGCATTTTCAAACATTAGGAAAAGATGTATTTGTTCTGTGGGACTTAGGCACTCAGGGTAAATGCAATGGATCTTCCTAAAAGGGTTTCTTTGATAGAGCCTGGAAATTCAGCATTTGGAAATATTATCTATCTGATAAAGTATTTCTTGCAGTCATATTTTATCCTAGGAATTTGGTAAATAGCAGGTGTTTGCCTTGCATCTTCCAGTAGGCTGTGGATTCTGGGCAAACTGTTTTTAGTCAAAGTGGATAGTCGATTATATTACTGCTCTGCACTTGACTATTCTTGTTCACTGGGGACTGTGACTCAAGTTTGACTTGCGTGCCAAAGAGAAATATACTTGCTCATGTCAGTGAAGTCTCTGCTAGACTATAATCTGCACAAATTCAGTCGCAGTGACAAAAAACCTTGGCCAAAGCTATCAGAGAAAATGAAATACAACAGAAGTCAGTCCCTTTGGGTCAACCTGGAGGCCAGTTGTTTGAGGGCTGTATTTAATGACAGAGATGGAGTAGAGCAGTGATATGTGTTCTGTCCAAATTTATTGAGAGATAATCTGAGATGAGAGAGTCAGCACATGCATTCTGTGCCCTTGAACTAGTTAGGTAGAAGAAGGAGTGACAAGGAAAGCTTTCTCATGCTGGGTGTCAAGTATGCAACGTGCAAGCCAAGTATTGAAAGTGTTGAGGTAGTACTGTAGATATCAGGGAGAACTGACCTAAGTACATGAGGGAAGATAAGTTTTGAAACAGGGATTTCAGTCTTCTACCTTCTCTGGAAAGTAGGAAGCAAGATCATCTACTACGAACAAGGCAGACTTGGAGTAATGAACTAATGAGAGTAATTAGATGTGGAAGAACCACCATAAGACATGCAAGAAGATAGTAACCAGGGAGAGCATGAAACAAATTCTCGGAAGTATTGGGGGCTCAGTTAGGTTGGTGGACACTAAACATTTGTAATGAATACACTCTCAATTGCTGCCTGGTTTTCTGAACACAGTGCTTGATACAGGAAGAGATGATTGGATTGATTCCAAATGGGGAATTGAGTGGCAAAATAGAGGGACAGAGGGTTGAAGGAGCAAAGTTTGCTGGTGAAAGCAGACATGTGAAGATGTGGATTCAAGTTTAGTAGGAAAAAAGTGAAGAAAAACATGGAACTCATGGATGGAAAGAAAACAAGGAGTTTCAAAGGAGTGGGAGATCAGTAAAGTGTGTAGTAAGATTTTAAAAACATAAGAAGTAAACAAAGCACTGTGGTTAATTGCGATTTTAGATTCAAATTTTGAGGATTAAATGACTTCAGGCAATGAAAATGCGCAATCTGGGGAGTGAGCCATTTAGAGGCCATTGAAGAAGATGGTTCGATTGTGGAAAGTCATTAAACTCCTGTCCTATCCAGTGCTCCTTGAGGCTAGTAGGTAGGATGTTTCATCTCCTATAGTCCCAGGAGAGAAATGATGAACTTGGCAGCTGAGTTTAAAGACCATGGGCTTTTCTTTCACTTAGTAGCTCAGTAACCTTGAGCTGGTTCATTATGTATAAGAAACTCAGTTTCCTCGTTTGCAAAATGGATAAAATTGAAAGCAACACAAAACTATTGAGAGGAGTAAATGAGTTAATGCCTATAAGTGCCTAGCACAGTGCCTGACCCAGTAAAACAAACAATTCATAGATACTACCACATTTTGTATGTTCTAAGATAGTTTTCACATTTAAAATTTCTGTGATAAAGATGGGTCTTGTAAAGTTTCCCCTTCTATAAAGCTAATATTAAATCAGTGTTGCTTCTCACCTTTTTACAATTGATCATGTTTTAGAATTGAAGAATTATGGATATTTCCTCCATCATTTCTTCTACAGTGAATGCAGAGGACTAATCATAAACTAGGAAAATGCTCATTGTATGTACAAACAGAGGCTGGAAGAACTTGCTGGCAGGAATCTGGAAGGAAACAGTGGCTTTGCTAGAAGGCATAAAGTCCAATGATCCAGCAATGTCATAATGATGGTATTGACACTACTGCTTGGTCTGAGATATGATTTCATTTCCCCACAGTTGACTTGTGCCTCTCACTCCAAATTCTTAGGAAGGAATTCTAGGAACATTTAAGGATATGAAGATGAGGGATCAAAAAATGATTGATGACAATACCAGGAAAAGATTGAGATGTAGTAAAATGGCACCCTTTCCCAGGATCTAGAAAGAGACAAGCAACCAGAAACATCCTTATTTATCCGCTAAACATCTTTCCCATCCAGATACAACCAGGAAGGGAAAGTTAGTTTACAGCTTGAATAAAAGTATTAAAATGATTATGGTTTATGCATTAATTTGAAGAGTTAAGCAGGCCTCAGACATTTTTGTGAGAGCAGATATGTGGTGCTTTTACCAAACTAAAGAAATAGTGTTAAAAAGGAGTCTTTACAATATCCTTATCACTATAAGAAATATGGGGCTCAGGTTTGGAGTTAGAAGTTCTGTCCAGAAATTGTCTCTGATTTGAGGGTTCCCTCATGATCTGGTTCCTCAAAATGTCATGCACACATTCCTTCGAGGGTGGGTGGTGAGGTAGAAGGACTCCAATCCTGGCTGGATCATTTGGGTTATTTACAAAGAATAACTAACTCATAACAGCCAAGACAAAGAAGAAATCTATCTCCTGGTAAAGGACAAAACAGAAAGACAGCATTGGCAGTGATGCTGAGGTCAAATCTGGGAACAAATGAAGCTGTAATTGAAAACGGAGTCATAAATTCAGAACACAGAAATATTAGGAACAGCGAAGGGGAGTTGGGTCAGTGTAAGGACTCAAGACAGAACTGAGAACCAAGGAAAAGAATCAATGGCCGCTCTTTCTATGTTGTTGGCATGAGGGTTAGTCTGCTAAATGTGACAAGATCAAGTAATTGTCACACTTCTCAGGACCTGGAAGCAATGGCTATAACTCATAAGAATCTCAACATTATTTTAACCTGATCATAATAGCCCCTATTCATATTTTTGTGGGTAATTTTATTATAAAAATTTTCCTAGCAACACAAACCACCAGGTTGCAAAGAATTAGGTAATATTTATCCTTGAAATAACCATAGGTCTGATAGAATGGAATGTAACTTTATGTAACTAAGAGATAATGTTATCCTGTACTCATATACCTACAAGAGTTTAAGGATTTTAATAACAAAGCTCATGGTATTAGGATTTCATCTATTCCACTTAATTTTGGGGGGCCATTCTACACAACATGTCATCTGTGACTTATAGCGCACAAACAATGTAACTCATGTTGAGGTCACAGGGGCACAGATTATCTTCCAGTCAGTAAACTACAGAACATAGACTCTTCATTATAACCTGATAGATTTTTACATTTGGGCCAGGATTTTAGGCCGTTTTTAAGTTCTCCATCTTCCAGTTGGCTTCTGTCTTGATTCCACTCAGAATTTTACTGTGTAGCTCTCTTAGTCACAGAAAAAACAAAATTCTTTTGTTCTATTTTTTTAAATACGTCAAACTGGTGTCCAAGTAACTCCCTAATTTAAAGACTGTATGCTACTAATAATGGTAATGGATATATTCTTCTATGCTATTTATTGACGATTTATATATACTAGGCACTGTGCTAAGTGTCTTAATACCTTATCGCATTAATTTTAATATCAACAACTATAATTTTATATATACATAATTTTCTCAATTATACAGATGAAGAAACCAAGTTATATTTAACTTCTTAGAATCCCAAATCTTATAATTAAAATAGCAGAGATTTAAGCCTTGACTGCTGACTTCCAATTCTTCCAGCTTAGACACCATTTTGTACTATTTTCAGCTGTCTCTCGCAGACTCCCCTTAAATCCTTTGTGTGTGGTTTCTGAACGACAATTCTGGAGTTCTCATTTCCTATGGTTTTCCTAGCTGATTTGCCCCTGGTCAGCTAATATTCTTCATTTTGCTGTCCTATGTTGCTATTCTATTCCAGCTCTGATACAATTATCTTGCTTTCAGATCTCCAAACAATTTACTTATCTCATTATTCTTGTCATTCTCTTGGTGCACATTTCTGGGCCTTCACTTAGAAGACACTGACCAGTCAGTCCCTGTTGGGTCACCTGGCAATCTATCCTTGTTTGTTTTAAGCATTAGTAAGAATAAACCTGGCACGTGCTCGTGACAGTGCCTCCTGTTAGCAGTTCATACACATATTTAAATGTACATCCGTTTTGGAAATGCATTTTCTTTATAGAGATTATTTTTCCTCAATTGTGTCCTATGATGTTTATAAGAAGTGACTTCTTTGCTTTAAATAGAAGCATCTATTTAGGTATTATTTTAGTTTTAACCTTCCCCATTTGTTCCTCATAAGTGAAAACATTTTAGGTCACAGCAAATAAACAACAATAGCATAATTGGGACAATAACTATTATAATCCTTCTCTGTGATATTCAGTCAGGATTAATTGACTCATCTAGTAAATAGAAGGTAGAATTTGTAAATTATTTACATGGATATTGCCTCTAAGCATCATTGAAACGGTGACTGTCTTACTCCGTGTCAGTAATGAGTATTTAAATTTTGGACAGTTAGCAGAGAGTGGAGGGGAATATCGAGTTCCATTTCAAAATTGTAAAGCTGTTTAATATCAATAGATCTGGAAGCAATCAACATATTTGGAAATAGAGTTTCTGGAATAATTAATTCATTCTTTTTTTTCCCCTAACATTTACAAAGTATTTATTCAACACCTACTCTCTGGTAGACTTTAAGGCATGAAGCTTAATTATAGAGACAAGACACTATTCCTTCTTTCTCTTAAGAAGGGGAAATCAGATGAATAAATTATTATAACACAGTGTGATGGTGCTATAATAGAGGCAAAACTATTCTTGGTGAGTTATTTACCACTGAGGAAACTTTTATTCAGAATCATATGGACCAGAATGGCATGCTTGAGCTTTAGTTTGAACAGGTCTAGTAAAACAAAATTCAAGATGAAATTTACCCTTTGACTCAAATAATATAATGCATTCATTTACAAATATAATACACATATAATATTATTATATAGTTATAATATATTTACAAGGATGTGTTAATACAATATACTTGTTTACATGTATCTTTATATTTTTGAGTATTGTCATATGATCTATGTACAGTTTAATCATGCTTTTAAGGAAGTCTCTCCAACTTCTCCTGTGTCTGAAGTCAAGACAGCCATCCTTCCCGTTCAAGAAAACCAGAGAACAGGAGAGAGGAAAAAGTAACAGCAAAATAAGGAACTTAACATGTAGGTTTATAAAACTAGTGATGTGCGAGTTACGATATAATGACAGCTCTTCTGCACTGTCTTTTCGTCTTTCCCACTGGGTCCTTGAGGAGGGAGGCAAAACAGAATTGTTTCTGCTAGTAGAACTGAGAATCTGAGAACTGTTGCTTCACCTTTTTTTAATTAATGTCTCTTTTCCCTTTCTCATTCACCAATACCAGAAGGGCATACTCTGTAGCCCCAAGAGTTATGAAGAGAGAATGAAAACACAAATTATGATGAGAAAGTAGCCAAAGTATAGGCTTTCTTTTACGCAATACATTTCTGTTCAGTTTTGTTAGGAAATATATCCATTTTGTTATGAAAATAGTTTATTTATATGGGAGCCCTTGTAAATCTTATGAAATGTTTTCATAAATGTTAATTATTAATAGTACTTTTAAATTAATTATTAAACCTCTATTAAATTAAAATAAACTAATTAAGGTAAATGTTGATGAAGTCTTGCAAGCGTAGTACATTACAGAACTTTAATGACAATTGTAATGGATAGAGTTGTGCACTCCATGAAAAAGTCAAGAAGGGTATGATAGTCTAGAAAAGAAGACAACAATAAAAATGCCTAGGTGCAAGAAAAAAAACAATAAAATATATTTTAAAAACTAGAAAACAGTTGATATCTTCTAATGTATGTTATAAGGCAGATAAAGTCCAGAGTTAAGGCTGCAGAGATAGTCAGAGGCAAGTTATAAATATGGGGCAGGTTGGTGAGATACAAATAATGACTTTAATTTATAAGGAAAAGAAAAGAAGAAAAGAAAGAAAAAAAAAAGAGAGAAAAGAAAAAAATAGGTTTGTCCACTAAGAGTAAGTGGGGAGGTCTCATGGGAGGTTTGAGGAGAAAGTCATTATGAGGTTTGGAAGAGTGTCCAGGCTAAGTAAGATGATTTTCATGTCCCTGAAGATCCCACAAGTTTGGAGACACAGAATTTAGAAGATCAAAATCAAGGGGGTTATTATGGACTGAATTGTGTTCCCCCAAAATTTATACGTTAAACATTTAAAGCCCATGTAACTACATTTGGAGATAGGGCATTTAAGGGAGTAAGGTTAAATGAGGTCATAAGGATGGGGGCATGATCCAATAGGACTGATGTCCTTATAAGAAGAGGAAGAGACACCAGAGATCTCTTTCTCCTCGTACACACAAAGAGGCCACGTGAGGATAAAGGGAGAAAGTGGCATCTACAAGCTAGGAAGTGATTCCTCAAGGGAAACCAACGTTGAGGGCACCTTGATCTTGGACTTTTAGACTCAGAACGCTGAGAAAATAAACGTCTGGTGTTTAAGTCACCCAGCCTGTAGTCTGTTGTTGTGGCAACCTGATCAGACTAAGACAGGGACCATGTGCTTTAACTAATTTAGGAGAAAAGAAGATTATAGCATGTCTCAAGGTTGGGAGTTTTGCTGTATATAGTGATGTGTTGGAATTTTAAGGGGCAATAATGAACATAATAAATATATACTGTATATAATACAATATATAAAATGTATGTTATTTTTTGTATACTTAATTCCTTCCTGAATTAAAAATCAACTGAGAGAGAAATGCAGATCAAATAAATGAAGATGCAAATATTAACTTTGCCACTGTTAAGATAATTGTAGACCATGCTTTTGATTTCCAATTCAAAGGGCTCATTAACATTGTACTCTTGAAGTAGGCACATTCAGCACCCATCACAGACACAGCTAGATGACCACCTGGCAGAGAGCAGACCAGAATGTATGCCTCTTGCAGAGAGACCTCCCTCCAAAAAGAAAGAGGATGGAGCTGTTTCCATGGGCTGCTGTAACAAATACCAAAACTTGGTGGTTTAAAACAGGAGAAATTTATTCCTTCACAGCTCTGGAGTGTGAAATCAATGGGTTGGAAAGGCTATGCTCCCTCTGAGAGCTCTGGGGAAAAGTCCTTTCTTGCCTCCTCCTGGATTCCGGTGGCTCCCGGCAATCCTTGGTGTTCCTTGTCTTGTAATCACATCACTCCAAGCTCTGCCTCCATGTTTATATGCCCTTCTTCCCTGGTGTCCCTGTGCTTCCTCTCTTCTTCTTATAAGGACACCAGTCACTGGATTTGGGGTCTACCCTAATCCAGTATGACTTCATCTACCTCATCTTAACTAATTACATTTGCAACAAACCTATTTCCAAAAAAGGTCACATTCTTAGATTCTAGGTGGACATGAATTTGGGAGGGAGGGGTACTATTCAACCCATGACAGGCTTGGCTAGTCATGCCCAAATATTTTTTTTTAAAACTCCTAATATGTAACAGATTCCTCTAATGAAGAAGGGATGAGTAAGAGATGGGGAGAGAAACCACGTATGTCACTCTAGTGGAAGTCCTCTCAAATAGAAAAATGAGGTCAGAAAACTAGAAATTCTCCCAATTACATTTCAGCCTGCTGTTTTCTTAATTGATTATATTTACCTCTTGAGTCTGTATTCTACTGGCTTGTGGCTCTCCCTCCCCAAAGAGGCAAGCAGCATTCTAGGAGGATAGTTCCATGGATCCTTCCTATATCTACCCCCAAAATACCACCACTGCTATTTTAGGTTTCCTTCTACTCTCAGAAAAGTTGAGTTTTTGATCCACAGGGATCTGAAATAGATCATCACCATACATTAAGTGAAGACCCTGCTGTTCCTTAGCGCCAAAAGAGTACTTCTTACTCTCTTTTTACTTATTCCCAAAGTATGCTCAGCCATGTTGTATGAGATAACTGGCCAGAAGTTATGCTGTTCAATCAAATGATAGCATAAAAACATTCTAATAATATGTCAGCAATATAGAGATATTCCAAATTTTAATATAAACACCCTTCCTTATCATATATCTGAGAAGAAACTACAATGTTAACAAAAAGATTCTACAAATCTTGGGGGCTGGCCCCGTGGCCGAGTGGTTAAGTTCGCGCACTCCGCTGCAGGCGGCCCAGTGTTTCGTCAGTTCGAATCCTGGGCGCGGACATGGCACTGCTCATCAAACCACGCTGAGGCAGCGTCCCACATGCCACAACTAGAAGGACCCACAACTAAGAATATGCAACTATGTACCTGGGGTCTTTGGGGAGAAAAAGGAAAAAAATAAAATCTTTAAAAAAAAAAAAAGATTCTACAAATCTAAATCCGCCGGAATCAAAGATCAAAATTCTCAGGTTAACATCAAATTCCCAAACAAAATTTTCTTGCCTTTAAATATTAAGTTCAAAGAAAGTCCAAAATCTTCAAGTTGAAATCTAGAAATCGTCATTGCCAATGTTGCTGTTTTTTTAATCCTGTTAATTCTCTGTCAGAGAGCAGAAGTCTAAATCAGATGTTTGAGTAGAGTTGAAGAATTTCAACAGCTTCAATCTCTCTTTCTCTCGCTGGAAAGAATACAGCTCTGCAGTGTCTCTGAGATTGGATTACACCTTCAAAATCTCTCATGTGTCTCCATTTGTAAAAGTCTAAAATGTGCATTGAGGACAAAGGAATATCTTAGCATTAAGCCACGCACTCACAAAATGAAGACAATAAGCCAAACCCCAGGCCTGATGGCAGTTACCTTAAGCAAAAGGAAGTTTGCAAAAACACAATTAAATTAGACCCACGTTACTCTTGCCTAAAACCTAATGATATCTGAGCAATGGAGGATCGATAGAATCAGGAAAAATCTTTGTTTCTGGCTCACCAGGCTGCCAATCATCCTATCCCAGGGGTCTAGCCTTCAAGACTTGTGAATTAAAATTCAATAAGGAGACATATCTCACCATGGAATTAATTATGGCACTATTTAAATTCTCTGTTTTGGAGAAAAATCTTCTCACAGTGTGTAGCATTAGAATAATCCTGCTAATTGAGGAGCACAAAATTTGCAGTGGGGGAGGGCCCATTCTTCAGGGTTTATTTTCATCTAGCACATTCAAAATGTCTTAATTTCTCATTTCTCTTTGAACGTTGAGTAGCCAGTGGCCTGGTGTTGCAGTAGGTGTGGAATATATGTGGTAACAACCCCCCCACTACGTCCCCACACATTCTCTCTTGATTAGAAGACATTTTTACTCCAGTTCCATCACAGCTTCCTGCAGCCACTGATTCTTGTAACATAATTGCCTTGGGACACAAGGCAGAGTTCCCCTAGTCTTGCAGCTGGAGAGTCATCCTCAGCAAATTACTTAAAGGAAGCTACTGTTAATGGACTTGAAAGCTGTGCCCCCAGAGCCATAATAACAACTAATAACTTAGCTATCTGCTCTTTAAGACACTATCTTTCTATAATTTTCTTTAATGTTTTGGTTTTTGAGAAGAAATTTTTTTGTACATACTTTCATGCAATAGTGAGATATGTCCCCAATGGCTATTTCCCCCATGAACTCCTTACTCATTTGAGGAAACCTATACTGGATTTTAGGCAATTAAACCTACTTTTTCACCTAATGCAAGGCTGGCATTTTTTTCTAAATCTGTGTGTCTCCTTATCTTTTTCTTTCTCTTTGTCTTATGGCCCTGACATTTCCTTTGCTACCATACTCTTCTAAACTTTGTCTTGTGTGATCCTTCATAGTGACAGATTTGGAATAAACGAGTCCTAATTCTGCTGAAAATATAAATGGTTCACATAATTTTTACTCTAGCACACTATCCATTATTCCCATCTTATTTATGAGTGGAACCCCAATTTTGCTAAACTACTTACCTCTCAGACTGTCTCACAGAAAGACTGGCCATGAGACCCATTTCTGGTTGAAGAGATGTATGTGGATGTTACAGGGTAGGGGTTCAAAGAGGTTTTAAAAGAAGACAGACTTAAGCATGCTCTATATTTTGCCCACCATGCTTTTACCTTTTTTCTTCCTGGAATGTAGACTCAATTCCTGCATATGTAGCATTAATCTTGGTAAAGATTTATATTTACCAACACACAAGGACCAACATGTAGAACCAACATCCTATAAGTACAGTAGCCATTGGACTAACATCCAAACAGGGCTAAACTCAATCTAACATTGACCAGACTCATCACCTTCAAAAAATGAGTCTGATCTCTATGCCTTTATGACCCTGATTCCACACATTTCTGGGGTAAGAGCTACATCCCCATATACAATATTGGAAGCTCGCAAATTAATGCTTTAATAATTCCATGCTGGTATTTCAAATCTTTACCTCTCAAATAGCCCCCAATGTTATGTAACCACTTGGAATAGGTCCCCAACCTTCAAGGCGTGGTTTCATGATAGCTCTCATTTTAAATTGCCTTAAGGAAATGGCTTTCAATTGATTCCTTCATTTAGGTTACTTGTGAGGAGTAATTCCAGGCTATTAATGGAGATTTTTGTCTCTCTCTTGATAAACTTCTTCGGGGACCTAGTCTCAATTCCTGATTTAGTATCAACTAAATTAATTCACTCCTTCCTAATACTTTCTTCAAGAGTAATTAGAACTGCATGTATCTCTGTTCTGCCTTTATTTCTGCCCGGTTTTGCCTTCAAGGTCTCCTTTTTCTCTACATATCTATCCTGTAAATCTTCCAAAATCTCAAACTTTTTTCCGCAGAAATCTCCACCTTAATCATTCTGTCTAGCTTTGTTTTTCTCATTCTCCTACTGCTCCTGGGCTGATAGTAAGACAAAAGCCTAATTTTCAGACTTCACCAATTTCCCTTTGATTTCTTTATTCTTAGAAAAAGGGATTTCCAAGGATAGGCATTTCAAATTGCTTTCTTAGTCTTTAGATTTCCAATAATTTCTCTGAGTCATTCAAATTATTCACAGAGGGAATTTGTTTGGCCTATCTCATTTTTTTGTTGTAGTCTATATCTCCAGTCTCTGGTTAACTCATAAATTGACTGTTCTTGGAGCTGGTGACCTCCCCTAATTTAATCTGATGTGAAAAGGAAGCCTAAGGATTCCAAATAAAGTTGCACCTTCCTTGCAAAAACGTGAGAATCATGATTTTCTGAAACAGAATCTGGGGGCAGGTCAACACTGACTGGTGTTCTAATTAAAAGAAATGAAGACCTGAATGAGGTTGTAGGACACTGACCCAGTGTCTGTAAGCATATGTTTATGGATGTAAAGGAAGCAACTGCTTCTACTCAAGAGAGAAATTGCTTTCCACAGACACGTGTCAGTTAAAGCTAGGAGCTGTTAGATACACATTTCAAATAGATTAATAATGCAGCTGTATTTAATTATGAGGAAATAGGAAATCTAGAGAAAAGCATTAGGAAAGAAGGATGCCATGAAACATAAAGTCAAGGGAGGTCTGGGTTAGTTCACTATGTTAATAAGAAAACAGGAGAACGTTGGTGACTCAGTATTGAGCTTCCCTTTTAGATGGTGATTGAAAATGTCAGGGATGTGGGGCTGATCAAATGCATCCAGGGCCCAGATCACAGAAAACCTCATATGTATCATTAATGAGTTCAATTTTCATTCTACAGACTATGCCAAATCCTTGAAAGAATCTAATATGTGGACACAAGTGCTCCTTTTATACAATATGTTGCCAGAAACTGCACCAAAGTTACTGTATGGAAACTGACCAGCATATACATACAAGTAAAAGTGATTGTAGATGAAAGGAAAAGATGGTCCAGTTGTCAAGTTCCGTAGGTACTATACAATAATATAGACACTTGGTGATGAATATCAGGAGTAAATAACCAAAGCAACATAATATCTATAATGTACACATAAAGTTGTGTTGGTGAATGACCTAGAATGTACAATCAAGGTATGTACAAGTGACATTTCAGATCAGCAATAGAGAGACTGCCTCCCTTTTGCACAAAATGTGTCCAAGTATATTTTCAGTGTTAGTAACATGAACAAATAAAAAACACCATAATAGCTCCATTTTTTTTTGAGACAGATTAGCCTTGAGCTAACGTCTGCCACCAGTCCTCCTCTTTTTGCTGAGGAAGACTGGCCCTGAGCTAACATCTGTGCCCATCTTCCTCTACTTTATTTGTGGGATGCCTGCAACAGCATGGCTTGACAAGCAGTGTGTATGTCCATGCCCGGGATCCAAATCGTGAACCCCAGGGCCGCCAAGGCGAAATGTGGGCCGGCCCCCATAATAGCTCCATTTTTTAGCCAGTGCAAGAAATCTGTTTGCCTTGATATATCTTTTAATAGATAACATATTAGTATCAAGCTAGAAGACCAATGAACTTATAAAGCAAATACCACGAAAAGCCATTTCCCTTGCTGTAATCATTTCTTCATTTAAACCATTCTGCTTAGTAATGAAGCTACTGGGAGCATAATGAGGCAAAAAGCTACTAAAGTGATTGTTGTTATGAATGCTGAGATTGAATAATTATTCACTTTTCAACAAAGTCTCTCTATAACCCTAGGCAAAGACTGAGTCAGCACAAACATTTACATTTGAAACAGCCTGCTGGGAAGCAACAGCCAGACCTGCCTACAGTCAGTTCTGCTCAGGAGGAGATTTTTAGATAACACGTGTAATGAAATGTCAGGAAGCAGTGCCCATTTTTAAAAACGAAATCTTACAAAGAGCCTGATATACGATGGAAACAAAAGGAGATCGTTCATGGCTGGTATCAGGTGGGTGGGCAGAACCCCAGGAGTTTGTTCTCCCCTTGCCAGCCTGAGGTGGCATCTCAGGAAGTTTTGCAAGATGCTAGGGCTCTGGAGAAACAGGCTTGGTCAGTATTCTTCTAAATTGACAGGGTGTATGACTGCAGGTAGTAAAACCACCATCACAATAGAAAACTCTTCTTTGATGAGATATGTTAAAGAAGAGCACAGAATTATGAAACCTAAGCGTTGGAGAGGACTTAGAGCTCCTGCCCTGCAAACCACATACCCCAAGAATCTCATTTAAACTATTTCTGAGAAATAAGCCATCTAGTTTTTTGGGTGAATAGCTGTCCTCCCATTCATTTTCTAGTTCAAATTCTCATTTTTATTGATGAGGTATAAGAGGATACAGCTCTGGTTTCTCTCCTCTTCATCAATTTTATGTATACCTCCTAAAGCACACATCTTTGACCTTATCACCGAGAAGGAAAAAGCGGCCCCAGACATCTGGGAGCTGGCCTAGTGCCCTTCCTTAGGCCTCGTGTTGCTGGGAGCTGATTTGGCACTCACAGCTAGACCTTGATGCTCTCCTGTTGGACGTACACAACTTCACAGAACATCAATATCAGACAGCCTTTCCATTGCCTCATGCAAATAGCAGACAACTTGATATTTCTCAAAGGCGACCCATACTTTATAGTTCCTGTGATCTTGCAGCTGCTATGGTTGTGTTGCATTCATTGTCATTTATTATTCTTCGGAGTCTAGCTCAAATTGCTGACTTTCCCATTATAAGCGTCCCTCAGCATTCATTCATTTGTTCATTTACTTAATCAGCCTTCATTGGGCTCTGCCTATATTTACTTTAGAATAAAAGCTCCATGAAACCAGTGCTATGCTTTTCCAGTGCAATTAGTGTGAAGATGAAGGGAATGGGTGAGGGGTGAGAGAAGTATGATGAAAAAGATCTTGCAAAATAGTTAAGTACTATTCATATTTAGGTTGTAATTATTACTATCATTTATCACTTCTGTACATTTTCTACATTTCATCCCTCTCCTCTTCCACCCATCTCCCCTGGAAATGTATTCATTATTTATAGATTGTCCTTGCAAATACTGGCGAATGTTGGCATTTGCAGCTGAAGGTTCTAGAAGCCTGCTCTCTCACTATGCTTGGTCAGACACTAGTGTGCTCCAGGCTGAGTCAGCCTCATGTAGGCCCTGCTGGCTTCATCACATGCTTTGCTTAGTTCTTCATGCAGCCCATTGGCCGGTGCCCACCCAGCCTCTGTTACAAAATGCCCTTCCACTGCCACATGGTCCTGTGGGTGGCCCATTTGTTCCCAAATAAGTGCAAGCTGGATAGAAATAAAAGCTATTTTTTTCCCTTGCTTTAGGGAGTGAGTCTGGGCTCTGGCAAAAGATCAAATGAACTATAAGAATAATAAGAAAACATAAGAAAAATAAGAATCACAATATTCTCTGTGTATTTTGTTTGTTTTGTGTCTGAACACAGCCACAGACAAACATACCTTGCTGGCTGGTTGAACTTCTAATTCATGACCAACAATATCAGGTGGGACTTATTGTTCCTAGACATTATTCTATATTTTACAAGTCTGTTTACTCTTGGACTCTTCAAAATGAAGATTTTGCACTTTCTCCTCTTTCCTCCAAGCTCCTCCCTCATCCTCATTCTCAGCCGATGATCTTGCTTCCTTCCTCACTATGACACTACAGCAGTCAGCAGAGAACTTCCACAGACTTTCAACATGACACCGTCCCCCACACCAGCATCTACACCCATCTAAAGTGTTTTCACTTCAGGCCACATACAACTCTTTGTGCTTCAATCTAAAGTCAACCTCTCCTCTTATTCACTGAATCCTACTCTGCTCATCTCCTCCAGGACACCATTCTAGCCATTCTCTCCTCTCCTTCCTACCCCATCATTTTTTCTTGTGTATTGGATTATTCTCATTGGCATATAACATATTATTTCTCCTATATTTAAAAATAAATGAAAACCTTTTGATCCTACTTACTCCTCTAGGTGGCTTCCATTTTGAACCATGTTGCAAAAATTCTCTTCGAAATTGTCATTATTTGCTATCACCAATTCTCTCTTCCCATGCTTTCTAAAGCCTACAGCAGTCAAAGATTTTCCCCTCCTTACCTCTAAAATCTCTTTTATGAAGGTCACTGGTGATCTCTGCACCACTTAATCCAATGTTCAAATCTTAATTCTAAACTTATTAAACTATCAGCACCATTGCATAGAGTTCATCACACTATGCTTGAAATATTTATCTTGGCGTTCTGGGCAATGTGTTCTATTGCATTTCCTCTTATCTTACCGGTAGTTTATCTTCAGTCTCTTGCTGAATCCTCCTCTTCTCTTCTCCCTCTTATCTTCAGAGGGATTTAAGGCTTAATCCATAGTTTTCCCCTCCTTTCTAGCTATATGCCCTCCTTGGCCATTTCGCCCAGGTTCATGGTTCCATTTTATTTCATTTTTATTTATAACTTCAGCCCAGCCCTCGCTCCTGTATTCCAGGCTTATGTATTTAACATCTTGCTTGACATCACCAACAAAGTGTTTAGTAAATATCTCAAATATGACACACTCAAAAATTGGATCCTCAAATTTTTTCAAACTTGTTCCCATATCTCAGTAAATGGGAAAAAAATCATCCCTCCAATTGTTCAGGACAAAAACTACAAACTCATTCTTGACTTCTTTTATCTCCCACCCATATGCATTCGATCAGGAAATCCTACTATCTCTATCTCCAAGGCAGGACCAGAATTCTACCACTTCATACCATCTCTACCACCAACATCCTGGTTGAAGTCACCAGAAACTCTCACCTAAATATTTTCAAAAGCTTCTGAATGACATTGCTCTTTCCATCCTCACACCTTTACAGCATTACTCACAGAGCAGCCTTTTAAACATGCCAGATCATGAGACTCCTCTACTGAAAACCTGATAATCGTTCCTTAGTTTCTTCAGAATAACCTCCACCATTCTTATAGCGGTCTACAAAACCTCATGTGAGTTGGCCCGTATTTCCTTCTGATTTCATCCCTTGCCCCCTCCCCACTTACTCTACCCGGTCCACCCGAGTCTCCAGGCAGCATCTCAATACCCCCAGCCACAAGCCCTCCTAGGAAACTTTTCACTTTTTGTTCCCTCTGGAATATTCTTCCCCTTAACATCCATAAGGCTAGCCCATCACCTCCTCCCTGCCTTTGCTCAAATACGGCTTCTCGATGCCGCCTACCCCAACTACCCTATTTCAAACTGCAGCTCCCCTATTTTGACTCTCTGGAGGCTCTTCTAGTTTTTGTTTCTTTTTCTATAGCCGTTTTTGGCTTCTAATGTACTATTTAGATTAGTTGTTTATTATATTTACTGCATTGTCTATCTTCTCTTCATGAAATATAAACTCCATCAGAGTCAGAATTTTTTTAAACTGTTTATCTCACTATTGTATTACAAGGACTCAGACTAGAGTCTGAGATAGGAATGAATGCTTAAATTAAAATCTGAGGTAGGCATTTCGCATATAAAATGTCTTGCATGTTGCAAGTTCTTAATAAATATTCATTTTCTTCTCTCCCTCATCTTCCTATTTACTTCTGGCAAACATTTTATGTTGCCTGTGATATTGATGAATTACCTACACATATAGTATCGTTTGGCTACAAAATCTGCAATTTTGTCCCGATCTAGTATAGATGACTTTTAGGACAAACAGAACCGACCCTGTACAATCCTGGATTGGAGAATTAGCAGGAATTATCCCAGATTTGAAAGATCAGTATTCTGTTTCTTATTTTAAAGTGGGATTTATTGTAGAGAACAGAGTGTCTGTGCCGGGAGTCAGTCTTTGGATTAATTCAAAATTGTTTATCAAACTCTGCCATGGAAACACTGCAATTTTTAACTACCATGAGCACATTTTCAGCTAAAGATAGTGTCTCAGGAATGACGAATAGTTTCATCTCAATTTGAACCTCACTCCTACTCCCTGACTCCCTTCTTCCCATTCCTGCTTTAATAAGTAGCTTTCCAATAAAATCTCTTAGGCCAATGAATGACTAAAACCACAGATTAATAGTTCTGTATACCCCAGTGCTGGTTTTGAGGTCCAGACATGAATCTGCTCTGGGATGTCAAAACTGAATTTGTAGCATTAGCATATTGGAATTTCATTGTATGTGTTTTTGATACAATTTGTTAACAACAGCAAGACTGTTTCTACTAGTCACACTGATTTGTAGGCTGCCAATCCCCCGATAACAAATTTTCTTTTGTACTTCGCACTGGTGTTCTTTTGTACAGTAGCATGGGCAACACAGCATAAGTGACTTGTCTAAGAAATTTATAGAAAATTTGGAGAGATAATGGGGCAAAGAGAGAAAAAAAAAAAAAAAGACTGTTAGATGAATTAAATAGACAGCATCAGCCAAAGTATAGATTATAGAGCATGTTTCATTACCTCCACTGTAATTAAAACCTTGATTATCTGAGGGATATTTCCCAGAGACAGTGTGATATTTCAAGCTGAAATTTTTGTAATTTTGAAATTTGCAGTTCAAAGGGAATGTTTGACAAATTGGCCCCCAAATTACCTTGGCATCTGCTTTAGGTCATTGGCAACTACAACTGCCTGGCATGGTTTTCCTCTTGCCTTGCATTTTACCCTAATTCCTCATTCAGCCCCTCCCTATGTGTTTTGAAGCAAGTAAGCCATGTGACCGTTTTGTGGCAGAAAGAGAGGTTTTATTCATAGCTTCCTGTGATCTGTTTCTTACTCTGAAAACAATATAATTTCCAGATTTCTCAGATTTTAGATATTTTCTCCTTCTACTTACAGAGACTAGGGAAAGGATTTTTCAGGAAGATCCTCGAAATGATGTGTTTAATGAAAGCCTAACCTAGTGCCCCACTTCTCTGCCTGTTCCAAAGATTCTCTGAATAATCTTTTTGGTTGGAGACACTAATTCATTATCTCTTCTTACCTCCTATGGAGCGTGGATTGAATTTAAATCTGCAGCTTGCGCAGATTAATACAGAGAGAAAAGAACTATCTACACAACCAACCACATGCACACACACACAGAAGATCTATATGAAGGGGATCTTACATAGGCATAATTAATGTGAGACAAAATTGGGAGTGCAAGGGAAATAAGAGGACTGTTTTTCTGTTTAACGAGAGGAGATAGCCGCATAATTCCAGAAATTTCTGCCCCTCCCTAAACATCTCAAAACATTCTTACTTCATCAGTTGATGCCTTATATCCATGAAAAATAGACAATCATTTCAGTTAGGTATTACAGTTAAAATAAAAAATAGCCCTTGTGTATGTAATCACTCATTTACATCCATTTGCTTTATTTGTTCAGTTTCATCCTTTCCAGATTTTAAGGCAGAAAATGTAGATGATTGATAGATAGATATTAGTTTTAATAATAGCTGATCTTGTCAGAGTTCAATATTTATGGGAAGAATATGGAGGTGACAAGTTACATTTGTCTAAAGGGGATGAAAAAGAAGGATTTCTATGCAAAGAAAAGCACTGATATGGAAGTATAGCAGGAAAAAGAAATTTTGGTCTATCACACTTTTGTCTGCAGGCCAAGTCTTAATTATGTCAATATTTATGAATACCAGAACTACTTTAACATTGTTATACCTGAATTGAGTTCAAATTTGGGAACCAGAAAACTTTGCCATAATATTAGCGGAATTGGCTGAAGGGAAAGAGAAGACTGACTAGAAAAATGATAGAATTTTAGAGAGAAAAGTAACTAGAAACAACTCTTTACAAATGAGGAACCAAGGTGAGAGTGGTTAAGCTGAATGGTTCTTAGATTATAGGAAAAATTTTGAGTAAGATTTAGGTTTTCAGAATCCCAAATCTCACAATTCACTTAGAATAAAAGCATGCTAATAAATTAATAGATTAGTTTAAAATTTTATTTTAATGGGGCTGGCCCTGTGGCGTAGCAGCGAAGTTTGCGCACTCTGCTTCAGCAGCCCAGGGTTCGCGGGTTCTGATCCCGGGTGCAGACCCATGCATCATTTATCAAGCCATGCTGTGGCAGGCATCCCACATATAAAGTAGAGGAATATGAACATGGATGTTAGCTCAGGGCCCATCTCCCTCAGCAAAAAGAAAAAATTGACTTTAAATTTAATTGACCACAGGCCTGAAGAAGGACCAACATTGAAATTCAAAGGCCTATATGTTAGAAGAGATCATTGAGTGGACATGGCTGCCAGTTGACCCTCAAGTTGGACTGGGCAATCAGAGGCTCCTCACCCCTCCCCTGTCCTTGGAAGGTATGTTCTGCTCATCATTCCCACAGCTGGAGCTGTTCTCAAGGACACAGTCTTGAGAGAATAATGTGCTCTTGAGACCCTCTGGATGGAATACGTGACTCAACCCTGTTAACACCTCTATATAAACTTTTAAAATTCTGGTGGGCAGTTGTGGAGATCTACTCATCTTGAGGCTGCCCAAGACTAGTCTCATAAGTAAGTTCCCTTGCTTATTAAACCTGCCATCCACCAATCTGGAGGGCTCTATCTCTTTGCTCAGTCTCTCCTTGCCCTCAGGGTAAAGAGGCCAGTTTCACATCTCACCCAGGGAACTCCTGAGTTTGCAAACCAACATTACAGTACCATGTTTTTCTATCTGTCTGTGTTTTAGTTCCAAAAGACTTTTGGAATCTATTGACTTATTTGGATGAAATTCTATTTTCATCTAAGAGTATGAGTGTGAGATTTAATCATCCTGACATTCGTTCCAGGACCCTTCCTTCCCTCTATATCTGTCACATTTGAACTTGAAGCCATCTCTGGACCTTTAGCCCTCTGTTGCAGCAGTTTTTTTTAATGTGATATTTGTTCCATTTTCAAGCAGAATTTAGAGGAATTATAATGTAGCCAAGACTTCCTAGAATCAAAAAGGAGTGATTCTTATTCATTGATTCTTCATCTACTGATAAAAGTTCTCAAAGTTAGAAATGGCCCTAGGGAAAATATTAAAGGTTGGATACTCTCAGTAAAACATAGCCTCAGGTTAAAGATCAGATCAAGGTGTGGCAGTAAGTACCCTGTTAATACTTCTGAAAAATTTGAAGTGAATTTCCTAGCTAGACAAAAGGACTACTAAGAGTCATAATAATATTCTTCCACAGTATCCTGACTTGCAGCTTAATGTAGAGAGGGGCCTGTCTTGAAAAGATTTGAGAGTATGTATTTTAACCAAGGGAGTAAAATCTTATAAGATACATGGGAAATTCACGCCTTTTAAGAGCATTGTATTGACAAAGCACTGCAAACTTGATTAAAAGGAGCAGGCATCTGACGAAATGAAGCCTCTGAGCCTTTAACCTACTCCTGGCAGGAAACAGGTCAAGCAAGCTACTTAGCTGCACACACAGATCATTTCTTATAAAAAGGGAAGAATCGGTCAAGGGGGATAGCCAAGAGCACAGAGGGTAGAGCTAAGGGCTGCAAAGAACCATTTCCAGAGTGAATCACCTTGTCATAATCAAAGTAAATTCTTTGTCCCAAGAGTAAATACTCATCTGAATTTCAGAATCCCAATGAAACAGTAACAGGACCTTCAGTTCTATCCCTTTTTGAATGTGAATATCTTTTGTGGTTTTCTTATCCCTATCTCACTGTTGTATGTTTGTTCCATGAGGAATAGATATCAACCACATCACAAATCACTTCACTCAAGGAAGTACACTCTAGGTGCACACCTGAGCAATATCATCTGCACCTGGAACTAATTTAGATGACAAAATCCTGGGCTTTAAACCTTAACCTGATACAATGAGATGAGACTTTGGGGGTCTTGGGAGGGGCGTGATTGTATTTTGCAGGTGGGAGGGACATGAATCCTCTAAGCCCTAGAGGGCTGTGGGAGACTGTTACATTGGTGTCTTTGTTTTGCCAATTTGATTTGCAGATTTTCAGGTTCTGCTTGATAATAGAAATTGGTAGTAGGAAGAGAGTATGGAGAATCATATCTACCTAAATTCCTCTTTACTTTCATATTCTACATTTTCCTAATGATACTACCCTTTCGATTATACACCCTTGCTTCTAGATATTTGTAGATTTTTGCAGAATCTTCTTGGTGCCATGATGGAAAGCTTCCAGATAAAATTGAAATACTGTCCCATGGAACACTGGCAGAAGGAAAGAGAAAAATAATTGCTCAATTTTCTGGTGGACAGAACACTAAGATTTTAAATGAACTAACAAATGTTATTAAGGTTAAAAAAAGTCCCCAATTTTTTTTCAGATGATATAAATTTTAGAAACTATTGACAGGATATGCCAGGAGGAGAAAATTGAAATGCTTTTATTAATATAGTTTAAAATTTTTTAATAAGTGTCTCTTTTCCCGGATTCTGGCATTTCATGTGTCTTAATTTTCCAGTTATCATTTGTATATTCTTTCAGCAAATACATGCAGAACACCTTCTATATCTCAGGCACCATTCTAAGTATTGAGGATGCAGGTGCAAATTAAGCAGACTAAACCCTCTCTTTCCCTTTGAGCTTACATTGAAGTGAAGGGTGACACACACTTAACAAAATAAGTGGGAGAAATAAATAATGTTTTAGAAAGTGTAAAGCATAAGTGCTATGAAGGAAATATAGCTGAAAAGAAGAAGAAATGTGTAGACTTGTATTTCTAACTAGAGAAGTTTCTTCGAGGTGATACTTGAGTAACAATCTGAATGAGGTGAAGAAGAGAAAGGAAAAGAAGTACGAAATAGGTTAGAGAGATAATGGGATGCCAAGTGATGAAAGTCCTTGTAACTAATGTAGACACTTCGGCTTTACCTAAATAAAATGGGATGTTATTCAAGTAGTTTGAGCAGATGGGTGACGTAATCTGACTTATTTATTAATAACATCAATTGGGTCATAAAAATGCATGCCCTTTTGCCTTCGTTCATTAGGACCTTCATTCTTATATGAAAATCTCTATGCTATGAGAAAGCCCAAGCCCCGTGGGGAGCCCATGTGGAGATGTTCTTTGTTTTTAAAGATTGGCACCTGAACTAACAGCTGTTGCCAATCTTCTTTTTTTTTTCCAGCTTTTTCTCCCCATATCCACCCAGTACATAGTAGCATATTTTAGTTGCCGCTCCTTCTAGTTGTGGCATGTGGGATGCCGCCTCAGCATGGCCTGATGAACGGTGCCATGTCCCCACCCAGAATCCAAATAGGCAAAACCCTGGGCTGCAGAAGCAGAGTGCACGAACCTAACCACTGGGCCACAGGGCCAGGCCCAACTGAAGTCCCATTTTAGGCAGGATTAACCATCAATTATGCGATGTGCTTGAGGAAGTCTTCAAGCTGACTGCAGTCCCAGCCACCCTCTGATTACAACAGAAACTCTGAGCAAAGACTGCCTGGCTGAGCTCACTCAACCCCCCAAATCATGAGACATAGCAATAAAATAATTGCTGTTTTAACCCATTATGTTTTGAAATGATCTGTTACATGGCATCAATAGATAAACAGAACTTCCATGACACTAACACTTTTTCTCAGACCTTAGTAGCCACTTGTAATCAGTCTCTTTTCCTGGCTCCTCCATTTTTGCCTGAGCTCTTAATGTTGGGGTGCTCAAGCACTGAGTCCTTTGCTATCTGCTCTTTTCTAGTTACGTATTCTACCTAGCCAGCTCATGGCTTTAAATATCTACATAGAGATGATATAGATGACTATATGAGATGACTCCCAAAAGGTATGTCTTGCCATAACCCCTTCCAGTTTGTATGGTCAGCTGCCATTTGGATAATTTGAATGTCTAAAATTTACCATCAATCAAATATTATTACCCAGTGTTTCTGCTACCATCCACCCAGTTGCAAATAATGGCTAAATCTAGAAATAATTCTTAATCCTGCCCTTTTCCTCAACACCCATGCTATCTAATGCATGGATAAATCTTCTTGACTCTACGTTTAAAATGCATCCCAAACCCTGCCACTTTTTGTGATCTCTACTGCTACCAACGTTGATCTGTTGCTTGAACTTCAGCATTGGCATTGTCACATTTGCCCCGCCCTGGACCCTACAATTCATTTTTCTGAAGGCAATGAATGTGTGCTTTAGAAAAAAATGTAAGTGATATTATATACACCTGTTTAAAATCTTCCTTTATTTTGTATTTGTAATTAACACACAATCAAAGTGCAGAGAGGCCTCACTTGACTAATCAATTTAAAGTGACAATCATCTGATCTCTCCCTTGCACAATTTTCTTTTTCATTTTCTTTACGGCAGTTATCACAATCTGAAATGATCTGTTTCAATTGTTTATTTATCTGTTTAATGCTATCTGTCTTCGTTGTCTCCCTAAGAGCAGAGACTCTTTTGTCACACTATTTACCGCTGTATTCTAGCACATAGAAGAATGACTGGCACCCAGCGCATACTCAACAAATTTTGCTGAATCGAAGAATGGATAGGTTTGTATTTTTCAAGAGATATATTGTCCTAATATGTCAGAGAATTATTTAGGATTTTAGATCTTAAAAAGAGTCATCACATTCCCAGTTTCACCTCCTTACTTCATAAATGGGGGTAACGTGGACCAGAAATGCTAAATCTATTGAGAGAGGCAATTATTAGGTTTTAAATGACTTCAAATAGTACCCTGAACATAGATGATAATATTTTGATTATTTTCATATTTCTAAGGTGAGATCTTGCATTTGCGTGCCTCTATGTGAGTGTGTGAATGAGTATATTAATTCAAACTCAGTTTGACTTTGCGGTTGGGCTCTTGGTTTTAGAATTAAGACAAACAGAAATGTCTCTTGTCACAAGCTTGGTTAAGTGTCACAAAACACTGGCTGAACAAAATATGCTATCTCCTCTTTGGAGCAGCCGTGCGGCTTTGTGTTATAATGATGACGTGTACTGCAGGCTGATCCTCTTCGTCTCCTTTCTCAATTTTATGTATTTTTAGAAAACATTAAACGCTTCTGTAGCTTCTGGCCTTGGGGCCTCACAGTCACTGCAGAGCCTGAGATCTGAGGGACTATTGACAGACGAACTAGTAGGATCTATCTCTAGAGAAAACGGAATTGAGCTCTAAAATTCCACATGTTCCTGGAAAACACAACGCCCTAGAATAGCCAGTGGGGTCTCTGGTTCAAATTTGGTTGTTCAGGAAAGAAAGAAGTCTTTGTAAGTGAATCGCTTTGTACTTGTAAGTGATTCAAGAAGGATGGTCTAGTCTGATTGGCAAAGAACCAGTTAGCTGGAGATTCAAGAAATGTCAGAGCTTTCTGGATTGAGAGATTACTTCAGCTTAATTTTTTTTAGCATGAATGACTTATGGCTTTAGATTGGAAATTCTGAGAAAAGCAAATAAGTAACAACAGAATATTTTCATAGAAAGCAAATAAGCACTTGAACGAAAACAATAAACAAAAAACTAAAAAAAGTAATTTCAAGAAGCAATCATATGTTTTATATATATGTATATATATATATACAATTGATCACGCTGTGGATATACTGTAGAACATTGCAATGACCAACTGTATATTCCTATATAGATAACTATACATTACATTAAATATTGTTTAAAACAGGCTTAGTCATTTCTACCATTATAATAACCCAGTGAAATGCATGACCCTCCTTTCCTTACACTGACTAGGAGAAAATTTATAGCAGGATCTGCCTTGCTCAGGGGACTAAATCAAACTAGAGAGTCCAAAAAAATAATTGACATTGTCCAGAGCAGAGAGTTAACGAGACTTTCTTAACAATAAGTCTGAAACCATCACTACTGAAATATATGTAAACGTCAATGAGATTAAATTTACCAGGATTTTTCTTTCCTCTTCTCTGTTTGACTGACCAATTGGAATTTTTCCCCATGAGGTAATGTTCTTCATTGGTACTTTATTGGATCAATGAGTACTGTCCTGCGTCTGACTGGAGAGGCTTGCTCTAGGAGACTCTTCATCTGCTAGACCTTTCTTCCTGTAGCCAGTGCGGTCAATTGAATTACTTTTTTTTTTATAGAGTCAATTATTTTTCCTACCTTGCCTCTTGACTCTTAAATAATTCAATGCCAAAGACAAATGCCTCTTCTTGTTTAGCAGGAGGATTGCAAAATGGAATTTTTACTGACGTTTCCATATCTCCTTGTCTTTTGCGCTATAGCTTAGAGCACTGGGTCTGTCAGCTCAAATATTTTAATGTTTCTTTATTTAATTTAGAATTTAATAAATGAGACCGTTTTGGTAGGTTTTGTTGTTTTCTGAAGTGGTTTGTAGGTTTGCCTAGTTTTTTTTAAATGTGAGGTTTTAATTCAAAGAGATCAACTTCTCATAGGCTTGCCAGGATTTTTCTTTCCTCTTCTCTGTTTGACTGACCAATTGGAATTTTTCTCCATGAGGTAATGCTCTTCACTGGTACTTTATTGGATGAATGAGTACTGTCCTGTGTCTGACTGGAGAGGCTTGCTCTAGGAGACTCCTCGTCTCCTCATCTTACTCCCTTAAGCATTGTATTTCTCATAAAAATGGATAATATATGTCTATAGTTTGTCATAATTATGTGCTATATTCAATTTACGAAACAGAGAAAAATCGGCTTAGGATTCATGGATATTAAATGAGGTTGTAGATTCCTTACACTTCCTGGTGACATTCCAAGAAAAAGTATTGATCTGGTCATCAATAGTGCATTAGAGTAAAAACAAAGTTGCACATTTTACATCCAGTTATAGGCCATTTTTTAAAAAAAATTGAAGCTCCATTGAGGTAATTTTTAATGCATACCTTTTTTTGGAAGAGTTTTCAATACTCTTCTCCTGAAGTGGAAAAATACATTAAATCAAATAGGAAATTACACAGTGAATAGATTTTCGTATAAATCAAGGAGATACAGGATGGACAATGAGAAATGGAATTTAAGAATTAAGAAAAAACTTGGAAATTAAAAGAATTATTTATTTTTCCCATTCATTATATCACAAAAAGAAAGAAAATATGACTTAGCTGTCTGTCTACTTTTCCTGTGTTCCCATAGTCCAGAGTCTAACAGATTAGAAAATTACTCTATAGTTAATAAATATGCATTCTGAGTGGCACATTAAAACATTTCCGTACATAGAATATCATGTATGACATCTCAAACCTTGAAATGCCACATCATCTTCTCATATGCCTTCCACAAACTCTCGCAATAATTTACTTTTTTTAATGTTCTGTTTTGGCATGAGCTGCTTCAGTATTGAACATGTTAAAAAAGATTCTTAGAAAGCAAACTATATAATGGGACAAATTATTAAACCCTAAGATAATACTACTGAATATATTATTACTGGAATCAAAGATGAGAAACTCTAAAATTTTGTTAATACAAACTTAGCAAAGTTCTTTTATTTTAGATCAAAGTCTAAGATAAAGTATCCACTAAGAAATAAACTAAGAATAAGTCCCAGGATTGAAAGGGGTATTATTCTCCCATCCAAAAGAAACATGATGTACAAGCTGATTCTTATTCTGAAGATTTCGTTTGTTGCATTCCCATGTTTTCTGAATAAATAATTTCGGTTACATCAATAGCGTTTTTACAATATTTACTCTTTCATATCCTTGGAAACATAATTATTAATGTGCAAGATGATGATTCAGAATTTCTGATCATCCAGAAAGGAAAAGACAGGCTAACCTTTGTGAATTGAAAATTTGACTATAAAAGACTCCATTTGAAATGGTTTTACCCAGGCAAAATTGCTATGAGATGGGCACATTTTACATATGCTTTTTAAAATGTATAAATTCTGGATGAAAGAGCAAAGATTCATTGCATTTTAAACACTTTTTAGAAGTTTGAATTTTCCATATGTGCTGAGGTTAAAGCTAGTTAACTTGATACATTCAAAGAAAGAAGCGGCTTAGCACAGCTATTGGGCAAAAATATTGAACATTGGCATATCTCCATCTATTGAACTCTACCACATGCAATGAATCTAAAATAAAAATTATGCTAAGTAGTTTAGACAATGTAGGTACCAACATTAATGCTCTGCATAGGGACCACTGCCCTGTATAAAATCAAAAATGCCAATTTTACTCTAATCTTTAGGCCACTATTAACATTTATTCTAATGCAAATCTTCACTGCAATTTTCATGCTTAGGATTTGTATTCCTGGGGCTAAATGTAAGATGGAAGCAAAAGCCAATATGATCAAAGATTTGCATTGATTCATTTAGCAGTAGCAAGTTTTTAAATTTTTGGACAGAGAATAAATACTATTTCTTCTGCAGAAGCTATTCTATTGAACTAATGTTCTCATCAGTTTCCATATTACAGGGATGATTATATGAAGTGGTAAAGCTGACTGATGTTTTAAGTGAGCTTTTTATTTTAGAGCCGTTTTAGATTTACAGAAAACTTAGGAAGACAGTGCAGAGCATTCCCATTTTCCCAACAACCAGTTTCCTTCATTGTGGGCTGCATATAGTGGCTACCTTCCAAAGAGTACAGTAAGGAAAGAGAGGAGGGCAAAGGATAGCTTTTCAGGGGAAAAATCTGACAAATGCTACCTAAGCTGGGCGAGCAAGGTCAACGTCAACAGTGGTAAGTCATGTGGATATTATGTACCCTTGATACAAGGTGATACAAATGGCATTTTGCATTGGTGGTCTTCCTCTCAAAAATGCACACCTCCAGTCTAATCATGAGAAAAACAACAGACAAATTCCAATACAGGGGCATTCTAAAAATACCTGACCGGCACTCTTCAAACCTGTCAAGGTCATCCGAAAGACAAGGAAAATCTGAGAAACTGCCATACCAAGAAAGAGAAGCCTAAGGAGATAAGACAAATAAATGTAATATGGTGTCCTGGATGGGATCCTGATTCAGAAATAAAACATTAGGTAAAAACAATGGAAATCTGAATAATAATTTGTCACGTTTTTATACTGTAAAGTCACTCTTTTTCTTCTGCTTTCTATACTGTACCCTTCAGAAGGAAGTCACTATCTGTAACCAACACGTAAGGCGTGGTGAGTCATGCTCCAAATCCTCAAAGATGGATTACCTATATACATTATTTGGAATTCTTCTGCAGGGAAAATTGCCTATTGCCTCCCATTTATTTATTTATTCAATCATTATTTCTATCAGTATGGACTCGTGAATATACATTTTTATTATAAACCAATGCAAGTTTATTTTGTTACTAAAATTGTTCCAGCCTTGACCACTGGGAGCTCTTTCAGTTGGCTCCTGTATTCTTTGACATACCCTCACCAATGTGAGTTGTTTTTTGTTTTGTTTGTTTTTGAGCATATCTTTACTTTCTTACACTACAAAGGTCTCCGAGTTCATGTCATATTTTTTATGCCTCATTCCTAGAACCTGCCATTTCTCCAAGGAGCTTTAATGGGAGAATGATATTAGAAACCAAGATCTGGGAGCTAGGTATGCTCATTGCTACTGGGGTGTAGTTATCTAACACATGGCTGCTTTTGAAAATACGACATACTTCCCAATACATCATTTTCTTCACTAAAGTGCTCACTTTGGGTTTTCTATAATTATTCTAACAATCTCACGTTTTTTTAAACCAAGTCAAAAATTCTAATTTAGAATGAGTTTGCAAATAACACTAAAACATTTTCAAGTAACGCAAAAATCATTGCTGTTCTTTTATAATGACTTCCCCTCTACTCAAAACATCATAGTCTTATGAAGCTTGATGACTGAAAAATCAAATCAAATAGGAATAAAGATTTTCCACTCTCATTGCTCTTTATAGTGATGTACACAACTCTGAAAATTTATTTCTAAAAATAATTGAAAAAAGATACAATGTGTTCTTATTGAATTCATTTTATCCTTTTCTCAGCTGATTGGTTTGAAGTGGCCACAATGTACATGTTTAGGAAATTGTCTAGAGTCAACAAACAAATAGATTGGAGTTAGGTCATTCTTTCTAGGTAGTGATCAGAAATTTCCTTTCTTAGTAAGTAGGCCAATCTGGGCTGGAAGATGGTGTATTATTATGATTTTCAAAGTGAGGTGGTTGGAGCAGTCAAGTTGGAAGTTATTGAGGTTTGCAAATCAGAGCCAGGAGATGGTTGTCATCTGGTAAAGTGGTGGATAGTATATAAAACTGGAGATTTTAATGGATGCTGAATCAGTTCAGCTTTTAAGAATCATGAAGCAGACTTTAGACTTAGAGATGGTAATCTATGATTAAGTGGACCAGATGGGAAGACCTTATAATTTAACATGAGAGAGATTTGATACAGTTTAGGAGCTAGGGCAGGAAAACAAAGGCAGAGGCACCTTCATGATCAAGGAACTGTATCATACACCCAAGGGATCTGCCAGAGCCTTGAGAACATGCCTTACCCAAGAATACATACAACACTCAAGGTTTATCTATAAGAGTTTAGTTTGCAAACAAAATTTACTTGAGAAGGCTAAATTCTTCTGAGTGAAGGCTTTATTGTGGGACTAAGGATGGTGATGTGCATGCTTATTTGTTAAAGACTTGTGCTGTAGATCCAGAAAGCCTTCTAGAACCCTTGGAATTATGCTACCTTCATCTCTGTGCTTCCACTGTTCCCATAAGAGCCTGTGGTCAATAGGAAGTGGCATATGCTGTGTCTCACTCTTCCGTAGGACTATTAACTCCTTGAGCACAGGTACATTTTCTTGTTCACCTATATGCCTCACATACGCAGAGCACTGCACCTGGTCTAACATGAGCTACTCACTAAGCATTGAACTAAAACGAATAGCTGGGGCTCAAATGAGACATATATATATATATATATTTTTTTTTTTTTAATGTATTACTTTACATCTTTTTCTCACTGAACAATTCTGTGTCATTAAGTATAAGAGACATGTAGCACGTACACGTAACATGTAGAAGTAGACATGTAAGGTCAATTGGAGAGATTACCTTTTGGGGACTACATAATTTGAGTGAATGAAATGTTCCCTCCAACTATAATTTTATGAAAGAAAAAAACCCTACATATTCAGTAAAATTCCCCTTGAATGATTGAGTTTGACTGTTGAGTGAGTGAATTTGTTAGGTAATTGCCAAGGGCATCCCCTAGTCTATATTTTGCTTTAGCGGAAAGCCTAGGCGTGTGAACAGACATGGGTTAGGGTTATTATTCTGAGGTAACACAAAGGCTGCATTCTGGATCCCATTTCAATTTGCCCTTGTTGTTCTAACTTTGTCCATAGATTCCACGAACAGGAACCTGAGTGTGATGAAAGATAATTATTCCAATAAGACCGATTTATTCAATACCCTATTTATAAAGATCCTTGAAAAGATAACTGACTGGGCTAGTGCTCAACATGGAAATTTGTAACCTATTTATAAAGATCCTTGAGAAAATAATTGACTGGGCTGGGACTCAACATGGAAATAGGTCCAGGTCTGTTTCAGCTGGGATTCACAGTCAAATGCAATCTTAATATTTTTAAACCCTGAAGGAACAAATTTTGCAGAGTGAGAACTCAATCAGAAGCAGGAAAGAAGAAAAAAAGGGAGGACAGGCTTCTCTTGATTTCCCATTATTTTTGAAATTCTTTGCACAGCTTCAGTTTTACTTTCACTGCCTTCCTTGTGTGTCATAGATAGAAACCCAAATGAAGCCTTATAAGTGTCTTTAGCCTCCATCCCCCAACCGCAAACCTTTACTTAAGCTTATGCAGGCACTTGAGATATCAACTCCCCGGGAAAGTTTCTTTTTGTTTGTTCGCCTAAAAGCTCTATTCCAATTTCTGTAATAACATATATCACATGGGCTAATTGGTTGCACTGCTTTGTCATTTATAAATAGTTTGCACTATCTGTGCTGAAAATCTGTAAGCTCAAATGTAGCACAAGTTTCTCAGTGTGAAGGCATTGGAATATTGTTTTTCAAATTAAAAAATAAAACGCTTCTCAGAAGCTAAACTGCAAAAGGCTATCTTTGGAAAACAGTAAACAAGACTAGTTTGTCAAGTCGGTGAATATATCATGAACTAATGAAGAGGAAAACCAAAATGCATCAGCATTAGAAAGCATTTCAGGATCACAAAATCCAATTAGCCCATTCTTTTGGTGGGGGGAACTTTGATATGAATTGAAAGCAAAACAGTGTTACTAATCAATTAGAAAATATAACGGGAAAATAACTCGATGTGTATTATCAACCAAAAATACAAAACACCAGGGAATTAATTTAACCAAAAGTCCATAGGACATACATGAAGAAACTATAGAATTTATTGGCATATTAGAAGTCAGCTAAAATGAGAGCTATGTGATATTCTGAAATGGGAAGACTAAATGCTTTAATAATGGTAATTTATTCTCATTTTAAAAATGGGTTTAAAATAATTCTAAATAAAATCCTAACACAATTTCTTTTAGAAAATTGCAAAATACTTTAAAAGTTTAATGGAAATTATTAATGGACAAGGTTAGCCAAGATCGTTCTTTTGAAAGAAGACTAAAGTGTGATCAGATATTGAAATATGTAATAACGTTTGGCAAATAAGTAGGGAATTAGTGGAAAAATATACAAAGTAATACAAGTGAAGAGGTGTCCTCAATAGAGACACTAATATTTAAAAGAGTGCAATATATTTGATAATGATAAAATATCATTATATATCAATATCAATGTCAATATCATGACAAAATAGTCATTTTAAGTCAATTAAAAGATGTTAACAATTAGTTCAATATTAATGGAGATTTCAAAAGTTAGAAATAATGTCATAACATATATCAATATATTTCCTGAGGCAAAATTGGTTAAAGTCTATCTAAGAAAACAAATCATAAGTAAAAGATGTACGAAACATCTTTCTAAGCATCTATACCTAATTCGGAAACGATCCTGGGTAAAGATGATTGGGTTAAAAACTACATAGATGTAATAAAGGTAAAAATATACTAAATTTAATGACACACACTAACTTGGTAGATATTAATGTAGTAATACAAAATTTATCAGTAGAAAATCATCAAAGAATGTGATTAAGCAATTATTGGCATGTAAGCTTCATGAAGGCAGAAATGTTTACATTTCATTCACTGCAATAGATACTCAATAAATATTACTTAAATTCACCAATAAAGAAATGCAAATAGTCAACAAACACGTAAAATAGAAATATTCTGCCTCACTAATAATTAAACAAAGGAAAATTAAACGAAATACCAAGTTTAGATCATTAAAGCAAGAAATATACAAAAGTAAAATCATGGCTATTTAATAATTTCAAGAATGTAATGACTATAATTGACACACTTTGGAAACACACACATAGACACACAGACACAGCCCTAAAAATGTGCATGCCAAATGATAAATAATGCTCCGACTAGAAATTTATGTAGATAAAACTTTTCCCAAAACATACTTCTGGGCATACTGGCTTGGTAATCCTGACTAATTTGTCCTTCAGTTGATATCTCATCTTGCCTATCAATCATTTTCTGTCTGTAATTGTGTTCATTTGAATTATTTTATGAACCTAAAATTTGTCTTTTGCATGTTAATGAGAACTTTAGTTTCTTAAATTATTTTATTAAGTTTTTTTAAAATTGAGATTTTCATGTTTCAATATAAAAATGCTTTAATGCAATGAAGAAAGTTACTAGAAGGTGTCATCTAATGAAAAAAAGAACTTAGGTGATATAAAACATTAATGATGCCAAATGATCTTCTAATGTCCTTTACAAATGATGATTTGTAGTAGTTATGAAAGAGAAAGTAGTGGAAGAAAATTAAGTCATGAAAAGGCAAACAACGTAGGCAAGAACACAAAAAATATTTACGAGTGGGTAGTAACATATTCATAATACAAGTGAATGCATTGCTTGAGTTCTGTCTTGGTATATGTGCAAAGACCCTGTTAGTATAAATAGAAGTTTGTTCTAAAGTTGAATATGGGGATTCAAAGTTTTTGTTTCAAAACTCAAAGATTTTGTTTTCCAAAAATTCCAGGATCTGAAATATGGAAGAAAAAAAATCGAAAACTAAGTTTAAGAGTTTAATATGGAAAAAAGGAAAACTGTGATTAGTATATTCAATTCAATTAAAAAATTAAACACCAGGGCCTGGCCCTGTGGCCGAGTGGTTAAGTTCGCGCTCGGCTGTAGGCGGCCCAGTGTTTCGTTGGTTCGAATCCTGGGCGTGGACATGGCACTGCTCATCGAGCCAGGTTGAAGTGGTGTCCCACATGCCACAATTAGAAGGACCCACAACGAAGATTATACAACTATGTACCGGGGGGCTTTGGGGAGAAAAAGGAAAAAATAAAATCTTTAAAAAAAAAAAATTAAACACCAGGCAATTATGTTGGCTGTCTTACTCAAAATTACTAATATATTTTGAAGCAGGAGATTGTATATTTGATGTCGTTCAAAGCTATTTTATTGTGTACATTGTATAAAAAAATATTATTTGTTCTTTATGACAGGAGCGTGACCAAATATTTAGTTATAGCTTTGTAGTTTTGGATGTGTAGGGAATGACAAGATCTCATTTTTAATCTACTTTATTTAGGTATAATTTATATATAAATAAATACACCTATTTTAAGTGTTCAATGAGTTTAAGATGTATACACCCTTGCATCCACCTCTGCACCTCTAATATGTAGATCACAGTGTTTTCTTCCGTATATACAGTTCTGTGAGGTTAAAGGCCTATGTATACTCATGTAATCATCATCACAATCATCATAGCGAACAGTTCCATAACCCAAAAATATCCCTTCTTGTTGGCTTTTTAGAGTCAAACTCTTCCCTTTTGCTTCAATATCATGGTTACCCAGTCTATTAATCTACAGTTCCTCTTATTTCGTTTTTATAGTAGCGGGCACAGTTCCAAGTTCTAAGGAGTAGAACTTACAAATACTCTTTCTCCATTTGTGAAACTATTCTTTCTAAAAGAAAGAAACATCAGCTCTTAAAATTTATTGTAATTGCATAGTGCAATTGCACAGTATCCAGCAGACAAGTAATTCTGTTATTGAAGACAAGAAGCAAATAGTTTTGGAAAGTAGTCTTATACTTAAAAACAGATGGTACGCAATCTGTAAAGTTACATTTTGGAAATCATAATGCCAGATGAAAAGATACATAATCAGACATTGAACTTTAGTCAGCATTTTAGCCAAGGGTTTCAAAGAGCTTTACCAATAGAAACTATTAATCTTCACAAAAGGCAAGGTAAAAATACTAATACATTCTAAAATCACTGAACACATGAGGACTAAATCATGTGGATCTGTTCGAAACAAGTCATTCAAATTTATCTCTTAGCAGAATCAGGTTTTCTGAAGAAAGGCCTTCCAGTTATATGTTTTTTGTTTGTTTGTTTTCTGAACAGAATGGAAATATATCAAATGAGTTCCACACTAAGATGATATCTTAAACTTGAACGAATATTTGCTATAATGCTGATTCCCTTTCACTGAGATGATATGTCTCTGGTTCAGTGATTTGAAGCAGAGTAAGAGCTTCTGTAGGTGTCCATTATGCACTTCAGTTCATTATAGTCCCTGGAAGACATTAGTCTAACAGCTCCTTTGAAATGATTGCGTCCTCCGTTTGCATAAACTATCCTATGAGTTCCCGCATTAAACAGTTTCCGTTTGGGTTCATTAAATGATAAAATGAAACCTTACTGCAGATATATATGCCCCAAACTCAAGTTTAGCTTTCATATTAAAAATGAAGGGATATAGGGAATTCTTTTCCTATTGTAATACTTCATTTATTTTCCCTCTGTTGTCACGCCTTTACTCTCCAACAAGTAAATTGCCCCATAAAGATAGATCTAAATATCCAACGTGATGGATCCTAGTTTCAGACCCTTCGGTGATTCAGAGAGATTTCTAACACGTGGTGGGAAATGGCCAGCAAAGCCACATCCTTCTCAGAGTGTCGTCTTAACATGCTGTCTGTTTATTACTGCCAAATCTTCCCTATAATCATAGGAGAAAGTATGAAGACACCTTGAACATTCACTGATGTCTAGTAGAGAGATTCAGCAAGCAGATAAAATTCTGGATTTACTTTTACACCTGTCAGATAGATGGATATAAGTATACGGTAGAGACACAAAATAAGTTTTTCTAACCTAAAGATACGTACTTTTTACTTAGCTATTACTGTCTTTTTGTTATCCCATGAGTGTTTCCCCATTTGTCAACTACCAATATGATATAAAGTATTTCAAGGACAGTAAACCTTCAAGATGTATGGCAAATTAAAGCCTAATTCTCCTTTCAATCTACCTCAATATTCAATAGTTCTTAATAATATGCTTTAAAACTATTGTTGCTATTATTATCATTACTCTTAATGTTATTCTTAGTGTTTACTGTTATTTTTTAAAAAACACTTGTCTCTGGAAGTTAATTTCACTTTTCATTGCAATTTGGCCTACCGGAAATTATTAACTTGACCATGATGGGGAGAGGAAAAATATTCAGGAAACGCGTGCAAATTACAAAGCAATGTTGAATATTTTCTTCCTTGCAGAATTTATGATTTTTACCTTATTTTTCTTCTCTATAAAATTTCAATCAAAAATATACATAATGTGCCCTGGTTTCTTAGAACACATAAATTAGGGTGTACATTTCTATTAGTTCTGATTTCTATTATCTTCATTTTGACAACATCAATCTTTCAGTTTTATAGGTACAAATATACCTCCAAAGTCTTCACGATAAGGAATTAATTGTATCCAATTGTTTTGACTCATCCTTGAATAGAATATTTTTATTTTTCTAATCTTATTAATTTTTATGATTATGTAATTAATTATATTATCTAATACAATATATATTTCATAGAAATTCCCTTGCAATTTTCATGCATAAATGATCTAATTGGGAGCTCTCTGTAATGATTTTATCTACTCACCCAGAAAGACCCTCTATAAGTTTAACTGAAGTGTGTTATTTTGGGAGCCTTTAGGGGGCCATAGAGACGTGGTAATGCCAATCTCTTTTCTTCTCCACTGCTTCACCAGAAAAGCTGTCCACGACATCACCAATGATCTTGATGTAAACCATTCAAATACAGGTTTTCAGTGTCTCATTGACCTACCATTCCCTCTACCATGAGACTCTCAGCCTGTGGCTTCCTTGATGTGCTCTCTCAGATGACTTTGCCAGTGTCCCCTTCTCTACCAGATCCTTTGATGTTCATATTGCTTTGTCTCTGTTGGCTTTCTTCTTTTTCCCTACCACATCTCCACCAATCTTGAATCTTTCAATTACTATCTCTATGTCAATCTATCTCATATCTGTTCCTTCGAAGGTCACCTTACTCCTGGACTCCATACCTACACATTAGACACAGAGTATTCTTAGAGCTTCAGGAGAACCTTGCTAGAGTCAACTGCCTAGCTGATTATCTTTAGTAGCCCTTTGGGGGTTGAGACGTATTAGTGGTTTGGACTAAGCAGTGAGCCTAATGATTGAGATATTAAGTTGAAGCAGAAAAGACAAGCTCAATTCCTGACTTTACTGCTTTAGAGCTTTGTTATATTATGAAAGATTATAACTTTTCCAAGCCTTCGTTTCCTCATTCAAGAATAAAATTACTAACCATAAATAGTTCTAAATAGCAAAAAAACAGTAATGCTTGGCCTGTAGGAAGAATTTAATATAAATAACAACTTTTGTAATAAAGAATTTTTTCCTCATAAACGCTCTATAAATTTGCTCATAAGAAAATCTATTTGAAAGAGAGATGCTTTCTCATCTAGGAAGATGAAAAACCGGTCAGGAGTCACAGGGAGCACCTTCCATTCCCCTAGGGGCCCTGGGAGCCATATTTGGGGGGGAGCTAAGCCTAGAGAAGAGGGGTTTAAGGTGAGAGTGTGGTGGAGACTATCAGCACTGAATTCAGCACTGTGTTATTGAGAGAAAGAGAAGCTACAGAATTGGATTGTCAAGAGAATTTCTCTGTTTATACTTTCCAGCTTTATTAAGATATAAATGCCAGATAACATTGTGTAAGCTTAAGATGTAGAATGCAATGACTTAATACAGGTCTACGCTGGGAACATTTACCACAGCAAGGTTAGTGAACACATCCCTCACCTCGTGTAATTACCATTTTGCTTTTGTTATGGTGAGAACATTTAAAATCTACTCTCAAAGCAACTTTCAAGTACACAACACAGTATTGTTAACCATGGTCACTATGCTGTGCATTAGATCCCTAGATATTATTTCTCTTAAACTGGAAGTTTGTACACTTGGACCAATATCTGGTCCTTTCCCCTTCCCCCAAGTCCCTGGCAACCACCATTCTACTATGCCTCTATGATTCAGCTTCTTTAGATTCCACATGTAACTATTTGTCTTTCTCTGTCTGACATTTTACTCAGCAAAATTCCATCAAGATCCATCCAGGTTGTACCAAATGGAAGGATTTCCTTCTTTTTTATGGTTGGATAATATTCCATTGTGTGTGTATACGTACACATGCATGTTTATTTATAATACATTTTCTTTCTTTATCCATTCATCCATCGATGGACACCTAGGTTGTTTCCACACCTCAGCTATTGCAAATAATGCTGCAATGAACATGGAAGTGCAGATCTCTTTGACGTAGTGATTTTATTTCCTTTGGATATGCATACTCAGAAGTGGAATTGTTGGATCATATGGTACTTCTATTTTTAAGTTTTTGAGGAACCTCCATACTGTTTTCTATAATGGCTGCACCAATTCACATTCTCACCAACAGCACACAAGGTGTTCCCTTTTCTCCACATCCTTGACAACGCTTGTTTTCTCTTGTCTTTTTTTGTAATAGCAGTTCTAACAGCTGTGAGGTGATATCTCACTGTGGTTTTGATTTGCATTTCCCTGATGATGATGAGCGATGTTGAGCACCTTTTCATGTATCTGTTGGCCACTTGTATCTCTTCTTTGAAAAATGTCTATTGAGGTTTTTTTATTATCATTTTTTAAATTAGATTGTTTGGTTTTTTGCTATTGAGTTGTATGAATTCTTTGTATATTTTGGATACTAACCCCTAATCAGATATATGGTTTCCAAATATTTTTCTCCCATTCCATATGTTGTCCTTTAGTTTTGTTGATAGTTTCCTTTGTTGAGCAGAAGCCTTTTAGTTTGATGTAGTCCAATTGTTTATGTTTGCTTTTGTTGCTTTTCTTTAGGTGTCATATCTAAAGAAATCCTTGCCAAGACCAACATCAAGGAAGTTTTTTCCTATGTTTTCTTCTAGGAGTTTTATGGGTTCAGGTCTTACATTTAAGTCCTTCCCCCATTTCAACTTCATTTTTGTGAGTGGTGTAAGATATTGGTCCAATTTTAGTCTTTTCTATGTGCCTATCCAATTTGTCCAACACCATTATTAAAGACTATCCTTTCCCCATTGTATATTCGTGGCTCTTTTGTCAAAAATTAACCAACTATATATGGATGGGCTTATTTATGAGTTCTCTATTCTGTTTCACTCACCTATGTGTCGAATTTTATACCAAAACCATACTGTTTCAATTACTATAGTTTACAGTAAAGTTTGAAATCAGAAAGTGTAATGCCTCCAATAGTATTCTTTCTCAAGACTGCTGTGACTATTTAGGATCTTTTGTGGTTCCATACAAAATTTAAAATTGATTGTGAAAAATGACATTGGGATTTTGATAGACGTTGCATTGCATCTGTAGATCGCTTTGGATAGTATGATCATTTTAAGAATATTAATTCCTCCAATCCATGAGCATGGAATATCTTTCCCTTTATTTGTGTCCTCTTAAATTTCTCCTATTATCTTTGGTTATCATTTGCTTGGAGTATTTTTTCCCATCCTTTCAGTTCAGCCTATCCGTGTTCTTAAAGCTGAAGTGATTCTCTTGCAGGCAGCGTATAGTTAGGTCTTATTTTTTTATTCATTTAGCTACTGTATGCCTTTTGATTGGATAATTTAATTCATTTACATTTAGAGTAATTACTGATAGGTAAGAACTTACTAATGCTATTTTTTAAATTGTTTCTTTGCTGTTTTATTGTTTCTTTATTCCATTCTTGCTGTCTTTCCTTGTGTATTGATGATTTTCTTTATTGGTAAACTTTGATTCCCTTCCCTTTATCTTGCTTTATTTACTTTAGGCTTTTGCTTTGTGGTTTCCCTGAGGCTTACATGAAATGTCTTATAGATATAACCATCTATTTTAAGCTGTTAACTTAATAAAAAGTCTTTACCATTTGATTCCACATTCCCATATTTTATGTTTTTGATGTCAATTTACATGTTATTATAGTTTATCCATTAACAAATTATTGTATCTATAGCTATTTTTAATACTTCTGTCCCTCTATCTTTATACTAGAGTTAAGAGATTAACATACCACCATACTCCAGCATTGGAGTTTTCTGAATTTGACTACACACTTGCCTGCACCAGAGTATTTTATATTTTCATATGTTTTCATGTTGATAATTAGCATCCTTTCATTTCCGCTTGGAGACTTCCTTTCGGCACTTCTTGTAGTTCAGGTTCAGAGGTGAGGAACTCCCTCAGTTGTTGTTTATCTTACGAAGTCTTTATGTCTGCTTCATTTTAGAAGGACAACTTTACCAGACAAAGTATTCTTGTTTGGCAATTTTTTTCTTTCAGAACTTCTAATATGGCATCCAGCTCTTTCCTGGCCTGTAAGGTTTCTGCTGAGAAATCTTCTGATAGCTTCATGGGGTTTCTGCTGTAAGTGACAAGCTTCTTTTCTCTTGCTGCTTTTAAGACTCTTTTGGGGCCAGCCCAGTGGCACAGCAGTTAAGGGCGCACGTTCCACTTCAGTGGCCTGGGGTTCGCCGGTTCGGATCCCGGATGCAAACATGGCACCACTAGGCACACCATGCTGTGGTAGGTGTCCCGCACATAAAAAGTAGAGGAAGATGGCCATGGATGTGAGCTCAGGGCCAGTCTTCCTCAGCAAAAAGAGGAGGATTGGCAGTAGTTAGCTCAGGGCTAATCTTCCTCAAAAGAAAAAAAAGACTCTCTCTTTGTGATTGATTTTAGATAGTTTTATTATAATGTATCTTGGAGAAGATCATTTTGGGTTGAAATTAGGGGGAGACCTATTAGCTTCATAACCTTAAATGTCCAAATCTCTCAGCCTTTATTTCTGTAAATAATCTTTCTGTCCCTTTCTCCCTCTCTTCTCCTTCTGGGAATTTGTCCACTTCTCTACAATCCCACTTTATATTGTTCACCATCTTCATACTTTTCTACAAAATCAGTAAAGTATATCGTAGAAAGAACATACAGATAAAACTTATAAAATAATAACATTATATAAAAATGTATAGGAGGCCAGCCTGGTGGTGCTGTGGTTAAGTTAATATGTTCCACTTCAGCAGCCCGGAGTTTACCTAGGTGCCAACCTACACACGGCTTGTTGAGCCATGCTGTGGCAGGCATCCCACATATAAAGTAGAGGAAGATGGGCACAGATGTTAGCTCAGGGCCAGTCTTCCTCAGCAAAAAGAGGAGGATTGGTGGCAGATGTTAGCTCAGGGCTAATTTTCCTCAAAACAAAAAGAAAAATATCAACAATTAAAACAACGTATATGGGGCCAGTGCCATGGTCGAGTGGTTAAATTCACACTCTCCATGATGGTGGCCTGGGATTTCACTGGTTGGCGTACTGGGCATGGACATGGAACCACTCATCAGGCCATGCTGAGACGGCATCCCTCATAGCACAACCAGAGGCACTCGCAACTAGGATATACAACCATGTACTGGGGGCCATTGGGGAGAAAAAGAAGAAGAAAAGAAAAAAGAAGATTGGCAACAGTTGTTAGCTGAGGTGCCAATCTTTAAAAAAAAAAAAAATAGTTCTGTAAGCTTCAGTTCCTTTAAAAAAAAGTATATATATATATATATGTATGTATATTTATCAAAATAGGTTTACACTAGACATTTCTTTAAGTAACCCATTTCTTTAAGTTCCTGATTTCTAACCTGCTACGTTTCTTGTCTAATACAAGTTTATATTTCAGTTTCTCTTATAATCTCAAATATACACTTTAAAATTAGTTTGTCCAAACCGGAATGACATCTAGAAACATGAATTATATCTGCATATTTTATCTCTTAGATATCTTTTAAGCAAGAGTGACCCCATCATCACTATGTTTTTCGAGGGATTTTTTTGTTCATGATACTGACTTTTTGAAGGGACCAGGCCAGTGATATCCTGAGGTATATCCCACCTCCCGAGTTTGTCAAGTTGTTTCCTCGTGATTGTATTTGCAGCTTCCTTCTCCACCAGTAAGAAACTTATCTCACCTTATCCTCAATATATTACTCATTTGTTCAAGCCTTAAAAAGTACTTTTAGAATTGCTAACACAGTCATCCTTCAGTATCCACAGCAGATTGGTTCCAGGACGCCCCTGGATACCAGAGTCTATGGATGCTCAGGTCCCTTAGCCCTCCACATCCACAGGGTCCTCATCCATGGATTGAACCAACCACAGATTGTAAACATAGTACACACACGATCCATGGTTGGTTGAATCCACAGATGTGAAACCGGTGGATACAGAGGTTCAAACATACAGACCACTGTGAAAAAGCAAACCTGCTAACTAGAGATTAATCTGTGTTTATGGTTCTTTTTCAAATGCAAAATTTACATTCAGGCCAATGTAAATCCTTAAGCGGATAATCCCATGAGTTCTTACAAATGTATACAGATGTTTAATCCACACATCTCTCGAGATAACGAACATTTCCAGCACTCCTAGAAAGTTTTCTCATGCCCCTTTGCAGACAATTCTGCATGCAAAGGCAAACACTTTTGTGGGCTTTTCCACATACATTACCTTTGATTATTTTAGAATGCCATGTAAATAGAATCATACAACTTCTGCGCATCCACTTCTTTTGCTCAGCATAATGTCAAGTATATTGCTGTATGTTTCACTACTTGTTACTATTTGTTGCTAACTAATATTGCATCCTACAACTATAGCACAGTTTATTTACCTGTTCACCCCTTGATGGATATTTTGATTGTCTTTTGTGTAGGTCTTTTATAAATGAAGCGTCTATGAATACGTCTTTTTGTGGATGTGTTTCATTTCTCTTGGGTAAATATCTAGGAGTGGATCATAGAGTAGATGTGTGTTTAACTTTTTGAGAAATTGCTTTCTTTTATATTCCCACCGTGAATATATAAGAATTCTGGTTGTATTACATCCATGCCAACATTTGGTACGGCTGGTCTTTTAAACTTTAGTCTTTGTAGTGTGTGTACCACTATTTCTTTGTGGCTTTAATTTGTATTTCTGTGATAAGTAATGATATCAACATCTTTTCATGTTTATTGGCAATATATGTTAAATATATCTTTTCCTGCACCCAGAGTGTGAAAATAATCTCTTTTACTTTCTTCTAAAAGTTAATGGTTTTAACTTGCACATTTAGGACTACGATCTATCTCAAATTAATTTTTAATTTGAGGTAAGGATTGAGGATTTTTTTTTTTTTTTTTTTTGATATTGACATATCCAATTTTTTCGTATATTTATCCAGTTCTGATAGCACCATTTGTTGAAGAAATTTTCCTTTCCCCATTACATTGCTTTGGCAGCTTTGTCAAAATCAATTTGCTTTATAAATGTTTGCCTGCTTCTAGACTCAATATTCTGTTCCATTCCTCTATATATCTGTTTTGATGCCAATATCACTGTCTTGATTACAGTGGCTTTATAGCAGGTCTGGAAGTCAAGTAGTTGAAGTCTTCCATTTTACTTTCAATTTTCAAGATTGCTTTGGCTACTCAAGCTTTTGGATTTCTATATAAATTTTATAAATCTGTCAATTTCTGCAAAAATGTTTTCTGAGATTATGATTTTGATTGCATTGAATCTATAGATGAATTTGTGGATTATTTCTTAATATGCATATATATTTATTTGGGTCTCCTTTAACTTAGAACTGTTTTGCATTTTTTAGTACAGAAGTAGTGGAGTATTTTGTTATTTATTCTTAAGTATTTTTTTATGCTATTGTAAAGAGGAATTTTAAAATTTCATTTTCCCCTTGTTTACAACTTGTGTATAAAAATACAATTCAGTATGCATATTGTTATATCTACCTTAAACATTTTAATATTCCTAGGTATTGTTTTTATGTCAATTCCCAATTGTTCATTGACATTATACAAAATACAAATGCTTTTGTATTTTGACCTTGTATTCTTTGATCTTGTTAAATTCATTTATTATTTCTACTAATTGCTTGTAGATGTCTTCTGAATTTTGTGTAGACAGTCACATCATTTTCAAAAACGGGCCCCATTTACATGTTTATATTTCTTGCTTTATAGTTTTATCTTGTTTACCTTCTTTGTCCTAGAACTGGAATCACACATTTCTCAAAGGAGCCTGATTTTTTAGGTGGAAAATGATATTAGAAAACAAACGCTGGTCTCTATGGACAATCCACTATATTGGTGCAATGTTGGTTCTAGGCTCTTTTACTGGAAAAAGCTAGAAGATATGTGTTTTCAAAACTGATTAGTTTATGCTGGTATTTTCAATTCAATTTTATTCTTCTAGTATTTCTCTTAATTTCTCTGATTTTCTAATTGTACTTCTTTTCTCTAACCCTGAAAATCTTGATTTCTAGCATCATTAACATGACTTACTAATTATATGGTCCCTCACTGCTGACTTCTCCTCCTATGACCACAACTCAGCTGCAGCAGCTCCAGTCGAGACTCAATAGAAAAAGGGAGGAGGATTTGTCCTTGCCTTGTGTCTTTTTTTTTTTTTTTTTTTTTTTGGTGAGGAAGATTGGCCCTGAGCTAACATTTGTGCCAATCTTCCTCTATTTTGCATGCGGGACACCACCACAGCATGGCTTGATGAGTGGTGTAGGTCTGCAGTCACCAAAATGGAGAGCACTGAAACTTAACCACTATGCCACGGGGTTGGCCCTGACTTGTGTCTCTTTTTGAAAAGAGCAAGAATAACTTTCCCAGAAGCCCCAGACAGGGGTCTTCAGAACATTGACCAGAATTGCATCTGGTCCCTAAATAAAATTGCACCCTCTCCTTAAATAAATCAGTGACAATGAGGGCAACAAATTATTGGGATTTGCTTGGACTAATCAAGAGTCAGCCCTGGAGTAAGGGAATGTCAGGTCCTCTGGAAGCCCATGCCTCCTGATATCAAAACAAATTAGGCAATCTATAGTATTTGTTACTTCAACCTTCCAACCTTTGCACCCTACCAGAGTGTATAAGAAGTAGGCACTAGAGCGATTTTGAACTGTTCGCTCTTATTTCTATATAACTTCCTACTAGAAGAGTAAAACATAATGAAGTCGAGAAGCAGGATAACTCATTTGCTTGATAAACCACACCCACAGCATTGGAACTTAACCTATAATATTTGGTTTATCAGTTTGTGGTAGTGTTCCATATAGAGACATCAAATTGCTCCACTTTAAGAATGAGCATAAAATTAACTAGAAAAGAAAAAAGAGTTGCATTTCCATTTTTTTTCTTTGAGGAAGATTAGGCCTGAGCTAACATCTGCCACCAGTCCTCCTCTACTTTATATGTGGGACGCTGGCCACAGCATGGCTTGACAAGCGGTGCATAGGTCCACACAAGGGATCCAAACTGGCGAACCCTGGGCTATTGAAGTGGAAGGCACAAACTTAACTTCTGTGCCACTGGGTTGGCACCGAGTTTCATTTCCTTTTTGATTTAGTTTGTGATATTTGAAATGCAGAAAAGAAGAATACATAAGAAAATGAAAAATAGTGCTGGTGGTCTGGTGCCTTATATAGTCATGCATCTCTTAATGATGGGGATATGTTCTGAGAAATGTGCCATTAGATGATTTCTTCATTGTACAAACATCACAGTGTTCTTACACCAACCTAGATGGTGTAACCTACTACACACCCAGGCTATATGGTACTAATCTCATGGGACCTCCATCATATATGTGATTTGTAATTGACCAAAATGTCATTATGTGGCACATGACTGTATATGACAATGTGACTATATTAAATTGTAATTAAAAATAGTAATAAAAATAACCCATCATTGATTCAAAAATATGTTTTCCGTTCTCATTTGTGGCCCTTTCAATTCTTAAAGTGTAGGCAAAATTTCCTTGCAATGTTTTTCCCATCTCAAATGGCTCTGTAATTTAGACAATAGCAAACAGAGTGCATGATTAATGAAGCTGTGAATTGAGGATGAGACAGCTGCTGGATCACAAAGAGATGCTTTGTAGGCATATTACTGCCCGTACAAGGAACTCTACAAATTGATAATTTGTTTAGCTAATTGAATCCCTCTGTGAGCGTTATTGCAACTTTTGGTTGGGTTAGGGCATAACCAAGTGTTTATACTAATCTAGATCAGCTACAGGCAAAGCCATCAAGTACTATTGATAGGACCAACAGTCCTTTCAATATTGATGTCACCAGCAGTCACAGCATTCAACAAGGCTGAACCTTAGCAAAATAATCAGGCTGGTGTATGGGTCCTTATCATCCTCAATGCCCTGCTTGCCTCCCTCTGTTTCCTCCATGGAGTGTCCGGTGTCCTTCTGGCAATGTTCAGGCGCTCAGACTGCCCTCTTTGTGCATTTCCAATCCAGCCGGCCTGATATCAGTGATCCACATTTGTTTCTTTATTCCTGAGTTTCTCCTCATTCCTATCAAGGGTACCTGCCCTGTATCACATCTCTTATTCTTGGTCAGAGTAGGAAGTAGAAATAAGAAAATGGAAAGCTGATCTACGGTAGGAAGGAGATAAAATTATTAATAATAATATCCTTTTGCTTGTGCTTACCATCCCTCCCTCTATGAACAGAAATACAGTATTCCAGAAATATGTTATCCTTTTGTGTCAGAAAGATTGCTAAAGAGATAGAACTAATATTGGATGTATATGAGTGTGTTCCAGAATGACAGGAATCCAGGGTTCTTCAGCCAACTCCCATCACCTACCACTCCACTAATTGAGCTTGTGCCAGTCATGCTGGTGAAACCAAATTTGTATCCCAGTCCTTGTTCTAATTGCTACAGCATTTAGATATGGCGGGTCCTTCCCTCCTCCTTAAAAGACTTTCTTCACTTGGCTCTTGAAGCGCTGCTCTCTTAATCTTCCTCCCACTTCGTTGACCAGTCTTTTTTCAGTCTCTTTTTCTGATTTCTCCTCATCTCCATGACCTCAAAATGCAGTATGGTCCAAGGATCATTCCTAAGAAAGTTTCATGTGTCAAAATTTTGGATATTATTTATAAGCTCATGATTCCTAAATTTAGTCTCTAGCCTGGACCTTGCACCTGTCTTCACCTCATATTGCCGAAGCCAATTCCAAACCCCATTAGATGGCTAACAATGTTCTCATACTTAACATATCCCAAACGGAGATTCTGATCTATAATCCCAAGCCTGTTCCTGTTAAGATTTTCTCTGTCTCAGATAATAAAAATTATTTTTATCTCAGAATAAAAACCTTGATATCATTTTTGACTCTTCTCTTTGCTTCATACTCAACAACATCAAATTCAACAAAAAAATTTTATTGATTCTACCATTAAAATATATCCCCAAATTGACTTTTCACCATTTCCACACCTGGTTCAAGCCACCATTGTCTGTTACCTGGATTATTGCGGTAGCCTCCATTGTGTTGAATGGACGAGTGAATACAACTACAGAAATTCACAGTTACAACAGATACAAATTTAAAATTTTCACATGTAGAGAAGCATGCAAATCTTGATATAAGAAGAAATAAGAGTTAAGTCTGGCAAACTATCAGAACAGAATGGAAAGAGGAATATGTTAAGCTTGCTGCTTAGAATTGATCAAATTTTATTGGCCCAGTTAATTTCATAATAGAGAATCTTTAGACCAAAATTGCACTAATCCAACATACGGTGATGTTTTACATGAGCTATTAGAAGAAATGTAATTTACAAACTTTTTTATACAGGCTAGTAGGAAAGAATCAGAGTTTTAAAAGTTGAGAGGCAGCCATCTCGTAAGTTGAAGCTGAGATCTGAGACTTAGAGAGTTCATATGGCTTGTCCAAAGTCAAAAGGCTGTTGACTCCAAGTTCAGCTCCATTTTTACTAGACTGTGCTGTTTTGGCAAATTGAGAGGCTTCATCAAACGCTTTACATGTGGCAGCCTGCCCTGCCTTTTTATTATTCCTTTTTTGACCAGAATTCTCTTTCCTTCCCTCCAGCCCTTCAACCAACTCTTCCTTCCTTTCTTTAATAAGTAAGAGTCCAAAAGCTGGTGATACGTACTAGTCCATGTACATCAAAGGAGATCATTAGATTGATTGGTTGAAAATTAAATAACCATATGTAAATATTGCTTCATAGACTTTTTTTTAATTCTACCTTCTTTTACCGTTGATTTTCATATAATAAAAGAAGGAGTAAGGTGGTAAAAGGTGACCCATAAATTCAGAACATATTAGACGGTAACGAATGGCCCAATTAAGTATCTTAATAAAAGATTTTCTGTTTAAATGAGAATTATTAATAAGGGTCAATGGATTGTCTATAATATAATCAAAGGAAGACTAGAAGTAGATTTGTTTAAAGAACTATAAGTCAATTATGTGCAAGAACTACAAAAAAAACTAATCACAGGGGGCTGGCCCAGTGGTATAGTGGTTAAGTTTGCGTGTTTTACTTTGACGGCCAGGGGTTCCCGGGTCCAGATCCTGGGGGTAGACCTATACATGGCTCATCAAGCCATGCTGTGGCAGCATCCCACTTACAAGAAATAGAGGAAGATTGACACAGGTGTTAGCTCAGGGCAAATCTTTCTCAAGCAAACATAGGGAGGCTGGCAACAGATGTTAGCTCAGGGCCAATCTTCCTCACCAAAAAAAAAAAAAAAAAAAACCAAAACCCTAACCATACATTAACGTCTTGTTGAGGATGGAAATTTTGAATGATTGTTTTTATTACACAGACCTCGTAACTTCTATGGACCAATCTTGGGATAATTGAAGAAAAAGCCAAAAAAGAAAACACTGCAACTGAAGTGTAACGTGTAATAAAGACGCAGAAGCTACGTTTGCAGCACAGATAGGTGGAGTTATTCTCTGGCAATGTTTAGGAGATGCAGTACTCATGATTTTTTGCTGATGGTTGTGCTGGATAAAACATAAGCTTTGACACAATGACAGAAGGCACTTTGTACTTCAGAGTTGTGGTCAGGCACAATTCAGGTATAGATTTTCTAAGTGCTTAAAAAAAGAATCAGTTGTTTTTAGTGAACTGATAATTAGAATATCATTGCGTTTTTTGGCAACAGCTTAATTGAGATAAAATTCACACACTATATAATTCAGTTATTTGAAATGTATAATTTAATGGTTTTTAGAATATTCGCAGATATGTGCAGCCATCACTAGTCAATTTTAGAACCTTTACATCATCTCAAGAAAAAAAGTCTTGTACCCTTTAGCTATCAACCTCCATATTCCCTCAATGCCCCCAGCTCTGAACAACCATTTACCTGCTTCCTTTCTCTCTGTTTATCTGTTCTGGACATTTCATGTAAATTGTGTCATATATGGTCTTTTGTGACTGGCTTCTTTCACTTAGTGTACTGTTTTCAAGGTTTACCTATAATAGAGCATGTATCAGTACTTCATTCCTTTCCATGTCCAAAAACCATTCTATTTTATAGATGTGTTAGATTTTGTTTATCCAGTCATCCGTTGACAGACATTTGAGTTTTCTGCACTTTTGGCTATTGTAAATAATGCTGCTATAAAACACTCACGTCCAAGCCTTCCTGTGGATGCGCGATTTCATTTCTCTTGGGTATACGCCTAAGATGGAATTCTTAGGACATATTGTAACTCTATGTTTCACCATTTGAGGAAGTGCCAGACTGATTTGCAAAGTGGTTCCACCATTTTTACCTTCCTAGTAGCAATGTAGAAAGGTACAGATTTCTCCACGTCCTTGTCAACACTTGTTATTTGATTTTTTGATTCTAGCCATCCTGGTGATGAAGTGGTATCTTAATTGCCTTTCCCTAATGACAAAGATGCTAAGTATTTTTGTGTGCGTGCTTCTTGGTCATTTGTATATATTCATTGGACAAATATCTATTCAGTCAAATCCTTTGCCCACTTTTAAATTGGGTTGTTTGTCTGTTTATTATTGAGTTTTAAAAATTCTTTATATATTTTACATACAAATCCTTTATCATATATATGATTTGCAAGTATTTTCTCCCATTCTGTAGGTGTCTTTTTGTTCTATTGATAGTGTCTTTTGAAGCATATAAGTTTTTAATTTGATGAAGTCCAATTTGTTTTTCCTACTGTTGCTCATGTTTTTGGTGTCAGAGCTAAGAATTCATTGCTAAATCTGAGATATGAAGATTTAACCTTATGTTTTCTTCTAAGAGTTTTATAGTTTTAGCTGCTACATTTAAGTCTGATCCATTTGTGTTATTTGTATATGATAGATGATAAGGGTCCAATTTTATTCTATTTTGGCTATCCAGCTGTCCTAGAATCTTCACTGAAAAGAATATTCTTTCCTCCATTGAATTGTCTTAACACCCTTGTTGAAAATCAGTTGACCATAGACACATGGGCTTGTTTCTGTACTCTCAATTCTATTCCATTGATTTATGTGTTTATCCTTATGCCATTACTGTGACTTTGTAATAAGTTTTGGAATAAGGAAATTTGAGTCCTCCAATTTTGTTCTTCTTTTTCAAGATTGCTTTGACTATTCTGGATCTCTTGCAATTCTACATGAATTCCAGGATCAGCTTGTCAATTTCTACAAAGAAGCCAGCTGGCATTATGATAAAGATTGCATTAAATCTCTAGAGCATTTTGGGTAGTATTTCCATCTTAGCAATAGTAAGTCTTCCAATTCATGAACATAGAATGCTTTTCCATTTATTTGGATCTTCCTTAATTTCCTTCAACTATATTCTGTCATTTTCAGGGTATAAGTTTTGTATTTCTTTTGTTCAGTTTATTACTATTTTGTCATTTTTATTGCGATTGTAAATGGAATTGTTTACTTAATTTTATTTTTGTATTATTTATTTAAAATGTATAGAAATAAAATTTATTTTTGTATATTGATCTTGTAATCCTGCAATTTTGCTGAGCTGGTAATTAGTTTTAATACTTTATTAGTGGATTCTTGAGGATTTTCTATATACAAGATCACATCATCTGTAAATAGAGATAGTTTTACTTCTTCTTTTCCAGTTTTGACGCATTTTATTTCTTTTTCTTTACTAATTGCCCTGGCTGGGAACAAGTACAATGCTCAATAGAAGTGGTGAGAGTGACTTCCTTGTCTTGTTCCATATCTTAGAGGGGAATCATACAGTCTTTCACTATTAAGTGTGATGTTAGCTGTGGGATTTTCATAGCTTCCCTTCATTAGGTTGAGGAAGACTACCACGGCTTTACTTAGATGCCTTAGTAAACCATTAAGTGTTAATGGAGGCCATTAGACCCTTAATTAATTAAATAATTGATTAACATTAATTTAATAATGGATTATTTAAAAAATTGTATAAAATACAGCAAAGCACTAAGGATTCTCTAAGAGATACTTGTCTATCCACTAATATAAAACAACGTGTTAATATTGTCATCTTGTATTGTGAGACTGATTTTGTAATACAGAATGTTTAATAAGGAGTTGATAATCACTTAGTCCCTTGCATGATCCCATTTCTTTCTCTCTCTCTTCCTCTCTAGATGAAAGCAAGTGCTATCATCAATTCTATGTGTTTCTTTCCAGACTATGTTTGGTTTTGGTGTGTTTCTTTTGGTGAGGGAGATTGGCCCTGAGCCAACATCTGTTGCCAATCCTCTTCTTTTTGCTTGAGGAAGATTGTCCCTGAGCTAACAGCTGTGCCAATCTTCCTCTATTTCATATGCGAGATGCTGCCTCAGCATGGCTTGATGAGCCATGTGTAGGTCCATGCTTGGGATCCAAACCCGCTAATCCTGGGCCACCAAAGTAGAGCACGTGAAGTTAACCACTATGCAACCAGGCTTGCCTCCAGACTATGTTTTTTAAATGTGTGATACACACAGATGTAAAATATTGCATTAGTTTATGTTTTAATACACTAATTTATATTTCTGATCTTTCTACAACCTGCTTTTTTCACATATTGTTTTCAAAATCTATTCTACTTGTGTGTGGATTTACTCATATAAGCTACTTTCTGCTTTGTAGTGAACCCAGCAGTCCAGTAGTCCTTTTTTTGAAAGTTCTATCATAACTGATTTATAGACATTGAGGCTACTGCTACGTTATGTTTTCAGTTGTTTGTTTCTTTTGTTTATGCACCATGATTAACAAGATGCGGCTAATATGTATTTTCTATTTATTCTTAATTAAGTTTTGGTGATTATTTTTTAGATTTTTCATTCTGTGATGTTTAAAAAATTGATTTAAATATTATTAAATATATGTTTACATTTTGTTTTAGTTTTTACTATATCTATCTTAATACAAAGTATTTGTACCTTCTCTTCTTTTCCCAATCAATGTTTTGAGAGATGTGTCTCTTATATTTGAGTTTCAAAAAGCCTATTTTGAATTTGTTAGTTCTCTATCTATTTTTGCTTATTATATTTTACTCTTAAGTTTGTTGTTTTCTTCCTTGTATTTCCTTTAAACTTTCAGTATATAGTATTATGAGTTGAGAAATTAGTAAATATGTTTAGTCATTTTTTTAATGTAATAAATACATTTATAGATATAAGTTTATCTCTAAGTACCTTCTTAGTGGCAATCAACAAATTTTATAACGTGTAATACTTTCGCTGTAGTACAGGACTAAATACTTTATAATGTTCATAATATCAATTGCCTTAGCTCACAGTTTATTTCATAGTATATACATTAAATATTTACTATAGTAGAATACGAATATTTAATAATAGAAAATGTGTACATTTTGATTCCTAGTTTTATTGGTTTACATAAACTGTCTTTTCAGTATTAATTTCTATATTAATGGCATCAATTCAGAGAATGTAGTATATGTGTTATTGATTCCTTGGAGTTCTTAGTTTCCTAAAATATAGTACATAAATTGAGTTTGTTTTTTTTCTATTTTTAAGTCAAGTTTATTGAGGCTTAATTTACATACAATGAAATGCACCCATGATAAGAGTATATTTCAACTAGTTATGACAAATATATACACCCACGTAAGTGCCACCACAATCAAGATAGAACATTTCCTTCACCCCTGAAATTTTTCTCATCGCCTTTACGGCCTACACGCACTAATCCCAGATATAAGCACTGCATCTCTGCTTTTATTACAATAAACAACTTTGGTCCTTTCTAGAACATCATGCAAACAAACTCATACAGTATGTACTTTTTTAGTATGATTTTTTTGGCTCAATATAATGCGTTTGAGATTCATCTATGCTCTTGTGCTTGTTATTAGTTCACTTTTTATAATGTTACATAGTATTCTGTTACATGAATATCTTAATTTATTTATCCGTTCCTCTAATGATGGCATTCGCATTTTTCCCAGCTTTTGGCTATTATAAAAAAATCTTCTGTGAACATTAACATCTTCTTTTGTGGAGGTACTTTGCATTTATCCTTTTAAAAATTTTATTGTGCTAAAAACATTTAACAAGAGATTTACCCTCTTAAAAATGTTTGTTTACAATACGTTATTGTTGACTACAGATGCAATATTGAACAGCGGATCTCTAGAACTCATTCATCTTTCTTCAATAAAACTTTTGAACATCATTGATGAGCAGGGAAACGTAAATCAAAACCAGAATGAGATATCACCTCACTCCTATTAGTATGGCTGTTATAAAAAAGACAAGCTATAACAAGTGTTGGTGAGGACATAGAGAAAAGGGAACCCTTGTACACTGTTGATGGAAGTGTAGTCAGTATAGAAAACAGTATAGAATTTCCTCAAAAAATTAAAAATAGAACTACCATATGATCCAGCAATTCCACTTCTGGGTATTTATCCCAAGAACATGAAAACACTAATTCAAAAAGATACATGCGCCCTTATGTTCATTGCAACATTATTTATAATAGTCAAGACAGGGAAATGATCTAAATGTCCATCAATGGATAAGTCGATAAAGAATATTTGGTATATATATGCACTGGAATATCATTGAGCCATAAATAAGAGTGAAATCTTACCATTTGTGACAACATGGATAGACTTTGAGAGCATTATGCTAAGTGAAACAATCCAGACAGAGAAAGAAAAATACCCTATGATCTCACTTATATGTGGGATCTCAGAAAACAAAAACTAAAGCAAAAAAAAAGCAAGGACATAAATACAGAGAACAAATTGGTGGTTGGCAGAGGCAGGGCATATGGGGTGGGCAAAGTGGATGAAGGAGGTCAAGAGGTACAAATTCTAGTTACAAAATAAATAAGTCATGGGTATGTTATGCACAGCATGGTGGCTATACTTAATAATACTGTCTTGCATATTTAAAAGTTGCTGGGGCCAGCCAAGTGGCAGAGCGGTTAAGTTTGTGCACTCTGCTTCAGTGGCCTGGGATTTGCAGGTTCAGATCCCAGGTGCGTTTGCAGGATTTGTCAGTTCGGATCCCAGGTGTGGACCTATGCACTGCACCCAGGATCCGAACTGGTGAACCCTGGGCTGCTGAAGCAGAATGTGTGACCTTAATCGCTATGCCACCAGGCCAGCTCCTACTTCGTAAGAAATGTTAAAATCAAGAAGTATTAGTCTTTCTCAAGATTGATTTAGCTATTTGGAGTCTTGTGATTCCATATGAATTTTAGAAATCTTTTTTCAATTTCTGTAAAAAATGCTACTGGGATTCTGATAGGGATTGCACTGAATCTGTAGATGATTTTGGGTAGTATGGATATTTTAGCACTAACTCTTCCAATCCATGAACATGGACGTCTTTCCATTTGTTTGTGTCTTGATTAATCCACAATAGGGAAAGAATAGTCTCTTCAACAAGTAGTTTGGAAAAACATATCCACAAGTCTTTCACCTCCTCAATTAAGTTTATTTCTAGGTGTTTTATTCTTTTGGGTGCTATTGTAAATGGCACTTTTTTCCTAATTTCCTTTTCAGATAATTCATTTTTAGGGTATAGAAATGCAACTGATTTTTGTATGTACATTTTGTGTCCAGTACCTTTACTAAATTTGTTTATTACTCCTAACAGTTTTTTTCATGTGTTCTTTAGGCTTTTCTATATATAACATTACGTCATCTGCTAACAGGGACAATTTCACTTCTTCCTTTCTGATTTGAATGTCTTTTATTTCTTTTTCTTGCCTTATTGAACTCAAGAGCTAAACCCCTTTCTCCCCTGGGTGAAGCTGGGAGCTAGAGCGTCTCTTCCTGTTTATATGGCTTTGCACTGGGGTGGGGTCTCTGGTGAGTGGATGTCTCCAATCTCCCAGTGGCTTCTGTGGGTCTGGTTTTGCATTCTTCCGGGGTGCAGGAGACTTCTAATTAGTTTCTGTCTTCTCACAAAAGGAATTTGCCCAGGAAATGCTGTTGAATTGGTGTCTTTGTGGAGAGGAAGGGGGCCCAAGGCTTCCTACGGAACTATCTTGCTGATGTCACTCCTTGCACTTGCCATTTATCTTGAGTAAATAACTACGAGGGGAATTCCTTGGAAATATGGTTCATGTCTATGTGACTTTAGAAGAAACTGCCAAACTCTTCTAAGGTGTTTGAATCTTTAATACTCCCTAAAACTGCTCTACTTTCTCGACAATACTTGTTACTTCCAGTGTTTTAATAGAATGGTCTGGAAAGACTTAGTAGAACAAAATTTGAGGAAAAACTTGAACTATATGAGAAAGTTTTCCTGTGGACCTCAAGGGGAAGAGCTTGTGAGGAAGAAGGAACAGCAACTGCAAGGACTTTAGAAAAAATACCTGGAATGTATGAGGGAATCTGGTGTGACTGGAGTGAAGGGAGCACAGTGAAGGAAAATGAGAGATGGAGGGGGTCATACTTTGTAGGATGCTGTGGCCATAGTGAGGACTTTGGCTGCAGAGTCACAGCAGTAACTATAACAAAGTTTGAGGAGTGAAAGGATTGATCTAGCTGAGCTGTTGAGAAGAAACCTTAGGAGTGTGCAGAGCAGAGCAGAGACAGAATTAAGATACTACTGTAGTTATCCACACAAGAAAAAATAGTGGCTGGGACTAAGCTGGAAGCGTGGAGATGGTGAGAGATGGGAGGATTTTGGATATATCTGAAGGTAGAGTTGGCGTAATGCCCTAGTAGAACTGTATGTTGTCAGAGAAAGAAGGGAATCAAGACTGGCCCAAGGTTTTCCCTAAACAACTGATTTACCAGAAACTGAGACGGGGAAGAATGCAGTTAGAATAAATTTGGGGAGAATATCGGGAAATCTGTTTTAGACATGAGATGTGTTTTAGAAAGTAATCCAAGTGGATATGTTGAGTAGGCATTGCATTTATGAATCTGAAGTTCAGAAGAGAAGTTCCAGGCAAGTTCCAGGCAATGGGATCATTAACGTGTTGACATTTTTTTTTTTAAAGTATGCTTTTTTTTGGTGAGGAAGATTGGCCCTGAGCTAACATCTGTTGCCAATGTTCCTCTTTTTTTCTCTCCCCAAAGCCCCAGCACATAGTTGTAGATCCTAGTTGTAGGTCATTCTAGTTCTCTGTGGGATGCCACCACAGCATGGCCTGATGAGCAGTGGTGGGTCCACATCCGGGATCTGAACCAGCAAACCCCAGGACACTGAAGCAGAGGGCGCGAACTTAACCATTACGCCACCAGGCCAGTCCCTGTACGTCACCAGACAGTATTTAAAACTGTAAACCTGTTTTACTGTTCTCATTCTATGCTCAAGATAGTTTAGTTTGTTGTTTTTTGTTTGACATTACACTTTGGAACCCCTCCAGTTTTCATGACACTTCATAGAAATCTACACATTCTTTAGTAATTTATCAGTAATTACATCTATCGACATTCAGCTGTTTCATTTGGTATCTTCCTCTCTCAAAATCAGAAAACCAAGACTAAAATGATGCCTGACAACCTTGCCAGCTCAGCACTTCTGGAGGCACTGAGTATGTGACTCAGGGAATGTGAATCCAACTTATGGGGTGAGAAAGTAACCTGAGACATCATATCATCATAATTCCCAATATTTGAATGTTTTTAAAATAATTAGCAAAATGAATTTAAAAGAATTATATTTTTAGATGATTAAAACATTCCCTCTAACCAGGGGCTCTTTGTGGCAACTTAAGAAATCGTTTTGTGCTCTGGAGAACACTTCAGCCCTTTGAAACATCACATAGTCTAACATGTATATGAGGAACATACATAGAAGAGCATATTTACTGATTCAAGTCTGGAGCAGTAATTATAATGAAAGATAACTTTGGCTAACCATCCAATATAAACAAGGGAAATCTCTCCTATCATACTCCAGGAAATGTGAATTTTAAAATATTCATATCGAAGTTTCTCATGAGTGATATTATTCTAGTCTTGTGTGTGTAGACTTGATGATACAAAGATGAAGTCTTGGTGATATCATCTTTTCAGTTTTCTTAACTTAATTTGTTTAGAGTTGGAGAGAACTAATGGTACAAGATGACCTGAGATTTCTTCTTGCTCAGTTACACCCCGCTGGGCTTTTCTCGTGTTCAAAAACACAAATTGTATTTAGTAATCGACAATTGTTCTTGGTATTCGGGGAACAATTTATATGTTCTTTTGTACCCTGTATATTTGAAATAACATTCTCAATTCCTTTTTAATCAATTAAAGGTGGTTGCAGGCCCTTGTTTTATGATTTGGGATGAATAAAACAAACCTCTTTTAATAAAAGTGGGTAATGTACTTCCCTCTGGAACAGCTATATACAGATATTTACAAAAAGCCTGGTGCCGTATTTTTAACCTGTAACTTACAGTTCTCATTTCCAATCTCCTTGTAGTATTTATTTTTACCGTGGCTGACAGAAAGCTTGGAAACAGATGCTAATTTACAGTTTTACCCCATGGCTCACGTCCTCTTGCAGAATATAGCAAAAAATATATCCGGCTCAAAGAAGAGTGTGTTTTTGTTTGTTTAGTTTAGTTTTTTACTTTTATTTTGTAATAATTATAAAGTCACAAGAAGTTGTAAAGTAGTTCATGTACCCTTTACCCAGTTTCACCCAATGGTTGCATCCTAAAGAATAATAATACAATGGCAAAACCAGGAATTTTATGATGGTAAAATGTTGTGTGATAGTTCTATTGTTCTATGTCATTTTATTACGTATGTAGATTTGCGTAACCCCCACAGTGTGCATTTATATGAGATGTAATAACATAGTTTTTTTAATTAAAAGTGTCAGTGCTCATACATATAAATAGGGGCTGTCCCTCAAGATAATTACCTTGAAAGACTATACACTTTTTTTAAATATGGATATTGTGTGCAAAAGATTTCTGAAGCTCTCTTCTCTTGTAACTGTGCTTCCAACTCATTTGAAAAACACAAAGGAAACTCACCCAGAGAATTAATCCTGTCCTGCAGCCTTACTTTATTCCCTCTTAAAGTTTCTGTCTCATTTCCTACTTTGGCAGAACTAAACCCTCAATTCTTTTCTTAAACCTATGACTTTCCCATTGGCTACTTCAGTCTCAGCCAATTGCTTTGTCTCCAAATTCTCTGAGAAAATAAGACCCTTACACGTGAACTCCTTTGACTTCCTATTAACCCTTGATACACTGGAGGAAGTAGGTTTCTCATCTGAAACCACTTCCACTTTCTCTTGCCACCTTTGTGAGGGACAAAGAGATAATGATGGCTTTCCTACTGGAGAAAAGTCCCTGATGCTCTCACCTCTCCTTTTCTCTCCTCCTGCCTCTCATCTCCTTTGCAAACTATGCCATCCCTCCCAGGCCCCACACAACCCAATGCATCATGTTCTCAGCTAGCCAAAAAGTACTTCATCTGCTGGATGTTAAAAGATATAATTATTTTAATTGTAGAGAGAGATGTATATCAAAGAGGGAGTTTAGATAATATTTTGTATTGGGGGCCATTTTTACCAGTTAGATGGCTTGTAGCTCTGACCACATGTGTGTTGACACATGATGTCCTGACTTCAGAGGTGGAATGCACAAATCATGTTCTTCCAGGGAGTGACACAGCTTAATCAAAACAAAATTGTACTCAAGTCACCCCTCATCAAATCACTTGGGTAGAATGTTTGTCAGCAATATACTATTATAGCAGAAGTGTTCAATGGATAGTTTATAGCTGGCAGTATACTTTGAAAAGGGCTCTGAGATATAATGTAGAAAATCTAGTTTTATTTATTTATTTTGTGAGGAAGATTGGCCCTGAGCTAACATCTGTTGCCAATCTTCCTCTTTTTGCTTGAGGAAGATTGTCCCTGAGCTAACATCTGTGCCAATCTTCCTCTATTTTGTATGTGGGACACCATCACAACATGGCTTGATGAGCAAGGTGTAGGTCAGCACCCAGGATCCGAACCCAGTAAAGCAGAGCGTGTGAACTTAACCACTATGCCACCGGGCTGGCCCTCAAATCAAGTTAGTTTTATTAATATTTGAACACATATATTTCTGTGTGAAATAGGTATCTTCAGTGTGTACAGACATTTTAAGCCATATTTGAATATATTTCACCTTGCAGTTTGAATATTTTCATTGTGTCATGAGTATGGCATATTTCAATATTTTCAATAGCAGAAGATAGAAAACAGAATATTTGATTTGTGTGAGCCTGCTGTGTGTATATAATGCTTTCTCAGAGGAAGAACGCTTATTTTTGTGACCCAATTAGAAATATGCTGAAATAATCAACAGTAATTTGGAGAGTCAGTGAACCCAGGGGTCTGTAAGTAATGGCAAAGCTGATCCCATACTAATGTTCGCCTCAAAATTGCCCCATTTCCTACGTAAGTGCTGTTCAAAAATTTAAACTACCTCAGGCTAAAACCTGTTAAATTCGTTGTCAGTTCATTTGCAAATTCATCTTTCTCCCTAACCTGAAAATGTTTGAATTTGTTAATCCATTTAGTCAGCAGTTGACTGTGGAAGTTTTGCTTACCCTAGGCAAACCGGAAATTGCCTACCTTCCAAATCCCATTTGTTGACTCACACACTCGTGTTTTTGCATTTTGTTCACAGTAACATTTTGGGTGGCTGGGGGAGGGTGGCCCACCTGCTCTCTCTCTGTGGTAAAGTCAGATTTGCATTTAGAACACGCACTGATTTAATAACAATAGCGTTCTATCCAAATCTGCTGTGAGACTATGATGAAATTCTTGTTCAAATTAGTCAGTGAACCGCCTGCTTAGGGGTTGTTAAAATGCTGATGCTGTGATAAAAGTCATTTCTTCTCAAGTTCCTCAGAGACATCCTAATGAAGCTTCCTGGTTGGAGTAGGGTAGAAAATCTATTTTGCGATATTTAGAAAAGACAACGTTGCAGGTGCCAACGTTCACAAACAGAATGCCAATCATGTAGTATCTAAATGGGCAAAAAATGAAAGAGTAGATTGTATTAAAATAATTCCCTCATTCACAGTCAGCTATTGCACTTGCCAAGCTAATGTTATCTATTAGCATCCCAAAGTAATCAGAATTAGTATTTTAATAAAAGCATGATACCTGGTATAGTTAACACTAACTTGGCTGGTAAATGCTTTTGTTTTTTCAGCTGCCATCAAAACTGTTGGTCTCTGTTGCCTATGGTCTTGTTGATCTTCAGAAAATCGTGACGTAGTCTAAGAATTCACGAAAATGGTCCTTGCTTTTGGGTACTCAGGATATTGAATTTTGCATAGTTTATGAAGACGGGATTTTAAATGTACTCTAAGTTGAGCAGTAGAGAACAAATATTCCAGTAATATTATTTTTGAAAAAAAGCAGTTTTGTCTTATCCTGATCTAAATATCTATAGGTAAACAATATAATAAAGCCTTTGGCCAGTAAAGTGCACTGTCTCCCAAATTGACTCTCTGCTTCTACTATTCTTCTCTATAACTTAGTCTCTGCAGAGCTCCAAACGGGATTCTTTTAACAGATGAGTCAGATCATCTTATCCTGCTGCTCAACAGTGACTCTCCAGTCTCCCTCGGAATTAAAACTAAAGTCCTCAAATGCCCTACACAGCCTTTTTGAGGTGAATGCCATGATTTCCCTGCCCTCGCCCCGATTCTTCTCCTCTCTGACTGTACTCTGGCCTTAGAGCACTTGCATTGACTTTTTTCTCAGTTCAGGATATTCCTCCCCTGCGTACTTGGCAAATCCTTCAAGTTCTTGCTCATCTTTCAGTGTGAGATACTACACCACGCTATTTAAAACTAGAACCCTCAATGGTAACTTGGAGCACCCGTTCCCCCTTACACTGTTCTCTTTCTTCTTTTTTCCAATAGCATTTATCCTCTTTGAGCATTCTCTGTAAGTATTTAGCATACCATATAATTCTCAAGAATTTTCAAGCTTTTACAGCCCTTGCAAGCTAACAGGTCATCCATGAAATGCTGCCATTTCATGGCTGCGGCAGAAGACATCAGACTGGGTCAGAGAGAAAGGATTTTATTACTTATAACGCAGCAAACCACATGAACATCAGCATATTTGGATCAGTCCCCCTTGCCTCAAGTCTGCGGGTGACGTGGATGGGCCCAGCTGGATGCCTGCACACCTATTGTATAGTGTTACAAGAGACGAACATGAGCTCGAGGAACCTGAATTCCTTTATAGTGTGCAATATGCATGCCTACTCTGATAGTATCTCAGAGGGAGATCCTATCTCTGTCTTTCAAGGCTGCTCACAGTACAAATATTCCTGTTACTAACAGGCAGAGAAAGGGCAGGCAAAACCTCACTGGGAGGATGTGTAGAAACACAAGAGACCCATGGAGAATTATCTCCCAACTACAATATAAAGTTTACAGTTTATTACATGTGCTTCTCCCAATGTAAATTCCCCGAGAGATTTTATTTGATATTATTTATTTGATATTATTATTTAATTTTATTTTGATATACTCAAAACGCATGGAAAATAGATTTAGACTTTGTTTTTTCAACCCACAATCCCCAAATCTGCTACTTCCTCCTTTGGTGAATTTAGTCAAAATAATCTCTATTCATATATCAATTTTTTCAACCATAAAGTGGGAATAGTAAGCAAAACTTCTCTAACACGTTGTGATAAGAATTTAATGAGAAGTGTCATTAAGTGCTGGAATTCTCCAAGTCTCAGGTGTCGATGGGAAATCGAATCTCATCTTTATTCTTTATGGTCTCACTTCAGCCATTTGTGATAACTCTCAAATGTATTTTGCTAACCCAGACCTTTTCTCTGATACTTAGTCCTATCTTTCCCATCTGACCTCATAGGCATGTGCACCACAACTGAATTCTTGTTGATCTTCCCAAGTTGGGTCCTTTTCCAGGGTCCCTTAACAATAAATGCCACCTCTATCCATTTATTTGTGCAAGCCATAATCCATGAGTCATCTTTGATTTTCCTTCTCTCTCAACCCATTCCACCCTCATATTCAATGACTCTTCACTTCTTGTTAATTTTGCCTCTTAAATATCTTTGGACTGTATCTACTTTTTCCATCTCTACTGATAGAAACATGAATCTAAGGCCAGTGATGCCCAACTCTCAGGCCAATGCCTCCTGTTTATAGAAAATATTTTATAATACCTGCTTAATCTACTGAAACAAATTCATATATAATATAACCAACCTCACACAAAATTTAAAAACAAAATAAAAATATTTTAGCTGTAATATGAAGTATAAGTAGAAGAAAATTATATTAAAGTAATGCATATTTCAATATGTAAATATCAGCCATGGCTAGACCAGAATACCTAACAATGTTGTCAGAGGTTTGTACCTACATAAAGAATCATTCTGAGGGGTCGGCCCGGTGGCACAGTGGTTCAGTTCACACATTCCGCTTCAGTGGCCCAGGGGTCGCCAGTTCAGATCCCAGGTACAGACTTATGCACCGCTTGTCAAGCCATGCTGTGGCAGGCGTCCCACATACAAAATAGAGGAAGATGGGCACGAATGTTAGCTCAGGGCCAGTCTTCCTCAGTGAAAAGAGGAGGATTGGCAGCAGATGTTAGCTCACGGCTCATCTTCCTCAAAAAAAAAAAAGAAAACAAGAATCATTCTGGATTTGAAAGCTACAAAGGAAGACAGACACAGGTCCATTGTATTGGACTCAAATACCAGGAGCAGCATTACTTTCAGTGATATGATTTTCCAAAATGGCCAAAACGCTTAGCAACTTCCCAAACAAACTGAAGTACAATTACATCTCCCGTTACCTAGTAGTTGCATCCCTGGGAAATTCAGTGGATACCTAGATCATGCAGTAATACTGTGTTTATATGCAAAATGTAATTAGATTCTAGACAGGTTTTTCATTTATATGTCAGTCATGCTTTTTAGTGGGCTATTGTAAGGTTTTGTGAGACACAGACAATTGCCCCTTTAAATTTAAACGTCCTGCACCTCGCCAGATAAGCCTAGTAGATCTGGACTTCATTTACCAGTAAGTGCCAGTAATCAGTAGCCACCTCCCAAAAAATACAACAAAACAAAACAAAAACATTCTCATTAATTTCCAAAATTGTCCCTGAAAGGGTATGGCACTCCCATTGAGAACCATTGCTATAGACCAAGTCACCTTTATTCTTAATTCGTTAGCCTCCTAATAGTCTTTTCAGCTTCACAATTCTCCCCTCCAATTTATTCTCTACCTTAGCCAGAGCTGTTTCTCAAACCCAAATTTGATTATTTCCCCTGTATTGATTGTGGTTCTCCAGAACAGAACCAATAGCATATGGATATATATATATATATATATATATATATATATATATATACATATATAAAGATTTATTAAATAATTGGCTTATGCAATTATGGAGGCTGAGAAGTCCCAAGATCTTCAGTCAGCAAGCTAGAGACCCAGGAGAGATGATGGCATAAGTTTCAGTCCACGTCCAAACGCCTGAGAACCTGGAAGATGTAGGTTCTAGTCCGAAAGCCAGCAGGCTCAAGACCCAAGTAGAGCCAAAGCTTCTATTAAAGCCTGAGGTCAGGAAGAGATCCATGTGCCAGCTCAAAGCAGCTGGGCAGGAGTTCCCTTTACTCAGGGGAAGGTCAGCTTTTGTCCTCTTCAGGTCTTCAACTGATTGGATGAGGCCCACATGTATTGGGGAGGGCAATCTGCTTGACTCAATCTAGAAATTCCAATGTTAATTTCACAGACACATCCAGATATATATTTCCCCAGATATCTGAGCACCCCACGACCCAGTCAAGTTGACACGTAAGATTAACCATCACGCTGCTCATTACATAAATCCCTTTATTGCTGTTTTCTTCTCTTAAGGCAAAGAAGTTTTGTGTGACTTTTAAGGCCTTATGTTATCTAATTCTCGTCTGCTTTCAAGTCATATTTCACCATTTTGCATATTCCTCTGTGTGCTTAGCCACATTGACCTTTTTACTCTACAAACTATGATCCTTCACACCACAAGGTCATGGCATATCTATTCTCTCTATGGATTCTTCCTACCACACAAACTTTCCAAGTTAACTCCTAGTTATAGCTACTGTGCTTTGAAGCTATAGCTTTTAGCTTAGAAGCTATAACAACCTTTCAGAAAATTTTATTTTAAACTTTTCTATGTGGCCAGGGGTGACATAAATAAAAATATTTAACAAGTAAGACATGAGAATGAATCAATCAAAACACACGCCAGGCACTGGAGAACATCCTAGGGACCCTAGTCTGTTAGGTGTCAATTCATTAATTGTTGGATTGTGTTGTGTCTGGGTTGAGACGATCCAGGACATTCCTTGGGATAGAGTAGAGTTGTCAGGAAAGATAGGCATGAAGAGACTTGGAGAATCAACTATTTACCAAATCTTAACTATTTTAATATTTTAAAACCAGTATGGCTGTTGAAAGTAACACAAATTATTTTAATAATAATAGTAGTAGTATTTACCATTGGTTGAATGCTATTATTTAGACTGAGATGGAGTTTACCTATCGATTTTGGCAACACTCGCAATCAGCTCCACTCCTGGAAGACCTTGTTATGGAACATACAGCCCCAAGTCTTCTCCTTTATTACACTTTGTACAATTATAATTTTCATTTGTAAAATGATTTGACTGAATTTTCCACCACTAGATTGTAAATCAGTGAAGGCAGAAACCATATCTACTTTTGCACACCAAAGTATACTAAATACCAATACGAAAAATGCGGTCTATATTATAGTCAATAAATATTTACTGAAAGGACGAATGTAAATGTCTTTCATTTAGTTAGTACTCAACACGTCTTCATTTCCTTTTTCCCCTCGTTCTTACCCCCAAGTATGACACAGTATATCTGTTTATTTTAATCAACACACAATCAGTAAGCTTCCAGATATTGAGCTACATGAAAGCTTAAGGAGAAAAAATTGAAATTACATAATAAGTCTTGGAATTTCCCTGTCTAATTCTAATGTGCCTAAACTAGATCATGGAATGGGAGACATTTTCTTGATATAATTGCTTCTACTTCCTACCCTCTGAGCTTTGGGTAAACTCAGCTCCAGATCTCAACTTTGGCTTTCCCTCTCACACCAGGCATTGTGCCTTCTGTTACATTGGATGCATTGCCAACCTGTATCCTCAACCCTAGCAGTGTTATCATGGAGAAAATGGAACTCTAGTCTTCCATCACCTAAGGGACTTAGATTTAAATAACAGCCAGGGTAAAAGGCAATTAATGACCCTAATTATCAGCTCCGAAAAAAAATTGTACACAGAAGAAAATGTTTCTAAAGAAAATAACAAGAAATTGTTATGCCTGGGACGAAAATGAATTAGGACACCACAAACTAAGATGAATGTCACGATTAAGAGTCATGGTTGATTTTCAAGTGTCATTTATATTCTTAAACCTTGAAATTTCCAAAACAAAACTGATCTGTACTTTTTCTTGTGTGTATCATCTAGTCTGTTCAATGTTCCACATAGTTTATGCCTCTGTGAAATTAAATACAATCGGTTTATGGAAACTGAATGAAAGTCTAAATTCAAAGCAGAATTTTAAAATCAAATTCATTCATTTGGTTCACACACTCATTGACCCTGTCCCACCAATTCTACCATCCTTTGTACTTTTCTGTGATTAAACCTAAAAATATGTTTAGATGAGGTCCCACATAAGTGTAGTGAGAAAATATTTTAATTTATTAGTCAATATAATTTTCCCACTATTTCTGTATGTCTATTCTTCCCACACCCTTGCTCTTACCTTAGCCCCAACCAAACTAGAAGAAGGCATTCTGCCAGCATTGCCTTAGGAGAGGTATCCTGCTGAAAACTACACCAAGCAGAATAAAAATCTTGGCTTTTGATTTTCATATAAAATGCCAAGACCCAGGAAGAAAATAGATTTGAAAGAACACAATAAAAACCAGAAGAGTGTTTTTTAACCCCTAGAGTCGAGATAAAATTTGCCACATAGGGACAAAAGGAGGTTAAGTAGGAGGAAAAGAAAAATAGAGAAAAATTTGTAGGAAGGTCTTTGCACCATACCCCTTCTCCCCAAGTTCATTTGGAATGGGAGAATATTAGAATTCTTGGTTTGGTTTGGAAATCTAGCAGTACACAAGTGATGTGTCCTCCAGACACAGAGAACATTCTGGGAAACTGGCAACTTCTGCACGTTATGGGAAAGATTTCCTGTGTACCCTAGAAGAGTAAAGAAGTGTTTAAAGGTCTTTTCATGACCCCAGGAAGTTCATAGTTTCCCATGACCCCATCCAATCAACAAAAGCAGCTAAACATTTCCAGTGCCTGCTAGGTGGATGGTAGCCATGAGTGCAGAGCTGGAACTGGAGAGCTCCTATATTCAGAAGCATACAACATCCTCACAGTGCCCTGCATGCATTGAAGTCTACAGAGCAGGTGAGATGAAATATGGTTCAACAGATGTCATCCGGCACTGATAATAACCAAGCATCAGATGCTCAACACCCCCAAGCACGCAAAATCAATGCCTCTGGAATTCAGATGTCACAGAGAGGAAATAAGGGCAGGAAAACTAATTTGCCTGCAGTTTGCTTTTTCCATCCAAGAGGAAGCAGGAAGAAAGTGGGAATTCAAGTGATGTATGGAAAAACATTATTTGGGGAGCTTGATTGAAAGGCCTTAGAGAATGACATCAAATGAGTCTTGCCTCACTTACAAACTTTGGTCTTGTCTTAGTCAGTTAGGGTTACTATAACAAAGTACCATAGACTGGGGAGCTTATAAACATCAAAAATTTATTTCTGGGGCCAGACCCATGGCCGAGTGCTTAAGTTCACTTGCTCTGCTTCAGTGGCCCAGGGTTTCACCATTCAGATCCTGGGCACAGACCTAGCACTGCTCATCAAGCCATGCTGAAGCAGCGTCCCACATAGCATAACCAGAAGGACCTAGAACTAGAATAACAACTATGTACTGGGGGGGGGTTTAGGGAGAACAGGAAGAAAAAAGAAAGATTAGCAACAGATGTTAGCTCAGGTGCCAATCTTTAAAAAAAAAAAAAAATTATTTCTCACAGTTCTGGAGGCTGGAAGTCCAAGATCAGGGTGCCAGCCTGGTTGAGTTCTGGTGAGAGGCTTCTTTTAAGTTACAGACTGTCGACTTCTCCTTGTATCCTTGCATAATGGAAAAAGAGCTAGAAAGCTCTCTGGCCTCTTCTTAGAAGGGTACTAATCCCATTTTTGAAGTCTCCAGTCTCATGACCTCCTCACCTCCCAAATGTCCCACCTCCAAATACCATCGTACTGGGATTAGGGTTTCAACATATGAATTTTGGAGGGACACAAACATTTAGTCCATTGCGGATTTGGACAAGGATATGAAGATTTATGAAGATTTAGATTTTCTGGCATGCCATGATTACAGGTTATAGAACATTTCAGAAACAAACAAAAAGGTTAAACGAGAGGAACGTTAAAGGGACTATGTGACTATTGTGCTTTCTTTGCTGAGGCTTCAGACAGTTCCATATGGAGGTAGAACAAGGCACCTGTGGTCTCCTGTCTTCCCTGTGATCACTATTTTGGGAAGTATGTAGGATTGAAGACCAGGAGTGGAGGGGACAGAAGACAACTAAGGAGGCATTGCCTCCTATCAGTCAAAACATAATACATGCCAGAGAGACACTGCATGGAAAGGAACCATTTTTGACTAAAAAATTAAATCATAAGTTATTGAAGAGGCAAAGGTATGATTAAAACCTAAACTGTGTCAAGATGCAGGGCATTTCTTTGACTCCATCTCACCCGTCAGTTTGGACTTTTCTTGGGGAGGATCAGGTGGAGTATGTACCAGCCATCAGATATTTTCTGCCCTTCTGTGTTCTTTGCCACCAAGGGCCACAATTCACTGATCTACCCTGGTGGATTTCCAAATTCCTCTTATTTCCCCACCCTGTGCACCAACTTGCAAACCATTTTACATAGACTTCGAGTTTTAGAATGAATGATCTGGAAGGGAGTGTTGAAGGAATTTGCGTGAAGTCAGACATCTAGCTAACTCACCCTGTCTGGCTCCCTCAAGGTGCTACTGCTCTGCTGCTTCAGCCAGAATAGAGAGAAGCAGTGATCCTGGATATGAAACATACATGAAATTCACCTACATGGAAGCCACAGGTCAGGGGTGCCCAGGTGAAGCGGCGCACATACAGTATAAGAAATTGCTTAATGAAAATCCCTTTGGTGTATAGTGTTTTTTTCATGCGTATAATGGTTTGCAATACATTCCTGGGGGTGTTCCAATCTAAGTGGCTGGTTATAGTCTATTGCACTTGTATTATACTCCTCTAGAATGGAGGACAATTTCCTTCCTGGATAAGGCTGAAAGAGTGACTCTTAGAAATATCTTTAACACTTATAAATGCAGATACCTAATAATGCATCTGTTTCAGTGTTTCTCCAAGTGTGCTTCCTGGAGCCAAGCCTTCAAATTCACCTGAAGAATCTGCTAATGGGTGAATGTGAAGCCCTGGCCAAAATCTCCTAAGTCCGTAGAGATAGACTGAGGCTGAGAACTGGCACCAGAACCCTGGGAATCTTTGAATTTCAAAGAACCTGTTTCTTCCCACAAAAGGTTGAGAACAGCTTTTGCAGCTCTTCATAAACCCTGCCGCCATAAACGTGGTTCCCCAGCGTAAGCGTGGTCCAAGTTAAAGCGAGCTGTCATTCCTTTGGTGTGAAATACCTCTGCATTTCATTAGGGTGAATTGGTCCGCTGGGACTCTGCCCCGTTGGGTGAACCGAGATTACAGAGTTGATTAGCAGCCAAGGGAACAGACTGTAGCCCCCGGATACTGCTGAATAAGCCGCAGCCGTGTGTGCAACGCTGAGTGTATGGCCCCATCAAATTTATGGCCAACTCTCTTTATAATCTTGTGGCATATGCCTCTGTAGTGTTTGTTTATAAAGGGCCAAGGCTGGGGGTATTATGCATCACAAATGATATACTGTAGAGTTTCCCAGGATAAATGAAATATGTCCATTTCGTCCCATCTGGATCTTGTTAAATATTTTTTTCCATGATTAGCATTTTGGCAGTTTTCACTCTTCCATTCTACTGTTCTGTGTGCCCAGGGGAGGCAAAGAGTTGAGCTCTTTCCAAAATCAGGGTAGTGCTGTGCGGAGAAAAACTACAGCTGAACGCGCACTTTCTTTATGGTAAATTCTCCACACTGGGGCGGAGGAAGCAGAGGCTGTGAATCTGATCAGCGAGAAGTGAAAGCACCGTGAGATGAAGGCTCGCGCGAGTCTCAAAGTGTGGAAATGTTCTGACCAGATGACAGTCAGGCTACAGATTTTCTGTCCCCCAGAACCAGCTGACTTGTGAAATTCTCCACATACAGTTTCGCTGAGCTGCAGAAGGAAGCCCTGTTCTCTGTTACGAATTGAGTGTGCTTGAGATAAAAATGGGGTCACGATGTTCATTTGACACCTTGTTAATTTAGGCTGCAACGAAAACCAAACCAAACCAAATTTGCTTGTATGCAATAACATGGCTTACTCTTTTCAAAGAATGCTATAATAAACCCAACGTCTGTTTCTCATTTTTGGCGAGTCACAGGGGTAGACCATAGAAACAAAACAGCCCACGAGGGCAAAGGTCGCTTGTGCGTTTGTGAAATAGACAAAACCAACTCAGAAGTCAGTCTTCCTGTGCTCATGGCTTTGCGCTATAAAGAGAATTGTCTGGGTTCTTTTGAGTTTTCTATTTTAACAGTAAAGGCCTGTAACTGATATTTTTAGGTAAGACCTTATATCTCAGATTTAAAATAGCTTGCTGTTTAATTTCACAAAGCATGTTTCTATTCAGATTTATGTTCATATTTACAAACTAAACTTTCACTTGCCTTATAGAGATTCATTTTAAATGTGTAAAATCAGGAAATTAGAAGCAAACATGATCCCAAGCACTGTATAATACCCAAAATAAGAGAGAAAATCAAGAAATAGCCTTTAGGAGTTCTGATTAGGAATTAACGTACACAGCCATCTATATCGAAATGCTTGCCAGGTTTCAGTAACTGGGATACCTTTATTATTTTCATGTTATTGCAATTAAATATATGTAACCTAAATACCTGATAAATTTTTGATATTATCATTAGAGATGATGCTGCCGCTTGAAATGATGAAATAAGGCATTTTATTCAAAACTAAACCCCAGATTTTGCAGTTAAAATTTGGCTCTGATTATTATATTTATATGGTTTCCATAATTACCAAATCTTCTATTGGTGCAAATTACTCTGCCTGTACTATCTGTCTCTCTCTGTCTATAATATATATTTTATAATACATTTCCAATTGATGTATTAGTTTAAAATATCAGTTCTCCCTTTCCATTTTTGGCCTTGGCAGCAATACTGCTGAGTTTTCTTTCACTTCTAGAATCAGACACAGCTCCAGCTCCTGAAACACTCCATCCACAGGCAGGGACTGGATGAAAACACACAGCTGCCTCTCCTCATACTGCCCCTCTATTCCAACCCTTTGATGTATAATATCTATTATATCTTAAGTCAGTGGAAATTTTTATCAGTCTCCTGGAAAACTAGTTAAAAAGTCCCCAGGCTTACTCCCCATCCTTCACACACTTCAGATTCAACAAGCCTGAGGTGGGGCCCAGAAATCTGCATAGGAAATGACCTCCCAGGTGGTTCCGATGCCCAGGATCACACTGTGATCTCCTAATCAAGAATGAATCACAAGCTTTCATGCTGCAGCTCAACACTCCTGGAATTAAGTTTCCCCAGAAGAGAAAGCCAGGAACCTGTGTTTCTCCATCTTCTCTCTCCGAAATGACTATCTGTGCTGCCTCATCATGGTAGCTGGATTCCTGACACCGGGGGGCAGATTTTCTGAGTAAGGACAGTCCACTGCCCTGATGCTCAAAGCCCTCACCCCATCCCCACCCACCTGAGCTCCGCCCCTTGTTGTTGACCATTACGTGGACCACATATGAACTTGCTCTGCATTTTTTGGACGCTGTGTCTTCTGTCTGTTTACTCCTACACAGTCAGATTCTGTGGACTGGTTAGATCCACTAGGTTCTCTCTTGGTCTAATAGGTGACATGGGCCAGCCTACCTCCTCCATGCTTGCTGTGCATACATGGTCACCACACCTTACAACCCCATCTCATGGCATTGATTATTAACTTTTCCTAGCTCTTTGAGATCTTGGGTTAGGCAAAGCTTAAGAGTCTCTTAGACAGGAGGCAAAACACTTGAATATAAAAGAAAAGTTTGCTAAATTGGACTTTGTAAAAATTAAAAGCTTCTGTCTGCTTTTTGTAAGATACTATAAAGAAGATGAAAAGAAAACCACAAACTGGTAGAAAATATTTACAGAATGTGTATGAGATAAATATATGATGACTGACTCGTTTCCAGAATAAAGAGCTCTCAATAATTAAGTACTATTTTGATAAGAAAGTCAACAACCAAATATTTTACAACAGGCAAAAGACTTTTTTTTTTTTTTAAGATTTTATTTTTTCCTTTTTCTCCCCAAAGCCCCCCGGTACATACTTGTATATTCTTTAGTTGTGGGTCCTTCTAGTTGTGGCATGTGGGACGCCGCCTCAGTGTGGTTTGATGAGCAGTGCCATGTCCGTGCCCAGGATTCGAACTGATGAGACACTGGGCCACCTGCAGCGGAGGGCGCGAACTTAACCACTTGGCCATGGGGCCAGCCCCAGGGCAAAAGACTTGAATAGGTGCTTCATCAAAGATGCTATATGGGTGGCAAGTAAACATATCAAAAGATACTCAATGTTGCTCATTAGAAAAATGCAAACTAAAACTTCAATGAGATGTCACTTTGCCTATAAGATTGGTAAAAAACAATAACAGTATCAGGTAATGTTAAAAATATGGGGCAAGGGGCCGCCCAGTGGTGTAGTGGTTAAGTTTGCATGCTCCACTTTGGTGGCCCAGGATTTGCTGGTTTGTATCTCTGTCATGGACCTACACACCACTCATCAAGCCATGCTGTGGGGGCGTCCCATGTACAAAATAAAGAAAGATTGTCACAGATGTTAGTTCAGAAACAATCTTCCTCAAGCAAGAAGAGGAAGATTGACAACAGATGTTAGCTCAGGGCCAATCTTCCTCACCAAAAATTAAAAAAATATGGAGCAACAGAAATTCCATAAACTTCTAGTGGCAAAAAAATAAATGGCACAATTCCTTTGGAAATCAGTTTGGCAGTTTCTTATCAAGTTAAACATATACTTACCATGCAATGCAGCAATCCCACTTACCCAAAAGAGATGAAAATATATATGCATACAAAAACTTGTATTCAAATGTTTATAGCAACTTTATTCATAATCATCAAGAGCTGGAAATAAATGTCCAGCAATTGTAAAATGGATCAAAAAATAATGTTACATTCAAACAATGGAATACTACTCAGCAGTCAAGCAAACTTTTCATGCATGCAAAAAGATGGAAGAATTTCAAATGCATTAGGATTTGTGCAAGAAGCCAGACCCCCAAAAGTAAATACTGTATAAGTCCATATGTATAATATTCTGGTAGCAGCAAAGCAATAGGGACAGAATATAAACGACTGGTTGCCAGAGTCTGGGGGTGGGGAGAGGAAATTGATCACAAAGAGGCATGAGAGAACTTTTTGATATCTTGGAAATAATCTCTGTTTTTATTATGATGGGGGTGACATGACTGTATGCGTCTGTCAAAATTCATAGAAATTTGCACCAAAAAGGGGTGAATTTTATTGTATGTAACTTACACCTCATAAAAGTAACTTCAAGAAAGTTAAGTTTTGCCAAATATGGCAAGAGCAAGATCTTTTCATGGAACACTCCCTGTGACTTTGCAGCAGAATAGTAAACACTCTTCTTCCTTCTACACTCTTGGAAGATAGAAGTGTAATTTTTGCAGTTAACGTTCTTCCAACTGAAATCCCATAACCTTCAAAATCAGCCTTCCGCTGACCTCATAGTGATAGACCATGAATTAGCTGAAAATATCTTCCCTTAATAGTTTTTAAGGATCTGAAGTAGGTGAAGGGAATAAATGTTGTGATCATCATACCATTTTAATTAATTTCTAGCCTTATAGCATTATGATCAGAGAAGATGCTTGTTATTATTTGAATTTTTTTAAATTTTTAGAGGCTTGCCTTGTTTCCCAACATATGGTCTATCCTTGAGAATGTTCCATGTGCACTGGAGAAGAATGTGTATTCTGCTTTTTAG